>NC_090955.1:9987500-11237500 GCF_040807025.1 Struthio camelus | reverse complement strand
CAAGGTACATTTTTTGATGTAAATGTGGGATGAGGATAATACTGTTTTATCTTCAGCATACTGGTGTTTGAATTTAAACTTTGTCCTTAGTCCTAAGGGAACGTCAGGTTTCCAGCAAGGTGTTTTTTTGATGAGATTTTGATTCTGACTTTGGCTGAAAATAAAGGGCTTTGGATTATAATCATCAGAATGACTATGCATGTAGTACTTCTCCAGAAAACCTTTTCAGGCTATTTTAGGCTTTAAAACAAATATTGTTTGTAATGGAACATGTAGTTCTGTTCCTGATGTAGTAAATTTTAAGGAAATCAATAACAGCATAAAGGAAGAATTAGTAGCTACCTCAGATGTCTCCATACGGATGTAAAGGCTGTTATCTGGAAGGAGCTGATGGCTATAAAATGAAATACATTTAAATACATGGTTAAAGATGATTAAAATATCATACAGAACCAAAGCACTTCAGCTGTAGATTTTCATTAAATTGACCATTAATAACTTGTGATATAAAGGAACATTACTGTATTCATAAATTTTGTATGCAGATTTTATTAAGCTGGCATGTCATATGAATTGATTCCCTGACATCTTCTGGCTGTGGCTGTATAGATAATAGTGTCTTGTATGAGTTTTCTATAATCCAGGAATTCTGATTGACTGTTTCTAGCTCGAAATTACATTTTTGTTCTGGATGACAATTCTTTCAACCAGTCAGCAATCAAAAAAATGTAATTATAGTGTTGTTTGGAATGATGACCGTAGCTTTATGTCAGCATTTTTTGTCACAAACTCCTTTCTGCCAAGGCTTATCACTTGGACAGAAAAACATGCTCAGACCTGGCAATTATTTTACAATGTTTTTAGTGTACTAATTAATATTTCTTCCCTCCACTCTGTCTTTTTCTCATTGAAATATGGCATTCTATTCTGTACATTAAATTTATTAATTAAAACATTAACTGATCAGCTACTTTATTAGGGAAACGTAACACTAAAACCCAAACCTTTTTGATCTTCTTTCTCATGTGTATTACCTACTTAATAGTTGGTATGTTCTAGGGAAGAGAATGAGGAAGTAAGTCAGATTTGGTGGGGATTCCTTCCTTAGAAATAATTTGAGCGGACTTACAATATTGGAATATGCCTATGGATACAAGACTTGAGAAATCTTGTCTTCGCGATTATAATTGGAGTAATCTGGCTGAGGGAGATGAAGCAGAAAAAAGGAAATGGGTGAAGTAGAGTTTCCATGACTTTTAATGCAAGCAAGTTGCCTTTAATGCTCAGTGCTTCTTACAGCTGTCAATCTTCCCTGTCACATTTTGAACTGAAGATGCTGGAATGTCAGGGTAGTTTGAGAGACTAGAGGTGGAGATTTATCAGCTGGCAGTCCACAGTTTACAAATCTCTGGTCCAGAGAAAATAGAAGTACAAGAGCAAGTCTGCAATCTTAGAAATAGTTCTGCGTATGCCTAGATGGGCCTGCAGTGTAGTTCAGTTGCCTGCCATACTCACAGCATGGCAAGGTTGGCATGCAAATCTAGGATCAAATCCTTAATGAGTTATTGCTGAGAACTGTTTAGTTGTAAGTGTAATGTTGTGCGTGATGAAATACTTAAATGACCATATGTTAATGACCTGCATTTTTTTGTTTCCTTCTTGTTTGCAGTGGAGCTGTAAGTTTTTAGAGCCACTAAACTTTTCAAAAACATGCTCGACTGGAAATAACTCACTATTTCCCATGGAAATAACTTAAGGTCTCCTATATTCCTTTTTAATTTACAGGACACGCTAGATACTAGTGCTTAAGCTTTTATGAGCTTAATCTTGACATCTTTATTTGCTCATTCTTTTCTTTAAAAAAAAGATCAATGTGATTTAAATGAAGTAATTACCATGCAAACCTCTCTGTGCTGGCTCCATTTATTTATTTTTATTAAATGAAGATGCTCTTGTGAATAGGTGCGGGAGGTTTCCTTTCTAATGAATTAAGGTTTAATTGTTCTAAAATATGCCTTAAAAATGAATTATAATATGGATACTTGCAACCTTAACTGCTTAATTTTTACTGGCAGTCAGGTGCTTTGTGGCACTTCTCTGTTTTTTTATCTGCAGTTGACTTACCTTTGTAAAAAGGTAGGCCTGTAAGCTGACTGTGACTCGGTGTCCAGACAGATCCTTCTGTAGTAATGTTAAGTGTATTTTCAAAAAGCTAACGATTCCACATATTTCTTGCAAAGCCTGTTTATCTGAGGAGCCGGAGTGTAACAAAGGACAGGTAAGGAAGCATCTAAAAATGTATATTCTGTGACAGCCTATTAACAACAGTATTACCTGAGGTATTTTGCTTTTGTTTGGAGATCTTGAATTTTGACATAATATAAAGTGAAATTGTTAAAATACTCACTATCGATTAACAAGAAAATCTCTCTTCTGGTTTCTTTCCAAGTGCGTTATTTAGACTTTTAACTAGTGCACACTATTAAATCTAATATAACTTAGAGTAATAGATACTATCTGTGTCTATCCAGAAGGTGAAATTTCATTTTCTTTTAGGAATATGTATTAAGCAGCTTTGTGTGTGGTATAAGTAATTTTGAAATTTTTAACCATGACGTAATTTATGTTGGTGGTTCTAAGCAACTTTGAGGAAGGGATTGAGAGAAAGACTTTTGGGAAACAGCATTCATATGTTTTAGATTTGATGTAGTTAAAAGTAAGATCATGCTTCACACATTGGAGTAAAAAGAAAGCTGAGAAAGCACTAAGGGCTTTGTTCATTAAAGAGTTGCATGCTGTTGCCCATGTTTGACCTTTCCACAAGAGAGATATGAATTAAAAGCTGAAAATAGGACTACCATACCCACTTTTTTTTTCCTGCCTGTTGTTAAAACGCCTATCTCACCAGGCTACTTCCAACAAAATGAGCTTTCCTTTGGTTATTACAGCTGCTCAGAGAAGTGGGTAAGCTCCAGGCTTTAATTATTGACTTTATCTGAAAATAAATAGAGAAGCCATTTCTATTAGCCATGACTTTATTGCCCTAGGTAATATCAGGATTTCCTATGAATTTTGTAATTAGACTGGAAACATTATGTTCCAAAAGGTATAGCTCTGAAAAGGACATTATACCACTTAGTGGATCAGAAAGGCATTTGTTAAAATGCTATATCAGGCAGGTGCAGTATTTTAGGAGCCCCAAGAAGTAAGTTGAAACTTGTGCTACCTGAACAGAGGAGCGAAATACATCAAAAAACAGTACCCATTTCATGGTCATGATTGTATGTTTTACCTCCTTCTGGCAGATGTGCAGAAATTTCATTTTTGATGCCCCTTCTGTTCTGGATTTTCCAGTAATGCTGTTGATAGCAGTGTGTTGGACCTGCTCTGGGTTTCTTTGTAAAGTACTTCTGAATCTCTTTTTCAGTCTGATTTTCCAACTTAACTAGATTTGTTTTCAAAACAAAAAGAAGCCTCATATCCTGAGCAATACTTAACAATTTTATATACATAAGCGCTCACATACACACATATATACCCTCTTATTGCATAGAGTTTGTTATACCTATGCAAAGTAGGCAGGCCACCAGTGATACTTCTTGCTTACGTATGCATTAAGAACAAATATCTTCGTTTATAAAATAGGGCATATTTTTAGAGTTTAATGAAATCAGAGTAGAATGCTGTTAATTCAGTTTAGGAAGAGGTCTTGGAGGGAAGTAGAAATAATATTGTATAGAAAGTTCTGATCTTTAAAAAAAGAAAAAAAAGAAAAAAGCAACTTGATATCAGAATGAAAAGCCCATGTTTGAAATGTCCCACAACGGAAATTTAGGTCAATTTAAATGGGAATTATGGATCATATAGAAAGTAAAATTTCGGTAGTAGGAAAGTAATTCCTGTTGATGAATTTCACCTTTCCTATTAGATATCAGTGTTACTCAACTGTAACATATTTTAGTTCCTAGAAGGGCTAAAATAAAACGAACCACTATGATAAAGTCAAAATGTTTCAAGCCTATCATAAGAATTCATTTAATCTTTCACTTGTAGAAAGCATCATTCAAACCAGCATGTTCCTGCAAAATATTTCCATTTTAATACAGCTCCTTTTTTTCAAAGGAAAACAAGCTTGTCAAAAAGACCTGGGCAATTTTACTTTGTTAGGGATAGTGCATTACCAGAAACTTAGTGAGATAGAGCTAGTCCTTGTTGAAGGGCCATTCTTTCAGTGTATTTGTGTGCAAATTTTCTTCTGGATGTTCTTCTAAAAGAAATGTTCTAAGTTATTTAAAATGTAGCGATTTGATATAGGAACAACTTCGTAAGGTGCAAAACAGCACTTACTGATCTAGACTCTTACAGGTAATGGTTAAATGCGTCCCTCTGATTGGAGTTGTGACACGGGATGTGGGGCCATTTTTGAGGGCAGAGATGAAAATTGCAGTAAGATAGGAAGGGATATTGTCTACATGCAAGCAATTTTAAAGGTAGTGTTTTTAATTGTAGTTCAGTTTTACATTTCTTACATTAGCACTAGAAACCGATCACTATATCACCGTAACTTTCAGCAGATCAGCGTTTGCTTAGCATATGCAACTCAGCTAGTGGCTGAAGTTACCACTCAGAGCTCTTGTTGAAAGAGGGCGGAATAGTGCTTTTGGTTTTATGCATCAATTATTCATAGTGGTAAGATGCTTACAGAAATTAAAAAACATCAGTGACGCTGACTTCACTTGCATAATTTGGCTGTGGGCTGCTGGCTCTTTCTTTCTCCAAGCTTCTTTAGCCTAAAATAGACTAACCTCCTTATCTGCTCGCTTTGCTCAGTACAGAATTTCCTGACACCGAAGTACACACAGACGAGCACTCCCAGACAAATTGCCATGGCAACCCTGAAGTAACCTCTCCACTGACTTTATGCTGCTTTTCTATGCAGCTCTTTCACAGTGGTATCACTAATAAATAACGTGAGAAGTAAGGATGTTTGGCAGGTAATTTTTGTGTCACCCAGTGACCCTGTAAAAGACTCTGCTGGAGTCTGAATAATTTGTATAATTTCTGATTTTAAATTAAAAATACATTATTTAATGAGGTTATAATTTATTTAATGAGGTATACATGAGAAACTAGCAGAGACCATTTGAATTCTTATTCTGGCAAACAAAAACTTTGTTAGAAGTCAATTAAGAGTGCTTAAACTTAAAAATGAAAACATAAAGAGAAATGAAACCCTCCCATTGAAAGTCATGAAAGCAAGTAAATCACAAATAATTGGACACCTCCATTACATGCGTCCTTATGTTTTTCTTCTCTCTGACAGACACTGCCTCGCCTTGCAAAGATTAAGATATTTATTGTTTATTATACGAGCGTTACTAAAGCCTGTGGAGCTGTGTTTCATACTGTAGTGTGAGTAGCATACGTGAATTCTGTGCTCTCCAGAGGGTCTTGCCTGTGTTTCTCCCAAAGACCTGGTAGGAGAGTGAACTAGCTTTGAAAATACAAATATTGGAACGTTGCCAGGAGTGGTGGGGGCAGCTTGCTACTTTTAGCGTGTTAAAAATTTCAAGCAGACTAAGAGGTATGTGCTTGTATGAAGCTGAAACGTGTTCATAATCATCTGTAGTCAGTGATATGATTAAAAAAAGGAAGATATAAGTGACTCTTTAAGAGTTTTGCATATATCTGGCTGTAGAAATAAATGCCTCAGCTTAATAAGCTGTGATTTGGAGTTGCAAGTTTTTTCCTCACCCTATATTCTCCCTTTCCTTGTGCTTCTGATTCCTGTAAAGGAATACACGCACGTCGACAAACTTTACGCTTGTGTGAAGTCCTGCTGAACACATTTGGGGCTTAAAACACCGGTTGTGTTTGTCCCCTCTCTCACCCTCCAAGAACTGCTTGTTGTAGAAGCTTCAATAAAAGAGTTTAGATTCTGCTACTTTGATTGTACCCTGACAAAAACGTAACTCTCAGAGCTGTTTTGATTAGCTGCCTTGCTAAGTATTTTAGCAGGTGAGAGAAGATTGAAGGGCATGCCTTGGAGCGCTGCATGAATAGTGCAGGGCAAGTTGTCTAGTGTTGATGTGACTGGGATGCTGAATCCCACATTCTCTTTTTTTGCGTCACTGAATGTTAATCAAGGAATTTGCAGATTATGAAAGTTTCGAAATAGTGCAAGCATTGCACATTTATCAAGGAGTATGTTAGACGTTCCAAAAGAGATGGGAATTTTTCATTTCTCTTTGATGTGCCAGAATGCTGCCTGCCATAAAAGTTAGCTTTGATATATTGAACTGATTATCAGAAGTCTTAGGCCTAATCCCTTTCATTTATTTTGAACTTTGCGAGTAGAAATAGTGAATTTTAATTTAAATTAGCTCTTTCTACTCTCTTAAAGAAGAAACACAGCTAACGAGCAGAACACAAGGCACGTTTTTGTCAATCAAATGGAAACTTACATTCAAAAATTGCAATTATTTTCTTTTAACAAATCATATTGTCACAAAGTAGAAATTTGCAATCGTTTGATAATTTTTTTGATGTATTTGATTGTTTTTGTGGAGACATATGCACGATAATGTTTGGTAGTATGTTACCTTTGCTATCTTCTCTTGCTTCCTTATTTTTGCTAGTTCAATGTATTCTTAAAAGGTGTGCCCTTTCATACTCCTTAGGGCTGTTTGCTAAGACTGAGAAGCTTAACTTTTGTGGGACTTAAAATGGGCCTAATAAAATACCTAGAAAGAGAAATCTACTGACTGGAAAAATCAGGAACTAAGATAATACTAGCAAAAATCCTGGACAAACCTTAGGAATGATATTAGATGGTCTTGTCAACTGCCCATCCAAGGCTGCTTTATACAATTGACTAGAAATCACATTTTCCTTTTTATATTCGTATGTCCTGTTGAAAACAGAATAAAGCTAGTAAATAAGATTGAAGTTGCAATTTCCCATAAGGCAAAATTCCCCAAATGCCATTGATAGTCATTCAAAACAGTTTCTGTTCTTGAACACAAAAGAATATTTTAAGTATTAACAAAAATATTTCAAATTTAAAAACTAGTTATCGAAAAATGTAATTCTGAAAATGCAGAAATATTTTTCTTTATAAACAGTATTTTGGCATATCACTTTTAGGAATGCTTCCAACCAACTTTTCTGACTCAGAGCATAAAGTTTTTCACCTCTCTCCTTTGCTGACAGACTTCTCCAGCTCTTCTGCTCAGTCATATTTCTGTTCAAATCTTTGTGCGCTTCTTTTTTTAACATTTGTGTCCATAAACATCTGTCTTCAAATTGCTGTTGCATCCGTTCTTGAGGGGCTACAAGAACGCTTTCCCCATGTACTTCTGTAAATGTTTCCAAGGAAAAGCAATTGCATATATCTCTCCATTTGGGCTGGGAGGAAAGGAAGAGATTTCTTCTCCTACGCAGTAGCTTTCCTACTTTCCTTAGCTTTCCTCCAGCACATTAGTGGAAAAGAAATGCATTTTCTAGACATTGGAAGAGCATTTGCATCCAGAACAGCACAATTTCAGAAGTGAGACTCTCAAAGATGTATTCAGCTTTCCTGAACAATTTATAATGCTCAGAGTGTGTTTTTGAGCCTTCCAGCAGGAGGAGCACGTTTGAGCGTCGTTAAGCTGTATTCTGCTAAATCTGTTGTTGCCTCCCAGCAGAGAGGAAAAGGCTTTGTGGTATATTTGTCCAACATTGCTGTGTGTGCTTCCAGCAGGTTGTTACATGGCTTTGATGGATAGGATACAGACAGGAAAAATCACCGTAACATCTGGGAAAACAAGAATACAGGCATAGTTGTTTTCCGGAAAAAGGTGACCACCTAGAGTTAACGACAGATGGTGAATAAACAAACTTGTCATGTGATTTGATCAGCTAATTATGGTTTTGGACTACACAGTGCAGTGATATCAAGCCAGCAATCTATATTTGGTGCTGATTTGAGAGTACCTGGTATAATGACTCAACTTAATCTCCAATGCGTAACTTCTTCCAGCTCAGCAGTCATTGGGCAGGAGAATGCTGTTTGGGTTTAGACATTTCATTGTCATAAATACTGCCATAATGAGTGCCAAAATGAATGCCACTATCAAAGAAGCCAGTGAGATTGCTTTGTATGGCTTCATAAATCTCTCCTGTATTTGGACCTTCCATAGCTATAATCTTTTATCATGGTTGTCTTAGTCATGATGATTGCAAGTTATAATACCCTTAAAAGACAGAATGGGGAGGGAGGAGTAATCTTGAATATCAGAAAAGTTTCTGAGTGTAAAATGCACTCAGATCTTGCATGTTTTTATGGTATTTTGTGTTTTGTATATTTCAAATGTAAGGGTAAAGGCACCACGGAAACATAATAGAGAAAGAATTCTTCAGAGAAGTTCTATCAGAGGATTTAATAAGCGTTTTTTTTAAATTCCTGAGAGTCTTTTAACATTTGGGAAATTAAGAGCTAAGGGACCTTGTTTCTGAAATCTTTAATTCCAAAAAGCAGTCTGCTGTTACACAGCTTTTCTTTTATTTGGCTTATTCATGGTAACAAAGTAGACTTAATAATCCTGATTTATCTGCTTTCCTTAAAAGTCAGTTAACAGTCTTACTTTTTCTTTTTTTTCCTTTTTTTGGAATATGCACATATTATTAGTGTTATTAATGGCACTTGGTCTACATAAGATAACATTAAGAAAAAAAGAAAGCAGTCTTTTCTCTTGTATGCTGTAATATTACATGAAGCAGATGCTGCCTCTTTCTTTCTGTATGATGTGAATGTTTATTCAGAGCAGTTGATTTTCCTACAATTTATGGGATATGATAATTGCTACAATTTTAACATTAAAAAGCCATTCCTATTCATATGAACAGTAATGTCTTTTGGGATTTTGACATTCTATGAATCCAAAGCATACAAGGGTTTGAAAAGAAAAACCTCATATTTTTAACATATTTGAAGGAACATATGAAATACGTAGGTAATCTGTGTGAAATGAGTATCATAGAGAGTTTAGTCAGGAGGGGAAAATTAAACACACTGGAAATTCATCGGTTGGCAGTATTGGAATAAAAATGTCCATCTGCTGAACTTTAATGAATCTGAAGTGAAGTGGAGGTATGTGTACATATACAAATATGATTTTAGAGATTAAAAACTTATGGGGGAAAAGCTGCTATTACACTATTGTAAGAAAGTTTGGAAATTCTAATGAATAAACTCTTTAGCATGCTAGTAACAATGTTTCATTTAAATTGAAAATAAAGGATGATATGAAAAGAATATGCCCTAAGGGGCATTCACGGACTAGAAATGAACACACAGTCGGCAGCAGTGCTGTATTTTAATCTTTATATTTTTAAGAATCTGCTTTATAAAATGTCACTTCATTGTGGTGTCATACAGACTTCTTGTTGCTATGTTCTGCAAGCAGAGATGTCTTGATAGTTTCTCTGTGGCACTGGAAGAGTATCTGCAGCCTTTCCTGAGTAGGTTGCTGTGTGCTGAGACACGTTGTTGGGGGCCAGGAGGTGGGCATTCACGCTTGATCTACTGACGCCTTTAGTGAAAAATGCTTCCTCCTCTAGCTAGTTCCTGAGTTTTAGCAAGCTGTGACTTGGGCACAGGACAGTTTACATGTTGCTAGCTGCTCAGTGCATCCTTCACATCCTTCCTGAAAAACTCTGTTTTTGTGCTGTGACTCATCCATTCCTCTCTTTGGTAGTAGTTTGCCACAAGATCTGTAGCCTGCTCCTTAGTTTTGCTATTAAGACAAGGCAAACGGACTTTTTAGGGTGCATGTCTCAATCTGCCATGTGACTTTCTGGCACCTTCCAAAACATATTTAAAGCTACTGAGTGGAATGGAAACTTCTGCAGTACGGCCAGTGACCAACTTGTCAAGGTGATGTGATAGGGGCTGGACTCCCTGTGCCAGGATGGCGTCAATAGTGCACTGTACTCTGTCATCAATACAGTCACGTGATGAGGTTTTGATGTGTACATTTTTGTGTAACTACTTTTATACAGTCCTTTTTAATATCTAACAAATGTAGTTGAGACTAAACAATTGGATATTTAATATCATTGGTAGTATTTTCCCTGGGAAGTGCTTTCACTAGGTCTACAGATTGCTATTCTAGATTCTACACATGCATTTAATCCTTATTAAATACCCACAAAGCCAGCCCCACAACCAGATTATGGATTAAAACAATAAACTACAATCAGACAAGAGTCAGAGTGTGTGTATCAGAGCCCTCTTACCAGAGTGTTTCTCTGGCTGATACTGCAGTAGTTCATTGAGCAGGTTCAAACTTGAAAAATTAGTAATCTAAGTTTATAACCCATTTGTTGATTGCTGTTAACTGCAAATTTTCCAGGGTATTACCTTACTCCCATCCATCTATTTGCTAATGTATTGAAATATCAATTGTGTGAAACTGTACTGTAATTTTCTGGTATCCTTAAGCAGGAGGAGTGTGGACACAAATGCCATTCATGTTTTCTGTGAGAAGAAAGTTCTTATTGGTGATAACAAAACCTGAAAATATCTTCTAGGCTAAACAGCATTAAAAAATGTAATCAGGGCTAAGGTGGTACAGAAAGCATCATGAAAATTTACCCCTTAGCCTAATAATAGCACAGGATCCCAATAGGTTAATGAACTGGGCACCGAAATACTTTGGTGGCGTGATTTTACGTTTTGCAGGTAACTGAAGCATCTTTTGATGCTATAAAATCAGGGGACAGGGTCTTGGGAAAAATCCCTGTGAAGAAGGGAAGCATATTTGCTAGGCAATTGGAGAGGCTTCCTGCAGAGAAGCAACATCTGGTAGGTGTCATACTTCTGATGAATCTTCTAGGAAGCTGTGCCACTGCAAAGCAATGGCAAATGGACTTTCCTTGGTATAAAACTTCCTTTTCAGCTTTGGATAAAGCCTTGCCTTCCAAACTAAGGAAAGAAAGAACAGGTGGCAAGATTTAAAACTTGATTAATGTAGAAACTCAGAGGAAGGAATAGGATTTCTTCCAACAGAATGCGTCCAGAAGCTGTTGCTGGGATGTAATGCCTCTTTTCTGGAGTGCAGGACATAGTTTTAAGCACATATTTTTGTCCCTCTTCTGTATGTCGTATTTATGTCATGCATCTATCACATAAATATTTTGTAAACTGAAGTTACTGGTCCATGTTTCCTCAGTCACTCTGAATTAGTAGGGTTACATATGGCTGACTTGTCTAATCATTTAAAAATTAGTTTTTCTCATACTTCACTATCTCTGAAAGTGAATCAACATAGTTGATGCTGATTTGTATTATAAAATCAGCAATGAGAGAGAGAAGTTGGGGTCCAGAAGAAGGGCAGAGAAAATCTGTTGTTGACAACTGAAACTTTCCACAAAGAACTGTGCAGGTCAGGCAACTAATAAACTGCTGTTACCCTAGATACATATCCAAGTTCAATAGTTTATTACATTATATCAATTCACTGACTGATTTACTTCCCTGTTTTCTTACAGTGCATGTCAGAAAGATAGTATTACAAATAGAAAGCAGAGGTAGCAAAGAGTTC
Organism: Struthio camelus; assembly: GCF_040807025.1. Lineage (NCBI taxonomy): Eukaryota > Metazoa > Chordata > Aves > Struthioniformes > Struthionidae > Struthio > Struthio camelus. Next base: position 11,225,912 of record NC_090955.1, on the reverse strand, counting down.
TGCCTGTTGTGAACCAAGAGTTGTTTTGGTTGAGGACCAAATAGTTTTTCCTTTGCAGTGGTACCTGTTATCTTTAGGAAGAGTTAGAGGATGCTGCTGAATGGAAAGATTTTTATTCTCTGGTAGGGCACAACTGTTCCTTAGAAAACCAACCAGGTTTTCTCTCACTTTGTCATAGTTAAAAATTTACTCTGAGAACAAATTGTAAAGCCAGAAACTGTATCTAGTAGGTTTCCTGCTTTCTCTCTCCCTTTAGAACGCAGAGCTCTAAAGTACACAAACTAAGTCCAGGAGATGTTTTTGTTGTTCCTGCCTGTATATGAAATAATAGCACCTTCCCTAAGACTCTTACACAAATGTGTGATCAGGTATAGGTTGTGCTACAGGGTGTGAAGAAATGAAAGAATGGTGATCTTAGGAAGTAAGTCGCAACCCAGATTTCTTATTGCCTCATACTTTTCTCACATGCTCATTCTTGGTTCATTCCTGCGCAGACACTGAACTGAAAAGCCATCAGTATATATACCGTATTGTACTTGATGTGGTTTTAGAAACTGGAAAACATAAAAGCGAAGTAAGGAGCAGAGGTTTATTGTGTTCTGCTGCTTGCTTAGAACACGTTTTGTAGTGTCATATAAATATTTGAAAAACATCAAGTACGAGTCACGATCTACTGACTTTTGGTTTTGAGACAGTACAGTTTCTAGAAAGTTGAAAACAGCTCATCTGTATTATTAACTGAATTACATTTCTCAAAACCTTGTGTTCCCTACTATCCATGTGTAAGGAAGGGTGTTTAGGTGTGACTGCATGAAGAACTTACATGCAAGATTCAATCTGGGAGATAGTCCCTGAAGCTCAGTGCTGGCCATTCAGTGTTCATTAAGGGGGGCAAGATGGTATGACTTTATAAAACCAGCTTGTGGTCTCAGATTGATTCCTGGTTTCAGGAAGTTGATGCATCCCTATTCTGGCTTCTTTCCAGGCTGTCTCCTTACATATTCTGCTTTGATTTTTTTTTTTAAATTAATTAAACATATCAAAACAAATTATTGAATTACCTTTAATATTAACTTCCCTGGTTTGTAGTTGTCATACATACACTCACAAGAGATTATTGCAGCTATGTCTAAGGAACGGTGTGGAAATATTGCCTTTGGAGCAAGATATTTCAAGTTTTGTTAGATCTGTGTTACTGTTAGGAAGAAAGATGCCATACGCATTGGCCCTTATTCTTAAATTGTATTCTCAACCCTCCCCTCTTTTTTTTTTTTTAGGCTGTGAAATACAGTTGAAACAGTAAAATTTGAGTCTTCAGAGTTAACTGGGCAAATAAGAGATACTGTCTCAGGGTACGTTTTTATAAAATGTGTTTTAAAAAAATAAAATCCTAAGGAAGATGGATTCCAGATTCCTGGAAAATGGCTGCATAAATATTTTGTTATCCAAGTACATGATGTTTTCCCTTTTTTGAGTATTTTTTTCTTTTTAATTATGGTTCTATCACAATTCCATTTGCTGTCAGTTAAAAGAGAGAAAATTACTAGAATTTGCAGGGCTGTAATTGGGATGGAGGAATGAATACTTCTAGTGTTTAGAGGTAGTCTTAAATCTGAAAAATGCAGGTAAAGCCACATGCTTCAAAAGTAAATGTAGAAACCTTCTATCCCCTTAGAAGAGACAATTCCATGTAGAGAACAATGCTTTTTTGGGCAGAGTTGAAGACAATGCTTCACGCTTGAGCTGCATAAGCAGTGAGCAGTTATAATGCAGTGGCTTGAGAGTCCTATTTTGATATCACTAAGAAAAAAGTAAATGGTAATTTCTTTTAATCCTCTCCTATTCATTAAAGATTTTATCTTCTTGAGACAGTCATACTACTGACAGTAAGTAGAAGTTAGTTTGAAACTCACATGATGCAAAGTGCAAAATACTGACTTGTTTTATAGAAGTAAAACTTGCTGTACTCTTCTCTTTACTTGTATGAACGAATTTGACTTCAGTAATGAACAAGTACTGAAAAATCAAAAGATTTTGGAATGTGCCATATTTCCTAAAAACAAGTTACCTTTTACAAGGTAAGATTAATTGTGATTAATTGCTTTGAATGTGAGCTTAGTTCTGAAAGAAGGAAAATAAAATATTTTGATATAAATAATCTGATATCAAAATACTCAGCACTTTCTTTTTAGCCCATATCTTTCTTTGAAAAATGTTACTGAATTCTGTATTGAGATTAAAGCATATCAACAGTTAATAGTATGAGCATTAATACTTAGTAGGCAGGTGCATTGCAATGCCTATGGAGTGAATAGATTTTGAGAAGGTGGTGTTTTGGTTGACTGCATGGAGTATAATGCATTTTTATCAAAATTCTATTAGTTTACTACTGTTTTCCTACAGTGCAAATTTGACAAGCTCACTTCTTACAGATTTTTGTTTAGCTTCTGTATCTTGCTCTTTGTTGGGTCGTTCTTAAGGTATATTACCATTGAAAGTGCAACTGTTGTATTATTGCAAAGAAGCAAATCATCTGAAAAAGATACGATGTCATTATTAAGGTCTTCAGAAAGCTGGATTCACTTCCCAGCTTTGCCACTAAGTTACATATTGTCTTATCTTTGTCTCAAGAAGTCAGGAATTGCAGTGCTGTTCTCACAAGGTAGTGCAGATATTTTCTGATACGAAGACGATTGTGATTTGACACCTCAGATAGAATAGAAACAGTAATGCTTGTGAGAATGTTTTGAGATACTCATTACTTCTTCTGATACTATCGTTATAAGGATTAGTTCTTCATTATTGAAAAAAATGATGCTACAGTTAAGAATAGCATGGTACAGTTTAAAAAAAAAAAAGAAGAAAGAAATAGGAACATTCCTTGAAACCATTCTTTCAGCCAAAACAAACTCCGAGCGAGATGCAGAGTGTGAACTACTTGATGATTCAACCTCAAAGCTTAACATTAATAGTGCTCTGTGTTTTTGTAATTTGTTAAAAGTTTGCTTTTAGAGAAGAGGAAATACATGTGCGGGTGTCTAGATACGTTCTGTTGCTCACTGGAAAAGTGGAGTGCTCTGCTTTGTGTTGGTATGGTTAGGTCACTTCTTATTCTTAGATCCATATGGTACTCTTTAAATATTAAAAATATTCCTGAAGAATAACTTTTAAACTTTCACAGATGGGTTTTGGTAAGATGTCAACAAACATGACCTTTCAATCTCTAGTGCAAATGGCAATAAAAACCTAGCCTATCTAATCTGCCTGCAAATAGCTGTAGCTTCACTGATCTAGTTCTAATCAAAGGAACAAGCCCACAGGGGTTTAAAGGATTTCTTGCTGTTGCTGCAGCCATTAATTTAATTGCTAGAGTACAGTGAACTCTCAGGGAGTACAGTAAATGTTTGGATCTGCAGGGAGATAAACAGCTGAACCCTCAGGAAAAAAAAAAAAAAAACTAAAGCAAATAGTTTTTTCTGCAATTATAGTATTGTCTTAAAGTACTTTTTTATAGCAGACCTCAGTGGAGCTGACATGAGTTATAATCTGCATTTCCATGTGATGCACCACTGTTTATTCCACCACGTCTTGCAGTGACTGCAGTGAATGGGCTGAAATTACCAAGTGGAACACTGAAAGATAACTGGTGCCACTAGTGCATGTGGGAGTGATGATGGTTGTTCCATCATTTGCCATGCTGTTGTTGTCCTCCTCTTTTTAAAATTATAGTTTGAGTTTTGAGCAGCTTCCTCCCCCCCCCCCCCCATGGATGTATTTTCAAGGTACTGCTGCAATTTTAATTACATTTAAAGCTAATTACTAGACAGGGCAGTGCTAAAGTATTAGTTGAATGTAAAGAACTGATGATATGGAGGAAGGAGGACTCCTTGTCAACCAAAAAGTACTCTTCATTGTGCAAGTCTGATGTGATTCCAGCTTGAGGAATGTTTATGAATTTTAATATTTTATGGCACTTCTCAAAGCAGTAAACATTGCCTCACAGTTCCTCTCAGTCTCAAAGATATTTTACCGTCATTGCTAATATTAATAGGAACATGGCTTTAGCAGTGTATGTATAAGGTATGTGTTTGTTTTCATCAAGAACAGAAAATTAATGGCTGTTTTTAAGAAAAATTAACCTCTCTAAAAGTTTGTGAGGAGTTTACCAGTCAGCGAAGTTGGGTGCTTTCCCTTTTGGCAGTGCATATTCCCACTTATGGAATGATGAATCGATTTCATTTAATGATGAGCACTGGCTTGAGGCGAAGCCAAACTTAGAATCAACCAAAAAGATTCTTATTGGGTTAGAGTTTAAATTGTCCTCTACCTGCTCTCCATCTCTCTTCCACTGCCTGTCTTCGCTTTGTTGTCCCCATGCTTGCAGGTGTAGGACTTAGGATGGCTACTGTGTCACGGCTGTTGGATTCCTTTGATAAGGGAAGGGATATGGATGCAAACGCTCATCTATTTTATGAGACAGTTCACTGCTAAAAGTAGTAGATTTTAAAACTGTAGGTGGAAATACGAAAGCCCCATTGCACTTGTAGATTTTTAACATATTTGTGTGAGGTTTTGGGAGGATTAGGTGAGCTAAGATGTATTCTTAATGTATGAAACATGATTGTGAATTTTAATTAGTTAATGGGTTATGCATTCTGGAAACTTAATTCTTTTGCAGTGCTGCAAAACATTTTGGAGGAATAACACTTGACATGGCATCTTTCTAGGGCAGAGTATGAGGGTCCAATTGTATTAAGACATGCACCTATCTGCTTTCTTTTTAACGGAAACTTGAGGACCTACTTTTGATTTCCCTTTCTCATACACAAACCCTGTTGGCCTTCCTCGTAATGAAGGACAACCGGTTTAGTGCTGCCTTCCAGCTTCACAATGTCATACGATTAATTCCTTGATGTCCTATGTACCTTAGGCAATTTTATGGAACGTATTTCTCACTGGGTTTGACTAATCCAGTGTAAGCACTAAAGAGAAGGTTTTAAAAAAAATTCTCGAGGTTCATATGTAGATCAAATGTGACCACTGAAAAGCAGACAAATTATAGGAGGAATTGCTATGGCCTGACTCTAATAGCATGATCTAAAATACAATCTTTTATGAGTGAACACTTTAAACACCTCTTAGCTTTACCAAATGCTGTGTGGAGCCTTCCATTGAATCATGTGCCTCATTCTTTAATGCAAATGATTAGAGCATTGCATCAATGTGTCTCAAAACATAAATGCTGTTGGCCTTCCTCATAATGAAGGACAACCACTTTAGTACTACCTTCCAGCTTCAGTGATGTTTGGAAGCATTATTACTATTGTGCACTCCTTAGGGAAACACTTCTGATTCACAGAGCATGTCAGACATTTTCTGTAAAATGCCTTGGTTTAGGGTACAATATATGTATTGCACAGTATCTCGGAATTTCTGCTTGTTTCGGTCTTGGAGTTACCAAAAGAAGGAAAGTAACTTCAATTAATGCCTAAAAGATTTGAAAAACGGTGCAAGAGCTAAGGATAGGCCTTCAGAAGTGCTTGGGCACTGAAAATGCAGCTGATTATCCAGTAACACCTTCAAAAGTATTTTGGTGCATATTAATTTTTAATGAACACCTTTCATAGTTCTGGCTGACCAGAGGAAATATGTTCTAGGAAGAAAAAATTCTAAATATCATTTAATACCTGTTAGCGACATCTAAATCCACTAAGTGTACTTGCCTTACCTCTGATCGTGTTGTGTTCCTTCTGAAGGGAATTAATTTCTATATGCTGACGTTGTAATCTAGGACAATAGTATTGATATACTTAAAATCAGTCAGGTATAGAAGTAAGAAAAGTCCAACAGTGCCCTCAAATTTAAAAAAAAAAAAAAAAGCTTGCTCAGGCATACAGTAATTAAACTGTTCATGACTGCATGTAATTACATCATTATGTACACAGTCCTGTTTCTGTAATTTGGATCATTGGAGGGCAAAGTGTCAAAGTCTCTGGAATGATGTTTAATTCCATTTTAACATTTCCTAAAGGGATTGCTTTGAGTTTATTTTTAAACCACAAAACTTAGAAAACCTCTTGAAGTTTGTGTGAACTATTCAAGTTGCAAATACTTCTCCGAAATCAGCCTGATAATGCAGTTTGCCATACCTTCTGATCTCTCTTTGATCCTAACAAAACTACAGGAGTTAAAGTAACCTAGTTCTTTTAGATTTTTCTCAGAATTTTTAGGAGCCTGAATATGGGATGAAGTTAATTCCTTTTTCATGTGAATACATACTACCATTGCTTTAGTTTGTTATCCGTATAAAGAAATTTTATGAGTTGGTGTGAGTTTTTGCTTTAAAATAACATACAGGAGGTGTCATTTGAAACTTCTGTTTAAGTCTATAAAACAATCTAATGTGGCTTTTATTATCCATGTTGTGCTTTTATTTGTATAGATTAAAAAGACTATTTTTTATTTTTGAAAAAGCATGTAGCTTAATAGCTAGATACATGTATGTCGGTTTTGCCTCTTTAAGATTTTTCACTTTTAAATGTTTTTAAAAGTAATCATATGCATAGAATGATAATTCTGTAGTTTTGTGATTAATCACTTCAGTACTATCACTAAATGTTAAGATATTTAAAGATACTGTTTCTTATAGTTGTATTCATCATATGAAGGCAGAACTGTGTGCGGTTTTGTTTTTTTAACAGAAGATGCCATCTGTATTGATCATAGGAGTCTGTCCATTGAATTCAGTAGGCTTTGAATCAAAATGTAAAATAGGAATATTCTTCTGATTAAAAGCTGCACTGAACCTTACCAGACGTGAGGTCAAGTCTGAGGTCTGTCTTTGGCCTTGGAAAGGTTTTTGCCTCATCCTGCCTCATTTTCTCTGTTGTATCAGTAGTGAAACTAAGCACAGTCAGTAGAAGTTCCAAGAACTCTGATTTCAGTTAGGCTCTGACATGATGCAGTGGAAGAAGTGCCAGTTTCCCCATGGATGGTAGAAGGAGCCTAACACAGCATGATCGCTAATTAGGGTGGATCTAAGCCTCTGTGTCTCAGTTTCTCCGTATACCAAAGCAGTATAATTGTTTCACTTCCTGCCTGAGAATGTACTCATTAAATTGTAACTTTTTTTGAGACAGACACTACCCCTTATTAGGTTTGAAGCGTAATGGCATTCTCAAAGAGCTGTTTTAATACAAATTAATTAATAGCTTTGTTTTAAAAGATTAGCAAAACCTGTTAATTTCTTTGCCAGATAGCACACACATTCTGGAAGCTAGACAGGTGTTTTAAAATTTGTATACAAAGTTTTTGTATTTCAAAGTGCAGAAAATTCTGGTTGCAGTAGCATCAAGAAGAAAATTAACGAATAAATTAAAATACCAGATAGCTTTGACTCTTCCAAGAATGGTGGTTGCTGGCCGTAGCTCTGTGTATAATTGCAGTTGACCTCTTGGGATCCTTCTTTTGTTGTTTGTGTAGTGGACAAAGGGAACATGATGCCAAATTAATAACTAGCACATAAAGCCAATGGATTAACAGCATTTTACAAAAAGCGGGATCCTTTCCACATGGTTAATAATAGTATCTGTTCGTGTTAGCTTCTAGGAATCCAGCCTTAGAATCAAGAAGTCCTAATGCACTAATTACAACATAAACACATTACAGAAGATGTTCCTGCCCCAAGAAGATGGTGCAAATTATATGTAATTCCTTTAATAGTGGTGTAGATGAACAGTAGATGCCTGTTTTCCTCTGACCTTTCTATATATGGACCTTTGCACATATAACAAAGAAGGAATGGCAACAAAATGACGACCCTACTGGATTTGAAAGGCAGAGACAGGCCACTCCTTATGGAAAGGAAATTTATGATATAAGTGCCAGGAAAATGTCTTTCGTTTACTAGAGAGCAGCATCGAAGTGGACAAGAGATATTGCAAAAAACCAAATCTTTACAGTCTTTACAGTCTCCTTAGAGGAGAGGGGACTACGGGTTTCAAATGCCAAGAAGTCGCTGAAATGCCTGTTGGCTGAAAGGAAGGGAGATGAGATAGCATGGACTTTTAAAACTTGGAAAGCTGTTGATTGTCAGGAATGGAATAATCAAAAACTTTATTTCATAGTGAAAATGCTAGTCATACAAGAAAGCCCGGAAGCTTATAAAGACTTTTATTTAGCACCAAACGAGGAGTAGATGAGCCAAGGATCCCAGGATGAGAACAAGCAGAAGAAAGGCAGCTGTCTGAAGACAAACAATTAGAAAGTGGCATACATCCAGCTCCTATAAAACCAGGTTATTCTAGGGCAAGCAATATACTACTGTATAGTGAAATTACAGTCATCTTATCTTTAGCAGCAGCTTGTATCCAGGCAGTGTGTGATGTTCTGCTCTGAACAAACAGAAACCGTATCTCACTGGCAGAAGAATCCAAAGATAAATTCATATGTGAAGGTTCCCTCGTCAGGAATTGTGTTTCAACACTCTAATTATTCAGGATGCAGATACTCTGTATGTATGGAGAGAGAAGTGTAGTTTTGAGGTTAGGCAAACATCACAGTCACAGAATCACAGACTGGTCAAGGTTGGAACGGACCTCTGGAGATCATCTGGTCCAACCCCCCTGCTCAAGCAGGGTCCTCTAGAGCACATTGCACAGGATTGCGTCCAGGCAGGTTTTGAATATCTCCAGCGAAGGAGACTAAATGTCTTATGCTGTTACTTCAAGAATATATTTTGTATTTTGTCTTGAGCATTTTGTGTAGGATTTTATTCAAAAGTGATAGGATTTTTGTAAGCACAGGTTAGTATCGTTTTGCTCAGTATATTGTGTAATACCGTAATTACGAGTTCTGAAGGCGCATATATATATGTGAATCATATTTACAAGCAGAATAGCAATGATTTTATTAGTGAACGTATATGCAGATAGTCGATTTTGCAAAGTAGAGCATACAAGACAGTGAAACTCAGCTTTTATTTATTTGTTGCAGAAAGCACATTCTACTTTATCTGTGCATATCGGAAAGTAAACAACAAAGATCTATTTAGGATTTTTTCCCCAGTAAGTTCCTGCAATCATTGTGATATTTTGAAGTCTGAAAGTGGGGAAAGCAGACAACCAGAATAATCTGATTTGGGCTTCTGCTAAACTTTTCAGTAGCCCTTCGTGTGCTTCAGTGCAAACTTATGGGGTCATAGGCATCCACGTGCATGTATGTGGAAAGCTAGAGAGAGAGAGAGTGTGTGAAATTTTCAGAACACTGTGCAGCAAACTGGCAATGTTAAATTGAGAGGGAAAGAGTTTGTGGTAAAATGCAGGAATGGTAACTGGGTTTGGCTGTGTACTTGCATGACTTTGGATTATCTTACTTTAGTTTTTCTGTGCTTTAGTTTTTCCATCTGTAAAATAATAATGCTTTTACTATGTTTCTCCCATCTTTGCTTGCTTGCTTAAAAAAAAAAAAAAAAGAAAGAAAGAAAAAAGGTTCTGAGAAGAGCCTGTCTCTTACATCTGTTTGATATGTTCAGAATGGGATACCAGTCATGGTTGAAGCATCTTGTTGCTTGCATAAAATTTACTCAACTCATCATGATATGTGAAAAAATTAAAACTTCAATTTTAGTTTCTGATTGCGTAAATATTAAAGAAAGCAAGTGATATTGGTGATTGAGAGACACTATGGGAAATGAGTTCAAAGTAAAATCACTGAGCTGGAATGCCATAAAAATATCTAATCAATTACAAGATGGTACTCTGTAAGCAAGATGTAAAATTTATGACTTAGGTTTTGACTTAAAATGATATTCTATTGTTATCAAAGTTCTGTGGTTTCGTCTGTCCTTTTTCCAGCATTGTTTCCTGTTTTTAAGGTAGCTAACCAGAGAGCTCATCTAGAGACTATTTTGTTAGATGGTAACTAGGATATTGTTGTTTGTGCTGTATTTATTTATTTGGTGCGCGTAATAGAACATTAATCAAATATTTTTGCCATTGACTGTTCTTCATGGTGGGAATACAGAAGAGAGAGCAGTTTCTAGGAGCAAATTTAGATAATAAATTGAATGCTCATACTGTGTTCTCTACCCCATTGTTCTAAGTGATTCTGCGTGCCTTTTTTTTTTTAATCTTTAAATGAGGCAGGATTGTTTTTACTGTTTCTGCAGATTAGATTGTCTTTGAGAAGAACATCTGCATTTATTTCTTACAAGTTGCTAGTAACAAATTTTATCTGCTGCTATAGTTTTGCATATAAACAACTTTTTTTCCTAAAAAAAAAAAAATACAATGACATAGGATGTTACTTGTCAAACTGTTATATTTCTTTGTGAGGTTCAGACAGGACAAGCTAAATAAAATTAGTCTGTCGTGAGGAATGTTAAGAGATGGTCTTAACTGTATTTGCAAAAATGTTGCAGGGAGTATTTTCAAGTTCTAATGTTTTTAAATGCCCAGAACTCTGTGAATTGCCATGCATAAAAATACTAATTTAAAAAACGGTCAGTTATTAGATTTACCTTCGTTTGGACAAATCAATAGATATGAGTCAGAAATTGTCTCCTAGCTGCAGAATTTGATTTCACGTAGACATAAAAAATTCCTTAAATGGTGTCAATATTTTTAGAAGATGCACACTGTAACATTTCCCTTCAACTTGTTTCCTGAATTGGATCTTCTCAATATATGTAAATAGGTATATTTTTCTCATTATTTGTTTTTGTGTGTATGAGTATACATATTTATAAGTTATTTTAGCTTCTCAAGTTCTTCACTTAATGGCAGAAAAACCTTACTATTGAATAAACTTATAGAATGTAATGTTCTACTTTCTTTCCCTGCTTCAGTAAGATTGCACATACTCTTTGAAAATGCCCATAGGATAAGCTTGGAGCACTGTATACCAGCATGCATTTCAGATCACTTCAGGGAATTGTTCTACCAGACTTCTGGAAGAAGAACCCAGGTCTCTTCTGTGGATTGAGTACAATAAAGATTAAGCTGAAATTTTCTTCTGCTTAGGTAAATAGCTTAAGTATTTGAGTACCTTTGGTTCCTTCTTCTGGAGGTGTTTTCTTTGGCATGAAATACCAGTAATTATTCAAGGAGAGCAAAAGGAAAAGTAGCTCCTTACTCTGTTGAGGACTCTTGGGGTACCAGACTCTACTTCAGTGAACACAGAACAGTGTTAGCAGTGAGACTGAGAATACTCTACCAGCAGAGTAGTCCATAATACAGGTCTGGGGAGGTAAAGTGGGGTAGGTGGATTGTAAGACGTAAAAAAGGGAAAATGAACGTAGATCTCTTGGCTCATGGAGGACCATTTTAAGTTCTGAACTATACCGTTAAACGGGAACTGGCTCCTGCCTTCAAGTTAATGAAGCATAGTCTTGTTTTCCATTTGCTTTTCTTACAGACACCCACAATAAATATTTTATGTCAGGTTGTCATCTTGTGCTGAACTGAGAAAATGTTCTGCTGTTTCGTTGCATTCTGATGGGGGGAAAAAGGAAACTAATGGAATAGCTTGATCAAAACCAGTTTGGGGTTCTTCAGGTTTTGTTTCTTCTTTTTTTCCAGTTTGAACGTTCAGCCAGAAAATAAAATTATTCACACTAGCCTGCTTATTTTCAAATCAGGAACTGGATGATGGCCCAGCTTGCTTATGAGGAATCCATTCCCTGTGGTATGCTGCACAGCAATCTCTCATGGGTTGCCTGTGCCATGGGTAACTATGGGATAGAAAGCAGATGGTGCATAGCCATTATATTTAATGCGGTATTTGTATGTTTTGTGAGGGAAACAGGGAATCTTTTTTTTTTTTAAGTGGGCAGAAGAATATCCATGTCCTGCAAAACCTTGAGTGTGATTGTTGAAGCTTGTAGCTGCTGTACTGAAATCCAAGATGGTACATTTGCTTGCTAGACTGGGGCTACAGAGCAACTGAAGAGAAGATTTCTTCAGAAATAGTACGTGACCACTCTCTTGCAGAGCTCTGTGCCATGCAATATCAAAGACTTAGAAAAAGGGGAAGGTGAAACTTAAGGTCTGTTGCTTTCAGAAAAATAAAAGGAAAGCATAATAGTCTCAATGTATGAGGGTGCACAGTCACCCAATGTACTTCAAAAACGTTCTCTATGTCTTAATTTATCGTCATTATAAAGTGTTTCCAAAAGAGTGAATTTACCTTTATCAAGTTACGAAAGGCGTTTACCTTCGTGCATCCTTACCCATGTAAATTAAAATGTTTGTTTACTTTGATATTTTAAGTTACACGTGTGTATTATTCTTCATAAAAGTTTAAGTGACAAAATATGGGTGCAATTTCTTTAAACTAAAACTGCATCAAGCATAAGTGAAAGTTCTGTATAAAATGACTAGGATAAAAGGAAAAAAATGAAATGTTGGACATGGCATATTAAATATAGAATAACAGTTTGCTCTATGTACTAGAGCTCAGGAGTAGAAAAGGATGCACATATAGCTTTTATGTAATTTGCACATATAAAGAAGATAATATTTTTAGTAAAAGCAGTATCCTGAGTCCCAGCAGGTATAAATATACTTCTGTTAACCTAACTGTATTTATATCATCTGACACGTCAGTTATTGAACATCAACTGATCTCAAACAGAAAGCTTTTCAAAGCAAGGCTGCGTATATCAGAGATTATTTCTAGAGCTATGCAGCATCTTATATATGGTCAGAATTTCTCTGAAATTGTTGAATCCATCAGTTTAATGCCCAACAAAATATAAGCAAAGGGTCCTTCAGTTCTTTTCTTTCGATTCTTTCTTGCATTTTTATGTTATGTAAGTTAAGTTTGGTGTTAAGTAGCAGAAGGCATTTATAGTTTGCATGTAAATCTGTTGTCAGCCTGGCAAGAAGCCGCATGCAAGCTGACATATCCTGAACTTCCATGGGAGTGGTAAAGAATCCAAATAAAACAAAAATGCCTCTGTCTGCACTAGCAGTTTCTCCATATAGAAAGCAAGGGATTAGTGATGATATTTTTTACTCATTGTCTTTTTGCAGAAGTACCATTGATTAAGATTGGGCATGGCAGTTAGGATATGTACAGAGTAAATTACTTGTTTTCATGTCTTGGGGATGCCTGTGGGCAAAAGGAACATTTTGTATTTTTCAGGTTGATTACTCTCTTGCTTCTTGTGTAATATAAACTGCAATTGCAAAACGAGGATGCTGTTAAGATGAAAAGGTAAATCTTTAAAAAGTGGTAAAAATCTGAAGTGAGCAGGCTGGGTTATGTGAATTAGCCTGATTATTTTGACGCTCTCTTGTAGAAAACTGCAATGGGATAAATAGATCACGGTGTTTTTTTCCCTATTTAATGTATTTGTTACTAGTTTTCTCTTTTCTTTCATCTTAATACACAAAACTGCCATCGTTGGTCTCAGTGTGTGACTTTTCTAACTTTACGATCCGTTCCATGAAGATACTCTGTTTTCTTCAACAGATTACAGGGGCGTTTAGAGTCAATCTAGCTTCTCCAGAACGGAAGAATTCCCTTTGTTTTATGAAGCACATGCGCGTATAATGTGCGCAATTATATGTTTATTTGATGTTGTCCTCACTGTAGCTTTTAGGTGCTCTTGTGATGTGAAAGGCTCGCTGTGCCTCTTCTGCCATAGATTGGCTTCCACTTAGCTTCTGCCTCATGGAACAGTTTTATTTTGCTGGCTGTTAGAATTGTGACAGCTTTTCTTGGATGACTCCTTTGCCTGCCACTTTCTATTCTCAACCAGACTTAAAACTTGTATATTGACAGTGTGATTTCTCTTCCTGGAATTTACATGATTCTCAGGTAAAATCAACATACTTGATTTTCCTTATATTGCAGTTCCCCTTCTGTTGGCCCCTCTGCAATCTATGCTTCGAAAGTTACAGGATGACATGAAAGGCATTTAGTGGAGTCCGAGCCTTTTCAAAGGTTGAATGTGAGGCTAGAGTGTAAGGCTGTCATCTTCCCTCAACTGTTAATCTTTTTCCCAAAAAAGTTTCCCTTTGTTGCTGCAGACCATTTTCTTATTTTTCTACCACTCTTTTTTATATTTACTGTAAAGCTAAGTAAAGGTTACCCTGGAGCTGAGGGTTTCCGTCTGATTGAGAAGCTGAGTGGTTGAACTGCACTCTGAAGAAGCGTTCCTCTTCCTGCCAAAATTAGCGGAATAGGTCTGATAAATTTCAGAGCTGTGAAAGGAAACGTTCGTTCTTTTTCTGAAAACTAAGAAAACTGACAGCATTAAACTATTTTTCAGACCATCCTCTCAGTTAAAAACAAAAAAAAATTCTTTCCATTGCTATCTGCCTTATAAATATATACATTTACTAATGAACTGTTTTTTCTTTCTACTAGTTTTGTCTCCCAATTAAATTAGCACCCCTTTTTTTAAAAGCCCTGTTTCCAGTTTTCGCTTTGTTGTCTCACATCTGCAAGTGCAGAAACTTGTCTTGCTCCTTAATCAAAAGCAAACGTAAAAACTTTATCATTCAGTGGAAAAGATACATACTTTTTTAATCGTAGTATGTCTATCTCATGTAACACAGAAAGGTAAACTCCATGATGATAAGACGACAGCTTTTATGCTTGCTTTTTTTCTACTATGGTTTCAGGTAGGATATTGCCCATAGAATTGGTATCTCCCATTTCTTTTCCACAGAGACATAATAATGTTGTAAGAGAGCTCTCTCTTTCACTATTATTACTATAGACAATTTCACACATCTGTGTGTTTAGAGAGGTATATAGGCTGTGCAACAATAGATGTTTCCATAAACATAAAAGAAGAGTTTAGCGTGATTCAGAATCAAGGATAATGAGTGAACACTTGGGAACTTTTTTTTTTAACAAGTAGATGAAGGAAAAGAAGACAATGAATGTGATGATCTCTCTGTTAGACTAGCTAACGTCTGCATTTTGAATGTGAACTTTGTGTTAGGAGGTAAAATAAAAGGTGACATTTAGAATGGTGACATGATAATTTTGCTCCTGCCCCTAGAGCTTGAAATTGCGCCTTTTTTATGTATCTGTGATCCATTATTTCTGAAAGAAACACATGTCTTGGGGTATCATGATCTGTCAAGAAAATCTTGCTATGGGTGTGAAATGAATGTGTGTAATGTCTGTATTTACAGAGAGGCCATAAAATAAATCTTGCCTGTTCTAACCAGAAACTGGAGGCATTAGAAAAAGTACATGGTTTTTGAAGGGGTGGCAAATATTTCATATTTGAGATAGCTATTATTTGACAAAATTTGGATCTGCAATGTTAAATCACCATTCTACATCTTTAAAAAAAAAAAAAAAAGATGTGAGGCCACAAAGGGAAAAGTAAAAATGTAGTGGAATAAAGATACTGCTCATAAAGGAGGAGAATACTAACAAGGACAGTGGTGATTTAGCTGAGAAACGGATTTTTTTAAAAAAAAAAGTTCATTAGTTTTAAAAATATATATATAGATATATGTGTAAAAGATGCCATGGAAAGGCAAAAAATTAGAAATATTGAACTGAAAATGGTAGTCTGAAGAATATTTTAATGCTAAGAGAAAAAGATCTTAATAATGGCTGCTATGAGGTATTCTAGAAAAAATATAGAAAAATTTGGCTTTCTGATACTTTTGCTTTGCTTCCTGCATTACATCCTTTCATATGCACTTTTTCCAGGGAAAAAACCAATCTAATATAAAAGAAGCAACAGCTTTGAATTTATAGAAGAAATCCCGATTCTGTAACCTGTCTTCTCTACCAGCTTAGTTGATATTAAAAAAAAAATTATAATAATTTCAGAAACCTAGATTTATTTTAACACAAGCAAAAATAACTTTCATTTTGGTGCTTCTTACAGCCCATCTTAACCAGTTACTTCCTCTCTTGAAAAATGCACAGAGGGCACAAAGAAAGGAAGAATAGAAAAGTCCTGATTGTAGCCAGGTCGATTCCAATAGCATCAAGGGGATGGAATACATAAAAGAAATAGGAATAGATAAAAGTGATTTAGTATGACATTTAGGATACTAAAAAAATGCCAGAATAATCATAAGCAATATAATGGTTGCAAGAAGTAATTTCGTTCATTAGATCAACTGGCATCGCTGGAAAAAAAACATATATTTTAAGACACAATCACTTTTTCAGCTCTTAGGTGTGGTCCACTTAGGTGTCCTGATCTGCATAGTATGCTCTTCTCCCTTAATTTTTGCAGAATATCTTTCATATTTTTAGGTTGTATTGGGGACTTTCCTTGAAGCTAAAGTGTAGGAAGTACAGTGGCTAATTTGAATAAACATTTATTTATAGACTGAATTGGCTGCTTGGTACCAATTTTTATAGTTTTTTCATAGGTTTCTGCACATGCTGTCTTAAAAATTCACAGGAACAGATGGATGGCTTGAGAAGATCCATACAGAAATTTCCTCTGTTGTTAGGATGAGTTACAGTGTTTGGTCTTTGAAGATTTTGTGGCCAGCTAACGCTAAATGATGCTAATAATGTAGTTCTAAATCTCTGCTTTCTATTTGAAATACAGTTGTATAGGATGCCATTGTAACATATCAGCATTGTAATGTTGGTTTTTCTAAAAGGCAAGCTGGAGACTTACTGCCAGAGTATGATGTTTCACCAAAAAGAAGAGTAGCTACAGTTGGAAAACAATTGGTGGTGTTTATACTGTGATTGGCTAGCCAGTCTACTTAGAGAAGTAGGAAAAAAAGGAAATCCTACTTTTTTGTAGGAATCCATGTCTTTGTGGTTCTCAAACCTGTGAATTTTTTCTGTATTTCATTTCATCATTCTGAAGTACTTTTTCTTTAGAATATTTGCATTATAAATGAAATACATGCTAATATTTTTGTCTGCTGGCTGTAACAGCATTTGGTCAGCAGCAGTACAGGAAAACCAACTGTGCCCAAAATAAACATAAGAGCTTTAAAACTTTGATACATTATATTTCCCTGTACTCCATGTTTGCTATTACTTTGTAGACAGAGCAGGTAAACTTTATATAAGAGCTCTTCCTATATTTAAAAATCATTAAGTGCTTGTCTACAGACTAGTAACTTTTTCACAATCATTTGGTTTTGTGCATTTAAGAATCTAAGGGTTTTTGTGGAGGATATAAACAGTTCAAGCATTAAAGTATAGCAGTCATGCCTCAGTGGGATGGAGTATGAGAACATTGATGTTATCAAATCAACCTGATTTTTTGCTATTCCAAAGCTTTCTGCCTTTCTAAATACAGAAAGTAGGTTTCCTTTTTTTTTTTTTTTTTTTTTTGTATTCTATAGCAGCTGATAGTGTTAGTCAGTCTTCTGGTTAATGGCGAGTATTGTGTCTCCAGTTTTGTAATTGACTGTGGTGTTCTTTTTCTTGCAGATATAACACTTTTTTAGCTGTGTGAAGCACATGGACTATAGAAAGGGAAAGATTTCTGCATGTCAGAGAAACAGAGCTACCGCTTATTTGAATAGAAGTTACATATATAATTTTCTTCTCTAACTTCTTTAATTATAGAGTTAGTTTGATCCCAGTTCTGGAACACTGATACCTCTGTCCACCGCCGTCTTCTAAGATTTAGATTTTCAGTCATGGAAGTGATCTGAGAAAACTGAGCACCCAATGTAGTTTGGAGGAGGAGTAGATAGTGGTCAGTGACAATGGAAGTAAAAGCTTAATGTGAACCCTTAGACAACCCTTTTTTTTGTCTGCAGGTTTCAGTAGTTAGCTTCTTAGGGAACACTCCTGATACTCCATTTCTGGAATACCACTAATATTAAGCATCCTTGGAATTCTTATATTTGTATTTTCCCCCCCTTTTTGTACAGTAGCTATATTCATTCACCTTACAATCTCGGCATGTAACAAAGGTGGAAGTGAAAGCAAGAATTTAGGGGAAAAACAAACTACCAAAACCAGAATCTCTTAATTAATGGACTTATACGCATTATTGATAGCAGAGTCTAACATATAATTATTGTTGAATTTAGGGAAGGACTAAAACGAGTGGGAAATCTGTTAGTCTAAATAGAGTAGTAATATCAGCTATACCTTGCTAAGCAGCTGAATTTATAATATTTGTCTCTGTTGCATTCAGCACCTAGAAATATCTCTTCTTTTGGATTCTACTGGGGAAATTGTGCTTGCCCAAGCACAGAATTTTGAATTTGAAATTGGAACTTTTTTTTGTTTGCCATGACATCTGTCTTCAGCTACTACATTGCACGTGGCTGTAGTTTACTGCGCATTTTTTGGAGGCAGTTTTGAATCACAGGGCAGGTGTGTCTTGAGCATTCCAGGTCCTTTGAAAAGCTTTGCCTGCAGGTACACACCTGAAACTATAAAGTAGGTGATATGAGTGCTAACAGTATTCTAGTTAAAGGGATTTTGCTGCTGTTTTCTGGAGGGCGTTTTTTGGTGACGCTTAACTGAGACCTTGTGAAAGGAGACAGACATGTAAATGAAGCCAACTTGTCAGACCTCTGGGATCTGTTACAGCATGAGGTGCTCTTACCAGATAATTAACTAGGCCTGTTAATCAAGTTTAACAGGTGTTGAGTAATGAACCAAGACAGGGCATCTGCTGTGACCAGCCTCTCACTATAATCTGGTTAAGGGAACCTAGTGCTGGTTGGAGCTGAGTGTGCTTTGTAGTGAGATTCAGTGTTGTATTTTCCCGATACTTCCATCAGTCTTGTGATCATCCAAGAATGATGACATTCACAACACGAATACGTAAGGAATTGGTCCAGAATTCCCTTAGTGCAAACTGTTAATGAATACATGTTCCTCACCTCTTAATTTAATCGATAGCTTTCCTTTGCCTAAGTTGAACGAACAGTTGAACTTTTTTTCCATGTTTGTATCTGTTTGCCTTAAAAAACTTAATGATTAAGACGTCTTAGAGTACTGCATAACTAGAATCTCATATAGAGCACTGTCAAAGTGTGTGAAGACAGTTCTACAATGTAATTTGTAAGACTTCTTTGCAACCAGAAATTGTCTTTGTTACGTTCTATGTTAAATGATTTTACCTATTTAAGGGACCCAGGCTTTACAATGCAGTGTCACCAAGTAGCAACTTTGCACTTTCACTGTTGTATAAAATTGTTACTTTCGGAGTATCTTTTGGATCATTAAACTGCATGGTTTTGCCAATAAGCTATTTGCAAAATGCAGTAAAACCTGGTGCAAATTTTTAAAGGCATTTTCAAATGACAGTGTGAAGCCATGTTAGGTGACTAGCTAAGAAGATGGCTTGTTAGAGTACCCCCTGGAGAGGTGGTTCCAACACTGCTGAGCATGCTGTAAGAGAAGTGTACTGTATGGGGAGGTCCCAGCATGCTGTGTCGGACCTAGGTGCCTGTCTGGCTGTATATACGTGTATGTGCGTGTGTGCGTATGTGTATACGCACGGATTTACATGACAGATACTGTGTCATATCTGTGTCTGCCCTGTCTCATCATTGACATAAGGTGGACAAGAGGTCCTAGTGTCTTTCCTGGAGCACTGAGAATGGCTGTTGTATGGATGGATGAGATGTATATGCCATCTGAACAGGGAATGGGGTGCTATATTTTCATATTTTAATAACAGTCTCTTTGGGTGGTTGTTGATGTAGGCTTTGCATCCTGTCCCATCCTCTGCTCAAAAGAAAAAACGACTCAAACTGTCTTAGGTCAGGATAAACTCGGTAGAAGGAGTATGTCATGAAACCACAAGTGAGACTAGAAACAAGCCCAGATGAAGTACATGGGAAACCAGAATTTGAAGATATCTCACACTTACAGTGAGAGTAGGAAGGAGATTGGATATGATCAGAAACTATGTTGGGAATGGGAGAAAGGATCACGTTGACTGTGATCCTTAGCAGAGTGGAATCTGGAGGGTATCAGGAGAGGAACAGACCTGCCAGTAATCTGAGGACAGGGAGGAGAGCATGGCCGGCACAGGAGGCAGAGAAGCAGCAGCAGAGGCAAGTGGCATAAGAATTTGCAGCTTGCTATTTTCTCTTCAGTAACAGGCTTACCTAATAGCTGATATGTAATTTTTATCTTTGCAAAATGTTGCAGTATTGAGAGGTTCTTGGCTGTTTTATCAAGGAGATACGTTTCTGTGTGTTTTTATTAAGGGCATATAATTTTTTCCTAATGGGAGTCATTCCTGTCTATTATGAATGCTAAAAGTTACAGTACAATTCCTTGGAAAAGCTCTTAATATGCATGCAAAAGAGCCATGATTCAAAGATTATTAATTCAAAGTAGCCATAATTCAAAGATGGGTGTTCCATTTTTCCCCTACCATCAGAAGTATGAAAAAAGATTGGAACTTTCTATGCATTTGTATCATAAAAACCTGCCAGTTGTCATTTTTAAAATCCTAGTTTGCAATGCTGAGATCTACCCCAAGGTTTTAGGGGAAATTCAATGTAATCTCATGATGGGTATGATAGTAACCTGTGTCATTATTGCGAGTAGCAATTTCTAGGGCTACTAGATGCTTTTTCCTTTCTCTTCCTTCTAAGACCTAGTTCACCTCTTCTGCATTGCCCTGTTTAAGCCTAGAGAAGATTATGGTTCTGCAAAATCTATTTGCCACCTCAAGCCATCTGGATAACAGTGCACTCCTTTAATTTTGCTAGTAACATACAGGCCATCTTTAAGTGTCAGGAAGCACAAAAAAGAAATTTTTGCATTTTTTCCTCTTCCCTGGATTAAAAATTTGGGAATAAGTGTCAAAACTTGGGATCACTTTCCCTTGACGTTATTTTTACCTACGTATGTAGTGAGGCTCTGCAGACTCCTTTCCTCCATTCAGAATTAACCTATCTTCTCTTCTGAGCCCTTAACCTTTGCTCCAATAGATAGATCACTTCCTGGCAAATATCTGCAAAGTGTTTGAATATGGTTTTTGTTTTTCGTTTTGTTTTTTCTTTCTTCCCTATAGCAATGTCTTTTGTACAAATACTTTTGGTTAAGTAAAGTATATTTTAGCAGTACAGAGGTCCATGATTCTTAAATGATTAGTCACCAGTGCCATTTTCTTTCACTTTTTCTTTGCTGCACTTAAAAATTTCTGTTGTTCTCTGAGTGCTTTGACAATAGACAATAGGAAACTATCGTATGACTTTGTCTTTCTGTGAATACATATCAAAATTGCTTTTGGAGGAAAAGTCAATGTTATTTCATACAAGAAAACACTGGTTGAAGATACAGTTTCTATAAAATGAGATGATACTGTACTTTCTATCTCTGGAAGCCATGTAGTCTCCAGAAAGCAATCTTTGTTGCACAGTGGTTGCTACTAATTAATTTGCTGATAGAATAGAATCCCTAATGCCATTTTCCCCCTTAATTCATAAAGCAGGAGTCAACTGTAACTATGTTGTATTTTCTTCAAATACTGAGTTTTTAGTGACGAACACATGAGTACACAAACTTCAAGCTTCTCCAGAAGGGCTTTAACTTCTCGTACGGGTTTTAACTAAGTTGACTTTGGTATCTTTCCGAGACGGGGAATTATTTAATGGACAGAGCACAAACTTAGTTAGGAATGTGGTATTATGTTGTCATTCTCTGAACCCGACACATTATGTAGTATTCACATGGATAATGCGTTGGTCTGTTAAGACTATGAGAACAAAAAGTTCCTACCTGTTTCTCATGGATTTCTATACCAACTTTATAATGATGCTAGCTCTGAAAGGGGTTCAGAACAATCACAAGGGACTCAATGCTGGAAGTGCTTTCACATAAAATCCTCAAGCATCGTTTGAAAAATCTCAGGGATGTTTCACTATTCTCACCCTTTTTGAAGGGAAGGAGTTTGACCATTACCAGAAAGTGAGTCAAAGGAGCAATGAAAATATATTAAAGTATGATTGACAATTTGGCAAGGTATAATCCCCCATAAACTTGTCTATATGAATTGCTGAGCTGATACCTCAGTTTAAAGGCAAGTACAAAGTACAGCCAGCCACGCAGATCACTTTTCTTATTTTCAACGAGTATCTGGTGCTGTGAATGATGAGTTTTGGTTTCTAAAGTTGATCTGTTCTGAGTCATTTACCTGTATGTAAAAGATCCAGAAATACTTTTCTGAAGGGAACTGCTTCTGCAGTGTAGACTGCATAAAGCAAGCCCCAGCCTCTCTACCATTTATGTTAGGAGCATGTGCTGATTTGTATGGTTCAATCCAAAACTTCCTCATTGTCTTGATTATGTTCAAAGTCTGAAAGGCAACTGGAACGAATGAGAACTCCAGCCTGATCTAGCAGCAAGCGTTCTGGCAGCGGCTTCCTGTGTAGGGGAGGAGAGTGCAGTGGCTACAGCCTGGCTTGAATGCTGCTTCTGAGACTCTGGAAACTAATCCTATTCAATCAAAGGAAAGGATTGCAGCGCAAGAAGGCTCTTTATTCCATCTGTAAGTTAGTGTGTATCTGACATGCATCAGCTTCAAAGCCAAAATAAAGACACAAAACCTAATTTTGCAAAGTCCTTTGGGAGAGGAATTTTTGAAGTAAATATTGGATAGAGAAAATGCTAGTTGTGGTGCTTCAGCCAGAAAGATTTGAGAATCCGTAAAGCTTGAAGGAGAAGTATTAGAGGTACCTTGGACTGTTCTGCTGAGCCTGCTCTGAAGTAAATGAAATTGGTAGACCATCACAGGAATGCAGACTAGTGTAGATATCAAGAGGATGCCGCTACTCTTTTACTGTTTGCTATTTAGTAGGTGTGTATTAGTAACGGTCTTTGACACCGAATAGTAACGGTCTTTGACACCGAATAATTTGATTCAGGCTGTTTTTCTAGACTGTGTTGAACTCCATGTATGTGGCCTCAGATGTTGTCTGCCTCTTTCCTGTGTGATTGCATAGAACTGAGTGTAGCCTTACCCAGCGGTTAGCACAATACTCATAATAACATTTTCCCCACACCTTCTTCAGCTTATTTGTGCTCTTAGGGTATTCTTATATTTCTTGTATTCCCATTCTACTCCTGCTCCTCCTTCAAATCACTTTTAATTTGAAGCCAAGCTTAATTATAAATGTTTTAAAACAATTCATGTCTCATTGTTTCAGGGCCTCATTCAGGTTATGAAAAGACGAGAGAAATTTGGAATATAGGGACCACTGTTAGTGACTGTAATAGTAGTTACTGTAATAGTAGTTCTTTGGCCTTTTTGTATGATAGGTTTTGTTTGTTTTAGTAAAGTGAAACATGCTATATTTTCCTACAGGAAGTTTCTCTGGATCTTGGTTTTCTTAGTGTGTATAATAGCATCAAACTGAAAATTCTTGCAGCAGAGACATCTGTTTTTCACAGTCACCTTCTGTATGAAGAGACTTTGTTTTGTTTTGAAATTCTTAGTTCATGTGTTTTAACAGATGATCATATTTGAGCCAGATTCTGATCCTCGCCAGTACAAATCTGGAATTAACTTAATGAATTTCACTTCATCTCCACATTTTATGTTGATATAAAAGGAAATTTGAATCTAACCAACTGCCTCTTCTAGTTCTATATTTACAGGCATTGCCAGTATTTTAAAGAGAAATGAGACAGTGCAATTACATGTAGCTCAGGGCTCTCCAGTATTCTAACAGGTTATTGCTTGTGGTCACAATTTTGTATTTGTTCTCTCTGATGGTCAACTCCGTGTGGACTTTCTGAAACCTTCAGGCTTTGTTTGTAGGTAGGAAAAAAACATGTCCCGGCATGTTAGAGCTACTGCAGTATGTTTCCTAAAATGCGTGAACGTCAGTTATGTGCTTCTAAGGTGACGGTATGGAACATTTTCTGAACTCTAATAAATGATACTCTTAAACTTGTGTTAGTGAATATTTTACCTTTTGAACATCTTCAAGGTATTAATTCACAATCTGATAATCATACTTAGCCTAAGTATGTGGAAATTGAAGTATTTACCCAACTGTGTGGGCCAAATTCATCTCTTTCTCTTTCCGGTTTTATTTAGCCCTTAGAACGGAAATAGATGTCCTCAGTAAATCCTGAAGCTTTTATAGGTCCAATCTTCTCATGTGAATTACTGGAAATGCACAATGTCATTGATTTGACTAGGACTAATAGGAGTTTTAAATAGCAAAGAAAAGAACACCTTTAATGCTCAAAACCTCTTCCTCTCTTTTCCCTTCCCTTCCTTCCTTCCCAAGAACATGAGCAAAAGGAGCTAATAAAAGCAATTGATTTATTTAAGTGCTGTCTGTCGTCTTCACTTTTCTTCTGGATAGCAGAGTCTGTGGCAGCCCTGGCTCCAGATGTCTGAGACACAAGCTATAATATGTTTCAACAATGCCCTGTTTGATTGCTTTTGTCCAGGGAAAAATGGGATAAGCTTTGTCTTTGCTACAGTAATGCTTCATTCCTGAGAGCAACCTCACAAGCAAAGAGAGGGCATTTCTGCACTAGGATTAACAAATCTGTCTGTTTGCAGTTGTTGTGCAGTTGCAAATGTGCAGTTGCAGCATATTTGTAGTGAGCACAAGCAGTGTTGTTCTTTCTACGGCACATGCTGACTAACATCCCATTAGTTTTATCTTTCTACTGCAAATGCTGGGGCAAAATAACAGAAAGCAAGAAACTATTCTGAAGTCCGTGGCTTGAAGAATTACCTATCCTAAACACATTACATAAGAGCTATGATATTTTGCCCACATTGAGTAAACACTTCAGGTGTGGAATATTTTGTTAGCCTATCCATGTTTATGAATATGGGCATTTTTGAGAACCTGGATAACTGCACTCATCTTTCTTTGAGCTATCCTTGAGTATTTAACCACAGCAGGAAGCATTTAAGGCCAAACGTTTAGGTGCTCCTGTAGCGTGTTTTCATTTCAGTTTGTGTTGCTGGAGCCACTGAATAGCCTTTTCAGGATTTTTATGTCAGTTAACAGTGGTCAGTGGTGCAGCTCAAACTCTGTGCTCTTGAAACACAATGCAAGAATGCACTACCCAGTAGTGGATAATTTTGGATGGACGATAACAGATAAGGTGAATACAGAGTGAGGTTTTCCTGTTAGTATATGTTCCATGTTGAGCAACCAGTGATTTACAGACTTTGAGTCACAGATTACATCATTTTGGATAATCACAGGTTACTTATTCTCTGTGAATTGGTTTAATTTCTCTTTGAAACCATTTGTGCCCTTACCCTGCATGCTCTGTAGGGATGGATTCTACAACTTAATTATATGTTGTTTGGAAAAAGTTTGCACCAGTGTTGACATAAATGCTCCTTTTCATGGAACGTTGTCACTTTCAGCACATACAGAGCATGGGAAAGATGTTTGGACCAGTGGTCTTACTTGTGTGCAGGTCTAGAGAATAGGTAATTAACCCCTCTTTCTCTGACTGTCAGTATTTTAGCTTTTGAATTAATTCATTTTGTTTTTACTAGGCTGCGTTTCAGTGCTTTTGTATTCAGTAGGCATTATGTGAATGAATGAATGACTCAGAGGAATGGTAAGGAAATATATTAGTTGTAGATAAATTGTTTAAAATCACATTCAAATGAGTCATAATGAAGGGACAATTCTACATGAGCTACAACATTGATTTCAAGTGGAGATGAGAGCATTGCACAGAACTCTGTGCTCCTTACTATATGCTGCTAGAGCTTAATGACTCACTGGATTATGAGGAAGGATGGAACCTGTTGAGAAAGTTCAAGGTGTATAGTTTCCATATTGAGAAATTTGGGCAGCATGGAATATGTGTGTGAGCTTCCTGACAGTGTCCTTTGAAGCACATAAGCTCTTTGAATCAAAAAACACGAAAGGGTTCCATTCCACTTGTGATCCATTTTAAAGAAGGACGTTCATGGTAGAGCTTGTCTAACCTCACGATTCATGACTCCGCAAGAGGATAATTTCTCCTTAATGCTTTTAAAGCTAAGTTTACTCATGTATGTCAAGTATAATCGAATTAATTGTGTGTTCTTGGCTTATATGCCACATTTGGTTGCAGCAATTGGAAGGCATTTCAGCAAACTCTATTCCCAGTGTCAAGTGACTACACTTTCTTATTTGTTAACAAACAAAATTCCTGGGAGCTAGGTCTTGGCATTAAGAGAATCAGCTGTATTTTTCCTGTACTATGAACTTGTCCCAAAGTGAACATTTTATTTGTCCTAATGAACCTTTACGAGTGTTTGATAAGATACTGGAAGGTGTGTATGGATTTACTTTGAAGGAGCATAGAGGGTGCTAAATCTTCAAATATATTTAAAAAAAAAAAAAAAAGAGTCAAATTTGATAGACTTATTTCCCCAGAAGCAGTTATCTTGGAGAGCTGGTTCAGTACTTTTTCTGAGGCTAGTACATTTTAGATTGTTTGAAATGGAAGGACTGAGGAGAGGGCTTGTGCTGTAAAATGGGTGATCTGTATTAAGGATTAAGGAAAGCATTGATACTTTAATAGAATGACAAAAACCCTGCACAGGGCCTGATTTATTACCCTGTGGAACCAGGAAAGATCAAAGAAGAGAGGGTTTTTTAAAATCCTTTATTGTTGTTTTTAAATGGAACCTTCTAAATATTAACCTCAGAGCTAGCACATACAATCACAAAGATATTTACAATAAATAGATCCTAACAATCACTGATACCACACAGCTTGAGAGCAGCATACCATCCATCTGCTTACTCTGTTCCTAAATGTCTGTTACTGTTCTCATAGGTGGTTTTTTTGTCCATGTACTAAGTGAAGAGATGTATACTCCTTTCTCCTAGAATGTCTAGATGTCGATCAGTCAATGGAAGTGTAACTATATTCTAATCCTGAGCTGTACTGTATGAATAGTACATGACATTTAAGCGTCTTTTCAGTTCTCCTACATTGTAAGTCTTATTTACTAATCTGAAAGATCTTAGGAAATAACAATTTTAAAGAAAAATAAAATATACTCTCAGAACAGTGAAATACTAAAAATTCTCTTAGGATCAATGAATTTACAGTTGAAGGAATTGCTTTTTTTTGTTTGTTTTCTTCTTTTAGCTTAAAAATTGCTTTTTCTTGGACGTTCTAACTTGTTATGGTGGTATCTTTTCAGTTATGTATGTTAGTAAGAAGGTACTACTGAAGTCATTTAGGATATCAGTGTAATTTCTCAGATAATGTCAGTGAAAAGAGAAAAAACTTCCTTTTTAATCCTCACATTGATCTTATTGCCAGTTCACTGTAGCAGTTGTGTGTTAAAAACTGTTTAAACTTGTTCTTCTGTGTATAAATTTTCTTTGCTGTTTCCTAATTCACACACAGGTTTAGGCCCAAATTTGACATTGGGGCTAATCCTGTCTCCAAATAAATCCAGTTTTCCAGATAAGAGTCCGTATGAATTTTGCAGGTAGTGTGGGGGAAAACAAAAAAGTTTATTCTTTTGATACAGGGCTGGTCTGGGAGCTTTGTTTGAGTAAGTGCTCCTAATTGTAAGCTTTTCCTCTTTTCACAGCTTCTTTGGTTTCATTGGCACTCTAGTAATAATGCTTTCAAACCTCCCTTGACCCAGATGATAACGTGGTTCAAATGGCACTGTTGACTTATCCAGCGATACATAAGTTGCATCGCTGTGTGCCTTGCTTCTGTCTCCTCTGCTCAGTGGCTTCCCAAGGGACTTGTAGAGAGCAAACTTGAATTTTCCAGGCTAGTGATATTAGCGTATGGCATATAATCACCATTTTGCTCACGGTCATGTCTTTATTGGAAGAGGTTTGCTAGCTATTCTTCTGGATCCCAGGCCCTGGAAAACCCATTTACTTGATGGTTTGCTGTTCTTCTCTCTCAATAATAGCTTATATTACATGGCGATACAGAGCAGAAATAACGTTTTTGTAAGAGGAAACTGGCTTGTTACAGTCCCTGATCTTCTCTAGCACTGAAATATTCCATAACAGACCAAATCAAAACTTAGGGAGGTGAGATAGGGGGAGAAGACTGTTCAAGAAAAGTGAAAAAATTGGTTTCTTTTTTCCTTGCCATTGAAAGCCAGAATGTCCTTTTTCTTTTAAGAGTGTTTTGCTATTCTTCTAGAAATCTCTTTTAATTAAGGCCGTATGGTATGTTTCCAAGGTTATGAAAGAAGAAATGCACCATGGTTCTAGCAACTGCTGTTGCTTTCTGATGAAGAAAAGCAAATACTTTGTATCACTTGGAAAGGCAGCAATGATGAGAAATAGGCTGTAGTTAGAGAAAGGAGACTTACATCCTGAGTAATTTAAAAATGTTTGTGGCTACTTGGCTATTTATTGGTTGGTGTGCTGATACTGTATTAAAGCATCATGATCTTCCCTGCGGTGGGACATTGCTGGCAGTACTTCTCCAGTACATAAACCAGTAGACTTGACTGAACCTTTTACAGGTTTTTGGAATGCTACAGGCGTGTTTGCATTATCATCACAGCAATGTAGTCTGACACAGCACTGACCTTGAGTAAAGGCATCCAAACAGGACCAGAATTAGTACTAACTCCACAGTTCATACAGCTGCCCACTAGCCTGGAAGTGCACTTTTGTCAAGAATGAATAGAGTCCAGCTTCCGCAGTGTTAGATGGACAAAGAAGAATATTTTAAGAACTTCTTGTGCTCTTGCAGGACTTGTTCAGAGTCATTCTTTGGTAATCCTTGCCCCAGAAAGAGCAGGAGGGGAAGCGAGAGCTGCTACCACTGCTGCAGCCTGCCCCTTTGACCCTGGAACTGAAGGAGAAGGTGATGTGCGGTCTTCGGAAGTACAGTGGGGCTCCTGTTCCTGCACGTGTGGCTCCAGGACCTGTTACAGCCGGTATACGGCTCTGCTTATAGCACAGTCTTCCCCTTGCCTTACCATCACAACCCGAGCTGAAGGCCTCTCTTTGGTTTTTGGTGTTTATCTTACCCTTCTCCACAATGTAGGTTCCTCACAGTGAAAAACTGCCTGAGAAGGGAGAAGGCATACCACTAAATATGACTGTGCTAGGAAGTCAAACAAAAAGAACCTTTTTGAATTGCAAAAGGTGATGTCCTTGTAAAAGGCTTCAGTCTGCTTTTTGTTAAACATTTATTTGAAGAACTGCCTGTCTCATTCACTCTCTCACTGCTTACAAAAAGGAACAATGACAGCACTGGCTCCAGGTGTCTGTCAGGAGAGCAATAAAACTTTCAGCCATACCCAGTGTGATTGTGTTTGATAGGTAAAAACAGACAGATGCTAATTTCAAAACTCAGCTTTCAAGTAGACATTTCTCTATATGTCAGGTTAAGGAAACGAGCTGCATGTGGCTTACAGAAACAACTCGCTGAATTTTTATATGATTAGAAGGATTAAATTAATCTTTCACTTCATATAGCTGGTCAGAAATTCTACCAATAAGGCATGTGCATTTATTTTCTGCAGGCACTGCAATTTTACTGTCTGCCCTCAGAACAAAATGCTGGAAATAAGTCAAATGTGATCCACAGTACACATGATTATAGCACTGAAGGTTCCAAGAGTAGGATGCATCTGATATAATCTCTGATGTAAAGGCCTTACAGTCAGTTGGGTTTAAGTAGACATAATCTGGGCTACTGTGTATTTTCCTTTGGTTTCATTCGCTCACTCTGTTATTCTGCCTTTTAATTTTTGTTTTCAAGATGCATTTTAGATGTATTCTGAAATTGTGCTCACAGGAATTATTGCTTTATATGGACATTAGAGGTTTGGCACAGGACAGAACTCCAGTCCTGGGCTGTTGTTTGTCCTTCAGTGCGCCAGAAAAACTTCTCTAAGGAACTGACTTTTGCTGAAGGACTGCTGGATATCAGTAGACCCAACAAGTGTTTGGTGTGAATATGGAAGCTAGTGTAACATTTGAGATGTCTCATTCGTAATGCAAGGTAGTAAACACTGCAGAAGAATCCTCAGTGTTGGAATGGGCTGGCCTTCAAGTTCTTGGCAGACCAATGTTAATGATGTAAAACAATATAATTTAAAATATCTCAACCTATATAAGTAAGCAGCTTGCATATACCTAACTGAAGTATTTATTTTTTTTACTTATTTCACCTTTATAAAGGTATTAACTAGGAAATTTGAGAAGGTGTTATTTTTTTTTAGAAAGTACCTCTCTTTTGCTCTCTGCACCAGGTAAACCGACATTATTCTCAGTATGCTATTCTGTATCACGTAATTGAATGAAAGTTTAAAGTTGATAACTTGAAATTACATTGATTTCTATTTAGTTCCTTATTTATTCTTCAAAATGACAGTGCTTGTGGCAAATGTCACTTTATCAACAACAGTTGTACAGCACCTAATTTCCAGTTATAATGCGGTATGAAAGCATTCTCAGAGAAGCAGATAAAAAGCTCCGAAGACTAGTTGGGATGGACAACTGCAACACCGTCACTGTCAAAGTTACTCTGAATTCACTGTATGTTCTAGGTATTTTAATTAGTTTGCTGGTGAAATAAATGGGGACACATGTTGCCAGATGAAAGTAGCAGGAGATGACAATCCGTTAAACCCTGACAGATATTGTAGGCTTGAGAATGAATAATGAAAAAAGTGACAGTAATTAAAACATGTTTACTTAAGATGACAATTACTGGAAATATAGTTGCATAGTAAAGACCTCATTATGATCCAGACTCTGTACATAAGAATGATCCTCATGTCAAGGGGTAATTAATTTGCTCTTGCAGGTGAGTTGATAGGTCACTTGTGGTTCTGTCTGTTTTGTTCACATTTGATGGTTCCAGTAGTGGAGATGATATTTGCTTGGGACTCTTGGACGCTTTTAGCTTGAACATGATGGTTTTACTTCTGTTTTTAAACTAAAATATTTTTAGCTATCCTGATTCAAGACATAGTCGAATCATGAAAAGTGTAAAGGACTTTTAAACAATGTTTTCTCTTGCGTAAATTGGATTTCCTATTGCTGAAATGATTTTTGCAGCCTATCTACCTCTTATGTTTTTCATTTTTTATTATGTCAATTAATAGAACTAATACATTTAATTGAACTATTGCAAACACTTTCAAGAGAGCAAGGGTTTAAATGAGGCAACAAACATCCAAGACAAGCAGTCAGTATACTTAATCTTGCCTTAATAGGCAGTTCAGATTATCCCTGTACTCAGAGAGGAGTTTTTATGAAGCGTAACTACTTTGAGGGGTTTGTCCATGGCCCAAGGAATCATGGAAATGTAACAGTGCACAATGTTCAGGAGTCCCTAGTATGATTTTTTTTTTTTTTTTTGAGTTCAAACACCTCCCTACACCATATTTTGCTAAGGTGACTATCATTTTTCAGCATTTTCCAAAGCCTTGGCTGGAGGAGGCTATATAGAGAGATTCATATGCTTGAAGAGCTGAACGTTTCTGAACTACTTTTACATCTGTTTTTTGATGCTGTCATTATGTTTCCCCCCGCCTCCCCTTTATTAGCAGACGCTTAGAAGCATAAAAAAGGTAGATGGCCACTTCATTTCCCCTCTTTCCTCTTTCTCCCACCTACCATCCAAGGTAATCATTTTCTGCTGGAGTTCAAGTCATCTTGTTTCCAAAAAGGCTGGTAATGTGCAAAGATCAAAACTTATTAAAAATCTCTGAAGGTTTTTTTTTTTAAATTTTCTCATCACATTTGAAATACACTATGACATTGTGATATGATAATTGTATAAAGTTAATGTGTTTTAAATGTTGAGACTCTACAAAGATTTAATGTCATGTTGTAATATACTGCCTTAGTGTGAAGGCTGTGCCAATGTAACTGTGAGTTGTGTCATTTCAGTGATAAACCATGACAGCAAAATTCATTTCTGTGGGGTGTAAAAATCTCGATAAACCCTCTTTTATGTTATTTAAATTTAAGCATGTTTTTTAAAAGAGTATCTGTTGCTAAAATAATAGCTCCTCTGTTCCAAGTGATTAGTATCACATTTCTCAATACCTCTTAGAAATGAAACGTACTGAGATGCCAAGGTGGTATCACAAACCTCTTTCCTGTTCAGTGGGTGTTGTTGTCTCATTTCTTTTGTATGTATTAATTGTTAATCAGTCACGGTAGTGTGAAGTCTGATAAACAAATTGCACTTTGACTGCTTCAGAGAAAAACTAACGGATCCTTTTAATATCTCCTGGGAATGTAAGATTGGCTTCACGGTATTATACTGTGGTCTGTCTTGTCCATTATCCTGTTTCTCTAACAGCGTGGAAACTCAAATAGGAAAATGAAATGAACCACTTACTGCAACATCACAGAATAACACACTTCTTGGTAGCGGGTTGGGTAGAAGAATTGTAACGTTGTGGTTGGCTTTTAGCCCTTAAAAGGTGTGCAAGGACAGTTCTCCCTCTTCTTGCCATACTGTCATGCGTGCTTTAGAAACATCTGATCCAGTTTTTGTTTCTTTGAAACTGCTGTACCAAAATTTTGAGACTGTATATTCTATGGGCTTCTCACGCCATTTTTTGCGGGGAGAGGGAATGGGTGCCT
This sequence comes from Struthio camelus, assembly GCF_040807025.1. NCBI lineage: Eukaryota > Metazoa > Chordata > Aves > Struthioniformes > Struthionidae > Struthio > Struthio camelus. The sequence continues at coordinate 11,193,426 of NC_090955.1, read as the reverse complement.
GGGGAAGTTCTAGTCTAACAATTTAAAATGTAATGTCCTTTTTTACTAAGAAGAGTGCATTAGGAGTATCTGAGCTATGTTTTATGACATCTCATTTTCATCTTAATCTTTACTTGTCTGTACTATTTTAGACAATTTTTGAGTAAAGATCATACTTTACTTCTCATCCCTGAATACTTATTTGTCTTAGTAGCCTTTTGTATGGGACTTTGAGGAAAAAGTATATTTTCTAATTATTACTTCAACCCATGTTCCTTCATCTTGGTGCCTATCTTTCAGAGACGTAGCACCTTAATACATTTCTAAAAGTTTTTTCCTGACATAGGAATAACTGTAACTTGGTAAACTGAGCAATATTTGCCTCAGTAACATGATTTTTGTGATTATAAATTTTAAGTTATGGCTTGTTCTGCTCAGGCTTTTGTTTGCCTGTTTCATGCACTACTTTTCACAATTGTTGCAAAGAAGAACAGATTTTTTATTTTCAAATTGTGTGCAATCTGGAGCAACCTGTAATTCCTAAATTGAAAGGCAAAACTTGACCCTATAATAAAAGGTGGCACCCCTAGGTTTCTAGGTCTCTGAAGCTGACTGTAGAAATGGGGGTGTGGAAGGTTGTCACCATTTATCCCACTGGCTAAATGCACAAAATAAAGGGTAAGTAAAGAGGCAAACCAAAGCTGTTGGGAAAAAAGTCTAATTTCTATTTCCAAAATATGGATTTTGAATTTCAGTGTTTCAGAAGTCTAGACTATTGGCCTAGCTGTCAGTATCAGTTTTGCCATTGGTATCAGAGTATATGACCTTACTGCTCGCTGGCCAGACATTTCTAGCAGTTAGACCATTCTGTTTGTGTGATTATTTTAAAGATGAACAAACAATAGGACGATATATCAAGCCTATTCTGGAAATAATTTCAGCAGTTAATAGAATAGACTAAGTTCGTATTTTCTTCTATGCTTTTGATGAAGAGTTTTCTTATTATATTATCGATTATTTCTTTGGTAGAATTGTATGCTTTCCGCCTCAAAGTGACAGATTTAGTATAGAACAAGCTTACTACACTGTTACAGACAAAGGAACTGTATTTTGATCTTCATAAAGTGAGGACAGGTTTCTGAGCTGTTTATTGCTGATATGGATCACATTGCTTAGGCTCACTGTGAATTTCCTAATACTTTGTATAATTTAAAGCTAATATTTAGTATAGCTAGGTCTTACTGTGGTAAGTAAGTATACTGTGGTCAGCTGCTTATACTGTTTCTACATTCACTTGTATGAATGTACATTCACTTGTACATTCACTTCCTGTCATTTAGTTCAGAGAGATTTTGAATTCCCAGAATTACTTCTTGACCTATTGTTGAGGAATAGGGTGGATTTATCTTGGCAACATAGAGTTGGAGTTTCTTAAATACCGATTAGCTTTAGGTTTATCCCGATTTTACTTGGACAGGTAGACAGACAGACACACACAGAGTAATGAGTTCATTGTTGGCTTATGTTTTCTGGATCACATCTACTTCTAAAGACCTCCTTACAGAAAGCAAATACTTCACTATCTCAGTAATTCCTCACTAAGGTATAATTGATTGGCTTCTAGTTCCCAAGTTTACTTTATAATAGATTTTATCCTATTGAAAATCATTCACTTTTCTAAGCTGTAGTACTAGCTGGCAAGTTGTTTAATTCCCATTGCATGAAAGGGAAAACTGTCCTTGATGAAAGTCAAATCCTTAATTGTGTGATGTGCAAAAATGGCTTTAATAGCAGATTAATCTGCTGCGGTTTTGTGGGTTTTTTGTTTTGCTTTTTTCTATTTTTTTTTCTCACTAGGAGGAAGGTAACTTTTCTTGCTAACTCTAGGAACTGATGAGACTTAGTGGACATGATCTGATACAAAAAGGAGCCAAATCTGTCTTTCAACATCTTTCTTAGTGTTAAATAAAGCAAAGATCCACTCTAGGCAAAATTAGACATTTAATCAAATAAAATTTTATTATAGTGAGAGTTTCTTCATCATTTTCACAGCCAGAGCATGGCATTTGGGATGGAGGGGGAAGGAGAGCTGGAAGCAGTTAGCCTGTGTTTTCATGAAATCAAAATGAAAATTTGAGATAAAATTGGTACAAAGCATGATTTCATTCACCAGTTTTAAAGGCAATAAGTTTTGTTTTTGTTTTTACTTTTTTTCCCCCTGTGGCTACACCAATCATTTAAATTTCTTATTTGGATTAAGACTCTCAGGGGCATATACAGATCTCAGTCTGTGTTTGAGATTCCCACTGACAGCAGCAGCAGCAGATCTGTGTGTGAGCCAAGAGTGGTTTACGGCCCGTAGTTATACTGTGCCTTAAAGGCATAATACACTTCTGCCACTTAATATTTAATTTACATATTGGTAGTACATAAGATTATCCAGTTATTTCACATAATGGCTCTTCAAAACATGAAGGAAAGTAGAATAACTGCTGTTAGAGCACACGATTGACCAAGAGCTACAGAGTGACTTGGACCTTGAGACGCTGAGTTATCAGAGTGCCTAACTGGCCTTTGGACATGATGCTGAGTTAATGTCCGGGTTCCTACAGGGTAATGGTGGGGAGAGTGGGATATAAAAGCCACTATCTTTTGTGACCTGAGTTTATTCATAGTGAACACTGAAGAAAAGTGCTGTTTAAATCCTGCTGCACTCAGGAGCTTATACATTTTCTCAGGCATGGGGTAATGTAGTTTTTTTCTGATAGAGCATTAGTGACCAAAAGCTCTTGAAATTAGGCATCCATATCATCAAAAGCAGAACTGGGAATGCTCCTTTCTTATAAAGCCAACTTGAAGGAGGATAGCCACAGTGCCCCCTCTGCACAAAATGATGAGGGAGGGCTCCCTCAGCATGTCACACTTTGCCAAGCTGATCCATGCTCAGCTCTCATCTCTCAGGAAAGACCTTTGTCTACCAGGACGGCCTCTGTTCTGCCTTGAAGGTGCACTTCACCCTTTCAGGTGAATCCGTGCCTTTTACAAATGAAAAAAAGTGTGTATGTATTTATATATTTATGAATATTTTCAAGCTTCTGCCCATGAGAGAGAGAGAATGGGAGCCTCACAGCTTCCTCTGGAGATTGGGGAACTTAGTTTTAAGCAGGAATCCCAGGATCAAGTCCCCACTCCAAGGACTGCCTATGCGTTTTACATTAAATTGGCGTTGAATAAAATGAAACTTCAAGTGATATTACCTGTAACAGTTAGCAGCATCTCTTTTGCTGATTCACAGGAATTTGATTGACGCATTTTAAAATTGCTTTGAGGTAGCAAAACCCACGTGGAGTAGGAGCTCAGTACTTATTACACAGAAACTTGTGGCCAGTTTCACATGATGAACTCCCACCTCTGTAAATGTCATTCAGAACTGTTCCTAAAACTACAGATTGCCATTTTTATACATGGCACTAATGTTGAGATATCCAGAAGATCCCATTAGAAGACCTTGTTTTCAATTGCTTGTAGCCCTTCCAGATACTGTCTTCAGGGCAAAACTCTTCCATGCATGATACAGACATATCTTAGATCTTTGACTGAATGTTTTTTTGTTGCATTTTTACCGTTTTTGTTGATTATGTTGCAAGTTCAGTTGAAGCTGTTAATCTATTTTGAAAAAGAAGGCTAAGGAAAATGTTATTTTTGAAAATATTCTAGTGCCTTTTCCTTTGGAAAATTTTGCTAGGCTCTTTGGAATTCTGTGGTTGAACTCTGTTAGCATCTCCTACTGGTCCAGCATTTGAAAGCAGTCTTTATTTCAAACATTTGCAGCCCCCCTTCTATTTGAAAATGAAGATGCAAAAGGAGGAAGAGAAAGAGATAGCACTGAAACTATCAAGTGGAAGAGTAATTAGAAAACCCAGTCTATACTTCACTCCATGCCTTTGGCTTGGTAGGCAAGAAGAGCTTTTCTCACTGATGGAAGGGCTACAGGGGCAGAAAGCACATCGTAGAGCAGTTTGAATTTTCATGCAGCTCTAGTTTTTCCTCTTATATTTCTCTGCTATTTCTGTATGTTGTCAACATAAAATAAATTTCAGACCTTAAGTGATGCTTCTATGTAGAGTCATTAGAAAAACTATTTAATGGATTTGGCTGTGAAAGTCACAGAATTATGGAAAACAGGAATATTTATAGACAGACTTGCCAGAGAATTTGTTAAATAATAATGGAAAATTACAGACAGCAAGGCAGTCTTGTTATCTTTGGTACAGAATTAAATCAAGCATCCGGCAGAATTTGTTTAACCTTTCCATGAAATTGTACTGAATTGCTTCAGATGGGAGCAACAGCCCTTCAGACCCTGTGTTTTATTACCTAGTTCTAAAAGTTAATGGTAAAGTTTCATGCAGACAGATACTGGAAATACTATTCTTTAAATAAATGACTGGCATGTTTAAAAAACTGAAATAAATTCTTTTCCTCTGTTTTGACTACATGAGCCCCGCTGATACTACAAGTACTTAGTACTACAACTGAGCAGGAACTCCTTTTGCAGAGAAAAATGAGCAGAGAGATTTTTACTTTAGAAAGAAGTGGGGAATAGGGCAGGAGGAAAACCTTACCAGTTACTGACTGGTTTCTTTTTAGCGCAGCAAAACAGTTAAGACAGTTCCCGGGTCATAGGAGTATTCTTATCCTTGAATACAGTTTCCATGTGCTAGGAGAGCCTGGTCTGAGCCTAGCTTTGCCTTCTCCCCGGAAGAAGAAGAAGAGACGGTCTTTGAAATCAGGAGCACCTCAAGCAGCAGGCAAGTCTATCTCTTCCTTGGGAGAAGCAGCCAGGCGCAGTGTTTCCTGGACTTTTGTTACTCTTAGGCTGAAGCAGGGAACTCTGCAGGCCCTCTGGAAGCCCCTGGGAGCACTCGGGTCCCTATCATTCTTTCTTTAAATCTTGTGCTCTGTACTTTGTTTCAAAGTGAGCCTTCTGACAACCATTTGAAAAGAGCATGAGTGCTTGGAATCTGTCTCTTCAAGTGTTTGCATTACTCCTGCACTTCTTGTGGATGCTTGCTTGCCTCTAATGATTATCTTCTGTGGCTTGGGGTTAGTGGGTCCTGCGATCTTCAGAGCTGTAGTAAAGCCTAGACTCTGAGTGGAGAGACTAAAGGAGAGCTCTGCTTCATTTAAAATATACTATGTAAAGGTAAAAATACAAAACTAAAAGCAGAATCAAAGACTTGAGATGTGACTACATCTCTGACTGAGGGGTTTCTTGGGCCTCTGGGGAATTAGGACTCTTGGAAAAGCAATGAGCTTTTACTGCTCAATAAGCCTTTGCTCTTGGTAAGCATTCACTCTAATGCTGGGGATATGATTTTGACTGCTCCTTGGCTAGCTTTCAAGAGATACTATTGCATGTGGCAGCCTAAAGATGCGTCTGTTCCGATAAACAGCATTTGTGTTTCTTTATGACTGTGACATATTCAGCCTCTGCCAGCCCACGGATGAGAAAATGTGTCTTGTTCTGGCCTCCCACTATGGCCTTAAAGTACAGTGCACTGTATCTGTGCCATTAGTACAGCCCAGATAAAGCGTAAGAACAGTGAGTGCATTTTGAAACAAATATGCTTACAGCCAGTATTATTTGAGGTGAAGCTTGTCATTGACATAACCTAAAGCTTGCCTCTGAGATGTCTTTTATCCAACCCTTTCATCTTGTTAAATATAATTCGGTGTTTTCTTTTTTCTGGTGAACAGATGATTGCATTAATTTAAAGAATAGCATTTGACATACCAGACATGCAAGTGGAGCCAGCCTGTGGAGATAAAACAGGGAGTAATTGATCTGTTAGAAGAAGTTGGGTTTGTCCATTTTAAGAAACTAAATGCTGTTCACTTAATATAAGCCTGTAGCCACAGGTACTGTGCCTTTCATTCACTTCTAACCGCCCTTCTTCTCCTCATCTCTAATTTCTAATCTTAGAAAAGACGTAGAGTTGTGCTTCCATAATGAATGAGGTAGTCTTCAGTACTTTAAAAAACACCAAGAAAGATACATATATATGACTTGGAGAAGGAAGAAAGTGAGTTGTTTGTTTTCGGCTTATTTTTAGCTTCTGCGGGCACTGCCTGAATGAGTTCAGTGTAATAGGAAGCTGATATTCTGCTAGTCCAGATATATTTAAAAAAACCTGAAGTCATCTCAAGTTCAAGCCAATTCTACTTTAATTCTTCTCTGTAGAAGACTAATAAAGGGTAATGACATCAGCCTTGCTAATAGCCCTTCCTTTAGCTTATTGTTAACGATTACCATCAAATCAAATGTGGACAATTCCAGTGACTTAAACACAGTTGTACCAGAGAGAAATTTTGCCCAGTTTGTATACAAGGAATACAAGCACTGAGGCCCGCATCATGTCCAGTGAGCCACTTACTGCACCACCAGATGTTTATTCTTGTTAGGGTAGTGGGAATTTCATAATGTTATTCCTTCCCTCTTAGAAACAAATTGACAGGTTTCAATAGTTTCCCTGGGCAAAAGTAGTACATCTATAGCATGCCTTTCTTACCTTTTTTAAACTGGCTTTTCTGTGCTGGGAGAAATCTGCATTTCGAGGGAATCATCACCATGCTAGGCATATATTGTAGAAGGAACTACCTGCTGGGGACACAGCTGTTGACTAAATAGGAAAACAGATATGCAGTGATACCTATTCTACTGCTGCATACTCCAAACAGGTAACACAATTAACAAAGGCTAATTAGTTGCACTTTACTCATCATGTTGTATCACAAAGCATAATAAAATTATGCAATGCTCGGTAACAAGTTCTCTAAGAAAGAATACTTGGAACAAAGAAAGTCCTTTTTCCTGTGTTGACTTCTCTTCCTCCTTCCTCCTCTTCCTCCAAAATGCTTCCTCAGCTATCCCAAAAGCACAGTTAGATTCACCAGCTGGAACTGGCAGTTGCGATATGATTGCTGTAGTTCCTTCAAACAGTTATTGTCAGCTGAAGATGACTGATGGCTGATTGGAAACATGGAGACTGGAGGGACTTGTTAGATGTTTGATACATAGCCTTTTGATCTCTAGAAATAACATATTGGATGGAGGAGAGGCAGAGAGATGGGGTTTGTTTGTCATGGAGAACAAAAGGCTAAGATCTGTTGCTGTCCTCTGCTACCTAAATGGGGCTGTATAGGAGAGAGAGCCAGGCTCTTCTCAGAGAAACACAGCCAAAGGACAAGACGCAACAGGCGCAAGTTGCAGCAAGGGAAATTTTGATTAGATATGATGAAAAACATTGTTTGCAATAAGAGTGATTAAGCTCTGGGATTGGGACTTAGAGAGACTATGAGATTGCCATCGTTGGGGATATTCAAAACTCAGTTTTGCCAGCCTCTGAGCAACATGAGCTAATGTTTCTTGTGATGTGTTCCTTTTAGCCACTGTAAAATTTGCTAGAAACAGAAGATTAATCAGATAAACTCTGTGAATGCTGTATGAAATTAGGAGGGAGGTAGGTAGTCTGTGTGTGTGTGTGTCTGTGGGGAAGTAATACTATAATTGAAGCCGTTATTGCAATGCATATGCAGAACGTGTAGATTTAAGGCTAAACAGAGATCCTGAATTCTGGATCCCTGGTACAAGAATGCTTCACATCTTCATGTTTTGAGGAAATTTTCTGCAAAACCTGAGAAGTTCTGTAGTGGGGAAAAAAAAGTTTTACAGTTCATACTGGTGAAGGAGGAGTGAAACATACTATTGTTGTTTTTATAACCTTTTTAACTCTTAATTCATTTAGGTGTAAGTAATTTTGTTTGCTATATGACTGAACTCTTCAAGATTTGTCTGTTTGATGTTTTTGTCTGTTTGAAGCCTATTTGAGGATAGCATACTGATTAAATGAAAGAATCATAAAGAATACAAAGATAAAGCAAAATTTTCAGTAAATTGAAGTGTTTATATAATTACTGCAACACACCAGTAGATTACAAGTAGCAGACCTGCGTCACACCTGTCTATTAAATAGCTTCTCTACCGCACTTAGCAACTGCTGCATGTATTTGCCGACAGTGCTGTGTATTAAAAAAAGGAATGCTGAGAACTACAGTAAATAGGTTCCTAAAGTATCTTAATTGACAAACGGTTTTGAAGTTCAATAACCTCCTTTCAAAAATATGCTGATTTCATGCTCTGCTTTGTAAGCTGTTTCAGTTCATAACTGTTATGAATAATTTTGCTTCTTATGTAAATTTTTTAAAAACAAATGACAGTTTTCATATTTGACAAAATAAATGTGTAGCTATTGGAGTATTTTTGAGAACTAAATGTTGTTATTATGCTTTTCCTTTTTCTTTTTGTTTAAAGCCATCTGTTTAGTAAACATCAGAAACTGATTGAAATGAAACTTAGAAGTTCATAATGACAACTAAATAACGCATGACAGATTAGATAAGAACAAGCCATTAAAATGGCCTATAAAAGGACAACCATCTGTAACTCTAAAATAATCTTTCTATTGATGACAGTAATAACTTTCTAAGTCAGTGACAGTTGTGGATTTACAGCATAAATAGCATTCATTTGAGCCAAATAATTGGAATTTATTTTTTGTAATTAGTGAATACGCCTTTTCTCTACCTCTCTGAAGAAACAGAATTTACACAAGATATATGTTTTTTAAAAATTGACTTGCATATTATCTCTAGAGCCCACAAAAATCAGTTATAAGTTCATTAAAAATATTATATGTAATTCTGAGAAAAATAATTTTACATATATAGAGAAGATGTGTCTGTTGCCCTTTGTCACTTTGAAAAGCTGAACAGTAGGCAACCAGTCTGCAAAATGCTGAGGACACAATTTCAGTTAAAGATTCAGATGCATACTGGTCCCTCCATCCCTCCTCAAAGAGGCTAGTGGGTATTGTCTGAGCAGAGAGTGGCCAGCAGATGACCCAAGAGGAAAATATTTGTGTGTTATTTAAATCAAAAGAGTAGCTGTTCATAATGGTTTGGTTATTTGACCCTTTCAAGGACATGTTGCAGGAAAAGCTCTGCTCTTAGTTGCACAGAATCTCTGCCTGCGGACAAACATCTAACGCTGCTGTACAGAGATGCCAGAGTCACCTCTCTTGATTTGCATCTCACCAGAGTTCTCTGGTCCCTAGCAGATCGATGCTGTCTGGAGGTGATTTAATTCCTTGTAGATGAAAATTTATGGTGTTTGTACAGCAAACCTTTTTAATTCATTTTCAATGCAAAAAAGGAATTCGTTGAATAGAAAGTAGAAAATTCTGCCTTAACTTTTTTGTATTAGGCATATAGTTAAAGCTTTTCATCTCCAAAGTATTTTAAAAATGCTAATTAACCTTCACAAAACTTCCCTCCCCTTAATGGTAGGTGACACATGATAGACTCCCTGCTACATTATAATCCAGCCATTTTAGTAATTAGTTTTGAAATGTAGCACATGAACTAATTAGAAAATTATGCGACTACTAGCAACCTGTTGGCTACAAATGCCTGGGAACGATCCAAAAATGTCACATTGTTTCAAGTGATGTTGTAGTTGTGTACCTCATGGAGTAATTAAATCTTTGTATGCCTTCAGATTGGTCTCTGGGAGTCAACAATGCTAAAAGAGCTCCTTGAAAGGTTTTTTCTTGTGTTTTGCTGGGCTTTTCCTCCTTGTTGAAGAGCTTTGTTGAGGCTATGGAACTGAAGGGCTGTGCCACGCAGCAGTGGGTTTTATTAATCAAATATTTTGTACACAAGGAGAGCTGTGGCTAAGGACCATGCCCAGGAGTACTGGAAGAATGAACTAGCGTCCTAACTAAGTGGTATAACTAAGCAGATCCTTCCCTTTTGTCCTGGGCCATATTTCATCCCTGTATCTCAAGCAAAAATAGCCTAAAGCTGCCAAAGCATGTGGAAAAGTAAGCATGAACAGACCCTTTGAAGGTTATCTTTCTCTTGTGTGAAGGAGGCTTTCGGTTAATATTAAAGGATAAGGAGAGCATGCTCATGTTTAGTGCTTTTTGCCTTTAAAAGTCTTTATTTTCTTCAATCTCCGCTGTAAAGTAGGGATGAGACTTGCAGCAAAGTTGTACTCTTAATACTTGGCGCACATGTGGACACACATGTATGTAATATGCAGACACGTATGTGTATTTGCTTAGGAAAAGTTGTTCTACCCTGTACATACTTGCTACTGAGTGTGCTCTCCTGAAATAAATAGCCTTGGTATTTCTCAAAGACCGCTTCCCTACTGAACCATGGAGAACTAATTTATGCAGGTCAGAAGCTCATTTGAATTGACTAAGCCCCCTGTTTATATGATCTGAGGTAGTTTTCTTTATTAAACTTATTTCAAACAGTAATAGAAATTACGACATGCAGACCTCAGTTCATGCTGGTGGGCAGAGTCTTCAAGGACATTTGTCTATTTCTTTGTGTTTTTTGTGTTTTCTGCTCAATGCACAACCAAGCAAAACTTCTTCCAGTTGCTTTCCTCCGGTGTCACAGTCCTCTTACTGACACTTCTAGCGTCAAAGATGCTGCAATTTGTAACAGTTTCACTTTTATATGTTATACTTTTAGAGGTATGTAAGACAAACTCTGTTGTACAGGTAATCATAGCTGACTCCTAGTTATTTCCTGTAGTAGGAGTGATGAAATAGGTTGCCCTTACCGGTGTTATAATATTGTGTACAGGTTCTACCCACGATAAGCCCCTTTGTAGCACTTAAAAACGTGGCTTCTAATCCATGAGAATGTCGTATCTTAGTTTCATTTGTGTTGAAGGAGTTCTAAACTTCCTCTGATGTTCTGTCCTTTGAAGATGCACCTAATTTCCTCAACTTCACGTTTAAATTTAAAAACTTGGATAATTTTATGTTTGTGATTTCTATGTCACTTTTGCCTAAGTCAATATGCAGCTATTAGTCTCTTCTGCCATTTTGACATTTCCCTTTTCGCTGCTGTCCAAACACTTCTCCAAAACCCAAGTAACAAAACCCCAAACTAATAACAAATATTATTTTGTGTTAAAAACAAAATCACTGCAGTCTCATGGAAGACAGAAGACTGAACCTTTTCAGGATTGTTCCCAGGATTTTTTGTGTCAAATTTTACAAATTAGTTCAATAGCTTTCCACAATAAAATGACTAATTTTATGTAGCAATTAAGACCATTATCTTTGCATCATTTGAGGTGCACACTGAATTCATTATTCAGTCTTGCAATTCTTTTCCTAATCCTTTAAAACTTAGGTTAATTTTGGGGGAGGTGGGGAGAGGATACTTGTTCTTCCATGTTGACAAAATTATAATAGCCTCTTTAAAGAGACTCAGCTAGGTGACATAAATTGAGAGTAGACTTCTGAATTGTATAAATGACTTCTACATTTGCCTGCCACATTGTGTAGAAAGATTTTGTTCTCCTGAAATTCTCTACTTCACAGAGCATTTGGGCTATTCCCTGGACTGTTTCTTTATCTTCCAGCATCTCTTCCTGTGCCAAGGCAACGGCAGAAATTTCTGGGTTTCAGCTGTTTCCAAAACTGGTCAACTCATGCAGGCTGGAATAGCCCTTGTCATGAGGGTAGGAGTATTTACTGTTGTTGTCTTCCATTATTTTTTTCAATTGAAATAATATACTTTTCTTACAATGGTGATTCTTCTGCCCGTGAGAAGTGAGATTTACTGTAGCTCTTATATAAACTTCATCAGAAATTAACTATTTGTAACTGCAGATGTTTCTGTGCTTTTGGTTTTCCGTACCTTCAAAAAGGAAAACAGTTTTTTTGGCCCAAAAGCAATGGAGACTCTGATCTGCGCTTGCTTTAACCTTATGGTCTTAGCTTTGTTCCTTGAAGTAACTAAATGTGCTCTCCTCCCCAACAGCTAAGGATCCAAATAAAATATTGTGGAGACAAGTTTTGAAAACTGGAACCTGTAGTTAGTCTCTCATACAGCTTTCCTGTCGATGGAATTTTTTTGGGTAGTGTTGAGTGCCTTCAAGTTCTTACTGAGACAATTCTGGTTGGTCACTACATTTGAAAATATGATCTCTTGCTTCAGTAGGCATTAGATGTATGTATAGCATATATTTAAATTGCAACTTACTAAATTTTTAAATCTTGGTTGTGTCCTGAAATCAGCTGTAGAGTATATTAGAGCTGTGACACAGAATAAATTGTTTTTTTTTTTTCTTGCTTTGTAGCCATAGTTCTTAATTGTTACCTACTATGTCTGCCTTAATTTAATGTTGCTAAACTGTGGTCAATTGAAATGGTAAACTTCAGCGTAGAATTTACTGCTTTTATTAATTAATTTGGTATTGGGTTTTTCTAAGCTCTCGCTGTCTGAATGAGCCAATGAGCTTAGAGCTGTTTAGTGTAGTTCTTTAGCACTGTTTTTTGAAGGACTCACTGGAGAGGTTTTCTTAGAGAAGAGTTTACAGTAAGTAGCTAAGGCAGGTTCTCTTCCTTATTTTTCTATTTTCCTTAGATGAATTGAATTATTTAAGGGAGTCATTCAGAGAGGATAGAATGTCAGCACTAGCTGTTCTGTAGAAAAATAAAAGTATTTGAGAAGCTGTGAAGTCTTTTCCGAATATGACCTGGCTTATGCGTTGTTTGGAACTACTATTAATTCAGACTCTAAATTCACGGTCCCCTTATGTAATGCATGTTGTAATTTTGGATGCCCAGCAAATGTTTTTCTCATTCGTTCCTGAATTTCGGTAATGGCTGGGATAGAAATGACTTTTAAATATGTTTTATAATAATTTGTAAGCCACCTGCTACCTCAGGTAAAAGCAGATTCTTATTTGTGTTTAATAACTTTTTCAAGGCAAATTCTGCATGTAAAATGTAGTTAGTGCATTTGATTTCTTGAGAGTCTGCATCCTCTCAAAGTGATACACATCTTGCTTGATCCACTAGCCTGAATTCTAAGTGCATATGATCTATAAATCAATCAATATAGTTCTGATGGGTTCCAACCCTTTTTTTTTTTTAATAACACTTAGTAAATTCCTGCCCTAAGTATGCATAGTGCTAAAAATTGAGGTAGTACTTATTGGCACCTGTAGACAGTACTCAGCCTGTAATCTCAAGCCATACTTGGAGGTTTCTAATGCTTGTGTGATTTATGCTTTCCACCAGTTTCTTCTAAATGCTTGCTAGTTGACAAAATCATAGACATGGTGATATGGTAAATCTTGAAAGTGCAAGAGTACAAAATTGCTGATACTTCTGTGATGAGCAATCCTCTAGCGTTTTTCAAAGCGAGTAAAAATTATAAAATAAGTAGATATCTCTGTTTTACTAATTCACGGTCTGAAGTATATTTAGTATATGAAGCTCATTATGTTTTAATGTATTGTTTTGATAACAGGTAAATTAATGTAAAAATACATACCTGTTCTCCTCCAATGAGCAGGTAGCTCTAATCAGTCAACTTGACTCTCCTCATCTACTTTTCTACAAGTTTCTACAGTCTGCAAGTTCACTTTTTCCAACGTGTGTAGTCCTTGCTCCAGCAGAGATGTTGACAGAGGTCAGTGTGTCCTGTGTTGTATCCTGCCATGACTTTGCTTACTCTAGAAGTTCCCATTTGTGCGGATGTGCAGGTGCTAACGCTCTGCACATACTTGGGAACTTCATTTATTTTCTTTAACTATGTTATTCATCAGAGGAAAAGATGAATCTGCAATGGCCTAAGGGAAGACTCAGTGAAAATGGCATGATCAAACTGGGTCACTTGCTTACCTGCTCTTTTTATATTTTTGTTTTATTTATACAAAGCCCCTTGGGCATTCTTGCACAGGCTGAGGCCCCAGCTGCACCCAGGAATTGTCCCAAGACAAGGAACATCAGGTCTGAAGCCTGGCGGGGCTCGTCTCAGGCAGCTGCACACAAACCCGAATGTGCTGGGCAGGGCTTTCCTCACCCAGGAAAAACTGCCTCCACCTAGAGCGTTTCCTAGCCAAGCAGCTGCATTGTGCATTAGCAATTTTTTTTTTCAGAATATAATTGCTGTTTTCCTAAAACTTAGGATAAGTGGCTCTGATGTCTGAATTTATTTTTTATACTTTAATGCTGAAAATAAAGAAAAAAAAAAGTAACAAAGCCCATCTTGCACTCTTTGGGTGTATTGCCAGGGGGGAGTGTATGGATGCATAGTCTCTAAGACAATGGGTTGTCTGACTGACACCTCCAGACAATCCTGCAAAACTGACGGTAGTTGTATTTTCTGTCCTTCATAAACCTTCATATTTATCATCAAGAATAAAACAGGAGGAGAATTTTCCCTAAACTGGTATTTCAGTGTTCTGTAAGATTTTGTGAAGGGCATATACAAATCCAGCAAGGCTATGCTATATGTTATATAGGTAACACATTTTCAGACTGGGAGCTAGATATTTAAAGTTGAGGCTGCAGTTCTCTGGAAAAAATTAAATGTATGGATAGGGTAAGACTGCTGATTAAAACTTCCTTGCTTTAAAGTGAGTGAGTTTTAGAAAAATAGGGGATGTCTTCACAGTTTTTTTTTTCTGTGAGGAATGCAGGATCTCATAGGTTGGCTTTTAATATAGGCCTGACTTTGTAACCTTACCAAGTTCTATTTTAAAAGTCGTTAGTTATTTTTCTCTCTGTCCACTATTGTGATGGAAGGTTTTCCTACAATTGCTCTAATAACTAGGCATTTTCTCCTAATTTGCAGCCTAAATTTATCCATGCTGATACTCATCTGTTCTTGTGCCAGTGCTGTCCTTCAGCTCTTTCCCCCTGTGGTTTGTTAACTCCATTCCCTATTCCTTCTGTTATAGGTGTTACGATGTAACCGCTCAGATCTCTTTCTCAGTTCTTACTCCGGTAGGCTAAACAAGCCTGACTTTTCTAATAATAAGGTATATTGAATAAATACATAAGTATATGACAACAAACTCAAAAATCAGCGTTGCTTTTCTCTAGTCCACAGTTAAGACTGTCCTGTGTACACGTTGGCAAGTCACTTAAACTGCAGTCACTCTATAACCTGTTCCCTCTCTGCCTTCTGCCCTGAAAAAAGGGACATAACATTTCTTAGCTGGTTAGCTGATGTTTTGTTGTGAAATGAAAATTGAACCATAACTTTGCATCCGTGGAAGTTTCTTTGAGTGAGAGTCTGCACTAGTTCAGAAATGGGTGATAGAAGGTAGTTTGCATCAACTCTGTTTTTTCCTGTAGTTGAGATCTTAGAAGTATTTCACTGGCATGTCTGGCTTTTCAAGATGGGATAAGAAGGGCTTTTTGCACATGCATCAGTGCTCTCTGCTGCAGTGTCTGTCACACAATGTGATGGTATGGCTGCATCTGCACTGAAAATATGTCTTGATTTCCGATCAGCTCAATATGTCGTTTCTGGCCATGAAAACTGTCTTGTTCCATGATCAGCATCCGTATCCATGTTTGATTCACTGGGCAGATATAGTTTCATAAAGAACTATCATACATACGGTGAAAATTTCAGAATGGGGTAAATCCCAGTGTCTTGATCTCAGGCTTCGCCCATATGTTCAAAACATATTTTAGTTGCTTGAACTCAAATGGAAGAATTCTCCATATTGGAGACCTCCTGTTCACACTTACAGACATCAGCTCTGTGAAGTCTTACAGTATTTCTTGTTTGGAATTTTAAATGAATCAAAGTTGTTCTCTTAATTCTAGAAAACCTGTTGCCTAACTCCCCATAACAGTGCGCACTTACTAGTCTCAGGTACACCCCTCAAGCTACCCTGCCAACAGATTTCTGTACTAGCTCTGTAGCAAGTTCTCTGTCACTTGTAAAAGTGTTTTTCTGGTTTGAATATTTTTTCCCTTTTTCAAGCAGGTAATGCATACTCATGCATGCGGAAAAGCCTGCTAAGGTAAATGGTAAGACTCCCAGGGATCTCAGGTTTGACCCAAACTATCTAGAGCAAGAGTACATAGGCTTCCAATTCCAATTAATTGCTGTTGCTCACCTTAGTGTATAACAAGTGCTCATCTGCTCAAGAAGTGTTAGGTACAGTGCAGGGCTGCAAGAGCTGGGGGTGTAGGAGAAAGGTCAATGTTGTTTGTTGTTTTTTTAAGAGCGAATGAGACTAAGAAATGTGACAGGCATTTTTGAATCGTGGCAATATTTTGACAAGATAGAACTGAGAGCTACTTAAACTTTCCCTTTTGCTTTCAGAGTAAATCTGACAATTTTTGAGCTGAACACCATTTCCAATCTAGTTCTGATTATAAGACTACTAAAAGAGAGCTTTGTAATAGAAATTGATTGCAGCTGTTAACTCTGCAGAGGTTACTTCCTTTCCCTAATGTACTTTGCTCTCTACTTTAGTATACTCTTTATTAAATCATTCTCTCATGCTCTTTGTTTGAGGCAGGCATAGCTGTGCAACTGGTGGCCCATAAGAAAACGTTCGTGGCACAGGTGGTTTGGGGAGCATGAGTTCCTCTCAGATAGCTGGCTGTTGTACTCTCTGAGGTCTGGAAGACAGCTTTCTTAATTTCATTACATAGGAGGTGGTCCGGAAAATTACAGGGGCTGACAATTCTAAGCAGTTGATTGTAGGCTAGAGTTATTGGAGTCCTTGTAGTTTCATGACAGTGACAATTGTTTACATCTTTAAATATTAAAGACTCAGAAAAAGAATGAAAATCGGGTAGAACGTTTAATAGGTAATGGAATGAGAAGAGCTTTTATGCTGTATCCCTTGCTCCTTTCCCCTTTAGACTGAATTATATTTAAAAATCATCAACAAAAGCAATCTTCACAGCCCCTTCCTAGAGAAAGAAAAGGAATATATTGAAACAGAGTGTAATTGTTGGCAGTATGTTTTGCAGTCTGATCCTGCTTCTTTGAAGGCCAGCATACACAAGGGAGCAGAAAAGATGAGCATGCACAGAGAGGATGGGTTCTTGTGCTGCTTATTTCTTGTCATCTCCCTGATGGAGAGGATTGTCTGATTAGCCACTCTGAGACCTGATGAATTTGTATAGTAGTTGGACTAATTCAGGCATTTTGTTTAGCTGCCTCTCTGCCTCTGTTTTTTTAGTAGGGCTGTAAAAGATGTAATCTTGGCTGCTCAAAACAAAGGCACAAAGAAAAATCTTGGAGAAGGGAGGAGGATAGTAAAGGGTGCACGAAGGAAGGAAAACGACAACAGGAACTCATGTCATGAATAGACTTGGGGTGCATCTGAAGCAGGTGTAAGTGGTTTGGCCAGGGCATGTCTCAAGAGCAGGATGATGAAGACCTAGTAGAACCATGGTGCATCCCAAGTGGAACAAAAAATTGGTCCTGCAATAGTTTTTTTCACAGTAGGGGCATGACAATGCCTTTACTTTCCTAGCTTTAGTCCAAGAGACTCTTATGCATAACCTCTCTGCATTCAAGCACATGCCCTTTAGCAGAGCCTGCTGGCCACAAGTCGGAGTTCAAAGCTAGTTACAGCTTCTTTTTTTTTTTTTTAATGAGTTGCATGAGCAGCAGTCTCCAAGCTTCATGTCCTGCTTTCTTTATGAGTGTAATATATTTGTAAACATGTTTCTTAACTTACTTCAAAACATGTTTGTTCTGCCTCATTTATTTGCAGATAACTTACTGTCTCTTGGATCTTTAACTTCTTGTTCTAATGATTGCTTTGAAATATTATTTTAATGAACCTATGAAACACATCTTTTTTTTTTTTTTGTGGTTGGACTGCTAATGATACACATCCATTAAGTAAATGGTTTTGTAAGCAATACAAATGTAATAAATAAAGTTAGTCAGTTCTTTTTTACTATTTTTCTGGTGATAGGCATGCCACACGCTGGGAAGGTAATGTTTCATGACCAAAATAGTTCAGTTTGTAGGCAGACGGGAATCTTTGTATTTAGATTCAGTCAAAGAGCTTCAGAGACATCATGAGCTATAAATTGTATATACTAGAATTTAAAAGTTTTAATCTGATTAGAGTATAAGATACACATCTGACTTCAGCAATGTATTCTGAAGCATCACGGATGTAAGTCTTACTTTACTTAGCACTGGGTCTTCAATGGGAGTGCTAGAATTGAATCCTTTAATACATGGTGTCATCCAATGCATCTCTGAAAGCAGCATTTTGGTTACTGAATCTGAGGGCTCTGAAATGTGGGGAGCATTTCACTGGGAGAGAGAAAAAGGAGGGTTCTTTGGCTGTGAGAAAAAAGACGTGAAATGAGACACTGTTACTTGTTTGCCACAGGCTACTCCTGGGGCAAGTCTCTGTATACCCACATTTTCCAACAGGGAGTAGTAACAGAGCTTTTTGTCTCACAGGGGTGTTTGGAGTTTAATTCATTAATGCTGTCAAGTGGTGAATAATGAATTTACACCAAATAACGTTAAGGCAAATTACTTAGCAAGATTATATATTTAAAAGGATAACAAGTTTACTCAGCGTTATTTGTAACACAAGGAGGACTGAGAGTTAGAAGAAGGCTCCTGCTTCAAAATTTAAACCAAATCTTGAATTGCTGGGAATTAGTCTGAGACCTTCAGTGAAGGATGCAAACTATCTTCCTGTAGCATTGTGCAGTGATTCCTGCTCTTCGCTCTGAAACATCTGGTAGAGATGATCGTTACAAATAACATCCTGGATAGGTAGATTCTGGAACACAGCCAGACACCTTATTTATGGCTATAACTTACGTTTCTGTTGACCCACAGAGTTAGCATTGCGGCTGTAGGTTCTCCTAAAAAAAAAAAAAATAACAAAAACTAGTATGATACGTACAAAATTAATCTAGCTTTCAGTTGCTTTATTTTGGTATTTCTAAGATGTGCTTATAGGAATAATTCAGGGTGGACTGTGGAGATGGATGTTTTGAAGAGTCATAGCCCCTACCGTCCTAAATGGGAAGTTTCCTTGATGAAGAGCGAGAGAGACGTTTCCTTAGAATTCACAAGAGATCAATAGAAAATATCGCTTTGCAAAACTTCTAGGGTTGTGCCAATGGCATAAAAGATCAAGCTGGTTATAACTCACGAATGAGACATTTGCTTGAACTACTACAGATGATTCCCTAATAAGATTCACATCTCTTGATTTATTTTTAAACATATTTTAATTCTCCAAGGATATCAGAAATCTATAATTTACAGTTCTGGAATATAATCAGACTTTCGCATGTGAAGGCTGGGTGTAGCCACACATATGGAATGCCGTATTTTACCAGATAGTTATAACCAGATAATTTAGGTTGAAGGGATAGGTCAGAAGTCGTCTTTGAAATGTTATTAATTCAGTGAAGAAATGAGAATTACTGTAAAAATTATTTTATCTCTCTCAGAGCAGTGTAAAGGCACTACTTCCTCTAAGTGGTTTGTTGAGACTTAATGCCAGATAGCACAAGAAAGAGTTCACTTCCCCCAAGATTTTGAAGGCATTTTCATCTAAAGATGAAAAATGAATTTACTAGTGTTTTATAAGGTCTTCCACAAAATCACTACTAATTTTGAAGAAGATAAAGGCAAGCATTGCCAGCAAGCATGCCTCTACTGCCCAGCTTTTTTTTTTTTTTTTCCAGCATTTTAAAATGATTGCCTGAGGCGTTCATTCAGGGAAAGAAGTACAGAGGTGATGGAAAATGGAGATTTTTGTACGACTTCTATGCATTAAGATGATTTGGGAAAATTATCCCATTTTCTAAATGTCCCACCATCATGAAGTGCACAAAAGATTAGGATTTGCTTTGATTGAATGACATTTTTCTTAGGCTTTGACCGTGCTCTGAATCTAATGTCTGCTTAACTGTGAATTGAAGGACAGTGCGGGCTGCAGTTGCTGGCCTGTAGTTTTTGACTTACAAAGAATTTTTTTAAAGCATCCCTTAGCTTGTACAAAGCAGATGTATATCTTGGCTTAATAAGGCTAAATATAGATTTGGGGAGGTATTTTCATTTATTTTCTACAGGTAGATGCAAATTAGATCGATACATTATTCTGAAACTTATGTGGTTCTCAGTGAAGGCGGAAATTAAAGTCAAGTTTAGAAGTTAGAACAGGTTTAGTAATTGTCTTGCATAGAGTAAGGAGATGTTAGGCCCATCGTGGTAGGAAGAAGAGAACATTCAACATCTTACTCTTGGTACACAGGTGCAGATAGGCTCATAATGCAGAAGTTTTGGACTGGTTAGGTGATATTTGTTGTTTTCTGAATTTACTTCTCTGAACTTAATCAGTAAACTATTTTGTTACAATCCATGAAGCTCAAATTTTTATTTATTTATTTCTAAATACCATACCTCATACAGATTCAAAACTGGATTCAAACTTCTCTAGGAAAACAATATGAATTAGAGAATACGAAGATACTGCTCAGCACTTTTTGCTTTGGATTTTAGAATGAGCATGTTTTTCTGACTCTCTGTCTTTGCAATGGTACTAGCTTAGAATTGCATAAGTGCTGGTACATGAATGCAGACAAGTTAAGTGCTGATTAATAAACTGGTATGCATGAATAAAAGACAATAAACACAGCTCACTGAAGACCTCTTCTAAATGATGATTAATTACTCTTTTAAGGGATTTTTTTTCTAGAGAGGTGCTGAACTACTGAGCAGTAATTTAAAGTTGGCATACTACAGACACTTTCCCGTCTGCCCTTCTTCTGCTGGCCAGCTTTTGTTGGAAGGTTGCAGTTATCCCATTTGGAAGTGAAGTGGGAAACGTTGTCCTTTAAATTTTAGCTGTCGTGTCAAATTATGTCAGACTTTGACACGTCATAATACAAAGTGATGCAGCATGTTATAAACAAGAGTCTGCTAAAAGAGTGTGTGTTATATTGCCAGTTGTACGTTATTTGAGAATGAATGTGACTTTCTGCTTATGAAATGTCATTGAATTCATGGCTCTGCTGAAAAGATAAACAGTGAGAATTACTGGGGCCTACAATGTTGCAAATCACTTCCGTTCTTTGACTGTTTTGTTGAAAACGCTGTTGCGGTCAAGAGCACCAGTTTTCTAAAGAGAGTTGAAATCTGCACAGAGCCCTGAATGACTTTATAAAATTTTCTGTGTAGCAAAGTTGAACATAACACAGTTTGAAATCTGAGAAATGTTGTAAGTGATTTTACTGGTTTACTGATTTACAAAAATGATTGAATTTCTTTCAAAGAGGTGAGGCAAATGTAGACTTTTATCTTGCTTGTAAGCAGAAGATAATGAAGAACAACTCCACCCATTACAAAATATGAGGTATTGTATTACCGGTCTGTTAGACCAATCTGCTAGGCAGCCTGGCAGCAGAAATACATAATATTTCACTTCTGCCAGTGCTGTTGCAGAAAAGTAATTCGGTGTGTCAAACCTGGACAGACAAAGGATATTTATGGGGAAAAAAATCCATCCAGTTCCATCTTCCCTTAAGCATCCATTAGAGAAATAGATTGATTTTTAGATATCTAGAACTGTTTTGACTAGGTTTTGTGTAGAAGACTCTCATATATTGTATAGTTGTTGCTGCAAAAAAAACTGTTGCTTTGCACCTAACTTGGATGTGAGTTTAAGTGTGAAATTCATATCTGGAAGAAGGACCAAATGGCATGCAATACTTGAGACACACTGTCCTCATGCTGGGCCTTTACTAGATATGAAAAATCAACCAGTTGTAGTTCTTGCTACGTTGGTTAGGATTCTTTGTCACAGACCACACCTTGGTTTGGTGCTGTACAAACGCAGAACAGAAAGTTATTTCCTGCTACCAAGAGCTGATCGAGAAACACGTGATGAAAATGGCAACAGCTAAACACAAACATGCGAAGAGGTACCAAGAGAAAATGAGAGCGTATGAGTCAGCCTGTTCAGTGGTGCTTTCAGTGTATTCACAATCTGGAGTGCGTAACACCACTTGTCATAAAAAGTTGAATTGAGTGAATGACTGTGCTTTGCTGTTCCTGATCTGCCTGAGGCGATTGCAGATGACCCAGCCATCATATACATTCTTCGTCTCATGTCCGGCACTGAAAACCACAGCAACGGATTAAGCTGCTTGAAGTGCGGTTGAAAACTGAGAGCCTGCCTGCTTGTTTGTCGTGGTAGTTTAGATAAATTTGAAAGATAATGTGGGAGGATTCAGAATAAGAGCAATGGAAGTCCTAGCTAACTGCCTCTCTATCACTTAGTACTCCAATAAACTGGCGACACTGACTTTCACGGTGGTAGGTCAGGTTGCTGAGTGTGTAATGGCTGCTGCGTTTACTTGGCAACAACAAATACTTTGCTCTACTTTAGTGTGCCACTTGCCACTAAGGGCTGCAGCTGTTTGTTTCTGTAATGCATCTGTGGCAACTCCATACCTCAAAAAGGCCATTACTACTGTTAAAGGGGAATGGAGACAGGTGTATGTGAACTGGGAAAGCACGGTTTGCCATGTGTTGTGGGTGTTTGTCATTTCATGCTGTGGACTAGGAAACCATATAATACACTGCGTTTATTTTTTCCAACTTTGCACTATAACAGCAGGTGTCTCTGTTCCCTCTGTCTCCCTCTTTAGCCCGGTTAAACTGAAGAAGCCAGCCACAGGAACACCTGTTATTATTTGTATCATGATAAAGTGTAGTAGTCCAAACCAAATGTTTGAGTTTCATCACATTTGGTAAGTACCTGCGAGGAGATACCTTTTACTTTGAACATCATACCATCTAAATGGGCAAAATCCACAAAGACTGTGAGGGGAAAAGGCTGGGTCTTAGGGTGAACAGACTTTGTCAAGGTGGAAAAGCAGATTCAAGATCTTCATGACTTAAACAAAAGGAAGGTTCTTGTCCCAAAGGCTAGAGTTGTGAAAATAATGAATTTCTTTGGTTACCATGCAGATCACAGGAATTAGAAGCAACTTGGCTCATTTGGCTGATGATATGCTTGGTTCCTGGTTGCTCTTTTTGCAGCTTCTTAAGCAGAGTGAACAGCTGCAATGGGTGATCCTGAGAGCTTCGCCCTGCCAGCAAACTTGAGATCTTAATGACTTGGAACCCTCATGTAAGAGACTGGAAATCATGTTCTGAGCTCTCATCCACAGGGGAGGGAATTGAGCCGGGCTGACCTCATCTAGGCTGGAAATCCTAACTACTGGGCTGTTTGATAAAAGAAAGTAAGAGTTGGTAACTGGGCAGTTTTGAACGTTGCTTTGAAAAATCTTTCTGCAGGTGATATTGTTAGATATGTTTTATATGTATGTGCATATGGTGTGGCAATGATGCAAACAGCATTGCTCACCAAACTTACTTACCAGAAACAATTTCCTCTGGATCTGGTTTTGACAAGACCCAACAGGTAGGTAGAACGGACAGGCTGGAAATAGAACAGTAAGCAGGTCAGCTTAGTCTACTAGGTAGCTCTTTGAGTTTATTGTGCTTCAACAACCAGAGAAGACGGGAGGAGGATTTCCAAGGTTTCTTCCGCTGACGCTTCCAAATGGATTCATTCTATTTTGTAGCTTTACATACTGGTACATTCCTTAATAGATTCACTGATGAACAAGTAAAGAATTTAGCGTGATACTGTGTCTGTGGTAGCATAATTGTTTAAGAACAATATGTTGAAGTCCAGTAATCCAAAACGAGAAAGATTTTGAAACGAGAAACAGTACTTGAACTCAGATTGAAATATTTGCATGAAAAAAATCACCCCAAGGGGCTTAACCCATCTGTTTGGACCATGCTTGCAGTAGCTGATTGGAAGTGCACTCCTCTGCCTCTTTTTAACAAGAAATAGCCCACTAGCCACGGTGCTCCATATTCTTAGATGTTCAAAAGAAAGCAACAATTTAATAAGGTTAAGAGTAGTAATGAGTAATAAGGAGATGAGAGGATGACCTTCTTGGGGAAGTTACGTAGTGGATGGAAGCAAAGATCTAGGGGCCTTTCTGTGCACGTCTGTTCAGCAGTGCAGTGCAGGTGATTTCAGTTATTCACATTCTGATTCCTAGCTGTTAGGAAACAGAATCACCTACTGATGTGTTGGGTGCAGAGATTTTTTTTTTTTCTCCTCTCATACTGAGAAGGTTTTTCCTCTTACAATGAGCCATAAAGGTGGAGAAGAATGTTCAAAGGACCTGTGAGGATAGTACCGTCTGTTAAGAAAGTTCAGTGTGCTATGGTGTCAGGGTAGAGTTGAATGGTGAAGGAGCCACCGTAGCCACATAGCTATTACACAAGAGAGGCTGTATTCTGTGTGAAGGTGCATTGCTGTAATGCATGTGCTGGAGGAGTTTGGGAAGCTGCTGAATGCAGACAGAGCAGAATACCCAGCAGGGTTTGTTGTTTAGTTTATTTGTGTGCTTGGTAGCTGGGTCACTAGTGTTTTGTTCTCACCCGCTAAAGGACAAAGCTGTTAGAAACGTGCAGTGGGTTTGAACACATCTTGATTAAAGTTTCTCTTCAAATATGTTCACCTAGTAGAAGTATTTGTTTTCTCATTGCAAATTTTATGCTGACGTGGATTCTCTTGATTTTCGGGTGAGGTGAGGTATCTTACCTGCATGTGGACTGTTTAGTCTTCTGCAGTGTTATTCCTCTGCTTCTGACTGAACTGTGAGTTGGGAAAGGAGGATTTAAGAGAAATGTGTTTTTTTTTTCTTGTATTATTTCCTCTTTTCTGTTATGTTCTGATATAGTATTTCTGCGAATTACCAAGAGGAAGCAATGCATGTGGCAAGCAGCAACCTCAGCCCAGATAGATTTAAAAACCGTTGTAAAAGATCTTGCTTTTCTCTTTCATAGTCACAAATGAGAGAAGCGCAACAGAATCTGGGAGCGAGCCAGCAGAAGCTCTAAGGGAGGGTTTTGATCATCTTGCATTGCACTATACAAGGTTGCTCTTACTGTCTCTTGACATTAGTTTGCTTTTTTGGTTAATTCATGCTGACCCTAAGCAACTGTTTATGACTCCATGTGATTAAACCTTTTGCAAGTAATATTACTCACAAGCCAGAGTCACATGCTCTACATGCACATGTAGTACTAAGCCAAACCTGATAGATGCTTTTTTCCCCCCATATTATAATCCAGTAACTTTTCTGCATGTTTTGCACCCAGCACTGGTGTCATAGTTTGAAGCGGATATTTTAACATAATTATTACATTTTAGTCTGTTCTGTGTATGTATGTAGTAAGATTGCAGACCAGTTCAAAACTTCATCATTTCAAAAGTTTATTGCCCAGGAGAATTCATAGATATATGAATAGATATATTCACTACATATACAAATAGTATATCCAGAAAAATGACTCCATTTCCTCTTCACCTTCTCTTGATCTGAGATGCAATGGTGATGTGCAATTCTGAGGCTGAAATGTACATAAAAGAGAGTAAAAGGTATTTAGTAAGTGCATCTGAACTCTACTGAGTAGGAAGGGAAAAAAGCCAGAAGACTGTTTTTGCCTTGCAACAGCTGGTGTTAAGGATTTATAGGATGGTATTATCCAATTAGTTAGCTGTCAGGAAAGGCTGTTCTTGAACATGCAGCTTGTAGACAGAATCTTGTAATACTTGAAAATTACTAAAGCCCTTTTTCAAATTCTGAGTCTCGTAAGGGGAATGATACCTTTTGTTGTACATTCAGTTTGAACAAAGACAGTGTATAGGAGGAATGCAAGGCTCCCGGAATAAAATAATGGAAAGGGTGAAATGAAAGATCCAGTAATTCCCAGATGCTCGAGTTATTTAGTTACCAATGAAATCTCTTTTCGTGTATCTCAAATTTAACTTAGAAGTTGGAGATTAAAACTGAAGTACGTCCCTATAAACACTGCGATACATACTTCATTCGGTCTCTATCGATAAAGATGCCAAAGAGTCTCCAGCTGGAAAACGTTCCCAGTTTTTAGCATGTTTTTAGTGGAGATAAAAATGCACAGATTGCTGCTGATTTAAAGCATGTGGGAAAAGCCCATGGAGATTTATATTTCTTTCATGATTGAATGCTGGTACTTGGTGTTATGTGGAAAAGCAGTCACTTGGTTTAATAGTTGCACAGCTGGTGTTATCTGAAAAATAATCATTATGATAGAAAGCACACATTTTTCATGTTTTCTGTCAGGTCTGTCAGAATATGTTCTGTGCTAAGTCTACACACTTCATCTGACGTTCCTTAAATTAATATATTAACATATAATACTTTTAAGATTGTCAAAGTTATAAAATGTGACTGCAATTGAAAATGTAACAGAGTATGGCAGTGTAAAACAAAGCAATTTGCAGGACGCATAAAGTGAGAAAGTCACTATGATCTGCGTTTAGAAACAACGTAACATTACTGTCCGGAAAACAAGTGGCAAATTGCAAGAATTAAAATTATGCATCACCAAGTCAGCCTAGTAATAAGTGCTGATTTGAACTCTTTTAAAATACAGTGGATATGAAAATATTGCTTTGAAGTGTAAAAGTGCTTGATTACCAAAGCTGTATTTCTCTTTGCTGCTCTACACCTTTTAAGACCTTTTAGGCGAGCAAAGGGAGACAGGCCATGAAGTCTTTGAATGACTTCATCATCTCACCTCTCAGGGTCTGGACGCTTGTGGGATGTCCGTTATTTCTATCTGCAGTAAGTGGACAGCTGATCTCTTCATCTTCTCACTGCTAGAGGCAGGAGTGAGATTGGGGAAAAGTAGTTTTTCTCAGCCTTGTCACTTCGTTATATATTAGTGAACAGCCCACTAACACACAGTCCTGCAGAATTCCAGCAACCAGAGAAAGGATGAGGAGAGGGTAGAGTGCGAATGCAAAATGATCAGCAGTAGCTGATAAAGATAGTTCCTCCTCCTTTTGTTACCTTGTGAAATGGCAGATACTGCAGATTCAGCAGTAGTCTTAATCATCTTCAGGGCTCCGACGCACAAACAAACGATCATGTATCTATGGTAGCTCTTCTTGTGCATCCATGGCAAAAGCAGAGTAATCTGAGTTTAGCTTTCAGTAGAGGAAGAATACTAAGATGGCTAGGAAATGCATGTGTGGACAAACTTATCGCTATTTGGGACAATTCCCTGTCAGGAAAGGTTGATAGCAAATTAATTTCCATTTGCTGGGTCTGATGCCTTCTTGTTGGCCATTTCCTGTATGCAGTTCCTACAGGAAATTTAGAGGATTTTATGGAAAGAGAGACCCAATAATGTAGGAAGTAGTACGCTAATGCTGCACTCAGAAAGATCTATGGAATTTACCTGGAGCAGGACAGGGGAAAGCAGAGCCCTTAATGTGTAAATGATATGGAATGTAAT
Source organism: Struthio camelus (assembly GCF_040807025.1). Taxonomy (NCBI): domain Eukaryota; kingdom Metazoa; phylum Chordata; class Aves; order Struthioniformes; family Struthionidae; genus Struthio; species Struthio camelus. The sequence goes on along the minus strand of NC_090955.1, from coordinate 11,166,153 downwards.
CTCTTACTACCACAAAATCCAAAGACTTGACTTAAGAAAACTTATAATGTTTATATTGCTTGCTTTTACATTGTCATGACATTTTAAAGCTCTTCTTCCCAGTATTTAAAAGCTTAACCCTATACTAAAGAGGTTGCAATTTTGTCACGAATATTTCATACCAAAGAAGAGTACGGTAAGCTCAATTCAAATAGAAAAATTCAGGATTTACATGGACGTGCTCCAGCATCTGTTATTGTTCTAGTTTAGCGTAGTTGCTTTAATAGGACTCCTATAGAAAAAAATCACCTTTCCTGACATTAGTAGAACTTTCCATGCACTCATAGCTAGGGTTCATTCAGCAAAGTAGCAATAACTATCTGCTGCTCGTTTTCGTATAAGCAGCAAAAAATAAATACAGTGACAGAAAATAGAAAAACTTGCAAGCCACAAGATTGTCAGCTATCCTTAGTTCCCCAGTGCAGCCAGAAAAGAAAGATTTTATGATGCAAAATGGAAGAACTTGTATGCCCATAATACCCAAGACAAATGCACCTGTTCAAGCAGTGCATTCAAGAAGTGCAGTTCCCAGAGTCATGTTATTTTAGCGAGCAAAGATAAAGAGCGTTCTAGACTACTAAAAAATGTATTTGGCATTCTTTTGTCATGGTGGCTTTCATTTTGAAGTTGGATAGAAAAAAGCTTGCTGTTTGCAAATGCAGCACTCTCTTCTTTCCACCTGCCTTTGCTCCACTACTTGGCAATTTTCAAACTGGATCTGATTTATGAGCTAATTGCTGATATGGCATTAGTTTTTTTCATCAAGTTTAATTCACCCTAATTCAGAGATCCTGTGGACATGAATGGAAGGAGAAGCTGGTTTGAAAGAGAAGGAAAGTTCATCCCAAAAGACTCTGATCCAGTTAAGCAGTGCTTGACTCAAGTCAGCAATACTCACCTCCGTTCTTCTGGTTCTATTCACCCATTTGCTTTTTCCTGGTATCTTTCAGTTCCGTTCAGTCTAATTCTAGCAATTAAGAGTACACCATTAGAGAGTGTAGTCTTAATTGCTAGACACTAAAGGCATTGTGAACCTGTGCAATCCCTCTCACGGAAACAGCTGCTCTAGCCTAATAAGCTAGGTATTTCTGTGGTCCTGCTTGTTGACAGTCCTGACCTCTACTCACTGGAAAATGGAGATGGATTGATGACACCATTTCTGTGGTCTGCACTATGGTAAGCCCTTCTATAGTCATGGGATTATTGCTGTGAACTCCAAAAAGGAGCCTGCAGGAGCTGATGCCAAGCAAAATGTAAGCGTGTTAAGACAGTGCTGAGTTGCACCAGAGATGCCAAGGAACTTAATATTTAGATAAACAAACATCTTTGAACTTCCTTTGTTTCCAAGCTCATTTTAGGGTTCATCTTCTTAAATATTACTTTTCTTGTATTTTTGCAACACAGCAATATACTGCTGTGCATGGATCAATCTGAAGTATTGTTATTAGTCAAGAGAAACGTAACGAAAAGAAACTTGTAAAATTAATGTCCTATTTTTCTATTCAATTAGCAGTTTACTAAACACTCCTTGGTGACACGGTGAAGTGCATGTTCATTCTCAATATTTCAGTAAAATCTCAAGCAAGCATATTTTGTTCTTCTGTTTTTAGGATCCTAAAGATGCCAAGAATTCAAATACACAGAAAATGAAGGCCCACTGATTTGATTTCATATCATAAACAATTGATATCAGGAGAAAAAACCCTAGATAGAAAATGGTATTCTCATTTCAACCTGACTGTAATCCCCAACATTGTATGTTATAGCAGTGGTTTCACATGCAAAACTTTTAGAATGTTACCAGAGTCTTAAGAACCTTCCCAGTTTTATTCACAGATCTGTTCAGTTAGCGTGGATCCTGTTTAACAACTTACTGTGACTTATGTCTGCAAGAATTGGAGAAAAGAGACTTCCTACAATGTAGCATCTAGCTATTTTGCACAAGTATACATTGTCCCTTTTCCCTTCTCCTTGCCTGCTTTGCAATAGCAGTGATACTCCCTTCTTTCCTCTCCCATTCAAGAGCTCAGTCCTCCTTTTCATACTAGCACCAGGCTTTGCACTAAAGCTTTTCCTGCTCCTGAAGCAAAAGCTCATTCCTTCCACTGTGTTTGGGGTCTGCACCTACTAGAGAAGGAGCAGAATTTTGCCCTTTTATGTTTGTGTGATGGCTTTGGTCTTTATAAATCTCAAATCACTTCACTAAATTCACAGGCCAAAACAGACCTTGAGAGTTTATCCAGGTTATCCCTCCACCGAAAGGATGCTCAGCAAAGCCTAAATTATACCTGACAGATGCTTGTCCAACTTAAACTTCTGCAGCTCTTACAGGCTTATTCTCACTGGATGATTATAGATCTTTTCAACTGTGAATGCATATATATATAGTTTTCCTTCTGAGTTTTGATGGGGATATTTATTATAAGGAAATTTTTTTTTTGTCTGGCCACCTGCAGGAAATTAAGTTCCAAATTAGAACAGAAGGGAAATACATGCTCAGATTTATTCTTATGAGTAGTTCTTTTTCAGTGAGTCAGGTTACACAAATAGTTTGAACAGTTAAGTCAATCCAAAAATTTGCTGGACAGGGCTTTAATAGCCAATATTGTGGATTTTTTGATGCTTACTAAATTTTTAGTTGAATACGATTAGTTGTGTATTATTTTCAGAGCTTTTTGGCATGGTTTCTATGGGTATAACACCTTATTATCTATTATTAAATAAGGTCACTGAATCTGTTTACACTAATCTGTCTTGAGTATTTTAAAAGGTTTCAGATTGCTCTGGGGTTATCTGTTTTTTGTTTCGCATCCAATAGTTTTGTTTTCTTCCTTTCTCATAAAATATGGGGGATTGGAAACACAAACAGATTGATTTTCAGTCCTGTTTAGTTATGGATATTGATCAGATCTGAGGACTTTGAAGAATATGTCAAGAAGTTTAGGCTCAGGAAGCCTGTATAATAACAGCAACTGCTATGTGAGCTTCACTTCCGTATTTGGCTGCTGATACTAGTGATGAAAACCGAGCTCAAGGAGCTTGTAAAACCCTATTATTGAAATAGAGCTTCTGATTTGTTTTTTCCTGCTAAATACTGCTTTGATTTATGCTTTAATATTTTGGAATGTAGTCACAGGGTTTTCAACCTAAAACATAGTTTTACATTAATAAAATATCTTTCATTCACTTGCTGTGTAGACATATGTATTTTATGTATTCCTGAATTTTCTGATAAATATGTGATGAAATGAATAACTCACCTGTGCCCAGATGGACAAAAAGATTGAAGCCTGGCAAAGGTGCATGTGTTTTCGTCAGTGTGCGTTACAGTGAGGGTACCAGTGGCTGCTGAACATGGCTCTTCGACGCGTAAGCAGTTTTAGGCTTTGTTAATGCTCGTAGGAGCATCAATAATCCCTTAGGGAGACCAGGCCGAAATGATACTTAAGCTCTCCTCTGAGGAACGTACCTGGAGATAAGAGAGATGCATCAGCTGAGCCCTGCTGGACCTCTGGTAATTGCAAGAGAGTTGGGGCTGTGTAGGCTAACCGAGCTGTCTGGAGACTAGGAGCAAAGGTGGAGTCTGGCTTATTTTTTGGTTTGCAGCAGTGTAGCTTGGAGTATGTTGGCACTGAAGTCCTCCAGGAAGCCAAGAGAAAAGCAGTAGATGTTGAGAAAAGATGGCTCTGAGTGAGATCAGAGACATCCTATTAAGGACCAGAACAAGCAGGAAAGGCGAGCTTGAAAAACATACTACTACTTTATTTTTTTGATAAGTTAGTTGCATTGTACCAGAACAACACCTTATTTATATCATTGGGTTTTTGTGTACTCATGGGAACAGGGTAAGATTCTTATATTGGCTGACTTCTTTGGCTGGAGATTACAAAAAAATCTATGCTTAATTGTACAGCTGTGCACGTGCACCTGAACGAGTGAGGAGCTCGTTCTGTATATGTAGCATCCCCAAGAAATAATTTATCACATGCTCAGTTTTACTCCAAAACATGATTGAACAAAAAGGCTGTTTGTAGCAGTAGAGATTTTGTAGAGTTTTGAAGAGATTTTGGCTTGGATTAGATTTTGGGGACTGTATGAATGTAGAATTGTGTGGGAGGTCAGCAAGACAAGGGGAAGGGAGCTTTCTCTTCCTTTGCTGCCATTGAACTTTGTGTGGAAGGTTTTATAAAGCCAGTCAAGCCTAATGTTAGATTATCAAGATCCTTTTCTAACGAATGATAGTATATTTTTTAATAGGAGCATAATTAGATACGAAAACAGTCTATCAAACATTGTGTCCCAAGCTGGCAGGATTGTGTTAGGGTGATATTTTTTGTTTTTGTTTTTTCCCAAGTTTGTGACGTTATAGGCTGCCTTGGTTGTATGCCAGGCTTATCTGAACGACTGCAAAAGAAAACTTTTTGAGTCATTCTGAGTGTTTTTGAATGTTTGAAGACTAGTTTCCTTTTTGTATGCTTAAAATGAAGTTCTTGAATCCTGACCTGGGCTTTTAACAGAAAATTTCCAACGTTTAGGAGTACTTTGCCACCCTTCCTGCCCAGCACCAGGGTACTCTGGCACTTCTTTCTTCTCAGTAGTGGTCCTCTTCTCTTGAGGAACGTGGCCCCAATTGGTCGTGCCTGGCTTCAGCACCCAAGTTTGAAAATTTGAGTCTGCTTTAAAAAGAAGTCCTGGTGTAAGGACCACCAGTAGAGTTTTGAGAGTGCCTCAAATTACCACCACAGCAGAGACATATTTGTCTCTTTAGGGTTTTTGTGGCACTGATAATATTTGCTGTTCTCACTAAGACCCGATTAAATGAGTGCCTAAGACTGACGGAGAGTTTGTCTGTAATGACAAGTGCTTGACTGTAGCAGAAAATGATGAGCTGCCCCAGGGAGACATCACCACCCACTTGAGCGAGATCCATGAAGGGTTTATGACCCGTTTGAATCCTGATTGAGCATCACTGTCTTGACCCTCGGGGAGCCAATTGTCTGGAATACTTGCTCTGTCAGTCTGAGCGATGTGCTCAGAATCCCTCCGAAACCTGTGTGGCTTGATTGTGTGTAATACACACAGTGAATTATCAAATGGTATAAAGATTGGGAAATATTTCATCACTGGGTATTGGTATGTCATGTTTAGAGAGCATGCTGTTTTACTTGTCAAATAAAATGTACTGTGAGCTTAACCCTTTCTGGAGTAAGTTATTTCAGATCTGACATTTAATATAGGAAAGGTTTCCTTTGAGGCAAACATGTCTGATAGGTGATTACTGAATGCAATTAATCTCTGTATGGGCAGATAATCTCCACCCAGAGCTTTAGAGAAACCTGAGGCCAAATTCACTTCTGGGGAAGTTGGTAGCCCTCCATAGGAGCCCACAGCAAGATACCAGCCCAGGCCAGTTGCAAAGCTTGGCCTATTGGGCAGCTGTAAGGTAAAGCCAGAATGACTGGGATGGCAGCATTTAGCACTGCCATGGCCTTTGTGGGTTCTTTAAATCATAAACAAGGTTCGTAACTCCACTGCAAGAGTAGAGCTGGAATCCTGTCTCTGTAGTCTGGGATCTCGGGAAGAGCAAATTCAGGCAGGGGTTGGACTCTGAGATAACGCTTGCCTTTTAAAAAAAATTTTTATTTTTTCCTTTGTGTGAATAACGAATGCAGACGGCAAGAACGGCCTGTGTTGGCTCTGCGGTGACCTGGGTGCAGACGCAGAAGCCCTGTAGTTCCTTTGCGTAAAGTGGGAGCTCCTGTGTTCTTACTGAGAAGTACAGACAAATGACAGGTGAAGAAAAATATAAAATGTAAATACTTTCATAATTTGTCCTTTATCTGCTAGACAGGCTTTTAGATTATGTGTATGTGTTGCAGGAAAGTAGACTGTTGGACTGTTGCTGCAAGTTTCAAAAGAACTAGCTTTATTTTTCCTCCTTTTCACATACCTCATAGCAGAAAACAACCTCTCAGGGCCAGAAAAGGGGGAAAAGAATACACCGAAAACCCCTTAGTTTTATAGCTAGTATTTCATGGTCAGCTAATCTTTATTATTATGGCTATTGGAGCAATTAAACAGGATTAACTGTTGTTTTTCTACTAACAGAAAGATGCACTTTTAATTTCTAGTGCTCTTGTTCCTAGGTAAATTTTATTTTGATATCTAATTATGAAAACATTGTTATGGGGTGTGTGTTTATGTCTGTGCAGGTATTTTTGCTGTTAGCATCATTTTTTAAAATGACCGACTAGTGCATGTAACTAAAGCCATGTTAAAAAACTCATTAAATGTTAAAAAAAAAAAAAAAAAGTTAGATAAATTCAAGGAAGTAGTAGCAGAGCTCTTGTATAACTCGGCACAAGAGAACATCAATATTGCTCATTGAACGGTCTATTCTTCTAATTTGAAAAGAACAACTATTTGTCATGGTTCCTGTCCTTGGGCTGGCAGTTATCTAATTAAATGCATATGAAATGCAAAAGTCTTTACTGAGGGACAGTAATTTTCCTTGGTTGTTTTTAAAGTCTCCAAGATGAAAGAAGAATTACATTGAACGGATAATGGATGAATTTCTCCATTGTACATTAAGGTCTTGAATTGACTAATCATCCCATGGTTATTAATCAATGTGTTATCCTATAGTTTGAAATTAAAGGTTCTGTTCTCATTATTGCTGACTCTAGGTAATAATACTTCCAGTCCTTGATTACTATGACACTACAATGTACTGCCTCACAAAAATACCACAAAACCAATCAAAAATAGATCACATCTATAAAGAGCATTCCCAGTGCATTATATTTACTGACTCTTTGGGGAAGTATTTTTCAGTCTAGTCTTTTCAGAATGTCCTCCCTAATGTTCCTGTGATGTTTGCACGTGTATATGCATACACCCCCTCTTCCTCACTCACCCCCCAGACATAACATGCTGATTGCGCTTGATGAGACTGAAAGATACAGATACTGCCCAAGACCTTTGCTTGAAGGAGATGATTCCCCTGGTTATGCGAAAATAATCACAAGTCATGGATTGTTCAAAGTGCCCAGTAATTGCAAATGCAATATAGACAGCAAATAGCATATTAGAGTCAAGATTTTTGTAGTAAATACAAGCTAGTGGTCAAAGGGAGCGGATATACACAGGTTAGCTATGGCTGCACTTTGGGAAGGTAGTCTAGGAAATTGGAAAAGACAGCAGCACGTGTATATATATGTATATATATATATATGTATTTATATGTTTATATCAGTAAAAGTAGGCAATTATTTTGATACTTCTGAAGGCCAATTTTTAACCACTCTCTGTATATAAAGATGCAAAGACATTACAGCATCAGATGTGAGGGTAGATTCATGGGAGAGATTTATAGTTTCTGTTCCTTTACTGGCTTCTGCCTGCTTTGCTGTCTCTTGCTGTAGTGTAGCGCGTCAGCCTCTGCAGCTGTGAAACTGGGATCTTGGAAAGTGGGAGACGCTGTGGTAATTGCATCGGGAAATAGCATCTGCAAAAGGGCAGCAGCAACAATAATAACAACTGTACTGAACGCTTATTTCTGACCTAAAACAATCAAGTCAAGTCTTGATCTTTAGCGTAATTACAGTGAACAATTCAGAGGGTGACCGTGGTTTGTTAGCTGATCTACTAGTTTATTTGGTTTGAATTTATCATTTAAAAAATAAACTGTGCCATGTTTCTCATCAACTTCTCCAAGGTGCTCTGTTTTATAAAGATCAGGACGCTGCATCTAACCCAAACTACCGTTTAGTGAACAGCCAACAGTGATCTGCTCAGAAATATTTTAGTATTGAACCCTTTTGATGGCAGAATAACGATACTGTTAATAAGCTCCTACTCCTATTCTCGATTTTGTCTACCTTAGTGAAAAACAGTTAAACGGTTCTAATTTCTGGGTTTGTTGGCTTGTTTACCCACTTCTGTTCCTTATGTAAATGCTGGGAAAAGGTATGAAAAAAGGTCTCTTCATGAGTAGTGAGTGTGCTTTAAGACTAAACATTGCGGAGTTACAGCTTTCAACAGAGGTGAATAACGGTCAATTCCGACTTCAGAAAGTAGAGCATCCGTTGTATTAGAGTAAGACTGGAAAGAACAATTCGGTATGCACAGTCAGACGAAACAGACTTTGTCTCTGGTATGTTGGGATTCGTAGCAACTACTTTAGTAGTGCAGGTTAGCCTAAAGCACAGCAATGATTACTTTGCTGTAATTAAGTCACAAAAAGTGCTTAGTCAGCTTCGTGATTTCAGTGGTCTTTCGCATGCTTGTACCATGGCTGGGCTCAGACTGGTCAAACATAGAAAAAGCTGAACTTTTCAAATGAAAATACCCCCGACATGTCAGAACGAAAAACTCCACAGTATTAAAATTATACTCTGCTGGAGTCTATAATGTCCTAGAGAGATTTCATTATGTTTTGTACATTGAAGTTTGCACTGAACTCCAACATACAGTTCACACATCTGATAAAATATTAAAGAAGGACAAATGTAGGGCTTGCCAAGCTGAGCTGCTGTAAACTTGTCTGTGCATATTTGGCCTTTCATGACTTATTGCGCATCTTTATTTATTTGTTTCTGAACAAAGTGTATTGTCATGAAAATGACATTGTACTTGGAAAAATCCTATCAGGCAAAGTCAAACCCTAAAATAAGTGTTACAATAAATATGTAGAAATGTCATTCTTTACATTAGCCGAAAGGTTTTGTATAGCTTAAGGATATGTGCAGTGAGCTAACTATAAAAATAGAAGCTTGACAGCGGGGATGAATGTGTGTGTCAGAATAATATTACTCTTTCTGGGAGGATGGCAGAAAAAATGACACTACATCCACCAGCATGATTTTTATAGATCTGCCTCTTTGCCAGATGTCACCTTTTATAAACTACTTTATAAAAACATGACAGCGTGGTGAAGTAGTGCGTTTATAGCTTGATAGACTTTTGTAATAAAGTTAGGATTGGCTGAAAATTGAAGTCTTAGTGCCTACTCATTAAGTATTTGGGAAGCTTGCTCTAGCCTAAAAAGCAAAATATTAAAGAAATATGTGGAATGAGTTACTGGTAGTAAGTGGCCTTTCTCAAGAGCGTATGTCTTCTGGTACTGTTTACCAGTATGCCATGTAATAACCTATCCAGATATATTACTGGGATTTTAGAGAATAAAGTTTGCATTACATTAAATGTAAACACGCACAAACAAAATATACAGTGTGCCTTAAATTATCCTTTTCCAGAGAGTACTATGAGGACATACAGGATTATGCTATAAATACCTCCCCAGCACACAATTTTTTTATTACATAATAAAGGGCTATATATTACCTTCTGCATGCAACGCATAATTCAGATTTTTCATGACATGTCTAATTTAGACAAGTCTGTGTGTGCTCCAGAAATCATACAGGAATAACATCTTATACTTAAAATGTTACTAGCCTGAGAGATTTTAACACTGGAATTGCTCTCCCAGAACAAATGCTGATCTGTCAGGTCTGGGATCTCCGCGCCATGTGCCTCGCTAACTGCAGTGCAGAGAGGAGTCCCCTCCAGTCTCTGGGCAGGTTTGACGGGACCTTAAAGGCAGAGTTGCAAAGACCTCATGATGCCTTCTTACCTCTTGGAGAAATGCTGTCATATCTCCTTCCTTCCTGCTTCACCTCTATAAACTTGTAAAAATATTCCACCAAACTTTAGACGCTGCACCTTAATAGGTGGTGAAGAGAGGCCACTGACAGTACATGCAGCTGTATCTTGTGCATCAGCTGCTGTGATAGGGAGGTTCTCATGAAACAAAATGAGGTGAAATCTTCCATACGCACATGGTTTGCTCATAACTGGATGTGTTGATCCGCTGAGAAGTAGAAACGTGACCATTTCAAAGAAGCCATGCTTACTTGCTTTGAGCATTTTTTCATTCTTTCAAGGGAAGCAACTTTACATAAACATCACTCTGCAACATGCGATGTCTTCTGTATGGGATGAAGCATAAACAAAACTTTTTCCTGAACTATTTCTATAGCTGAGTGGTGCAGCGATGTGAAACATATTCAAGCCAGTATTGAAAATATAGCTGTCCTCTTGGACATAGTTCAAGTTCTTAACCTTCCCCCCTTCCACCTACCTCCTAATCTTGGTACCGGTATAAAGAGACACATTTTCCTTTATATCTTGAAATCAAAAGGCAATCCTTCTCTTGGGCTGTGAAGGTTTGCCTTTTGTGGAGAAACACGCATGCGCAGACTTTAGAATGATGGAAAAATCGGCTTGGAGGTACCTCAAGAGGTAGGTTAATGTGCCCCATTGTCCCATGGCGTTAGCAGCCTGTGTGGGGCTATGCTGATGCTGTTCCTCTCAGATGTTTGTTTAACCCTTTTTCACAGATCTCTGGTGGTGGAGGCTCCACAGCATCTCTAGGCTGATACTGTTTCAGTATATTACTATTCATTTGGGACGATATGGGGGTGGGGGGGTTCCTAATGTCTAACCTGACTGTTTCTTGTCGAGATTCTCGAGACCTATCTGTATTTTTTTTAAATAGGCAGAGTGTTAAAACTAAGGAAATTATACAATCAGATTCTGCTATGCATGTTTTGTAGTCCTCATTTACTCTGAGAAAACATGCAGTGTAGCAGCTATAGCATAAATATACTAAATAACTTTAAGCTAAAGTTTACTCTAGTATTTAGTATTAAGAAAATGTGTCTGAAACAACCTTTTATTCTGTAATGAGCAATCAGCAAAATATTTCCCTAAAGCACATTCTACCTAAACATTTGTCAGTGTAGTAGTGAGAATGATTATATGTAGTACTATAGAAAACATTAATTTGATGTGGGTTTGAAACTAGTGAAATCCTCTGATTTATTTGTACCTAGCCCGACGAGGCGTATAATTTGGTGTGTACTTTGTGCTTGCTTACAGTCTTTTCTGGCACTAAAGCACTGTCAAGGATGATACCTGCCTTCTGTAGAATAACATGGAACTGCAATTGTTGGTAATAATTCTTGTATTAACAGTTCTTCCTGAATAGCTTTGTCTCCACACGCATCCCTTTAGTACTGGGATCTTTATTTCATTTAGGCCAAAGGGAGATTGCGGATAGCTGGATGAAGAACACAGATGTTGTCTTGTTCCTGTGGTCAAAGCATACTGAAGTATGATGCAGGTAGTGCCCTTCTGGAAGTGTTGTGCTCTCAGCTAGAAGATGATGTCCGGAGAGTCCAGTAGATGCTGGGAGTTGTGAGTGGAGGCTGCTGTCTCGCTGCGGATGACTGAGTGGATGCTAGAGTTTGCTTACCAGCGTGGCTGGGAGCAGAGACGGGTAATCAGCTGAACTACAATGCTGCAGGCAACAGCCATAATGAATTACTGTTACACCTACAGTCAGCATGCTGAAAAGTATACGAAGAAGGTAACTGAGGTATGTTGCCAGCATGATGAAATAGTCATGCATGTAGACATCCCTGAGATAGCTTTGACTGCCAGTCATACAGACCTGGCTTTATATTATCCCACTAGTAGCTAAAGTAGCATGGAGCTCACAGTGGACTAACCACACAAGGATAAACTTCGTTCCCTGTGCTGAGCTTTGTGCTGTTGTGGCTAAATGCTACTGTCCTGAAGCTACATAGTTTAAACTGTTCACTTCTCTTTTTTCATTGGCTCACTCAGGAGTCATGTGAGCACTAGTTTCGGTGCACTGTCGCTTCTCATGACAGTTTGGTGACCATGCAATTGGATGCTGTTATGCCATTATCTGTAATTTCTTTCTTCAGATGTAGACATTCATAAATTAAGGGCGTTCCAAATGCATCGAGGGAGTCTTTCGCACAGTAAGAGAAGCATGTGAGCAGCTCTGGCTGTTTTCTTTTAGTGTTCTTTGTTTTTTTCCTGATGCTTCTCCTGTCATGTTGCTTGTTATGGCTTTTAAAGTCTTGGGATAAAATCCTAAAAAAAAATAAAATCCTTCGGCTCAGGATCAGTGCATCCCTCTGAGGAAGAAGTCCAGCAAAGCGGGCAGGAGACCTGCATGGATGAGCAAGGAACTCCTGGCAAAACTCCAGCAGAAGAAGGAAGTGTACAGAATGTGGAAAAGGGGACAGGCCACTTGGGAGGAATACAGGGACGTTGTCAGAGCGTGCAGGGATGCGACGAGGAAGGCTAAGGCCCAGTTGGAATTAAATCTGGCAAGGGATGTCAAGGACAACAAGAAGGCCTTCTTCAAATACATCAATAGCAAAAGGAAGACTAGGGAAAACGTGGGCCCGCTGCTGAATGGGGCGGGTGCCCTGGTGACAAAGGATACAGAGAAGGCAGAGTTATTGAATGCCTTCTTTGCTTCCGTCTTCACTGCTAAGGCCAGTCCTGAGGAATTCCAGACCTTGGAGGCAAGAGAGGAAGGCTGGAGAAAGGAAGACTCTCCCTTGGTGGAGGAGGATCAGGTTAGAGATCTTTTGTCCAAACTTGACATCCATAAATCCATGGGCCCCGATGGGATGCACCCACGAGTGCTGAGGGAGCTGGCGGATGTTATCGCTAGGCCACTCTCCATCATCTTGGAAAGGTCCTGGAGATCAGGAGAGGTGCCTGAGGACTGGAAGAAAGCCAATGTCACGCCAGTCTTCAAAAGGGCAAGAAGGAGGAGCCAGGAAACTACAGGCCTGTCAGCCTCCCCTCCATCCCTGGCAAGGTGATGGAACAGCTCCTCCTGGAGGTCCTCACTAAGCATCTGGAGGACAAGAAGGTGATCAGGAGTAGTCAGCATGGATTCACCAAAGGGAAATCATGCTTGACCAATCTGATAGCCTTCTATGACGGAATGACTGGCTGGGTAGATGAGGGCAGAGCAGTGGATATTGTCTTTCTGGACTTCAGCAAGGCTTTTGACGCTGTCTCCCATCACATCCTCCTAGGTAAGCTCAGGAAGTGTGGGCTAGATGAGTGGACGGTGAGGTGGCTTGAGAACTGGCTGGCTGGCCGAGCACAGAGGGTTGTGGTGAATGGCGCAGAGTTAAATTGGAGGCCTGTGGCTAGTGGTGTCCCCCAGGGGTCAGTCCTGGGCCCAGTCTTGTTCAATATATTCATCAATGACCTGGAGGAAGGGACAGAGTGCACCCTCAGCAAGTTTGCTGATGATACTAAACTGGGGGGAGAGGCTAACACACCAGAAGACTGTGCTGCCATTCAGAGGGACCTGGACAGGCTGGAGAGGTGGGCGGAGAGGACCCTCCTGAAGTTCAACAAAGGCAAGTGCAAGGTCCTGCACCTAGGCAGGAATAATCCCCTGCACCAGTACAGGCTGGGGGCTGACCTGTTGGAAAGTAGCTCTGCCGAGAAGGACCTGGGAGTGCTGGTGGACAACAAGTTAAACATGAGCCAGCAGTGTGCCCTTGTGGCCAAGAAGGCCAATGGTCTCCTGGGGTGCATTAGGCAGAGTGTTGCCAGCAGGACGAGGGAGGTGATCCTGCCCCTCTCCTCAACCCTGGTGAGGCCTCCCCTGGAGTACTGCGTCCAGTTCTGGGCTCCCCAGTACAAGAGAGACATGGCACTCCTGGAGAGAGTCCAGCGGAGGGCTACCAAGATGATTAGAGGGCTGGAGCATCTCTCCTCTGAAGAAAGACTGCAAGAGCTGGGCCTGTTCAGCCTGGAGAAGAGAAGATTGAGAGGGGATCTCATCAACGTGTACAGGTATCTGAAGGGGGAGTGTCAAGAGGATGGGGCCAGAGCCTTCTTAGTGGTGCCCAGGGACAGGACAAGAGGTCATGGGCAGAAACTGAACCACAGGAAGTTCCATCTGAACCTGAGAAAAAACTTCTTCACTGTGAGGGTGACAGAGCATTGGAACAGGTTGCCCAGAGAGGTAGTGGAGTCTCCTTCCCTGGAGATATTCAAAAGCCGTCTGGATGTGATCCTGGGCAATATGCTCTAGGTGACCCTGCTTGAGCAGGGAGGTTGGACGAGATGATCTTCAGAGGTCCCTTCCAACCTAAACGATTCTGTGATTCTGTGATTTGTGCAGAATGTCATGTCTGTATGCATGATTCCAAAGGGACAGAGGTGCTTGAAATGTGTTCATTCTTTGTTTTGTTTAGTTCTAAGACTTTTCTTTTTTTTAAGAAGCCAGAAAGCTGTGATATTTATGAAATGGGATGAAACTTAGAACAGCACCAAAATTACCCTGTGGGTTATGTAGCTATTTCCCTTTGTATGTGCATCTTCTTCTGTGTGTTAGGATTCATGAAACTCAGCTTTAATATGTATAGAAAGAGACAGGCGCTCCTAACACACTTAGGCATCTCCTTCCTTGAGGTTTAATTCTGGTTCTATATGTCTTATGGGCCCCACACTTATCAGTTGCCTGTGATACCACTCAGCTCCTGCAGTCCGTACCCTACCCAGTGCAAGCCTTTCACAGTGACTGGAAAATGCCTCAAGGTGGGGGGGCTTGAGCTAGTGGGTTTTTATCCATACCTGGACTTCAAGCTCAGAGGAATTCAGCAGTGTTTGGTGTGACTCATTTCTGTCCAAGGTGCTGACTCCCTGCCAGCACTGAATGTCAGCTGTGAAGATAAGGAGTGCTTCTGCATCACTCAAAATGCACTGTTTTGTTTCATTCCATTTGTTTAATACTGTGTCCTTAATGTTTTCGCTCTCTGGCCCTTGACAGTTCCTGAGAAAGCGCAAAGTAAAGTTTTGTAGCTGATTTGGGAAATGAAATAATGAAAAGTTCCATCAGTTATGTGATATGACGACTCGATCTTTTAAGACTTCTGCTGCTTCATTTCTCCTAGTGATTTTTTTAAAAAGCTGAGATTTCTTCAACCTCTACTTGCAAGTTATTTTTAAATTACTTATACTCAGAAATAGGAGTTAATAATTCTAAAATGAGATTAAATATATTGAAAGGGTAATATACCCTCCCATAATGTGCCCAAACATAAGGCATAAAAGATATAAGCCAAACAAAACACTATACATACTACCTTTTTAAAATGTTGACCTTTTTAAAACTTAATTTCATTGCATGTGTCTTAAAGTCCTTTTTGGAGATAGTAATTTTCCATGAATGGTAGCCAATTAGACCTATGTTACTGGATTTTTAAAGTCATATTCTGGTATGCAGGCTTTTCTGTTTGGGTTTCTTAGCTGAGTAAGTTCCTTCTGAAAATCAGTGAGACAATCTACCTTTGTCTGTTTTTTTCTGGAACGTGTCACAAAGTTATATTGAATTAAATTCATCTTAACCCGTGAGCCTCAGCTTCTCTTTCCCTCAGCGGAAGAGCTTATTTGCTCTCTCCGTCCTCTCTCGCTTTGGGAGATTTCAGAAAGAGAAGTTAAAAATGACGGCATGGAACGAAAAGGACGAAAAAGGGACCTGATATACCTGAAGATGGCAACAATGAAGAAGTGTAACTGATGATCAGAACAACTAACAGAAAAGAAAATCAGAACACTAGCACAATCTGAGGTGTATTAAAGTCCAAATATATTTTGTACAGAAGCAGCATCCCCCATTAACTTCATTGGGCTTAGTACATGAGCCTCAGTAGGTCAGCAGTGAAATATTATATGGAAGGGTGATGAGATTGGAAAGAATTATCTCAAAAGCAGGATAATCTCTGAATTAGAACAGGCATATGAAGGAATGGATTAGGAAAAGGTTGTAAGCAGTTAATAGTAAAAATTTTAGATTGATGTTTCTGATAAAATGGACAGTGTTCCTCTTAAAAAGTGAATAGATTTTTTCAGATGAGTGTTTAGGGCTTTGCGGCAATAAATCATTACTTAGTTGAGAAAATCCTGTCAGAAAAAGAGGATGTTGTGATAGAAGGAAAGCTTTTGTGCTTGTTTTGTTCATTTGTTTAACTTCTATTCTCATACAATTAGAAAAACAGCGTCAAGGATGCTGTTGACTAATACTGTAGTTTTACTCAAAATTTGAGGATTGCAGAGGGGACTGCGGTACCCTGCAAATACCACTTATTATGTAGCATTTTTTCCTCACTAGTTTAGTAAATAATATTTAGTGATACCAGTAGAAATGTGGCGTATATATGAATAAAAAATAAAGCCAGGAAAATGCCTCATCTTTGCATCTTAGTAGTAGCTGAAAGAAATAAACCTTTGTGTGTTACCAGGATTTAAGCTTTCCTAGTTTTGGAGTCTTTGGCAACTATGAACTGGGCTTACTTTTCAATATAACTGTCTAAAAAAAAAACAACCCAAAACCTATTTTCCTGCAAGTAAAAGAAACCATGTAATTCATTAGCATCTACTGTTAGAAAATCTGAGGGTCTTGGCACATGACTTATTTTGACTTTGCAATAAATTTTAGCTTATGTATGTGGCTGTTTTTCACACAGAAAATTCCATGCAAAGGATCATGGTACTGATTTTTATGACTCTTGTTTTATTGACAGCCCCGAATGATGATTGACACATGTATTTTAACAGCTTTAAATGGAGAGTCCAGCTAGTTAAATGTGTCTGTTTTTTATTAAGTGATTGGCCAAGATAAATCATCTTTGTCTTCTATCCGCAGCCTATCTTTTTTGGAAAAAATAATCTACTTCAAATTCCATTGGTTCCTAACAGTGGCCATATTAAACTTATTCAAAAAAATCAGCCGTGATTGGTCTGTGATTCCTTTACGCAGAGGTAGTAATTATTTTCTGTTAATGCACCCTAGAGTTTATGAAAATAGATGAGAAACATTTCATTCATGTAAATATGCTTTTCCTAAGTAACAAGAATTCTCTTCCTTTGCAGTATAGTATCTTAAAATTGTGCAGTACAAGTAGCAGGCTTTTGCAGTAGGGGTGATTCCAGTATTTTGAGAGGCTCTAAAAGAGAACAGCAGTGAATGCTTTGTGGAGTTATTGTTGTAATTTCAGCAATGTCAGTTACTGGAATTAATTTTCAGATAAACCCAAAAGAACAAGAAGATTTTTGGCTCACTAACAGAAAAAGAGTTTGTAGTTTATCCTAGTAATAGGAACCACCTAGGCAGTCAGCTAGTATGAACCTTTGAAGAGGAATTCAAGTTCAGATTTTGATTAAGGGACTTTAGTTTGGTCTACAGTTCAAGTAACCATTCATGTAAAAGCCAAGGAAATCCGTTGCAAACAGATTTGAAAGAGAAAGTTAACCTAGATTTCAACTTCAGGCAGAATATATCTTTTTAATCATTATGAACTCCTGCCATTAGTGCTGAGTTAGGTGATAAATAGCCTGTCAGATGATTTTACCTGGCCCTGTTTCTTTCTCTCTCTGGTATTGCAACATGTTAAGTTTCCAGTTCTTTCTGATGAGCTGTGAGACTACAGATAGTCCTCTGTCCGCTTAAGAAGAATTCATACTAATTATTTTGACAGCAAAATCAAGTATCTTAATTTCACACTATTGATTGGAGGATCCTTTGGAAGATCATAGGACTGAAATAGCCTTCTGTTGAACCTGGACTTCCTGCTGAAGGTCTGCAAAGTGGCTATATACTATCCTTTTATTGTCCTCCATATATGTTTTAAATCCTCATTTGATAGATGTTTTGTGTACTGACCAACAATGGTATGTGACTTCGTACATTTAAGGGGTCAGTTTTTTCCATCTCCGTGAAGGAGAGAGGCTGTGACATGCCATATGTATGGATTAATCTCAGAAATTCCATTTATGGATCGTTTTAACTTGAAAGCTGTTGTAAATTTACCCCAGTGTTTCAAGTTTAGGTACTTTGTTATGTGCTAGCAGGGCTTTTGTTTTGCTTTGGTTTTTAATATTTGTATTCATTTAGTATTTAAGTGCACTGCCAAACCTTTTTGGAGTCGGGCTGGTGGAGTTGCAGGTTCCTTTTATCTAGAACATCGCATAGTGGATCTCCATCCCAAAATGCCACTAGTGATTCTGCTAATTCCTCCTGGTGCCGTCTCACACATCTTTACTTTGCTACCTGTATTAGCCTGTAAATTTACCCATGTTTCTTCTTTTACTTTGATGTCATCTGACTAGGCGTTACATTTCTTTTAAATTCAGGAAATGGGTTGCTTTTAAAAGAAAGAGAAACAAACTGCTGTATCTTCAGCCGGACAAGTAAATAAAATATGTCCTGGGGCCAGGCTTGAAGTGCCAGTAGGAAGCTGCGCAAAAGGAAACCATGCGCATTGCATAAGCAAATTGTTTTGATGTTTTCAGTATCCTGGCATGAAAGAGCCCTGCAGGAGTTATACTAATGGTGTTTACTAGCTGTGGAGATTACAGCTAGCAATGAAACCTAGGGTGCAATGTTCTATCAACCCCTTCTAATTACAGTTTTATTTCACTCATTTTAAGTAATAGGCATATCTGTTATACTTGGGTTTTGGGGTACGCGCTATTTTGATGCAAAAAAACGTTCACTGACACAATTAAAATAGTGATAAAAATGGCACCTGAAAAAATGGACTTGGCCTTTTAAATCAGCTGTTAATGTTATTCCAGTAAGTGGTGTCCTGTGGACTTAGTAACATAACACGTGGTTTCAGAGTTGAAGCTGTTTGATGGTGTTTATAAACTGGCTTTTTCAGAGTGCTGCTGGGTATTGTGCATACAAAGAACGTTTTGAATTAGCCTTCCATATATGTAGAAAGGTGACATCAATTTGGACTATATGTTGTGTAGTCTTGAGTAGTCTCTTTTAAATATTGTACTTTGTACCTGCTTTAAAAGAAGCAAAGGTAGCAAAAAACTTTTAATCTAGGAGTTTTAATTACCTATGCAGAGAGCACTGAACAAGTTGACAACACAGCATAAGTAGTAAATAGTGTTGTTTTTACACTTTATAATATATATAAATATCCTGGTAAGTGCTTCGCCTGCTCAAAACATTTCACACTTTATTTCTTATTTCCAGAATAGTTCAAGATGTGAATTTCTTACCATTCAAAAGAAGCAGGGGTAGAAAACACGTTGTTTTGAAACTGTGATCGGAGACATTGTGCCTTTAAAGCACCACCTGCGCGACTCCGTTGGCCGCGTGGCAAGAACGCGTGGACCCACACGGAGCAGAACCACGGAGGAGACGGCTGTAGCCCGAAATGTCATTATTGGCAGGTTTCTGAATAATTTCACAAAGGCGCTTCAGGCCAGGAATCTTGTTAGTGGAACCGGGTCTCACTTCAGTCTTTGTTTCTCCAGCATGTACAACTCAGTTGTATCCTCCCAAGACTCCGAGTGGTGTTGTTTTTTGTTTTTTTTTTTTTTAATTCAGTTCACTCTCTCTGATTGACAAGGACCTCTTCATGAATATGTTAAGAAAGAACTGCTTCCTGGATATTATGTCCTTTCATATCTGTCATAACTAGAATATTCATGATGCTGTTTTTAAGAGGCCTCCTATTGTAAAAGAAATATCACGGAAACATGTTCTAGTTTTTATAAAGTCCAGGGAAAAATGAATGCCTTAGGGGCCGTTAGGTAAATTTTTTAACAATTTAGAAATACAATGTGACAGCTAGCAGAATATATATCAGCAGAGCAGAAAGCGCTGAAATATCACAGTCACAGGCGTAGAACTGATAAATTGGTGGGGATTTTATAGTTGTTTTTGTGTTTTCTGATGGCTGTAGTTTCATAATAAATTTATTATACATTTTTCCATTTTAAAATGCAATTATGAAATCAATTTATTTCATCCCTTTTATTTCTGGGCACCCAGGGTCTTTTTCTCAGTCAAATCTTGCCAAAACTCCGGCATGCGCAGGCACGCATGGAGCGCTGGGCTGGTGAACGCGAGCTGCGTCTTTAACAGTGGATTTACATGTTAGAGGGGAGGGCAACAAAGCTGAAAGACTGAAGAGCCCTCGCTTCTTCCATGGAGAAAACAATACATGCAAAAAGACTTAATTTTTATAGTAGACTGAATTATTGGTGGAAGAGATTTTCTGCACAAAAATAGGATTTTGTCATAATAAATTTTCTGTTCAATGGAAAATATTAGTTTGATCGAAAGACTTCTTCCTACAGTAATTATAAAACAATATTTTGAACTAAATTAATTTCGAACTAATTTCATTTTGACTTGCAATGCGCTTTAGTTGTAGCTTTTTAGATTAAAAAACAGAAATGAGATCACATTTTTTGTAGTCAGAATTACAATTTTGACTTACAGTGCCATGCTATTTTGACTTCAGTTAGTCAAAAGTAAATGAATTACCTTTTTCAAATGAGTTAAATAGTTCCCGTGGATAAATCTCTCTTGTTTGTTTTCCCTGAAAAACATTAAAGTTTCTTTTAGGGTAAAGAAATATTTTTCTAGCTAATTCTAATGATTTCTAGTCCAAGAAGCTCTCTGTAATTGAACAGGTCAGTTGCATTACATAACTGTGTTAATCTTTATGCTTGGGTTTTTCAGTATGTTTCCAATTGGGTAATACAGACACTTAAAAATATGTCACAAAGTTAAAGGCAAGCAAGGAGGTGGACTTGTATTTTTCCACCACTGTACTTTTAGCTTGCGATTGTTAGAGTTTTACTCAGCTCATTATTTCCTGGGGGAGGAGATTTGCCTAAATAATGCATGCATCACAGGTAACTCTTTCCTGACTAGTTGGTGCCATTAGTTTATCCAAAGGTCATGAATTCATTCCTTTAAAAAAAAAAACAAAAACAAAAACAGAAACTAAACTAAACCAAAACAACCCACCCCACAATGAGTGCTAAAAGCCCCGAATTTGTGTTATTGGAGATCCACTCTGAACTACAAAGGTGATTAAGGCCTTGTCCATACCTGGTGGTGTTGTATGTGTCACCACAATCTCAGGCAACAAAAGGGACAGCCCTCGTATTTTTGTTTTTTAAAGTTAGGGTCCACAGGAGTGGAGGGCAGTCACTGCGGAGCACCCAGCATGCTGCAAGATCAAGCTTCATAAGCTGGGGTGAAATTGAAGACACCGATCTACAGGTGAAAGGCTCTGTATCCTATTAGCAATCTTAGCATGATACAGTCCCCCAAATTAAATCATTCCTGATCAAAAAGCATGAAAACAGCCCTTCTGAGAAGCAAGTGCAAACTTATTGTGTGGATCAGCACGCTTGGAAGGTCATGCCTGTCTGTCTCAGACAACAAATGTTGCTGGATATTTTCTCTGCCAGAACCAAAAATATACTTTTGCGAGGAAGAATAAGATGCATTGCCCCTGCCCTTTTGATTTGTCTTCAAATATTGTCTTGAAGCTTTAGCTTTTATAGGGAAGTTGTATGGCAGATGAGAAGAGGTTCCAGTTCACGTTAAAAGAACACTGATTCCTGGGCGGTGGGAATCAGTGTAGGAGCTGAGGCAATGGATTTTGCTTTTTGCCTCCAAAAAGATTTCTGCTATGGTTGTACTTAAAACCACCAGTAGAATAAATGCATTCCCACAGGTTGTCCAGATTTCACTGTGCTTGGCTCAACTGATCCAAGCAGCAGAAAGGAAATTATAGGTGTTTGTTTCTGATTACACTCCCTCTCTGGACAGGCTTTCCGCCGTGCTCATGTTCAGCGAGATCGGTACTGGCATATGCTGGATGAGATTGACCCAAGGCCTGCAATGTACTGTGCATGTCCTAAGGATGCTACTATTAGAGGCATTAATATTTTATTTCCGGTAGATAATGGACTCTTAAAGACTTTATGAACATTTTAGCCCTTTATGTCACTGTTTTTTTGCACCATAAGTCACTGGTGATTCATCGATATCTCAGCACAAGGTCACGGGATTGTTCCTCAGGCGTCATTGAACGAAATATTAAATTACCTTTTCTTTGGTCTTCATAACCTGTTTGTAGCTCTAATGGCTAAAGGAAAAATGGAGAAGCAGAGCCTCGATGAGTTAAATCTGGATGCAGTCTCTCTAAAATATGATTAAGTAGAAAAAAAGGAAAGCAGTCAAAGTGGTATTTTAATGCCAAAAGCAGCAAGTGAAGAATGTTGCTGGCTTCTCTCTTAATCCATAAAAATCCCACAGCCGGAATGTATACGGAATAATCCTATATGAAAGAAATACAGGAAGAGAGAGAGAAGCCACATTGGCTTATAACAATCTATGGGTGTTAAGCTATGCGCATCACCAAAAAAAAGAAAAAAGAATGGAAAAAATTCCCCAAACAGGTTAGCATACTTATTACTTGAAGTACTGTTATGTGTGGATTTCTTTATAGGTATAGTGTGACTACATTTCTGTTTTTTTAATTGACATGGTGAAATTCAGATAAATGAAAAGAATTGTGAACTTGTGCATTATTGTTTGTGATCAGATTTGAATTTCAAATTTTCTTCTGCTTTGAGTAATGCATATAAGATAATGTTAAGTGAGTACTTTAGTAATGAAAGAAACAAGAATGATGAGTGCAGTGTATGTTTTTGTGACGAGAGTCTGTATTTCTGTGAAGATTCCATCATTTGGGCCTTGGGTGAGTATAGAGATGTAAGGATAAGAGAGTTTGACCAGGTTTCAAAACAGTTGGAAAAGATAAGTTACATCCCAGCTCACAGAGCGAATGCTGTTTTGTTTTGCGTCTGTAATTCACCTAGTGTTTATATTGAATGTCTGTTCTCTAGGATCTGTATATTCATTTCTTTGTAGAAATATGTTTTTCTGAAATATGTATTCTGCAAATACCCTAATGTAGCATCCGTATGAAGACATTCGAGCTAAATATAAGGCTGTTTGACAAGTCTGTGTTAGAAAGTATGCCCAGCCTGGAAGGTTTAAGAAACGTGACATGAAATGGAGGAGGAGTCAAACCAGCAGCCAAAAAAGAGAGAAATGGATGGGTTCTTTGAAACAGAAGAAATAGTGGAGATAGGAAAAATGGGAGTAGGGAAGAAGGGAAACGTGATTGAGAGCTTTTGGGCAGAGGAAAATGAAAGGGAAAGCAGGTTCAAATCGTCCTGGAATTTAAAGCTTGAAAGAGTTCTTGGGATGAGATGGAGGCTGTTTTGCTATGTGGCACCCCTTACCGCATCTTGTAAACGCAGTTCGGTCATGCACTGCTGGTGCTCCTGCACCTCCAAGTGCAGTGTGGGTCAGCTGGAAAGATGCTAGATAAATTCACAGCAAATGTTCCTTTCTGTCTTGGGGCTGAACGAGTGACCTGGAGCCATGGTGGAGGGCTCACTGTGCTGCTCTCTGGTGTTCCACTGTGTTCATGTGGGATATAAAAGCAAAGGTTTTGAATGGCACAGTCGTGCATCCAAACTGGATGGGCTTCAGTTCCCAGTAACATCTTGGTGTCCTCCTGGAGCCTGATTCCAGATGGTATTCTTGTGCTACATGTCTGAAATGGTATGGAAACATTTTCTTACATACAATAGAATTTCCCTAAAAATTATTGTGTGAGACGAGTGGGGCAGACTGTGAGCAGTCAGTTAGAGTCGAACGTAGCATAAGGTGATATCTTTCCCATTGCCTCTGAACAGAAAACAGGAAAACATCTCACCAAGTAGAACTTGTATATGGAATGATGCAGCTCGTAACAATAACAGCCATTCCATAAGATGTTCACCTACAGTCTGTATTTTGCTAGCCACCATTTTAGAAGTTGTTCAAGAAGGAACATTGCATGTCTTTATACAGCACCTCCAATTCTGAATAATTAGAATAGAAAGACTTTCAAGTTGGCTTCAAGTTTTAGGTTGTTATATAAATAAGTTCACAAGAATCTCAAATGCTTTACATAAATCTGACAGCAACTATAAAAGGCTTTTGAACATTTCTGTTGCCAAAGTCCCAGGGATTGCTGGAATCTTAAATAGCCTGTTTTAAGCTTCGATTCAGAAGCTTTTTGTCATGTTTAATAATGTGGTGAATAATTCCTTTTCTGTTAGTAGTTTCCACTTTTATAATCCACGAGGATCTTTGAGGCATGGAATGGATGTTTTCCAGAGCTGTAAATTTTAGGGGTCTTTCCTATCCCTGAACTCAAAACTTGCTTTTCAAGTTCTCTTTTTATATTAGTCTGCCTATGTCTTTGTCTGGGTCTTGCTTCTTCTAAAGAATTTTCATTAAAAGATTGTAAAATGAAAAGGTTGTCTGTTGTCTGCAGGAACTATATCTGAAATATCAAAGTATCATACTAGCCATGATGATAAATAGAGCCTAAAACCTGATGCGCAGCACCCAGCTTTATTAGCAAGAAGTCTACAAAGAGCAAAATGGTGGAATCTGTGATTCAGACTCAGTCCAGAGCATCGAGCTCCACTGAGAGAAAGAAGATGCTCTGAGGTCTCTGTGTCGGCATTGTGATTACAGTGTAGCTGTCTAAGGATCTGTTAATGAGCACGCAGCCTCACTGGGTCTGGGCAGCCTCTAGTCATAGATGCTGTGGAAGGTTACTAGAAGGGATAAATATGACTAAGGATATAAGGGAAAAGGCCTCTCAGTGATTGTGATGCAAGAATGAGTTGGCAGCAATGGAAGACCCAGTTCAGGAGGGAGTTTGAAGGATTTCTCTCTACTTCTTATCAACATATCTCACACAGACCATCTTCAGTTCCAAAGCCCAGACTCTCACAGGGATTTAGGAGGCCACCTGCTTCTGCTGCTAAAGTAATGGCAAACTGGGGGTTTTAAGGATCTCTAAGGATCTGAACCTTAACTGAATGAGCAATGCTAGTAGCTGTTGCATATTGATCCTTCATAGTTTCTTTACCTATAATCTCTGGGTTTGGTCCTGTTTGCTGAAATTGTGCAACGAGTTGCCAAGTAATTAGCAATGTAAAAACAAGTAGTAGATGCACTGATGCATTTCCAGCATGACTTGTATTTCAGTGCAAGACAGTTGTTAAAAGCCAAATGCATCCTGGAAACACAAAGTGCAGTCCCTCACAAAGGCTCAGAAATGCAGCCAGCACCTGTCTTGTTTAGATAAACCAGGATGTTCCTGCTGTCGTTCTCTGGCTGCTTGTTCTTGGAGCTGCAGGTTCAGAACTGCATTTTAGTTTAGCAGAAGTCTGGGGAACCTTGCCTGCTCTAGGTGGTTTTTTGTAATGGAATTCTTAGTAACACACCCCAGTGTTTCTGTACGCCAGTCAGGTCAAATTTCTAAATTGGCTTCATGCTAACTTGTATAGGTGTTTTTTCAATCTTTGTACAAGCACTTAATTGTACTGATGTATCTTTCTGGTGGTCCTAAACCTGGTTGTTATCAATCAGCTTTCGTAGGCAAGCAGATAGATTCTCTTTATAAAGCTAGCCCGTTGAAATTTGATTTGCAAAGACAGAGTTGTTTGAATATGCTTAACTTTGTGCCTTGCGAATAAGTCTGGGGAATATTAGGATTTAAGAGAGTGTTTACGAAAATATATCTGTATTTGAATTAAACAGTTTTCCTTTGAAGTTCTATTTCTTCCTCTTCACCGCTGCCATAAAGTGGTGTTAATTCTCTGTGCACTGTGGAAGAGTCATTTGGTTGCAAAGCAATTTCAGAAAGTATCTTGCTATATAAATTGTGAAGTTGTAAATGCTCTTAGGGGCATATCTTTTTAGGGCTGTACATCTCAGGTGGCATGGGTATGTTGTATATTTCTGATAGTTGAAGTCCACACGGAAGTTTTGTAGAAGCCATAGAAATAAACTTTCTAGCAGATAGGAGTAGTACCTTTAATCCAAAATCATGAAATTTGTCACATGCATTCATTTTCTAATCAAAAACTTCAAGAAATTCTAGAATAATGAAACATATTTCTAAATACCTCTAAAATGAAGCTTATTTAATTAGAAAAAATGATACAAATGGAATTTTCATCTCGTGATTGAATAAAAGGTTTATCTGCCTATTTTGAAACCTATTATTGATTCTGTCTCAGTGATATTAATGCCCCACATTGTTGAGCTCTCATCAAAAGGCACAATAAAATTGTTTTCTTTTCATGAATAGCTCTCCTGTTTTGCAATCAAACATCTCTTTGCTATTTGTCATTGTATTCACCACTTTCCATTGTCACTCTTTTATAAGGTTCTTTTATTTGCTGTTGTACACTTCCTGGGAGTAATTTTTCCATTTCAGGGAAAAAATTCTATTTTACTGTAGTTTTTCCAGTCTCCTCATTTAATTTTACAGACTCAGAAGGTGAGGTCGTCTTCCTCTCCCCCCACCCCTTTTTATTATATGGCTTTCTTATTACGTGGTTCCCGTTATTTTATGATGTACTCTTCTACTTCACTCTGTAGTTATTTCCAAGAGATTTAACATTTAGCTGTCCACAGCCACTTTATGTGTATGTATAATGTATGGATGGCAGTACTGTCCCATTAATTTTTAGTGAATTGGCTCTTTATCCAGTACTGTCTAATAAGGATAATCATCAGAGTTCATTGTCATACTGCAGTGCCCAGGAAACTTTTTAATATTCCTTATTGCATATGCATAATCCCAGGTTCTCTTTTACTCTCCCCTAGAATGCTGTGTCTTAACCACTTTTCCATTATTTAGCTGAAAATCTGCATGCTTTACTCGCAGTTCCTTGCAGCACAGGATCAAGTTACAGTTTATTAGCAGAAGGATGTGAAGAAATTCTAAGAAGTTCCAGTGCAGCTGGTTACTCAGACTCTTGTTTTCCTTCTTTATTTTTCTCTGGAACTGTGAATTATGAAATTAAACTGAAAATTAAACCAAATCAGTGCATCTGTGCTGATTCCTTAAAGTCCTGCTGTTTCCAATTGCTTGGCTTTCCTGCTGACATTCTTTTAAAGTCCACTGGGTAACTGTAAGATCCTGACGCTGTAGTGAGGCTGGACAGTGGAGCAGGCAAAGTTGCGTTTTTCTGTGTTCTGCACATGTGCTGGCAGAGAAATCCCGAAAATTCGCAGTAAATATATATTTATTCACAAAATTATTTTATTCTGTCCAGAAGTCCACTACGTATGTCAGCAGTGAATGAGCTATATTTTTTTCTTACTAAAGTGATATTTTAACAACTTAAAGTACATAACTACTTCCTTGTGCCCTAAAGAATGCTATTTCTCACTCGCTCCATACCTATCTAGGTTGTGCCTATGCAGGTGGAGATTTAGCTGTTTTAAAAGACAAGGAGGAGCAGTTTCAGATGAGGAAGTCTCAGTTTAGTCGCAGACCCCAGCCGGTACCACGGCCAGCTCTCTCTACAGGCACACTGCATTTTCTTCCCAGAGCCAGTTTCCATGAATCTTGCTGAGCTGTGAAACTGCCCAAACGGTTAGCGATTGCATTGGTGCTGTAGACAGTTGTCTGCAAGAGCAGGAGGTGAAGTTAGGAGTTAATTTGACATAGATCGTTCCTATGCCCCTAGATGGTCACAACCTTCAGTCACTGCTGGATTTGAACCAAAGATAAGAACAGAAGCAGTTATATTGTGTTACCCAAACCAAACACACTTGGCTTCTGCTGTCTGCTAATGTGCAGGCACATACAGTGAATGTAAATACTTCATTCAGGGTTCACATTGAGAATAGGTTGCCTTTTTATAATTGAAGTAGTAACTCGTTAAAGACTAAAACATAAGGAGGAACTGCTGCTCAAGTCCCTAAAGTCTTACATCTTATCATCTTTCTCTGCTCTGATTTGGTGAGGACAGTAAATTACTTCAAACCCAACCCTTAGTATATCTTAGTATATCTGATTAAATGTGAACCAACCTATTACCACAGCCCCTGGACTATTACACTGACAGCTCTCAAAGGCAGCACCATTTCTCAGTCTGTCCTCCGTAGCTGCTCCAGAGATCTCCCCTTGCCCTCCGGTGGTGCCATGGACTGCAGAGCCCAGCCCACCTCACTGCGTATTGCTTGAGACCTTTCTACTTCTTGCTAGCCAGAGTGAGTGACCCAAACCTTGAGGCACACACAGGGCTCATCATCCCCCTCTTTGTGCTGGTGGCAGCACCCCAGTGTGTCCACTTCTGCCTGCTTTCTGCCCACAGTGGAGCTGTGGGGCCGCAGGGCACAGTGCTGTGTTTCAGGATCTTCCTCTCACCTGCAGTGTCCTTGCTGAAGAAATAGATTTTTTTTTTTTTACTGTGAATTCTAGAGATAATTATATTTGCATAGGCATGTGTTTTGATAATTAATCTTTATATACAGACAGTTCCCTTGGGAATAGAAATATAAAATTGCCAGTTGGGTTGTGAAATACTTCTGAATATTTCTGAAGGGTATTTGAATCCATTTCTTTCATAAGAACTAAAGTGCCATCTGTGTATCAGCATACATACAAAGTCCCTTCATTATAAAGGCCCTAAGTTAGTGACTCTAAAACTCGGGAGAAAACATTATTTTAATTGCTACCCTGAATGGATGATGACTGTCATTTTTATTATTAACGTTGACTAGACTCAGTACTGTTTAAATCATCAGAGGGCAGTTTCTTGTTGCTTAAACCAAAGGCATTTCAGTTCTAATTTGATAAAATGCTTTTTTGTGCTAAAGTTCCTTTAAAAGAGAAGATAAGAAGAAAATTACTTTGTTGGTAGATTTTTTCAGGATAAAAATGTCCATGTCAGATCTAGCCAGAGTTGGAAACAAGATAGCCATGTATTTCAACGCACGCAGTCGTATGTGGGGAGGCCTTTTGGGTAATTACTCAGGCTGTAAGAACTTGAATTGCTTTAGGTTTGGCATTGTTTGGGGGGTGGGGGTTCTTTTTCAAGTTACTGTCAGATTATATGAAATGTTGCTAATGTTTTTTGATATTTATTGTTAAGATAGATATCAAGGAATAACATTTGGTACAACGAACAGCTTTGTAACTGAATCTTGATTGAAGGAATGAGGCAATAGCAGCTGAAATGCTGAAACTACAGGAGTAGTTTATGATTTTCTGGCCTAAGAACATGGTTTCCCTGGCTACGTCTATATTGTCGTCACATCTGTGGCTTGCATAAGACCTAGGTTAGCTTTAGACTAGAGTCCTGCCATCAGCATGGCTCAGAGAGGGCGGACTTCAGTGCACTCTGTAAATAAATGCTAGGAGCAGTGGTGGGCAGCCTGCACCAGGCTTCAAAGTGCTGCAGCTTCCCTGGGAGAGCACCAGGCTAGCTCAGACAGGGCTGAAGGTACTGCTGTACCAGCTAGGGCCACACAGTCTCTCACATTACAATTTTTGCTTTA
The DNA here is from genome assembly GCF_040807025.1 of Struthio camelus. NCBI lineage: Eukaryota > Metazoa > Chordata > Aves > Struthioniformes > Struthionidae > Struthio > Struthio camelus. The sequence continues at coordinate 11,136,995 of NC_090955.1, read as the reverse complement.
ACATCTCCTCAGCGTGTGACCTATATGGTCTTACCTGGCATCCACTGTTCCTTATTCAGGCCTTTTTTTCCCATCTGTAAATTGTTTTTGAGGGTGTAAGGTGGTCGGAAGTTTTTGCAATGATGCTGTGTTGCAGCTGTTTATAAATTCCGTACTGGTCTAACAGCTGGAATTTAAGAGCAAGTCTTAAATCTTCAATTTTATCTATAGTTTGTCTTAGACTTTTCAGAATAAATAAGAACAGCCACAGCCATTGAATATTAGCTGTTTCACAGAGATACAGTTCCTCCCAGAAAAGTAGATAAAAGAAAACTCCCCAAACCCACTGGAGCACATTTTCACTTCTTAAACATCTTTGTTATGTATCATTATCTTTCCTGTCTCTTCCATTTTGCCTAGCAAGGCATCTGCTGTTTTTATATGACCAAAAAATGAACATCAGCTCTGTCATAATAGTAAAAGATATACTTGGTGTATTTGCCTATTTATTGTAGTGAATAAAGATCCTTTGAAGATAGAATTCTTTCTTTGAAATTTTCTGTCATTGGCCAAAGAAAGGGCAGTCATAAAGCCTCAGATGGTAGGGAAGCTCTGATAATGCAGCTAATGATTTCAGTGGGGCTAGGATTTCACTCCAAAGAAGAATAATTTGGCCATCATTCTCAAAGTTGGATGAACATGTGACACTCTCCTGCTGCTCAATATTTTTTATGTGCATATTATACCAATTTAACTTTCTTTCCTGGATTTATGATAAATCCGTTTTTCTTAAGGTTTTCTATTGCTGTATGTTATTGTCTGAATACCATCCTTAGAAAATGCAAAGCAACGGGGCCTGGGTAGATTTCGTGGAGTCCCTGGAACCTTGTTAGGCTCCAGGCTGTTGTAGGGACTAGGGATTTGGAATTTTCTTTAGTGTTTTAAATGGAGACTGGTGAAGTTCTGGGAAGGAAGTGGCATTGTTTCTGCTTCAGAACAATCTGCTTTATAAGTACCTGCTGCCGGCCTTGTGCAGAATTTCAGCTTGCTAAGGTTATCCTATTAGCTTACCTGCTAGCCCACTGGAGGGAAAAGTTACTGGAAGGGAGGGCAGTTCTTGTAAGAAGCTATGCTGAAGCTTTATCTCACTTTAGCCAAGGAAACAGTATCGAGTGGGAACGGGAGGGAGATGCCCAAGAATACATGGCAGCCGTTGGTATACTGTTCCCATAGGCAGAAGGTGTTATCCATTTTAAGTCCTTTCTAAATCTCTCTTGGAGGCCATATTTATGTTCTTTAAAAAAAAAAAAAAGTAAGAATTCGGTAATTAATCATGTCTGCAGCTTGACAAGTTTTAAAATGAAGACAGATGATCTCACAGGAGACATAAAAAACCTCAGTTATATATGCTTATTTTTGTATCTAATGCCTTCTATCTTGTTCTCCCTGTTCCCTGATCTCCATCACTAAAGGGTTTTTCTCAGGCAACGCTAGTCTGGCATCTGCAGTTTGTGGTAAGGAACAGCCTACTTTATTGTTTTCCTGAAGCTCCTTTTTAGTATGCCCCACCCTCAAAGACTCTCTGTAAAACCGGCAGGTTATTTTACAAGTCACTTTTTTAAAAAGAAGAAGAAAAAATTTTACTTTATATGGAGTCCAGTTTTCCTAATCTTCTTACTATTTTTTGTGTGTGCAGTTTGCACTCACAGAGGCTATTTGTGGATGAAAATGTATTATTTGCCCACGTATGCGTGCAGTTAATGGTACCTTTCCAACTCTTGACTCGAAAGTGTTCCTTTTGAAATGAATAGCAGATCTCCCACTTGCTCTCAGGAGAGCACAAGCTGGGCTGCGGTAACATGAAACCGAGTTTTGCGGCTGGCTCTGAGGGCCAGCTGGTTATGGGCTGAGCCCTGGAGTGGCAAGCTTTGTGCTAGGGTCCTGGGAGGATGCAAAAGTCTGCGGGCACAGAGCAGCTTGAACTGGTTTGATCTAAATTAGTACAGTTTTCAAATGAGCCTGCAGTGTTATTGGATCAATGCAGCTGTGATTTTTTTTTTCTTTTTAGTAGCATATACATTTATCTCCACTCTGGAACAGTGGCTTAGTTTGTAAACTCTCAGGAGGCAAGCAAACTCAGAAACTTCCAGAGCAAGGATGTGCTGAACCAGAAAAAAACAGGACCTGCAGCTTTGAGAAACAGAATCTTTCTCTTGATAAGAGCTGAAGCCCTGGGGCATACATATATATAGCCAAAAAACACGATAAATATCAATGCACAAAGTATGTCACCAGAAAAGGAAGTGAGAGTCATTCTGTGAGGAAAGATCTGCAAGTCAATAAAAAAAAAAGAAAAAGATTCAACAAGAAAACTTACTGTATTTCAACCAAAAAACACAAAACACAAAGTATGATGACCAAGAACTGGGTTTTACACTAAAAGGACCACAAAGATAAGCTGAGCTGTAACTGGATCACACTACCTCTATTTTTCAAAATGTTTAATTTTGTGAATATAAAATTATCCTAATGAAAGAAAAACATCCTTGAGCTCTGAAGTACTGGCAGTCAGTAACTAGCACAGTGGTAAAAAGATTTTTTCGTTTCTCTTACGGAGAGGTATCTTTGCATTATATTTGGTGTTAATTCAGTTGGACTGCCAAATATTATAAAATCATGGTGCAACTGCTGTCATGATCACCAATGGTAGTATTTATAATTTGCATGAAAGCGAATGTTTGGCAGGTGGTTTACAAACAAGTATGCTGACGTGCTTGCAGCCACATGTAGCTTATCACACAAAACAGCTGATACACTGAAGGGAGATGAAGAAACTGCAGCAAGCAAATGCGGTGGTGATATTTGCCATATGCTTTCTTAGCCCCAAAATATTTATTGCTTGAAAGAGGGAAGGGGTCTAGCCAGATACCTGTAAGTGAGGTGACCTTTGTACAGGAAGAGAGGAAAAGCCTATGGACAAATGTGGATTGTCTCATGTAGTAAGAGGATGAGGCAAGAGCAGGAGAGAATAGAAACCTCCATGAGTGTGGAGCTACATTACATGGGATCAGGAGGACAGGGGTGTGAGAAGCAGTGGATGAAGTGAGGGGAGATGATACTGAGGAAGCGGACTGGCCCCGCCAGAGCAGTGAGGCAAGAGGACTGCATTTTGAATGGAGAGAAGGCAAGTAGTATATATGTGAAAGTAACAGGTGTATTTGTGAGCTCAGAGACAGAAACGTGCAATGTTTCTTACAGAATTCATCTAAAATGAGGCATATGTGGGAAATACTTGGAGAACCATGATTTGTTTACAAGCTAAGGAACTGAGTAGTACATGGGGGAAAGGGAAACTCTGAGCAATGGGTGCCCAAATGAATTGTTACCTTCTCTCATCAGCTGGAGTAGAGGCCACAGTTCTTCTCCACTTGGGGAAGTTACCGAGGCTGCAGGATCTTGGATAATGTGGGACCTCAGGCTAACTTCTTCAGCTTGGTTCTGACAAAGACAAGATGTTGCATTCTTAGCTGTCTTAGAAGAGGTATTGCAAATATCTTGTAACCTGTTCTTCCACATCCCATGAAATTTCCTTTTAGGAAACAATGTCCACCAGAGATCCTTCCTTGTGACCGTAGGTTCTAGATGCAGAGAGGTTAGTCTGGTTTTCTTATGGGTAACGAGCCTGCAAACTGTGCTCTTGTAAACTTTCTCGCTTTGCCAATGCAAGGACTAGCCACAATGGGCAGCTGGGTTGGACATCATCTTCCTCTCTGTCGCCTGTGGCTTCCTTTTAGGAAGAAAATGGGTATCCTTAAAAAGAAGAAATCTATATGCTATTTTACATATATACTTAATTAAATCAGGTATGACAAAACATTAAATAAATTAGGAAGAATTCCTGTGATGGAATTGTTTATCACAGTTTATTTTCCTTTAATGACCGCTGTCTGTACTACCGGAATTTTTATGCAGTCCAGGCATCTCCTTTCCAAGTCCTGCATAGACTATTTGTGCAACACTGCCTTTACAAAGGAAACTAGGGTTCCACCTTATTTAAGCACTTTCCTATCAGTAAAGTACTATCAAAGATCAAATATAGCCTGATTCAGGCTTTCTCTTGGTCATTGTAACCCCAGATTAAAGCTAATTAGTTGATGGTATCAGTCAGTCAATCAAAAAGCCTTGTAAAAGTCAATACAGCTTGTAACATAATAATATCCTTTGTCCAAGCCCTTTATACATCATCTACCACCTTAATTGCTACTGATGTAGAGCCACACAATGGTTCAAATCTGGACTGATTTGTGTTCGCAGTGACACTTTACCTAGCTAATGCATGATCGTTAACATCATCTTTCCAGTTACTGACCTTGGAGCAGCTGTTCCTAGTTTGCTTATGAAAATTGTCATTACCCTTTGGTTGGTTTTATTCTCTGGCCTCTTTCTGGATTACCCTTGACAGGAAGATTCCAAACTCTTACAGAGATAAGTTTTATCTGATTGATTTATCTGATTTGATCTGAGCTTATATTTCTAGCTGAATCTAAATTATTTTGCAGCAATGAAATTCTTACGATAACTAAGCAAAATTAAATTTCTCAAGTGTATGACCTCTAGAATGATGATACTACACATCACAAGGCTTATGGATCAGCAGTAAGTGTCTGAAAGAAGGCTACAGCTTAACTTATTCACACCTTGGTCCGTATAATGCATATTAATACAGAATCTGACAGTAGTTGTGCTGGCCTTTCGAAAGTATGGATGAGAAATTGTTCTAAAAAATTCTCATGGAGTCATTTGGATTAACCATTTAGTTGACACCCAGTGTGCCGGGTGACTGCTCAGACTGTAGCAGTAGCATCCTCCAGACTTTGTGTACCTGAGAAATTTATCAACTCTGTCACATTTAAGAAACATCTCTTCCTGTAATACGAACGCTTTTACAGGGATTTACAAATTTAGCAAAAGCTTTGCAAAGAAACAGAATAAATTCCCCAGGCCAAATCCAGGTCTTGCTGAAGTCAAAGGAGATTCTGCAAGTGACTTTTATAGACCAGAACTTGGTTTAACACATAGTTATACATACACTGGAAGCTGATGGCTACTGGAAGAGGATAAATGAGATCATCAAGAACAAGCAAACACAGATGTAAATTGTGGCAAAGCATGAAGATTACACAATATCTGCCACATAGATGTGATGGTGACTGGCAATCTAACTATATATTATAGAATATGGCCTGAAATAATATAGTTCGTGCTCTTCATACTCACCGAAAATTCTTTGCTGATTGTCACTTAACCGTACAGTGTACCACATGAACAGATAAAAACTTACTCATTAAAAATGTCAGCAGGGCATGTTTGGTTCAGTTATAATGAATCTTCATTAGAGCCAGCTATTATCTATCGTAGGTACAGGGTTTTAATAGTATTTTGGGTTTTGGTGGCTTAATTTTCTGAATAAATAAGTGTATGCTTCATTATATGGCAGACATATAATGACTCTCAGAATCTGCTGAGGGCTGAAATACTTCACTAGTTGTTAGTAGGGAAGAGGCTTATACAAAATGTCTGAGACATTAGTTAAGTGTATAGACGCACGTGAAGGACCTTTCACTTTAGATGTCTTTCAATCTCTGCCTGCTACTTTAACAGTGATAATGACCATGCTGGAAACATATGGCCCTCAAATCAATTCAGAAAAGAAATGAGCACAGAACACAACAAGCACATTGTCAGCACTTCTGACACTTTATTGCATGCTCTTAGGCCTGACAAAGGCTCCCAGTATGCTTCATAAAGCAGCGTTGGTTCTTCTTCCAAACTCTCCTTAAAGATCTTTTCCATGATATATAAATCAGAAAGGTTAACAGGTTAAGTTACGGTTAACAAAAAAGGTTATTGATAACTGGAGACTATTGGTGTAGAGGCACTGGACAGCACACTGGGTTCTATATCAGTTGTTTCTGTCCACTACGGTCCCTGGTCTTCTGCTTGATTATCAGGGTTTCAAGCAAGACTGTGTTATATTCTGCTGTCGCTGCACTTCGTCCAGGGGGTTGTGGTCCATGACCAGGGCTCCCAGGCGTTAATGTAATGATGACTGTGGTGACATTCTTGATTCTGTCACTTCAGTAACTTAGCTCTCAGCCTTTGAAAAGCATGGGGTAAGGAACCTGCTAATCTTCCTTGTGAGGAATTATCAGCCATGAGTGCTGCAGGAGCGTAGCGAGCTGTTCTGTGCTGCTCTCTGCGAGTGCTGCCAGGTTGCATTAGGAGTTTCCTTTTCCTTCATAGACTCAGAGTCTCAGTGAGTGTTTTTGTTTGTTTGTTTTTTTCTCTGCTCCCAAGGAAAGGATTAAAAAAAAAACAGTAATGCAAGGGTGGCCATCCTCCATCCTTTGCATTTACTTGATGGAAGAACTCAAGGGAATTTGTTTCTTTAGGTATGCACAGTGTAATCCCAGGCTTTAATCAGGAGACATAACGGGGAAAAACTGCAGTAGATCCAAATCCAAGGAAATGCAAGTATCTCACTTCATCAGGGTCTATTAATTAGGTGCAATTTACAAGCTTTATAAGAAAAGTAAATATAGCTGGTATTAGTTTAGCATTTAACTGACTTAAGTAAAGAAAAACAACCTCAAAATAACCTTCCTTTATGTCTCCTCGGGCTTGTCTACCGCATTTCATTCTCATATTTACACAGGATGAAAAAAAATCCTGAATCAGAATATTGCAGTGATTCAAACCCCTTTCATCTGCGTGTCTCACAGCATGTTGCTCACCATCTCACAACGGAACGGATTACACCCCTCAGATTTAATTGGCAAATCCCATTGTTATGAGACCTCAATGTATACTAAAGTGTCTCTATTTTGCAATGAGCATGCAATGTGCTATTCTCTGTTGAGCACAATGAATATTTATATTCTTCCACTCTTCTCTGGGAGATTCGGAACTGTTTTTTGGTAGCTGCATCCTTCAGGACTCTTTCATTTTGTTTCCCATTTCAAACCTTAAATATTTTCGGAGATTGTGAAAATGTGTCTCACCGGTTTCTTCTGTCACTGTCAGGTCTTCATTCCTGGACTGATGCACACAGTTTTTTTCTGTAAAAGGCACTTTTTCTTTGATATTGGTGCTAAACATAATGGGAAAATGGAAGATGAGCAGTGATAACAACAAAAGCTATCTTAAAAAAAAAATTCTGTTACGTAGCACAAAAAAAAGTTTAGTTCTGTGCTAGCAATGTTGTCGCATCTTACCAAGGTTCCCATAATGACTTTCATAGCTACTCCCAAGTTATAAGAAGTTACATTTTTGCCATCAGTTTGCAATTTGTGAAGTCACTTTGGTAGAGAAAGAGCTAAGAGAAGATGCATGCTTTATCTTGAATTAATCCTCAAACTGTTGAACTCTCTTTTGATAAAGGAAAAACAAAAAAGTGCCAAGTGTGTAATATCATGCAGAAAATACTCAAACCATAGTCAATTACATGCTCAAAGAACCTCTGTATTGTTCTTGGGAATATAAGATTGAGAATAACTCAAAAGTCATGTTAAATACTGTACAAGCACTAGAATAATCCCGAAGGTACCTGTTACGAACAATTCCAATATTATTTAAATTCCTATTTTCACATGGATATCGTTGTCCTTTCCAAGAGATACAAGGTTTTGCTATTGATTTTGGGGGGAGGATGTCAGGAGTGTCTGTAAAGCTTGAATTGATTTAATGTCAAAGTCCAAATACCACATTACCCCTGTGGAAATCTAATTAATTGAAATATATGCCATTTTAACATATTTGTAGTGAATGATGTTAACCAATACCTGTAGCAAACAGTTTAGCTGCATTTCCCAGGGTAATGAAAATGAGATTGTCTTGATAATGGTAAAGAACATTTCTTATTTGGCTCAGGATTTGCAGAGAATATGAGTTTTCTTCTTGTGACTACACAGGGGTTGAATTACATTTGGGTACTAAATATTCACAATATCTCTTTCCAAAAGAATTGTATGGCATATCTTGCTAGTCCATTTACAACCAAGTATTGGCATATAGTAAACCTGTTCTCCAATTAACGAGAAAAAAGGAGCAAAATAATAATTTATGAATACATTTGACAAAGGCGTTCTGGAGGAAAACAGTCACAACTGAATAAAAATAGACATAAAGATAGCTGGTTGGGGTCAGTTTCTCAGCATTACTGCTGTGGAGTGTTACGATACAGGGACTGGTAACTTGTTTAAAGTAGAGTCAACTTGCTATAGTTATGGCTTAAGCATATTGTAGGGCCTTGGTTTTTGAGAGTAGAGTAAAAATCACGGTAAGACTTTATTTAAGTCAGAACCCCTGTTGCAAAGTGAAACCTTGAAATTAGTGCCTCAATAGAAATTTTCAACATAAGAATTTTTTTTTTAATGGCAGTTGCTAACAGAAGTTGCTCAGTCGGGGCTGCTCTCTCACTCTTCAGATAACAGCTCCCATCTAGTCCTAGGCCAACAATAAGCTTTCAAGACAGAACGTTTTCCCAGTCATAATCATGCAGCATGATCTCTATGGACATTTTGTTTGTGATAATGACATAGTTAGAAACCAAAACAGAAAATGCTGATTTAAGACTTTTTTTTGTTTTTTAAGAGATGTATGTTCCTGGAATTCATGCACTTGGCAGACTGTTTTTCACTTTCCAGGGTACCAAAGTTGATCTTTTAAATGATATGCTTTTAGTTGCAGAGATAAATTTTCTTTTCTGCCACAGACTAAGTTAATTGTGAATAGATCTTTAATTATACTGAAGAATGTAATTTGAAATACTTGGAGACAGAGTGCACCACGCTTGAAAGATAGTAAGATATTTTACAAGATTTAGATACTTCTTTTCAAACTGTTGCATCTAAATGGCACGCTTAAATCCCACAGGCAATTAATGGTGTTGTCTGCCTGTTTCTCATGGGATGTTGTGAAAAGGTACACCTCTGCCATAATAACGCAGAGATACAATAGCATGCTGTCATCATCAATAATATTTATTTTTCCTTCAGAGTTTGATCATACATACTGACAATTTAATGATTTTTCTTGAAGACTCCAGACGGGAGGAAACTATGTATTTTGTTGAGTTAACTCATTTGGAAGATGGCTGTATGCATCAATTTTCATTACCCAGCCTGCAGCAGACACCCGATATTAGCTTTGGTTGAAAAAGTAGCCGGTCACTTTCTTCTGACCAACACAAATGACAATATAGCGGGGTGAGGGGGAGGAGGAGGGGAGAACAGAAAAGCACTTAGTTAAAATTTAGTTAATAAGTGCCCAAACATGGCCATACTCTGAGATTTATTCTTGTATTTCCAAAATTTTGAGCTGCAATTAGTGCAGATTACCTCAAAGTGTGCTGGTGAGAATGGAGCTGTACTGCTGTAAGCATCACTGCTGCTGAACTTGGGTAGCAAGTCACTCGTGACTTCAACAGCTGCTTTTACTTTTTGGCCAGTGAGCCAAAAAGGGGGAACCTCATGAGCCAGCTTTTCTCTCTCCAGTAACAACTAATAAAGTAAAAACAGCTGAAGCAGATCTTTTCTGTTTGTGAAATAAAAGTGACTTTCTATTAATATGACCACATGTGCCACATCTTTTGTTTCTTTATGTTTTTAATCTCTCTTTTTCTGAATAATATCATCAGGCCCATCAAAATCTTTTTGATTTTTTCCATATTGAAACAAGGTGGTTTTAAAATAGTGTGTACGGAATTTCAAATGAAATGTAGATCTCATTTCCATATCACTGTTTTCTTTGCTCTTTTTTTCTTCAGAAAACAGTCAAGGAGTCATTATATTTTCCAGCAAGCTGTCTTGTACACCCTGAAGGGAATATTATAAGATTAAATGCAGAGTAGCATTCCTCTAGCAAGGTGAATGTTTCTCATTACAGAGATCCCTAGTTGATCTCCTAAATATAATTCTCTGTAATAACGTGAAACTTCTGAATTATTTATTGTTTCATATTAGATCAGGACTGTAATTTCTGAAAATAAATTTATTGTCATGAGCAAATCAGCTTATGAAGGTTATCTATAACTATGGAACGAAAGAGAACAGATGCTGTGTTTTGAGAGACTATCTATTGTAGCTACTTTTTGGCTTTTAGGAGGAAGCTCTAAATGTGGATTTAAAAATTGATGAACCATGATTCTGTTAATGTGCAGGCTTGGAGTCGTAACGTTCTGTATCTTTACTATTTTATTCATTCAAACGGAAATATCTTTGAATGAAAATCCACGATTGCCTGTGGCCCTCTCCACCTGGCCGTGTTAACAAGGCCTGTCTCGGCACTCCTGGGTGTAGGTGGCAGAGGGCAGTGCAGCAACTTAACTCTTCACTGAGTACTCTTACAGCATGAACCACAGAAGCTGTGAGGACACCACCTGTACTTCAGAAACTAGTGAAGTGATCATAAACTTTTAATGAAGACTCATCAGAAAGTAACTGCCTTAGCTCTTATGACAGATAACGTTTACTCCATTACTCCCCTACTTTTCCCAGTGTGCAGAATGCAGTGGGTGAATTTGTTCTCTATCCCAAAATCCAGGCCTATGCAATTTTATATCGGATCAGATACTTAGGAAAAAAAAGTTAACTGTATTAGACTGAAGGACTCAGCAGGTGAAGTGTCAATCTTATATCTAGGACAGAGGTTTAAGTCACAGTTGAAGTTTCAATTAACAGAACCTCATGGTTTCTTGCTGTGACTCTAATGGGTAATGGTTCACATTAGAAAGAACTAAACATAATTTAGCACATTTTGGTGCAGATGGCTGTCTATGTTGAAGAGATGGCCACCTGGTGACTGTATTATTTTTCACCCCCCAAGAATGGTTGCTGAGGTCAAGTCTTCAATCATTGGCAGGGATGTGGAGAGACGCTTGCACAGTGCTGCTGCATGCCACCTGGCCTCTCTAATTAAGGACTACCGTTTTCTGCTTTGATGGCCCCTGCGCCCTGGTATAAACAAAATTCGGTATGATTACAAACATCCCTAACTAATGATTGCTTTCTGGATCTGAGAAGGCAAATGTGGCGATTTTTAGCTTTGGTCATTCTATTTTGTAATTAAAAATATACAAGTGAAGAAAAAATGTTTTGTTCAGCTCCTGCCTTCAGCTGTACTTTTGGGAATTGATCTGAAGTCGAAATCATGCCTAAATCATTGCAGCTGAGCTAGAGCAGGCAACTGCAGAACTCCTATGTGCAGCAGTCCGCCTAGCTGATTTGAAGCTGCAGAAGATACTTCCAGGCTATTTATGCAAGCATTTTATTACAAAATGTTTTAATTATGAACAATTAAGTAGTTAGCTAAGAATCAAAAAATGCGTTTCTTCTATTCTTATGCGTCTAATTTCTCAATCTGAAAAGCTTTGAGTACCAGTTCCAACAGAGGAGCTTACATAATGCATGTGAAAGACCTTCATTTTTATTATTAAAATACAAAATTATATTTTCAGCATCAAGCTGGGGAATGAGTCATTATTTGGATAATCAGAGAAACAAAGACGTGCTGGCTCAAATGCATTACGATCCTTTTTGTGAGATTCATTAAATGGAGCCCCTGACTTCTAGAATCTATATCAGTGTTCTCTGTCTTAGGGGGATTAAACTCTGTTATAGATTATATTTCATTCAACCGTAGTGGATTAGTTGCAGTTTCTACCTTTTAATTAAACAGCTGCTGTAACTAAACACAAATTTGAATTATTTAAGAGTCCCCAGTATTTTAGTCAACTCACAGTGCTTGGACTTTTTAATTATATGACGCTATCTATACATTTTTTATGATGAAGGCTTTGCTCAGATCAATCGACAGGCACTAATAATGTATCCTTTCTAGAAGGCTAAAAGCGTCTTACCATAGCTTGAAAAAATTAAAAGTAAATTAAAAGCAAGGCTATCTAAGAAAATGTCTGTGTCACTTAAATCTGCTTTGTGGCTTTTGACAAAATGGAGAGGCAGGGAGGTTTAAAAGTACTCTATTGTCCTACTGGGTTGTCCAGTTTGCAACACCTGTCTCACTACATCCAAGTGTAGACACTGCAGTAGTGTTACAAAGGTGGTAGTTGTGCTAGGTTAATGAGTATCAAGCTCTGATCTAAACATCGTGATACTGGGAATTTCAGTTAAGTGTTGAGATGGATATACATTTAGGAGTTTTGCTTTGTAAGAATCACACCAGTGAATGTACAGAATGTACAGTCCAGTATCTGTTTCCATCAAGGATTAATTTGTACAACTGAAGTAATTCCTTAGACACTGTTAACAAAGTTTATAACTAAGCCATTGCCTACTTTTTGGTTTCTTGGAATAAAGCAAAGAGTTACTCAAAGTATACCTGTACAGTAACTATCTTAGAAAGATTTTTAGAGCAATTCTGCAAAAACTATCTTGTTTTACTTTCTGTTGTGTAAGCTTATGCTACACATTGTACATCTGTCTTTAATTTGTTGGGAAACCAGTTGAGGTAAAAGGAGAAGGGGTTCATGACTGAACACTTTGGGCAAAAAAAGGTGTGGCATGAACAATAATTCACCAGAGAAAAGGTTGGACACGATCTAGAAATTCCTATATTTGTGCACATACATTAGCATTTCTTACTTGTGCTCCCCACAAACAGTGAGCAGCATAAGGAAGAGAAAGAATGTGTGCTGCTAGAAGGATGCTTGTATGTGTCAAAGATGACTCTTCCGTTACGGGTACAAACGTTTAACATTCAGTTAGCAGTGATGCAGATATCATGATTAGGAATCTGTTTGATCAAGATAAGGAAAGTAAGTGAAGTGCAGGAAAATACCATTGACAAAATGAGATTAACACCATTAAACCCAAACAGAACACATCTTTGTTACACACGCTTCCGTCAACATTTGTAGTATGTTCATCAGTCGAGACTGAATGAAAGGTGTCTTCTTGACCCTCCATGTATTTGGTTTCTAGTGCCCACAGAGGAATTTATTGCCTATGGCACATATATTATTAAGCTCGGTGAGCTTTTAAAAATGCTTTTGCTGTCACCGAGGAGAATAATAAAGTTAAACTTGGACATTCTCTGGTTATACGCCTCCCTTTTACAAAGCACCAGCAGAAGTCCACAGTGCGACTGCAAAGAGTCAGTGAAGCCTAAGAGTATGTAACCCATATGCAAGGAAGACATCCTCCACGTGTATTAAGCGTTATGATTGATCCTGGGCCTTGGTTTATTTGGATTGGAAGATGAATAACCAGAAAAAGAATAAAACAGTGACTGTCAATGTAAAGGGAAAAGAAACTGAGAATAGCCAGCGTGTGCCTCTATTACTTATTAATATACTTTCATTGTTTAATAAGTAATTTTTGCTCTTTTTAGTTGTTCTGATTATCTAGTTAATGTAAATGCATTTATGTTCTAATAAGGTATCATGAAATAATTATTGAAATGTTTGCCATTATTACTTCAAAATAATTTAATTTAGAATTTCTTAAAATTCCTTCACCACTTGGCAGACAGCTTTTGGTTTTTTTTCTGCCTAGCATAAAACAGAGAACAGAATAGCAGATGTGATTGATATTATGAACTACAGTCTTGCAAATTTATTTTTTAAGATGTAAATCTGTCAGAAGAGCTAATAGCACATAGGAATCCTTCTGTTTTCTTACCTGCTTCTTAAGTGTTGCTGCCTCATGCAAAAAAATTAATGGTTTTAAAAAAATACCACCTTTCTGTCAGGACGCTATACTGCATATTACATTCTGACTCAGAAAGAAGGATTTCAGTCAAATTCTTACATCTCTACGTGGAGGAGTTTGTGATGAAATGTTTGTGGAGCCTAATGGTTTTAATTTTTAGTTAAGTTTACTCCATTTATTCTGAATCAAACAAGCAGCTCTGCAAACGTGTGCATCATGAAGGTCTTGGAGAATACAACCCGCACTCTGTGTCACCATGCCATGATGTTTTGCAGAACCAGTTCACTGGAATTACTCTCTCTATTTCCTCTTTCGTTAACTTCAAAGAATTAGGAAGCCATATTTATCCCACCACTTAAAAATATGAAATAAGATTGAAACGTTAGTAACGTGTTTGCTTTTGCTTCCATTCTGACCCCGTGTTAATTGAGCTGAACTTGAATGTTCTGTGAGGTGCCAGGAAAGTTCAGTTATTTCATCAGTTAGAGATTCTGTTATTTCTTCTTTTCTTTTCTGTGTCCCTCCAGTAGATCTTGTAATGAGGCAGATTAGATGTTGCTTCAGGACAGGAAGAAATAGAGAAATGCTTTTGGGGCTACTGCCAGAGGGCAATGTCTTTGGAAAAGTGATTTTGCCTCTGTTGTCTGGGTGGTTCTTGACTGTTTAATACATGATCATGCCTCAGTCTAAAAAGAAGTGATAAAACTTACATGGCAGTCTTGGAAAGAATGTGCAGTTTTGCTGACTACAAAGTTATCCTTTTAAGAGCAAACCTCTTATTTGTTATTCTGAAATTATTTTTCCATTTTAGTTTCCTGACAGATCACAAAGTGCACAGCTTTCTTAAGTCGGCGTAGAAATTAGTTTTATTAAAGTTAGTTTTAATTAATTTCTGCCAAGAACAATAAAATCAATAAATATGTAAAATATTAGAATAAAATTATCATAATTTTCACTTGAGATTAGTTTGTGATTGGGATGAGAAAGCCTAGAGTTTGAGAGTTTGAGGGCTGTGCAAGTTATAGAGCTTTTGGCCGCACCTTTTAAGCTCATAAACATAGACATGTACTTCAAAAAGATCACTTGAAACCCAGGATCTTAACAGTGAATTCAGATGTACGAAATCAGCATTGCCCCAGCATGGATTCAGTCTGAGCAGCTGGAAAGTTCCAACTTGCCACGCTCAAGAGCCTCCACCCCTGAGCGGCCGGTTACAGAAGGGTGCAATTCAGTGCTTACATTTTAGTTTTTTCTCATGTTGAAAAATGGGAATGCAAAGAGTAGGACAGTTGCTCTCAGTAAAGAGAAGGAAGTGGCTGTCTCCTTGAGACACACATCTTCCTCTCTAACGCAAAAGGGTCATTACTGAAGGATACCAATACACGGTTTAAAAGGTGCATTGCTGAAGATAGCTGTGAATTCAGCCAGCCTCTCTCTGTCTTTTGGGAAGCGGCTAGCCAGTGTTACCCTCTGACCGAGAGGTTGCATGGAAGAGAAATGTCAATTGTAACTGAGAAAAATTAAGCTAATTTCTGTAATCTTCCCATTGCAAGTTTTCCTGCATTTTTTAAATTGAACTTAATATCATATACACGCACTTAAGTTAAAAGGTCGTCCAGCATGGACAATTTAGCAGTTAAAATCCACAGGAGGTCACCAGCCCAAAAGCTATAGGAAGCGATGCGTTGAGGCATTTAAATCCTTGATGTACATTTGGCCCATCCCCTGCTGTAATCCTCTTGGATTTTACCTCCCCAAACGCTGAGCAGTCCCACTGCGAAGATAAGAGTTTTGCCATGTTTGTTATGAGAGATAGGTACTAATTTTGAAATTGTGTGTTACCTGCAGTTTGGACAACGTGGCAGTGTTTTTGTCTTGAACTTTTCCAAACTGATCTGAAGAAGTTGTGTTTGTGTTTTTTAGCTGAGAGAGTGTTACTGAGCAGGTAATGAGAGCAAGTTGCTTAGGCTCTGGGAAGGCAAGTTTTATCCAAATCTTTCTCTCTAAAGAGCAGAAAAAAATTATCATGGGTGTTTGTATCGGCACTTTTGGGAAAAACTCGTACACTTTTGGGAAAAACTCGTACAGTACTATGGAAATTATCTGGAAATTGTACTTTTTTTTTTTTATGTTTGTGTATTTTCCATTAAAAAAGCAAGTGCCATGGCCTTCCTCGGCCCTGTAAAGGTGTCAGAATGTAGCGGTGGCTCCTCAGGCCGTGCTAGCTATTCGCTAGCGCTGCTAGGGTTAACCTAATGCGTTGCCGTAACAAGCCTGTTTTGAAAGGAATGCAAGAAACACAAAAACAAGAAAGAAAGATGACTAAATATTGTTGGCACTTGAAGAAAAAAAAAAAAAACCAAAATGCCGTAATAATTTCCTCAGTCCCTGCAGTCATTCTTGAATTTTTAATATTGCTCTGTTTATTCTACCTTTACATTGCACTCACATTGTTTACTAAATAATTTCAGGCCATTGTAGCTGAAGAATGATGGCTTCCCAGAGTTACATTTTCTGGCTGTCAATAAGTGGTAGGGGTTTCTGGCTGGGTTCTGTTCCTGGTTGATTCATTTGATTGTAGGCTGTCAAGTTGATTTTTTTTTTTTTAGTATTTTTTTCAATTCTGAGGTTATAAGTGAGTCACTTTGAGTGTTTCCCGTTTGGTGCTTTTAATGTCTGGAAAAGGAAACCTAAAAAGATCTTTATGTTTTTTCCTCACTCTTTTATTACAAGATCTTGGAAGTGAAAGCTCTTTTATGATTACTTTTAAGGTGTCATTAAAGCCCCATAAATATATTTAACCAAAATTTTTAGAAATTTTATAAAGAACAAGCTGTACAGACATTTCAAAGGCACTATCATATTAGTAAGTTTGGGTTTTACTCTGTAATGTTGGCAGCTGGACCCACAGAAACTCATTTTAGGCTCTTCTCTGCCTGAAGTAGTTGAAGAAGGGACCTAGTCCAGCAGTCACAGGTCCATCTGGCCTCGTTTCTGAAAGGGGCCAACAGCACAGGGTAAGTCCGTAGTGAGACTGCCCCACAATACTTTCCAGCTTCCAGCATGGATCTCTGTTCAGTATCGTATCCTAGTTATTTATGTTGCTGAAGGAGAGAATGATAAGGGCCATGCACGATATCTCTGGAAAAATGGGAAAATTACTTCCTAGCACATGTCTTCACACTAGGAGATGCATAACCAAAGTCACCGACTGCACTTTTAATTTAGCTCCAGCTCCTTGATGGGAGACGTAGTTCCACCTCTCTGTTAGACACTGCTTTTACTTGAACCTTCTCCCATATTTCAAATGTACAATGTTTATTTAGACAGTATTTTATGCTTCTGCTACAGCACCTTTTGCTAAGAAATCCAAACACTATGGAGATGCATAGCTAAACTGCCTAGTCTCCCTGTAGCATAGTGCACCATGCTACTCATATACCAGGTCCTAGGTTGCCTTCTCAGTTTTCCCACGATCTCTACAGAAACAATTTTCCTTTGACCTATGTAGGTGTTTGCTTGAGTGAAAAAGGAGTTAAGATGCCAGATTCAGCTCACTGGGGACTGAGATGGCAAATAGACTGAGAATGCTATTGCACCTGGGGTTATCCTGTGGGAAAGGTAAATTTTAGAGTTTTGCTTGCACATTTAATTTGCATGCAAACACATCTGATTTTTAGTGAAACGGATATTTGTTAACTGTAAGGAAAATGAGAGTTAATATTCTTTCTTTACTCATATGTATACATAGGATTGTGAGGAAATCATTCTTCCCCAGTGAATTTTCCTTTGAATCCAGGGGTCAGAACATGTTGGAATGTTTTGGACCAGCTGAGGCTTCTGGACTATCAACTCTTAGCTGAGCATATAGTTTTAATGGTGAAAGTAGAGGGCTATTCTGAGATCATAGTTGATCCTTAGATTTTCATACTGGAAAGGACCTTTCCGATAGCGTTGTCTGGCCTTCTGTGTAACGCAGAGAGTGGATGGGATCAGTGGGAGACCCCTCCAACAGAAAATTCCTTGACCTGAGCTTGTTTTCTAGGCTGGAGCATGGTACAAAGCATCTCTGTAAAGAAGGCTTTTGGGAATTTTTATTTAAACTTTTGTGACAGAAATTATGCAGGCAACTGGAAATCTGTATGCTCGGCCTATGTAATTGGAACAGTAAAGTAAAATTACATTAAAGGAGGAAATTCATTGTCATGAAGTATAATCAGGTTGAGTATGTACGTTTTACTGCAAGCTTCTGGTCATTAGTTCTAACATTTAATGCGGAGAAATCATAGTTCAGTATGTTGCATAGGAGGAGTAATTTTGAAGAGAGCTTAAAGCTACCTGCAACTAATCTAGCACAAAGAATTAAGTATTTCTCAAAAGGTACTGTATATAAAGAAGTGAGCACTACAGAGAAGAGGTGGACAACAACCAAGCGTGTAAGCCCATCATGAATCCTTGTAATAGTGGAGAACCAGCCCAAGAAGAATCTTAAAGGTCATTGATAAAAATCTTAAAAATGAATTTTTTGAGCAACATGGACCAACTGAAAGAAAATCAAAGTGTGCTTAATATGCTGAGGTTGCTTAATACTAGATAAGGCTGTTGCACCTGAATATAAAATATGCTGAAGTCTGACAGAGGGATATTTCTGTAAACCTGCGAATACATATTTAATAATCAAGACATGATGTTATACATTTACTGTACGAACAAAGAGCTGCCACGTAATGTCCTCAGTACTGCTGAAGTGAGCCTATGAATTCTTCTTCATCTTTCTGATTAGAGTAAACCAGACATAGTCATTATAACTGTCTGCAAATGAATGCTTTTAAATATACCTGCTTCTTCTCTGGCTCACATCTTCTCTGGCTTATTTTAATCTTTATCCATATCTTGGTCAGGCAGAGCAGAGTTTTTTCTTTTCATTCTGTGATGGCTCAAAGGTACTGGGGAGCCTCACGGCTTACAGAGGAAGAACTGACCTAGTTTATAGGATATTATTTATCTCTGAGGGACTTTTCCTTATCTGGTATCTGCCGTATGATGAAGAAATTTGTCATGGGTGCTCTACTTTGATCAGAAGTCACAAGAGCACCGTAAAACTGATTGTTTTGTTACTAAGGGAGAAATTGAAATTTGTGTTCTTGTGAATAATATAAGTAGTTAACAGTGCAATAATTTATATTGGATATAGCAAGAAGATTTTAATAAAAAGCATTTTACTTTCTTTACTTTGAAATATTGCATGTGCTTTTCTTAGGGCAGTGGAAGCTACCTCATACAAAATCTTCTCTATTGTTGCCCCAAATGTAAACTCTTTTGGAACAAAGAACATGGCAGATTTATGAGTTGTCTTGTTCTTGCACTTGGATTCCAGCTGGAAATGCAAGGAGGAGGAACAGATAGATTCAGACACTGTCCTCGTGATTTTCCAACTTATTTTTTTCAGAATTTGCTCCCTGTCTTTTTTATTTGAACCAAATCTCTTAACCTTTTAGATAAGACACTTCTTTTTCCAGAACTGTCAGAAGAAATTGCCCCGGGTCTCGTCAGTTCAATGTCTCGTGTCTGATGCTGGGCATCCCCAGCTGTTAGAGAGAAAGGTGCGACAGGCAGTTGCCTTGACCTAATCCGTAATAGGCTCCATTCGCAATCCGTGATGTTGTATATGGCTCTGAATTTTTTGTTACCATTAACTATTGCTGTCTGTAACTATTGCTATAGCTTCAGCTATTGCTGTTTAGCCGTAGAGCTAATCAAGGACCATGGAAGCATAGTTTAGTTTTTCACAGTGAGGCAGCCAAGCCCATGCAGCTTCGCTACACCAGTGGCAGAGCTGTGTTGCTCAGTGAAGCTCTGCTGAGTCTCCTGCCTGGTGATGGGAGAGGCAGGTGTCTGCAGAGACAGACAAGTAGATGTAGTGCCACGGACATTGTTTCCTTCCAGCATGTGTTGAGAAGGAGATGTGTGTAGGTACGAAGCTGCTTTTTTGCCAATCATGCTAGCTTGATGTTTAAGCCATGCCCAAATGGGGTGTTTGCTCCTGAAAGAATGTGCTGGTTTTATATGTACAAGCCTCAAGGCTGCCAAGTGGCTAATGAAATGCAGAGTCAACAGCACCTTTAGGAATGGGAAGTTTAAAAGCAATAGTGACTCTATTGATGCAAGTTCTCCTGCTCTTTTCAACTAAAACATGCCTCAGGTGAGTGATAGTAGGTGTAGAGGAATGAGGAAAGTCCCTTTTTTATCTGCCAGTGCATTAAAGACTATGTCCAATGGGGTCAAACCCATGGAAGCAATGGAGGCTGCCAGAAAATTCATAACCCTCATAAGCAATGCATTTGCTCAGTAAGCGGTGTTAATATTAAAATGATTGATTCAGTCTTTGATGTTCCTTATACCATACAAGTCCTCAAATGATTGAGATACAGAAAGAACTAAGTGAAAGCAAAATAAGGCATCAGTCTATTAGCACCCATAGCAAAGGGAGAAAAGTTATGTTTTTATACTCACCTTTAACACTAGCAAAGAATGCCAGACAATAATTCAACTCCAGGCACCACATAAAAATATCTTCCGCAAATACACTGTTAGCTTCCCAGAAAAAGACTAATCTTAAAGACAACAATATAAAGGGCAAGGAAGAGAGAAATAGGGGCTGATATATGAGTAATGTGCAATATATTGTACCTGCTGGAGTTTTAAAACCAGCTAGATCACAAAAGGCGTGTATACCAGAGCCAAGATTTTCAGGAATAGGAGCCTAAAGCCTGTTTGGATCTCACTGGATGCTAGGATTGCTCAGTGCTTCTGAAAATCAGGCAAGTGCCAGAATCTGTATTTAGGAACCTAAATTTAGATTTTATTGTATTTTGTTTTATTGTATCGTGGTCAGCATCATTTTGCAGATACATGACTATGGTTGTCTAGTTGCCAACAAGGAATTATCAAGAATCGGGTTTCCTCCGAGTCGAGCGCTGCCAGTAACCTGCTGTCGTGGCCACTGGACACTTTGAGTCTCATAAAAGGGATGGAATTGCCAGATGAAGTGGCAGTAAAAATACCTGTTTCAGAGATTGAATGATAATTAAAAGAACAAAAGGGAAAGGAATCAGGCTGACATACTGTATAATGCCAGGATAACTCTGTGCCAGACTGAACCTACATCCAGGAAAGACCCTGAGCATATGCTCTCAGAAATGTACTTGGCATGAGCAGCTTCGCTAGAAAAGATGTCTATTTGGAGTGCAGTGTGCCTATTCTGTTTCTTCTGAGGTAGTTTAGAGGTTTGAGCATGTGTTTAACAACTCATCGTCACCTGAGGGACCCTCAAGAGCACGTGCTGACTTTTCTCTTTTATTAATGTATTGAAAACTCCAGTGCTCATCTGTGTTTCTCTTCGTTCCTCGGACAATCTGGTTTTCCCACCTTCTGACAGATGAAGGTAAAATAAGTCTGAAATTCTTCTGTTACAATCAATGTTTCATTTTTTTTCCTGGTCAAGCTATATCTTTGTTTGCTCCGGGGCAGTTGTCTGGCACAATTCAGCATATTGTCTTATTTTCTATCCTCTCATCTTCCTCGTTAATGATAGACTTCTGAGGCATACATTTTTATATCCCCTTCATTTGGCCAACTTGATGCCTCCTATGCATCGGACAGTGTTGGTAAGAGTAAATGACAGGCTGTTGCCAAGGTACTTTCTTGAAGGGATTGACCTGATGCTACTGAAATGTATCCTAGCGGTACGCAGTCATGCTTCTAGTAATACATACGTAGGATGACTATTTACTCCTTAGCTATATACTTAGTTATCTAATTTTATTGAGTACAGTTATTCACCTCCTACAAATAAGTACAATGTAATCTTGTGTAATTAGGTACTGCCACAAAGCCATTGAAAATAATCCAGTCAGCAGCTGAATTTTGGAACAGAGGTGAAGGGGTATTACTCTGCTGATTTTTTAAACTATTTGCACAGGGCCTGAAGCTATTTTATAGCCAGCAGAGGTTACTGCATCCTTGTAGAAATGCACAGGGACTCAGCACACACCCCGTCTAGGCACAGTGTAGGGAAAGCACCCAGTAGATGAATTTGGGAGGCGTAACCAATACATGTTTTGCTGATGTTTTTGTGCTCTTTACTTTCCCCAATTTCTTCCAGTTTAGTTAGCTCTTACGGTTAAGGGTTGTCACAAAGTAAGCACCACGTTGATACGTGGTGCTTTTCCTCCTCCTTTTTTTTAAACCATCTGGCTATTTTATTATTCTAATTTCTGTAGATCTTTGTGCTATCTTATTCTTTTCTTTCTGGGTTAGCTGTCATTTCTTGTCCTTTACTTTTGCATAGAGAAACTCCTTAGTCTTCTGGATGTTAGTGGCCAAAACAAACACTATTGGCACAGTTATGTCACTCTTATTTGCACTGTTTTCCCATCCATGCACTAGAATCCCAAAGTTCCCCAATACGTATTGTGCCATGGGCACGGAAGCAGAAGCGTTTACAAAAACAGAATATGAAAGTTATTGTGCAGATGTTACATTTAGGCCTTTACCTATCTAGACTCTTCCATGGTCATGCAAAGTCTCATGCTTTGGCACTGGTAGTAAAAATACTGCTGCTGCAGTACCAGAGGTTCCACCTAGGATGTCTGTGATGTGTTTCTACATTTGTGGTAGTCATGAAGTGAACCTGTATCCCATGCAGAGACCATCTGAGATCCCACTTGCTCTCTGCTGCCCACTGCAAATACAGGTCTTTGTCAGCTGCCACGCACTCCAGAGTGGACTCTCTGGAGCCAACAAGCCTAAGCAGATGTTGTCAGAAAAATATGCTCTACTTTTAGATTTTGAAAACATAGTGACTTTAAGGGTTATATCGAATGCTACTTTCTTCTTCACTAAGCATCTTTAGAAATGCTTTTGTAAAGAGAGAGTCTAACAATCCTATTGCAGGACTTTGAAAGATAATTGAGTTGTCTACCATAAACTAATGTCTCTTATTCACTCCTGTTGAAAGATCACAAATCTTTATTCAGTGTGAGATAGTTCTTATGTAAATTGTAGTAAATAATGTATGAATGTGTATGCCAGCTAATGTAGGACTATACTGTGTTTGGTTCTGAAGAATTGTACGTACTTCCCAATGCAAAGGCATAATGGAGGAGGGATGAGCAGTTAGTGTTTCATATCCATGCATTGCAGAAAATAAAAGTTACAACTCTAGTAAAATTCATATGCTAGACAACTATAGAGCTGAAGAGACAGAGAATCCCAGAGGGTTAACTCCTCCTCACCTAAGCAAAGTAAATTATTTGACTTTTTGAAATGTCTTCTGAAATGTAATGAAATCTGAAGGGGGTAAGGATCTTCATCTCATTAATACGGGGTCCCAGCAAATGTCATTTTCTAAGCTGCTTTGGGAAATGGGATTCTTTTCAGATTTCAGCGAATAGTTCGCAGTCACAGTGCATTACTTTAGCAGCACATTTCTCTTCCTTACACATTACATGCAGCATAGTTTAAACAGTAGAGTGAGCTTATTTTGGCTTCATTCCTTTATATGAACAGAGAGAATTTTGATTTGCTATATATTTCACTGCTACTGTAGATTCCCTCTCCATCTTAAATGGTAGTTTATTAAGATTAAGTGCTTTCTTATGTAGATGTATTGAAAGGACCTTTGATTTGGTTTAAATTAAATTTGATTCAATTAAAATGTAAGACAGATTGAAGCACTTTCATGAAGAGAAAATGAAAAAGGCTCCCTGAAAGAGAACCAAAGCTACAATAGACATGGAATCAGAAGATTGCTATCAGGTAGACAGGTTTTGAAAACTGGATACCAGAAACATTACTTTCAATGAAGAGTCTAACCTTGTGGTATCTAGGTGGAGAACACAAAGAGTGAATCATGTGACTGGTACCCTAAGAAATTATCCGAAGTGACTAAGTGACTGGGTCAGATCTTAAAATGTCTCATTAGTATTCATGAGCACTGCTTTAGCACGAAGAGAGAAAGAAGAAAAGAAAAGGAAAACATGAAAGCTGAGATTAAAGAAGGGGAATGAGACAGGAAAAAAGAAAGATTTGTGTGAAAGTGTTATGAACCCATTCCTTTTTTCTTTGTACTCTGCTCAACCCACATTAAATCTATACACCAGGCAACTGGGTTGTCCTCTGAGGTGTCCTCATCTGCACTGAAATCACTGCCAGAGCCCTCTGCAATGGGCCTTGGTACTGAACCTTTGAATGGTCTGTCACCTCACAAAGAGGGTCTTACGAGCCATTATTAGAGTTTAGCTTGAATTTTGGGTTTGGAGCCCCAAACTTTCATGAAAACATTTGTTTGGTCCTGGAGCTGATGAGCATGGCTCTTGGGCATGGCTTTTGGTTGATAAAGAGAGCAGTGTCCAAACCACCCTAGCATGTTTGTGCGACAGGGTGTTTAAGAGGGAGAGGAAGCCTGCTATCTTCCTTTACTGCGATATCCTTCCTGAAGTTATGTTCCTTCCATTGTTATAATATTCCAGCAAAGCCCAGGATCCTCTCTTATGGGTTTCATTGTAGATGCTATATGAACTGGAACAAGATGATCCTTGTCCCTGTTAGTACACAGTCTTATAAAACAGGGGC
The DNA here is from genome assembly GCF_040807025.1 of Struthio camelus. NCBI lineage: Eukaryota > Metazoa > Chordata > Aves > Struthioniformes > Struthionidae > Struthio > Struthio camelus. Next base: position 11,112,654 of record NC_090955.1, on the reverse strand, counting down.
TAACCACTAATTGAAAAAAAGCTGATGATGGAGTAGGAGGAAACAGTAAAGCATAGCTTGCCTCGGTCTTGCTTGCTCTGCAAATCATGGACTAAGTCCAAGTCTGGCCTTCTAGCACTGAGACAATAGGATGAAGATAAAAGTGTTTTGTCTTTTAGACACAAAATTGAATCTCAGTGTCTGTGGATTGACAGGAATGAGGGCTGCATCCGCATCTCACAATGAGACGTGAAACAAATTTAGACTTCCCTGGATATCCAGGGGAAAGAAAGATACCCTCCTTTTATTGACCAAATCAGGAACATCTCAGCATCAAGCACCCTAGACTATGCCAGAGATGTGTTATAATAACCTGGAGAAAGGACCCAGGTCTCTCTCTGGGAGCTGGCCCTGACTTCCAGCCCTGAAGGGGAGTAATTCTGAAGTGGGTGTACTTAGGCACTACTGCAGAGGAGCTTTGGCCATCAATTTGTTCCACAAAGACCATGTCGGATTTAAGCAGCTTTTGGTCATTTCTAATACAGGCTGAACTTAAATCGGCAACCTTGAGATAGAAAGTATTTATTTTGAATAGCCAGAGCTACTATTCTCTGTGCAGAAAGTTTAGAAAAGCTTTTTTTTCCCCACATATGCATACTTTATTTCAAACCTCAAAATACTTTTGTGGGCAGTGGCATTATATGTAGAATTATATGTATAATTTTTTACCGGTATATAAATCCTTGTATGATTATCAGTCACTGTAATTGGCTTAACAGTGACTGATTTAGCAATACAATGCTAACATGCCACTGAATAACAGCAGTTTTGTCTGTTATGTATAAACTGTCTTCTCATTTACATAACTGATACTCAGAAATGCTTGAAAATTTTTTCAGACTGTCCAAGTTAAATTTCCAGCACTACTTTAAAGATTTTATTTTCTTTTTTTTTTTTGAGAAACAGTTCTTCAGAATTTTTCCTTCTTTTTAGGGAAACAATTCTTCAAAAACAAACATTAGAAGTTTAATGCTGAAACACTGATTTTAGAAACTCTGATCTATAAGAAAGTGAAGCCCAACATTTCATCTTAAATCAATGAATTATATTTAGATATTTCACAGTCTCACTTTATTGTATGATATTACATATAAATGAGTCCTCATCTTGACTTAGATTTGACATCTTTGACATTTATAAAGTTAATTAAACTTGTACAAGTTTTTACTCCTACTGCTTGGCAGTTGGTAGGGGTTTGTCTCCAGTTTGGCTGTAAATATCAATTTAATGCTGTAGTTTAAAAAATAACTTTTTTTGAAGGAAGCATGATGGGATTCTGAGCCCATGTGGTGAAAGAAATAATACAGTAAAATTCATATTTAAAAAAGAAGCCACTATGTACAGATACATGTGTATATGCATGTTGTTCTTGGGATAAGTGCGCAAACACATGCTGTTCTTAACAAAACTGATAACTGTGTTTTCTGAATGTACGTTGAGAAGAATTAGTAGACTGTGGATAAATGCATTAGGTATTATATAGGTCCATAATATATAATGTGTATTTCTGTTAATTGATGTAGCCAATGTACACCGTAATAGCTGCAAAGGAACTGTTACGGTGCATGCTGTGAAGGCATATTAAAACAATACACAAAAGTCATTTAAATTCTAATAAGTCCTTTTAAGATACAGCAATACTGGATCCAAAAGAGTCTCTCTATGATTTTCCTGTCTCAATGGGACCCATTGTATGTTTTTATTTCTGCAATATTAGTATAAAAGAAATTATGAGCCGAACTACTGCTAGTGTATGTGCTCTATTATGTGTATACCCACTGCTTTAGTGTCTGCTAATATAAGTTTATTTTAGGTTAAAGCAGATTGAATAATCTTTGTGCTTTTAATACGAGCATCTAAGCAACAGTTTGTGGTAATACAGTGCTATTGACTACTTTGAATAGCCTTGCTGATTAGAAAGCAGTTGTGTATGATTCTTTTAAATGGCTGTACACCTACTAGCCCATGTGATTCAGCGCATTTCAAGAATGTGAGGTGTGTGCAGAGCTTTTGACCTCAATAAATGCAATAACACTGGATAAAGAATTTTTCAATTACCGGAGACCAAGCTTGGTGGCGAGCATGAAGTTAGATACAGTATCTGTATCTGTGGTGCAAAAGGAAAAATGGGCATTGAACAATGAGAAAGGTTAATAAACAGGGTAAATACAAAAGATGTTATTTCTCTCATATAATCCTCTGCACAATAGTGTATCTTAAAGAACATGATGCCCAGAAGCAGTGATCACAAATTAATCAAATATCACCTGAAAAGCAGAACTAGGGCTAAAAAAGAGAGAGTTAATAAAGCAAAGGGTGAGATAAAAGAAAGGATTGCATGGGAAATGTTGTTTGTCAATTGGAATACAGCAATAAAGATAAAGATGAATAGTGTTTTTTTTAAACTGCAGTAAGTTCGTATCTCACAAAGAAGTACTGTGGTATTTTCGTAGTTCATATATTACAAAAAAAAACTCCCTTTGGGGATTTTTACTCTGTAAAACCAAAGAACTAATCCTTTTACAGTAGCACCATAAAAGAAACCTGCTAATCCTTGTCAATGACTGTGTATCCAGTTATTGTATCAGTTCAGAATTCTTGACAAACTCCCTGCAGCCAGACTTGTCTTGGAACAAGATAGTCTTGGCTGACTTGAAACAGGCCCTAGAAAAACTGCTCTTTCGGTATGAAACACTTTATAGACTCTTTGAAAGTTCATCTAATGTATCTCATTTTATACTAAAGAACCATTGCTTCTTAGCTGTCACCTCCCATTTGTCTTGATGGTGCCACAGCGAGACTGAAAGTTCAAAGGTGTGTAGCAGAATTTAGAGCAGTGGCAATTCTTGTAGTTGGCATTAAGGTAGACCTGCAGGCAAGATTTACAAACATGTTTTCCTGGAGCTGTCTTCCCACACTGTTCAAAGTACTAATAATCAGATATGTTGCCTACGAAAAGCTTAGCTTGAGAATTATTTATGCAGCAGATGATCTTTCCTTCAGTTGACTTTATTTTGCTTTTACTCAATGAGAAGAGTTCACTTAGCTGGGCCAGTTTTAAGAAGACAAAGCTTGACTTGCATTGGAGCCTGAGTCCATTCCAAGGTGACATTTTCAGAATCCTGCTCCATAAAACTGCAAACCATCTAGCCCCATATTCGATATCACAGGAAAAGTGGGACATACCTGCTGGCAACATGTGGCATGTATGCCCTTGTAGCAGCAAGCCTGGGCAAGAATTTTGCCTAACTCTAATATTCTCGTCTTTCCTCCTAAAAATTCTTCCTGACTTTTGATAGGAGCAAATTCAGGATGTTAACAAAAAATATATCTGCCAGGAATGCTGAGCACTGAACAATCCTTTGTGTTGCCTTTTTGTCCCTGCGTTGGGAACAATCCACAGAATGGGGGGTTCTTGTTCACGTTTTCAATAATACTTTGCGCAAATTTTAGCTATTTAGTTTGTCCCTTTTTTATGACCCAACAGAGTTTTCCTGCTTTATGCTGCCCTGCTGATATGCAAGCTGCCAAGCATTACCGCTTCTGTCTCTAAAAAAGAGCAAATATCACATGTGAAGGGGAACAGGCAAGTGCTTTCTACCCAGTAAGCAGCAGAGTGGAAAAGGGATCACCATGGCAGCAGCACTATTAAGTACAAAGCCTCTTTTCAATCATTTTCATTACATACCAACTCCCCTATAGTATTGCTTATTCCTAAAGGTGGCAACGGTATTGCAACATGGCTGCAAGGCACAAATGCCAGGTGCAGAGTTAGCTTTGAACCCAGTAAAAATACTATCTTGTAAGAGCTCTGCTGTGGGCTTTAGGCTGGTGCAGTGAAGGATGTGGACAGAGTTTATGGGACTGGTGTGAGTTTACACTGCTGCTGAGTTGCCTTCCCCATTCAAGTAACCTCTTTTTTCTTGTCCGGTTGTTGTCAATGCCTTTTTTTTTCAGTGAGCTGCAGCAGGGAATTAGCTCATGAGTGAGACACCTTAGGAGCTAGCTACGTAAAATGCACTTAGGCGTCTCATAAAGTCCTAGAACTGCAATAGGTTTTGAGATAATTACACCACTATTATGCTTGATTGCTTGAATATACTTTAAGAATTCATAAAGAAGCATAGACTGTTCATAAAATAATAATGAAATAAACACGGAAGATGTATATTTCCATTACAAATTCAGATGAGGTACCTCTGAGTTCAGTTCATCATTAATTTTGCTAAAATACAGTATATGTAATTTGGCTATTTAGTTGCAACATGCTTCCCTGTGCATTGTCACCTATTCTGTCTACCTTGCATGAGTGTTACTCACAGTCTACCACTCTTCTCTGTGTATCATTGCATATTTCTGCAAGACTGCTCGGTGTGCCTGCTATGCTACTGTTTCTTAGTTACTCTTGAGGAGTTTTTTGGCCCAGACTTTAGACTGACGCTTGGGTGTTCATTTGACCCGTGCAACCTGAAGGATATATGCAAGCAACTCTATAGGGAAGTGATTCATCTGCTCCTGTCCATCTTTCGTACTGTCAAAGACTACGCCAAAATGCAAAACAATAGGCCGTTTGGCTTCAACCCTCACTGTGGTTTTTACTCGTTAATAAACTTTTAGTTCAAATAGTGAAAAAGATCCATGCCAAGTAACAGTAACTCAGCAGTTGCCTGTGCTGTTTACCTTGACATCTTATCCCCTGAAGTTGCCTTATAGAACAGATTCTGACTCTGTCTCCGTTTCCTGATTTCTTCTACGGAAGCGTAGGCAATGGTTTGTCATTGGGATTTGATTTTGACACTGCTCTCTCAGTTAGAGGAGTTACACTTAGTTACTGTTTCTCCCAAAGTGCTAGGTATGTCCTGTCTTGAGCTAGGCTATACCTTTCACTTGATAGAGAGTTTTAAACTACACCATTCCCTCCATTTGCTTAGAGAAGACAACGCATTTTTGAGTGAAGAGGGTAGAAAACTGCAAAACAACAGTACCACAAAGGGAGTGGAGCGTGGTCAGCACAGGGGAAGGAAACTAGATCTTGACATTTCAGTGCAAGTCTTCTTAATACCTGAACTGAAGCAGAGAGAGACACAAAATGTTTTTCTATGTAAAAGGAAATATTTCTATGTAAAAGTGAACTCTCAATAGCGCTGTAACTATTCCTTGTTATTTAAAGGAAGAGATAACTGCAGTAACTCAATGTCTGGTGACTCTTGGCAAATGCTGTTTTCTTAAACAGTATCTATATTGTCAACAAAAAAAAAAAAGGAGGAAAGAAGTTTCTCAAGGAACCAAGTGAAACGTACTTGTTGCTGTAACAAGCTTTCTGCATGTCTGAGCAGAGCAGAACAACTTACTGGTTGAAATTTCCTGTAAAAGTCATGGCAATGGAATAACCAGGTGTCCATCACTGGCAAGATATTTAAGCGGCTCAAAATGCCTTACCTCTGTCAGAAGCTTGAGGCGTGGAGCTCAGCTAGGGATTCTTTAGAATTACGAGTGCTTGAGATCAAAAATTACAGATAATTTTCCTTTCATCTCTTTTTCCCATTTATATTTCAAGATCATCATCATCACCTTAATATCAAGACCCCTCCCTGTAGCAATCTGCTAAGATTACTCTTATTTTTTTGGAGGTAATGCTCTGAAATTACCTAGTCTATTGGTAATCCAAGCAGTTACATGGAGGAAATCATATTTTTCCTAGATGGATTGCTATCTATCAGTAGACTGCTTTTCTGCCATGTTGCACAAGATTTACTGAAAACTATCTCTAAACATGAAATTTTTAATGCACCGTAGAACCTAGTATTTGTTTTTAGTGTATTTTCAGGTTGTCTTTATGTACAGTTGCAAGCTGTGTTGTCAAGTATCAGGGATGACTGCCCCAGAAGGTTTGAGAGATCTTTAAAACAAGTTATTGTAGGTGAATCTTTAAAACAAGTTATTGTAGGTGGAAAAAAAGGAAAAGAAAGCTGCAATGTTTTAGTAAAATTAGCCAACTTTAATTTTGCATTTTAATAGAACAATTACATCTACTTTTCTACCCTCACAATCAAAACAAACAGGCTGCTGCCAGTATTCACCTGGCAAATGCTCATATAACAATTACCAAATGCTAGAGAAAGCATTTCTGTCGTTAGTCATAGAACAAGGAGTGCCATTAGAATATGAAAAACATCGTCTGCTGTACAATACATCCTGCATATATTTACCTTCAGATTTTTTAATGGATATTGCTCTACTCTTCCTCTGTCCTGATTTGCAGTAGTGATTTCAGGAAAAGTATGTATGTCCTTGTGAATAAGTGGGTATTTCTGTTAATAATGGTCATAAGGCTATGTATAGCTCCAAACAGCATGAAGTGTTTGTAGCAGGAAAGGTTAATAAAGGCAAAGAGAAAGGAAGTGAGTTGCTCAGTGTCACACAGATAAGTTTATGACGGAGAAAGAACTTGAAGGAAGATTTCCTTCATTTCCTGTCAAATGTCTTTAATCGTGGGATTATCTCAGCTCTTTTGGGAGACAACGTAGAGCATGTTGCATTAACATTTTTAGGAATTGATTTTTAGGTCATTAAGCACAGAACAGTCCATATTTTTGAAAGAGCAGAACTAAAAGTACTCTGGCAGTTTTTTTGCATCCGAAGTGAGTCGTAGCCTCATACTGATGTGTACATTTGCAACTGAACTTGTGTAGACATAAAGAAGCATGCAAAACAAATTACTCTGAATTCCTGCCCATCAGGAATCGTATGTCAGCCTCCATTCAAACAAATTCTCCAAAATTTTGCAGAGGCTACTTAATCACATATTTTTTTGTGCAACGGTGCAGGGTTCTGCTGAGTGAAAGTTGGTTGTGCTTTTATACTTTCTCATTTTAACATTTACAATCCATGGTATGGGTTAACATTAATACTTTGCATTATTTGGTGTGAATACATACTCTCTCGCGCATGCGTGCGTGCACACACACATACACATGCTGTTGTTATCTCACTCCTCATTCCCAGGACTTTCACTTCTTGCAGGTAGCCAGACAGGAATGGATTTTCTGCTGGTCTAATTACCTCTAATTTTGGTCCCGCGATATCTTACCAACCTTGCCAATTGCAAGAAACTGCTCTGAATGGGAATCAGTGTTCTTCTGTGTCGCTTTGTGGCCCAGGTAAGCCCCTGGGCTGTGTCTCGAAGCGGTGCAGAGCAGGATGCCGGCCTGGGCAGGAGGAAGGGATCCTGGCTTCTTTCCCTCATCCTGAGCCTGCAATACACAAGGACGGAGAGACTCATCAGAAACACTAAACCAGAGGGTGTAGGAGAGGAAGAAGAGTTAAACAAAGTAATAGTAGCTGATGCTGTTTTACAGGGGTGTGGGTGGGTGTGGGTGGGTGGGTGGGTGGGTGGGTGGGTGGGTGTGCGTGCTGGCCTTTGAGCAGCTCCAACATAAGTGGAGGATGGGTGTCCCGGAAGCAATTTTATGGCACTCTTTTCCTGTTTTTAAGGCCCTATTTTGCTAACCCAGGCCTTTTGTAATGCATAAAGCTGCCAAACTGAGAAAGATGTATAAAGGTTCAAGTTGAAAGATGTTGTCTAAGTGAATATTGTAGTTACTCTGTTCTTACTAGTTTAGATAACTTCTTTTTTAAATAGATTTTAAGCAGTACCAACTGTGTACCATGCAATAACATAGTAATCATTTAGAAGGTAAAGCCTCTGTGTTATCCCTGCAGATTTTGACTTTTACTCCAAGCTAAAATGTAACTTTAAAAAGTGAGTTTACAATTAAATTTGGATGATTCCAAGTGATTTTTTTTACTCAAGATACAGTTCATTCTCACTCTTCTCTGTCTACCAGCGCAGAGTTAGAACAGGCTGAAGTTTGTGTGTTAAACAAGGCCTTAACTGAGTAATGAAGTCATTTCAAACTTTTGTTGATAAAGCATTCTCCATCTTCCTTTACTTGTTTCCTGAATCCATGTAATTTATACAGCATTTACCAAAAAACTGTGGTTACATTGCCGTGGCTGGGAACTCTGGGAATTAATTGCGATGAGCAGTCTCTGTATTTGTTTTTCTTTGGCACCTCTAGGTGCACACTGTTCTGCTCAGGTCCTCTGAACACCTCTCCAGTCTACTTCTAAAACGTGAATGTCACCCATTCTATCACTATAACAAATAATTGTGTGAAAGCAAGCTGACAGAACTAATTTGGGCCTATTTCCTAAAAGATGTCAACTGGCAGTCTTTGTTTGAACGGTGTATTATTCTGTGAATATTATTACTCTTGATCTTTATTTCGTTTTAAATCTTAACATTGGAGTCCAGCTTTGACTGAAACAATTCTCATAGAAAAGTGAAGATTAGGTCTATATCAAGGATAGTCAAATAGGCTTATAAATGGCCGTGTGGCTAGTAGACAGTTCAAGTTCTGTTTCCTTTTAACCGAGTGGGTTCTTCATCGAGAATGTGTATGGACAACTCTGGATATAAATTTACAGGTACAGTAATCTGTCTGTAGTAGATACAATGCAGCAAATGCAGGTAACTATTGTACTGCTTTGTCCATTTTCTAGCAATTTTAGAAGAATATAATGTCAATTGTCATGGAAGCATTTGTCTTTCACATAAGATTCATAGCAGTAAGGAGGTCCATGTTCTCACTTAGCACTTGTAGTGGAAATTGAGTATTACAGAGGTCCGGGAATGGCTTTTTACAGAGGCATGAATTTTCATCGTGTGTCTAGCTCATGTAATGGTGTAAGCAAGGATTAATTTGACATGTCAGGAATAGAAAGGATAGCTACATTTAGGGCTATAATCTTTTCTCATAACACATTAATGACAGTTTTATATCTCTGTCAAAAGGAAAATGTACCTCTTAATACTCTTAGGAGTGGAGTATATTTTATTTATTTTTTGAATAAGACTAGGAACACAAGACGTGAATTCACATTTCAGCCCATTGTCTTAAAATTACATAGTATAAACGTATAATTGTTGCCTTCAAGAAGCTGGTTGGATTTTTTAATGACGGCCAAAGGTTGTGGTACTCCTTGAAGCAATTGCTATTGTGTCTCTCACTGCTACCCTTCAGCACTGATGTAGCAAGAGGCCTAACTACACAAGTCAGAAAAAAATATCAGCACATAAAATAGACTATTTCTTCAGTTGTAACTACTGGGGATTTAACTGCTGTATTTACTTTACAAGACAATGAGACTCCAAGGCCAGTCGCAATAACCACGGGCTTTCATTTCTTTGTTGAAAATCCTTCGTTTTCTGAATTAGCTCCACTTCTTACAATAGGCAGTAAAGGCGGAGTGACAAGATAAGATCAGCTATTAAAGAAATATTTGCCTAACACCTTAATAAATCAATCCATATGAAATATTTTAGATCAAGGCTTCCTGAGACGATTAATCTCAAATTGCCTTCAAGGTTTTTTTGAGAAAATTGAAGGCACATTTACTTATTTTTGAATGAAATCTTGTTGAATGCTAAAATGGCTGGCTAGAAGACACCGATTCCAAGTTGCACAAAAATCTAATACTACGAAATCAGTTTAACTTTCATTGGAATAAAGAGAAGATCTTTTGAAAGGTTTTACAAAATACAAGAGCAAGCAACCCACTGCACTTCAAAATTGCTAAGTGCTTAGGGCGTTCATTTGCCATGAATCAAATTCAAGCTGCTGATGCAAACAGCATAGGGATTTGAAGCTGGGCTTCCTGTATCCCAGATGAGTGTTTTTAGTTTTAAAAAGTGTACTGGTTCTTCTTTTCCTGCTGTATGTTGTAGGCTTAATAAATGTGTTTTCCTAAATGCTGTCATTAGAAAGTCAAATTTGTAGTGGTTTGTTGTTGTCCTTAGGTAACAACCAAATAAATTTTGGGGAGCAAAGTGTGTTTAAATGGAGGAGTCCCAATTCCGTCAGGGCTTTTTCAAGATTGCTCCATTTAGGAGGTTCAGATTGCTGCACTGCAGTGCTAGGGTGGTGTGTTCGGTATTGTGGAGCTCCATATCAACATGCACTCTGTTGGGGAGATGCCAATTCCCTTTAGCTCCTTTAACTTCCTTATAAAGTCTCTCTGGGCTAAATTTTCTTCTCCTACACAAAGTAAATCTGTTGAAGTAGATGGAGCGCTGGCCCTTTGGCCTTGAACACGATTTTCAAAGCTGTTGTGCAAAAGAGGATCAGGGATGGGATTTTTTGGAAGCTGTCGGCAACCAAAAAATGCTCACCAGGAATCATGTTCCCTCCGAAGCTGAACTGTCATTCTCTAAGAGCATGAATAGCCTTCTGCGTTGGGTAGTGCTGGGGACTGGGCAGATCTTGACTATGAATAAGTAATATAAAATAAACTAGGAAAAGGTTATGTATGGGCAATCTGGATGCTACTTTTTAACTCAGAAAGGTGTTGGCACCATTATGTGAGCTGTTTTTTTTTCCCCCTCTTTCTTTGTGCTACGGCCTTATGTGAGAGGAGATAGCTCCAGAAGTATGTTCCTAATAATTGCACATTTTAAAACTCTATCTTGTGTTTGGTCCCTTTCAGAAAAATGGAAAGTAGTCAGTAAGACACTTGATCAAATTTTAGGCTTTCTATTCTTAAAGCTTTCCCTGGGCTGCATTTTGATTTTTTAAGTGGCCTAGCTCAGTGGCTGACTATACTACCAGTTTTGCAGTACATAACTTCTAACAGAGAAAATCTATTATATGGTTGAAAAAATTCATTTGGGCGCTGCCCTTGGCTGCCATATCTCTCTCATAGCTATGCCGCACCAGTTAATATTAAACTCTTGTGGTTTTACATTTCTTACATCAAGTGCTGATAGCAGAGAAATGCTAAGCTTTTCAAGACTGGTGGTATCCTTTTTTTTTTCTTTACAAATATCATATGATATATGTGAGCAGAAAAAATATGTCAGTATAAGGAATAGAACTGGACTGTATAAACCACATTGTTTGAACCAGGCAATGTTAAGCCTGCTGGGTGCAAAGGGAAGACTGGGTTCTGCACTGAAAGACGATGCCAGCACGGGTACCAGTTGGCGCAGAACATGGACCTCACCTCCCTCCTTCAGTGCTGTGATTGCACTCGCTCTCTCTGCTCCAAATCATAGCTGGAACTCCACAGAGCTACGTGCTTCAGAAACGCGAAGTAAGCTGCTCAGGCAGGAGAAATGGGCACAGAGATAAGATGTCGTTTGGGAAAGAGGCATGGCACATGGATGGCGGAGCTCGGTGGAATCAGGCACCCTGACATCCACGCTAACATCCTGTCCCCTTCACTGCATCGCTTCAGAAAATATCCTGCCCTGAAATATGCAGTAGGTGGATCCTGAAGTAACCTATGCCTAGCTAGATGTTTAACTTTATTTTCGTTTATAATTCAGGAATCACATTTTGCAGAAGAAATGTCTCAATGATGGCAATACTCATTACAGGCAGCTTGTGCTGTTGGTTTCTCATTCTGGACAGACAAATACTGTGCTTGCAGTTTGAATTATTCCAGTAAACAACCAATTTAAGTCAAGCTATGAATTGAATATTTGTGATTACAAATATATTTAAAACTGGAAGAGACCAGGTAAATAGAAAAGAGCTTTGCTTTGTGCAAGACGGGTGATGCCAGTGTAGTCTAAAGATTGCATGTTCTTACTCTAACACGTTCTTCTGACTACAGTGACACCTGCTGAGATTGTATTGGATTCTTATTTTATAATACCCTTTTTCAGAATTAGTTACTTATCTGTAATCAGGCAACCATAGCTGCTGTTTGTAAACACCATGTCATGTACAACTCTGAACAAGTGAATAAATGTCAATTAGTTTCTAGCTGTATTATTTAAGAGAGAGAATGATACTTAGGGCAGCAATATCCCTTGCTGTCTTCATGAATAGTCTCTTGAGATCCTTAATGTCCAAGGAAATCAAAAAGAAACAGATACAGGAAGAAAGCACTATCACATACTAACTGAAAAGTGGCATCTTACAATTGTGCACCTTCCTCAGGAAGGAAAACCGTAGTATTGGGAATCAGCAGGAAATAAGAGAGTTTAAAGCAGTAATCGCATGGGCTGGAAAATAAGCGTGCTGTTCCAGAACATGTAAAGGTTTCCCTTCAAAAAGCCATTTGCGTTAATAGTCACATAATGATGTTGTCTCTTGTTACAGTTTTCCTTCGCTTTTTATGCAGATATTTTAGATATTTGCACTGTATATGTGATGAGAACTTTCACATATAAAAACAGATTGCAAATTGATTACTTGAATGGATTTTATTCCTATCAAGAGATAGTCTAGTTTGCAGAATTGATACTTGCTGCTGCTTGCAAAATGGAGGTGGGGTTTAAATGGGGCACTTGCTGTCTAGTAAGTCCAAAATCTGACCTGTTTTGACACAAGCTGGAAAAGAACATGTGGCCACAGAGCCAGCCAACAAATGGGGCTGTGGCATGACTGGTGTGCCTGGGATGCAGCCAGGACAGCGAAGGGAGGAGAGTCGTGTTGCTATATGTTAGGTTAGGAACATTGCTAGGTGAAGACGGAGGGAGGTTGGGATGGGGAGTAAGATCAGTAAGGAAAAAGCTTTACTGCTGGGCTTAAAAGAGGACACGCAAATAATGGAAAGTGACAGTATAAGCTAATGCAAAAAAGTACACACACACGTATGTATGCATGTATATATGTGTGTACATATATGTATGTATATGTGTGTATAATTAGACAATGCCTAGTTAAAGAGGCTGGAATCCATTGTCATGCTGCTACTAAAAAGCACACTTAAAATTCCAGACGAACCTTTTGCTGGCACGAGTGAACTGTGCTCTGGAGCAATTAGACCATGCTTTTGTATTTAGTATTTACAAGGCTGAATAACACTGCAGATTTAATGCTTTAGCCTTTTATCTTTTGGTAGGTTGGTCTAAAATCATTGCTGAGTCTATATTTTTTGCTATTATTCTTCCTTCACTGGATAGATACAGCGTGAGTGCTTTGTCTTGTAAATGCTAGTCTCCATATATTCATTTCACGAACTTCTTCTTGCTGTCATCCGTCTTCAAGATGTCTGGGACAAACATCAGTATCAACTTCTGAAACCGCTGATGGGTCATGTAGGCTTCCTTTGGAGACATCTTCTTTCTTTCCTTTTGTTAAAAGAGAGTTCTGCATTCACTCCTTACTCACATACACATTAAATACTCTTCTAATTCTCTGTCTCTTGTAGAATGTAATGCTTAGGAATGGTCCAGACATTTGTTTTTCTGAATAGACACCATGTATAAAAACATACCAACCTGTGTAGAAATGCAGGTTTATTTCTTGTGACTGGCATGAGTAGCCAGATCCAAGTGGATTCCTATTTATTATTCAAGTTGAGAGTAAAAGAATTACATGAGTGTTCCCCGTGAAAGAAAGGGAGGTGTAGAGAGAACTGATGGCAACAAACGGAGGATGAGGCTTAAGCTCCTTCTGGTTCCTATTTAAATTAAAAATAATGCTCACAAAACAAAATTTGATCTGGTCCATTGTGTGACTGTTGCATTAGGAACAAAGTTGTGAGCTGCATCTGTTTTAATAGTAGATAATAAATTAGCCCTGTAATGCTGTGAGTTTTAGTTTAATAGATACATCCACATAAAAAAAGCATTTTTCCCAAATCTATTTTATGGATTTTGAGTTCTACATAACTCTTTTTAATTAGTGTATGTGTGTATATTTTTATGTGTGTGTGTTCCGAGACAGGCATATTTCCTAGTTTATGACCAGATATTCTTTTTCATCAGCCTTTAATATGCTGACACATGTGTATCTCTTGCTGTATGCACCAACTGGGTTGTTCTATCTAAATGTAAAGAGTTTTCCTGGCTAGAATACAGTGTGCAGGATGAGCTAAGTCCCTTGGGTCTTGCTCACAATCATAAGCTGACACTGATAGCATTTTGCAGATGGTGCTTGGATGGACAAAAGAAGCGAACATATACAGATCTAATGAACGCGCTGAATTGGTTTCTGTTCAGCATTTCTCACTGGACTACCAGTGAAAGGAAATTAAATCAACTCACGACAGCTATCTTGCACATCTCACCTGGGAAGGTATGCATGAGGTAGGACAGGCACTGCTTAACTTTAATCAGTCTCCTGAAGTCATTACATTCATGAGGAAATGTAATTCACATGTGATTACTTTTTAATTTACTCTGTAATCACATTCCAAGTGAACAGGGCAAGCTTAAAATGAAATTTAAAAGTCAAATACTGCTTTGTATTAAGAATTCACAATTTTTATATGCACTTAGGTTAATAAAGATTTTACAATAACCATTTGTGACTGAACATATAATTTTTTGATAGAAGCTGGTGCCATACTTTGGATAAAATGTATTTGATTTTTGTCCAAGCATTGCAGTGGACCCTAGGAGTTTCAGGATTATGTTTCATACTAAATTTTCATCTTGTTTAAGCTTTCTTTTTTAATAATACAACAAAACAAAATGACCATATCCCAGTTCTCAGTTTGCATGAATTAATGCATTTTAATTTCTGCTTCGCCTCTGAGGCAAATTATACATTTGTTATATCCATCATCAGGAAAAGCAGGCAGGATTTCATAATAACAGAAGTCAGTTTAAAAATGAGAAATGTGGACATACAGTCATCTCATGTTTCCTCAAGAGTTCCTTAAACTTTTGGACTGATCCTGGTTTCAGTGAATCAGTGATGACCGCCTGTATGTCATAAATGGAGTCAGGAGCTTTTCAGAATAACTGAAACCCTTGAAATGATCTAAACTTTGTAGTCTTCTTGCCTCTGTGCTTGTCGCTTTTATTTCTATGGAACTGCAAATAACAAAGCAGTCAGAAGATACTAGGATATTCAGTGTTACAGCAGCTGAGTATTGCATGTTAGAAGAATGTCTGAGGTGAATGAAAACCAGTTTACCTTGGTTTATTTTAAAAGCCAGAGTGAGTTCTTACCTGTAACATTAAGACTTGTCATTTGTTGGTGCAAATCTAGCCTTCTGCTCCAGGCAGTCCTGCCTAAGAGCAACCTTCTTACGCTTTTGCGGGGGGTGCAGAACTTTATGGCGTGTCCCAGAGAGCCCAGATCTTTCACATTTCCTTTGCATGGGGTAGGGTTATGACAGCCATAGAGAGAGGACAGGAGCAGGGAATTTGCCTCCTTAAGTGCACTGAGGTAAGGACCGAGAGCCAGAGCTCACCCTAGGCGGTGACTGTGGATTTGTTTTTTGGGTTTTTGGGCCTGGAAACATGAGAGGGGCACACTCCTTCAAATTGGACTATCCAAGCCATGCGCGAGGAGTACGCTGGAAGGGTCAGTAGCCTGGGAAAAGGTTTGCAGTGGTTCCGTTGTAATTGTGTGTCCTGCAGAAACGGGAACAAAATCTCTTTCTTTTCTTCATTGGCTCCTTGGAAGTGACGAATCGGTACCTATGTTCTAACTGATCTCTTGATAATGAAACCTTAAGCATTAAAAAAGGCAGCATCCACCTACATACAAATATATGTGGTATTGCCTTTTGGTTCATTTTGTACTGCTCACGATGGAATGCTCCCTGCGCTCTATTTCTGCACGGAGGGCAAGGCAGATTATGAAATAAACAGGAAGAATTTCTAAAACATGTGATACAGCTCCCCCCACCGTTCAGGAAGCAAGAAGGGATATTTTGCCTCTAGAGCTCGCAGGTATCTAGAGTCTGCCAAATGCCTCATGCCCATTAGTTTGCTTGGCAACGTCTTGTAGAGTGACAAAACTAATGGCTAAGCCTCAAACTGTAGATTCTCACTGGCTTCATGTAGCCCTGGTCCTAATCTTCAGAAATCTGTGTCTCTCTCAGATCATCACTGGTTCCACTGGGCAGTTTGCACACCCTCAATTGTTCATGACTATGACTTATATCCCTCGGCTCTCATATGTGCCATTTGTGAGGAGGGTGTCAGAGAAATGGGGTATGTTAGTTTTCCATTGGGCCTTTTTTATCTGGACAGTGCCTAGTTTGAATCTGAAGGCCTATGTGCCGTTCTCCTTGCGGCTCACTAATATTTGGGGCGTTTCTGATCCCAGAGGCCGGGATAGACCTGCAGAAGGAAGCTTCTGGAACTAATATTTTTAGTTGACTAACAAAAACCTAATTTTTCATTTTGAAGGGCTGTGCTATAATGTGTTCAACAAGATAGCTAAGAACTAGTAGTTTAAACAAAGATCTCCAGTCTGCTAAAATGCAAAGTAAAATATTTATAAATCCCCGAGCAAGAAAGAGAACTGCGCCTTTGGCGTGGTTGCATGGATCTTCTTCAGGTAAGTCTTAACAGCACCAAGTAATGGTGGATGAGCCTTCAGGTCAGTTTTTAGGCCTAACCTCCTTGAAAAGTATTGCTTTCAAAACAGAAATTGTCAGTTTAAATCAGCTCACTTGCTGTATGCAGGCATTATCTCTGCTGGCTGTTTGCATGACTCATGCTATCTTGGTGTGTTACAAGCTTTGGTACTGGAAAACTTCAGTAAAAGGGCAAGCAGCAGGTTTATATATATTGCCAAAGCTGATAACCTTCATAAATATGGGCAGCATAAATGAGCATGCCGTTGCTAAATTACCTCTAAAATATGGTGAGATATTTGGAATTAGGTTTCCTATGTGCTTGAGCTGTGCCCAGCTCTTCCTATGGGTTTATGAAGCATGAATAATGAAAGAGACTTTGTACACTAACATCTGGAAAGTCATAAAAGGATATTTATCACCACCCAAGATAGCAAGCCTAAAAAGTGCTGCAGACCGTGTATGAGTAGCAATAGTAACTGAGGAGGTATGTTTAATTGATAAAGCTCTCCAGAGTATTTTCTGAGCTGTATCTCTTGTCAGATTATTAAAATTGTAATGATAACCAAGATAATTATTGTAGGATCTTTTGTTCTCAAGGACTGGGTGAAATGCAGGTCATTTGCTGCTAGTCCTAGCCAGGACAGCCACTCAATAGAAGAAGATGGGGTGCGGGGCAAGCCGGAGGGTTACATTGGGTGTTTTACCACGCTTTTTAAGGAAAATATTGGAGATCTTATGCAGTGTCCAGTAATATGTAAGAGCTTTTATATGCAGGAGAAAGTCTGTGAAGAGCTGTAGTCAGTGTAGTGGAAGTTACCTACAATGTCAAGATCACTGTCCCTCATGTTATACAAATTATCATAGGAATTAAGCACCAGAAGTCTTTAGGGCCTCAGGTCTTTGTTTCAATTCTTGCTCCTCCAGAGTGGCTCAGCAGCACCAACCGTTGTTTCATGGCAGTGAGCTCCTGCTGCTGTAACATCTCAGAGGAAGAAGGTCACCTACTGATTTCACCAGGGCTGAATCATGTTGTTGGCACTGTGCTAGCGTTTCCACAGCCTTAGTACCGTAGTGCTGGAAACCTGTCCTGTGATTTCACCTGCTCCTACATATCCTTTTCATTGCAGAATGAAAGGGTCTTTTTTTTTTTTTAACTTTTTTTTCTCAGCTTGGAAATGGATATCTAGAATTGCAAGAGCTGGAAAATATTATTAACCTGTTAACTGCAAGGGACTTATTGCAGTTCACGTGGGTATATCGCTTGTTGTTTTGATGAATTTTAAGCAGTAACAGTGGAACTGATGACACTATCTTCTCCAAAGCATTTCACCTTCATACACAGCAATGAGGCCAGTGCTACACTGCTGTGCTGAGCTCTGGTGCTCATAGGATGATGAAAAACAGCGAGACTGCAGAAAAGAACTACAAAAATGAGTCAAGGAATGGAGAAAATACCTAAGAGTGGAGAAGCCATTGTTCAGTCTGGTTATTTAAGCAAAAACAAGTCTGAGAGATGCTGTAGTTACTAGGTCTAAGTACTTTCCTGACAAGAAAATATTGAGTGCTAATGGGCTCCTTAGCTTACAGTGTATGGCAGAAGAAGGACTTTACTGGAGCTGAGAGCAGATGACCAGCTGCACTGGTATGAGTTGTCCCACCGAGGCCTTGGGGTTGCTCATGTTTAAACTGGAGTGTAGGTGACTGCATTTGCAGACAGGCTCTATGATTAATATCATGCAAAAGCCGAGTTTGTCCTCCAAATTGCTTAAGAGACAAAAGCAATGACAAAACAGTTTCTTGCAACTTTAAGCAAAGTTAACGCAGTTTACCAGATTTTGAAGTTCCTGCATGTACCAAAAGATCTGAGTAATACCCTTAGTGTTTTCTTTTTTTCACACAAATAACTTAACTGCCTAAAATAGTCAATGAAAAAATGCTACTGTAGTTGGCATGCACAGCTGTAAGAAAACGTTCTTTAAATTTGACTTGCTAAAAATAAATCTTTTGCATTTTTGTTCCAGAATAACATTTTTAATGAAATCAGTCTGATTTAATTAAGCAGGTTCCAGCATCGTACATACAACATCCCAGCCTGAAAATTATTTATTTTAGATTGAAGGGAAGGTTTTGTTTTGTTTTGTGTTGTTTTAAATTAAAAAAACCCTCAAACTTCCTTTCATTTTGGCTTTGAAATCGCAAAGTTTTTAAATTTATTTTTTCTCTCTAGCCAGTGATCTAAAAGAGCAGCTATTTGACAGCTCTAGACCACCCTACCCTGTTTATCTTAGTTGAGGAAAAAGTAGCAGAGCAGGAAATGAATATGAATATCGGCATTTTCCCTGTGACTTTCTCTGTCGGTTGTAAGACAAAATGTCAGGAGGTTGCTTTGCTTTCTCCTTTGGAGCCATCTAGATTGCGCTTATCGGATTGTACTCCTTCCGGTGAGATTAAGAAACTGCATTTCTTTTGGGGGCAGAACACTATTCGAATAAGACGCATCTGGTATAGCTGAAGGATCAGTCATGAGCTGACCTAAATATGGGTTGGAAGTGCTCCTGAGGGGACACTTCTTTCTTTGGTCCTTTTGATCTTTTTGAAATCCTTAGGAAGTGGCAGCCCAGCTTTATAAATAGTTCCCACTCCTAATTAACAGTTCTACCTTGCAGATGTGGCAATACATAGACTTTACTAAGGGAGTCTTAAGTGAGCCTGATGGGTGTTTACCTTTCATTAGGTCAGTGTCTCTTCCCTTCACCGAAATTCTTTTCTTTAAAGTGAACAATCACAGGTGAATGTCAGATAACTTTTAAGAAAAGATCTCTTTGTGCAGTTTAATTTAATTAACCCAAATCTGCTTTGAAAGAGTGTTTTCAGTGATCGCTCTGTAACTTGGCAAGGTGTCCCCAGCAATAGGTCTCTCTCAGGAGTGTGACATTGCCGAATCGTGTCAGATTTATATGCAGCCTAGTTACAGAAGCACTGGAAGCGAGAGAGGAGCAAAGTTGTGCTGCTCAGCAAACCTGTCCAAAACTAGGAAGCAAAAGCTGAAGTGATTGATTGTGTGAAGATTTCAGCAAATGATACCAAAATTAAAACATTACGCTAATGACTTTAAAGCAAATTACATTGCCATGTGCAATTTATTCAGCAGAGAGAAAGCAAATGCAGTTTTACTAATAAAACAAAAGACACTGAAGTCAAATTGGGCAGAGGAACCTTTTTTTTTCCTTCTCCCTTTCTATCTCTCTCTTCTTCCCTCCCTCCCTTTTTCCCTGGAGCCTCAAAACTGAATGGCTGTCAGAAATTTTTCATCTGTTTGACCTGTCACAGGAAAGGTCAGCGCTGATCAGCGACTATACTTTTTAACAGACAGAAGGCTGTAATTGAGAATAATTCCTCTGCAATTTGGTAGGCAGGGGTTGTTTCAAACTGGCTTTCAAAGGCAGTAGCAGAATGGAAATGTTAGAAACTCCGCAAGTGAATCAGCTTTTATTCACAGGGCTGCAGATTTTTTTTTTCTCTAATGAAACAACTGCAAAATAGAAGCACTCACATTTTAAACAGCAGCGTTTCTTCCGGAAACGACTTGAAGTGTAATCAGTTTTTACCATCTCCTGGGCTGTCCTGCAGCTAAAAGGAGAAGGAGCCCAGAAATGCAGTATTTACTCTGAGTGGCCAAGCACTGATTGGAAGGCTCAGATGCCCTGGGCTGGACATGTGGCACCAACAGATGATGCGCAAATGCCCAAGCAGCTGCTGTACCCCGCCCTCATGCTTGGCAAGAGGAGGAACGGCTGCCACAGCAAGGATTTTAGAGCTTCTCCTGAGTTGCACCTGGAGTAAATGAGTTCACCAGTTCAGCACTGGGAGTCTTTGGTGATAAGTTGTAGTAGGGAGCCCAGGTAAAGCCAGTCATGGTGCTTTCATCCATGAAGAATGACTTAAGCGCTACAGTGGGAACAGATGTTTTTAACGGGTGAAGGGAACTGTGAGACTTTGTGGAAGAGGCTGCTTGTGCACTGGCCGCCTTCGAGCATGGCTGAGCCAGTGGATGTGAGCGGAAGTGCCCTAACGCAAGATAGAGCAGTCCTTGGCCGTGCGCGTTCTGTGACTGAACCCATCCTCTGTGTCTCCATGGCTGTTGTCTTCAACCGAGCTTCATCCCAACTAGAGTTACAACATTGATGTGATTTTTCAGTAGCTTTTTAGAACTTAAGGTTAGAATATGTTCAGGAGTTCTAAATGACATATTCTGCTAGATACCTGTGGCTTTCTGTCTTTCTGAAAAAGCAAAGTTTGTTTTTTAGCTAGAAATCTGCAAGACCCTAGTGGACATAAACATTGAAGTTGCTGAATAATGCAACATCTCCTTTCCTATTTTTTGCGCAAAGAACTGTGATGTTCATTTGTTTTGTTTTTGGGATTTGCACACTGACTTACTTCCTTGTGCAAATCCTGTTCGTACTGGTCATATATGCTTGGATGCATATACATTAGGCACTGTCTGATCAGATGCAAAGGAATATAAATAAATAGAAACTAAAAATTAGAATGTTTGATTCTCTTTAACATCCCCCCCAATATATTCAGGAAAATAAATCCCTATTCTGCAGAGTTAAAACTATGGAGGAAGTTAAAAAACTTCAAGTGATTTTAAATACAACTAGGGGACCACAAATTCTGTATAAGAAATATGTTTGTGCTGCAGTTACATACATTTAGTGTACTTCAACTTGATTATGTAAATTAATACATTCAACTTGATTATGTAAATTGAGTTGATTTAGCTCACAGTCTAGGCTGAGTACAATGACTATTTGGGGTTATTTGGCACGATACAGTATTATTTTTTTCCTCTCCCCTGGATATGACTGCATACTCCCGGCAGGCCAAAGTGCAATTAATTTAGAAACATGATCAAATTCAGCAATCATTACTGGATGTTGTCCACAGTCTCTAGAGACCACTGATAAGAACAACAATAGACTAAGACATGTTAGTCCTCTCTCTCATCCAAAGTCTAATTACAAAGTTATACACTTCTGTTCTCAGAGGACAGCCTTTTAGCAGAACTTCAGCATCTTTAGGTTTTCTTTTTGCCTTATCTTCTGTAATTTTATCTATCTTTCTTTCTTTCTTTCACAAGGCATGGGAAACGGAGGCTAAACATATAGTATGTTGAGTCCAGTGTGATAGTATTAAGAGCTCTATCATTGAGGGATTGACTCATGTGATTTCTGCATATTTGTGAGTGAGTGAGAAATCTTATCGTCTGTAAACAGGCACATAGAGGACAGTGGAGCAGTTCCCACCACTTCATTCCCAGTGGTGCCCTCAGGATAGAAAAACATTTCTTTGACCTTGCCTTGGATTTACTTGCTTCCAGCAGACTCCAATTATGATCACTTTCATTTTTTTATTAAAAAAAAAGAGCCAGAACTCTTGTGCAGATTTAGAGCAGTGAAATGCAAAATAATCACACAGCTTGAGTAAGTGGAGAAGTTCCACTCTCAGAATCTGAGAAACTGAAACAGCAGTTGAAATATCCACCACCTCTGAAGTATTAAATTTCAAACAGCCTTTGTTTACGTTGATATTTTGTTAGTTTAAATACATCTCATCAATATGTGATAAAATTCCTTTTTCCTTAAATCTTCTTGGTTTGGATATAATCTACCATTTTTCGTCTTTGTTATCTCCATATTTCCAAATACTTATTTATCCCAAATTTCTTCCCCTTCAGTACAACTGGATATACCATCCTTCCTCCAGATAGAGTAATGACTTGAACGACAACAAGGATAGCATTATTCTTCTTTGTATATGTGATCTTGTGCAAAAATTAAATGGATTCCTTCACTCTGGAATTCACAGGTGTGATATGAACTAGTACTGCCACTGAGGCAGAGGAGTCTAACAGAAGTCTTTACGTGCCCTGACTTCAGCCCCATTGGCTTTGGTTAGCAGATTGCACTCCTGCACTGCACAGGTTCCTCTCCATAGGGCAATTCTGGCAATCCATCTAATAGGAGTAGGAAAGCCTAGGAGGACTGGGTCCCTAAGGAAGTACCTGAGTTAGCTTCCTACGCGCTGGCATTGTGAGTACATTAAGATGTCTGTAGAGGATCTACTACAATAAGTTTTGACTCATCATTCTAGTAGGTTTCTCTGTGTATGAATATCTGCTTTTCAGTTTCTACATTTAAACTGTGTTTCAAGTTTTAAAAATACATTATTTGAAAAAAATTGGTTAACAATAGAGTATGTAACGATGTGATCTTCTTTTTCTTGTGCCAAATACTGTGGAAGTAAAACAGAGCCACCTTTT
This sequence comes from Struthio camelus, assembly GCF_040807025.1. Taxonomy (NCBI): domain Eukaryota; kingdom Metazoa; phylum Chordata; class Aves; order Struthioniformes; family Struthionidae; genus Struthio; species Struthio camelus. Next base: position 11,089,949 of record NC_090955.1, on the reverse strand, counting down.
TTTCCTCAAAGTTTCTGGAAGGAATTAGGCAAAATTACACTGTGCTGTAGAGCGATGCATCCCAGGCAATTCTCTTTGCATTCTTAGAAGAGAGTTCTGCTAGTAATACAGAATACTTAGCATATGGTTTGAAAAATGTAAGTGTAGAAACAATAGAGTTGCATGAAATATGTGCGAGATGGAAAAGAGCAGAAATACAGAACTTCATTTGGCACAAATGCCAATTAGTGAATTTTCAGTTCTTTCATTTGAAAAAATGACAAAATTTTGAAACATTCAGTTTTGTCCTTTTCTAAAATGAGATAGTGTCTTTTCTCAGACTAGGATTTCTTTCAAACCATATCCTTAAAAATGACCTTAATTATTTTTTCAAAAGTTCCAGACTGAAATATATGAAATACTGAAAATGAAAGTATTTAATTTTTCTCACAGAGAAACTTATTTCTTCCTGTTTATTATCTGTCAATAAATTTGACTCATTGATTTCATTTTCAACTGGAACTAATTTTTGTCATTGTTTTGAAATTTTTTTATACCTAAGTATTTTACTTGTTTGTCCCCCAATTTCTAATATTGTGTATGCGTGGAAAGGATGCAAAGGATATTCATTCTACTTATGTTTCCGAAATAGCTTTCTGAGAGAAAATTTCCCTTCTGAGGTGTGTGTAAACACAGACCCTGTTGGAACCTGGTTCTGAGGTCCTGCTGTCATGGCAAAACCATTGGTAAATACTTAACATACCATTTGACCCATCATTATCTCCAGAATTTGGGGATTTTGTATCACCACTTTACCTAAGCCCTTTCACTTGTTTTTTTATTGGTGAGGTTTTAAACATTGGTTTTATTCATACTTCTAGCATCTCTATGCTAAAGTACTTAAAGGAGACAGACGAAGAACATTTCAGTTCATCTTCATAAAGATCTTAATCTATGTGGACATGCCACAAGTCTGTGCTTTGCAAAGGGGTTTGGTTTGACGATTGCCTTTTCCTTGCTACTCTTCTCAGTAGAAGAAGCATTGGTAAGAAATGACAGCTCCCCTTCCTAAGTGGTTATGTCCCTTAAGGGTTCCAGTGAGTCTTCTGGACAAAAAAAAAAAAAAAAAACACACAAAACTTTTTTTTTTAATCTCTTTTTTCTCCTGTGGGTTTTTCATAAGCATAAATGTTATGGAGGAAATGTGCTGCAGTTCTTTTCCTACTCAATTAACTTCACAAGTTAACCTGAAAGAGAACTCAGGGTACCACTTGAGCCATAAATACAGTCACTCCTGTGATGCTATTATAAAGTCTCCACGTAAAAAAAATCCATTGATGCACTATATTCTAATTTACAGTTCTGTGATTCATATTTGTAGCTATCAGCACCAGCTGCCAACACAGTGAAATAAATTCCAGCAATTCAGGGTATACTGATTTATGATAAGATCCCTCAGAAGGATGTGCAGGAAAACAGATACTGAAAAAAATAAATATTATTGTATGTTGCAAAAAGATTTTGTGTTCATTCTGCTTTCCAAATAGGATTACCAAATAGGCATTAAAATGATGTCAAATCATCTGCATTAAAGTAGCTATTAAAAGTTAAAGGTGCCAAAGTAGCTTCTGTAATTTTTCCCTTGCTGTTTATAATAGCACCCTGTGAGGCTTGAAATTGGAATTGGATTGTCATCTGAAATGTTACTGTCTTCTAGTCGTTGTGCTTATGAATGCTTTTGCTGACAAATGTGTCGATCTATCACATCAAAATCTGCTCCTTTACAATATACCGTTGTGAGTGAGGCAGAGCCAATGGTAGCTACAACGTCTCTTCCCGTTGTTGAGGTTCATTATGAAGGTGTTTATCAAGTGGATCTATTGCTGTTCTCTCTCTTGCTCCAAAAAACACCAATACGACAAGTCTTTACAACAATCTTTTTTACAACTAGCTCACTAATTTCTAATCTTTGTGACTTCTATCATTATCAGATTATTTTTAATGTGTGGGGAGAGCAGTGGAAAAAATTGACAATCACAGAAAGGCTAGGTGTATAGGGAGTGATTTGCTTGTAACATGTCCTGCTGAGAAGAGGAGGAACAGAGGACCATGTCCTGAGCAAGGTGATGGAGAGCTGAGAGCAGAGCTTTGAGGTCACCTTGTATTATATTCTAAAGGCTTTCCTCCACTAAATTGGTCTTCATTTCTTTGAACTATTGCACCTGTAGTGGTAGGATACCCTGAAATGCTGAAGGGTTTGTGCAGGTGAGAGGGTACAGATGAAGGTGAGGCAGTGTCTTGCAGCGTGGCTGTTGGTGGCCAGCGCAGCACCCTGTACGAGAGGGTACATATTGCAGAAATGTTCTTTTTGGGATGGATTGCTCTGAAGAACTTGTGTGCTGAAGCTAGAGCTTTTTTCGTCCTCTGCGTCGCGCTCCATACCCCAGAAAGACAACCTGTTTTCATGATGGTATATGAAATAGTTTAAAAGATGTTATTTGTGATTTTGAAGAGGTTATTCCGTTTTTGCTCATTCTGTTTTGTTGCTTTAGTTTAAATCAGTGTGTTGATAGCTTATTTCTGCGAGATAGGCTTGGGCCGTTCTGAAGCCGTGATTACTATAAGAAGTTGAGTCTGCTGTCGTGCATTTAATGTTGGCAAGACTTGGTCTTTCCCCCTATTTCCTGCTGTAGGTAGGGCAGCTTCATTTAATTCTCCTAGTCATATCAGGTATTACTGGGAGAATTACTTGCCTTTTCTCACTTCTCAAACTGAAAAAATGGTTATACTTAAATTTTGGGATTAAAGACTGTGCGTGGCAGAGCCTTGTTCAGTAGGACTCTGATTCTGACTGAGAGCTGTCAGTTGCTGTACTATCAACGTTAGATGGTACCTATGTTATGGACTAATCTTCACGGGTCTAATCCTGTGGAAATTGAGATAAATGCTCAAGTAGCGTAAACTGAGTTAGTGCCAGCGTTCACCACCTTTGACTCACTGGTAACAACGTTCGTGCAAGTAAGTTAGTGGGGGACCCCACCTGTGTTAGGAACGTCACTCACGTGGGAGCATTTGCAGGATCAGGTTTTGTGTTTGTGCTCCAAAGTAATACATCTCCTAGGAAAGAATGTCATTTTTCCATGTCATTTTAAACATAAAATTCATTTGATGTTTGGGATAGAAAATTTGATTAAAAATCAGGAATTAAAAATTTTAGTACCTCGTAATTTGACGGTACCTGTCAACTTCCAGCCTGGGCTGTGCATTTCAAATTCATGGAACGTTTACTTGATAATAAATGACAAAATTATGTAATGTGGCTGGGTTTTTTTTTCTACTTTATAATGTAGCTTTTATATCCCTGCATGGAATTTTTTGCCAGCTCTTGATAACCATCAAAAGTGGATTTGTGTGTAATTGGTTTAACTGAAAAATAATATGCTAAGATGGAGATGTAAGCTGTGGCTTTCTACTGTAATACCTCAGTTATATAGCTTTGGGTTATTCCAGCTATTTGCAAAGAACTTCAAAACCACCTACCTGACATTGATTTCTGAACATTTTTTCCTTTTTATCCTGTTTGCATCAAAAGCATTTAAATTCCATTTTGTACTTTGTAAGCTAACACTAATATTTTATGTTTTGCAGAAGACAGCTGTTAGGCTGCTGCATTTTCTCCTTTAAAATCTTTTACAGTTTCATTACCTGTGTAGGCTTAGACTGCTTCTCTTGTCTTCTCCACCACAAAAATGCTTCGGCTACCACTCGGACAGTTTCTAAGCCTGCCTGTGCTATTTTCTCCTGCATCAATTTATTTTCCAAGAAAACACATTTGTTTTCCACCGCAGTTCATGAGATATTAGTGAAATTACTGGCCACAAATAAAAACTGACAGGTTTTAGTACCTTTAATGACACTGAAACATCCCTACCCTCCACCATTAGCAACACTGGTCTCAATGTCTTATGATCAGTGGTATCATGACAGGGTCCGTTGGGGTATTTCAGCTGAGAACCTGACCTTGAGCTTGCCTGAAGACAAACCAGCTGTCCTCACCTTCCTGCATTCCTCTCCAGGAAGGATTAGCATCATTTTCCCCAGAAGTGAAATCATGTGAAAATGCAGATCGTACCCCAGTGGGCTGTAGTCAGTTGTGCTGCTACACTTGGAGTGTGAGCAGATTAGGGGTTTACCAACCTCAGCTGTTAATTACTGCTCGTTCCGATAACAGAAATTATGAGCATGTCTGGGATCTTTTAGTGCAAATCACAGCAAGGTGGCTTCAATAAATGGAGATGATTTAAGTAGAGGGATTTTTCTTTGCACTGAGATAAAATAGGTTGCTTAACATACCCAGTCGCTGTGTCTCAGCTGACGGGATATATCCAGCAGCTGGACAGTAACTTCCCAAACTGCAAAGTCTGCCTGAATGAAATTATTGCCACAGGGAAGTGGGCTGCCACAGTGACATGGGAAAGGGCCTGTAGAGCAGAATAGAGCAGAAAGGTTGAGCAGTGCTGGGATAATGATAAATATGAGCTGCTCTATTTTGCCGCAGTTGCAGTTCTTTCTCCTACATTTTCTCAAGACACATGATTGAGAGGACACAGCGAACGCAGCAAGTGTCTCCTTAACTCTGACCAACCAAAGCCCTGATGCTGTTTGGCAGGTGTGAGGCAGAAGGTTGCATTTTTTTTATTATAAGCAGTCCCTACCCCTATCGTCTGCTTTCTTGTGAGCACCGTTTCCCTTTGCTGTTCCTTAACTAGTGTAATGTTCTCTACCTTTAATCAGAAATCGGAATTAATCTTTTGAATTAAGTCTTTTCACTGATAGCAGCGTAACACAGTTGCAGTTAAGCGTCTCCTGCTGCTTTTAGCTTGTGCTAATTTTAAAAAGGTTTTGTTACAGAGTGATTTAATTTATGTGTATCTGGGTGTATGCTCTGCCAAGAAAGGCCTGGTAATTTGATTTGGTCACTGCATTTCTGGTATGACCTGTTTTATCACCTCTGTAAATTCCACAGAAATGCTTTGCATTGGTCATATACCTGTGTTTGCTGTGAATACAGTATGCGCTGTGGCATTGCTCTCTAACCAGTCAACTAAGAGCAATTAATCGGTACCCTGAAAACAGGCCAAATTTTGGTCTTAAACAACATGAGTACACATCATCTCCTGAATCTGAGAACTGCTGTGGTGCAGTTCCTCTCCTGCTGTCTTACATGCTCATGACATAATCTGCGTAATCTTTTTGGCTTTTCAGCCTATTTTTAGTGTGCTGTTTGTTTTGCATTTATCTACATAACAAGTGTGGGAGATTATATAGAAGAGAGGAACGAAGAGCCTTGACCTACAGGAACTCGTAGCTGGGAGGTGGCAGCATTTGTGATTTGATCTGACAACACCTGGTTAAATTGCTGCATTATCTGTCCTGGCTGTAACTTTTTGACATAATGTTCTGTGCTCTTCTCTACCTGTCTGTGCTCTTCCCAACCTCAGCTGTTCATGGCATTTCATTTCTGTGGGAGTTTGTGCCTGGCCCAGGCCTGGGACCCTTCCCCGGGACCCTTCCCCAAGCGACGCGGAAAGAGATTCTCGTCAGTCAAAGGCAGAAGTCATTTCTCAGCTAGCAGTGCCACCTGCTTGATATCCTCTTTTGTTTTGCGTTAGCTGTTCCAGAGCCTATGAGAGACAGGGCCTAGAAAAGCTGCATTGCTCAGTACTTTTTCAAGTGTCCAGGATACGAAGTGTGTATTTTCCCCACTACTTAGCAGTGGCCCTTTAGCCAACTTTCTCTTTGGTCATGCTAGTCACGCACAGCCTATTGTGAAGGACTGAGGACGTCCATGTTAGCTCCTCAGGAAAGCCAGCAGAGTGGAGCTTGCCACTGGATTTATTGCCAGGGAGAAGAGAGATTAGCATCACTGCCTTTGCTTATATGCTACATGGGCCGTGGTCCAGGCCAAGGGTAAGATTTAGGCAGACAGCTGAAAGTTACTGAGGTGAATTGTATAAATGGCTTCTTTCAGTCAGGGATGAAATACCTCTCTCCAGTTCTGAGGAGTGACCAGGTTGCGAGCACTACCCTTGGAGAACAGAGCTCAGCATTTCTTCTGCAGGTGCTTAAATAGACAGTGTGTCAGTTTTAATCTTTGCCCAGTTCGGCTTTATTTGCTTTAACCACGTCTGATCTGTGTGAATGGGCTGTTTATTGCTCTTAGAAAAGACAAGGGTAGCATTTGCCTTGTGTTGGCATATCCGTGTGCCTTTGACTTTTAAGATTTGCTTAGTTCGGTTTATAAAGCATCTGTGTGTGTTATTCGCGCTCCTGTAAATGTAAACACTATACAGTGCATCATACCAGATCAACACCCTCCTACACCATATAAAATACTGAGCCATCTTCACCATCAGCTCTCCTCCTCACTTCACAGCCTTCACTTAAAACTGCAGCAGTAGATCAGCCATGCGGGATGTCTTCAAAGCCCATTGATGTAGACCAAGGGAGTGGAGGGAGGAGTGAGCTCCAGCCTTCATTTCTTTGCTGCAGACCTCCATGTATGCTCATGAACTTTCTTCACCCTCCAGAAAAAGCGTACAAACACTTCTCCCTCTTACAGTCCCTCTTCTCTCTCCTTGTTTCTGCTCACGTCTCACTTTATCTGCTCTTTTATTCCAGATGAATGCCTCCTCCTCAGGTCTTTGTGTTTCTGCTCGTTTTGCTTGTGGGACAGCTTCTAGCTCCTTTGATAGCCTTGGCGCTAGTGAAATCAAATTCCCGTAGGAAACACTTTGTTTCTGTAGTCTGAGCTATGTCATGATTGACTTCTGCAGGATAGGCAGAGCTCTGACTGCCAAAGACCTTCACCTGAGTGTGAGTTACAGCCTGTGTCTCTGTTATACACACACATACATTCCCCCCACCCCACAGTCGCTTTCTCTGGCCCACAGACACACATACTCCTATATGGCCTTAGGAAGCTCCCTCTGCTTTCCAAGATGTTTCTTCATTTCGGAGATGCGTTTGAAAGCATGTACATGCTGCTGATTGTCAAGTGGCTGTCTGAGCCTTGAGACTTCCATGGAAGTCAGCGTTATTTTCCGTTCAGCTCTTGTGCTGTGGGCAATTTCTAGTGCTTTTGTACGTTCTCCATCGGTTTTGTCAAAGATCATCTTTGAGTTCTGTAATAAGTTGTGTCACAAACTAGTCTCTGTGTCTTCTGGACAGGCTACCCAGACTGCCTGTAAGTGTTGTAATCACTGTCCTGGCCAGGCGTGTACTATGTTTAAAATGTGCAATTGCTAGCAGCTTAAGGCTATGCTAGTTTATGTCTTGCTGCTGCCTCTTCTTGAAAGATTTGTTACTGAGAAAATAAGCTGCTCTCAAACTTTAAATGAGACTGTGCAATGTGGGTTTTTTCACCCTGCAGTTTTTCACCTAGCATAATGTTTCTTACCATATTGTCCTTGGTGTAGGCTATGAAAGGGTTTCTGTGTGTTAAAGCCAGCCCCCCAATCTGATCTGTGCTGTGTAATTTCACTAATGTCGCAGTCAGATTCTCTAATGTACACTTCAGGTGATTAGAAATAATTTAGTGATCTTTCTCTGTCTCTCTCCCTCTTTATTTTTCTGTCACTGTTACCCTGAGGAATTAAGGCCAGAAAGAGTATGGAAACACTTCCACTGTTACATTGTTGCTTCACATCCTCAAATTCCCTCTCTAATGTATTCAATACCCTGTAAGTATTCCCACTGTAACAGTAGGAACATGCTTTTGGTAATACCGGTGCTCCCTTTGACCGCTAAAGTAACATTAGTTTTGTATTCAATATGACAGTATATCTAAGTTTAATATGTCTCACAGTTTTACAACATTGGTTTTCAGTATACTGAGATTATTCATTTTCAACCACTGCATATTAATGTTGGCTTTGTGCGTATGAACTTTTGTTTTATGAACGTGCTGCAGCGCACAGTGCTGAAGTTTGTAGATAGGCATAACATAGCATTTTGGCTGTGGAAGATAAAATTTGAGAATGTAGTAATAGCACAGCTTTCTGTCAAGTGGAAATGCTGCTTTGGGACAGTGCAGCAGAAAAGCTGAGGAGACAATCAGGAAGATTTCTCCTGGACTTAAGGGGAGGGTGGCGAGAGAAATTTTAAACCTTGTGTCAGACACTAGCGTTTTTTTTTGCCAGTTAAAGGAATTGCTAAGAGTAGGGGCACCTGCCAAAGCTCCCATTCAGGTGTGTTTTCAATGTACTGTTAAATGTTTAACCCAAATCCTGTGGAACAGCAATTATCCCGTAGTATTGCCATTCAGAGCTGTGCTGTATATCTCCCTGCACTGCAGCAGCAGTCCAGTGGAGTCCAGTCTACGGAGTATATGGGTATCATTAGAGACAGCAGGACGTAAGAGGAGTAAGTGTGCCTGGGGTTTCACTTCCAGTTCCATACATCACTGAGTTTCCTGATCATTTCTTTTCTCAGGAAGCACGTTTCCGATGGTTCCCATGTGTGGTGACTGCTGCAGAACCTTGAGGACTCAAAGCTTGACCATGATTTTCAGTCTGTTTACATGCACTGTAGGAGGAATAGCTTGAATTCTTAACTAAGAATATTGTTGTATATTAAAAGATCATTTTCCCCATAAAGGGACATAACCCAAACTTTAAGCATCAATGTGCAAATACGGTTTCTCTCAAATAGACCGGAGCTTGGATTCAGTTCAATTTCAGCATGAAGACTTGGAGGAGGCACAAGTAGCGAAGTCCTCCTGATAGGGAGGGTGCTGCCAGGCTTTTTAGGCTTGTGTAGGCTAGAACGTGGACCCTGAGAGGGCTCTAAATGAACAAGTGACAGGTGGCAGGACCTCTACAGTTGCTGAGCAAAGTATTTGATGGAGAGGTAAAAACCTATTCAGAACAGAAGTGTCTTTATCTTGCTCCTGTCTCCCTTTTGGTAGTCCCACTGGTGCGAAGAAATGCAGGGTAGCTTAGCTCGGCAGGTGGAGAGGTCTTTCCAAGTGCCAAAGAGTTTGTAGTGTGGGCAACTGGAATCTGCCACCAACCTTCCTGTGCCACCTCTTTGTTCTTTCCACCTTTGTCACAGCAAAGTTGTTACCTGAGCAGATTAGACCACCTGCCTGGTCAGAATTGCATCATAAAGTCACAAGGTTTTAAATTAATGACATGGACTGAAGAGTGTGGCTCAGAAACGCAGCTCAGTCCTTGAGTTTAGAAAATGAAATACTGCAGCAATGCTGGTGCGCTGGTGAGCACTTCCAAGTGTCACTTCTAGCGACAGCACTGATTTCATATGTAGAAAATGGTTCTTCCCGTCAGCTTGTCTGTGCGTCAGTCATAAAACCTGTCCAAATGGGTTCAAAACCTTCAGAAACTTCCTTCCTACTGAAGGGAACATGGTAGTCTGCCCTGCACCCTGCAGAAGTACTGAGGCTTATCCAAACGCTCAGGCTGCAGGCAAATAGGATTCACCCTGATCCTTGTTTGTTGGAAAAAATTATCAAAGGATAGGCTTTGGTCCTGGAGGAAGTGGTTTTTTAGTGGCTCAGTGAACTGCGCTTGTTTTGCTGACCTTAATGCCTCAATAAGTTGAAAGGGCCACAGCAGAGACTAAGCAAAGAGCCTCCTGGATTCTTCTAATTCCTGAAAATTGCATTGCTCTTCATGCTAAGTCTGCTCAACATTGCATATTAAATCTGATGTCCTGGCTAAATTACAGTTTTCAGGATTAAATTCTATTTTGTCTATATTCCTCTTCCTGTACCATAATTAGCACGATTTTCTTTACTTCCCATAGGAGTATGTATGTGCAGTGTGTCGTTGGTTCTACTACTGAGAATATTCTCAGTTGCCCTATGTGAGGTTCTGCAAGCTCTTAAATAGTTAATCTCTCTGGTCTTAGAGTTGGCTGCGCTTTAGCTGAGGCTGTTGCGATTCTTGTGTGCAGTCTGCAGAGTGCTTGAAATTAAAGGTATTATGGAGATACAATATTCTACTCAGGAATTTAGACATATCTATAAAATCAATACAGTTTTATTTTTCAATTAGTTGATACTTTGTATTCTGGGTATTTTTACCCCACTGATATTTCTGGCTAATGGCCCTTTTGGGGCTCTACTGCTAAAAGAAAGCAACATCCCTCCAATCATCCACCTCTTTCTGATGCTGTCTTGACTACCAGCCTAATGGCACACAGTCGACATATTCCCATCCTTTCTTGAACAGAAGTGGTCTTTGACATTTCTAAAGGTTTGCAACCCCTTTTCCCACTCAGGTGAATTGCATTTCTTTGGGGTGAAAATAAACCATAAAAAAAATAAATTGTAAAATTTGATTGACAGAGCTTCCTTTCACAATCCCCGTGTTTCCACCTCCTCCTCCTCGGGAAGCAATTGTACAGAACAATCTCTACCTGGCACTTAAAGACCTAGAAGCTATGTTTTCACCCTGACTGCAATTTCCAATCCAGGTTGCTTTGTGGGAGCTCCAAATCACATTGTGAAGGCTTAGAGCACATTGGCTAACCTCAAGGATGTTCAGCTGCCACAGCAGTTGATTTAACAGTTTTTCAAACATCTCCCTGATGCTAGCCTCCTACTAGAGAGAAAATGACATCTGTTACTTATTAAATCTGTACATTTCCTTTCTTACCTCTTTCCACCTGTCTGCTTAAAGGTAATGTCTAACATCAACAAGTGCAATGGGTTAAGCTGTTTTTCATACACTATCGCTAGGAAGGTTTGCTGTTGAGGTCATACGCGTGCTTTCACCTCCTGGAATAGAGTTCCAAGCACCCCACAAAGGCCTCAAAGACTGATAGAAATCACATCGCGAATCCCAATATGTCAAGTTGGTCTTTCTAGTTGGATTTCTGCAGCGCTTTCAGTGCTGTTCCTTGGGAGCTTTAAGACGGTATTCAAAAAAATTTTTTTAAGAGCGAGAGAACACAACTGTTTAAGCTCAGGTGTTTTCTTAGAGAAGAGTATCAATTGTTAAAAAAGCGACCTCTGACCTTTAAGCTTCAAATGACTTTGCATCCAGAGTACAGATGTACAGAAATGGAACAAAAACACTTCTTTCAGTGGAGAACAGAATAATGTGTGCAATCATTTGGTTTTATTTGTCCTTGTTACTGGTGGTTTTAACGGAAGAGTCAATAGTTACAACTAATAGTAACAGGATACCTTTTATTAAGACAATGTACTGTAGTCAAATAAGCTTGGGTTGTTAAACACTGCAAGTGATATCATTAGCACAGTTATCAGCTATAACAACTAAAAAGACAGACAAGAGGATGCCCCTTCCTTTTTGAAATGAAGAGGAAATTGTTGGTTTAATGACTGGCATTGGAATAGATCTGCAGTAGAAAATACTTTGTGCAATAGAGATGTTTTTGGAAGCTGTATGCTTGGAAAACATTTTATACTTGGAATTGTGTTAGAGTGATGTAATTAATCTACCCAGTGGATAGTGGCTATACAGTCTCTCTCTGGGAATTTGAGGAAGATAGGTTGCTCATTGGTCCTTATATGTTTCTTTTTAAGTGAAGATCACGATTTTGAAAAGTTCATAAAGTTTGGTGATGTCCCGAGAGCTTGAGAAAGACGTTTTGAAACAGCTAAATTCAAAGGCAAAAGAGTGGTTTCCCGATGCATAGAAATAGCTGTAAACATTAATTTTTTAAGACTCTCTGCAGTAAGGTCAAACAAGGTTTCTTTCTCCATATTCTGATTGTCCTCTAAGTTGTCAGTTCTGACAAAGGAAAAAGGCAGCTGGAAATGAAAGAAAACAAAAAAGCCAATCTTTTCTCAGCTCACAGACATTAAAATGGAAGGCACACACTGTGCGGAGGGAAAGCTGGAGTTCTGCTCTTGCCTGGCAGGCCAGAGAGGTAAGGCTTGGAGAAAACATCACTAAACAGTATTTATTCACTGCTGGTTTGCAGGGAGCTCTCTGGAGGACTTTCTGTGCGAGGTGTAAAAATCCAAGCAGTATGACCTTCTCTGAGGCATCCTCGCAGAGCACTCTTCAGGATAAACCTCTGAAGACAAAATAAATAAACACAAAATAAATTAAAGGAATCCCCTAACATAACCATTTCCATTCCTGCTAAATCAGCCACTAAGTACCTCCAGGGCACAACTGTTGGTGTGCATTATTATGTCTATAAAGTAGGAGTATATGAGGCCCTTGTACGGTCACTTCTTGAATTAGAGTAAAGCGAGTTGAGTCATGTCACCACATGTGTTTGTAAATATCTTTTAAGCATATTTGCAGGTATACTGAATGCTTAATACTTGCAGTGGCTGCTTAGAGTCAAAAGGCTACATATTCAAGCCTTTTTTTCCATGTCTTTATTTTAAATGGACCCTTGTGGCACAGTCTGGTAGAAATCAGGAAGTCCAGCATGATAACTGTTTCTCAGTTTTGCATTAGTTACCACAGAAAAGTTTGAAGATAAAATAAATAGAGAGCACTGCTCTGAACTTTCTTATCTTCTTTCCTCCATGCACATACCTGCAGTAACACTTGCATGATATTTCTATGCAGGTGGTCCCTGTTTTGAAGTTAATAGAGGTGCTCTGAGGTTATTAACCCACAGGCTATCATCTGCATTTGCTAATGGTTGATTTCTGTGGCTCATGGGAGCGGATCTCACTGGACCGGTTTTGGGTCCCATAAAGATCCATGAAGGAGCCTGTAAAGGCGTGCAGCTACACTTTATGTCCCTTCATAGGGATGCTGCTGTCCTTCTTTGGAGTTCCTGCCAGCCCTCTGTGGTTTGCCTGCAGGCAGTGTGAAATGATGAGCCAGGCCAGAGGCAGTTTCACTAGGTCCACCTAGGACATGCTGGTGGCTTGAGGCCCTCTAGGACACAGGGAGCAAAAGAGATCCTGCCTGGAGAAATGGAATAAAACTTAGCAATAAGTTCAAACATGTTGAGGCTAAAGTTTGTGTTGTTTTGTTCCCTAAGAAAGGGATAGGGTTTGAAATGTTACTGAGTTTGTATAAAAATTATTACAGAACGGGCGAGAAACACCTTGTGTTTATCCATTATTTCATTATAGCTCTGCGCGGCCAGTATGTTTGGTAGGAACCTCCAGAAGAATGCTTGCTTTCAAATAAATGAGTAAGAATGTAGGCAGGTTTTGAGCAGAGACTGTATACTCTGATATATTTGGTTCTCTATGTTATGTCTCTCAGACTAGTTCCTTAACAGTTGCTTGGTTTTTGTTTCATTCAGTCACCACATTCAATTGTTTCTTTCTTTTATTTGGAATATGTGGAAGTGTATGTTACGGCCAGCATTTCCACATGGGCTCTCACACACATGGCAAATTGAGAGAAGCTGAATGTCTGAGTACTCTTGAAAATCTGGCTCTTAGGCTGTTTTTCGAGTGTTTTCCAGAGCTGTGAAAATAGTTGGATAAAGAGCATTCAAGTCTCTTAAATCACAGAGTAGAGAAAGAAAAGGTATTAGCTAGACAGTCTTCCACCGTGCTCTTCAGACAGCAGCTGGCATAAGGGCAACACAATTTCTGTGCTTTGTCCAAAAAACAAAAAAAGACAATTAAATTTTTCTTGTTACAGGGATGATATCATCTCCATTTTAGTCTGTACTCCCCATTGACCTGTTTTATTCTTGTCTTTGTATGTAGATGGCAAACTCTAGAAGCAGAAATTGTGTCTGCTACAGCAGTAACTGTGGGGATGTGCACAGTTGAATGGCAGGGGTAGAGCTGAAATGAGCAGGTCTTTAAACATGGGATGGCAACAAGTTTATTGACTCCTCATGTAGACTACATAATAAAGCATCCGACAAGGTGAAGAGCTGATGTCCACTTATGTTTTTCCCAGAAACATCGATTCTCTTGCATTCTTTTTTTCTGAGCTATTTTAGAGGTTCAAGTCTGTGTAGGAGAGTGTGTGAAAGTCATACAAACTATTACACCTTTCTCCTTCCCTAACACTTACATAACAAAATCAGACAACTCCATTAAATGAAATTTGGCTAAAAAAAAAAAAGTAAAAGTAAAAATTGTGACTCTCTGTACTCAGTCCCAGCATACAGCAAATTTTTATAGTTTAGTTATAAATCTGTGGAAACTGGAACTTATGATAGTAGCAATGATACAGCCTTAGCTATGGAACAGGGACAGTTTCATTGCCAAAATAAAAGTAGTTGGAACAATGGAGCAAGATAGAAGTAGACTTCTTCTTACTGGGCCTTTAGTTTTGATCACTGAAGACTACAGAAGTACAGATGATATACAATATACAAGGCTGAAAGTTCCTATGTACTAAATAATTAATATGACAGCTTGCAGGACCGTTTGCTTACGCTTCTCTCTCTCTCTCTTTTTTTTTTTTTTTTGGACCAATTACTTTCAATAATGATAGCAAGAAGTTTTCTACTCCTAATTGAGCTAGCGATTATAATGTCAAGGGGCGTTTTGTAATGTCTTCCATGTCTTAATAAACCTGTCAGCAGAAATAACGCTGTTTTCTAATTTTCACCAGTGTAACATGCTACTGCACAGCTGAGGAGAAATGGCAGACTTGTGAGCACACAGCCTGCTGTTGCGTGTATTTTATGTTATTATGAGACTGGCCTGACAAGAACACACAATATGGTTAAGTCCTAAGTTACGGATTAATTCTACTCTCCAGACATGGTCTGCTCTTGACTATTGGAACTGTGCCGTCAGCCTTTTGTTTCTTTTCTCTTAGTTTCTTTGGCGGTGTCTTATTTTAACACATGGACTATAAATTCCACTTGCAGCAGAGCACAAACAATTAGTAATTAATAGTAATAGCAGCTCTGACATCCTAATGAGTTACTACTGGGTATGTATATCTAGTTTGTTTCCTTGATTTGTCTGAATGCGTCTGATGTTTTAAACTAAAGCAAGAAATCGAGGGAAGAAATTCCATAGCTCCTCAGATGGCTGGAAAGAAAAGTATCTCATTACTTAGGTGGATGCAGCAGGAACATTAAATTAGTGGTAGCGCTGTTGCGTGAGTTTCGTCCCTTATATTTACTGTACGTGATGTGGCTATCTGCAAGCGAGGCCTTGCAAAGAGGTCTGCCGATACAGTGCATACAGTGCATTCAGGTAATTCTGGTTTCTAGTAGGCAGCGCTCCTTTTACTGAAATTTCCAGGAGATCAGCAGGGGCTGTTGAAAAGGGGAGTCCTAGGAAGCTGTTTTCCAGGATTCCCATACTGGTGCAGCAGGTGTGTTCCTCGAGTTTGTGTTTCTGAAGCGTCTTCCAAGGGGAAAGTCAGCTCTGAGGATTGCTTAGCTCTCTTTGGTGAGACTACAGCATGGCCAGACCGCAGCAGCCCTCTTCCTCAGTCACAGACGGCCATGCACGGGGAAGACCTGACCTCTTTTGGGGGCTTGTGAATCCCCTGTCTTTGAGGTCTTCTATGGCCTGGGCCTGTGGTAGTAAAAAATTGCTGAGAGCTCTTGTTGGATTGACTGTGCCACTTTGGAGACCCCTCAAAGCTTCTTAAGAGCAGAGACGATCTTTTTTTTTTTTTTTTTTTTTGGCTTGTACAGCAGGCAGCACAATGTAGTCTTGGGCTGTCAGCAGGAAATACTGGTAGGGGGAGAGGTCATCTGTCCTGGACAGGGACCATGGCACAGGTTCCCCCTGAAGCGACCAAGTCTCAGCTGCCTTCTCCACATGATTGGTATATGTATTGGACCTGCTTTTTTCTTTTGATAGGTGGTATATGCACGTGATATTATCAAATTAAATAGTTGGGAAAAAAATAACTCTTCTAAGTGAAAAATCAAACAATCATTGCACACTGTTTTCCACACTGAAAAAGGAACACAAACAAATGCGCAATCGAAAGTTAGGTAAATGCTGTGGTAAGAGAGTTCTGTGAGTCCAGGACAGCAGTGAGTAGAAGAGAAAGCCCCAAGTGCCTGCTGCCCCTTCAGTCGATTTGCTCCTGCTCTGGACTTCTCTTTGGCTACATCCTGCATCCTTCTTTGCTGCTCTCCTCCCTTCTTCATAAGGAGTCATTGCCTTGGTATTTCTTTCCTTGTTTTACTCCATCTCCTCTCCAAGCCTAACCTCTACTCTGCCCTGGCAGGTGTTCTTCCCGCTCATACCGCTTGTGGATCTGCTCTTTCTTTGCCTCCCTGGGAAGGCAAACCCCTTGGCTGGTTGAGAGCCACCCCCCTTCCCTGCACCGAGGGTAGAGGGCCAAGTCCTCCCTCCCCTGCAACATGCCCGTTTCCCAGCTTGAATTTATTCAGCCATGTGGAAGAGCACTGGTGCCCGCCGCAGGGAAGGGGCTGTGGTGGGTGTACGGCGAAGCTGAAGGGACCCACTGCAGCGTGATGTACATGCATCCGGCCTGGGACTGGGGCTGGCTTCTGCACTTCAGTGATTCATCTAACCCATGCGTATAGCACAGCAGGGAGAACTTTTTCCCCCGCCTCTTCTCCTTACATTTTCAAATTTGCTGGTGTAGAGCTAATTAATTATTAAAAGTGGCTCAGAATCTTGTCAAGGCATATGGGGAATATTGGCATCTGTGTGTTTAAGTAAGCAGGTATTTTACAGCTTGAAAATAGCATATGCCTAAGGTTTTAATGTAACAATTTCATTTTGAAGAGCTGCAGCAGCAGCACAAGTGTCTACAACTCACCTACCATATGCCGTGGTGTGAGGGGACAGCACTGGTGTTACATATCCTGCTTCTTTGGTGGAGCTGGCTACAAATGTGTACTGAAATGTTTGGTTTTTTTGTGGAAAATAACATCAGTTTAAAAATATTTTAATAAAAAATCATTTTCACCTCCATTTTAGTGAGTGAGATGAGTTTAATACAGAAGTGAAAATTGCTGTGATTGTACTGTAGGAGCTGGGTTTATATGTGAAAGCATAAAATGCAGTGGATGCCAGCAGACTTCTGTACCTCGGTCACTTAAACACTATTGGAAATTCCATCTGGAAGCCATTATTCCAGTTTCCATGTTTTTCAAGGTTTGTGAGTTTGCATACATCAATCATGATTTAAAGCATTTGTCCTTTATTTAGTTAACAAGAAGGCACAGCTGTTTGCCTGCTTCTCCCACCGATCTCTGTTGCAGTGTAGCTGTCTCAGAGGACTGAACTTACCTTGAGTCTCTCCACTCGTGTAATTCTCCGTATGCTTCAGGAAGGCTTTTCCCCAGACGTTTCTGACATACACCTTTGTCCTAATTCCAAAAACAGGGTAGACCCCTTAAGTAAGGTCTGTGCCGACAGGTATTTAGGATTTCATACCGTGAGACCTTTCCAGGTCGATTAAGATGTTGAAGGCAAATTTGTCCGCTCTTCATGTGGAACCTGAACTTAAGGTATAAACGATGCCATTTGTAATTTGGTAATTTATTTTCCTGTTTCATTCATGCTGAGTAATTTTTTAGAGCATGTTTTTAAGGGCACTAGCTCAAGTACTTAGCCGTGACTGTAATGTTCCCACTGTAAGAACGCTGTGGCTGATAATGCTGCTAAGTGTCACCTTCTAAATATCTGGTAATTATCAATGATGGGAGCACAAGCGTGGGATAGTTGTATAGCTGCACACAACAGGCATTGCTTGCTTGATGATTACAGCACGAAAGGGTGGGGGATTTGCAAGCCACAAGTCCAAAGGCCGAGGTACTTTAACCACCTGAGGCGTGCTTTAATTGCCCTGAGAGGCACAGCCTGTCATACTCTGTTGCTCTTACGAGTATATTATGAGTAAGTGTTGTTTATACATCGGAGAACTTGTTGTAGATTTTATGTTGTCTTTTATGAATTTAGAAAAGAGGTTGTTTTGTCAGTAAATCTGGTATTCTATTCTTTCAGGGGAAGAAAAAAGTATAATTTGTACTTTAATTAACATTTTTTTCTAGACTGCAGCCTGTCTTGCAACTAAGAGAGTGTTATTGGTTTGGAATTGATTTTGGTGTCATATGTTGTCATTTGACAAAAAACAGTTTTACTAAGCTGTTTGACATTAGAACAGCTGGTAATGTCACTTTTGTTAATGTCTTTAACCACATTTTTAACAAAACAGCAGATGCTCATCACAAAAGCCATTTTCCTCTTACATCCAAATGTGTAAAATCAGCTAACTTACTGCTTCAATTAAAGCTGAGCCTCCTAAACAAAGGAGCTGACCTCAAAACAGACACCAGTTTCGGGAATACCCCCCAGCAGGTGTCTGGTTTATACAGAGGCCTCCCCCCACACCTATGAAATTGCTTTCTGGGGCAATAGGTTATCCGGTACACGTGGGTGCTGGGAAGGGACGCCAGAATTGTTGCCTCTGAATTTCGGAGGCTGTGTTTCGGTGCAGAAATACTCAGAAGCCACGGAAAGAACTCACCCTTATGATGTGCACAGAACGAGGCAGTTTTAGCAGTGTTATGGCCTGCTGATTAATAAAAAATTGTATTTTTAACAGCGTAGTTGAGCAACTAAGAGAAACTATCATTTGGGATATTATATACGTCAGATTTTCCTACATACAAGTATTTCCGCTTATAAAAAAGCGCCTGTGTTTAGTTTGCTCATAGAAAAGGGGATCCCTGAGCACGGTTGCCCGTAGGTGGCTTGCCAGCATGAAGGAAGAACTTGCCCAAAATCTGCACGGGTTTTTTTTGTGAGTGCAAATTTCAGTCAGCAGCAGAAATAACACCCATATTTTAGCATTTGATTTTTGACAACCAAAAGTAATGTGCATGAAGCAAATAAGTGCACGTTGTCCATCTTTGGTGTTATTCTGTGAAGTTTCTTGGACATGTGAAGTTCACTTACATTAGATTTCAATTTGAGTTCTACTGTCAAGGTGACAGACTCATTCTCTGTGTCAGGTTTTAGCAACACTTCATAAAATCTTAGCTTGAATTGTGAAATGGGAAGCGGCTTAATAGGGAGATTATTTAGCCTTTCCAGACTTTTTAATAGGAAGAAGTTAAAATGAACCTTGACAAACAATAGCAAGTAATTTTAAAATAATTTTGCATTTTTAGTATAGCAATACTGTCTGCCTCTCTTTTTTGTTTTTAAATATTTTATTTTTAGTTGAAGATCAATTCCAATCCAGTAACTGTTACTAGGCAACAATTAAAAATGCTTTCTGTAAGGCTTTTAAACTCCATTTATTACATAGAAAACGTTCAGCTTACACATACTTATTGTAAAAAAGAAATTATTGTTTTTTATCATATACGTGGTGGTAGCAAAAAAGACATGAACCTCATGACCAAGAGCCACGTCGTTCCTAGAGATCTGCCTTTTAAAAACTCTCTTGATTTATAGCAATCCCTGATAAATACAAATATGTTAAACTTTATTATGAATGACTATTAAGGTGGAAACGTAAAAATATCAGAGTTTAAGCTGAACCCTGAAAGCCTTTATCTAGTTATATCTAGTTTATCATTTTTGTGATAATTTAATAGACTCAACAAAACTGGTGTGTGCTAGAGCTGGCTGCATTGTGCTCCAGTATTTCTGCTGCTGTTTTCTTTCATTTGTAGCCAAGTTTGCGTCAGCTGAATTCATGTTTGCGTGTTATCTTTCGCTGCGATTATTGTAACAAATGCACGCACTAGCCAGGCTAGCTGTAGGAAAAACAAATATTTACCAGCTAAGACATAACGTTCGAGAGAGGGAAATTTATATTCCTAATTGTGGCCGTTTCTTCTTTATACTGGCTTGCAAGAAGTGCACGTCAGCTGAAGAAACAAAGTTGTCAGGTGGCCTCCAGTTAAGCGACCCATTGCAACAAGCTGAGCGTGATTTTCAGGTGCTGAGCACTAACTCTGCAGTGTTTCCCAACCGTCCACTCTCTTACACCCTAATTCTCTGAAGAATTATAGCTGTTTTAGCTTTTGAAGATATCTCACTGGCCAGCAAGAACTATACAGTTTAAACATAAATTGCTGACTTAGTAATAGCACAGGCAAAATTGCAGTTGGTTTAATTTGATTAGTTTCACCCATTTAGACAAATGAAAGGCAAAATGTGTTTGGCCCTGTTCTTTGTGTATATAATATTATCTTGCAGATTTTTATGAAGTAGAAAATATTTAAGCAGAATTCCAGCTGCAGCTACCATGAGTTTGTGTTGGCCAAGTGCTGAATACCTCATATGCTTTTAGCTGTATAGAAAAGCAACATGCTACAATCTGCGAGGTGGAAAGGTTTAATTTTAGGAAGGTGCTGTAGATTTTAGAAGTTTTTGAATTTATTTCAGTTTTTTGAGATTTTTCAGAAACTGCTGGTCTAGTTGTAGACCTTTATCCTTTATTTTATTTGAGAATTGTCTGTGTGAAAAGAAGCAGTCAGGTTAGGATTTTGTCCCAGTAGTGTTTTGGTACACCGTACCACCACTCTCTCTTATGGTAAATGTGTTCTAAAAGTTTTATAAAGTACTATAAAAATGTTCTAACTGTTTACTGCAGGTTATATTTCTGCTTCTGTATGTCAATAGCCCTTGACTGAAGCACAAAGTCAAATAATTCTTCATCTAATAAATCACAGATAATACCTTGTTTCAGTGGTTTGCAGTACCGCTTCCATGTTGCAGCAGTAGAGCAGATGAAATCCGAGAGTGGGCTGGCAAATTCTGTATGACTCTTTCCTTAATCTACTGAAGGGTGGCCCTTCTGGAAGGGGTCTTGAGCACCTTATTTTCACATTCCTCTGTTTCTCTGGAAAGGTTGTCCTCAACTTTTATCTTCCAAGCTGCCTGCAGTTTCTTCCTTTTGTGTCCAAACCGTTGAGGCTTTCATACCTTTTTTTTTTTTTTTTTTTAAAACACAGCACGTGCACAGAATGATATTCCCCTAAACAGAGCAGGTTTAGCTCAGGGGTTGCTCTTGAAGCCATAGCCATGACTGCTTTCCTCTGCTACTCTTGGGCTTCATTCATTTGAAGTATTGAGATAATCTCTGAGTTTTTTAGCCAGTCTCCAAGAAATGTTTCTTATTCTTGCTCAGAAGTAGAGTTTGCCCAAAAATAGTTAGGTGTACATGCCATGGTATACATAGTAGGTCTCACTGCTTCCAGCTCTTGCTCTGTAAAAGGAGCTTAGTTTCTCCTTCCTTTTTGCTCAGATAAAGGACAGTCAGTCTGTTTGGCTGGACAGCGAAGAATTGCTTCATAGTACCTGCTAACGTTTCCTCCAGAAATTTGAGGCTACACAAACTTAAGATTTGTGTAACCTGTATTGTAGACCCATGCAGAGAGAGCTAGACATGGATGATGACATACTGTAATTATTTTGCTAGGCTTTTATTAAAGAGGACCTTTCAGTCTTTAGAGAGCATGACCTAAAAGTTATTAGCCATCCTTCCACTGACTTGTGTCAGATCAAGCCTAATCATCGCTGTCTCTCTGCTATAGAATGATCAGATGGAGCTTACTGATGGATTTTAATTTTAATATCAATATTTTTATTTAACCCTATAAATAAATGATATTAGAAACTGGGGAATGAAATCCCTAAAATACTTTCTCCAAAAAAAGACAGTTATTAGTATCATTTATCTTTCAGTAATAATAGTAACTGAGAAGTTATAAAATACCAAAGATTAGTAGGACCAAGACAACCTTGAATAATGCGTGGGTTCTATTGAGAGTGGTTATCAAATGAAAGCTGACAGGAAGTCAAGGTGAAATTTGCCATAAATGAATGCCTGCTATTTATTTTGTTTTCAGAAAGTGTATCTTTCTCTTGGAAGTTGATATTCACTGAAGTTGTTTCACTGAGTGTTGATGATATTACCTTTTTTCAAAGTAGTTACTTGAGGACAATTTGAGGAAATAACTATTAAGTATCAAGAAAAAAAAACAATAGGTTTCTAAAAATCATAATGTACATGCAGACGGTTGGTAATTGTCAGTAACCGCTGTCCTTCAGAGAGATTACCTGTGCCTAAGCATAGCTGAATTGTTGAACTACTAAAATGTATGTGTCAAACGTCAAAAGCATTAACTTGTTTTTAAAAATTCATGTAATTTACATAGTACATAAAATCATTTTAAGTGTACTCACCAAGATAGTAAAGTGGAGTTATGAAATTCAAGAGTTAAGATTGCCTGTGTGTTCAGATGGAAAAGGCTCCTCTCTTTTCACTACTTGGATCTAAATACAGGGTAGAAGCATTGGGAAGACAGAGAACAGCAGTGCAGAAAGTCCCATTTCCTTTGCGTCGGAGTGCAAACTCTGCATGGACCCCACATGGTCCCTTGTGGTTGGATGCTGTTGGTGAGTGGGACATCCTGCACAAACTCTTGCAGGTTGCTGCTGCAGAGTTCGTCATGAGTTAAGCTGCAAAACTCTAGAAGTCTCTTTCACAAGGAAGATGAGAGGACAAGACAATTAACGTGATAGTTGTTAATATCTCATTGCTTAATGTGCTGCTGGAGAGATTTATATGTTGTAGGAATAAGCATTACGTAAAAGCTGTATAGAGTGGCATAAATGACCATATGCAAGCCATGATTTTAAAGAAGGTTGAAACTTGGCTGGATTTGAACAGACTTTTGTATGGACAGCAAAAGGAATGTCCTGGGCCATTTCCTTGTTAAACATGTGGAATAAGTGAAACCTCTTAAAGTTGATTCATCAGAATCTTTAACAGTGGGCAAGAAAATGTAATTTTCCTTCCCTTGTTCCTCAGGAAGACCTTTACCATTATGGCCCAGAAGCTTAAAAAAATGCAATTAGAAAATATGAGGCCAAATTTATAAAATTTGCTGAACTTATTAAGTAACTCAAGAGTATAGCAAGTGACGTTAATGAGAGGGGATGTTCCCAGCTGAAGGTCCCTTTGAATTTCACAGGCTCTGTTCTGAGCTGACAGCAGGTACCCATACCACTACAATGGCAGTGTGATGGAAATACTGGCAAAAAAGTATTGCAGCACTGAAGGGGAAGGGTGGTGCAAAGGGATGGACAAAAATTGTCAGCCGCTGTTGCAGCCAGAATCTTAATTCATGAAACTGTGGGCACGGGCAATGGCTGTGTGAAGAAAATAGACAACAACTTTAGAAAAGCCCATAGTTCCTCTGTAGACATAGGGTGGAGGTTCATACAAGCCATAGGAAGGAAGGCAGGAAAGAAAATGGTGTGACTACACTTTCTTTTTGCAACTCTGATGGTCTAACGAAAATTTAGACGTGCCAGCATGATCTTTCTTCAGATCATTTACTTTAGATCATTTCAGATCATTTACCTTCATTACCCTAGAACGGAAAGGTCTAGGGTGCATGTTTGGAGCGGGCTGTGCAATAGTCTTGTGTATTGGCCTGCTTCAACTCCAGGCTGTACCTAAACACTTGTGGACTTGAAGTGCTCTTGGGGCTCTGTTCTTTGGAAAGCTTCAGGGGCGTTTCCAAAGAATACATGTATGGTGTACTCCACGCTCTGGTTTTTCAAAGAATACGTGTATGGTGTACTCCACACTCCGGATTTTCAAACATTCATAGCTATGTCAGTTATTGCTTCTCAGGAGTTACTCAATCTATCCTTTTCAAAGACTTTATATTGCAAAGGTCTGTATTAGAGGTGACAAACATTTTCACTTGGTAGAAGTGAAGTGGAAATTGCTATGAACAGGGCAAGCTAAAGTCTATATTCTGATAAAGTGAACTGTCCCAGATTCTGTTGTGCATTTGTCATGACTTTGTTGTGATATTCTGTTTATCTCGGCAACAGCTAGACTTAGTGCTTCACTGAGGAGTGCAGAGGAAAAAGAATGCCTGTGTTGCAGACTGTGGAACAGAATGTGAAATGTGAATGCTCTTTGGAAAGTAGAAAGGTCAAAATGAAATTACTTTTCTGAACAAGTATGAATATTTGCATTATTGTGCAGAAAACAGCAATGCTAAGATGAGATTTTACTGTTTAGCTTAGCTAATCTTTATTATATTACAGCTGGAACCTCCCAGACACTCCGAACATAATGCTGCCACATGGATATTCCTTATCATCATTAACTAAGCGGTAGACGGAATTAATCTCAATGGTTTCAATTCTGCGTTTATGACCTTGGGTATGTTTATTCATCAGTACATACGAATATGGGTCTTTGGTGAATGACACCACAAATAGCTTCTTTACCAGCTTCCACAGCTAGTCCGTATTTACTTTCCATATCCTCAGTTTTAGATTCAAAGCATTTTGATAGATTTAACTAATAACCCTGTCCCTAAACGCTCTTCACAGGAAAGACAGATTTGCTTCCACTGCTCACCTAGAAGTGCCAGTGCCAGTGCCAGTGTGCTGTCCTACCGTACTTCAGAAAAGACAAATAAATTGCATAAGGTCTTTTCAGGCCAGAGTTTTCCTGGATTTCTTCAAGCTTTGAGTTATTCTGAAATTTTTGAAATGATAAAGTTGCTCTAGAAAAGAACTGGTTCATTTAGCTAAATGTGTTTCAGCTGAAGCCTTCCTGGTTCAATTAACTTTTCTCCATATGCAGTGCCACTGGACAAAAAACATGTTGCCGGTGACCTGCAGCTCCAGTATAAATCAACTTCACATAGAATCATAGAATAATTCAGGTTGGAAAGCACTTCAGGTCTCGAAGCAGGGTCAGCTGTGAGATCAGACATGTGTCGTGATTTCCTATTATGTGTTCTGCAGGTAGGTTACCAAGAACCTGAGAGGTTTAATTGGGAGACATACCTTTTATGACATCTCTAAATGCCTATTTTAGCTCACTTGAAACTTCCTTGTATCTTAACACATTTTAGAAGTGCAGTGACAGTTACCAGTGCATGAAGCTGGTGCTCCCTCATACAGGCCCTGCTTCAGAGCTTTACATCTCTTCTCTGAAAAGAATAAGCTTTTAGGCAGGTGGTTTCCCCAGGAAGAAGCTAATTTCCTCTGCAAAACTGATGGCCATAAGCCCTATTTCCCTCCACTCTTTCTTTCCCCAGAAGGAGATTATTCTTAAAATTTCTTATATTGTTTCTATCCCAAATTAGATATGACAGCATGTTTCTCTTAAGGATATGAAGTTCATGATGCTGTATGCTTGCCTATCAGTTTTCTGTCCTAATTGCCCTTCCCCAACTTTTTAACATTTTTAATGAATTTAAATGAAATTTAATGAAGAGAGAAGGAATCTGAGATCTTCAATGGGATTTTCAGTTTGTCTGAGCTTCAGTGAGAGTTCATCCCTTACTGGAATGCAAAAATCCAGAAGAGAGGTGCACATTCATGAAGTCCTAAGAAAGGATGTTTAATTTGTCCTGCTGCTCATGGTATGACTTGGGGATTTGTGGATGTGCTTTGTTTTTAACCAAGAATTGTGATTATAAGCAGTGAAGGGAATAAAAGATGCCTGGTACCCCACAGGATCAGAAGGTAAAGTGCTTCCTGAAGGAGAAGGAAGTTTGTGTGTACCCGGAGATGAGGAGGGGGAGTCAAGGACTGAGGGATCCTGGGATGAGCTGGAAGCTGCTGTTTGCTGAGGAATGAATGTTGTGTCTGGCACAGGGGAGAGAACAAGAAACCCTTCCTAGTGGCAGAGAGCAACAGGAAGGTGCAATGGGAGTCCTGGCATGGAAGGAGAAGAGGAAGACAGTGGAAAAGGCAAAAGAGATGTGAGGGTGTGAGGGACCTGGCGAGCTCTCTGTGGCCTGGGGAAGAGGAGAGAATGACGAACAAGCTGCTCCTCAGCCATGAAGAAGGTGCTGTGGACTTCAGGCAGCCCTGACTTTGTGGGAAAGGAGGAGGCAATTAGTGTCGAGGCTGGTAGGAAGCAAGGAATGGAAGTGTGCAAAAAGCTCTGAGCTACTGCAATGCGCTCATCCCAAGAACCACTGCAATCCCCACTCCTTACATAGCTTTACTGATAATGCCAGCCCCATCAGTAGAGTCAGGTGAACCTTAATCTTACCATATTCATTATACTGAGTTTACATCTCTGACTCGGAGTGCATAATGAGCTGCTTACTTGATGCACCAAAAGTGATGTCATATTTTGCTTGAATAACGTATAAGACATTTTTACATTATGCAGCTTTCTTGTTCCAACCTTTCAGCTAAATGCTGCAATCTAATGACAACAAGAAAATAGTTTCTGCAAAGATGCAGAAGTATTTCATGACAAAAGCAACATTTGGAGTAACATTCTAGAAAAGCAGACACTTTTTTTCCCCTTGTCACTCTCATTAAGGCTCTGAGAGACTTTTTTTGTACTGTGTCTCGCTGTTGGAATACCTGCTCCAAACAGCTTTCTGTAGTGGAAATCCAATTTAATCTCAAACAGTTTTATCAGTTCTGCATTACTTTTTTCTCCTATTGGAAAATAAAATAAAAAGATCATATGTCAACCTGACTACAAGGTGTAAAGCTTCTGAGCTTGCATTAATAAATTTATGCATCAATTATGTGTTTGCACATTTATATGTGTATAGCTGAAGGCAGCTTCTTTGCAGGCTGAGGTTTATTTATGCTGCACAGCATATTTTTTTCCCGTCTCTGGCATTCTTGAAAGGCAAATTTTTTCCTGAGATTGTCCAGCTTTCAGGTCTTCATGAGATTACAGTTAATTTCTTCTTCAGGGAGAAGGAATCTGAGAAATTAAATAAGATGTCTGTCTGGGAATGCAATATGCATGTATTGACTTTAATTTTTATTCTAACATTAACTCCTTTTTTCAGTCTGAATATGTGCTTCTGCTTATGCATAGGGGTGCACGCACTCACCCATGCTGTGCTTTCTACAAACTAGTATGGGTTTAGAGAGCCCAAGGGCAAAGGAAGGGTTTAATGGAAAACATTGTTTTAGCTGTCAATTCAGAACAAACTTAAAAGCGAGTTCAGGAAGTCATTGCCTCCTGGTTCCTGCTGTAGAGTTAGAGGGAGCGAGGGCGACTGCAGCTCTGGAAATGGCTATGTTGGCGGGTGTCCTTGCATCCGTGTGTAGCTCTTGTCGGGGGGGGGGGGGGGGGGGGGGGAAGGGGGGGGAGGGGTCTTGATTGTGCTTAATTGCTCTGAGCAGCCTCACCTGGGGCCTCCACCCACGCTCCCTGGGCTCATTGCTCCAGGGCCTCCACTGAAGTCCTGAGCCCTCAGTCAGATCTGAACAGTGTTGTAAGTGACCCTGTCTCTGGGATGGCCTTCAGAACAGTATTGCAGGTATGGTCTTGTCCCCAGCCCTGTCTCCTGACTGATCTGCGTGGATGAACCATGCTGCTGGTCCACCACTTGCTGTGTTTGGGGCTGCTTATAGACCCTGTGACCAGCACCAGCACTGTATGCTGTGGTTGGACCCTCTGGTGCTGCATGTAGGTGAGGACACTGCTTGCGTTGGGTTGCCCCGGCTTGTCCTTCCTTCCTGGAGCAGTGCTGGTTCCCAAGGGCTGTGCTGGCTCAGCACTAGTGACTTGCCAGCAGCACCTTACTGCCTTCAAGTGCAGCTGTGTCAGCTCTGGATTTCATATCCCTCTTTGATTTTCAGGTCAGTTGGCTCCCTGGCTTTCCCTATAGCTGTGCTGGGTCCTGTGTGCTGAGAATATGTTGCAGCGTGTTGAGTTGCTGCACTGGGGGAAACCCCCATTGCTGCTGCTTGTAGCCTGCTTTAAGTGAAGTGATTTGTCACTTCCAGTGCCAGTAGATCAATTCTCATCAGTGTTAAGCTAAGAAAGACGGACAGGCTAGAAACAGAAACCTATTTCCTTTTTAAGCAGCTGCTGTGTGGTTGTACCCATAGGAGACGGTGCTTACCTTGGCTGTGAAATAGTGCCCATGGCTAAAAAGCTTTTGGCATTGTAAACGATCACACATTTCATTTCAAGGTGTTTTCTCTTTCCTTCGGGCAGTGTTGTACAGCTCTATTCCTCAAAACGTGACACTGGTTAATACTTCATCAAATAGTTGAAAATAACAGTAATGCAGCACTAAGAATGAGAAGTACTGCAAATGCAGAAAATACCAAGAGCCAAGCTTGTTCTGGAACTGTTCACTTTGCCGTACTCTATGTTCTTACATATTTTATGCTGTATTGGAGTAGAACACTGCAGCTTCAGCTAGCACATTTGGTATGACCTATGTTTATGAAAGAAAGAGGAAGAAAGAAAAACATGTAAGAGTTAAGTTAAAATTTTTCAACTATTAGAATTTCTGTTGCTGTAATCAATCTTGCCCCAAGATGAAGTTGTTTTACCTCTGTGATTCACATAAGATGCTGCTACAAAACTTTCTTTGGAGCAACTGCAAAATTTCTG
The DNA here is from genome assembly GCF_040807025.1 of Struthio camelus. Lineage (NCBI taxonomy): Eukaryota > Metazoa > Chordata > Aves > Struthioniformes > Struthionidae > Struthio > Struthio camelus. The sequence continues at coordinate 11,061,693 of NC_090955.1, read as the reverse complement.
TGCTGATACTTTGCAATGCACATTGGCTCTGACAGCTTTACTGCAACTGTGCTTCAAGGCTTGACTTCTGCAGTCAGCCCACCAAGAGATACGTAGTAGGGCTGAAGCGACTTTCAGGAGAAACAGGCTGAAGAGCTGAAATGCTGGCTTTGCTTTCTGCTGTCAGCTCCAATAGGTGCGAGCAGGTTGAACACTAAGAAGAGGGCTAAGAATAGAAGTTTTCAATCCCAACAGTGAATGTGTCAGAAGGGTCCTCAAACACGAGATCAATAATTGATTTGGCAGTTTTGCCTTTGGTGCCTGCCTCTTGCTATATAAGCTCTACTCTGAAGGCCTAGATGCTGGCACTTCTTTGCATTTAGCGGTACATTCTCCCATGAATAGGTCCAATTTCTAAGCTAAGCTGAGAGCAAAAGCATCAATACCTGACTTAAACAGTGATCACGATGCTTAGTAATGTGAGCTCAGGGCTGTCTCAGGGTTTTGGGAAGCTGTGCCTAGAGAGTGGATCATAGCTTCTGTGGTCCTTGGCAGTTCTGGGTTTCTCATGCTGTGAGCTGCAGGCCCCGTGAATGAGCCCAGCTGCGCTGGCTGGGCATGCCTGAGTCAGCTGGGAAAAGCTGTATTATGTAGACTTGTTTTTAAAACATATGTTCATATCTGAGGCTTGTGATTGACCGTGCAGCATGGGAAATGCCAAGTTCCCTGGGGTATCTGACAACGCTAGCCCTAGCTTCTCGGTTGTAGGGACCTTTTCCAATGGGAGCCTGGGGCTTGACTTGAAATGGTGCTCTGTCAGATTGCATTTGCAGACCGGGAATATCCCATATAGCAGTTGCTGGAAATCAGTGCCTTCAGCTGAGTAAGGGTGTTAGGTTATTTTCACTTGGATATTAAGTGATAATTAGTATTCTGTGTGATTGTATCTGGAACATAGGATGTACGGCTCTCCATTTATTGAGAATCCTGAGAAATGCTGGTGGTCTTTCACTTTATAATCTGAGCTACATTTGGAGGTAAAGTGATGCTTGCTTACCTTATAAATGTTGATTTCCTCCCTCTGCTGTTTGTAAATTTAATTTATAATGATCTGCTGCCAGTCATTATCATGTATAATGTGCTCCTTTATAGAAAATAATTAGAATAATGTATTAGGGTTAGTAGTGAGTCCTTTTCATAATGTGTATGTGGGCGTACAGTTTGTCGTTGATTTTGATACAAAGGAAAATGGAGGTTAAGAGTATTGAGGTTGATATGGGCAGAAATACTCCTCAAGGCTTATTTGGTTGAATTTTTAGATTATATTTCTTTAAAATAGTGATTTAAAGCATGCTAGGTGTTAGGACTATTCTATTATGTATCACTTCAGAATCTGTGCAGTGCCTGATTTGGGAAATGTTTATACAAGCTTGAAAGAGGCTGCAGAAAAAGGCTATTTGAAATGGTAAGTGCTGATGTTGGATAGACTTGCTGTAGTAAAATCCTTGATGTTTTTTTTACAGCTTTAAGGGCAAATCTACCTCATTCACTGCTGTAAATAATATTTATCAAATGAACTTACATTAAGGGACTTCCAACCTAAGTGCACTTCTGAACTCTTTAAGGATGATCTGAGGCCACAAGTTTTTTTGAAAAATGATACTAATTGTTTCTTATGATTGAAGGAGACTAAGCAGAAATCATCCTGTATGCTACCTGGATAATGCTATTATTTTCATGGTAATGATCTGCCTGATTGCTGGGTGTCACTGGAACACATTTATTTTCTTTTGACATGTACAGCAGAAAGCGTACAGCATCAGTGTTTTCAACCATCATACCTGACAAAAACCAGCCTAGTCAAATGAAGGGCCTTAGTTTAACGAAATGCATCGGTGTGCACCCTGCTTGCTCTGGGCAGATTACTGAGAGAAAGGGATTTTGTGTGAGCAGATCAGAAGGCACAGTCGGGACTCTGTCTGTCACGGTTACACAGCAAGCCTTGTTACGCTCCTTCCTGTCCCAGTCTCCTGGTAATAAATCTTCCCTTGATTGACTGAAATTGCACTTAAGTAAAACTCGCTTTAACCAGTAAAAATCTCCCAGGCAATTGGTACCTGTTTTGGGTTTTCAGAACAGTTTGGAGTATCTCGTCAATTTATTTAAATAAAACTACAGTTTCCCTGTCCTGCAAAAGAGGTGGGTTGATATCCTTTCCCTCTTTTAGCCTTATAAACACTTGGGAAATTGGGAAATGTATTGGGAAATGTATTCACTTCAGTGCTTAGGAACATCAAAAAGAGATGTTGTTTTCGCATCAGTGATCAGCACCGAGTATCAAGTTGTATTTGGGAAAGAATCTGGCATATCCCTCAGTGACTTATCTGGGAAGTGTGAATGGCATTTAATAAAACAGATTTTCCAGCAAATGACAGGCCAGAGCCTTGAAGCAAAAAGTACTTCTGCCCAGTGCCAATCATTCACTTTCTTTCAGCTCAGTGATTTATCCCATGTAAAAATGTTCTTGTGTTTAAAACTGGTCCACAGTGCACCAACAGTAAGCTGTCAAATCCTCACTGAAGCAATAGCATAAAATACGAAAACTTGCACGCTAACCAGACTTGGGTTACTCTTCACTTCTTCCTGGATCTATTGGCAGCTGTTAAGAATACTCTTAATAAGGTATTCATTTGTATGAATGCTCACTGTTTGCATCCTTCATAGAAAAGAAGGATTTTTTTTTCCAATAGATGTATAAAGCAAAATAGTGATGTCACTGAAGGTGATGGCACTTATATTACTTTGACTTTAAATTTGTCTAGGATTTTGCCTGCAGATTTTTGCATCAGAAGGGAAATGCTGAATTTCTAGTCTGGTGTTCTGTATAATGAAAGACAGATTATTGGTTTGAAGGGATTATACAGCCATGGAACCGTTCTCTTAGAAAATTAAAGAAGCCATTATAGTAATAACACAGGAGTCATGATAATGTCTCCTGTTGCTGTTTGAGCTACCTTGGGCATATCTTTCCTCTCAGAGTTTCCTCTCATTTATGTTTTGGCTATTTAGCTGTACTCCTACATTAAGTCCACAGCCAATCTGAAATACATCTCTTCACCTACCCTATCTGACTTCACTTTTCTATTTTTTTAGTGGTTGTGTTTTAATTTCAATCCACTTGCCTCATTTTTCCTTGTAGTGTTCCTACTAACAGTAGGCTCTGAAGGTGTACTAGGTGACAAGACTAAATTTGTAATGTGGACAAGATGCTTTTGTAGTTTTAATAAGCACTAAGTGCCCAAAGAAAGCATTGGTATTGTGTGTACTGTTTGCCTCAACTAATGAAATTATAATAAAACCATGGTTTGCCTTATCTACCCCTAATTTTAAAATATTACATATCTCTTAACTAGCATGGTTCTCCTTTCTCAAAAATAGGTGGTGATTATAGGAAATACTGTAAACTCTGCTCAGGAGCTGAGTGGAAGACCATGCATCCCACTTGAGCTTTCTTTTTGACATAACCCTCAACGTAAACATGGTCCTAAATGCCTTTTCGGAGTTTAAATCGTATCGTGCGTCACATCAGCATGCTCCGTCACAGAAGATATGGTCTCATTCTTCAAAGGTCCTGGAAAGGTCTCTTATCGTTTTCCATGGAAAAAGTAATGCACTGCAGAGTATTGTAACATTAAGCAAGTTCAGTTGTATTTGCTGTTGTTAATTACCCTTACAAGGTGGATAAGAAGTCTATGGGGAATTCCTTAGAAGAGAAGTACTTTGCCCTTGGGATGTGTATTACCATATGGAAAGCAGGCTTATGTTCTTGGTTAATTATCTTTGTTTCAGTTCATTTAAAGGAAATGTAATAATTTGTTGGTTGTTAGTACCTGTATATTTTTAAATGGGAAATTGCTAGAATAATAAAGACTCCTAGGGGATGCTTACAGTACTCCAGAAGACGCTTTTAATTATTTTTTCCCTAGGTGTTAATTTTTCTAAGTGAAACTGACAAAATATTAAACAAAGGTGACGTACAGCATCTTTGGAAAAGAGTGTTTCAGTGTTACTACTGTTTTTTTTACAGATGATGCCAAACTTTTCTCCCGATAATAATTATATTCCTATTTCTTCTTTCTGAAAGACTGGAATTGCACTGCATTTGATAGCTTTGAGCAATAAAAATATCAAAGCAATAATTGAAACTGGGTAGGGCAATAGCACTTAGTCTTGTCTCATGGAATCGTGAATGTCATGGAAAGTAGGCAAGGGAAAAGCTCGGTATTATAATAAACCGAAGGATATGGGTATGATCCTATTGAACAGAGCCTGGGATTATTCCCCTGGCTGGTAACAAGATACTGCTTGTCATTGCAGGAAAGTATTTTTTGCTTTATAAGGTATTACGAAGCTCTCTGTTTGGGGGGCAGTGAGGAGCCTGCAGAGCTATGGGAGAAAGCAGCCATTTGATTTTTAGAAAAGGCTTATATCTGTGGTCAGGGCTGAGGCCCTTCTTGTTTTGCTTGTTTGCTTCTCTAATTATTGCTGCACATTTCCACTAGCTTTTGGCAATATTAGGAAAAGCTTTACATTTTATTCGTTAAGTAAAACTAGGGTAATTTTTCCTCTCAGTCAAACTAAAATTGTGGTTTATTATTATTGCTTATATTTGGCAGCTTTTGCTAGCCAAGTATTTTTATATAAGACTATGAAAACAGAGGGTCAGATTGAAGAGGTTGTTTTACTAATTTCAAGTAACTGAAAGCAAAAAGTGTCATCTAAATAAAAGACCAATTACTTCCCAAGCACTTATAAATTAGTAGGTTTATCCTTTTTCTATTAAAGAATAAAACACAGTCAGCGCTATGCATTGTATTCCCAGGCATTAACTGGGAAACCATAGTAACCCTCCAAAGTTGAAACAAAGAATGATTGGTCCCCACACTTGTATACCTGCTCCACCTGGCACTGGGTTGCGATAGAATGGATGGATGGACCTCATTTAGGAGGAAAGGAATCGAACAGTTGGCATCTTCTGCTTCCATGAACCATAGCAGTCTATGGATCAGATGTTCTGAAATAAAGACTGAAGGGGAGTTGAAGGACTTAACTCCTTCCTGTATCGCTTACCGAACAAGTAAATCGGTGCTGTATGCTCTTTAGGGCATAGTCAGCTCTCCTGCGCCAGGTAATAGACAAACAAGTAGCCCGTTCTGTCAGTGTTCACAGGCATAAGTGGATGTACTCAAATGTATTCCCAGATGAGTTTTGTGGTGCTTGGAATGGACTTAGTCTAAAAATCCTTACTTAGACTCTCTTTTTAAATTGCAGCAATTCTTTCCTCTTCTTGCTACAAATAGCTTGCTGCAGACTCTACTTTAAAGTTAGGGTAAGTCAGAAAAATTACTTGAGAACATCACCTTCTTTGCCAACAAACCGGTCTAGGGTATCCTCTGAGCCATGTAGGTTGACATCATCACATCTGCACTTGCTTCGCGTTCCAGTTATTCTGAAAGAGCCAGGACTGCACAAGCATAACTGAGGGCTGCGTTTGGTCAGGAGAATCTTGTTGCTGCTGTCGCCTCTGCGACACGAACCAGAAAGTGCGCAGCTTGATTTTTCTGTATCTGAGTCCAAGTGTGCAGAAAACCTGATCAAACTTGCTCTGGAAATGCCAGAATTGCCTTCCAGAGTAGAACTGTGGTTTAATTCAGTGAAATGTCTAGTTCAGACAGTATTATCCTACGGAGGTCAAATAGTGTCTAAAGCCTAAATAGATTGCAATAACTGTTGTCATGAAGAAGCGTGCCCTCTGCTGAGGCCAGGAATGTTACTGTGTGATTATAACTAACTACCAAAAAGTGGATCTTTTGTTGTGGGGATGTTTCCTTTCAATATATTGGTAGGGACCTTGCTTAATTAGAAAGGGATGAGTACAGGCATTTCGCTGGAGGCATGGGTAGTAAGGCATCTTCAGCAAAACATGTTTTATTTTCTTTTGTCCTCTCTGATAACTTGTAACATCAGATTATTGATAAAAGACAGACCTGCTTTCTTTTGTTCTATATTATATGGAATGGAGATCATTCTGCTGTCTTGGGGAAATACTTTGGATGAATGTAGGCGCATAGATTGCATTTATGTATTTCACGTTCCCATATCTATGACTGCCTTATCAAACTAAGGTTTTGCCAGACTCATGGGGCATGCATGTGAACTCAGTATCTGAAAATAGATGCATCTGGTTCTGAACTGTGGTTTTCATCCTTTCATCCAGTCTTCTTAATTAAGTGTCTTTACATACCAAGAAGCATCTTGGCTTACACTGTGAAGCTGTTACCTGCGTGATTATATTGCTGCTTGATTTCTGTAAAATTTGCTTTTAAAAAATCAATTGAATGTAAAATTATGCTGGTAATACAGACATGATTTTCAGTTGTCATGAGCTTTGATTTGAGATTGACTGGTGGTCGTCCTACAGTGCTTTCTAGATATGGCAGTAAAAGCTAAATAGATCTTACAAGCTTCTGTTTTAAACATCTCAACTACAAATGAGAGCGAAGGCAGTTTGCAGTTTACGTCACTCAGGACATCCTAGCTTATATGTGACACCATAAGCACAGGCTGAGGTTAAACACTGGCCTGCCTTATAGGCTTGGAGAGAGCAGCCTATCTCTGTATTTAAAGGTTAGAAGATCCCATTTTAACTTCCCTAAATAGCTATTAGACACAGGTTGGTTTGGTCATTTTTCAATCCCTTCTCCTCAACTGGGAGTGTATCCCTTCATTTTCAGAAACTATTTGGCCTTTTATTTACAACTTTCCTGTTAATTTACTTAGGCTAAGAAGATCTCATTTTGATTCATAATAATGTGGCTGAGAAGAAAATCTATCACCCCGATATACCAGGATGGAAGGTGGCTTAGATTTACAGCCAGGAATAGTGAAATAGGGATTTTGTACTATAGGGATTTTTGTTGTATTGTTTCACATTTCTCTCAGGTAATGGAAAGGATTGGTGTCTCTCTCTGGTCCTAGGCCAACAATGTGCATAGCCCAAATGACACAGCAGAAGCCAAGTGGCAGCCATGTGGTATGCTGCTGCTTCACAGCAGCCTTCTCCTTCCCCCCAGTGTGGCTCTTGCTGCTAGGTCTGCCTGAATCATTATTGCTGAGGTAAAATTTTGCAAAGTACCCTGTTCTGTTGGAAGGGAAGTTTCTCAGTTTTCCTTGAAGTTTCATCATTAATGGCTGTTCTGAAACAAGAATAAAAGAACAGAGATCCCAGCCAGATATTTTTGTGTGCATCTATGGTACAGGATAAACAGCTTCCTAGTTTTTGAGTATTTAAAAAAAAAAAAGATCTGCTCTTAATCACATAAGATGAGGGACTTGAACCTGGCTATACTTAATGGCTGGCTAGTGCCCTGCAGTCTCCCTCTCCCATTGTAGTTTATTCTCAATTTGCAAAAGATGAGAAAGATTTGTTAGTCTGACTGAAGAAGGCAACTGACACCCACCAAACTCTTGGAGGCTCAGCTGTGGGCAGCTCAAGCTGCAGGTTCAGAGCAGAGGGCTGGTAGTCCAGGGTGAAAGGAATCCTGGGCAGATACCTGGCAGCTATACGTCTGAACAGGTAGCTAGCAGCTGTATGGCCAGACGTGTTAAGTCCTGTAAATAGGCCAAAAAGAGTGTGTGAGTGGTGTATAAGCCTTGTTCTAGCCCTTTCCACAGAGTTGAGGTCTGGTTAAAGGCTGAATAACATTTAGTGTCATCTGGATTAGTCTCACCTGGAATCTTTGTCCAGTGTTGATGGCAGCACACAGAAAAAGAGGCGATGGCCTTTGTCAGCTTTGCCTACAGTTGAGTTCAAAGAGTGGAGAAAATAACTGTCACTGAAAGGCATCTGGCTATTCATCTGTGGGGACTGGGGCACCGTGCAGGTGTCCTTGCTGTGCACTCTGCCTCCAACAGCCAGCAGGTTCCTCTCTGTAGAGGAGAAAGCACAGCAGCAGCTCCACGAAATAACACCTGAGAAGTGTCTCCTTCCCCTCTCTTCCTCCTCTCGTTTTCTTGAGGATTGTCTATAGAGGAGGGACAATTTGGGACAAAGCTGTATCACTGAAAAACGGGCAGGAGAACAACTTGACAAGCTGTGTGAGGAACTAGAAGGCCCTTTAGCTAGAGAGAAACTACGGAGCGTTTGAACGCAGAACATAGAAGAGTTGAAGAAATACAATGCATTAGACTTTAATGAGCATTATACAAGATCTTCCTAAAGTATTGATTAACTAGGCATTAGGGACTTTTGAACCTTAAATGCCTGAGAAAGCTTGCAGGGTTTAAAAGACTCAATGCTACCCCACAGAATAAGAATCAGGTTCTGGGTAAAAGGCTGAATACGGCAAAGTCTTTGGTACAGCTATTCTGGGCTACAAAGAGCCTTTGAGTGCTCAACAATAGCATCAGTGTTGGAAGCCCAAGAAGAGAAAGGAATAGAAAAGCCACATATTCTGCAAATCATCTCCATGGCATTTAAGTTTGGCTAGGAGAGAGTGAAAAGATCAAGTTAAAACATGGAGCTACTCAGAGAAAGGCTTTGTCTCATTTACGTCCTCACCTGCTATTTGGAGAGGCTTTTCAGAAATGATGACTGAGAGAAGGAAGAGGCTTAATTAATATGTGTGCTTAGAATCACTGCTCCCCATCCTTGGTGCTGTGATCATTTCCGCAGGCTGCTAGTCCTTCACCTGGGGTGCAAATGTGGTGCAGGGCTGAACTCTGCAATTCTTCACCCAAGGTGGTAGCCCCAAGTATCCTTACAGTGAGAGCTCCTACTGCTATGAGTCAGGGGTGCTCATGTCTGGTGGGGAGTGGGTGCCCAGAGAGATTAAGGTAGCCCTGCTATAGGGACAACAGGACAAAGCAGTTGTCAAGACTATAAATTGAGAGTCCTTGCCATTTGTTGCATTTCAGCTACTAGCTGTTTTCAGATGTTTTCATTCTCAATAGCTTGTAAAAACAATGGAGCTATAATCAGACAACTTAAAGTAGATGATGATTCTCGCAGTTCAGAAATTCATATAAAGTTTTATGTAATCCACACCAGGAAGTAGGGAAAAAAAAAGGCAGTGGATGTGAAAGAGCTGGATGCCAATTAAGAAACTTATGACAAATTGGTCAAAGACGACAAGCATCAAAGGTAGATTGACGTTATCTGAATTTCTTAAGACTGCGATGAACCACAGTCTTTCTCTGCTTCAAAGATTCACATGACACCTGCCATCCCATTCCATTTAGAGGTGTTCAAGAAGATGAAATAAAAGACTTTATTTGAGAGGAAGAAGGTCTAGAAGAAAATACCCTTATCAAATGAACAGAAGAACCGGGAGAATTAACCAACCATCCTAAAGATGGTAAAAAGCTGAAGAAAGCAAAGTGAAAATCACAGAAGGTAGAGCTGCATCTGACATGCTGGATCTGTCCCATGCAGCAGGGCTCTGAGATGCTGCCAGACTTAAAGGATGGGCCTACCCTAACACGGAGATACCCGTGCAGTGCAGAGGTAACGGCCTGGGGTGTGTCTGATACTGGAATGAATGATGCTAGGACAAAGTGTGTTTGAAGCCACAGTTTGCATGATTACTGTCTTTGTGATCTTTATATATGCAAAAAAACTGCCATTTAGTGCAACTCTTGTGGATAGGTTTGCTGTTCCTGTATACTTAGGACTAAGTCTTGATGATGGTGTATAAGCTAGTTGACTTGCTATTTCAACATTGATTCAGCTAAACATATCTGTTTTGTAATTTTGTTTTGTTTTTTAATTCCAAACTAGGCAAAAGCAATTAAATTCTTTTAAGTTCTGTCTTAGCACTGTGCTAAATAGTCAAAGTATTACCTTTGGACAGTTTATTCACCTATGAAAAAATACACTGAATGAGCATCAGTCGATAGTTGAGTAAAGCATCAGCAAAGAATCTCCATGTCTTCATGTGACTTGCAGACATCCTTTTTCTGGTGTAGTTTGCTAGGAAGGAGAGTAACAGGGACAGAGCTGTTGATATTGGAGTGTATTTGCAATTAACAGCTTTCTCAGTTAACCCGCACCTTACCTTTCTTTGACATTTAATCACCTGCAGAAGTCAGGTGATTTTTTTTTTTTTTGATTAGTTACCCTGATATGAATGTTATCCTTTAATTGTAAACAAGCAGAAGTGAATTACTAGCAGTAGAGAAGCACTACAGCAAACCAAAAAGGGAATATATTTTCAAAAGGTTTCTCTCAACAAGGCTTTTTCATCTTTGTACCAGGCCTCCTACATTTCAGCCACGCTCACTTTCTCCTGGGAGCTTTTGAATCCGTTGTCAGTCTGTAAAATTAGAAAGAAGAGTGAGTTGAAAAACTGTAGACACTAGAATTTTCCTATTAAAGATCATCTCTGCCTCAGTAGACTATCTGCATATCCATCCATTGCCAAATGTTCTGAAACGTTTTCATGCTGTCACAATTTTCTTCTCATACTTCTTTAGTGCATTTAATAACTGGGAAGTTTGCCTGCATAGTGATACATAAGAGAAAGTAAATTACCACAGATGAGAGGGGAAAAAAGGTGAAACAGGCCAAGTGTGACACTGTCTGAGATGTACATACTGTGGATGTGCAGATTCAGTTCCTACCTAAATAAACAAATGGCTGCATGGAGGAAGCGAAGAGGATGGTTTAGCAAATGATTACATGATTATAATATTTGCAGAATAAAGACTCTATTACTCCTTTGAACATTCAAGCTGTCGCGTTTCACTTAAATGAGATAGTATTTGGGAAGATGCGTGCATGCATGCATGTGTGTACGTGTATGTATATGTCGGTTATTAAAAACCACATCCTGCAACAGGCTCCAGGATTAGGCCTAGAATTTGTTAAAACGAGATAAAGCCTTTCCTTTGGAAGAGTAAATTATTTTATAAGAAAAGGTAGCAGAGCAGCTCTGCAATCCTTTTCCTTTAAGTGCAAGCCTGGATTAGTTATTGCATATGACAGAGGGTAGAAACAAGTAAAACTCTGTAGAGGTGGGAAATTAAAACATCAGACCTTTACTGGAGTCTATTTATGAGGATGATTTCCAAACAGGAACCTGGTAGGCCAGAACAGTAAACCTTCCCGTAAACCGTACTGCTGGGACTTGTGCTGCTAATATTTTAACAAGGACTAGACTATCACAATAGGGCGAATTAAATAAATAAATATTCGGTTAGTGTTGCCTCTCAGGGGAGAGAACCAGTGATGTGGTGAGCTATTGATTCAACTGTTTTCCTAATTAAACATAAATTATTGCAATAACTACGGCTAAGGAAGGAGGCAGCAGGCAGAGGGTCCTCTGTGGAAAACGTTGACGTTTTGCACCCGCTACAGATATTGAAGGTACCGAGGATGCTCCATGGCATCGTTCAGTCTCACTGGTGGGATGTTCATGTGGAGGAGAAATTCCTGGGGAGAATGTAAGGGAGAGGCCATTTTATTATGTACTTAATTCATGGCAAAATAACGATGGATCTACAAAAGTATTTTTTACAAGCCTTCGTAGCCATGATTATTTAGCAGAAACACCACTAAGACACAGAACACATTGCAAACACTGATAATCCAGATGACAGTTCTGTCAGAGAGACACTTCGAAAACAGCTGCCAGGTCTGTAGTCCCCAAGAAATACCAGCCACTTACTTAAAATGATTTCTTTGTTAAATATGTAGTTTAATCTGCCAGGATACTTAAAGCAGTAGTATTTCCTAGATGATCAGGTCCACAGATGGATTTCTGTCTGCATGGTCTCACTCAATTAATGGTAACCATTCTGATATCTTCAAGGTATTTGAAAAATACCCTTTAACTGACTACAGTAATAGCTGTGTGTGGGTGTGCTTTTCTTTTTTTTTTTTTTTTTTAGTGGTCCTCCTTACAGCATGTTCTATTAATAAGATGTTAAATAGGGCTAATGAGATAACAGAATTCAGTTTCTGCTGCTCAGCATTCATTTGACGTTTGTGATATTTTATTATGCAGACATTCTAGCTTAAGACTGCAAGTACCTATTAGCAGGTGCTGCACTATATATACAGAGTACTGAAATGTGCCTCTTGAATGGGGTTAAAATGTATTTTAGTGAATTTTGGTGAATTTGCTACACCACTTGAGTATAATTTTTCTTGTGCAGAGGCTTGATTCAGAGCCCGCTGGTGTTAGAAAAGGATTATTCTGCTTTAATCTGGGATGGGCTATATGCGTATGGAAAAGCAATCTCTGTTTGCACATCAAGGAACTGCAAGTAGAGATTGGACCTGAGCAGCGTGTGAATTAAAGTCTAATCTCTGTTCCCATTCAGATATGCCTTTGCTGTGGCTTTATGCGTGGCAAAAGCAGTATATGTTGCATGCACAGAGCAAAAGGCATATACCTCTGTGGGCACATTGGTTTCCTCACAGAGGAGAAGACATGTTGCGTTCATTTTCCATTCTCGCCTATCTTGGCATGCTTGAGGTGTTATTTCAGCCTATAGGTGTGTGTGTTCTGGCATATAGTGTGGCAGCTCTGCTGCAATCTGCCTGATTTGTCTTAGGACAGTTATTTTCTTATCAAAGGATAATTCAAGTGTATTATTAAGACAATGGATTTGGCTTTCCAATGAGTTTGTCTTTAAGAATGGTTTTCTGAGAATGAGTCAGCCATATGTTAAATCAAATTTAACATCCATTATGAAACACTGAATCATACTTTATATCTCTGTAATGATAATAAATGATCATCTCTCATGTTCCCCTCATTTGTATAACTACTCATCAATCTTGCTGATATCACAAAGATTTATTAAATGAATAATCTTCAAACTATAACTGTTTTAATATTAATAGCTCCATTTTATGTTGTTTCTCTTACGATAATTCCATTTGTGTTTAAGCATGCTGACTTTAATAATCCTTTTTATAGTGAAATCTAATGAATAGAAAACCAGTAAATCAATAATAAAGTCCTTCTTAATGAGATTTTGTAATTATACCAATACATTACAACATACAGTAAATTTCTGCGTGCCCTTCATATGTAGGAGAATCACAGAAGTAATTACTGAATGAAAACTAAGGTAATATTTAAAGGGAGGAGATGCTGAGATACCGTTTAGGATGCATGCAGCTGAATAAAGAGTCTTAAGTTTAGAAGAATCCCAAAACCGTAGCGTGGTGCTCAGGGAGTTCTGGCTTAACTTCCTTTCACGTAAAGCTCTGTGTTAAAAACGCGCTCTGGATGTTTTAGCTCTCATGAATGTGTTAACACAGAAGTCCTTGTTATATTGGGGTCACATGTGGCCCGTCTTAATTCTTGTTCTCCAAGAACGTTCAGTGTAACTTTGTGTTGTACTTTCTCTGCCGGAAGTAACTCTCCGACCCCTCTGTAGCCACGCTGAGAGGCCAGGCCGTGCCAGCAGCTGAGGGTGCAGCTGGAGGCAGTCGGCCACCGCAGGCGTGGGTCGAGCCTGCCTGGCCTGAGGCTCGTTGCTGAGCGCCCACTGCACCGCTCACTTCACTAGGGAGCGATATCCGCAGCCCTCTGCGAATGGAGCAAGTGCTGCACTCTCTATTTTAGTAGTTGCACTCTCTATTTTAGCTGTGTGGTACTCTAGGCTCTTGCTTGATTAGGGCATTATTAGCACTGTGTAAATATCTTAGTTTTCATATCAGTTTTTTAAGAAAAGAATTCTGTACAAACAGCTCTGGATCCAAACTAGAGAACTGTGAAAGCCAGGTGAAGTGGGAAGCAAGCAGGAGCACTAGAAAAGCCTAGGTGGGCAGTTTTCCCTTCGACAAACTAAGCAGGGCTGAATGAAGAGCGAGCCTGCTGGCTAAGTTCAGCACAAGAGTCCCTGGGCTCTGGGACAGCACAAAGGTGGCTCTGCTCTCCCCAGACACCTGATGGCCAGAGCACCACCCACTGCTGGACAAGGAAGAGGAGTCCTGAACCTCAGTCTACCCCGCCATTAAAAACCAAGAAGATACCCAGGGGCCAAATCTGTTCCTTGGGCTCACTGTTTGCCAGCGGGTGCCAGCATGGAGAACTGCCGTTCGAGACGGGGGGAAGATCAGCAGTGCAGTTTGCTGCCTTCCCAGAGGTTCCTGTTAAGCTCCCAGCACGGTTGCTGTGGGCTGTGCTCACCGGTAGCTACTTATCCCTCCAGCTTCAATTTTTTTTTTTTTTTTTTTTTTTTTTTTAACACCATGCTGCAGTTTCTGAAGTATCTGGTCAGGAAGGCCTGAGAACAATGTGTTTCTATAATCCAGCTGAGATGTAATGAAAGCATGAATGACAGCCTAGCACCCTCCTGAGACAGCCTTGGTTGTAGCCTTACTGACTATCTGCAGATGTAAAAGTTTTTTTTTCATGTAGCTAAACTGATAATCAAAAGATGGGCTGATATCAAAGGTGACCTCAAGGTCGTGAACTTCATACCAGACCCTCTAAAGCTTCCTTTAACAGGGGCTGCAGAGGATGAAGTGCAATTCAAAAGGTATCAAGCACAAGCCAAAAGCAGCTCAATATTCTCTAAATCTAATTGCAGGGCATATTTTTCTGATACCCACAGCTAAACATCATTTAGGTGCCTCATCAAACAGGAAATTACTTCCCTTGGGTCACCTGTAATAGGAAAATAAGCAATGGCATTATCAGTATAACAATAGCTTCAAATTATACGGCTCAGCCCTAGTTCCTAATAAAACCCTAGGGGCACACAGCAGACACCTGTGAACTTAGGTCTGAGAATCTCAATAGTACCTTTCGGCTGTCCTGAAAGGGGTAGGGGGGATGGGGGAAAATCTCACTCTTACCTGTGTCAGTGGAAACGCTGGGTAGGTGGCGTGTAATGTGATAGTTTTGTAGTGCATGAAGTGGAGTGATGAGGGTGAGAAACTGAATGGGGGGACTTGAGACCAAGGTTCAGTTCCCTGATCGGTTTTAGACTGCACCTTAAGCCCTAGGCCACTCTTTTACTCGTGATCATCCTTTTCTATTTAGATTTTAATGAGCCTCTAACAGCAAGCCCAGTGTGGCCTCCATCTTGGCTGAGACCTACCAGATCTACTATTGTATAAATGATAAAAATAATTCTTCTATTTTAGCTTTGTTCTTGCTTTATGTACTTTCCATACTTAAACTTCATGAAGTTAGGTATTTTCCCTTTAAAAAGGTATGTATCTTAGTTCTATTGTTATGACACTATTTTACTATGAGTTTTAACTGATAGACTGAATCCCAAGAAACCGGGGGAATGAGATTACTGTATCTTAGCAGTAAGTGCCGTAATTTTTTTAAAGTAGCATCTAATGGAGCATTTTGTCTATAGCTGACCTTACAGGAGATGTGGTGAAGAGTGACAGCCCGTTTCTAAAAGCTGAAAAGCTGCTTCTGTCTTACCTAGAGGAATTAGCAGCGTATGAGGCCCCTTGAGCTCCAGCACTGTATGCCTAAGCATTGTAGCTCTTCATTTGTCCCTTCCTCCAGTCACCGAAGCTTCCGCAGCTTCCTGAAATCAGACGTTTTAGATGACTCTAGCCTCTAGGGTTCTCACATTTGAAAAATAATCTTCCCCTTCTGGACCTCAGAACTAACTACTGGAAATCTTATCAACCATTTAGTTCAACACATATTAAAATTTGGCAATTAATTATCTCCAGTTCTAATCCAGTGAGCCTATGCAATTAACATCTGGGATTCAGCACATCCTTTTGCTGACTTTTTAATTTAAGGACTGGGAGACAGTAGATCCCCTCTAGCAGAGCCGAAATGAGTGAAATCTAACATGAACTTCAAAATTTTTATCTGTTTCCTGTCTTTGAACCCAAACCATTATTCAGTGGCTCTTTAGTACGTTGTTATTCCTGAGCAGCCCTGGTTGTTTCTGTGGCGTTTTAATGTTCGGCAGCAAACTTTTGTGAGGTGAAGTGGTATGACAGAGACAGAAATTGGAAACCAGGATTTCTAGGCTCTATTCTTTGCTTCTTTCAATGGCCAGCTGGAGACATTAGCTTATTTTACCTCTTTGTAAGATGATCTGAATGCTACTCATGTCCCAGGGGTGGCAGATTTAATTAATAAACTTAAACTGAAATCCTATTAAAGCATACTAGGAAGGTGAAGCAAACCTGACCACCAAAGTCAGTAAAAGCATTTCTTCAGCCCTACCAATGGAGCTTAGTTACAATGTCATTTGGTGATCAGGACATTTCTGTAAAAAAGACTCTGCTCATGGGTAGTGTTTCATTCTGGGGAAAGCGGGAATTTAATATCTAGTGAACAAGGATGGAAAATATAACTGTTTTGTATTTAAAAAAAAAAAAAAGTAACTATTTTCCAGAAAGGATTATTCTGGAAATGGTACTGCAAGCTCCTGAGCATTCAGACACTCAGCCATCCCCTACCCTGCTAATACAGCATCATCCTGGCTCGTTGCATCTCCTAAAGGCAGGAGCGCTGCTCAGAACAGACTTATTTCTACCTTCTCAGAGAAACCCGTTCCACCTGAAGTGCATTGGAGTCAAAGTGGACATTGGTCCTCCAATGATGAGTGAGTGCCAAGGTGCAGATTGGATCCATGTTACTTAAATCAAAATCCTGCTGACTTTCTCGCAGTGCATAAAATTCAGAAATCCTTTTATTCTTCAGCTATGATGAAGCACAGGGACAACAAGGTGTCACTGATAGAATGATGCAGCTATGTCCTCTTCGGAATATTCACCACCTTTGGCTCAGGTTTCTGAGTGTGTGGTCTTTTTCCTAGTTTACTTAATTTATCAGTGTAATACGTCTTTCTCTTGGGAAAGAAATTGTTTAATTTCAGTTGTATATTTACAGAGAAGCCCAAGTCATCACTTGTGATGACTCACAAAACTATTTGTGAGGATGAGAACTGGCAAGTTTCTCTTTCAGTACCATTTCCTTCTCTTGCTTGAAACATTCCTGAGCTTGAGACTCCTGTGGGGAGACCTTGTCAGAATATGTAAAAGCAGAACTCATTTGGCCTTCACATCATATGTGCGTATGCCAGAGACTGAAATATGAGAGATCTAGAATAGGATAACTACCTACAGACATTGTGATTCACACGAGGATGTCTAGAAGGTAGAATATTACGTAGAAGATATTGATTAAATATTAAAGAGCTAAGATATAACTAAAACTGTGTCTTTAGTCTCTTCTCCACTTGGCAGCAAGCACAAGGGTAATACAAGGGAAGATCAACTCCCGTGGTTTTCTCTCTGAGGTAGAGTAGTGCAAGGTTTTCTGTGACTCATCTATATGGGCAAAAATCCAGCACTTCCTGAAATCAGTGAAGAGAGTTGATGATTTGGCTGGATGGGTGACTGACTGAACTGCAGTATATTATTCTGCCCTAGCAGACCCTGGTGGAGGCTGGACTCTGCTCTGTTCAGTGCTGAACATGCAGCTATTGGTGGGGAAGAGGCTGCGGCTGGGTTTCCCACTGCTGGAACGATCCGATGTGAAAGGGAGAGTGAAGACAGCCAGGTAAACAGTCTCTCAAGGCACCTACCTGTACAGTCAATTCCTAATTCTTAAGCAAAGCCCTAGAAATAACAGAGAGGGCATATTCAGTACGACGACGATTTGCTTGGGCCTCCAGTTACCTTGAGAACTGCCTGTATGGGCTGGAGAAAGTTCTTAGCTCCAGACACGATAATTTCTTTGCAAAAGAGGAGCTCCCTTAAGCTATCATTAAATTAGCGTAGTAGTGCGTATTACTGCCTTCAGGTTTTCAGGAAGCAGGAGCTCTTAAAGTTATAAAATTGGCTTAATAAAACATGAGATTGAGAGGAAAAAGAGTAACTGTGGAGTGATTTTGTCTTTTGGTTTCTAAACGTTCTGGGTACATTTAGATACATTTTCAGGCTTTTCTCATCTATCAGGAAGATTAAAAAATTGCTCTGTGTTTTCAGTAAATAGCAGGAATGTTCCTGAAAGCCCTTGATCCCAGCAACCAAGGGAAAATCCAGCTTTTGCAAATGCTGGCAGCAGTAAGTAGCACTCTGGGGAGGTCAAGCATGCAACCATTCTGGTTTGTCTTGTGACCATAAAATTCTTTGAGACATGCTATAGGAGCGGTCCAAAATGAATGTAATGTATGTTTGAAAAGTAAGAGTGGTGCCAATAAAATCAAAAGCCTTTATAGGGGAAAATAGAAATCTCCCTATTAGTGATGGATGCTTCTGCCAAACATGTATGAAAAAGTAGGCTCCTTGTAATGGCCTAAGGAATGCTGTCATCTGGCTCCCTACTTGTTCTGTTTATTTGGTCTTTCACCTTTGTATTTTAATTAGCTTATTTTTTCTTTTCTTGTTGTGATTTAGTTTACAGGCTGTGGAACACATGGTTTATTTCAATATTTGTGACAGCATGATATGCATGCAAATGACACTTTGGTAGATGATATCTATTCCACAATTGTAGGTGTGCAACCTGTTTTATCAGTTTAATCTATTTGGAGAGAATGGATATATGTGAAGTGATTAAGAAAACGGCAACAGAACCATAGTCCAAATAGAATGGTAGATGTATTTCACAACCAGAAACTTAAAAGTGAAGGACCTAAAGGGCAGGGACCACTGCTGCTTTTTTTGGCTGTTTTATGTTCCATGTTTTCTAAGTGTGGTGCATAGAAGAGAACCTGTCTCTTAAGAAAAGGCTCCGTGATTGAGTCGTAGCACCTTCTGGTTTTTCATAGTTGCATGTTATGAGGACTGAGAATGAGATGCAGTTGTTCAGGGCTAGAAGGAGAAGGGATTAGCTGAGCAGCATTTGCCTTGGGACCTCCAGATTTAAAGCATGCTAAATGCAGCATCTAACCCAGTCCCTTGCTTTAACTACTTATGCGCTACTAATGTGAGAGTACAAGCATTTTTTTTTTCAACCTTTTTACAGACGGTAGTGTTCGTAAGCCCCCTTTAGTATTTATCTCTTTGGGCTAAATAGAGAAAGAGAGGGAGCTTGATCTGGGGTCAAGAGCAAGAGCAAAGCCCATCAGCATCCATTTTCAAAATGGTACCAATATCGAAGGGAAGAGAATTTAGCTTGGGGGGGGTGGGGGGCGGTATTTAGTGGTCTGTAGAGAAAAGCAATGGTTTCCATAGCATCCCTAGAAACTCCTTATAAAATGGAAAGAGGAGTGTTCAGTTGTGTTTAGGTTAGGGGTTTGTCCCACTTTGGCGGTGAGCACGGAGCTAAGGCGCCTCAGTCTACGGTACAGTCACACCAGACTTTCTCCATAGCCAGCGGAGAAACAGAGGCACTTCTTGAGATGAAATGATGTCTCCGTAGACTACTGGGCAACCCCAAAGCGATGAGGCTTCTCTCTTAGGTGCCTGACTTTTAAAGGTGGAAAGGAGCAGGCCAGGTTTCTGAGCACATAAAACAGGTCAGAATACATGCAGTGCCGCAGTAGGCTTGACTCCTGCTCCTTCCCTGTGGCAGCCTGGCTGTTGAACTCTTTGGCTTCATAGATTTCCTGAAATTGTGCCCAGTTCATTTCTCTTGGACTATGGTTTCACGTTTAGTGGTAGTTTAATGGCTCCAATCCTTGCTCTTCCCTGACTCCTGTTCTCGCCTCTGTGCCACCCGTTGTGCTGCTTTGGCACAGCACAGCGACCTGGATCAGGGGACTGGTCTGGCTGAGAAAAGCCCTTCGTGTGGGTCCCCAGCCTCTAATATACAGGCTCAGAACGTGCAGGAGGTTTTAAAGCAGTTTTTAAAGGAGATGCACTGTGAGCAGGGAGGGGGAGATGAGGAACCTCTCTGCAGTGGGAGATGCAGATGGGAGACTGGCTTTCAGAGTCACTCAGCAGCCTGGTGGCAGAGCTGGCAGCTCCGTGCCGGGCAGGGAGCCCTCGCTCCTTCTGTACCAGGAACGCGCAACTCTATATTTTTGTTGCCTTCGACATTAGCAGTCTGTGCAAATAGTTGTAGTTCCTCTCTGCGCTCTTCTGCTCCTGTTCTGTGGAACTTTCCGAATAGACTGGAATATCTTTTCAATTTAAAATGAGTTGTTCTCTATAAATCTCTGCTCGAAGGCATGTTGTGAATGCCAGTTAATCTCACGTTTCCTTCTGGCTAGCATGTTTTAATTATAAAAGGCAGAGCACTGGAAGATGGTTTAGGATAACTCTGATTAAAAGATGTTTCTAGGTGCCGTAGCTGCTGTTAGAAGAGCAGCAGGGCACAGCTTTGGAGTGTCTTATCCTTTTACGTTTCATCTGAAGCGGTGGCTAATGTAGATATAGAAGGTAGACATAAAGTCTGACCTCTTGCAATTTTAAATGCAAGAGCCAACACCCCAGTGCCTTTGTTCTGAACATTTTGGTAAAAGATGAGTGAGTGAGTGAGTGACCAGTTAGCTTAGCAGTACTGCTTCAGACTGCAGCAAATGCGAGAAGGCCAGAGCCAAAGCTGCTGGGAATATAAACTCCAGAGGGACAGAAAGGTTTAAAGACACGTGAGAGGTAGCCTATAGCAGCTACCTCTCATGCAGGGTTCCCTTAAAGAATAAACACCAAACTGGAAAGCAGTGCAACAGACAGAAATATAAATACATTTTGGAGATGTCACGAATTAAGAGATGTCACAGTTTAAGGCATTTTTGTAAATACTGCCTTGTGTTGTAGAGTCACACAGATTTTTGCAGTGTGCAACAGAGAGGATGTGACATTGACTGCAGGTAAGAGTGAGACCAACCAATGTATAGAAAGATACTTGGGTTGCAAACTCTTTCTGGCTGTGTTTTGTTAACGCGTGTTTACCCAGCACAGCGAGCCTCTTTATGTGAGGGGTTCAGAAGTTGCCAGAAAAAAAAATAAAAAGTAATTCTTGTTTTGCTGCTGGTCTCTTAAGTCCTGCCAGTAGCAGAAGCATGAAGAGCCTTTGGGAAATGACCACCGTTGATAATTTTATCCCTTTCAAATTGTGGTGGAGGTCAAGCCTAAGGTCCTGAATCTTATCTTCTGTATACCCCCGAAAGGCTGAGTGGTGCTGAGTCCTGCTGTTGGCCCTCTTTGGCAGGGGAGGAGGCTGCAGTTTGCTGAAACACTTAGTGGAAGAGAGGAAAAAAAGGCAAAAGGAAGGAGCATGCTGTCTATACATTGATATTTACACGTATGCGATGTGTATGCACGTGTGCATACAAATAACAAATTGGTCTCTTACTGGGTGTTGCTTCGTAGCCCTTCATATAAAAATATTCATTTAATATTTTCCTCCCTGTAGAAAATTTTAGACTTATTTATTGGTATGTATTCCTTAATTTATCAAGTACATAAATAACAGGAGCAGATACATTATTAATGCAAAAGGGGTTATTGTTCAAGTCACTGAAAGTCACAGATATGTCATAAAAATAGATGGCAATCGATAATCACAGGAAAATGTTATTTGTTTTCTTGCAAAGCCTTGGCTATAAACTCCCTGTCCTGCCAGTAGGAGTGTCGTTGCGAAAGCACCGCAGAGGTAGTCGAGAACAGACAGTATCATTTGCAGTTGTAAAGAAATCAACTTCAAGAAGCAGACTTCCAAGCAAATACAGCCGGGACGTTTAAGCACTGTGCTATAAAGCAGATAAGGGCAGTTTAAGAACAAACCAGGAAATGACTGGGCTCTGAGAGGAAAACCATCTTCGTCTGCATGGAAATGAGTACTTTTCCTAAATAATGTATGTACTTCTTGTGGTTACTATTTCCATTAATTTTCTCTTTCCATTAATTTTCTCATATAAATATAGCTAATGTAGGAGGGAAAAGGTGCTTTACTGGAGGTTGCTTATGGCTGTAAAGCGGGAATTCATTAAAGCAGGCTTGCGAGCCAGGAGTTGTGCATGGTATTAAAGTGGTTCTGTGACTGCATCATTTGGTAACTTGAATAACATTCAGAAAGCCCATCTGCATGAAAGTAACTTCCCTTTAATTACAAAGAAAGGTATTAAAATAATCCCCTTCTGTTAAAAGGTGTCAGTGCTACAGTGCTGAACCAATTTCCTTCCTGTACCCGTGGACCCTCTGTAGATTTGACACTCCTCATCTTCCTCTCCTTCTCTCTGCGTCTTCCACTCCTCAATGACTAGTGTCTCATTTTTCCCACTCCAAATGCCCTAGACCAGTTGCTATATTGATAGGACTCCTATTAACCAAACACGTTTTTGAGCATGTTGGCTTGGCTCAGTTAATGCCTTTGATTGTTCTTAGAAGTTTTTTGGGGGTTTTTTTTTTGCATATCCGTATAGCCATTTGGTCAATCTACCTGCTGCTCTCCAGGTTCATCGTAAACCCAAGGGAGCTTGGCTTGTGGTGTACACTAGGAAGCATGGCAGATAGGTGTGAAGGGGGCCCCGTGGGGAAGCCGCGAGAGCCGCGGCAGAGATGGGGTGCTGAGTCGGGGTACAGATGTGGCCAGACTTCAGAAGTCTCCCCTGCCTCCGCCAGCCCTACCAGTAGAGCAGAAATTTGCCACTTCCCGCTGCCCTGTGTAAGTGATTCCCCTGTGTGGGAGCGCTCAGCCTTCCAGAGCATGCTCAGGCAGGACTTTAGGGTTTGACCCAGTCCAATTTTCTGCCAGGCAGGAAGTGTTGACATGTAGCTGCCACCTTGTTTTCATGGGTATATGGTTTCTGTGACTTATGAATCAAGATGTATGAAAATGAAAATCTCTATTGTGATGTGCTTTTGGCATCTTATTTCTTTTCACAGGTTTCTTATTACATTTTGGCAGGTGTCTGACACAAGACGCTGTCAATACTGTGATTTAACCTTGGCATGCCACCTTCAATTTCAGTGCCTAGGACTGTGAAACAATAGATCTGGTCTGAATGGTTGAAACTTCAATAAAGTTGCATTTAATTTTATTTTCTTAAGAGATGCCTTGTGTGTAGGAGCACTTTTTTTTTCCTGGTGCTCAGCATCCAGTCACAATTTGTTCACAGATGCTTGATTTGTAGGTTATCTTCTATGAGAATTATTCTCAGGGAAGTCAGCTCAGAGCAGCCTGTCATCTTGCAAAGAATTCAGTGAAAGAGATGCAGTTGCTGTTTTGCTACTTCCTTACTTAACGGTAATTGAATTCATTATAAATATCAAAGCTGTTAATACCAAAGCAATATTAGAGGATGTTAAATGGATAAATGTGAAGCAACCCAAAATCGATTTGACACAGGTATTTTTTTGGACAGTGTAATCCCTCAGAAATCTGAATCGACACCAAACCACCTGGGCCCTGCATCCCAATTTTGTTTGTTTGTCCAATTACCAGCGTTTGTAACTAACAGAAGACATTCATTTTGGTGTGTTTATCGCACTGCGGGGAGTGTGGTGGTGCCCAGCCTCGCCTGACTGAGGTCCTGCAGAGAACTGCCCTTGCAGCACCGTGCAGGTAATTTTTATGAGGGGCTCAGCACCCTCCGTTGCAGCCGGAAGGGGATCATATGTTCAGCAGCCGTGAGACTGAGGTCATGAAGCTTTTCCATAGCGGAAGCCTGGTGGTATGAGACAGCAAGTCCAAACCCAACAAGAGTCTTGCTCAGATTTCCAGCCTAACTTCCAGCATTATTACCGATAAGTGCAAGCCCCTCCGTGCTTATGGAGCAGCACCTCATCTGAGTCATTAGTGTTTGCGGAAATGTGATACCTATCAAACCATAAAGTCTGGCACTTCAAAAATATGTTGCCCTATGTCAGCTCTAAAGTATCAAAGATGATATTGCTGTCACCTGACAGTAATGGTAGGTGTTGTAGAAGGGGGCTGTCATCTGCGCTTCATTGATCACACTAAGCAGCTTCTTTACTTTCAATTACTCATGGATGTCAGCAGAAAAAAGAGAACGCTAGAGAGGTATTATATGTAGTGGCACTTCAAAGGTGATTACTCTTTCTTCCTATCAATCATGTGAAGAAAATTCTCCTAGTGCACTTGATAATCCTATTTTCCTTTGAAGAAAAGAAACAGACTTGATTCCAAGCTAGCCATAGAATTAACAGTGTTATTACACGTTTTTGAAGTCATTAGCATATATTTAATATGCCTGAGATGTCATAGATTTGAAAAGCAGTTTCTCCAATGATGATATGAAGTAGGTAACAATTTTTTTCCAAAACAAATTGCTCATCAACTTATCAGACGTTTTTCCTAGATGCTAATGAACAAATGCTTCACAGTTGTGTAGCTCTGGTGAAGGGTTAAATTTCATCTACAAAAATAATGCCATTGCCCAGTATAGCAAATATCATGCATAGTTAGCATACATTTTGATTGAATGCAATTTTTTCAGGACGATTCCCTAGCCTGTTGTTTTTCTGTTGCTTAAATCTTGGTATCCACACACTTGGATTAAATTCAAGATCCACCTTACAGCCCATCTGCACAAATAATTTTGTTTACTTTGAAATCAATAGCTTCAATAGTGTGGGGTGGAGCAAGATTTGGATCTTAAAAAAGATAAGAGATTTATTGCCAGCTCTTTCTAATAAGATATGGCTGTCCTCCTGACATTTGGCAGACAATGTGCTTATTGAGAAAAAGGCACCAGAGCTGTCTGTAGCTAGAACATTCAGGTGATGTGTGTGGTGCAGATAGAGAAACTTTGCAAAGGACTGATAAAAGTTTTAGATCTGCTGGCTCCTTTCTTAAAACTAATCTCTGCAGAGGCTGCTGGAAAGTGCCAAAAAGTGGGGTGCCTCCAGCAGACCTCCTCAATCACATATTCCAGTTTTTCTCCCCTCTTCATTGCCTTTATTTCACAGCCCTTTTCCGATTTATTTTACAAATCTCAGAAAGCATGAGAAAAGGAGCCCCTTGGGCTTTGTAGAGACCAATAATAACTGTGTAAGTGAGCCCATTCCATCTCCCCGTGGGCTCGATTACGCACCTGACAGAGCAGAAGCTTCCCAAGGGGTCAAGAAGACTGAGAAAAGAGCAGACAAATCGGAGAGCTTCAAACAAATCACCCCACAGGCACAACATGCGAGTCAGTAGTGCTCAGAGAAGAAAGGAGAAAAAGGGATGGTCCTCCTTGAGAAATTTCATTTGTTGCTGGTGCCTTCCCAGGCTCTGCAAGGTCTGGACACTGCAGTCGGGATCTTTTCCTTAAGAACATTTGCTGTTCTGTCTGAATGCAGCTGCTGGGAAACATTTCCTTTTTACTCTTGCCTCAAGGCATTAGCGAGCTGATGGAAAATACAGCTGAGCGCTCTGCAATATGACCAGGATCGCCGGGATCATTAGATAGGCTGGAATGCCTAATCTGTCATAAACCTCTATCTGATTTACATAATTCATTTATCTGTAAAGAGATGCCACCCACCTGGTCCTTCATTTCCCAAGTCTCTGATCACTTGCCTGTGTTAGGTGGGTATTAGTATATCAGTCTGTCAACTGAGGATGCTGAGACACAGAAATTAAATGGTTTTCCCGATGTCATAATAAAGAAGTAGAAAGGTTGTGAATAGCACCTTGAGTCCCAGGCCTCTGCTCTGACTGCAAGGTGTAGAGGCCTAAACAAGGGACAGTGTATTGAGAAAAATCACTTGAGACAACATTCTTGACAGCTTTTGGTTACAGCACATTGAGCTGTTATAACACAAGCACATCACGCCAGTTGGGCAGAAGTGTGAATGTGAGATCTGCAGAAGGTTGCAAATGTTCTCAGTATATCACAATAATAGCCATACCAGTGCTAAATAACACTGTGAAAATTAAGGGTTATGCAACCTGCAAGTTCTCACATCTTCCCTATGGTGGGGTAGATTTTGGGTAAAAATAGGACAGCACAGGATAAAGTGAAGGGATTTAGATCAAATCTTTCTCTGCTAGGCCACCATTTATACTGTGGCCAACTGATGGGGCAGTTTTGATGGCAGTCTGAAGTGAGGCTCAAACTATTTCCTTTATGGCCTTGCCCACTCTCTCCTGTGTCCTCTGAATGTGTAAAATCCACTGTATCTCAAAGTATTTTACAAATGCTTCCCCATTTTGTGCTCACATATCCTTGTGCACTGTAGTTCTGCAGATGTTTCCACTAACCTCATCAGGTGAGACCCCCATCCAATTGCTGGTTGCAATAGGAAAACTCATTTTCTGTCGTGGATGAACATAGCTGCTGCCAGTGATGGCTAAAGTAATTGCTTTTTGACTCCTTTTGAACTCTTCTGCCTTTCTCTGGCTGGGAAAAAGTCATTTTCAATGATCTGATACAAATGGAGTGAATCTATTCCTGTGGAAGGGCTCTGTTGACAAGAAGTTTGCGTTGAAGGTGAGCAGGGTTTGTCAGATACCTTATTCTGTGCTCCTCTAGCTGCCTAATGAGGAGGCAGAGGAAGATGTTGAATATCCTTATTCATTTAGCTGATTCATTAGCAGACCTCCATTGTATCCAAGGTAAATCCTTCTGGTTTCATGAGTGTTAGGAAAGAGGAAGTCAGCATCTTGGCAAGCAGGACTTTTCCCTGAGAGGATCACTCAAACATCTAGACATTTAGAAATTTTTGTTAGCATCTCTCAAGCATGTTTACAATTTGAATCTTGCATGCAATTTTGTGAAGTGTACAAGGGATGAGGGAGAATGGGCAGAAACTGAACCACAGGAAGTTCCATCTGAACCTGAGAAAAAACTTCTTCCCTGTGAGGGTGACAGAGCATTGGAACAGGTTGCCCAGAGAGGTGGTGGAGTCTCCTTCGCTGGAGATATTCAAAAGCCGTCTGGATGTGATCCTGGGCAATATGCTCTAGGTGACCCTGCTTGAACAGGGAGGTTGGACGAGATGATCTCCAGAGGTCCCTTCCAACCTAAACGATTCTGTGATTCTGTGAGAAGGGTAAGATAATTCAGGGAAAATTTTGGTTTATCATGAGCCTATGCTGAAGCAGCCTGTGTAATGGCAAGCATGTAATTCATCAAGTCTTTCCTCTTCCCAAGTGGAAGATCAGCAGCCCTTTAGTTGTAAAGAAGTATGATTTATGTAACGTTCCCTATTTGTATGTATCTTAATGTAAATTCCTATTTTTGCTACACAAGATACTATCTATTTAACTGTGATATGCATTTAAACTTCTGTTAGAGATATATGTGGATTTTAAGCACGCGTACGTAATGTCAAGGTAGGTAAAGGTACCTACCTGAAGACAATGTAATTATGATAGCCAGGATAATAAACACTCCCATCTTGCCCTTGAGCAGTTAATTAAATGATTTGTGTGAGTGAGTCCAGAGAGGGCTCCTTGCTTCTGCAGCTGTCCAGAGGTACCCCACTAGGAAGTATAAAAATAGTAAGCAAATACCTGCATGGGCTGTCATCACATCCTGGGCTGCGTTGGAGTCATTGCCTAAGCGTATAAGAAAATACTTGTCTTTTGATTCAGCTGGAATTTCGGAGATAACGATTACTTGCTGATTGCAGGCTAATAGCCTAGGGAAAAAAATGCCATTTAAAGTATCAAGTGTCTGATACTGCTTAATATGATGGGGAACATACGTGATTAGAATTATGTATTTTGGTTTCACTTT
This sequence comes from Struthio camelus, assembly GCF_040807025.1. Taxonomy (NCBI): domain Eukaryota; kingdom Metazoa; phylum Chordata; class Aves; order Struthioniformes; family Struthionidae; genus Struthio; species Struthio camelus. The sequence continues at coordinate 11,034,120 of NC_090955.1, read as the reverse complement.
GTTATGCTTTTGATGTCCTAGCACCTTTGAGACCAGCATACAAAAGTACATAGATTTTCTCCCTCTGTGCCAGTGCTGAATGCAGTGCTGACTGTTTGCCCTCTCTCAGCAAAAGATGAGAGATGCCTTAAAATAAAGCACTTAATCATGGGCCTTACTACACAAAATACTATTTTTCTCTCTTCTTTGGCTTTCTCCCTGCTACTGAAATAGCAGAGATTACAATTGGTTTGGGATAGACCGTTTCCAAAATAATTGTAGTTGGTACCTATGCTGGTAAATGAATGCCTTTTCTGGAGCTGTGTGCGACTACTGTAGTTTCTGTTTTAGGGTTAATGAGAAATGACATTAAAAATATCAGAGTAGCTTTTTCTCCCTAGATTTCGCATTTGGGAATTAACCCAGATTGTATTATCAACATAATATATCATTAAAATAATGACACTAAATGATAGTTTACAATGTTCCGTACACGCTGAAGTGGAAGAATGTAATTAGTACATCCCTACTGCAACTCTTTATTAGCTGGTATAACACCATCGTACATTCTAGTGAGGACCCTAAATCACAGAGTCTGTTACTGCAGTCCTGCTGCCAGTAGGTAGTTGCAGCCCTTAGACGAGAATTATCAAGTTTTCTGTGCCACTTGCTTTTCCCACCCTCATAATCAGGGATTATATTTTACCGTGACTCTTTGATGGCTAGAAAATGCTGCAGGATTCAGGGGGAGCTATAGAAATGAGTTATAAACTGCAGTAGCAGCAATATTCTGCTGCTTTTTGTCTGTGTCTTTCCCTTTTCCTTTCTTGTCTTTTCACCCTTGAATTAGTGCTTATTCAAAAAGAGCAATAGCAAGGTGAGAGGGTTGGGCTCCGAGTCAAGGAAAATTGGCAGTTGACAGCAGAAAAATAGATGAGGGATGGAGTAAAGCAGGATGAACGGACAGAAAGGTTCTGGGCAGAGAGAAGTGAAAAGCAAGAGGAGGAATGGGAGCAGAAGGAAAGAGACAGGATGTTGTTTAAATGCTTCAAAAATAAAATGAAATAAGGCCGTCTGCCCCCATCAGCCTCATGGTGCCCCTGAGCTGCCAGCCTCGCGTTGTTCTTTTGCAGAGCTTTTTTGTGTGACAGGATTCACAAGTGTGGGTCAGACCCTGGTCCGATAGAAAGCCGCAGATTTGCCAGTGAGTTCAGTCAGACCTTCAGTAGTTTGGTAGGCTTGTCTGTACGGCTGATAAAGAAAGCGCGTTTAAAAAGATATCACTTTCTTGCAGCTTGCTTTTATGCACAAAAGCGACATTTCTCAGTCATAGTATAAATAACAACATGCTATGGGAACAGAAGGAAATTACCTGCAAAGATACACTTTTTTCCTTTATTTCATGCAGTTGCCATTATGCAGGGAGGTACTTAAACACAGTGCCTAGGCTTAAAATTAGGTATAGGCATAAATCAGGACGATGGCGTCTTTTCGTTGGAGAAAAGAGCTAGCGTTTGGAGCCTAACAGACTGTTTCCTCGGGGAGGAGGAACTCATGATGCGGTCTGGTGTATTTTTGCAGCTGCCAAGCTTATTCACAAAGAATACAGGTACGCCGTGACCTGTTTCCCCAGATCCATTAGGCACCAGGCAACAAGCTCCTTTTCTTTGTCCGTGAGACTAAACCTCTTTGCTTGGTTAGCGCGTTGCTCAGAGGCTCCCTCTCCGGTGTTGCAGGGCTAGGTACTCCCTAGTAACTGGAGATGTTCCTTCCATGTGCCTGATGCCCAGATGAAAGCAACGTTTCAAGGCCTATTTTGGCCATGGTTGGGCATCTCTGATTTAGTTGAAGTTATTTTCATGGCTCATTAGAACAGCATGGCAAAAGAGGGATCCTAGAACCAAGCATAAACACTTATATTCTAATCAATACTGGCTCTTCAGGATCACAGTAAATATGTTGTTCGTAATAAGATGACCGTGAACCTTCAGAAATGAACTGGAATTGTACAGCCTCATTTTCCATACATAATATTGGACCAGAAAACCAACTGTATTACACAGGTCTTTTTCTCTGGTTTGATCACATCAGATGATCTTTTTTGTTTTCCCTTTTGCATTGCAGAAAACTAATTTGAAATGTAATTATGTTGCTGCTGGATATCAGCGTGGCTGTTCAGCTGCCTGTGCGTGCAGTGATCACCATTTGCTAGGTGACATTATTGAATATTATCTACTAATCTATCACAGTCCCTTCCTCTCTCATACTTGCACAATTCGAGCTAATATCTCCCAGCATTTGTGTAGTGAGACTGTATGGGTAATGATGGTTGTGGGTTTATGCTTGTTCAGTTTTGTTTTTCTTCTTTTCATCCTAGGTCAGCAACAATTGCAGTATGTCACTTTAATATATGAAAAACACAAAGCTTTGTAATTAACCTGCAGTTTTATCAACACAGAAGAGTGGGGGTTTTTTCCACAATGCTTTTAATGTTTTATAGAAAGGTTTTTTTAAAAAGGTCACTTGAAAATGAAGGCTGATTTGTTTTTTTCCTTTTAAAAGAGGAATGTTAGCATTGGCAGAGAAGAATATTTTTAATGAGAACTATTCAGTGAGGGTGCCTGCTTTTCTACAATGTATTGTCTGAGGATTTGATCCTATTTCAGTCTGTGAAAACATCACTCGCTTGGCATCTAAAAAATGCGCTTTTTTTGTTCTAAAAGAACGTGACTCTGCTTAACATCGTGACATCTGTCTATGCCTTGCTGTTTTATTTTCTTTCTTTGTTACACGTAAGCCTTGATACTGCCTTTTTTCCAAGTACGGTGCTCCATGATGGGAGTTTGCATGAGGAGCACTTGCAGCGCTAGGTCTCTGATGCACAAAAAAGCAGCGGGCAGGTGATGTGGGGGGAGCACTGGTAGCAGGGAAGAGGCTTGTGAGTCTGCAGTGTTTCGTCACCTGGAACATGTTTGGTCAGAGCTCCTCTCTTCACAGCTTGCCAGATTTCTTGAGGAAAAACAGACTTTATGACTGGAAATGCCACCTGTTGAGAGTCCATGCTTGTGTTTGAAAAGAGCCTACCTGATTCTGTATAAATGATTGACACTGGGTTTAGGATGCTTAAATAAGGGCAGTTCTTCACGCTCTTCTTCAGGAGACGAAAGTTGTACTTGAAAGCTGTGTCTTTGAAGGTAGCTTACTGTTGATGCGTCACTTGGTGTGGTTACCCTAAGAACCAGCCAAGCCTACAGGCTTAAATTATAACTTTTTGGAAGTTTGAAAAATATGTGAATACGCATATTAAATTTTGCAGTTGGGAGAAAACAGCCTGCCACTTCACGCCTTCCTGGGCCTCTGGGGAAAGAAACAGAAGACGAAAATCTTGGATAAAACTGTAGGGAAGTGTCAGGAGTGCCACGCTGTAGGACATCCCCTGCATTTGGCAATATGATATTGGCTGACTCGGCAGCTCTGTGTGCACTACCTACCCATTGAATGCAACCCCACCTGGGCCTCATTGCCACAGATATCAATCTTTATAGCCCATTAATCCAAATTATGGACATTGTTGAATGGAAAATGGAACATCCTTCCTTTGAATTTTGCTTCTCCTCAGCAGCTGCTGTAATCTGGATCTCATCCACTGTTTATTATAGGAGCCATTTACTGCAGTTTTACCAAATACTGCATCTTTCCTACCATGATGATTGCAACACGCCCTAGTTCTTCTGTCAGAATTACATAAAAACACGTGAAGGAGACTTTCAGAGGTTGCCAAATCCATCCCCTGCCCGAGAGCAGAATCTCTTATGCCTGCGTCGCCACTGCGATGTTCCACAAGCGTTTTGGGCAAATTCCCCCAGGGCTTTACTGTGCATCCCCCCAACAGAAAACGTCTTCCTATCTGTGCTGACCCCTTAGCGCTCCAGAGAGTCTCCTCTTCTTTGCAACAAATGTGTACCTATTTGAAGATTATTATATTTCAACGTTTTCTTCTTTAGGTTCATTTATGACTTTATCTAGTGCCTCCAGTACCCTCCTTGGACAGGAAACATTTTAAAGAGCTGGTTGATCACTGATGTGTGACCGCTCATCATCTGTTTAGATAATATGCACGCTGACCAAAACTTGATAAAAAGGAGAAAACCCCTCTATGCTTGACTTTATTTATCATATTCCCTCCCCCCCTGCAAAAGATTTAAATACTTCCACGTTCTGGACCTTCTTTCACGCGGCATGCAAGAAAGAAGTAGCTGCCTTCACGGCAGTTCCTTTGCCAAGTGAAATTAAGGTTGTGCAGGATCTCTTTAATTTTGCAATATAATCTTTCCAAGATTGTTATTTCCTTTTGTGGGCGCTTGATATGTGTTGGTTGTTTCAGCTGTACCAGGATTCTTTGCCTCTATTTAGCAGATATGCACAAATTAAGAGAACCATTTCCCTTTCATTAGTGTGTATCTTCTGGCTCTCCAGCTTACGAGATATCATGCTTATTGCTAAAAGATCACTGAAAAATTTTCCTACTTCAAAAAGCAGGAATAGCAACTTTATAAATCCTGCCGCTTCAGTAACAGAGTGACCTAGTATTTTAACTTGGACCACATTATATGCTGTATTTCCTTATAGTAGTTTCAAAATGCTTTTCCTTCTCCCCCTTCCCCCCCACCCGCACCCCCCTGCCGGGTGCCAACAGAGGATAGTGTGCTGTCCTTGCTGTTTTTGCCTACAGCAGAGTAATTTCAATATGCCATTCTTCCTTTGGCAGAACAGGAACAGATGACACTCATAAAATAGATCTCTGTGTTAGTCCTGAGCCCTTCTCCCACATCCATGGCACCAATAAGATTTATTATCCTTCCAAACATCTCCTGGCAGGCTACTCACAATGTTGGAAAAATTATAATAAAAGATTTTAGTCTAAGCACAAACAGCCACTCTTTTTCAGCAGTGAAATATTCTAACTATATTCTCTCGGTATTGGGCCTGTTAGGCAGAAACACAAAGGAGATGTATTGTAAAATTATAGATAACCAGGATGTTGTTCGGGCCCTAAGGGATGACCAGCAATGCTGGCTGAACTGGCCAGCAAGCCAGCTGTCTAAATTATTGTAGTCTCTTCATACTTCATAGTTATTACTGAATGTCTCATCACACCATGTCTGCGGAGTCTGAAACTACCCGTGGAGCCCAAGGGAGACCGAGTTTGTAGGAGGAGGAGGTAGCATGATATGCTCATCTCCTATGTCCCTGCTCAGTGTATTAACCAGGAGACTTTCTTCTCCCTGTCCCCTTACTATGCTGCTGACAAAATACTGTTGACAAAATAATATTTTTTTTTCCATTAAGATGAAAACCAATCCTGGAATCATCTGAACTTCATATGGAAAACAGGTAATAAAAAGTATTCTTGGAGAATCTGGAACTTTGAATGCAGAATCTAGAGCACCCTGAGAAAAATCCAAAGCTTTTATTGCCAGCTATTTCTTTAGATGTAGATTTGGCAACTCTACCAGTAAAAGCAACGCTCCAGAGTTGGTTTATAAATCAAGCAGTGCCGAAGTAATGCAATGTTGTTATCTCTTGAGCCAAGGTTTTATCAAATGTTAGAATCTCCAGGGGTTATTTTGGTTAGAAGGGAAGGCTGGTGCTTGATCCAGTAGATCTTTTGATCCATATTTCAGATTACTCAGAAAAAATATACCAGACGTGCACAGAGGGAATTGGCCAAAAATAATTTTGCTGCTCACACTGCTGTGACCCAAAGTTCTTCCATTTGTTTTAGGATCGCTTAGCAGTGCTGGGTTGTGCTTTCTTTTTAGTCCATTTCTGACTTCTCTCTCACCTGTGTGCACCCAAATTTACTCAAACCATTTTCAGAAAAATAACTTTTTGAGTCAAGGCATATCCATGTTTGAGGGCTCAATAAGTGAGCTCAGTGATCTCCCACAGCTATTATGGCCATCAGTTTCCACAAAGTTCCCTACAATGCACCATAGCTATTAATAAGTTTTACTCTTGGGTTGTTTTCGGTATCACTGATACAACAATTTTGGATTAATATATTAATTTTATAGCACTCCTGAGGGAGATGAGGTGGGGGATGAGGAGAGCCTCTGGGAGGCTGGCAGCAACCCCAGAGGTGACTCACCTTCCCCACGCTTGGTGCTGTGACTCTGTGTCTTGTAGCAGGGCCTGCTCGTGTGCTAAGCATAAAGTGAGCAGCTGACAAGCAAATATGGCAAGATGTAGATTCCCATTAGTAAACCTCTTTTGGGTAGTAGTGTCAGGGTCTCTAATATTCTCCCTGCTGCAGTGAAACAGTTTTCCAGTTTTCAGCTGAAGTGGCTTAAACAGCATGTCTAACTGGGAGAGCTCCTCTGACCAGCATCAGCTATTGGCCAAGTAATGTGTAGCCTGCTTAGAGGTAGTTATTAAAGATTGCTGCAAAGCATAGGGCTCTTTCTTTTGACAGTATAAAAGGAACTATGAGATACCGTACTGTATGCGGTCTAGTAGTTGTAAAAATAAGATTTCCGCAACCATGCAAATATCCTCACCTTTATAAGCCAGTCTTCAAGACAGGCAAACAAGGATCAGTGAACAAACTGCCAGATGTTTGCTTCACGCTGCAGGCTCCCTGGCAAACGTGATTAATGGTTCCGGTTTTAGAAATTACCTTCAGTCATGTGTCATTTCAAGGGAGACTATAGAAGGAACAAGAGTGGTCCCTTCTTTTTCTGACGCGCCTAATTAGAGAGCGACCGTAGCTTCCAGGGCTTGGGGGAAGATGTATCCTTTTCTGCAAAGGAGCAGTATTGCACCGTTCACATTGCCTACTCGCACAGCACCTTCTGCTTTCTTTGGAGGATTTAGCTTTTCCCTTTCTCAAGTGGTGTTGATGTTTTTCTATAGATCTTCCAGCTTTCCAGGTTTGTCACAGCCACCTTTACACGTTCATGTTGACTTCTCCCATTGCCTGAACTTGCATGAGGAAGGAGTTTGAGAAGGCCCTTTTCTACTCTACGTTTGCATCTCCCCCATCCTCTCTTCCCCCTCAGTCGCATGTTTTTTGGAGCAGCTCTCCATTCATGAATGGAGAGCGCATGTCCCACCATACATCCTCTGAGCTCTTTTCTGTTGGGCAAAAGAAAAAGACCTAACACTTACGGAAAAGGACGCAATACTAATGAGACACAAGGTTTTAGTCATGCTTCTTTTGCGAGGTAAGTAAAACTAACAGGCAGTCTTAAAATTTCAAGAGATTTTTCCGGAAGACAAACTTGTATTTTAGCAAGCAGTGCATCGTTTCTGGGTGCCTGTTGAAGTTTTTCTTGCTTGGGTTGCTGAAGGTGGTAAGTGTCACGCTGCCCAAGGGGGGAGGAGAGGCTGTTTATTTTTTTTCCTTTGGAAGTCATTTCTTCTTTAACATATACTTAGAATATGTTAAGAACATTACCTATTTTACAGTGTTTCTTCATGTTGTAAATAATTTAAAGGGAATTCAGCTTCCTAATCATGTAGAAAAAATCTTGGATTTTGTTTTTTTGCAGCTTAGCAATGTTTAAGGTTAGTGCTTAAAAATAAACATTTCAATGCCAAAATCATTATAAAAATGCCCTTGATCTGTTTTGAAATGCAATGTACTTACTACCCTTTTGAATCTAGGAAAGGCTTATTTTGGACGGTATGCGTTCAGTGGATTTCAGTGAGATTTGGAGCTAGCCTGGAGTAGTTCTGAAGTAGCGAATGCTTTCCCGCTGTGTGGAAAAGTATGTCGTTGGTTTGGGGCTGCTTTTTCTGTGTTGAGAGAAACTCAGGCAGTGCTGTACTTTCACTTGCTTCAAGCCACCCTGTATGAAGAAGGCCTGTTTTGCGTCATTATGCATGGTTAAATTTATAGTTTTTTCCCAGTATGCCCTGCTGGCATCAATATGGAGAAACCTGAAGAAGGAACGCAACAGAAGTAGTTTATGTGCTGCAATGTGCTCAGCTCATCCTCTGTAGTAACGAAATGTAGATTCCAGGAAAAATTCAGATACTGAGGCAGACCGTCTGTTGGAATACATTGGTGCAGCTTTCCTCGTTTGTGCAGTTTCTAGTTATCCTTTGCTAAAGGGTCCAGCCTTTGGTCTCTTAAGAAAACTGACACGGAAAATGTCATAATGTCGTGGTACATTAAAGGGACATTATGAAAAATAAAAGAAGTAAAGTTAACAGAATTCATCGTCCATCCCTGAGATCTGTCTGCATTTGCGCCTCTGTCGGTGGCAGACGCTTCCCTTGGACGGCAGACTGCAGTGCAACTTCACTTCCCGTGGTAAATACCATTGCAGCTTGTTTGCAGCGGGGTTGAAATCAGAGATATGGTGCTATAGAGAACACGCTGAAAAGCTTCACTATGTACTTTTAAAATGCATGGTAGATATTACTGTTTAGGATGGAAGGAAATGACAGAATAGAGCAAAGCAACTACGGCACATTAGTCATAGCTACACTCCTTCATTACTGCTTCAAACTGAAAAATGCCAAGCACTGCACAGCTCACTGAAGGAAGTTCAGCTAGAACTGCACACATTCAAAGGTCAGAAAAAGGAAAATTATAAACCATATTGTTTTACTACCTCCACATAAAGATTTATTTTTCCTTTGTCTTATTTTCAGAGTTGAAAAGATAGAGGGATTGTGCTTGGGAATGAAATTTTAGAAATTAAATTTACTTGCAATGCAACAGCTTTTTTATTTGAGTGGAAAGCTTGTCAGGCAGGTCTGTATTTATAGGCATCCTTTGGGAACTGTGCCTCACAAGGTGAGATCTGAGAAGCTTTGGAAGCTGATTTCTGGATACGAGGCAGGATAATTTAGCAGGATAGTGGGAGTATTTGCCTCCCTGAACTGGCTGATTTAATTTACCTTTTTTAAAAATTATCTATAAAGCACTTTCATTTAATGTTTTGCATGATTTATATGTTGTGGGATGTCATTACTCTCCATACTTGGAACTTTCTCAATCCTTTTTATTCCAACAAATAATTCTTAACAATATTCTGTTATCCAAAAATTTGGATTCTTGTGGGTGCTTTTTCTAGCATACTTTACTGGTGTGGTGCACGTTCTGTTGTGTGACTGTATGCTCTGGGAAAACACCTACTTGGAAACCTAAAGCCTATATGATTGTGCTAAGACTATTCATTGAAAATATAACACATTCAAAATTCATGAAACCTTTTCTTTCTTTTCTTTTCTTTTCTTTGGTTCTTTTAGTGCAAAAGTTCTTGTTTGCACAAACTTCATGGGAAGTGGGTGTGAACGCAATTTTGTCTGAAATTTGTTCTGTATCAACTGATTTCTGTTTGTGCATATGAAAACAGGCAAATATAAAATGAAAATAAAATGCCTTTGCTCTTCCTGGCTGAGGCTATTGTAATAGTCATAAATGTGGCATGATCTTGACTTTCACTGGTCTGATTAATGCCAAATGGAAGATAAAAATATGCTAAATCATTGGCTATGTTAGGGAAAATAACATACGATAACAGGTGATTTAGGCATTTTAGGTGGTAAAGTCCTGCTCAAAACCAGCTTAATGTATGTACAGAAGTCACTTGTTGGACCTGTAAATAGTTTAGAGAGCCTTAGAGGACTAGCTCTTCTGTTCTTCTTCTCAAAGTGGAGCTAATTTATGAAGCCTGCATCTTATGAAACCACTTGGGTGGGTTTAACTTAACCGTGGCTCAGGTGTCTCACTCAGGGCCTTTCCGACCTGAATGCAAAATTGGAAGTTGCCTCAGCGATGAAAAGCGATGTGCTCTGTCGAATTGCAGCTAGTTTATGGAGAACGGGGTTTGTTTAAAATTAATGTTCTTGTCCAAACAGCCTCTTTTTGTTTACTAGACATACCACGTTTAATAGTTTTGAAGCTAAGGTGTAAAACAGAGAGGAAAATACATATTCTGCTATGATACAGTTCATTAACAATACGAATTGAGTTGCAGTGTTTTATGTAGAGCAGTTAGTCACTGATAAAAGTAAGAGATTGGAATGCACAAATACCATGTAGTCTGTTTACAGTGTATTTTTAGCAGAACGCAAAGGAAAGCAGGTTGTCTTTACAAAGTAGAAAGACATAAACTCTACAGAGAGTTGTTCTATTTGACTTAATTTCCATTCTGAATTATATTAGGAGAAAGTGCAGAAGGGAGTAGGTGGGTAGAGGGCCAGTTATCAAAACCCCAGAAAGACTGAAATGAGGTAAGAAAGAAAGAAGCATGCACTTCTGTTTAAGAACATGCAGCCTGCGAATTTTGTAACAACATGTTCTCATTTATAAGAAACCTTTAATTCCTTATGTAATATATTCAACACTGAATTTTAATCAGTATACAGTTTGTTGATTCTTATTGTGCAAATTTGTAAAAACAAGGAGTAATTATGTGCTGCACAGTGAAAGGACCATATTTTTGTGGATCGATAACAAAGGATTCAGTGATCCTTAGTTAATCCCTAGATATTGATTTCGTGATCTAAATTCATTTTAAGTTGATTTTTCTCAGACTATACTGGAGTGGAGTCCCCTGAAATTTAGGCATTCTCTTCATTTGTTATATTAACTTCTGCATTAAAGGTACATCAAATGAGTCAAGCAATCTAACTGATATTTGATTGCTCTGGTAGTCGTTTAGCTTGGGGGTGGTTTTTATTTTGTTTTAATTATAATAATGAATTTGTTGAGTTCTTTGTTCATCTTTTTATGGTTCAAACAAGGTATAGATGTTCCAAGAGTTACGTTACAATTTCTTGTTGCCAGTGTCTGTCAACTATAAGTAATTGTGACTGTCTTAATTTTTCTTTACGTATCTAGATAGGTTGCCTAGTGGAGCAGAGAATACCAATTTAATACTATTTAGGACAATATTGTGAAGTATATCTTGAGCTATATGAGTTATCACTCAGGAGATACCAGTGGGAAGCTAAGTTCAGAAAGACTGTATAAGAATGTGAATTTCTTAAATACAGTTGCTGTGTATTTATTATTTGATTGATCAGTTATGTGCAAAATGAAAAGCTCTCCTGTCTTTGTGGCTTTTTAACAGTTTCTGAGCAGAGGTTTTTCAAAATCCATACTGGCTGTGACTGAAACCAAGTTTGGGGGAGCAATATTTGGATAGTGGATGAAGGGATCAGATTTTCAGAAGTTAGTGCCTCCCACGAAGACTGTGAGAGCTGGTGGATTCTGAGTTCCCTCTAAAGTCTGCCTGGAAGCAATCAGCCTTTTTTTAAAAAAACTACGCATGAGATCCCAAGATGTGAAAGAATCAAACTGTTTTTTACACTGGGAAAAGTACTGGCCAAGATTAAAAACAAAACTAATTTTGGGGAACTGCTTTTGAAGAACCCAGAAGAAGAAAAGTTGGCAACTGACTTCCAGAAGACTTGTGCGTGGCACTTTTTACAAAATCTGTCTTTGATATGTCTTGAAACTGGCCTTCTGAAATGTACAAGCGCTTCTGAAAATCTTGGCTTTCATGACCGTAACCTTGACTCACCGTGCTGCTGTGGTCGAATCACTGAAGCCTATAGTTCTCATTCATAACAGTGAATTACCATACATTAACGATGAATACAGTGAATGAATTACCTGCTCTCTTTAGGCCCTTAGAAGAGGCAATCCAAAATAAATAAATGGTTTTTGCTTTACATGTCTTTAAGATATAATGTAATTGGATTTCATTAGTTTGTAGTGCCCTGCGGCATAGTAGGTACCTCATGGAAGGGATAAGACTTAGTTCTCTGTCCTTACCATCCCTGGTGATTTTACATTTTAATTACAATGTTGAAACAGGAATGGCAACAAACACAGGTTATGAATGTAACAGGAAGGCTGGAGGTAACAGTTACAGCAGTAATATATATCCAGCACTGATACGAAGTGGATATGGTTTATTTCATTATTTGGGCTGAGTTTAATAAACATAGGGATTCTTGGCCATGCATGTTTAATATTGTCAGACTTACCTTCAGGCTAGTAATTTTGAGCATGGCCCAGTAAAGGGATGAGAAGTTCTGACTTTAAGACACTTACTAGTTTGAAGCTATTTTAAGTTTGGCCCTCTGTAGTATACAGACAAAAATTTTGTTTTGCTTATTTAGTCAGCTGAAGTGGACAACCACCTGCACCCAAAATGGATAGTTTTTTTTTTTTTTTTTGAAACATCAAATTTCATAGAATTTATCAGTGTAATTTATGATGCTATTATTAAAGTCAGTGAAGTGTTAAGTACATTTGAGGAGACGGGTTAATTAAATATACCTTTGAAATGGGAAATGTACTTATTTAAAAATCGTTTACCTGATTTATTTTTTACTTGATATCCACAATTATTTAGTTATTCAGATTGGAGAGTGTGCTGCAGGAAGAGATTGAGAGTAGCTGAGCTGTTGTTTATGGGAGTATAAAAAATGCATATGTAATATCTCAAAAACTATTGAAAATATTCTTTCCCCTCCATTCTCCAAAATCAGTAGTCACAGTTGCTAGAGTGAATCTATTACTGTCTGTTGTTTATGTGCTGCTTAGAGCCTGAAATTATGATAAGCTTTAGTTGAATAAGCATCACAGGGCCCAACCTGAAACTCAGGCAATTCAGTGAAAGTCTTCTAGTGACTTCACAGAACTCTGAGAAAATCTGTAGTGCGCAAATTTGCAATAAACCCATAATCAAGCACTAACTAGAAAGTTCAGTCTCAGATTTCAGAATGCAGCCGTGGGTAAGATACCTTTGCAAAGACCTGCACGTAGGTGCGTGCACAAGGATCCCACTGATGGGAATGAAGGTGGGCTAAGAGAAATCAAATGGGGCTGGCCAGGAAAGCCAAAGCAGCTCAGGACAGATAATATTTAATTGGCCACTAGATGCCTGTCTGGCCTTGAGTGATTAGCCTGCTTAGGAAAAACTTTGGAATGATATTTGGCTACGTGCTTCCGTATCTGTGTAAATATAATTAAATGACAGAAAAAAATAATTGTTTTTCTGGTTAACTTCTCATTTTTGCATAATCATCCCCTGGCTCTTTGAAGTCAGCCTTGAGACCCCATACTCTTATTAGTGAGTAAAACTGTAAATTATTATTGCTGGAAGAGCCACAAAATGTGACATGAAATTAAATTTCACTGAAACTGATTTTTAAAAATTCAGTACCTCAGGCTATAAGTTCAGATCAGTGTTGTGTATTATCACTTCATATTCTGTTGATCCAGTTAAGTTTTCACCAAATTAGTTTTTGGAAAGGGAATAAAGAAAAATGTTTTGATAAGTGACGTTTCATCTTGAGAAACGCATGTTTGAGTCTGCCAGTGAAAATGTGATGTCCCATGTTCTTGACTGCGAGAGTACCCCGTTTACTTTAGTTCTGGATCTTAAGTCTTGGCATAAAAACAAAGCACTTCTAGGACAGCAGTAATGAAATGAACTGCCTTTCAAATCATGTCTGGATTTGAAGAGATGGAGATCTCACTCCCTCTTTTGATGTTATACAGACCTCCAGTACTCTGGCAGTCTCACTGTCCCACCAATTTTTGCAACTTCTTGGAACCTATTCAAATTCCTTACTGGAATATCTCACCTTCCTTTCACACCTGAAGCCAAACATCCTTTAATACTTGATGGAGTTTCAGATGATTAAGCCTAGCGTGTATTTTGTTAGTTACCAGAGGCAATTTCTTGCTGGCTTGAAGAGGAATGGGAACAAGGCATGTTCAGGGAGCTGCTCGCTATTGTGCTAGTTGCTATAGGAGGATATCTGTCTGTTCGGATGCCTATCAGTCTGCTCTTAGCAAAGGCTAACAGTATGTGAATCCTAAATGTTCCTGGCAGGTGTTAATGTTGTGTTGCCTATTTTTATCTTGCTAACTCTTCCACAGTGTTAAAATCCTAGACTATGTAATAGTTTCAGCTTCTGTTCACATACTTTAATTTGGATTTTAGAGCTTCCCCCTTACTTGGAGCTTACAAGTGATGGAGCAGATACTGCTGAGATGAGACATGTCGCAGCTGCCTGAGAAAGGAGGACTGTTGTTCGAAGTAGGAGGTTGGTTTGGCAGGAGGTGAAGGGCTAGGCAGCTTAGGGTCTGATCACTGACCTTCCAGTGACGAGTGGAAGACAAGGCTGCTGAGTGCTGATACTAGCGTTTCCCCTGTTCTCCCGTGGACCAGCACGGGTGTCCTTCTCTCTTAACGGGCTGCTGACAGTTGTTCCTTCACTGAGACAGCAGCATGTTACTTAGTGGCTCTGCTCTTCTGCAGCAAAGAAAGGTGTTCAAGGTGCTTAGCCTTTTCCATAGCAGTGAAAGGTCACTGAGGCTCTTGCTGCATTCAGGTGTCTGAAGTACGGCTCCCAACTCCGGAAGGAGTTTCCTTCTCTGCCCAGCACAGCCGTGCATTTGGCTCCTTCCAGTAGGTTCCTCTCCGGTTCTGGCTTGTCCCAGACCCACCTCCTGTATCCAGCTCTCCATTCCCATGACAATCCTGCACTTTCATAATTAGCTGGCTCAGTAAAGGTGTTCGGTTTTCTTTTCTGGCTGGTAGAGGAGGTTAAAAGTATAGGCAGCGGAGGTCCAAGCAGGCAGTCCTACAAATCCCCTTGACTTACTATGTGACATGCACGTCCCATGCCTGCAGCTCTCTCTGACTTTCCCAGTCACTTTGCTAACCAATATTTATAGTTGTGTTGTTATTCTGTCCGTCTCCAGCTTATCATTCTGTGTGACTGAGCTCTTTGAATCCTAAGGTAGGATTTTTACTACTAAAGTCCCAATTTATGTTTGTGACCCTCCCTTTTTTGGGTCCCTTTTGTCAGGGCATCTTTTACTATGCACAGAGGGACAGCAGGCAGGATAGACACAACTTGAGGACACAGCATGATTTATATATGCATGACGCGTGCATGGGAGAGCTAGGATGACTGTGTTGCCCGGTTGAGCGTTAGTATGCTCACCACCGCCAAGGAGGCACCCAAAGGGTCCCTGTGGGTCGGGCAGGAAGGAGGGGAAGTGTTGGCCTCTCTTGCCCCTTGGAACTGGCTGATCCTCAAGCTTACTGAGTTGCCCTCTTCCGCTTTTCTGTTTTAGTTTTTTTTTTTTTCTCTCCCTAAGGGTTTTATATTTTTTCATATCAATATTTTTCTCTTCAGTCCTTGAGCTGCTAATGAATACCATCTCAACAGTCACACTTCTGCCTGTATTTTTACCCTTCTTATTTTGCAGAGCTTTAGCTTGCGATCTCTCTGACAGCTCATCCACAGTTTTCTCAGTAAAGCTGAACCAGTGTCGCTCCACGATGTCACACCAAACTAGTCCTTGGGCCACAGATGGCTGAACCCTGGCCCTGGGTTACACCTGTGGCTAAAAGAACTATCTGTGGGTGGTTAGCTGGCTGGCTGGGCCTGTCCTGTGCTACTTCTGTGACGAGCAAAGTGCTTTTCTGTCATGTAGTTAAAATAACTCCCGTTAGCTGAGTTTCTGTTTTCGGGTGTTTGGTTCATTTTTGCGGAATAGCCCAAACCGCCTGGAAATGAGACAGTTTCTGAGCGCTGATAAGTTGCAGATGCGTTCCTGGGGGAGGCTGGGCAGAGTCCCGGCAGCACGGGAGGCCGTGCAAAGCTGGGTCAAGGATGGCATTAGAAAGGCTTAAGCCTAAATGCCAGCTTTGCCTGCAGTCCACCTGTCTAGCGCTCGGTTTCTTTCTTTGTGAAATGGGTTTGCTGATATATGTTACAAAACAGACAGTGAGGATTATGCGATTAATGTTTCACATGGCATTTTGTGACTGTAAAGTGCAGCCTATCGCCTAGATTAAACTGTTAGGAACAATATATGAACCTGAAGTTTAATGATGGTGTTACAAATTTGGTTTTAGCCCTTGTCTTACGTTTTAATTCAACAAAGTAAAATTTACTGTACATGGATTTTTCTCCTGACTGCAGTATTTAAGGAGCACAGATCTTTTTACTGTGCCAGGCTGCAAATTGTTTATGTTGAAAAAATATGCTTCCAATCATGTAACATGTGGTTTGATTAAATTTTTTAGCTTTTCGATCAGGTTAGTAGTTTTATTTTAAAATGTAAAAACCTCCCCCTGCCCCCAGTCTCAAAACTGACATTTCATTTTTTGGAAGCTGTATTTTTTGTCGTTTCAAGGTTGAACTTTTAGAATTTCCCCTTAGAGGGAAATTTCATTTTTGCAACCTGCTCCAATTCGTTGAAATATTTAAATAATACAGACACCAGAAGTGTCCTGTCTCCCTGTGACTGATGGTGGCGTCTATACAGGTAGGCAGAGAGGCTCCAAGAAGGATTGCTTTTCGAGGGGCAAGGTGGGCCACTCTCAGCATTGCGCAGCGTGGAAGGAAGCCAGCTGGCACTAGCAGCACGCTCTTGTTTATGGTGTAGGGTATTTTAAAGCAAAAAGAACTGATCGGGTAACATAAGCTTTCTTGGTACCAGTGTGAAGGATGTTCAGTAAACAAGGAGCCGCTCATTTCCATACAGTTCTGCTCTGGGATTTAGGGAAAGAGAAGATTATTCTCTGATTGTTGTGATGTATTTCCTGGGCACTCTGGACATCACTGATATGTAATTCTACCCCTGAGCATTTTCACAAAGTTTTATTTGTTTGCAAATATTCCGGTTACTCTGTGGGTGGATTTCTTTGTGGTTAAGCAGCTACTTTTAATATTTCGACAAAAGAAAACAAACCTTCAGTGTGATACCACTGGGCTCGAAGATTCATAAACAACGTGGAAAGTTATCACTGTGCCTTACTAGCCAGGTATCTCATTGCCCTCTCTGGTTAGAGGATTTGGTTTTAAAATGCTCTTTTCCATCTAGATACTCATGTGTCTTCTATAGAAGGGAGTTTGACAGGCTCTTCTTTCTTTCTTTCCTTCCTTTTTTTTTTTTTTTTTTGTTTGGCGCTGAGGAAGGGTAAAGTGGCAAGGAGATGCACGCTGGAGATGTCAGTTCATAGCATCCTGAACCTGGAATTGCTAATGAAGTCTCTTCTGTACCTCACAGACGATGTGCCAGTGCCTTTTAGCTTCAAAAGGATAGAAGTACAAAGCAGTCAAGGGTACCTTCCTTATCACATGAGAAGAGAGGTTAAAAACACAAAAGAATGAGACCGTAATTTTGAATGGGAGCGTTCTATTATTCATAAAGTATTTTGTTTCTGCAGAGAACCATATTATGATATGACATTCAGATCTTCCTGCTCTTTTTGTTACTGTTGTGCTATGCAGCTGTTCTGCATTAGGGGGTTTCTCCTCTTCTTGCTTTGCAAAACAATCCCTGTTTAGTATTTATTTACATTTTGAGGGTGTGCTAAGAGAACAAAAGTTGCTCTTTCTTCTTTTTTTTTAGCTATTTTTAGAAATGGACATTCTTTCTTGCTGAGTCACTAAACAATATGATCGGATATAGGAAATTAATATCAGAATTGGTGTACAAAAGTAACAGCAAGCAATTAAAACCTTATTTTCCTTCTATATGCTGATGTGCTATGCTTTCATAACGCTCTTTGTATGTTATTATACCATTCTGTGTTTTAATTGTGGTGCTTTAGGAGTGATATGAATGTCTTCCACAGCTCATTTGGAACAGTACGCAGTGTATAAATAATTCTTCCTATCTCCTCTTAACTGTTATCTCTTTGGGAGATAACATGTATCTGTAAAGGTGGTTAATGGATTCTTAGCTCAGTGCTGTGATAGGTACAGATGATGGGGCGTATGATGGGAAGGGAAACTGGGGGCTTGTGTCCCAAATGGGGGACAGCAGCGACCTCGGTACGATTTTATTGTGGCAATTGTGGCTTCCAGATAGTAAGGACAGATTTTCTGCAGAAAGCTCCCTGTCTTCCATTTTGTCTTAAGGATAGCTATTTGTTTCTTCTTAACCCGACAGCTTGATTAGCTACTGTATACCGTGGCAGAAAGTTGGAGAGATACTTCTGAGGTACAGTGCAGGTCACTATAACAAATAGGTAATAGTCTGTAGATGCCTAATTTACATTCATTTAACAATCCTCAATGAGAAAAACATACCTCAGATTTTTCTCTCTAATGCCTTTATGATAAAGGCATTTGTGGTGGTCCTGACTATCTCCACCAAACTTGTTATTTAATACTAGGTAGAAAACATGACCATGGAACAAGTCTTTTAGTGGCACTGGTGAATGAAAAATATTTAGTCTCGGACACACTTTCCTTCACTGTTCCTTCAAAAGGAAAGCGCAACTCCACGTCGCGTCGGCTTAGTGAATCCTTCAGGAAGGAGCAAAGACTGCAATGCACGTGGTTGCGCAAAGTCGGCATGGGGGGAAACGGTAGCTTCAACTTCTTCATGCCTCTTTTTTTTTTTTTTTTCTTGGAGAAAGCTTCATGTCCTTGTGCCGCTATTAAATTATTCCACAATACATGATTGAGGGTATAAAGTTCTGTAGAAACAGGAAGTAGTAAAAGAGGTGCTGGAAAACACAAGAGCTCCTGCATAGGGTACTCTCACATATACAAACACATAGATTATTTGTCCCCAAGCCAGGGATTTTGTCACAGAAGTTAAGAACCATGACCCCTGTGTGCTATTAAATGGCCAATAGTTTAACAGGCTCCTCAAGTGAGGTATGCTCTTACACCTGGGCTTTGAGCCTGGAAATGAGACAGCCTGTGTCATCAGCAGGTTTCGAGACCAGGAATTTCCATGCAATAATACAAATTTCTAGTATTTCAACTGGAAAAAATAACTTCATGAACAGATGAGAAGTAAGATAGGAAGTACAGTGCACACTTTGGCACAGAGGCTTTTAAGCATTTAAAGTTTGAGGGTTTTTTTAATGCACATGAGTGTTTACAGGATCAAAGCCTGAAGTACTTCAGGAAGAGAAATATACAATTATCCTGAGTCCTTGTGATTTCTATTAATAGCTCTTATCCTTGATGAGCGCAGGGATTCACATAACAGAGACAAATACACAAAAATCTCACAATAAGTGCACAGTATCCTCAGTCTCCGACCCTCTGAGAACTCCTTCCCAAAGTAACAGACACCAGACAAAACAAGATTTTGCTGCATGCGGTGGGCCACAGGACCCGAGTTGTATGCCACGATGTTAAATCTGTTTCTTTCCATCGCCTTGGCTGGTAATTGGAATACTCAACCTATGGCTTTTAATGACCTGTCAATCTCAAGGTTAATAATAGACTGAAGTTCTGTAGATGGTTTGACTTTTTGTGTTTGAAGCAAATAGTCTGCAATAGAAAATGTAGATCAAGACCTCAGAAATCAAATTGACTCATTTTAGAAAGAAATGAGAGCAACAGGGGCTGTTATTTACAATTACAATTTTCTTTGCGCATTTTATCTCTGTTTTTTCTTTTTAGTTGGATATATGCCTACGCAGATAGATATATTTATCAGTCTAGACGTATATCTGGTTCTTACAAATATGTGTGTCATTCTGGTCTCACTGCCTCGCTCCTAAGCTGTGTATTCCAGTGATCCAAAACGTAGCTAGGAGTCCGTGGTCAACTCGATAAGTTTAACACTTTGGGTTTTTTAATTATTTTAAAGAATTGAATTAGGTAATATTAAGGTCAATGACAAAAATAATTGGAAAAGTTCTCTACGAGGTTTGACGACCAAAGTTTTATGAAATTTTAAATGATGCCAAAATTGCTCGATACTTTAGTGTAAATCAGAAGCTAAAGCTTGTAGAAATGTAATGTGGGAAGGATAGGGACGGAAAGAAATCCTTGTAGTGCTGTTAGTCCACTTCTACTTGTAGTGTTATTGCTCCACTTCTACATGGAAATGGTTGAATATGAATTACCATTTAGGAAATGAAAATGCTTCAAAACAGTTTTGTATTCATGCTTTTTTTTCTGTTTTGTTTTTTTGTTTATTACATTTAACATGTCCAGGTAACTTACATTCCTGAGCTTAAGGGTTTACCATTAATGTTGACTACTAAGACTCATAAGGTTGTGCAAGATCCAGAGACTAGAACAAAGCTAATATTGAGCCACTATTTCAAAACAGTCTGTTTTACTTTGATGTCAAAATAACAGAGTGACTGATGTAAGACTGAGTTAATAATGATTCACAAATTAAAAGAAGGCAATGCCTATCACTGTAAGTTTGCAGAAAATGGATGAGACTGGTTGGATGTACTTAAATTAGATTCTAAGTTCGGCTGGTAAAGGCAATTAATACTGGTTTAAGATTTCTATATATCCTTCGACTTGGTATCATGTGCCACTTGTAACATTTTTGTCAGCGATGAGGAAGAAAGTACTAGATAGTTGCTGATCAGCTTGGCAAGTGACACACAGGCTGGAGGGAGGGATGCAACAGGGAGGACAACTTGCTAGTACTGAGCAATCTGGGCACAATACCTAATCCAAGCTTTAGAAGTTAGGACTGACCTGCTCAATTCACACTGCCTCCATAGCTCGCGCTGCCAGACTAGCTGCTGCTGTGTTACACTGGGCTATAATTCAGAACAAGTTCCTAACACTGCCACCTTTTTTTTTTTTTTTTTTTTGCTTTCTGCTTTCCCCTGTTGCCCCCCTAAAGTTTGCAGGAGAAAGGCAGTGATGGCTTCACCACTGTTCTGGAGTCTGCCCGGTCTGGACCTGTGGCCCTGTAAGTGCCAGAGGCAGCCTTTTCCTTTTTCTTGCTCTGAAAGCGTTCATAGCAATAAATCCAGGAGCCAGGCAGAGTCTCCTCGTAACCGTGTCTTTCCTAGGGTAAGCTGGTGTCTTTGTTCTGCAGTTACTGGAGAAGGATCCCCCTGCATGCACCTCATTCCCCTGCTCTTTATTTCACTAGGGTCCGAGTTGGTTAGTCATCCAGTCTTTGACAGCCTAGATCTAGGATGAGAGGAAACAGGTGATTGCAGGAAGCAGTTTAGCCTGGTTGCCTTACACAGCTATCACAGCACAGAACAATTGCATTCTGGAAAGGCGTCCCTCTTTCCACGGAGGATAGGTTTGAACTACCTCATATCTAGATAGCTAAAGTTAGATGAAGTGAATCCCAGCTACAGCCAGGTGTGTGGGTGGGTGGCTATCACTCTCATGCCATCATATTTGAAGCCCAGGGACTATTTTCCCATGCCTCACCCCACAGCATCTCTTGGATTCAGGAAGAGAAGAAATTTATCTTTTTCAGTATCTTCAGAACTTTTATCTGCAGGATGTTGCCTAGGCTGGTTACTACATTTTTGAACAACTGCTCTAAGTCCCTTCCTCTGCCCTCACTAGTAGAAATAGGTTTACCATGCCAAGTGCGAGACGATTTTTTACTTGCAATAGCTCTCGACTGTCTCGCTGGCTGTGAGAAGAACATTATCTGAAAAGAATCTACATTGCCTGAATCCTTAGATGCCCGTAGCAATTCCTAAAGAATATTACTCAACAGAGACTTCTGAGGAAAACATAAAAGATGTTCCTGAAGTTGTGTGTTGCTTTCAAGTAGTGTCTAAAATTCAGACAGGTAACAGGATTTAGGATTAACTGTTGCGACCCTGAAGATATGACAAGGAAGACTGTTTTTATTCTAATCGCAGTTAGGCACCTGGCTGCTTCGGATGCCAACCCACAGACACAGCTTTGCTCCAGTGGAACTGCTCGCGTCGGGAAAGGCACTGCATACGTTCGCGTGTTTGTATCATCAGAAACATAATGAGTGTGGTACAAAGGAAGAAGTAACTAAGAAGCCTTTGAAAGAGAACTGTACTTGCAAGTTATAATTTTCTCTCTGTTCTGATCCCCAAGCAATTTATTCTGAAGTCATTACGTAAAGAAACTGCAGGCTTTGCATTAGAAAAGCAGCTGTGAGGAGCATTCATTAGGATACCAGCAGAAGCAGTGACACCTAAGGTGTTTGCCTGCCCTCCTCCTTTCCTCCCACGGAGAGCAGGAGCCAGCATGTGTGTGGCTGGTTCCCACCTTCCATAACTTCAAAGAAGATTCTTTGAAAATCTTTTAGGCAAGTCTTTTTTAGAGGACTAAATATGCAGACAAAAGTTAACTGGATACGCTGTAGAACATAGCATACAGGACTCAATTTTAAGTGTTTTATAAACAGAAAAGCCCCGCGAGGCAGCAGCTGAGATGCTAGCGCAGGTGGAACGATGGCAGCCAAGCCAGAAAAGTACCCTTTCACTGGCCACTCTCATCAGCAGTGTCGAGCCATGCTGGATTTGACAAACTGCCTCTCACACTTTGGGGAGTTTTCAGCTGCTAACCTTTCATAACAGTCTCCACAGCCTCTCTGAACGGGGCATTTTATAGTCTACAAGCAGGCCGAGTAAAGGGGGGTTTTAATTCCCCTACGTCCTCTAGTCCACTGTTCTCTGCAGGTCTAACATGAGCTGTGTTTTTATCAGAGAGGAGCCGCAAATCTGAATTGCGCTTGTGGGATAGCGAATGATCTCTACTTGTGTGTCACAGGAAAATTGCAGGTAGGACTAAGAGCTTTACAGGGCCTCAAATCAAAGGCAAGTCCAT
Organism: Struthio camelus; assembly: GCF_040807025.1. Lineage (NCBI taxonomy): Eukaryota > Metazoa > Chordata > Aves > Struthioniformes > Struthionidae > Struthio > Struthio camelus. The sequence continues at coordinate 11,011,575 of NC_090955.1, read as the reverse complement.
GGCAGGACTGGAGCCTCGGTGTCCCCAGTTATAAGGAAGGTCTGCATTAGCATGTGTTGAGTTTCCAGACCTCATTGCTAAATTGCTCCACTGTGCATTACGCTAACTTTGAGTCCCTTGTGTTCCCCAAGGGCTCGTAGTGTCTGGATGTACAGCTCCTGCAGATCAGCTGATGCGCCGTAAATTGTTACCCGTAGTGATCGTTCTGTCCGTATGAGTCTGTAATTACTTGCTGTTTGTATGTTACATGAATACACATAATGAACAAATAGCGTGTGGGTGAGGGTATAAATGTTTTTTTTAAAAAAAAAAAAACTATATTTAGTCAGTCCTTGATGCCTGACAGTCAGACAATCCCAAGTAGTAGTCAGGTAGAGAGGTGGCAAGTTATGCTGCCCTAGAGCCACGTAGACTTCTGTGAAAATGTCCTACTTATGCAAATGGATCATAAAAAAGGACAGAGTCTGGCCTCCGGCACATTTAATAGCATTCTTAGACTTTGCCAGGCAAGTGTTGCTTCCTGCCTCATCCTTTTGATAGATGGAAAGTTACTGCTAATGCATTTTTAACTCCGAGTATTGTAGTGAAAATGTCACTGGCTGAAATGCATTCTCTCTTCCACACGTTAGCTCCCTTAACATGTCAAGTGCCGCTAAGTAGATAAAAGGGGTGTCTGCAATGAGATGAATCTACTCGTATCCTCCTGTTTATAGACTCAGTTCTCTTAGTGGCCAGCATTTCTGATACCAGGTGATCCATCAGCATGCAGATGTGCAGCTGTGCCAGAGCGCTGCTTGGCTCTTGGAGGGCCAGAAGGTGACAAAGATTAAAGTTTGAAAGCAACCTATTATTCTTCTCATGCGACTTCAAGCTGTGGTGGTGCTTTGGCTACTAAGACTCCTCTGAATTACGCACAGCTGCAGTGAAGCAGTCTGGACTTGGAGGTGACTAGGCAGTAGCACAGCGATGCTCACACACAGCAACAGCCTCTGGAGACAGACCTCGGCTGCCTCGGGATTGCTCAGAGCATCCTGTGACGGTGCCCAGGGTGGGTTAGAGACGCGGCCGTGGCACCAAACAGCCCTCGCAGATTCTGCAAGTGCAACTTGATCTTGAAAAGCCCATGGAGTAAGAGATCGGGTTGTAAGTCACAATGCGGAGTTGTCCGTAGTGTGGCAAGTACCTGTGAAATAGTGTGCGTGGGCATTGCATAGCGTAGCCTGGCAAGTACCTGGGAAATACTGGGAGGTGATATTCTTTATGTGGCTGTACGCAGCACCTGGTGTGTGTGTGTGTAAACTGGGATTTGCCATTACTCAGGGGCTGGGGGAGGTTTCTGGGGCTCCAGGCAGAGGTGAAGGGAGTAGACTGCAGCTACTTTGGAAATTGCTGTAGCAGTGGAAGATGCCTCCTCCCACCAGCTGATACTGCTGCCCTCCCCGCCAGGAGCAGCGTGGTCCAGGGAACAGGTAGCCGCAGCAGCGACACATCCAGTGGCTCAATTTCGACAGCCCTCTGGGGCAAGCGCCCCCTCCACTCCCCCAGCAGAGGGTTTGTGCTGCTGCACGGCTCTCTGTGCCCTCGGCGCTCTACGCTTTTGTCGTGGTTGCTCACCGTCAGGCTTGTGCTGGGCATCAGCGTGCCTCTCTGATCCGTGCCGGTGTGTTTTCCTCCGTTTTGTGTGCTCTGCTCAGTGTGCCTGACGTTATGGGCTTTGTTATTCAGAGCAGTCAAATATGTTTCTAAGTGCGTTAGCTGTTAAAGATCTCCATGGGAATTATTTCAAAACGTACCCGTCAAAGCCCTGTTTCTCTCCTTTCTTGGGTAAATGCTACAGTTGATTTTTGTGCATACCTGTGATGTGGCATGTTTTCTGCATACGCCCTTTTTCAGCATAGGCTGTCGCTAACGTATCTCTAATCGCTAACATCACTGTTTTAGAATTAGTTTTATATTTGCCTCTCTAGTTTAATTTGTTTCACATATCTTCCTTCTGCTTTTCTACTATACTTTGTTTAGGCATATTATATGGAGTGACATAACATGTTTCCGGCATTAGTAGGCACTGTAAATAGCTTAACTGTGGTACTAATTTGCTTTCTTGTGCCCTTTAAAGATCCCATATGGATGGGGTTTACATTGGAAATACCACTGGGTTTTTAGCTGTCTTCAGCTAGTTTTGCTGAGTTAGATTATGACAGATTTTTAGCACAGTTTCTTGAGGAAATGACATTGATATGCTTGTGTTGAACATCTGTTTTGAATATATGTTTTATTTATCTCCCCCTCTGTTCCTCTCCCTTGCTTTCCATGTGTTTTTTGAGCAGGGACTATGGCTTACTCTATGTTTGTGCAAGACCTTGCCTCTAGTTTTGCTTTTGGGCTCTGAAGGGATCAGTATTGTCTAGTACAGATTAAAAAAAAAAAAAAAGTGAACCATCTTGTCCCCCTTTGAACTAGGGGAAAGATTGGATTCAGACTGAAGCATCCCCTGGACCCTGCCCATGCTTTGACCCTATTAACCAGCTCTGACAGGGCAGCGGTCTGAAGTGGTCAGGGGGGCAAGGGGTTATTAAGTTCTTAGAGGTTTGCTGATAACTGGATGGAGATATTTGGGTGTAGGAGACAGACTCTACCTGCCTTCCCTCACCTCCCCTATTTCCTCAGGGAGCTCTTGACACATGGGTTTGCACCCCAAAAGACTGCAGCATCCTTTTGAATGCGGACTTGGGTTGGAGGACTTGCGTTGGTGCTTGAGCTGAACTGGGAAAATGCAGGGATTGCTATATCAGTCTTTATCCGTAGGGAAATACTGTGGAGTTGTATAGGCAGCTTAATCTAATCTAAAGGGTGAGCATGGTTCAAAGTGTATTTTCTAGTGAACCTACTTCTTCTGCTCCTAGAAGCAGTAGAGAAAATTGCTTGACCAGCTAATGGGATTAGGCGAACACGTTCAAAGGGCTACAGTCCACTAAGAAGTAGCTAATTGAGCAAGGTGGATATTTCTAATATTCATTGCTTTAATTTTTATATTTTATTAAGTGTGAAAGGCTGAGTGGCTGCTTGGAAGGGAGCTGGAAGACCTCTGCAGGGAGAGGACTTGTTTAGGGTGTAATAAGCCAGAAAGACAGTAAAAAGAGGCAGAGAGGAAATGTTCTGAGAGTTTGTATTGCATTAAGAGTGCTTATGTATGTAAACATATTACTCTGCTAGAGAGTATTATCTTTCTGGTATGTTGTCATCAAAGGAGGAGGCAATTGTGACTTAGGAGGCTAGGGGAAATCTTCTTGGAAATATTAATCATTGTTAGAATTATCTCAAAGTACAGCTGTTTTTACCCCATTTACAACCACTGTGGTTCTTAGGAGAAGATGCCAGGTGCAAGGATTGCAAACTGAATCATCCTTCATACGTCCCCGCAGCATTAGGAACAGCAGGCTAATCTGCCCACCCTGTCTGCCCTGGGACCTAGCTCTCCGGACGAAATGGAGGTGCAAGCCTGTCTCTGGGTCGTTATTGCTCCTGGTGTTTGTGGAGCACTGACCGTGAGTGTCAGCTCTCAGCTCAGGTAACGATGTGAATATTTCTCTGCTGGGCATGGACTGAGAGCGCCGTGTTGCATAGATTGTGTGGAGCCAGCTGAAAATCACTTTGGCCGTGACTCAGCCCGACTGCGTGAGAGTCACCGGTATCACATTGGAGGCTTGACAGCTTAGGATTTGTTATCAATCTGAATTATTTTAAGTCCTTTTGTAGTTTAGTGAGCTGTAAGCTCGCACCTGTTTGGCCAGGGCCAGCTGTGAGTGAAGAAGAGAGAGGAAAAACTCACAGAAAATGTTTCCTCCTCCTAATAGAGGTCCATAAAAAGGAATCAACCTTTCCCGTTGTGTATGGTGGGGACCGCAGAGCCATGGGAAGTCATGGAAAGCTTGCAAGGCAAGAGGGCCTCCTGCAACTAACTGTCTCTGTTTTTGCCAAAGCTTTCCAGTAGGAAAACACCAATGACTAATTCTGTGTATGCACAGAGGCACTTCCAGCTCAGCCCTGAATGGAGATTGCTCCCAGCAAGAGAGAGGGCAAAAAATGTGCATTTGATACCATCCCTGATGGAGTGTTAGCCAAATAAGAATCATACCAGGCATGCTGCAAGCCTTGGAAAAGAATTAGATTTGAACATGACCTGTAAGAGACCATTAGCCACACAAGCAGAAGAAATCAGCCTGATAATGAACATGCGGAAGTTTCCGAAGATAGTGGGGAATTAACCCCATTAACCTGAGGGGGGGAAAAAAGCACTTATGTCGATAAATATTTGCTCTCCCTCTGGTTTTCGAATGTGCTCTTATTTGTACAGCCAACTGAGAGCTTTTCTGTAGGGATTTTGTTAAAAGTAATATTAATATTAACTTTGTGTCTTTGCTTTATTTTATTTCTTTGAAACAAGCAGTAAATTTACCATTGCAAAATTGAGATTTTTTTTTCAGTTGTAAAATTTATCTCAGCTCATTTGTCATGAAAATTTGCCCCTTAGGACTAGTTTGAACAGTATCCCAGGTGTTTAATGTTGTTCACCTAATGAAGGCACAACTCATGAAAACAACTATTGAACTGTGGTACACTTCATGAATACTGAGAAGGCATTCAAATTTAAAATGCATGTACTAGTAACTGGCTCTATAAACTGCTGCTCCCGAAGCCTCGATGCTCTATGAATATTTCTCCATATGAACATTTTTCACTTGCATCTTTTTCTATTTTCAAAGACAGTTTGTATGTCTCCATTTAGCATTATCAAGCCAGAGAGAGTACAGTTATAATTAGTTTGGCCGTGGAGGGCTTGGCAGGTTTTTTGTGAAATACTATAGTTCATCACATGCCTTACTAGTCACATTTCTGTCCTCTTAAATCAGGGAAGACGGATCATAGTGAGATACAAATAATGCAGTAGAGGAGCTAAAGAAGAAAGGGAGAAAGCTTTTCTATCCAGGTGGTTGGTGCCCACTGCCACTGCGCATTACGCACTGGCAGAAGAGCACGTTAGATGGAGGTGAGGCCTGACCATAAGTGGGTTGCAACTTAGCCTAGAGAAATACAGCAACAAGGAGATTCCAGAAGAAGCCTGACCCAGGAGTCCCCCAAGAGGGGCTAGGAACTGGATCCTGGGATCTGTCTTGCAGCTGACAGCTGTGCTGTTGTCCGATCCCTGCTGGTACGAGCTTCTGCTGAGGCAGAAGAGCAGCAGATGCACTCCTTGCAAACACTGTAGCAACGCTCCAGCAAAGGTGGAGTGGCAGGGAAGTGAGAGTGCCTGCTGCACATACTCGAAAGATGTCTCAGGGTGAAGCTGGCGTCATGAGATGAGACGATGTCTTGCATGAGATGTTACCCTTACCACAGGAGAGCCACAGCTCAGTGAGTCGCAACCTAAAAAAACAGTGTCTGTAGTCTAGGTTACTGAAATAAAATAGATGAGGTAGTCTACCACTCTGACAAACCTCTCGTTTTTTTTCTAAAGCCTCATTTTGCAATGTCTGCCCCACAGGCAGAGGTTTTTCTATTCTCTTTGCTGAGCTGATGTGGCTTAGCTCTGCTAAAAGTGTGTACCAGCACTGGCCAGAAACAACTCATTGTCCTTGACAGACTATACAACTTGGATTAAAAAACCCAATAGCTTTATCTTTTCTTGCTGGTTGAAACCTAAAACCAAAGTTTGCAGCTTGCCGACATACTGGGAAGGGTGGTTGTTCTTATTTAGTTGTCAGAATTGTTAAAATTAGGTATATTTACAAATGACCAGAGATACGAGTTCTGTTCTGAATAAAAAGGTTGAGGTGCCCGTGTTTGTTGTTACTGGAATGGATGTTGAATTTCTCATTAAAAATCACTGTGAGCCTGTCAGGTCCACCTGCAGTAACCCAACAAAAGGCACTTGGGATACTCATAATGCAGGAGGCAGATCTCCCTGCAGAATTACCACGCTCCCGGGGAATGCTCCTATCCCCATACTGTTGCCTGATCTAAGAGCTCTAAGACTCTGGAGGATTTTTTTTTAATTATTTTTTTTTTTTTAATCAGGAATTGTTTTGTAACTCTGAGAAATCTCTTTTGGTAAAGCAGTATTTCCCTGTGAATGAGCACTAACTACAAAAGAGAAATAAAGAAAAATGTCAGGTAGCTCTACTTTTAAACTTTTGCTATGTCCCAAAATGGCTCCAGACCTCATTCTGTTCCGAGATCTGCACTGCACATCTCTGCTCTGATATGCTGCTCTCTACGTCCTGTGTTTTTAATGAAATAAGTGGGAGTTCAGAGTATGTGGAACTACAGAGTCCCTAGATTTTCCTTGCAGACCTGACACTAGAATTTTGTCCACTGTGTCGGAAATGAGCATGCCTCTGCAATACTAAAAACTACTGTGAAAAATTATACTCTTGATCCTGTCTGGTGTTTTGCATTTAGTCCTCTGTATTGCCACTTAAATACTAAGAGTAAGTCCTGAATCTGTTGTTGTGGGGGTTTTTTTGTTGTTGTTGTTTTTTAATTCTGAGGCCTACCACATGCAAACGCTGCACAGCTCATTGTGCCCCCCCGTCACGGCTGAGATACAAGCAGAGTTTTAGTTAAGGAACCTGAACGACCAGATTTGAGATGCCCCGGGTGGCTCCAACGATTCTGTGCCGTGTTTGTTGCAATGGTGAGATGGAAAATGGAGAGTTGGTGAGTGAAGAAGTCTTACTTGGAGGTCTGAATTTTTTAGGTGTTGTGGTTTAGAGCCAGACACTTAACATCATTTTAATGCAGTTTTTGTGTCTGAATTAATATAATAAATGTCAATGTTGAATAGAATAAGGTCACATTTTACTACTTTGACCAGAAGTGTAATCTTCCAAGATTCAGTTTTATTACTCTTATAACAGTCATGCTGGATAAGGTCACCAGTATTTCTTTCAATATGAAGTAATATATGAAAGCATAGTTTATACCAACTTTATCCTCTGCAATGTGGGTTTGTGCTATGAGATGTACTGGGAAAGATCTTCCTTAGATGTATTTGCATGTAACACCAGGGATGCTGTTTTGCATTATTTTGCTGTAATAGTGTGTTGGTAAGCTTATGCTCATTAGGGACTTAGTCACTGCGAAGAAATGAACCTTTGAGGTTTGTACTCTCCTACTTCACAAGAAAAAGGGCATTTTCTTTAGCTGTATAGATACTTAGTCTGAAAGACGCAGCTATACACTGCACAGCATGATGAAAATGATCTAGCGTTTGCATACATATACTTTGCTCAAACAACAACAGTCACCAACAGAGCTAGATTTCAAAGGTAACTACATCAAGAGTACATATCAAAACCTGTGTGCACCCTGTCTGCTTATAAAGAGATCAACTGCACCTACCTTTAAAGCTCAAGTAATTGGACACATACCTGCATATTTACATTGCCTGACATGGTGTTACAACTGCTTTTTTTGTGGCTTCCAGTCTGCATCTGTAAGAGAAGCAGCAGATACCCTTTATTTCCATTTAGAGTGAGGGGCTGTGTTCTGAGTAAGGCCATCTCTGTTGCCCTCTGTTGAAAATCTAGCATTAATGATTTTCTTCTCTTTAGGATTACTCCGGGTTTGTTTTTTAATGAATTCTTTATGATTTTTTTATTATGTGAGGCTGAAATGCTGCTTAACTTATTATCTTGTATACCCTGAGTCCTTAGAGAAAAAACACATTGCTAGTTTTAGTGCAAATTGAGAGTGAAAAAAGGAAGGGTTAAAAGGTTTTGTAACATCTAGTGCTGTACTAAATTATGCAAGGCAAATATATTAAATAATAATCTGATCATTATTGCACCCAGCCTGTTTGGGGATTATATGGAGCAGGATTGATGGAGTTCAGGGTCCTTTCTTCTTTACTTTACTTTTTTTTTTTCTTTAACTTTCTATTAGCTAAAAAAGTTGTTATGTTTCTATTGGAAAACTCTTTTTCTTCTTTTTCTGTCTCAAGGGTTAGTGTTTCTGAGTCGCAAAAATATTTCGTGAAGCTGAAGTCCCAGCACTGTTTCTGCTTTAAAAGATGTGTGTGCAAACCAGATGATATCAGCCGACCGCTGCTGCAGGCAGTCAGGTTCTCCGCTGGCTGCGGTGGAAGATGTCTGTGGCCTGTGCCAAAGCATCTGGGGTTCAAATCCTGTTTGACGGCTGTAGAGGGGCATGTTCTGGCTGGGCACCTGTTTCCGTAGTTAAAGACGTGTAATGAAGTGCATTAGGTTTTTCTGTTGCATTTATTTGACGGCAGGATTCCTGCTGTGAGCTGGCCCCTGTGTGGATGCGTTTGTGTGCTGGTAAGGCGTAATGTCTCTGGGCACATGCAGCGATGCAGCCATCACGCAGGTGGTGAGGATTGCTGCCCCTCCTGGCTGTTTCCTCCTGCCCTCAGCTGAGGTTGGCCAGGGTAGGTGGGAGCAGGTGGCTTCCCTCTCCTCCTCCTCTTCCTCAGGCAGGACAAACGGTCGGGGTATATGTGCCACCTGCACAGCTGGGCTGTAGGGAAAGGGAGCTGGAGCCACCCCCCCTGCCCAGCCCAGCCTCTTGCTCATCCATATTAAACTGTTTTGTAAAACACTTTGAGATCCTTCTGCTTGAGGACACCAATTCAAGGTACCCCAGTTTCCTGACATCTGCTTCTCCAGTGTTTTACTTGCCGTTGCGTATGTGCAGCTGTATTTGTTTGCGCTGTGCTCAGCCTTTTGGGAATGTTTTGTTCTCAGATGTATTGAAAACAACGTTTAATGAACTTAGCCTTCAAGCCTTCACCTATCGGGACTCATATATCTGGGAAGTCTTTAAAGCATGCAAAGCCGGGAGGTAGGCGTGCATGCACAGGCATGTAGGCAAAGCCTCCAAGGGGCAGTTCTCTGTTACTGGGGCGGTTTTTGGTAGGTCAGTAATAAGCACAGGAACTTCACCCTCTGAAGCACAGGAACTTCACCCTCTGAAGCATGCTTGTTGTGACGCTATGTAGGTTAAGGCAGGAAAATAATTAACAAATGGTGTTTTAAGGAAAGATATACTACTCCAGTAATGTCTGCTCTGCTTTGTTAAAACTGGATTACTTTTGTCCTGTAGGTTGTCCTAGAGTGCAGTTCTGAGACTGTAGATGTTCTGATATCAGAGTGTTGAACAAGGAAATACACTTTTAGGTTTCCACACACGTGCACGTCTATAGATCTATAGCTTACACAAGTTTAAAGGAAATCAATCAGCAATTAACTATTGCAGAGCAGTGAGGATAGCATGTGGAAGTGTGGACAGTTTTCTAAGTACGACCAAATCTTTTGAATTTTCCTCTACTTGTTGAGGTCAAAACTACTGGATGAGAGGATGAAGCTCTTCCCTGCAGAATATCATTCTTTCAGGATTTCTGTAACTACAGATACAAATACATAGCGTGCGATCAAAAAGAGGGGAGGAAGTATTGAATGTTTCCATGTCTGAGATCTGTGAAAGATGGAGCTGCTGACAAGGCATTGCGTATATGGCCCTGTGGCTTGGAGCTATAGTAGCTCCAGCCTGTGTGAGTTCAAACCTGCTGATGTTTAAAAGTGTGCTGGCAAGCTCATCTCTTCCCTGGGGCTTGGGGAAGGAGGCATGGTTAGCTGGTGGCTTTTCTTTTACTTATTTTCTCCCTGGTCATTGCTAGCTAGAAGGTTTGGGTGACAAAGTCAAAGATTCCCAAGGGCAAAGACATTCTTCTGAACAAACTGAAAGGAGGTTTAAACATGTACAAAGACGCAAGTTTGACTATTCTTTCTCAGGAAAAGAATGTGCTGCTGCTTATTTTATTCAGACTTTGGCTTCTTATTCCTCTCATTGGACGATATTAAATTATTCTAAGTAAAAAATGAGTGTTTCATGCATTTTGTAATAATTCAGGTCATAGAGGTTGCCAGTAAGTCTAGTGTTTTACTTTTAAATTTAGGACCCTGGATGTCTTAGCTGCTGCCGCTGGAGGCTTAAGTGTCAGAGTTCTGCTGCATGTGTGGTGGCAGCTCTCTGTCTGCGAGCACAGGCTGCCGCTCTGTTTTCCTTGCTTTTAATTGGTATTAAAGGAGACAGCAGCAACCTCGCAGCTGGCATCTCATTTCATCAAAGCAGTGATAAACTTTATATTCCAAAAACTTCTCTCACTTCAAAATCCTTTAGGTTTGGTGACAAATGTTGAGGGGTGTTTGCATACAAATCACCTTCTTCCAGGAAAAGGTCTTTTTTTTTTTTTTTTAATGCTTTCTAAACATGGTTTGTGTGAAAGTTTTATGAGCCAGGCCTTTGTTTTCATACGCAGTCTGATGAGCTGCTTCTGGAACAGAAGAGATTTGAAGCCACATTAAATCGCATTTTGGTTCCTCTTTTGAGAACATCCTGAGTGTGATTTGCTACAGAATAATGTAACTTTGCTCTTATAATTCTCTGGCTTCTCTTTTCTGTTGTTAATTTTGCTTACCCTGCACTTATGAAAGAGTGGTACAAGTGCAATTGGGTCTGATGCCATATTGCAAGGATTTTTTTATTTGTTCATTATTCATTTAAGTTCTTTTTATTTTATTTAAAAGATTTTTTTTTTTTAATTTGGTAATGTTGCATGCTAATGAAATGTCCTAAGAAAGCGATAACGAGATTGAAATTTTAGTTACTCTTTTTTTCTTTCAGAAGGAAAAACTGCTTAAAGGGGCTTAATTCTCTCTACTGAAAGTCTACTGTAGATATAAGCGCTTTTATCTCTTGGTGGCTATTTGCATGGCAAAAACATCGCAGCCTGATCTATCCTATTCTTGGACACCATTTTATCTCCTCTGCGATCGACTTTGTCTGTAGTGGAATCAACATTCTTTTCATCACCCAAGGTCTCATCTTCAAACTTTCACCTTCAAAAGCACAGCCATCCTTAGGCAGACTGGTAACTCAGAATGATTTATAACTGAGGAGGACTTTGAAGTTCCTATAAACCATTGAAAAGCAGTGTTTCCTGCCTTTTTTTTTTAGTTTCGCTGCTGTTTGCTTGCTTGCTTCTGCTTTGGCATCTCTTGTGTCTCACACTCTGTGTCAGTGAAACGTAGCCAGGAATGACTGCGCCACCGATTTCTGACTGGCCTGCTAGGGAGCCTACGATAGTCATGCAAAGCCCAGGAAAAATGAATCGCAAGTGTTTTTCACACCAGAAGTAAGCATCAGCACAGGGTTGCAAGTGAAATGCAGACAGGCAAATTCAAGGGGACTCTATAGTGAACAAGTTTTTGATTTCCTGAGCAACCAGCGTGCACATCACTTTGCAAGACTAGGTTTTATAACAGTCAGCCATCACTGACGTGGGGAGGTCACTGGGTGATCCAAATCCAGCAGCTTAACAAGAGGAAGCTGAACAAATGACAGCGGAGATGCTTTCATTTGGAGGAGTACCAAATGTTCCTGCTCTTTCAGCCCCTACATATGGGATATCTATTTTGTGACCTTTGGAAAGAGAAACCCATCCACCTTTCTCAGCAAGACCACTTTGATGGTGATCACAGACAGCAAAGAAATGCTGCTTGCTTGTAATTTAAGGAAGAAATGCAGGGAGTTAGCAATTTGTTTGCTGGAACAAAGTTTGTGAGACTGTATTCAGCATTAGTTTTCTCCTTCACACCAAGGATGAGGTTGGAGCACTGTCATCTTTCTTTGGTTGGATTTTTTTTTTTTTTTGCCCTTGATAGAAATTTACTTTTACTTTTTTTGTATATACATTGATAGCATGTCAGATTAAACTATTTTTTCTGCACTCCAGGGAACAGTCTGCTAGCAGCAATCACAGTAACATATTGTTATGATCAGCTTGTATTATGGTAACACTGAGAGGTCCAAACCAGAGATCGCAGCCCAAATCTTTGAGGGTATGTAGACATGCCGTGAAGTTCTAACAGCCACTCGGACCCTGCTCTGGTGAGACTTTTAGGCCTGTGATTAATTTGAAGTGCATAGCATCTTGCAGATTCCCGCAGTGGTTCCAGCAGTGTCAGGAGTTCGATCTGTTAAGGAGAGTCAGGTAGGATTTTTAGGCGTGAGAGCCATAAAGTAAGGTGTTTGCATTGGTGAACGGCAACCTAAGGCAACTGGTAGTCTTGAACCCTGTCCTGTAACGTGCAGCAATTTGTGGAGCTCAGTGCAGGTCTTCAGGTTCATGCGGACATCTCCAGCCGGGACTACACAACTGGTGCTCAGTGAAGTGGGAAGAAGGAGGGAGGAGGAGTTGGTGAGAGGCAGGCAAGCAGGCTCAGGTCTCTTTACTGGGCAGAGCCCCCAGAGGGAGCCACAGGAGATTCACCTCTGCAAGCATCTAATCCTACCCCTTCCTTTGTTTGTTCAGCTGATTTAAAGTTGATCTCACTGCTTCAAGAAATTCAGGGTCTCCCCCTGCCAGATGCGTGATACGCCCTATTTGGAACATTTGTTTTTCCCAGCAGTGACACTGTAAATAGGGAGATGAGCATCTTTGGGTAATTTTAGTAGTATCAACAAAAGAGTCAAACATCAGTGACTTTTGCTGGTGCCTGACCCTGCGCAGCAGATTATTTCGAGATCGGCATTTGCTCTTGGAGCCACCTGTTCCTGCTAGGCAGCTACAGAAGCAGGGCAGTACAGGTGCGCTGCGCTGATGGAAATGGTTCCTTGGGAAAGGGTCCATGCTCAGCGCCTCTGCATGCAGGCTGGCCTCTGCAGAGAGCGGCAGAGGAGGATCTCCATCCTGCGGAGATGATATGCCGGTGTGGAAATACTCCCAAGGGCAGAAAGCCAGCAGTGCGCTACGCACTCCCCTGCCATGCTCCGTCCTGGAGGGAGTTTGTTGCACTGCATGCAGTGGGGTTTAATGCTCGTGGGCTGCGAGAGGGCAAATGGGGAGTTGACACATCTTCTCCCCCTCTCCCTGTTGAGCACCTGTTGAGGAGCTGAGCATAGGCTGGTTCTGGATTTGCAAATCATTATAATGACAGACTGTGACAATAAAAAGAGCCATGAAAATAGATCATGAAAAGAAGTCCCGGATTAAGGAATCCCCTGGTGCACTGGGACATGATAAAACCCCATTAAGTCAATAATCTGTGCATTAAGAACTCCTCTGGTTATGTAAAGGAAATAAAACAGCCTATTTTTCTCAGTAAGCCAGAGGAAGTGGTAGCTATGGTATGTAATGGCATGATAAAGAGCACTTGCTCTTCAGTAGACCTTACAGTCTAACTTGATTTACAGATCAGATCTCAGTTGATGACAGTAGAAAGACTGTAATGATGCCAGTGACCGTGTCTGAGAGTGTCTCAGTTGTGTCTTTATTCCAAGTCCACAGAAAGGAAATAATAAAAACAGATAATCGCATTAAAGTAATGGTTTCAGATGACACTCACACAAAATAAGGTTATTCAGAGTTAAACTGCTAGTTTGTCTTCTTCATTCTCGTGTGCTTAAATATTGCAAGAGCCTTAGATGAGAGTATGAATTTATGTACTGTGCATGCTGAAATGCCTAGCTACAATGGGGAGAGTTGGGAACAATGAGCATTAACGGCAGTAATAGTATTAGAACAGCATCTACAGAGACAATCGTGACTCAGGGCCTGTTGTCCTTATCCAAGAGGGCTTATTATGCAAGTAAAAAATGGAGGAGACCTCCTTTCTGATTTCTTCCTCCTTTACAGCATTCACTGTCTCACATGCTTCCTTAACTATATTTTACCATCTCTGCCTGAGTTTTATTCTGTATTAAAAGGAGGGCTTCATGCAGATAGTTCCATGCTGAAGACATACTCCACATCTGTTGTACATTTCATCAGCCCTTAAGTATGACTTATCCAAAATTGCCTCCCCAGGCAGATGAGCGAAAATGTATCTTTGGGAGCATTTTGCCCTGACACATGCACTTTTTGTGAACATTCTTGTAGATATCAGGCTTTTTGTGTTAAAGTAGGTATGAAATAAATTGTCAAAATTAAGTAGCTAAGGAATACAGGCTTAAAATAATTTCTTTTCATGTTGCACTGCCTCTGGGTCTCTGCTTAAACACTATACAGGGTCTTTCTTATTTCCACCCCGCCTTTCTCTGTATTGCAGCTGAGGGAAGGCTGATTCACTAGTTTGCTGCAGTAGTTATCTTAATCCCTGGGTACTGAAACTGCAGAATAGGCTATTGCAGTTTTCCTCTTCATTTCAAAATATCACCATCAGCCCCCCAATTGCCTTTCCCTTAATGCCTATTTCAGTATCCTCCAACCGTTAGCATGTCTAAGGGCCACCTTCGGTCTCCTGAATGCATGGACGAGTACGCGCTTGCTCCAGCTCGGTACTGGCAATTGATGTGATATAAGTAATACTGTTTTAGTAGGTCTGCTAAACAGGAAAGAAGTAGTAACGTTTGCAAAAAGAATGACTCTCTTACTTGCCAAGTCATCTCTTTCTGTATTCGCTTCAGCTTCGTATTAGCCAATGTAGTAAAAATACTCAGTGGGTTCTTTGTCATGGACTTTGCAGTTTTCAACTTCAAAGGAATTGATGGAAATGCACTGGCAGAGATATTTCTGGCAGAGATATTTTTAGCTGCAACAGAAGAGGTGAACATGTGATCTTGCAGGGCAAAGGTGACGTGCTTTGCCTTTTTGCCATGAAGGCGTAGCAAACAGCTTTTCATGAGGCAGGTAGGAAGTTCTCTTGTTTTTCAGACTGTCGCTCGAGGTGCTGATGTTAAGGAAAGCTAAGCAAGGAGTGTAGAGAGCATTTCTTTTTTGCAAGAGAGTTCGTTTCTCTCTTTCGTAACTTAGGCACAGTCTACTCTCATGGAATAGTTCCCTGGAACAGGATAGCTAATCCTGGTGCTCTAGAAGCCGTATCAGTAACTAAGCATGAAAACTCTGCCATGATGGCTTCCAACTTAAGAAGGCAAACTCAACTCTCAATTGACTTTAATTGGAGTAGTTTTCTGAATACCTTAAGAGATCTAGGTAGAAAAGCACTCTTGAGAAATCAGTGGGAATCAGCTGGCTTGCTCCATTTCAAAACTCCAAAAAACCCACCCTGCGTTGTAATACTCCTGGAGGAATACACTTACTACAAGACAGTCTGGATTATCCAAATTCAGTTTTCCAAAACTCCCTGTTATTCATGTTCCTCATTATCTGTCAATTACTTTCCAAATTAGCTTCATTACCTGAAACCTTGATTATCCAAACTTACACAGTGTCCCCTGTGATACTCTGATAATTGAGCTTGTACTGCACTCCCTCAGCTGATGCTTCACTTGTTATGAAATAAAGGTACTGTTGGTCTGGCACATGCTGCCAGAAGATCGTTTTGCTATAAGCTGTTCAGTATAGACTTAGTGCAGGATTATAAAGAGTATGTGTAAAGCCCTTGATCATCTGCCATTGATAGGCAATAGGAGAAAGTGGATCCTGTAACTGCTTCTTCCATGCCAGATTTAACAGAACCTCATTGAGATACTTATATTCAGGAGAAGACAGAAGAGGATGGGAGGAATGAAACTGTCTAATGAGCAAGACACTTCAGCAGTACCAAAAAGCACCGGCCTTCCACAATTTCAAATCTCCTATTTTCCTCTATAGGTCAAACCAATTTACCTGCAAGGTTAAACAAGATGAATCCCAGGCAGAATTATTAAATATTCATCCATTTATTGTATTATTGTCTCCCACCATAGATGCCAAGCACAGAAAAAAAGTATATTTTCAAGTACCGTAGGCATTAATGCCAATAATTCTTATAGCTTTTAGGTAAACTTATTTCCCAACACATTCTGTGGTGTCTTTCTACCAAGCTGAGGCTTGTTTCAGGTAATCTTAATGCCGAGAATATGGCTTCTAATAAATTGCAAGAAAGTACACTTGTAATGACTAATATTTATTAATTAATTGTTCCCTCATTACAGTTGTTGAATCATGAGCTAGACTAGAACCTTGTAATGATCATATTATGTTTTGAATAAGGTGATTCCTCAGCTGTGAATAAAATTTAATTCTGAAGTTTTTTCTCACAAGTTACTGCTTATTCTCAGGTGGAAAGGTTGGATCATGAGCTTACTCTCTTTGTTTGAAATGAGTCTTTGCAACGACATCTTTCAGTTCCAGCAGGGTTAAGTTTGATAAATTGAATTCAGTGCAGTTTCCTGTGATGCAGGTCATATGGACGAGACCTTTAGATAGATGTCTGAGCTGCTTTGCATGAACGTATTAGTTTCTATGGCAGATATCATCGCTCCAATGTGTATGCCAAAAAACCTCTCTCCTGATTGTTGCGCCGCAGATATTGTTTGGTTTCTGCTCTCAGCTTCAACCCATGGCTGTTTTTCAGTGGTCTTGTACGTTTATAATTGTTGTACGTACATGGATAGCTTCATGTAACTGAACAGTTTTGTGATCTATTCAGAAATAGGATACGTAGCTAGAGCAATGTAGATGTAGTCCTTAGCTGAAATGGGTTGTTGTACAGGAGCATATACTCAGAGCATCATAGCAGCTGTAGATGAAGTGGTTCCATGTTGGGGCTTCTGCATTTCCGTCTTGACCGCTGGGTATTGCTTTGGGGCCTTCCAAGATCAAAAGCTTAATATGATTCTAAAACATGAATGTGATTCCTGGTACAAATGTTGTAAGTTTAGGTCTGCAGTAAATTTCCTCTAGATGAAACTTGTATCAGAGGCAGGTTTCGGAGCTACTAACTGTCCTAGGGCTACTCTCATAGTCGTTCCACTTAGGCACCTGCCATTGCCCAAGGCTGCCCCTGGAGTCAGTAGCTAACAGAAAAGGATAATCCCATGGTAAAATACCACTTACTATGAGGAACTGAGCTTTTAGTGACCTACCTGACATACCCTAAAGCCATTTACTGGGAATATCAAATATAGAAAAGACTCGTTTAAAATGAAGAGTTAACGGTTCCGAATCTCACATTTCCCTGCTGTGGCCTGCTGTCTTGTGGAGTCACTGTACTTTGAGTAACAGTACTTTGTACTTTGATATGCCATCTAGCATGATTTAAACTAAAAGCCATCTGTATTTAAATTAGGTACACTGACTTTTTTCTACAGAAAAAGTAAAATAATATTTATTGTCCGTTTCTTGGAACTACTGCACCTGTCATTGACATAAAGAGTTATTTTAAGTAGCTTCAGCTGAGATGAGAAGATCAGTAGAGCACAAAAAAAGGTGTAAAAGCTGCAGTGTGGTCTTAAAACAGTGCTGTTATCACAGTGCACAGAGATCCATGTCAAAGATTTACACTGATTGCCTTTGGTTTCACTGGAACCGCTAATTCTCAGTTTTACTACTTAGAGCTGGTCCTCTGTATTCATGTAAGGCAGCTCAGTACATGTTTATCAAGATCAATTGTGTTTAGATAATTTGTCTTATCTTAATGACTTTTTTTTATTAATGCTACGAAGCGACAGAGCAAGATCAGAAAAATACGTTGTGTGTGGTTTTAATATGCTGAAGCAATTCTTAAGTTTTTATTGTAATTTTACTGTATTTCCATTGGTTCTTAATCATCTTTATAGCTCATAGCTATGTTTTCTTCCAGTGTAGCAAGTTCTGTGATGTAGCATTTCCTAAATTGTACCAGAACAGCTTTCTAAAATACATTTAAATCCAGCTGTACACAGAAAACCCACTACAGACTGTTATTCCACCTTTTCCTGTTATTACTGAGATCCTCGCTCTTAATCTGAATAGTCTCCACTGATTCAATAAGTCAGAGTGACTCAGTTTTGGAAAGAAATCTGATTCATCCTGTGAGCTCTGTGCATCACTTGTCTTGTGTACATCCTAATTTAGTGGGTTAAGTGAGGACTGAAGTGATGCCTTGACCGCTTGTTGTCCTTCTGCAGCAGAATGTGCATTTTGTGCATTTTTAAAGGTACTTTTTATTCCTCTTTAATACAGCTCTTGTATGTATGTGAGTATACGTGTACATGTGTGCTATTTCAGTTATCTTCACTTCCTCTGTAATTCATCCTGTATGCAGCGTCTGTGGAACCGTAATTGCTCACATAGAGAAATTGCTCCTGTACCCTTCAGATGAGGGGAACTGTTCAAGGGCAGAAAAAAGATAAATGACTAGCAGTTGTTTTTCAAAGATATTAATTTTATTAGGCATGCGTTCTGCTGATTTTCCTGAGGTTTGGGATTTCTTTCTGGTAGCAATTAAGAGTTTTGGAACAAAGACAACTTGTGTTTAGATGCAGTGATGAATTGAATACCCCCACCTAGACTCCCCAGTTGTGAATCTGGGGACAGTGCTTTGGTGAGTTTCAGTACCTGCAGCCTCATCTGACCGATTTTCTGTGCTTTGGGCACTTAATGCAAATTCGTGTGAAACAGTATGAGAAAAGTATAATCCTTTACCCAGCTCCCCATAGCACGTTGTTTCTACATTCCCATCAGCTAGCTTATGGATATGCAGAAGGGGTCCTCTGTTTCTTGGAGAGGCATGAGGCAGTGCAGTGCTCTCCAGCTGGTATTTCTGGCCCACTGAGGTCCCCACACCGCGGTACCCTACGTCTTCTCGCCTTGGTGAGGGCCGAACTGGCCAGTGAGCAGTCTCGCGCTCATGGGACACCATTTCCACACATCTGTCAAATACGTCCTCCTGTTAGAAAGAGATGGTGGCATTGTCCATGGCTCTACGCTCTGTAGGACTGAAATCAAGTGCTAATCCTAAAATGAGCAAAGCCCTGATCTCTGAGGCAGGAGTTCGTGCTGAGAGTTGTTCTTGTAACTGAAAGATGTGTTTTCCACCATGAGGGACGGTCAGAGGCTAGAAGGCTGCAAGTTGTTAACGTAAGTGTATGAAATACACAGAGCAATATAAAATCTTCATAGATAATACTGTCTGGGATCTTCTCTTCTCCCCTCTGCCTCTCCTCTGTCCTTCACTTCTTTCCCAAATTATTTATGAAAAAGTCAGTTTTGATGTGTGTCCTAACCTTAAACTATGAGGAAATTTTTTCATTCCTGCTAACTAAACTGAGTTTTCATGTGAAAATTTTAGAAAGCTATAGTAGATATTTAGAAGGAAAAGAAAAACTCAAGTTTTTTAAATTTTCGAAGTATTCAAGTTAACTTGAATATTTTTCCTTATGTATTTTCTTATATATTTTTTGAAATTCTGATTCTAATGCCGTTTTGGCAGGGGAGATTCTTTTAACATTTTTAAAAGTATTCTGAACAGGAACAGTGTTTCCATCCCAGTGCCAGCTGCAGACTCCTGACCTTGTTACACCTTCAAAATAATCATTTTCCTAAGTTAAAACATTCTGTAACAAATGTTTTAGAAAACTGACAAATATTGTTCAAACCCCAGAGCTTCATGAAGAAGCAATTAGCCTTTCACTTTTAGATATTCTTCCTTTTTCCCCTTGTGTTTTGTTCTTTTTAAGCATCATATATTAAAAAAACCCGGTCTATTTATATATGTTTAACTGGTTCCTCAAAAAGGAGGGGGAGGGAAAAAACTTGATTCCTATTGTTAGGTTCCCACTACCTGAAGAGCCTTTAATTTTCTTCTTCATAGAGCTTTGTATCTTTCAGTTTGAGGTTCAAATTCAGGAATAAAACAAAAGTCAAAATGCAAAGTGTGTTTTGTACATAGCAAACTAATGGACTTAACCAGGAAAAAGCTGTGGTTCATTCTAAAGCTTGTCAAATAAAACGCATGTTATCCTCTTTGGTTTTTGGCTGGCTTTCTGTTTTCACCCCAAAAAGCCATTATTCCAAAGAATGTTTGCACCCAGCTAGCTGTGTGTGCATGAATTTGTGATGGACACTGCATGGGACTGATGAAAATCCCACTGATGGCGTATGGAGCTTGGATTAGACCTTAAATACAGAATTACAATAATCTGGGCTTCAAAGTTGAAATTCAGATAAAGCAAATAAAAATGACTACTGTGCCTTTGAATTTCAGCCTCCAGCTCTGTGCCTTAGTGAAAGGAAAATTGCGTTTGAAGTGGTCAGCGCGCAGGTGTTGGCCATGTGTGCTGCATTTCTTGTAGAATTTGAGACGCACAGTCATACCACAACCTCCATATGATCAGCTGAAAGCAATTATGGGGTTAACAAATGCTCAGTTTTCCATGGCCACCCATCATCTGCAGTGTGAGTATGCCATCAGATAAGTAGGTGCACAAGGGAAATTTGTACTTGCGTTTGGCAAAATTGGACATAGCTTTGCCAGTGTCTAGGTGCCCGCTCAAGAGCCCTGTGGCAGTACGTCCACTGAATGCCAGTTTCAAGGGCTCCGGTTACCATGGTCTAGGAAATTCAGGGAAAGAGTGAAAGAGCTTTAGAGAAATGTCTGCAACCTTGAGTTTGAGGGCCGAGAGCAGGCACATGTCTTTTGGCATCCTGGCTCAGCTGTTGTATTCAAACTTATTAATCCACGCTAGTTTGGCTGCAAGCGTGAGGTCTAGAAGAGTTGTCCCACACAGGTTGCAGTTGTAATGGACTATCAGTGGAAGAAAGGCAGAGGCTGTCAGCTTGAATTAACGAAGGGATTCATAGGCTTTGGTGGACTGAACAACTTGCCCAAGGTCATGCAGGGATGTAGTGACCAACCAGTGAAGACAAGTGATCTTGCTGAAATCACAGGTCATCCTTAGTTTTTAACTTAGTTTGAGGTTAGAGGCTTGACAATAGCAGGTCTGATCTGCTGTTGCATCACTGCTGCTTTATGGTTATGTACTTCCACTAATATAGCTGTAGTTATAGCCTCGTATCTACTGGTACTCTCTGGAGAATATTGACTTTCCTAATTGTTTAATAAATCATTAACAGTGCTTTTAGTGTATGTGAGGGTGTGCATGTTGGGTTGTGGATTAGAACAAAAGGTAAGGCTGTTGTGAGGCTCCTGCAGGATATATAGAGAGGAATGTACAATCAAGTATAAAGGTTTTTTACTCCTTAGAATGGAAAAGTCAACTTATTTAATTGCATGTACTTTAATGATGAGGACTGACTCAGAGAGTTTGAAGGAAATGCACCAGCTGTGCACATCAAAGCTTAAAAACACAGTCAGTAGCAGCTTAGAATGAATGAAGAAATCATGAAATTATTAATTTTGGTGCTAAGAGAAAGGAAATACAAAAAAGTTCAAACGTTCCCTGGCAGAGCGCTGCCCTTAAGCCTGCAGCGCAGCTGCTGCCTGTCCACCTCTCCATCCTGCCGAGCCGCTCTGTAGTGCTGGGGGATTGTTGCCCAGGCATAGGCACCTACTGCCGTTTCAGGTGCCCTGAGATGACCCAGGCATCGCGCCTGCCTGGCAGATATGGTATGGGGCATATGGGAGACTTCTGCCCTTCTGCAGTGGCAGCTGGGTGCTCCCAGGCATCTCAGATGGCAGGAGATGCTTCTGTTTAGGGAGCTGTTGCACTTAGACCCAAGTACAGAATCACTTCCGCTTGCGTCATTAACACACAGTCACCTGAAGCACAGCAGTAGCTCGTAGCACTGCTTTCGGTGGGTAATTGCAGCAGGTAATGGGCAGTTATGTAATTTTAAACTTGGGGGGTATTTTGAGATGAATGGAGCATTAAAATCTGAGCAGGATATAGTGTTAAAACTATCCTGCTCCAGTTTAAAGTTGCAGTGGGTGGTTGTTTTCGTAATGACCTCAAATCCATGAATTCATTGTAACATTTGCCTTTTTATATATTCATAGTTAAATATAACTTGAATGTTGTCCTAATTACATTCTCATGTTAATTTTGCTCTGATTCAGAATTTCTCTCATTATTCTTTGTAGAATTATTTGAAATGATGGAAAGTTCAGTAAAGATGCTCCAGTGTGTGATTATGCCTTTGAATTATTTATCACGTTTGAAGACAGAAATATGGTTAAAATCTAGTTTGAGTTGTAAATGAGTCTTGGTAACGTAAGGAGGAAGTGGCAGCTCTTTTCACGGAGCGATGTGGTTTACGGGCGCATCATCTGAGAGTGCAGGAGCGCATGGGGGCCCTGCATAAACCAAGCACCTTGCAATGAAATAAGAAAAAACCCATTGTACCACCTGGCAAATGCTGCCCAAGCAGATAAGACAGATAAAGTGTGGAAGAGGAGAGAAGGAGGTAGTTACAACTTGCTCAAAAGAAAAAGCAGCTTAGTGACAGAATTAAAAGGAAACAGCTGTCCTGACTCGGGCCCGAGCAGCCCTTGCATCACCCGCTCTCCCTCGGCTTTGTGCTGTGAAAACAAAAGCTATCGCAAGCAGCATTTAGCCCGTGGTTTTCACAGTGCGTCACAGTGGCAAGTGGCGCAGTGTTAATATAAGGCTGTAAAAACTGTGATTTATGCAAAAAATCATGCTTGTGTCTGTGGCCCTGAGTCTGTTGGTGAGCCGTATGCGAGCTGGAGAGGGGGAGAAACTGCTGGGGGGGGAAAAAAAACCCTCTAGAAGAGGAAAGGAAACTTGCCTCAATGTAAGCAGCAGTTTTGCTAGAGGTAAGTGAGGGGAAATTCTTCATTTATAAACGGTTCGTTGACCCATGATAATAAAGCAGTGCTGCAGAAGAAGGATAATTATCTACTTAAGTATCAGGTGCCCTGAGGGTAAAAGCTTCTCTTCCCTCCTTTTGAAAAATGAACTCAGATTAAACAAATGTCCTTTTTCCTGTTTTACTGTTGACATGAATTTCCCTTTTATGAGTGAAATTAATTAGTTTTTCTATTCCTTTATTCCTGGTATGGAAATCAGGTCTGCCGAGCAAGTTTTGAGCTTTTCCCGTGGGCCCTAAGTTCAGCCAATGGCATCCTTTATGGAGCCGCTTTGTACAGTGCGCTGGGAAGGCACAAATAAATTGCAGGAGCTTTATTATGCCCGGTAGCTGCCAGGAGGCACAGCCTCTTAGAACTAAAAACCCACAAAACCAGACCGTTTTCTCCCAATTCAGGAATGGTTTATTTCCAACTACCTGTTTACTAAACAAATATTAATACACAATTCTTCTTTCTTAAAATTTTTTAATGCTGTGAGTTACAACAAGGGAAAAAGAGAACAGTGGAGGCATAGATAATGCTGTACTAAACAAATAAAGGCCAGATTTTTCAAAGCAGATTAACACCAAAGCTGGAGCCAGACTTCTGTTCCGTTGTGAGTGAAGAGAGCTGCTGCTAGCTGTGAAGCTCTTTGGAAAAATCTGCTCCCAGTTAAGCAAATATCCATTACAATATTGTCTGTCCTTATCTGGACCTTGAAAAATGATCAAAACCTGTCTCTACGTCTTTACTTCCAGAAAATGTCTGTTTTTTCCTACAGTCGGAAATATAAATATGATAAACGGTGATAAACTCGGTGAACGTGTTGTTTCTTTGTTTATGGAAATAAATCATCTTTTGCATGTATTAGTCTTTATTTGGAATTTCTTACAGGGTTCTTGAGAATCAGGTTGACATAACCTTTGTGTGAACCTGCTAACTACAGAGCATCTCCTATGTACGTTTCCTAGCGTATAGAGACTATTTCCTGAATACCTGCAGGCTTCTAGATGCTGTAAAAATAAATACTACTGTAGTACGATGGCATGGAGCTTAATTTTCTTCAAATAGTCCTTTGAGCTCTCATTTTAATACTGAAAAAATAAGAAGCTGTTAATTTTCATAGCCTTCAGTTATGAAAGTTCAAGTGGTGTTAGAGGTGATATTTAAGGTCTTTATTCTGCAAACGTGATACTGCAAGTTAGGAAGAAAAAAAAAGAAAAAACCATCTGCAGGGAATTGAGATGGGAGTCAAGTCCCAAGCGCTTGCTTGTTGGATTTAACACAACTGAGGCCCTGTTAAGAATTCAGGACCTTATTAATAGTGTTACAAAATTGGCTTTCAGTTGAGGAATCCTAGCAATTATTTATTTCTGTGAACACAATGGGCCAGGTGACGGTGAATAGTGTCTGTGTCCTTCCGTTGTTTGCTTTATAGCTTCATTTCACTGACTCATGAAGCACCGTTATCAAGGTAGAATAGAGTCGAAGTATATTTGTAATGTTGGGAACACAGAGTTTGAAAGGAAACAGTCTTCATTATCTAACTGTATTTCTAAACACATACAACAGATGAGCACTCCTAGTGAATGGTAATTACTGTGTTGTAGGAATAAGAGACCTGCTGTTACCAGCGAAGTGTTGGCTATTCAGATTTAGTTACCTGAAGTTAGAGGTGTAGGATATGAAAAAGCATAGTAAAATTGCTGTCACAGATCACACACCCAAAACGACTTTAAAATCCTTTGGCCTTTTCTGACTTTCAGAGATCTAAGATACCAGCATCTCTCCATGCAGTTCAAAATGATAACTTTGAGTCTGTGAAAATTTAGAATGCTTTCCTTAAGATGTCTCAGTAATAACAATGTCTGTGACCTTGTTTTAGTCATTTGACCCATAACTGTGGGGTTTGAGGAAACTGGGAAGGATTCTGAACAAAATATTGTAGGATCTGTTGTATTCAGCCTCATGTTTTAGTTGTTCTCGCTGTGATCCTCAGAGGAAGAGGAGTTTGGAGACGGTTAAAAGGTGACCAGGAGGAGGTTACAGGTGGGGAGTGGGGCATTTAGCCTTCTGGGCCACTCCAGTTTGCATTTGTGCCTTGACAATACCAACTCCAGATGTCCTTGTTTGCCCTGTGCGGCCAGTGGAGCGTTTTCGCGACCTGCGTCCTGAGGAAGTGGCCGATTTATTTCACACGGCGCAAAGGGTTGGCAACGTAGTGGAGAAACACTTCTGCGGCACCTCCCTCACCATTTCAGTTCAGGTTTGTAAACTAGGTCAACTAAAGAGGCTTTAATGGTTTATTTTATCAAGCTTTCAAGCTTCTTCCCTAACCCAATGACAAAAGGACGTTCAAATTTTGAGGGGAAATGAATGAAAAAAAAAAAAAAAGCATGATGATGCTTTACAGAATGCATAGCGGTCTGCCAGATTTGCCATTGAAGGAGGTTAACAGGCAAAACAGAAAAAGAGTTTGGATAATTAATAACTGCAAAACTTTGGGCTAAGCCTGGAAACACTCCCAAGTGCAGAGTTTATCTGTGAGTATTTCAGTAAATGCTACACCGCCGAGGAAAAGTTTGCAGGGTTGACCTTCTAGAGAAGGCAGCCACATCTCCATGTTCGGCAGGTAACCCACTGCTTTCAAGACACGGAGGTAATTCCTCTTCACATCTATTCGTAGGTAAACAATGGGACTTTAAGTAAGCGTGCTTTGATAAAAGCATCACTTACATCTCTGATTTTGTATTCACAAAGATCAGAAACCTGTTAAGAGCTTTTTAAAAATACAGTCTGAAAGCATGAAGAATAACAGCCATGGTTTTTGTGTTTTACTTCTAAGATACAGTTTCTCACTTTGCCATGGCCTGATATGAAAAGGCACCTAGTCCACAAGCTCTGTGTTGAATGGTCCTCAGGAGAATATGCCAAATTAACATACAATGAAATTGGGTGTAAATTATTAATGAGTGATATTTCTGAATCACCATGGGATCCTTGTTAGTTCCTCTAACCTGAGACTTCTCTTTCTGCTTACAGGATGGCCCTGAAGCTGGACAAACGGTGAAGGTGAGTGCTTATTATGAAGGACACAAATTAAGAGAGAATTATAAGAACAAATAAAAGATGAGAACTAGTCATCTGCAGAGCATTGCTATGTTGTTATTTTATCCTTGAGAACAGAAAAATCCTGTGTGTGCAATCGCCGTAAATACTTTTTATTGAAATTGCACAGGATGATGTTTGCGTTCCTTTTTTTCTAGACAAAAGTTTTCAATCCTGAAAATATCTTTTCTAAGCTGCTGGCTGTATTTATGCAAGGAAAGCCACAGGAGAGAGGCATCTGGTTAAGTTCTTTGTTTGTTTTATGAAGAAAATACTGCTATTCCATTCATAATCTCTTTGTTTGTCTTTTTACTGCCTAATGAGTTGTAGCTAATTATAGGAACAGTTAAACAGAACCACGTTATAAAAATACACCTTTTGCCTATGCTTTCTCTGTACGACGTACTCATGCCACATTCTTGTTACCGAAGTTCAAATGTAATGGAGCCAGTGAAGCCTAAAAACAGATTTTAAGGGTGCTTCTGAAAGAAAAGGTGGGGGGAAGGGAAGGATTTATGATTATGCTCTCCGCTTGAGTAATAACATAGATAACATCCAAGATGGCTCTCCAGCCATGTTTCACTGCCTCGTAATGCAAATGCAAATGCCTGTGTAGTTAGATTATATGCCTGAACATTAGGTAAAGGTTATTTTTTGCATTCGGAATCAAAGTCAAATATGGCTATGGGTTAGCGCTTTGTAAAATCATGTTAGATGCATCTGAGAAGCTGTTTGGGTTGATTAAGGTTACTCTAACAACCAAGTGATGGCATATGGAAGCGTTTTACTTCTTTCCAATTTGCTGTATTGACCTTACTTTTCCTACTCCTCCTTGTTGCTTGCTTTGAATATTTAGCAGAGAGGTGACAGGGAGAGAGAAGAAGAAAACAGAAAATTCCCAAGTTTTGGCAAGCTAAGGAGTGAGGAAGGAAGGTAACGCAAATGTACTGCAGTGCTGCAACAAAACAGATTCTTCAGCTCTTGAGTTAGCCTGCATCGGGTGGGTTTCAGTGGGAATGCGTGGGGATAAGTAAAGTCTTGCAGTTTAAACAAGTTCAATGCAGTTCTTAAGTAAGTTTTGTCATTAAACCACACCAAGTTTTAGCGAGATGCCCCAAGATTTCTTTTACTCTCTTGAACAAATATTTTTTCTTTATAAAGAAAGGGCTTATAGAAATGTTTATATTAAAAAGTGAGAAAAATTGCTTGTGTAAATGAGCAAAACTGGATGTAAAGAAGGCATGTCTTGCTTGATTGTGAACCATAACAAATGCTTATGTAGCCTTTAAAAAGGCAGGAAGTTCTATGTAGTTCTATACTCATACTGGAGGCAAAGGGCATAAAGTGTTAGTTTATCCGGTAAATTGGCAAATGGTAGACACCCTTAGTGCTTCCTTCTCACACTTTTAATAAATAATGAGATAAAAATGCCCCACTGTTAAGGTTGTGAACCCCTAGACTCCCTAATAAAGAGTTTGTATTCATAAATCAGAGGTTAGCAGTTTGCGTTTTTCTACTTTTCTGCATCATTGGGCAACACTGTAATTTATCATCATCGCTCTGGGATGTTTATCATCTGAAAATGCCAACGCTATTTTCTTTAAAGAACTTAGAGCCTTCAAAACATGCATCGGGGAAGAAATTACTGTGATCAAGATCTCCTTTAAAGTGAACGATAAGGAGGGTACATAAATAGCTGGTTCCATTTAAATTGCTTTGAATCAGAAAGTTTTAAAAACCACCTATGCAATCTACAAATAATTTATGAACCTTAAATTCAACGTCTCATGTGTTTCTGTAAGTGTTTTTTCCTCCTGTGTAAGCATGCACAATCATCCAGTCTTCCTCTAAGGGACCTTTTAATTAAAATTTCTGGAACAGACTAAACATTAGAAAAAACTTTCTAATAATAAGAATAGCTAAGCATCACAACAAATATCCAAGGGAGTTTGCGGAATTGCTGTTTCAATAGGGTAGGCAAGCGTATGTCAGAAGCTAATTAGGTGTAGCTCATCTTGCTTTGAGCAGGGGCACAGACCAGATGGCTTCTAGAGTCTCTTCCATTTCTATTTTGTATGAATCTGTATACCTACATAAATATAGGCTGTTACATGTGCTACATACGAAATTACAGGAAGGCAGAAGAGTAGTGGCTGCTGAACTAGTTACTGCAAAACTTGCCTACAAAATGGGGAGAGCTACCAGCCTAACCGAAAACAAAAACTGAGAAATTTTATCTGCACATGCTAAAGAAAGTCTATTTTCTGCTCAACAAGGAAGAACTATAATCCATATATAGGGAAGATCTTGGACCTCAGCACGGGTATGAGTCTCACGTCTTTCTTTGCTGTGGAGAAATCTGAAATTATATGTGCAATGTATACACCAGGTATAAAACAGATTACTCTTTCAGTATGTTTTTTGATAGAACTCAATTATAAAATGTTGTGTGCCAAGCTACAATGTGTTTTGTGCTGCTGTGAAACCTGCTGATGTGTGCAGGTTTCTGTCAAATATATCATATATTGCAATGCTGGGATACTTCAGTAGTGCCTTGTAACACTGTAGGATTGAAATCTTCTCAGTTACCTAGCAGGAGGCTGTTTATCCTCTTAACACATAGATCCATTATTGCTCTACTTTGTTCCTTTTGAATACTGTCCTCCTTTGATCCAAGTTAGCAGAGCCTAGAGAAGGGAGTTCTAGGGACACTCACGGCGGTTCTTGCAAATCCTCCCATTGTTGGGGTCTGTGTGTTTGCATTGGATGGGTCTTTGGAAGAAACCGTATTTATACCTGACCCTCAGTTCACCAGTAATCTGGAACGATAGGCGGGTCTTCTCTCTCTCCCTCTTTAGCAAAGAATACATTTGGTAAGAATTTTACACCAAGTTGTAGTCTCAGAGTATGAAGTATGTTACTTTATAATCTCTTTCATAGCTGCCCACAGGTTCTGCCCATTCCAACCCTATGACCTGTTTATGAGAGGGACAGATGTCCCTCCCCAAAGGTGCTCGCAAACTTGCACGCTTCGTTTTGTATCGTGTGAGGTCCTTGCACCCGCTCACAGCACAGACCCCAAGCATCTCTGAGTAGCGTGCCAGCAGGCATAACCGTCTTCCAGCACATTAAAGACATTTTTAATATTTTGTTTCTCCCTTCTTGCAAAAGGGAAGAAATTGTTTGTGATTCTCTCTTAAAGAATGTTTATCTCTGCAATTTGGAGCTTTGGTTTTATTGGAGAATGTAAAGCCCACAGTGTCCTTGTGCTAGGACAGGAGAGTGAGCTTCTCACTGCTTCTGCCTGAGAATGCCTTAAATATCCAGGCAACTTAATGGATCAGGAAAATCATTAAGATGCAGGGCTCTTAACGCTATGTCAAGTGAGTGGCGTTTCAAGATGTTCACCAGTGTATTTTATAGCCTTCTTTCCAACATCCAGTCAGCAAGTGCTCTCGCTGCCTTGGTGGATGTATAGCATACTGTTGAAGAAACTCTCAGCTTTACCTTTTATGTGAGATTCAATCACAAGAAACTCCGTGCACTCTGTACTCCGTAAAGGCTAAACAAATCAAGCTGGCAGGAGCATGATACAACTAATTTATCTGTAGAGACAAGATAATATTGCACAGCAAGTGTCCATTGCACAAATGCATACAAACACATAGTCTCTTTTGCAGCAGTGTCAAAGTCTCAGGCAGCTCAGCACCTCCACGGTTGTTCATGAGTAACTGCCAGTTTGCCAGTTACAGGTTCACCTAAAGAAATGAAGAAGCGAGGCTGACGGTGGCAGTGTGAGTATATGTGCAGAAATTTATTTTATATGACACGCGTTCCACTAATTATTTTACACTGAGAAGATTGCCTCACCGTTATTTTTTGATGTGTGTGTTTTTCTTTCCCAGATGTTTTTTTAATGCTATGTTAAATCAACCCACCTGGCTTGCATTCTTTAGAAATCTTAACCTGAACTGAGAAGTCTGAGGTTTATTTAAGCTCACAGCAGACTTCTCTTTCATTGTTTGTCTATCTGTCCCTGTTGAGCTGGAGCACTGGACTTCAGACTTGAGTCTTTAGATTTAATCAGATCACATTGCAGACTGATTGCATCAGAAGGATTAAACTTACTAACAGCAATACTTGTGGTGCCTCAGCCTGCTTTCCCTGCAGTCTGGCAGATGTGAATCCTTGTTTAATAGAGTATCGGAGTCCACCTTTTGCTCTGTTAAAAGAACAAAAAAAGGTGGCATCAGAGAGGAAAGCAGAAATTGTTCTTGTCTCTAAACAAATTTAAAATTTCAAGTAGACAAGCATGAGAAAAAGAGACGTCTTAAGTTTTTGAAAACCAACACTGTACTGAAACCTGTGAACAAATGGTCTTATTTGCTTCGCTCTGGAGACTCTCTTGAAGGCTTGTGGGATGTCCAGAAAATGATTTGATAAACTACAGAAGTCTCTTTCAATTGCTTTGAGAAATGCAGTAATAGTATTTGGTGGTAAAATATGTAATATTGTAGATAGCTAATTGGTATTGCAAATTCAGTAGTTTCAAGACTGCTGTGCCTGTTTTGTGCTTGTAATTTTCTTTCTGCTCTGGTACTATACTTAGTTTGGGGTGTTTTTTTGGTGGGGATGTTAGTATGTTAGTGATGTATCTGCTCAAAGCTGGGACTATACTGCCCCTTGCAGAGACTGGGGCAGCCCGGAGAGTTTACATTATTGCACAGATCACTGGAAGCCTTTTGCTAGCTCTTAGCTTTGTGCTCACTCTAAATAATGATTTTTGCCCTTCCCTTCAAGGCCCCCTCTAAATCTGCCTCATGTTGGTCTCATTCTCCTTTCAGTCTTTTAGCAAGGCCTGTGATTTCTATAGCGCCTCCAAAAGAGGCACTTTTCCAGGAAAAGCAAAATTCTGCTTGTTGTTTGCAGTGCTCATAGCCCAAAGAGGTCCCGAATGGATCTTTAGCCCCTCCATTATTACACATAGTAATACGCAAGACCTAGAATGAAAACACTGACTCTGTTAAGGCCCCCGCAATTTGTACAGATTACTTCCTGTAATTAAAACGTGGTAGTGGGTGAGAAAAGCAAGCGGTGTCTGTGGCCAGTACATAGTAAAGTTTGAGGATTTTTTTGAAGGCTGAAAGAGATGAAAAAAATTGGGAAAGTGAACACAACCCAGTGATTGATGGACATGACACCGTCATAACCGAGAATACCAAAGGCTCCAAGGCACTGATAAATGGAAATGATCACCTGGATAATGAAGTCTGATCTTGAAATACCAGGTTGTGAAGTTCCCTGAAGGGATGGGGACAGAAGTTTCTGAGAGATTCTCTTTAGCAGTGAATTATGATGCTTCTGAATCTAAATGATTTTGAATTTCCAGTAGTGAATGCCATGACATGCTGTACCCCCCCGACTTGTAAAGTAATATCATCCTCTGTCCCTAGACAGAGCTAGCGTAGTCTGTATGGGATAGACTGCAAAGAAAAAAAATAGGATTGAAAAGGAGAAACTGAAAATGAGGAAAGTAAAAGGGAAATTTCAAAGGCATAGTCTGGAGTGTGCTGATGAGAAGGAAGAATTTACTGTTCCTTAGTAATAAATCTCCCCTTCTTTCCTGCCATATGGATTTCTTAGATGAATATTCTCCTTAGGTAGTTTAATTCCAAAAAGACCCCCAGAGCTAGTGAGAGTTATCAACACTGTCTAAATTAAGCTATGAAATAAGCAAGTAAGTGGGCTCACATGCTTGTTTAAATTGCCGTAGCATACGCTCAGAGATGAAGTCGCACGGCTCTGTTGGCTACCTTCCTACCTCTTCACTTGCTGAGCGAGGCCACCGTCAGTGGCAGACCCGCAGAGCGCCGGGCACTTTTCTTGTTCTCCAAAGGTCAGTGGGTGCGAGCGAAAATACACGCAGCCCAGCAGGCTTCTCTCCTACGGAGGCATTCACTTGCGCTTAACTCAGAGCCTGTGTGCTCCAGGAGAGCCTGCACCTGCTTTGACAAAAGCATTTTGAATGTAATTTTTTTTCTTTTTTTTTTACTGGAGTGTGTTCAAATATTTACAATTTTCAGGACAGAAGAATCTTGAACGAATCAGTCATTCAGAAGGGTTTATTTTGGAGTTTGAAAGCACTTCATTTTTTTTCTCATATTTTCTACAAACAGAGTTACATTTCAAAATGAAAAAATATTCCTAACTGAAAGGTGCAAAAGTTTTCCTTTGCAAATGTTAAAATGGGGTATTTTGACAACATCAAAACCTTTTTTCGTGGAAACAAAACCTCCTTTGCAAACACTTTGTTTCACTGAATTGTCATTTTATGACAAAAAATAGGATGCGGGGTGGGGGGGCTATTGAGAAATCCCTGAATTGTTCTGAGATGCTGCTCTTCATTTGCCCCACCATGACTGAGATTAGGGTCCAAAATCCTAAGTTTTAATTAGAAAGTGTCTTTCACTTCCTTGTTCCCATGTTACAGCAATATGTTTTGCATTTAGACGATTCTCTGTCCCTGAGTACATGCAATCAATCAAATGCCACTCTTGAGTGCAGGTCCTACAAATACCCTACTGTACTGTAAACACAAAACCCTCTCTAAATCCCAGACAATATATAAGGTCTAAAATCATTAATATCACAGTCAAGGCTGGCTGATTAATTTTTGTGTGGTTAGTGTATGAATTTCTTTCTAGGCTCCATCTCATTCGGAATACTATTCCTCATTGTCAAGCTCATATCTTATAAACCTCTTTATTTTACGGGGAGTGCTTACTTTCTTTTTTCTTCTTGGCTACAAAACACTTCTTTCAAGTGAAATGTAACTCTCCAAGAAATGTGCAGAATCTTATTTATGAATCCATTCCCATTTAATTCAGATGTGTAGCTTGATGCTGTTCTGTATTTTACACTGAGTGAAAACTGTTTATTAAACAGGTGTTGCAAAGCAGGATTTCAGTTTAATAGTTTTCTGAATAACTCCTTCTAAAAACTGGTATAGTGCTTTATAACAGAACGCTGCATGCTGGCGTTCTGACCTCATGGGCTTTTGCAGTTGTGTCTTTGCATTCCTACCTACCAGGTACTACTTGCCTTTCTCCAGTGATCCCCAATAAAATTATTCCTATGCAGACGATAGATGAGAGAGAATGCTATAGGTCATGAGCAAAACAGACTTCTTTCCCTCGTGCAAGTGTGCCTTCTGTAAGCACCAACTCACCCACATCTAGACTGCTGCGGGTTGAGTTTGTTGGGTGTTCTTGCCCAAAGGCATTTTCAGTTGACTGATCTGTTAAACTTTGACATCTCAGCTGCGTGGCTGGATCCAGTGACCTCCTGAGTCTCTCAGGGAAGGAGAGAATCACGGTGCTTTTGCTCTCTTCATTTGGCATGTTAATGACCCAATTTCAGCCAGATAAAGGGAACCCATTTGCTAGAGTCCTAGCTGCCTTATCAATGCAATAATAAAGAAAGTGTAACGTTGGCTCAGTATTTTTCACCCTAAAATTACATCACCTTCCAAAAAAGAAAGAGCA
Source organism: Struthio camelus (assembly GCF_040807025.1). Classification (NCBI taxonomy): domain Eukaryota; kingdom Metazoa; phylum Chordata; class Aves; order Struthioniformes; family Struthionidae; genus Struthio; species Struthio camelus. The sequence goes on along the minus strand of NC_090955.1, from coordinate 10,978,367 downwards.
GGCTGCTTAAAGCTGTCCCTGAGCTCCCCGGAGAGCCTGCACAGCTTGAATGAGTTTGCTGCTTAAAAATGTGAAGTAAATAGGGAAAGAGAGTGTGTACTGTCCTTGCATGTGGTAGCAGAGGATTGGAGGTCTTTCCTAGCCCAGTGTTCTTAAACAAATGTTATTGCGTGAAGGGTCAGGCGGTTATGCTGTCGTAACTTCCTGAGATTTTAAGCACATCTAAGATATAAGTACATCTGACCTAATCCATGCATTTTAGTCTGTTCTGGCAGCACCGTGTTAGCCTATGTAGGCTTTTCGTTTACACAGAGCACAGCCTCTCTTGGAAATGATTTACAAATGGAAAACCAAGGTTAAAATAATAAAATAAAACTTGCTCAATCAGCTCCAGACAGGGTGACAGGGTGAGGAGTATGTAATATTTTTACTGTTTAAGTAAAAATAATGTCAAGTGTTCTGGACACTGCGGTGATTTCTGTATCGTGCTCCTTGCAAGGCAGGCAGGACAAGTCAAGAGCTTCCAGCACAGCAAAGCAGAAGCCCTCTCAAGCCTCGTCGGCCCCATCCCTCCCGAAAGCTGCCCTGGTGCCCTCTGGCAGGACTGCTCGTAGGCAGGGTTACTGCTCACTCTGTAAAGCTAAACTGGAGTTTAAATGAATTTGAACTATGCCTTTATAATCCCTTCTCTGGGGGTTTTATCAAATGGCCGCTCATCATTTGGCTGGCGACAGGAGAAGTGCATGCTGGCTGTTGATGGAAATATTGCTGGAAGAGCGGTTTCTGAGGTTGAACGGGGATAGATGTTAGTGCAGCACTTGAGTTGTGCTCTGTATTTTGCGTTTTCTCTGTGCTTGCTTGTAGTGACGGGAAGGAAAACATGCAGGTTGTGCATTGCTGCTCACGTCGTGACTCCACAAGGCAGCATCTCAGCTGCTTGTGTTTCTCAGACGTCTGTGATTGCACACTGCTCTCTTCTAGTATTTTTACTGTTTCTGTGACAGCTACTGTGCAATGCTCTGCTGCTTGCACTGTGGTGCGTTTTTAAGGCAGTGGAAGTGCACCACTCTGAAGAGCTGGCGAAACCCTCCAGAACCCTTTCCTTTTGCCAAAAACTGAACGCCGTTGACTCCAGGTAGATTGCACACGCATGCACGTGGCAAACATGTCTTTAAAAGGCAAAGGAAACAATCATGTAACAAAGCCTATTTCTTACCTAAATGTAGGCTGTTACCTGGTAAAATCAGGTTACTACGTTTGTCCTCTTTTCACCTTGTGAATTGTATGAAAGAAATCGGCATCCCTGTATGCAGTGAATTCAGCACAACTGCCAGGCCCTTTCCAGAGCAGAATTGTTGCTTGGCTAGCAAGATAAGTTGCCAGTCAGGATCAGGATTTTTAAAAATAATTAGTCTATATCTGCTCACGATTTTCTTTCAATACGTAAACATTCTGCAGCCCCCTGGTTTTGAAGAAAAAAATCCCACTCAGAATCACAACTTCTAAGCAGTGAATTCTGTAAATAAAGGCATTTCTGGGGTCTTTTTTCTATTCCTTTGTGTATATTAATATTTCCAATTTCTAGGAATGATGCCACAATATGGCTCATCTGTAGCCACAGCATCTGCCACGGGTACCTTTGGTTGCTCACTCAGTTCTCAGCTTTATGTTTGCACCAGATCTGTCTTCTGCCTTGAGTTTTCCACTGTCCCATCCCTTCTCCCATGTCTTGGGGCTTTGCTTGGTGCAGGGCATACTTACCTACAGCAGTCCTGGTGAGAAGGGACCGCATGCCCAAATGGGGAACCACAGGCCTGAGAAACTAGCTTGTTTTTCGTCATGGATGAAACGCGTTAAGGTTATGTCTACATGGACAGATGCAAACAGGCAAACGTTTTCTCTCTGCTCGATTAGTTAGCAGGAGCTCGGGTCTGGGTTAATGGGGTGCCCCTGCTTCCGGACCAAAACTGACGTATGCGGTCAGAACAAATTCATTTCTGTCTGTGCCCGTTTGCAAAGACCAGTGCTAGATGTGGTATGGTGTCTGCATGCACATATGTCTCTTCTAAATAAATTCTGCCCACTAGCTTTTCAGAGCAAGGCTGTGCAGCCGGGGCAAGGAGATCTATGCCCTGTAGTAAAGTTAGAAGGTTGGAAAGGCATCCTGTGCTCGCTAGACTGCTCAGGCCTTTCAAAGAAGAAAAATGGTTTTTCCTTTGGTAATCTTCTAGCTTATTACCTCTGAATAATCAAACCATTTTCTTTTCTCTTTCGTTTATACTTTTTTTCCAGTTACCTTATCCATTGCTACCCTTAAAATCTTCATTCCATGGGGCTTGCCCAGCATCACTGATCCATGTTCCCTCTGTGAGAAGCTGGAAGAAAAGAGACTAGATAGATGGAAAGTGCTCATGCGAATGAGTGTCTTGATCTTGCTGTTAAAAAATGTTTAAATCTGAAATGTTGAATTTTTCTAACTGATTTAGTGAATGTTGAATTCTTGATTTCAGATCTAGTTTTTAGTATTTGAACTACAATAATACCCAGAGGTAGCATTTGTTTTGACAGGTCTGTGAATGAGTCTGTTAGTTCTCCACTGAGAAGCTATTCAAGAGAATAACATTGCAGTGTTTTCTCACCATGCTTTACATGCTTTAGCGCAGGCCTCAGCTCTTTTGGAGAGGAGTTATCGTTAGGGGTTGGACTGTCTACCCAGATTAAGCAGAGAACCAGTTCACACCATATTTAACGGAAGGCTTTTCTGCAAATAAGTCATCTCTGAACTGAACCAACACGATTCTTTCATTTATGGCCTTCTGGTGAGGCCATCCTGAGTTGGATTTAGTATTATGATATGGTAGAATATGAATCTATAACCCACATTTGATTCTCTTGGGTCCCACGCAAATAGAATAACCTTGGTGTCTGTGGCCAGATATGTTCCCCGGAATAGAATATTTAGTTCATTTGTGAAAATACACAGAATAAATCAGTGGAGCTTTTGCATTTTCCATGCAAAAGTTTTTGACCCTACTTGTATAAGCATCTATTTGGCTTCATACAGTTTGTAATTTATACCTGCAATTATTATTTATATGTGTAGATCTAGTAATTGTATATGCAAAGTAGCATTTTAACAAAATAACCTACAAAGCACGGTTCGATGTCTGTTGTTTTTATGTTTTTCTTTAAATATCTTTCTTTTCATCCAAATAAGCTCACTGGTATAGTAGCTGTCAAGGAAAAGAAGTAAGGAAAAATCTCAGAATTTATTAGGTTCCAGTAAACTCCCCTCAGCACACATACATTTACTATCTTTCATTAACATTAATGAGAATTATGCATGCATCCTGTGGAGAATAGGCCCTGTTGTTTTATTTCTTTTCCTTGTTTTCAATATTCAATCTTATCCTGCAGTTCTATAGGGCATACATGTATTCCTGCTGCTCAGTTATTTGCTCGACTTAATGTATACGGTTTGAGCACCTTCTTTTTCATAGTGAGGGTAGAAAGTGCATAAATAAAGAAAAAAATCTAACAGAATTTGTGAACCTGTATAAAAACAAGAGATATGCAAATTAATGAATTAATAGATTGCTATTGATTACCAGTAAGGCCTAATTAAATAATAAATTTTTCCCTGAACAATTACTTGTTTCATGTTATTAAATGATCAAATCTGTAACTAGTTTTGAAACTTAGGCTCTTAGGCTGAAGTGAGGTGCTCAGGAGAGCAAAGTTGTGTTTTAGAACACTGGAGGAAGAGGCAGGGCCTAGTTACAGGGATTTATGATTTAATTTTCTGTGTAATCTAATTTAGTGCAACTATTGAGTTTCTAAAAAAATGAACTTTGATTAGATTTTGTTGACAAAAATAAATACGAAATACCAGGTAGTTTGTTCATTATCTGTAGCATGTTAAGAAGAGTGAGTCATGGGCATTTCTATACCTGCAGTGGCCTTTTTTTCCCATTTCCTGCTCTTTTAGCTGTGTTCTATAGCAGTCAGTCATTCTCTAGGCCACAATCCAGGTGTGCTGCATGACAAAGATGCAAAATCCAGAGGAAACAAAACTCATTTCTGTGGGAAATTTAATTCATTTCATATAAATAACTGAGCTTCATCATTCCTCACTTCTGGGGCAGACATCAATATTTTGTGGCGAGCATTAAGAATAAAGTATATGAAAGTCCTGGAAAGGAGGTATGCTGGAGAAGAAAGCAATCAAATAAAGCTCTTCAATTTGACATTTTTTCACTTAATTGGGAATTTTAAGAGCAGAGAGTGGGAACAGAAAATGAGTCTTTCAGCTAATTCCATTCTGCATGAAAAATGCCAAGTGCCAAAACAGTGCTGTCCTGGGCAAGAAAACCCCTGGGTGTGTTTCCTCGGCGCAGTGCCGTGCCACGCAGCAGTGCCTTGATGCCATCAGGGGCTCAGGTGGTGCCCGCCTGGGTGGCTCTATCATTAACAGCAGGTTGCGTGAAAAGAGCAATGGCTTCTAAGAAGTTCATTAATGGCTAGGGCTGAGTTTTGCTTGCATTTGCTGGGTACGTCTGGCAGTGGACTGAAGCTGGCAGACAGATTGCTCATTCTGTTGTTGAAAGTCTCGAGCCTGCCTGCGTGTAAGCCCTACATCTGCATGGACCCGGGCGTGCTTTTTGTCGCAGGTGAGCGGTGGAACGCGCTATCACCGAGCTAGCTCACCGCACCTAGGTAGCGGTCGGATTTAGTACAGCAGATTGTCTTGGGCAGGGCACTATTTTAGGGTGGCTCTACCTGATAGAGCATTTTTGTGTGATACCCTCAAGACCTGTGCTTGCAGTTGCGAGTCTTGGCCTTTGCTTGACTGAAACTAAGATGTTGCTTTCCCAGTGCAGAGCCAGCCGAGTGCTTGCTCCCCGCACTGGGACAACGGTGTGCTGATGGGTGCTGCTCACTGGTGATGCGCACAGTGACGGCAGTGACAGACAGAAGTGTTCAAGCAGTGACCCTTTAGAGAGATGTGGCTCAGCTCAAAACTCTTTGAGCTCATCTCACAGATTCAGCACTTTGAACCAGTCATACGGGAAATTAGCCCAGGCTGTCCTCAAAGTCCTTTCTTGAGAGCTGGAAGAGATCCTGCGGCTTGTTCCTTGCACAAAACGTGTGGACCCATTTTTAAAACACCTTTTCCAATTCTTTCCATTTTCTGAGGATTAATGAGTTGAATTTCCTTACTAATCATTGCCAGTGTTTGTTGAAAACCTGGATACATAAGCAAAAAAGTTGTTCTGATGTTGCCTACTTGATTGACTCTAATTAGCAGCCGATTGCGAGATAGTTGCAGTGACATCTAGTTTGTTAACGGTTAGGGCTGTGTTTTGCTCACGTTGGGTTGAGTCGACCTCAGCAGGTCGTGGCTGGCAAGCAGATGTCAGCTCTGTTTAGCAGAACGTCTTCTAGCCCCTTCAGTATAACAGCCCAGCTGCATGTGTGTGCATGCGTGTGTGTGTGTAGAAGTGAAAAACTTGCAGCAACTGGTGCGTGGTACGTGCAAACAAATTTCAATCGGCAGGCAAAGACACCTTGTAAACCCTATTGGGAAATGATAAATTGCTGTTAAATGTTATAATTATCCTGTGACATTCAGGACTGAAACTTAACTAAATTTTGCTGAAAACTTAAAAAATAATGCAGAGAGGTAATATGGTTTAATAAATTAGCCACAGAGTGAGTGAAAAAACGAGAACACAACAGAAAATTAATACTTACCTTTTACCCGTGTGTAACGAGCTTTGTTAAAAAATATCTGAAAGCGAAGAAGAGTTTGTTAGACAAATTATAATTTTAATTGCAGACGTAATTGATTATACTCAGCATGCTCATTAGGTTAAGGGAGAAAATGAGTCAACTCTCAAGGTCATTACAGTAATAGATATTGTAGGCATGTAATTTGTGATAAGCTGGTTCGTGAACATCTAATTGCTCATTCATGGCAGTATGTCTGGCACTTTTACTCCCCAAACACCTCTTTGTCCAATTTATTTCACACTCCGTAATATTCCAGGGTCAAATTTACTACGGGAGGCATCAAGCAGTGAATTTTCAACCTCCAAATTACTACACCACTTCACCCTTTTTGTGCCTCAAAGACGGAGCCTGCATTACTAAAAATTAGTGGTCTGGCACTAAGCAGGGTACATCACAAATAGAAATACTCACCCGCAGAGACAAGCTAGAATTTCTCATTGAAAACAGCTGTTCCCTGCCCTCCCCAATGGCAGTCATGTATTGGAATAGGATGCCAAAAGAGATGTTCCCTTTTTAAAATATGCACCAGTTAATCAGAACTTTGCTTTTATATTGTTCCTAGGAAGAACAGAAGATAATAGTGTTTTGTTAACTCTTTCATTCACTTTTCTTTTCAAGGCATTGGCAGAAAGTCTTTAATATTAGCCTTCTCTCTGGCTGAAAATCAATCAGAGTGTCAGATATCATTTCTTGTCAACCCAGACAAATTAAAAACTTATCATATATAGCAGCTACAAGTAACAATTATACCTCACTTTGATATAATGCCTTGTATTCATAAGTCTCAAACAGAGAAGGAGTCACTGTCCCCATTACTGAACTGCAGGTATTGTCCAGGGTGATGCAACAGCCCAAGGGGCGGTACTGGGAATAGCAGCCAGGTGTCCTGAGTTGCAGGCTGTCTCATTTTCTCCCTCCTCTCTACAGTCATTCTGTCTTAACACAGTATCAAACTGTTCTGATTTATTAATCAGTACCATCACATTATGTAGCATTGTGGAGCGGTGGCTGAGATAAGACAACCAAAGTCATTCCCATTAGATTCAAAAGGTCTGCAGTGCAGGGGAGAAATGTAACTTGTCATAAATATCTTTGGCTAAATTCCAAGAATCATGGGGTTTGTTATGAGTTGTTTTTTTTTTTTAATAAGTAAATAAATTGGCTTGCGACATGTACTGTCCTTTATAATAATCTTCATTGTTTGCAAAATTTGCAAGATACCACATTTTCACTTGACATAGCATAGCCTATAGTTATCTATTGCTCATTGCTGAGAAGTGGAATAGGTATAGCTACAGATATTTAATTATGTACCTAGTTGATTCCAATATGATTTAGTAGTGATTCTTTATTAAGATTTTTGGAAGATTCGAAGATTTAAAGTCCATCTATTGAAAAAAGATTCTATCTAGAAGTCTCTTTTTCTGTATGCTGGCTCTATTCCAATCTTAGTCTTTGGTACTACAGTTTTTCTCTGTAAAGACTTCTCTGTAATGATATATTTTTTTCAAACCTCCTCTCTCTGGTGTAGAAGTTACTGTGTGGACTGGCTGACTGTATGATTGATTGATATTACCAAAAAAGGCCCCCTTGCTTACCAGTATATATCAATCCGCATAACCACCTTGTAGATTGACCTGCTGAAAAAAATTGTTATGCAAACACACTGCCATCTGTTGTGTAGTTATTCTTCAGTAATAGAACATAAACTGGAGATATGTCAAAGTAATTTAGTAAGTCGACAAATATAAAGTGAAACTTGGTAAATATAGTGTGTTGGACTGAGTTGTATTAATCATTGTCATCTGCAAGTGTATAGCAGGTATGCCACGCTTTTCCAAGTGTTTTGTTTTATCCATCGAGCGCTAATGTCAGAGCTAGTTATGAGGAAAATGAAGTCAGTTAAAATAATTAATTCAATTTAAAATAAGGATTTTAAAAATGCAGGCGTTGATCCAAAGCCCACTGAAACCTCTGGGAAGATCCCAGTGACTTCAAAGAACGTTGGTACTTAAGCAAGTCCCAAACATCTTCATTTAATCAGTTCAGAGTGTACCTCCACATTTACATTGGTGGTAATGCTACCTTTTTTTTGAAGGAGAAAGTATATGTTACCCCTTAATCCAGAAGCGGAGCTAATTGTACCCAAATAAAATGGGTACCTCCAGAGATGGGATGCTATTTTTTTTAAGTAGTTGTATGAAAATAAACTCTAAAGAGAAATGAAAAAAAGTATTAGGTCTAATTGTGTTCTCTAAGTGCAGTTCTCAAAATGGTGTTTGGACATCTTGATAATTAATGAAGAGGTTTCAAAATGAAGCATTTTCCAGTGTCCTATCTCTTTGCTAATTTCCATTTTTTCATTAAGAAAAGATAAATTGTATCCAATTATTGAAAATTATGTAGGTCATTATCATGAATGAAACTGCAATTAAATTCAGTTTTCATAAAGAAAAAAGGGGTTATCTTGTCATAACGTAGGTGTTAGTATGTCTTGCTTGGCTGGTATTCCTGCCTTTAGGCCATGACTGTGTTAGGGTCAAGTCCTACATCAGACTGAAGTGCCGATTTTGACAAAGTCTTTGTTAAGAGACTTTAAGTGCCCTCAAGAACTAGAATGCAGATTGCGTTGGGGGAGCCCAAGCGTATGTTCAATGTCTCATGGCAGTTTGTGTTGAAACGTTCAGCAGATGATAACCTTGTTATCATAATCAAAAGTTACCCTTCCCCTTTTATTTGTACAGAACAAAGAAAAGCAGTGACCACTCGCAGTTCATCCTTGTGCAGTGGACATGGGGGTCCGTCCGCCTGTGCCAGCAGCTCCCCGAAACGCTGGGTGATCCGGAGCCAGCCTTGCTTGTTTGAGGCTCTGTATAAAGAGACAAACTTTGTCCCAAAGAACTGATAATCTCGTGACAAATGAGAGGGGACGTTCCCTGCTCTGGAGGGAGCCCAGCCCACAGCAGTCCAGCCCAAGCCAAGCAGTGACCCAGCGCCCTTTCCGAGCTCCGGCTCGCTGAGGGCGCGTGGCTGGCAGAGGACCATGCTCATCAGCTTTCATGCTCTGTGCAAAGCATCTACTATGGCCATTACTAGACATAGGTTACTGCCATAGCTGGGCCTTTGGTTTGACCCAAAACCAACAAGTTTTCTTCTTAAAAAGAAAAAAAAAATCAGACCAAAACCTCAGCATCACCACGATGATACTGGTTTAAAAACAATTTTGAGAGACGTGGTGTCTACTTCCCAAGACGATGAGGAGCCAAAGTGCGACAGGTGACACACCGTGTGTGTGGTCCCATGGCACGCTCCTGGTGCAGCTCCCTGTGCAGCTGTGTTCTCCCAGCAGCTCCCCAGCTCCCGAGGCATCCATGTTTTTGTGCATGTCACAGAAAAGGTGAATTTTTTTGAGTGAGCTAAGGAGGACTGTGGGGAAGACACTATTTAGCTGCTTGCATTGCTCAGAGTGCTATACCAGAGGAAATGTAAAGAAAATAGAAGTTACTCTATTTTCTAGCCAAATTTAATAAACTGACTTAATCCTCTAATTTGTGTTAAACTAAATTACAGTTTTCATATTAGTTTCACCTTAGCTTTCACTCCAATTATTACAGGCTTGGCTGCAATCATTGGCAATTACAGCTTCCCATCCTTTTCCAAAATACATAACATGAAGTGTTTTGCACTCTACACTTTTTTCTATTTATTGTTCACATTCAGTTGGATGTACTAATAAGCATTAACATGCAAATAATTATCATCAAGATTTGATATCCGTAGAGAACAAATGCTAATACAGTTAATACATCAAATATGAAAGAGGCTTTTAATTCAAAAAAGAAAAAAAAGATTAAAAATATTAGCTCTTTGTATAAAAAACATTTGCAATGATTATAAATTCTATTGAGCTTGCAGAAATCTGAGCTTTGAGCTTGCAATAACTCTCATTAATGTTTAGCCTCAAGAAAGAGTTTATAATAAAGGGACTTACACAGACAATAGAGAAATAGAAATGATACAGCCAAGAGGGTTGAAGAGCCTTGGGTATGTTTGTTGTCATCCTACCACACTGATTTCCATCAGAGGTGCTGAATATGCTAAGAGTTGTATAGAAGATGAAGTGAAATGCAATATGCATTGATAACAGCTAAGGCTAGAATGTCAGGAAATTATTTTCTTTTGATTTTCCTGTACGTTTCATTGTATTATTATTACTTCCTATGGATCTGAAGAGGTAAGCCCTAATCCTGTAAAAAGAAGTCAGGCCTAAGCCTGCAGATCTCGGTGGAATGGTACTTAGGTGAAATCTCATGTGCTGTGAAACAGCGGTCAGTCCAATGTGGGTCACCTACTAGTTTTAAAATCTGTGAGTATCTCCTGTGGCTTAGAATGAAATTTTATCCATGCAGGCACTGTGTGGCCCCATGGCTTCACCACTTCTTTGCACAGCTCTCAGGGTCCCTCCATGTGCAGCTGGATCTTGAATCAGCAAGAGGGATGAAAGCAAACGGTGTTTGTTTCTTGCAGGGCTGGCTAAGCTGAACGTTAGCTCTAACGTGGTCAAGTGAAGAACAGAGGCTAGGAAGGGAGGAGGCGCAAGAAACGCTGAAGAGGGGCACGGGGCTGAGGTTAGGCAGGGACGGCTGGCATGTGCATGTTTGCACGTTGGGTCGGATGTGGCACAAGCTCAACAGGGAACAGAGGAGCTAGAGCTATCGTGTTTGTACAAGGTGCACTGTCGTTTTACGTCCTTTGGTAAGCAGACTTGGTCTGATGGCACTTGGAAATGCTGCGTGCGTCTAAGCTGAGTTGAAAATTCATCCCTAAATAAAAAGTCTGCTAAAAGCAGTCCTCAAATGAAAAATGAAAATGCACCGAAAGTAAGAGCAATATCAGCACTTTGGTTTCATAGTGTTTGCAATAAATGCTTTCAGTGTTCTGAGGTTGAGCTTGGAGGGTTTTTTCCTAAATAGATTTTTTTTGTATAGCCCAGTCAATTAATGCAAGTAACTTTAATCTTTTTCCCTAAGCACTATGATATTTTATGATTTTTTCATAAAAATTAATCACTGAAATATTTAAGTCTCAATTAATTAATTAAACGAAAAATTTACAGCCAATGTAGTATGATGTCTGTTAGAAAAATGACTTAATAGGCTTTCAGTCCTGCCATTGTTCTGGCTTGTCAATGAATTACTTAAGTGTCATTTGTTAAACGGATTGAGTCAATAAAGTCCTTTAGTTGTTTTTTAGAGAGTGAGCATTATTTCCAGATAATGTATATCTAATTCTCTTTTCTCTTTAGTCTGTCTGCATTGGCTAGTGTGGGTTATTATTAATTAGCCCTTCATAGCAGATTAGGCAGGGAAGATCGTGATGCAGTAATAAGTAAAGGTTCACAGAGATAAAATTCTCTAATTAAAGGAGTATGGCTTAGTGGTGAACAGTGTCTTCAAATGGATTGCCATCTGGTAAATTAAAGCTGATTTCTTTCATTTGCTTATATAATATTTCTAAAGAAACTGGCTCTTTTTATTTATGGAAATTATATATTCCCTTTCATTATTTTCTTTTAATTGATTCTGCGTTCCTGTAATTACTAAGCAATGCAAACATACAGTGCAGGAGAAGAGCCACAGTAATGGACAACATGACCCTGTAGTAATTGCCACGTGAACTGTGGGACATAATTCTGCTTTAACAAGTTCCTTTTCATGTGTTTAGATAAAATGAATATAAATTCAAATTCCTGTTTCTAGAGGGGTAAATGGCATTAGTTTATGTCCTGTTTTTTATACCATACGCAGCAAGCTCGAGTGGAGACCACAGTATGTATTTTTTCCTGATAGAATTTGAATTTTTTAAAATTTCTGTCAAAAATGGAACTTTTATCCACTAGAGGGCAATTTCTCTCCACAGCTGCTTCACAGCCTCGGTTTCCCTGGGGGCAGGTGCAAATCCAGTGAGCTGTTTGGCAAACAAGTCTCTGCAACCAAGATGCAACCATCTTCTCCGTCGATGGACACGTCCATCAGGAGACATGTCACTTCCTCATGCAGCAAAAGACTGAGGTCTGTGGGTGTTTGTCAGCCATCAGCTGAATAAACCTTTGCTTGCTGTCTCTTGATGGAGAGCCTGTGGCTTTGAAGATCTGTTCCTCCTCACTGGAACTTGATGAAAAAACATATCAAGAAAAAGCTCATAGAGTTGAAACTCTGGATTTTCTGTCTTTCCATGATTTCTCATATATGAGAGGCTATTTGATCCTGCAGTAAATGGTTTCAGAGTGAAGACAGTGAAGACTAAGCATCTGATAGAGTGCAATAATAGCTGTATAGATGCAGCCTCTATTTGCAGGGAAGGAAAACACTGATGTTATTGTCAGTGTCTGCAGTAACGAACCTCAAAGTTTGTATCTAGTGCTTGGTAGTTGCTGTTTGAAGAATAACATCTGCAGTTGCCCTAGACAAGTTAAGAATTATAGTTATGTCCAAAGATTATAACCCCAAGTTCTGCATGTATTGATTGCCGTGTGGAGATGTAAAGACATCTCTTTTCCTCTCCTGGATAATACAGATAATTAGATGCACTGCTAGGAGATATTCAGCTTCTGGTGCAGCATCTGGTAGTTGCCAGTTCCACAGCAAGAGATTGGACCTGATGGATTACTTGGCCTGCCTGGGCAGGTTGGGGTACTTCTGGGACAGAGGGTGGCGCAGGGCGATGCCTTTCAGGAAGCCGTGCTGAAGCTGGGGTGTGCTGGAAGATTTTCAGAAATGGGGAAAAAAAACGAACCGAATTACAGCTTTCCTTGTGCTAAAAATTCCCCAAAGCCTATTCCATTGCGTAGTCTAGGGTTTCCTGTTGGCTTTCCAGTGCAACCTCGATACGGTAATTCTTGCATTATGTGTTGAGAAATTGATCAATTAAAAACATAGAAACAGAATTAATCAGATGTTCACTTTATTTATGAACATATGTTCCATGTTATGTTTCCACCAGGATTTCTGATGAAACTGCGTCAGAAAAAGAGCAGTTCCTAACATAATCCTTATATGTTCTCCCTTCTCTATTCTTTAGTTGGAAACAAAGTTGTTTTCTAGTTTCTTCCTATTTTCTTATAATATAGTAATTTGTAAAGTTGTGGCAGGCAAGGTGGAATGTCAGTAGAGGAATACTACAGAAGACTGTACAGAACACATGGATGTTTCTTCAAGGAAAATTCAGAAGTATCAGAAGGAAAAGACTCGGATTTTCATTTCAAAACTCAATATACAGTCTCTGAGGATATCCCCAAGAGGATAAAGGAGAACTCAGGAGAGCAAGTGCTAGACTGCAATATAAAAATATTTCATTTTTAAGTCACCTCACTACAACAGGATTTTGAAATTGGAACACTGAACTTGGGCCTTTTTCAAACTATGGATCCAGTATTAGTTGCACATTTTTCTAGTGTTGTGGTTGGATGGAAAAAAATGCAGAGGCCTGGTGCAGAGCAGTGCAGAAGTCTGCAAAGGCAAATGAGCAGAAAAGGCACTGTATCGTTGATTAATTTTAAAATGTACTCTATCACTGCCACTATAAAGAATGCATTAAAAGTATAGTTAATATCTTCTCTTAATACTTTTTTTTTTTCAATTTCAAACATCCCTTCTCTTTGGAATAGGCAAGTAGATCATGGAGAGAGAAATATGCTGTAATTTTCTTCTAATAGCCTGAACTTTTCCTCAAATTGCAACAGAAGCAATTCTGCAATTTTAGTGCCAGATGGATGAAAAAAAATGCATATTAAGCTTTCTTCATTAATTAAAAGGTGAATACAGAGGCTTAGGTTTACAAATGCCTCCAAACAGGTTTGCATCTTGGGACGGAGTGGTGCTAATTCACTAAATATTGGCCTTGCATATTGTTTTGCTTGAACGTTAGCAAGTTGATAATCACTGATGGAATACATGAGAGAAAAACGGTAAAAGAGCACTAGATAAAACAGTGTTTCAGCATCTGTCATAGGGACATCTATCATGTCCTGGACAGGCAGGGATCTGGACGAGATGGACTAAGATTTTTGTCCTAGCCAAAATGTCCCAACTTCCTATTTGAGGTCTACTGCATTTATGCGAATTTAATGAAGCTTAAGCTTAGCACTTAAAGCAAGAGGTACAAAGAAAGTGCTTACACATACTCTCAGCAGCATTCAGTTAGGCTACCATCTGCAGTCCATAGACCACCGTGTACTGTAAGGCAAGTCTCAGTGGGGTTTGCATGTGTTCATCTCTGGAAAAATGATTTAGGTGAGGCATGTTGTGGACAACTCTACTGATGTTCTTCATCTTTCTTCTGTAGGCCCCAAAATGCTTAACATGTTAGAATTCAGAGCTGCCTGCTTGCTACGTTTCAGATAAAAAAGGGAAGGTGTTTGATCGAAAGGAGGATTTTTATCATGACACATCACTTGTTCAGTTTGTCTTATATCACTTGAAAATCACTTAGCAGCTTTTCAGTTAAGGAGTTCAGTTTTTTCCTTACAGCTACATACCATTTCATCCGCTGTGATTGGGCTGGCCAGACCCGTGTGCAGAGCTGCACGGTATTGCTTCACTTTGCCTGTGTGCAGCCCGCTGCAGTCACGTGGCCAAAGGGTAGTAAGAGAGCTTGGTGACGAGAGAGCGTCTGGTCTCATGCCACCGAATTTAATGATAAATGTTAAAATAAGGTCAGAGAAAGTATGGCATCGGGCTGTACTAGCTCTTTGTTTCTAACATGACATATGAGTCAAAGGAGACGACTAGTTTTGCTTTTGCATTATGGCTGCCCCCAGGTGAGGGCTGTGTTACCCCCTAGCAACTGGAGGAGACAACTTACTGCAACAGCTTGCCCGACACCTCACCCTTCAGCTGGGAGAGGGTGATGGATTACGATATTTTTAGAATAAATGAGGATAAAAGCCACACTGTAGTTTTAGAGAGCAAAATCTGGGGCTAAATTCTGCTGTAAGGGAGATGCCTCGTATTTCCCACTAAGTTACACTATATAGTGCAAAAAAGGAATGAACATCTGTCATATGTAAAAGAGGTAATGCACAGTTATCCATTATGTACAGAATAAATATATTCTGAAATACAAATTCGGTGTGTCAAGATTGACAGTATTTCATCTTCTGCATATCAGAGATTTTTATGTGCCTAGCTCATAGAATTTGGCTTTTTGAAAATGACGACAGGAATTAATTTTTGAGTAAAAAGCATAAGTACATCAGTTTGCTTTTTTTAAAAAGCAAAACAAAACTATAACCAGGCATTGCCTCTGTTGTAGCAGAA
Organism: Struthio camelus; assembly: GCF_040807025.1. NCBI lineage: Eukaryota > Metazoa > Chordata > Aves > Struthioniformes > Struthionidae > Struthio > Struthio camelus. Next base: position 10,963,257 of record NC_090955.1, on the reverse strand, counting down.
GTCCTGTGCTCATGCTTGCTGTTAAACGAATGGTGTTTTATCTTAAAATAAAGCATTTGACAGGAGAAGTCCAGTCAGTCGTAGTGGTTGATCTCTTAATATTAATGCCAGGAGGTGAGGCTGCAGAGGGCCTTGAAAGGAAAAACGAACAGTTCAATGTTTGGTGAAATAAAGAAGAGGCAGTGAGTTAAGGCAGGAATGCAAAGAGAGGGCTACATGGCCAAAGTTACAGACTAAGAGGTGATATTTATTGGGCTTTTGGGACAGGTGTATGTGGAGGAGATAAAATTTGTCAAAGTCAAATGATGCCCTTTGACACGAGACAGGCAGTGGTCGTAGTCTGGAGCAGAAGGGTGTACATCTGAGTGTTGTCTTCGAGAGATGGTACCTGGTGTGCATGTGTAGGATTACTGGGGCAAGGGAAGGAGTCAGAGTTCCTACAGAGCAGTGTGGAAGAGGGAGGGACAGGGAAAATGAACGTTCTTCAGAAAATGGGCTGAAAAACCTCTCGGAAGGTAGGAGATAAACCAAGAAGGGTCTGCAAAAGCAAAGACGGGGCAAGGTATCAAGGAGAGCCCACACAGACTGCAACAGAGATGAATTAGGAAAAGGTGGCTAGAAATACAACGGCCACAATTCATTGTCGAAGAACTCTTCACATTATCATATTTATGTAACAATAAATTGTGTTTATGGTCAGAAGAGCTTGTTAGATATCCTGTTGCTTTGTAGGTTTGCTGAGGTCTGATTTTTGCAGATAGCTAAATAAGACAGTGTCCCTGAGTGAAGCATTTCTCCTGTAGTATTTTAACGTTTCTTTATAGAGAAACTGTCATGATGCATGTCAGAAAACCAACCAAACTAGCATGTTTTTAGCTTTACATAAGAAAATATGCTTCTTATTTTTGCTAAACTTGAACAGGAAACATAAAGCCTTTTAGTAAAAGAAGCAGCAAAAAGAGCATGAATTATTTAAAAATAAAATCATAGCAAAAAACTTATTTGACAACAGAGCTAACTTAATTTGTTAACATACAGGAATAAGCCAAAGTCTTTCACTCTTCTTCCTCTGAATATTGCCTTGCAAAGGGTTTTTTGGTTTTGATTGTTTACACATTGCCCCTGTGTTGTAACAATATGTCAGAACTTTTCTCTACAGATATTTTTCTTTTCAAATTACCAATGGGGAAATTTAGATTTCCAGTGAAGTTAATGGTATGCTGTAGGTTGTCTAACAAAGCATATTCCTTGACTTTTTTTTTCTGTTGTATCGATATTTCCAAGGCAAATGTGAGAAGAGAGGACTGTGTGAATAGTCAATTTATCGTTTCATCTTGCCACTAAAAAGATCTGCAATGAGTATATCTCTGGTACTAAGTGGTGCCTATTCACAAAGGAGTCATGTCAACTAATTTTTAATGATAGATTAATCAATAACTTTTTTGGGGTTTTGCTGATCTTGCAGATAGTTCACACTACCTAACAGATACCTGCAAGCCCTGTGGGATATTAATGCATGCCAAGGTAAAGTGATTTTTGTCCTCACTGACAATATCTGTTTAGAAGGCCTTTGTGGTTCATCTGTGATCTGCTATTCTTTTACGTCATGTATTTTTAATTTGCCGTCATCTGTCTGCGTCCATTTAAAACATGCATTTCACATGTGCTTTATCCATATACCTAGATTCTTATGATTTGCCACCTTCATGGAAGTCTTTATGTTTGATTTCCATTTTAAGGTGGTTAAAAAACAAAAACCAAAAAACACTAAAAATGTTCCTGTTTCCTTTGTTCAGCGAAGAATGCCAGACAATGTCTTTCTTTTCTCTGTTGTCAGAATGCGTTGTCAGCGCAGTGGGAGTGAGGTGGAAGTCTTCACTTCCAAATTCCTTCTATAGCTAGACTTTTATCCATAGCTGCATGTATCAGCGGTAATGTTTAATGCTGTCATTGTGCAAAAGTGAAGATAATGAAATGGCGTCATAAACTGAAGGCCAGATGAAAATGTTGGGTATGGTTCTGTATGTATAAAGACTATTTGAGTTAGGTAGTTCTATTATATTTATTGATTATATCCTAAGATCTTGGGGCAGAGTCTTACTTTTCTGTGTACAGCTAGTGGCACCACTGGGGACTTAAAGTGTTAGCGGTAGCAGTACTGAAGTTATCGTAACTTCGGAAGGTCACTCTCAATCCAGAAAGTTGCTGGCATCTCTTGCTGCTTCTTCATCCCGTGCACAGCATGCTCTACGATTGACAAAAGACAGAAACTGAGAAACAGTCGCTAAGAAATAACATAGGAGTGAGGTAATATGAACTGCCAGGCTGGCTCACACCAGTGATTTTTTTTTTTTTAGTCTAACAATTTCTCACCAACAGTGGCCAATCTTGTGTGCTTCAGGATGAAGCCCTACTGCAGGTAATAATAGCATAACCAGCCCTCCAGATACATTCCTCACTGCTCGTTAGATGTTAGCTTAAGCTCTAGAGGGCAAGGATGTTATCACTCCAGCTCTTCCCAAAATGGTGTGCAGTTTTTGTTTTTGTTTTTGTTTTTATGTTTACTCTCACAGCTCTTAATATTAAGGTTATAGACTTCCCTCAGGTTGGGATCAGAGAAGACTGAGAGTTAAACCTTCTCACTTGAAGGTTTAATTGAAAATCTCAGAATTAATAGATAGCAATATTTACACCAGGACAGTAAAATAGCTTTTTAATTTTTTTTTTTTAACTCCTGATTTTTCCCTTGTGCTTGTACTGTGAGCAGGATATGATCAGATAGTGTAGCACATGTACATACACTACTAATGATGTGTTTGAATTTATTTATCCGCTATTCCATGCCTAACAGTGTGAGGCCCTGTTGCCTAATCCATCTGCCATCCAACAGAGTAGTTGTTTATAACGTTGCTAATGTTTTCGGATGGAAATGGCCAGCAGAAGTCTAGATGCTGAGCTGGTAGCAAGCAACTGTGGGGTAGAATTACTATTTGTTTTTGTTTGTTTATTATGTCTTTAAGAAAATGCAGCTGCATATTTGGAAAAATACAGTGCCATTATTTAAAGCAGCATGTGAAAATTTGGTAAGAAGGATGTGATGTCTGGTTAAAAGGGGAGAATTAAGTTAGGTGGGATATTGTTACTCCATCTGGAATTTGCCCAGGACATTGATGCTAACCCCTCTACTTATACAGAACAGAGCCCTAGAACATAATCTGAGATGACAAGTAGTCAGCACTTCAGTGTTACAGCTTTGGTGAGGGTTTCCCAAGTCTCTCTACCTTTTTAGCGGTGACTGTTAAGTTTCACATCATTCACCTATTAGATGTTTCTGTGAATATAAATCTCTAGATGGAGACTTGGGTAATAAATGAGTCTTTCAGGTTCTGTATAAAGCTAGATGTGACAGATGTTTCACCTCCAGCCACACTGCGATTGAAGGGCCTTTCCTACTCATTTCCATTTGGTTATCTCTTGTAGCCTGTCAGTGCCCTATGAAGCTCTGGGGATGCACAGCAACCTTTCACCTCTCCTGCTATCGTCTTTAGGGTGAATTAGCATTGTTCTGTATGCGCAGATGATCCTAATGAGCCTGAATCTTTCGGGAATGGTGAAGGTGACCAAGCTGTTCACCATGCTATGTTCTTAATCATGGCAGACTTCCATATTCAGTCCCTGTGGGCAGAAAATCACTCCTTATGCCACTGAGAGAGACGTGAATACAGAGATGGATTTTTAGCTCTGTCCAGGCAAACTTGCAGTAGCTCCATGAGAGACCGCAAGAAATCTGCTCTGCAAGGAGTGAGACGTGAAACCTGGAGGTGCTGGGCATGTCGCAAGGAGAACCTGTGCTGGTCACAGGTCTCCCTCTGGTCTCCCTCTGTGGCAGTACATATCCTATTGCAACCCCTCAAAGCTGGGTTGTACAACTGCAATATGAGGTCATTCAGGGCAGGCTCTGGGGAAGGATGATGGTACTGAGGCGCTCTGTATCGCAGGGGCCGGTCCAGGGAGTTAGGCCCTTTGCTGGCAATCCTTTCGACCAGATTTCTATTCTTGGACTTGACAGTGGCTTGCTGCCTGTCCCGAATATGTTGGTGGTTAGCAGCGTAACTGTGGGCAAGCCATTTCACCTTGCTATTTCCTCTCCCACCCTTTGTCTGTCTTGTCTGTTTAGACTGTAAATAAAATGTTCCTTCAGGATAGCGAGCGTCTCTTAGGATGTATTTGTTCAGCAAGTACAAATAAGATCAAGGACCTATGGCTGGGGTTTCTGTGCGTTCCCACAACATGAATAATAAATAATAGCGGAAGTAAACTGATTACGTTAGTACTGTTTATGCGCGGAAGTATTATTGAATGAGACAACAAAGGAATATAGCAGGAATGTTTGAGTGTTGCAGTAGGAAATGATGATTAAAAATAGCTTTTTTAGATTTATGGTAGAGAAGTTTGTGTGCTATTCCTGTGAAGACTGCTCTTCGCGCTGCATTTGTGTGGCAACAACTGTACATCTAATCTCATGTATGGAAATTCTGTTGGCCATTTTACCAAGAGGGAAAAAAAAAAGAAATGCTACTCTTCTTGAGATAAACGTAAGAGAATACCTTACCATCCGGAAGGGGATTGGCAGTAGTCACAGCCCTTGTGTGCTGTGAGTGCTATCTGCTTGCACATAAAGACTGCCTTGTTTCTCTTTGAGAGGTCTGATACCAGCCACATACTTTTAAAAACTATATATGTATGTATGGATGTTACTTTTGCTATATGCAGGCTTTGAAGTGATTCATATCCCACCAGAACTTAGATTTTAATCATCGCTTTGATCTGCGGCTATGCTACAGAGTCAGTTACAAATGTGTCTAGAATCTCTAAACCTAAATATGTGCAGGATTACTACATGTCACTTATTTCAGAAACAGTGCGAATGATGCTATTTGTGAATTAAAGTCAAATCTGAGGGGAAACCTATGGAAAGTCACTAGAGCTTCTTAAATAGTCTTTAACCTATTTTTTCCTCTACTTGAGCTAGAAATAAGAAAATTCTGATGAAATTTTCAACTTTCAACTTGATTACTTTCAAATTGAGAGAGAAAAAGGAAGTTCCTCATAGGACAGCTGTTAAAGCATTGCTCTGAAATAGTTGCATATATTTATTTTTTTATAAAATAAAGAATTTTTCAAAAGTGTTTGTCATCAGCCTATGTCCACTTCTACAATCAAATTTTAATTAGTTACTGTGCAAGACGGATCAGTTCAATAATGATTATTTTATTAAAGGCTGCAAGAGTTCATCCTTTGTATTCACAGAATTAAAGGCCAGAGACCCATCTGGAGACTTTAGGGAAGTCAGTATTTTACTATTTTTCTGCCCCGCTGGCTGGAGTGGAAAGACATGAGGGACATACTCAGCAACGCAGTAATGTTATGTATGTTTTGGAAGTGTCTTGAAGCATAGACCAGGAACCATTCCAGATGGTAGACAAGCATGCAACGTAATGTATAAAGATATTTCTTTACAAAGCTTGGAGTTGAACACTGTCAAATGGATAGAGATGTCAGATTTGGGCTTATTGGCAAAGAAGTTGGTGTGAAGTGGGATGAAACAAATATATGTGTGAGGGTAGCAGAAAAAGGAGACTAGGTATGTATGCATCTACCTAACGCACCTGATTCATACTTTAGAGTAGCTGAGTGACTTCCATGTGCAGTCAATCGCAGAGCCCCAAATGGATGTCACTGAGTCCCTGGCTCAGGTCTTCTTTTCAAGACAGAATTTCTGATTTGTTATTTACGTGTTCCTGTGTTGATTTGTCTTTGTCAAGTTGTTTTTTGAGGTAGATAAAAGATGATTGTTGGGCAGGTCAGAGCATCCATGGTGTGATCTACTGTTTGCGTAGACTCCTAATGCACATAGAAATCCTTTTCCTCTTTGTTTCAAACTAAAAATTCAAGTTAATGGAGAGTGGAATGGTTGACCTCCGTGTGCTCTGAAGTGCATCAGAGTAAATCCAGACTAATTCTATTGCTTTGGTGGATTTATTCTGGATTTTCCCCGCTGCACCCAAGAGGCAAGACCAAAATTTGGGCCAGTCATTTTAAGATTTCAGATGAAATATCCGCCACAGGAAAAAGGATAGAATAAATATTTCAGCTGGCATCAAATAAACCTCTCTATTTTATAATACATTTTACAGTTCTTTTGTCTTCATCTTACTAGATTTGGCATTCCTTTAGTTACAGTTTTCATGTTTTATTTTGCCAAATCCCAGTTTAAGACGAGCCATACCATCCTTGTGGCCCAAGGGAAGAGAAGGCAGTTTTGAACACACTCACTTGATTATGAAGAGAAAATAGTATTGCTGTTCTTTAGCTGAGACCCTTTACTCCAAAAAGGGGGCAAACACAAATAAGATACCCTGATGTGACAGAATAGTTGACTTGAGGAGATGCTTCTTCTCAGTTGTGACATTATATGTCGCTATATGTCTTATACTGTTCACTCATTTACTCAATATATTCATCACAAATTTTCTTCTCAGAGTCTTCTTTATTGAGTGACTTTAAAATGTGTTTCGCTCTCCATTGTAATGTTAGAAAAATAATAAGTGGAAACTCTGATCATTATTAAAATTTCTGTTAGCATCTTCAAATACACCTTGCTTTATTATTAAATAAATTATTAATATTATTATCTTAATATTGCAGCAGCAGTTGAAATCACTATATGTGCTGTACAGACACAGCCTCAGTTCTTTTGAATGTTCTACTCCTATATTCAGAAGCACTTTGATAAAATATGTATCTATGCTTAGTATTAGAGTTGAGCTTAAACAGAAAAAGAAGGTATTATCATCTTACTTTATGGAGGGACACTGGGAGATTAAGTGACATGCTGAAGTTTAAAGATGAAGCCTGAGGCAGAACTTGAAACAAACTGATATCCCTAAGTCCCGGTCTACTGCTATAAACTGCACATCCTGTGATCCTTTCCTGCATCCCTGCCTTTCTCACTTTGAAAAACCAATTAGAGAAGACCGGAATAAGTCATTGAGACCTGTCATGTGGACTTCTGCAGTACTGACTTCTCTTCAAGTGTCTTTCAGTGACTGTAAGAACCTTCTAACTGAGGATACCGCATAACCACGGGAGTAGGGGATAGCTCTTGCTGCCTGCCGTCTGCTCGCGTAGGTTCAGGAGGACTCCCGCTGCCCTTGGCTGGGCTCCAATGTGTCCGTGCAGTTGCAGCCGGGGGCCTGCGGGGTGGTGCAGCTCCAAACTGGGTTGCCTTTTCATCTCCAGGAGCTGGAGCTGTGCAGCAGGCAGCCCTGCCACGTGCAGCCTTTCATTTGCTCCCCTGTTCCTATCGCAAGCTCACTGCAGGGACAATCCTGGCCATTTTTCACCTTTGCAACATTTTGCTCTTTTCTGCAGACCCATAGGGAAGACCATAGGGTTTACCTCTGGAAGGTGAAAGTTTGCTATTCTCATTAGACAGTGAAGAAGAAAAAGAGTACAAGTTTGGCTACGTTGGTTCAAATGTTTTTCAGAAGAATATTATTCCCAACATGAAACTGGCAGTTAAAATAAGAATTCAGAGGGCCTTTATCTTCCATAATTTAATTGTATGGTGTTTGTATACTTGAAAATGGATTCTGGCTGCTGAGGATTGAAAGGCATTGCCCTCAACTTCAGACAGTGAGCTCATGGAGCTGTTCCAAGAAAACAAACACACACACAAAAAAGCGATATAGCTTAAAGGTGAGGATTTCTTCTCAGTTTCTAGGATTCTTTGTATCTCTGCCCTAACATGATTATGTTCCCCAGCAGACAGTGTTCCCTCCACAAATACTCTACTCCTGTAAAAGTCCATCTGGCCTCCTTGGCTTGAACTGTCCTTGCACACATTAGGCCTGATGGACCTGATAGATAAACCCTGTTGAATGAAGATGGAAGAGAGAGGCTCCTTAAGAAAAGCAACAACAGGGTTTTATGTCCTAGTTGGTCCTTTGTTGCACTCTGTGATACAGCTGGACCAGACAGCATGAACAAAATTGCAGGATCTCCGCACGCACGAGGAAAACAGCAAATGTCAGGATGCATATCGGAGGGGAAAAAATTACAGCATATTGCTTATTTGAACTGGAGTTTGGTGAAATCTCTTCACCTTCACTCTGAAATATGTCTGAGCTCACTGGATAGCCTGTTAGACACCAAGAAATTGCTACCAACCGCTTAGCTTTAAGCCAAAGCTTTTAAAGTAAAAATGCAGCTGTGCATGAAAGACTGAATTTGTTAACTTGTCATAGAGTAAGTAGCAGTTGTGTTGCAATTTCCCATCCTATACTAATAATACCTGAACAACAGTTACTCACGTTTGTATTCAGTCAGATTCAATCAATAGACATCTGTTTGCACATGAATGACTGTACACTGGTACCTGTTTACTGCTAATTAAGCTTCATTAGTGATTAGTTTGTCTTCAGAAGGGGGGAAAAGCCCTCCATAATTAAAGGCGAGCATATTATATTATATTTTCCCTTTTCAGAACTTGCGTTCTAACAGGACCATTAGCCTGCAGTACATTTGTCTGTATTTAAATGTAACTACATTTCCTTGAAAAGACCATCTGTTCATAAAGACCGTCTTTTTCATGCTCCCCGCAGTAAACTTTGGAGAGTGGTAGAATTAGCAAAGGACTGTATTTGAATGAAAATATATGTGGATTGAGACTAGGTAAAGCTGTTCTGTACACACTAAAATGGTGCTGTGCTGGAAAGATTGTAATTATCTTCCTCTTTTACAGAATTTTTTTATATGCTCTGAATTCTGTCACCTTAAACTTGGTAATTTTGTTCTTTCTACCTACACCTGAATGGAATGTACCAAGTGGCAAATTACTTGAGCAGTGATTGTGGTAAAGCAGTTTTTACTTCATGAAAAAGGAAACACCTACTTCTATTTGCATTTTGCTTGGACTGACCATCACAAACCTACAGTCTAAAGGTCTGGATTCTACCCCACCGTAGTAACACCAAGTGCTTCTATGAATTGTCCTATTGCAGCATGAGTTGTTACTCCGTTGTAGAGTGGCCTGGATGAACAGCTTGTTGCTGCGCTTTAAACAAGCAGTTCTATTCAATTTAATTTTATGCATAAACTGAAAGAGTAGACTAAATTGAATATCAATGAGACAGAACACCACCACCACAAAGATATTGCTGAAAGAACAAGAAATGCCCCCAGTGAGGTTAGCAGTACAAAAAACACACAGAAGTGCTGTAGATGGCATCAGTAATGTTCTCATATTTAAAAAAAACAGATGAAGTGTTCCTGCTACTTTAATGTAGGTTATGCAAGTACAGCCCTTCATGACCTACAAAGACACTTCCATGGCAATAGAGAGCAAACAAGATAAGGTTCTTACTCAGAATTCAGACAAGAGGATAAATGTTAATTCCAAGCAAGACTTAAGATAAATGTGTATTTTTTAATGTAATGGTTTATTGGTTATACCAACTAATGCATGTTTACTCAGCTTTCTTAGAAACCTAAGCAAAACACAGAATAAGTGCAACCACAAATAGTGAACTGAACAGTGCTAAAGTACTCAGAATGTGATTAATTTTTCCCCCAAAGATGAAGGGAAGATTACAAAGGAAACTCTTGTCATTAGCTAATAGCTTCCCCTCAAGCAGTAAAATCAGTGTATCCAATGGTAAGAGAATCCTCTGGCCATTAGCTCTATTGAATTGTCTCAGAGAAGTAAATTACTATATATCAGACATAAACAAATCACTGCTGTATAGAGTGCCTAAGTGACAGCTCCGTACTGTGGGAGTTATCAAGCTTTCAATATCAATGTGACCTACTGTATACTCTTATCAGAAGCATATGCATCTCTTCTATGATAACATAGCCCAATATGTCAGAGAGACTGCCAAACAATTTTATTGTCTGCATTCTCTACATACCATTCTCCAGAGGAGCTTCACATAAAGAATATTATGCATAAATGCAAAAAGAGTTTCTGTTTTATTAGGAATTATTTCTTCCAACAAAATATGCAGGGTTAATGAAAAAAGGACCTGGGAGAACTAGCTCACAAACAGTATATCTTGTTAGTTTTTTGGTGGATCATGTTTTTACAGGCCCTTTGTATTTACTCATTTCAGAATATTAATATGGGCATGATCTTACCTGCAAAAAAAAAAGAAAAGACATTATTGTTATCTGATCCAAAGCTAAGCTACACTAATACACAGTTGTCTTCTGTAACATTTGAACCAGTTCCACACTTGAGTAATGCTGGCATACCAAAGCTCAGTTAATATAAAAGTTTGCTAACGGCAAAAACAGCCTGTTTAAAGCCACTAAAGGCGGGAAGCCAAACTAAGGGCGTAGTGATTTATCCAACTTCCACCTTGCCCATTTGTGAGATGTACTCTGACAAATTGTCTCCGACCGGTTGTCAGTCACAATCACAGAAGATAATGTGAGAGCTTTGGCTACCTGTTCTTTAAGACAGTAGCAAGTGAGCTGTGCCCAAGGTCCAGGTTAGGGGGATGCAAGGCAGCACTGTTGCAAAAGCCCTGAGCCTGTGTTAGCATCATGCTGAATGCAAGTTAATCAACCCAGCAAGCTAAGGCTATGTGCCGTGTAAATATATTCATGGCACTTGGATCAGTGCTGGCTTGCATCCTGCCTTCCTGGCATCCAAACAGAGTGAGTTCGTTTCTGTCTTCAAAAGACTGTGTAGACAGAGAGCTGAAGCTGGAGGGTCAGGGATTTTCCAGGGATAGAGGCTCTGTTTCCTCATGTATATGGCTGGGGGAGGGAACTTTCCGCCCTTGGAACTGGGACCGTTTTTGAAGGCTTCTTTTTCTGTGAGTGGGTTGCTAAGCTATAGAATGTGGTAATTAGAGAGGGCCTTAATGTAATGTTATGTTGCTACCTGCACTAGGCAGGAGAGACAACCTTGCCACTTGGAGTTCCTCCAGGACCTTCCACCTGTCCGTCAGGAATGTGGCATGAATGCAAGGATCTAAACATTGAATCAACAAAATTTGAGGGATTTGTTCAGATTTTGTGTTTATATCTCAGAGATACGTAAATGAAGATGTGAAATTTGAAAATGATTAATTTTTTTTTTCTAAAACATGGCATAGTTGTGTCCAAAGTGGAGAGCACATGGTAATGGTTCTGTAGAAGTGCATATGGATTTAGTGAACCTACAAAAGTTTGCATCTGAAGGTGCAACTCAAATGCACTGCAATAACCTAGAAATCAGACAGTGTACGTTTTTGAAAATTCAGTGAATTATGAAGAAGTTGGTAGGCACAACTGTATGCTGCTGTTCAGACTGTGTCTGCAAGGAGGTGTATCAGTGAGGTTTAGTAGGAGCATGTCCTTGAGCTTGTTTTCAATTGCTCAGCTTCACTAAAAACCACATTCTTTTTCTGACACAAATTACAAAATCTAAGTCAGCATGAAACAAACTACACAGCTATTTTTTCCGTTGCCAGACTATTTATTTCTCTTTGTGAGGTCTGTTTTGACCCCATTGCACTGATGAAGAGCTTGAGAGCATTTTCAGTGGTGATTTTTTGCCGGTGTTTGATGCCTTCATGGTTCTTCAGAGTCAGAGATAACATCTGCTTAATGGTTCTGGAGTCCTCAGTTGGGTGGCTCTTCCTGCAACTAAGAAAGGGATTCAAAGATTGCTTCACACTTGGGCTATTACAATCCTCTTCTCAAAAGAGTCCCTGTTTTTCTATGTCTTGCCCAAATGGGCTGCTCAACTTATGCTGCTGATTTTCTTGCTGCTCACGTGATCCAGTGTTACATATTCAATTGCTTGGTCTGCCCATTATACTCAGGTCTAATTTCAATGGTCTGCTGCTGACTTTTAATACTGACGAGATAATGGAAACACCCTACCTCTGTGTGCTCATTTCTGGGCATTTCCAAGTGCATTTGTTCCATCTGCGTCACAGTTTGCTGCTGGTCACTGCATCCTTTTCTTTTTTAAGTCCTATACTGTTTGTAGAACCTTCTCTCACAAAACAGAAACAAGAGCGTGTCAGCTCTGCTTGTGACTGTTTGGGGGGGGGGGGTGAGATCTATGGTGCTCATCAGAGGCACTGTACAAATGAATAAATTATAATACTTATCCAGTAGATGATGATCAGAGGTACAGCAGCGCTTCTCAGAAAAAAGCACATGAAACCTTGATAGCTGGCACTAGTATTAGGCTTCTCAGTTGCTTTTGTATTTGTCATGGAAAGCTCTGCCGTTTTGCAAGCCATTCTTCAAGGGGAAGAATACCCCCAGCAAAAGCCTTTTCTGTTCTCAAATGTCCACCTGATCTTTTCCAAGCCATTTCATTTTGCAGCCTGCCTGGCGAGGCTCTGTAGATATGTCAGTTGGGCATTTAGCCCTGACTCTGAGCAGGAGTTCATGGTACTTCTTTGTTCAGCTGTCTGCACGCTGCAGTGTTCTGCTGCGTTCCCTGAGCTGAGTGCTTGTTAAAGGAGTTCTCCTCCCAACGTACCGGGCACGTTTCTTGTCATCATTTAACAGAAGTAAGGAACACATAGAGACCGTTTTGTGCAAATTTGCATCAGGACCCACCCTGTTCCAGTCTCTTGCTTCCACCAAAGGACCCTCCATCCTGTAGCAGCTTTGTGCTTAGGTGAGAATTCCAATTACATGCCTCAGAAACATCTCCAGTACTGAACACGGTTAATCGTACTCTATCTACCCTCATCTGTATGAACAGACCCCCCTTACCCCTAGACAAATCCTGCCCACCTTCTGTATTTTCTGTGTAATGACCATGGTGTTGCTCATAAAACTTCACCTGTAATAACAAAAAGGGATCAATATGCTATCAATGCAATCATTATTAGACTCAGCTTCTTAAAGCTAGCATGAAATTAACTGAAAAAAATATGAAAGCTCAGAGTTTGATGTTGATGTCCTAAATCAAATTAAAATTGAGCTAGAATCTACCACAGCATAAAATCTTATTTATACAAGTTATATATTCAGTTAAATCTTATCTCATTAGTTTAATCTTAGTTGATAGCACCTCAAATTTTCTGATTTTACAAAAATTCTCGGTGTTCTTATTTAATGAATATAGCAATTAAATCAAATACTATGTTATGATTCATGGGATCATTTCATTATGCTTTACTATGCTAGTATACTGGCTGTAAATTAGTTAGTTTTTCTAGGCTGAGATGGGGAAACTATTAGCAATGTACAAAAAGTTCTATGTATAAAGAAAACGAGGACTGTAAAATTAAACTCTCAAGGATTAGGAAAAGGCAGAATTAAGACTACCTGTATCACTTTAATGTGGAACATGACTATGATACAGTCTTAAAGACGTGATCACAAACTGCTACTTCATTCTGTGCACAGGGTGGACAAGATCAAGTATTTATTTTTATCTGCCTCATTCAGTGTGCAGTTCCAGTGCTTAGATGCCGTCCAAACCCTGCCCTGAATACAAGGTTATTAATGTCCTCTGAGCTTTCATTTGGCACCTCTCAGCAGAGTAGCTGAAAGTCTCCAAAGTATTAATACATGTATTTTATATTTTAAGCAATGCTCATTCTCTTTGGGTGACAACTTAGCACTAGAGCTTGGTTTTTTTTGAGTTCTCAACAACTTATATGACAGATTCAGCCCATAGCTCTTAGACAGTACAGTTGCAGTTGTCATTGCTCGACATTTCTGCAGACCGGGCCAGCGTGTTTCATGTGGGTGCCCAGAAAGTGACCAACTCTGAAATGTTTTGGCTGAGGTGACTTTCCTAGCAGAAAGCTGTGAAACTGTGCCACAGAAAAGGATAGCCTCAGTTCTGAGTAAAGTGGTGTTGGATTACCTTATGCGTGGGTTTATCCTTAACCTTTTCCTTGTCTAACAGTCTTACGCATAACATGCTGTGCTTTCTCAAACATCTCTGTGAGACAGAGCAGGGACGATACTGCAAAAAGCCTCACTTACCCCCAGTTTGTTCCTGGAACTATGCTTTGCACGTTTTCACCTATTTCTCAGAATATTATATTTTCACTGTTCTTGCTTCGGACTAAGTGCTTTACTCTGTAACTAAATATTGTACTGTATTCCTTATCATTGCATAGCCCCATGGAAGTTTAATCCTCCAAGGTAATGCTGGTGCAAAAGCCGGTGGGGTTCCTGAGGGGCAGAGGCTCCTAGGAACAGCCTGCAGTCTGCGCTACAGCTGTTAATCACGTGCTAAATGGCCTACAACACATATTTGAAAAGCTACCTCATCCTTTGTGTGAGCAACTGGAAGACCTAATACTCTGCAGGTCCATCAACATCTGTGTCCCCTGTCTAGAGGGGTCTCTGCAAAGTGTCCCCGAGCGCTGTTTTGCGGGCTGTCCTCAGGCAATCGATGGGCATTGGATTCCTCTGAAAATGTTGCGTTTCATGCTCTTGGGGAGGGCAGGGTCCCTCCTGGTAGCTTTCCTATCTGGTTGTGATGCAGGGCTGTTTTGGGATAATTCAATCTATTTTGCAGCTCGGGGGGGGGGGGGGGGAGGGGAGACCAAACCAGGGCGCATACTTTTTCTGCATTTCAAAGGGCAGGAGGAGTACAGTTAAAATTTCCTTATGCAGGCTGTAATAAGTGAGGAAGGGAAAGCTCAAGCATTGTATTTGAGAAGCTTTGGGATTAAATTATGTCATTTAAGAACTCATTAGCCTGTCTTTCAAGTGTATGCACTTTCGGGAATAATCATCTTTCTTCTCCTGCTTTGCCTTTGAGTTACTCGTGTGTCATATCTCTCATCCCTAGGAACTGCAGCTTTATGGCACTTTGGATTGGATAAAACCCTTAGCTTTGAAATGTTAAATCCTTCAATTAGCTTGAGTTTGAAGACTAAAGGGCAAACATTTCAAATGTGGGCACCTGAAGTCGACAGGAGCTGCAGGCATTCATCACCTCTGAAAATCAAGCCAGTCGTTCAGGTAGCTAAATTTAGATGCAGGTACCTTGCTTTTGCCAGCCCAGTTTAATCACTGAGTCCTGTGGTTTTACTCTGGATAGCACGCTCTTTCCACAGCCCTTTGCACTTTTGTTGTTTTTCTTTTCCTTCCAGGAACGGGTTGGAGTTTATATTTAGATGTCTATGTTATAAGGTCCCCTTGACTTTCCCGGTAAGCTGTTTCCTGGCAAACTGGTCTCTCCGAGCTCTTGTGCTGAAAACACCTATTAGGTTCAGCAGTCAAAAATGAAAGTAGGCACCAAACGAACTGCTTAGAAAAATTTACATTAACTTCCCATAGAGGAATGCTAATCTTCCATCGTCTGGGTGAACGCATGGCCTATTTTGCTGCCTTTAGCCACTCTCCTTCCGATGCGTGCTCTCTGGCTAGGGATTATGCATGCCCCCTGGTCAGGGCTATCCAAAATAGTCTGCCTTGAAATCTTCATAGTTGCACTCCCCAAGAGAGCCAAAGGCACAATGGTATATAAGGGGCAGCTCCCCAAGCTGGCGTAGCCTCATAAGGTCAGATTCACTTGGTCCAGGCATTATATCCTTTTCTGCAGGACAGGTTTTGTGAAGCAATGGACAATGCAGAAAAATCAAAGAGAAATACCACTTTTGAGTGCCTTTGAAGAGCCAGTATGACCAATGAAAAGGTTTTTTTAAACCAGAATTTAACAGGAGCAGGGCAGTAATCCAAGAAAACCTGAAACGTTTTAACAGTGTATGAGAAATACCACTCTCTTAGTAAGTTTTGACTTACCTCATGCTTTTGTAGGAGAGCTGGGATCAAGTGAGGACTGCATAATTTGAGCACTAGCTTTTAACTGCCCTTATGCATGGAAGGAATTGGTTCCATTAACTGATTTCATAACTGAGTAAGGTAGCAGAACAAATATGGACAAATGAGCAAAAGTGGCTTGTGCGGGCTTAGGTGTTTACTGAGACAACTGCCCAAAGAAGTAAATCCATGAACAAAAGGAATTTTTAGAAATTTGTATTCATAAGGTGAAAAGCTTCTAAAGGAACGTAGCAACTCGGGGACTAAACTGCCTTTCCATTTCCACGATCTTCTACTTCTGCTGATTGTGAATGCTAAAAGTCTGCTCTGCTTCCCCAGGGTCCTGATACAAAATTCATTGTCAGAACTGGAAAGGCAGAAAACTAGCAAAGACAAAACCCCAAACAGACAAAAATCTCAAACCCCCAAACAAGGAAAGGAGATCACTTCATTACAGTTGCATCCTAAGCAGATGTTAACAACTCTATTTAAACCTTTTCAGATTGTAATCTACTGCTGGCCTCCTCTCCTAATCTGTGGTGTTGTTTCCCTGCTCAGTTAATTCTGACCTGATTAGCATTTCAGAAATGCACAAGTTTTGTCAAATTTAGCTTCAGAAGCTGCTTTGGAATATTCCTTTGGGTGGGTTGTTTTTTGTGAGTGGCAGATTACAAAGGATGATTTCACAGCCTACAGCGTTATATTTATGCTGGCGTTGATTCAACATGAGGAATCATTCACAACATTGAAATGCACCACATGGATGGAGAGCACGCAGTTGCATTGCCACCAGTCAGATGGTCACAGTCATCTTGCTCGTTATCCTGCTGCAGTACCAGCATCAACCTTGTCCCAGTGTCCTTCTTCCCTCGCCGGAGTGTGGGTGAACAGCTGAGGCTTCTCCTCTTCTCTGAAGAGGCAAAGAAGGCAGTCTTCTCTCTGCTGTACCTCCCCACCTCTTCTCTCATATGGAGAGGGAGGGGATGGCTGACAGTCTGATTCCAGGCTTGGAGAAACAGTAAATGGGAAAGTTTGCTTTCTCATAGAAATGGCAAAGCGTGGAGAACTTCTTTGATTTATTTGCAAGTTCTTGAGAAAATTTGGGAAAAATGCCTGTTCAGCAGAGGACTTTGGTGCACTTGAATTTAGTGCAGTTGTTTTTCTTTATGGAGAAAGGGAGTCCTTTTTTCCAGGCCATGTTTTATGTGCTATTTCAACAAAAAACAGGCATCTTACTTCCATGGACTCCTGAATATGGGCTACTTCCTTTCTCATCCCTGAGAATATGAGATATTTCAACCCTTCCTTCTTCTATGAATGCTCCCCTTGTGGCAGTATAAGTCTTGACTATCCCTTGGGGTATCACGTGGTGCTCCCCCCACCCCTACCACCTCCTGCCAAGTCCTGGCAGTTCTCCTTGGAGAATATATTCCCATCATTAAAACCTAACCTGCTAGGTTCTTATTTTCCTGGAGATAATCAAGGCTCTTTTAAAATATATTCGTTGACTGCTATCTCGACTTCTTTTCTCCAGCAGTAGCGAGAGGGTGTTTATTTGCTTGACTGAGTTTGGTGCAGAAGGGAAGTAAATGCACCTAGCAGCTAAGTCACCAAAGTTGGAGTCTGCATAACGCTATTTTTAAGCTTAAGTTTGGCTTGATTTTACTTGTCCAAGATGAATGCTATGTGATGATATAAGATTTTGTGATAAACAGACATGGTAGGGTTGGTGCCAGTTTTTTTACAATTTTATTTGGATTGAACCAGAAAAATATTTCCCTCTGTAAAGGACTTTAATGTATCTTTGAAATAATTAAACTTACAATAGCTTCTGAAATGCCTAAATGCACAGGGAATACAGATAGAAGCTTTTGTAAGAGCTTAGCATTTATAGATGAGGTGTGATTTTCAGAACTGATTGGCAATAACGTAGGTGGCCAGATCCTCAAAAGTGTCCTGAACATTCAAGTGCTTCGAAAATCTGACAAGAAGTGTCAGTGTCACAGTTGGTGCTGGTGGCAGAGTGGTTTTATGGATTTGGCCTTAATTTGGGGTATTAATTCTGAGTATTTGAAATTCTAGCCTAAGAGCAACAATTACCAAAGAAGCAAAACACCAAACTTATCTTGGACTTGTTTTGTAGAACAGGTATTTAAAGTAAAGCTCTTACGTGAGCGTTCCTAATTTCTGAATTTGTGGTCTGATTTTCAGAATATCTTCTCACCCTCTAATTATCACTGTGCATGCCCTAAGGTCCCAACATACAGGCTATTTTAGATAATTGTTAAGCAAATTCTGATGTGGTAGGATCATGGGTTTAACCCAGGTTCTTCTAAAGATCTAAAGCCATATCACCTGTAGTCCACTAATTCAAATTTTAAGCTGAAATTCAGATTTGTTTTTATGTTTACAACCTGAGCTACAAGCTCTTGTATTTACTGCATTCTTATTTGCTGAGCTACCAAAGGACTACCATGATCTGATTCACACAACTAGGGTTCTGCTCACTTGACTATGTCAAAATAATAGCAGCAAAGATCAAGCTCATCCCTGATACACCTCCTGGATGTGAAGAGCATTCTGCTGGGGAGTGGCTATAGCTCATTAGCTGCATCATTATGCAGCTCCTGCTGCTGCTGCTGCTGCTGCTGCTTACAGAAGAGTCAAAACTTCTGCAGCCAAAATAGCATCCAAGGAGTGTTATTCTTTACCTTCTAGAAACCTGGCCTAAAGGAAAAACCTTGTGATGTAAAAGCTCTGATCCACAGAGTGTTACAGGTGGTGTTCTGGCAGCTGGCTGCCAGGAAGCGCCGAGCTTCTCACTCTAAAAGGAGTCACAAGTAGTCAGCACCTCTTAAAATCCAGCCTTTGCTCCTGGTGGGTTGAAAGAAAACCAAAGATGGCAAATTGATCTGGGAAGTGTTGAGACTCTTGGGGATCACAGAGAGTTTGGTAGGAAGTTAGATCAAGTCCTGTTTTATCTGACCTGATTTGCTTATTCCCATACAGAACGTGGTGCTCTCTGAATGTCCCTTGTTTTGAGCACAGGCTACGCTTCTGGAACAGTCACTTCATGTACAACTAGCACGTTTTTTTTAAAAATGTGTAAGTGGCCTGAAAGTTGGAGCGGATAACTCCTCTAATTATATGAAAGTCTTTAATATGATGCTAGAGGTGTTAAACAATTGTGCCTGCATTGAATATGCTGTGGTTATGCAAATGTGGCACACAGATTGCAAGGTCTAAAATATATCAGGCACACTAATTATTTAAATGTGAGCTATAGGTTACATAAATAAATAGCTCTCCCTCAGTAAATGGCAAGGTGTCGTGGTGTTAGCCAGGTGTTTTGTGGCAGAGTAGAATTAATGTTAACTTCTGTGAGTTTCTTTCTCTGATTAGTGATTCTCTCGATGTTGGTAGATGAGCTGAATTTATGAAAGTTTTGCCTACCCTCTAGGTCTCTGTTTTGTATCCCTTGTGCATGGCAGCCTGTTCTTGACTCTGGCAGCAGTGTTGGGCACTAAACCAGCAAATAGCTCAGGCTCACAGCTCAGCGTGTGGAGCGGGGCAGATCCGAACCATCCTCGGGAGCTTCCGCTAAGGCTTGAGCTCTGGTCCCTCAGCTGCCATAACCCAGCCCACTAGAGCTCCAGAGAAGTAGCAGACCCACGGCGATTAGCAGTGTGTATATCATCCAGCAGTGACATATAATTGCATCTACCAAGAAAACAGGCAGATCACTGTGGTAATGAGTAAGCAATTTGCCACGGGAGGCTCCTCGTGCTTTGCTGTGACATGCATGCAGCAGGAGAGACACAAGCGTCTTCATGAAGAGACACAAAGTGATAATAGGCTGCCCCTAACTTTGATGAATTTTTAGGATGCTTTTTGAGTGCAGAGTTATGACAGCTCAGAAAATCACCTGTGGTAAAGGCTCCTCTAACTAGTCAGGGAGAGTTTTCGTTGAAGTTGCTTGCTGTTGTTAATTTTAGATTCACTTATGTCTGCTCTGCCTTGTTTCCAAAGGCCCCCGCTCTCGTGGTTTTATGGAAGCAGCACTGCAGAGGGTGGGGAGTGTTAGGTGACAGGTTGCACATTCCTCCTCTGTCTCCTAGAACTGTTTTTTTCCTCCAGTCACGCTAAGTGCCATGCAATATTAAAAACAAAATTTGAGTGGGCATCCTCTCTTTCCTTCCCCGTCTGCCTCAATTCCCACTCCGCGCTTTCTCCCACATCCCATCTAAACGCCGCCTAATGGCCAGGTTTCACAACGGGGTTGGGTACTTTCACTTACCCTTGTCTTTAGGGGAAGTTGTGGCTCTGCCCGGAGGGCCTGATCCTGCTGCCTGCGGTGTCTGTGCTGACAGCCAGGAGCTGGAAGGTGCTCAGCCGTTTATGGGCTGTGCTCAGCCGTTTGCAGCCTGGCGCCCCAGGCGCTGCCGGCAGCGCTGCCTCCCCGCGAGGCTCCCGCACGTGCCAGGCGTGGTGGTTTTGGGAGGACAAACCTTGCTTTCTGGCAGCGATTCAGCAGCACGGTCTGCGGTAGGCCCAGTGGAAGCGATTGGATCAACTCAGCGCGAGGGATTCAAAGACGCCAGATGCTGTCTTAATGGACAAACAGACGGAGAAGTTGCAGACCTGGCCTTTTGGGGAAATTGCAAACGGTTCTAGTTCAGGTTCAGTTTTAACGGTTGGGAAAGAAATTATCTGTCAGGCTCAAACCGGGCTGCGAGTTCGCAGCTGCTGCGCGCCCCGAAGCGGAGCTGCCGCGTGACCCGGCCGGCGAGGCGAGGCGAGGCGGGGGCAGGCCCTCCCGCCGGCCGAGCCGCCGGCTCGCCGAGCCGTTTCCACCGAGACCCGCTCTCGGATCGGCACGGCCGTGCGCCGGGAGGTCCGGATGGGCCACAGCAAACTGCGAGGCGGGGGCTGCCGTGTCCTCCTCACGCCGCCTGCACGCGGCTGCGACGCGCAGGGCCAGCGCTCGGTCACCCTGGCAACCCATCGGGCAGCCCGGCGGGGAGCGCACATTGCACCACGTTTAGGCCAACCAAATCCTCTCTCCAGTCCCCAGGCGAGGGGGAAGCAGTTGTGAGCCTGAGTCATAAGCTGCTTTCAGCTCCGATCCTAGGACAGGGGATCAGCGTGTCAAGGCTGAAGAGGAAATGGCTCTGTAACCCTTTGCGGGTGGCCTCTGCACTCAGTGAACACCAGGGTTGCTTTGCTGCTCTTTTCCTAGCCCAAAGAAGGAAAACAGAGACCAAGAGCAGCTTCAGCTCTTTCTGTTTTCACGTGCAGTTTAAGTTGTTTGTGAGCAGAGCGCGCTGGTGAATTGGGAAAGCTGCTATTGAGGTCCAGTCTCAAGCCCTGCATAAAGACGTGTGGTATAAATTTATTTAAATTCCTTCGCTATTAAACGTGCCCTCCAAGAACATTTTTTTTCCTTTCTTTTGTTCTCTGGGTACTTTTCCTATTGCCAAGGTGTTTAGCTGCAAACACGGAAGGCCATGCAAATAAGACCAAGCCAGCTGCACAGATTTTGCACACTTTAATTAAGTTGTAGGGCTTCAAATGAATTTGGCTGCAGCTTCTGATGCTTCCATGCCCTGTACTCTGTTCCAGTGTGGATGTTAAATCGTGCAGAAATGGAGCGTGACCTCACTTTCATGTCAGTTGATCTGGCAGTGGCTGTTTTTGTGTAAGTAATTTAAAAAGATTGATTGTTGGTTAATTACATTAATGAACTGAACCAACATGGGCACAGACCAGAGCTCAGCGGTCTCCTAAACAGTCATTAAGAATAGACATCTATCTTTTCACCTGCTTGTACAGCCTCCTGTTGGGTGGCAGAGTGTGTAGAATGGTAATTCTGAAGGTTAAATGACTTAGGAACGTAATCGCAAACTGTTCACCTCTGCTGCCCTTCTGCCCATATGGCCCTGGTAGCCACAGTCAAAGTACATTTGGACAAACTGTCTGTTGAAAGATCTCCAGGACAACAAATCTGGTTGTTTCAGCTGGATTCCTGGCAAACGGTGGCATTTATAAAAAAATCCACTAAAGTTCCAGGGTTGAAAGGAATTCATGGATTTTAGCAATTTTGAAAGAACTCCTTTCCCAATTAGGGTAATTCATGTGTGTCGAGGTTAGAGTGTACTAAGCTGAACAGTTTGCTGCTGTCTCTGGACAGCTCATGAATATGAAGAAAGATTGAATCAATATACATTTCTCTAATTAAATTGGTCAGTTAAAACATTTGAGGTCTTGTTTTAACAAGCAAGCAACGGAAGATGCATTTCTGCATGTTTATCATTGCTGCTCTTGTAGTAATTCATTGGGACCAAGACTTAGGTGAGAGATGTGTAAACAGTGTATCCTAATGCACAAGGCTACAAAGGAAATGCTTCAGGAGGTTTTAAAAAAGGCAGAAACAGGTACACTGATACCTATTGTAGTATGATTTCAAAATATTAGTGAATAAAGATGGTGGAATGCATTTTATCTCATTTTTAAGTTTGACATAATTATATATATCCTTTGCCACATTTACCATGTCTATATCATAAAGGACCTACTTGCAGTTAATGGGAGTGTTGCCATGGGCTTGAAAAGAAAGGGAACAGAAGCAGGACTGCATATTAAGAAAGTACATCACGAAAAAAAACTAGTTATTAGGCAAGTCAAAACTGAAAATACTTTTGCATTGTGAGCCTGGGAGAAGATCTTAGCCTGTGTAGGTTGTTTTGAAAATCTTCAAAGGTGACTTGCGTCATCCTGGTGCCATGGTGTTCTGCTGGGCCTGATCCAACAGCTGCTGAGACCGAAGAGTCTTTATGAGGATTTCAGTTAGCTTTGGGTGAGGCAGTAGGTGAACTATGAAGTCTGATTTTCAAGAAGGCTGTTTACTACCACCAAACAGTTTTATATCCCAAATTCAACAATGAGGGCTAAGTCAAAGAAAAATGAGATTTCAAGGGATCATTTAGTTCATGCCCCTGTAGTCCATACTCAAATTCTGGTTTCTTGATTGTTGGCTCCCTCATGGATAGGCAGCTGAAAGGATTAGAGGTGCCAAGGGATAAGACTTACTTCTTCAGGTGATTTGGGGGCTGGTGTTGCTTCCCCGTCATCCCAGAGACTTCAGTGGACTGTTGAGGGGTGAGCAGTGGAGTAATTGTGCAAGTGATTCCAGGCATTGGTTCATGACAGTCTAAGGATATGTTAAATGTGAGGTGAAGAAGTTATGGATTGACACATATGCAAATAGTGTTAAATTACAGTTTTATCTAAGATCTTCTGTTTCAAGCTAATTGAAAGACAGAGGCTACTGCTGCAGGAGGAAAATATGAAAAGAAAACTACACTGAAACATAAAAGTGTTTTTGATCAAGTAAAATTTTGTTTCTGTTGAACGTTTTATTTTGTTCCAGTCACATAAATTACCATCTTTGAAATACTAAAACTACCACAATCAGCTTTTTATAACAGAAAATAATTTACATTTAAAAGGTTTAACTGAAGCAGCTAAACCTCAGAGATGAATGTGGTGCACATTCGGCAATAAAACAAGAAAGCAGCCCGTATTTTGGAACCCATAGCTGCTATGTATAATTTTAATATTATAAATAACTAAATACAGTCAAGTGAGTGCTATATGTATGCATGGAGATATTTACTGGTTCTTGGGAAATATATCCTTAAGGGTATAAAATGCCTTACTACTGACACAAAGCCTAGGAAATCTTCCCTAACATACTGGTTGATACTGTGATGGAAGGCACTGTGGCTTGAATGCGTTTTGTCCTCTGCAGAAAGTTGTGAGGTTCAGTCACGTTACTGTCATTGGAAACCTTTTCTTTCTCCTTGCAGTGGTACCTCTCTTCCATCTTTGACTAATGAAAGGGAAGACAGGGACAGTATTTTAATTCTGCAGGAACCTTATCATAGTCTTAGAACATAGTTGCAACAGTTGTCTAAAAAGGCAATAACCACATGAATTAGAGATAATGATTTCCCTCTCAGAATAAGTGTAACTGTTATGTAAGGCTTGTCTTCCCCCCCTGCTCTTCCCTGCCACATGCATTTCTGATTTATCTTCTCTCATTCTCCTCCAACTTCCCTACCCCCTGCATTAAGGAGGGAGCGGGCCATTACTGCTGTAACGCTCTTATTCCCTGTGAGGAGAGAGAAGATATATTTCAGTTTTATGCTCTCCTCAAATGCACTCAGACACATGGAAGAAATATCTTACAGGTGCTTGTATCATTGCAGATACTCTAGAGAATTGAAAACCCTCTGTATTCCAACAATAATCTTTCCACCGACCTCAGTGTACTTTACATCGCGTCTTGCGTACTGAATCCTGCTATTATTTGAGTCAGTGATAAAACAGCTGGAAGTTTCAGTGAAAGGGGGATCAGACTTCAGGTGTTAATAGTGGAGCTGTAGGAGTGACGTTGTGAGGCAAACTGTACACAACTCATCCAGCAGCACTCTGCCCTCTCTCAGAAAGCTGGACCTTTCCTAACATCGACAGCATTTGGCTGCGGGTGTTTCAGATTCTCACTCTCCTTAATATGAGAAAGTAAATTAGCATGATATTGCCCTTCATATCCGACCTTTCAGAGGTCTCCCATCCTTTTCATTTAAACTGGTCTCTGAAGAAAAAGCACAGTAATAATGCACTGGACCAGTGAGATAATTAGTAAGCACATTCTACATAATTACAATGTTAGCATCTCGGGGGGGAAATGAAAGCTTGTGCTGTCCCTTTAACAGGACAACTTGATAATCCCCTTAACATTTTCTCTTCTGGCTGATAATATTTCACAGAATTTTACTTTGTAAAATATTCCTAAAGGGAGGCTTAAGCAATAATGCACAGATTATGGAAATGACTCTCATTAACTATAGGGAGAGACTTCAGCAAAGCCATGAACTGCTTTGAAACATGTAACCCCCATTAGGAGCTTCATTTAAATGTTTATTCACAGAGCAGTAAATGTTTATTACAGTACATTTTATTGAAACATAAATTAAAGAACCCTAATTATATGTATCACAAGTGTTAAAACAATATGCATTTATCAAGACTTAACTGAAGATCAGAGGTGAGGGGAAATGCAATTGCTATTTTGTTTGCATCTCATCACTACTTTCCAGAAAGACAGCTGGGCAAAGTGACCCCAAGGGAAGGAGAAAGCCCAGGACTGCAAGTCAGGTGTTCTGCATCCGTCCCAAAGCCTGCTGCAACCACCTTCCTGTGCAGCTTTGGAGGCTCCTTCATTGATTTGTGCCTTAGCCTTCCTATCTGTAAAACAGGAGTGGTATTTTTTTGTAAGGGCTGCCAGAGTTTAGTGTTGTTTATGCAGTTCTTTGACATTCTGGGGTAGAAGATGCCATACACATCTCACATCACGGTCCTCAGCTGGGCCGAGGTGCTGTTCTTCTTGCTGATGCACAGAGCACTGCTGAATGCTGCTGCAGGCCTGGCTGCCCCATCAGCCCTGCATGCTGGGAAGGTGATAGGCACTGAATAAAGCCAGGTGAGAGCAAGCTGGTGATGGTCCTGGGCCTGATCTTCACACCACCATGTGTAGACCCTCATTCCTGGGGTTGGGGATTAAGTTAGAGGTCAGGAAGTATAAGTCTGGAAGCACCATCCCACCCGCATTCCCCTTTTGTTTATGCATTTGTCATCTTTTGGAAGATCTCATAGGAAGACATGTCCAGATTACATTTTGGTCACCCCTTTCCAATGATCAAGCTAATTATCCTGATTGGTAGGCCAGTTTTCTTGGGTTTGGGGGGAGGGGATTGGCAGTAAATGTCTTTGGCTGTGGAAGTTACAACCCCCAGATCTCAAGTGAGTTTACAAATCTTTCTGCAGATGTTTTCATTGGATCTAGGTCTCTTCCAGCTCACCCACAGTTCATTTCTTTGAAACTCTATAGTAGTTGACAGACAAATTATTTATTGAGGATGCTGAATCTGCACATTTCTCAATCTAACTATTTGAAGATGCACTCGGCTGCAAGTCCACCACTTGGTACGATTTCCGATATACTTGCATGTTGTCTCCATTTTGTTACTTTCCCAAATGTGTGTGTTCTTTGTGCTAAGCAAGTATTTTGGGTACTTTTCCAGAGGAAAATCCATGCCATAATTGTTGGTAGGGATCATTGCAAAGCTTGCTTTTTCTTCTTCGCTGTAAGGGTACATGTACTGTGCAGTGTCATGCAGAGACACAGGCTTAGCTCCTGAGAAGGGTCAACACGCTGCAGCTTTGTAATGTCTGGAAAGCTTATGCTCCCTTCTCTGCCAGAACTGTTCTCTTGCTTCCACCTTCTTCTGTCTTTGCACCCTCTCTACATGACACTTTTGACTCAAAACTGCCACCACCATTTCCATTCTGATGGCAACTCCTAGACATGCTGTTCCCTGATGTGTCTTTTTTAATCTCTTCCCAATTCCATCTCTGACATTTTCTCCTCCATCACCCTGAGCTTTCTGAGACAAAAATGGATTTCCTCGTCCTTCCCTTCCAAAGCTTCCCTCTGTCCCTCCCGAATGTAATTCTCTGAATTCCAGCAGTCCATATGTTTCCATTAGTTCTGTAGCATGTTCTCACGTTTCTCTTGCTGACAGAAAAGCAAGCGTTGGTTTTGTGCTTTAATAAACCAGAGCCCAAGCAAAGGTTGGGCTGAATACCACTGAATACCTGAGAGTCTGTGTGACATTTGTTTGGGTTAGTCTGTGCAGGTGAAGGCAGTGCAGGGCTCTGATGCTGGGAAGAAAGCGCTGATGCTTTGCCTGTCTCGGTGGGGGCGCGAGTGTGCTGCAGCTTCCCCTGCACGCATGCCGTGGAGGTGGCCTGAGGTTGCTCCTACACCAAGAGCGTCTGCTCGCCAGCTCACTCCCTTGGTTCCTTCTCTTCAAGATCTCTTCTTGAGTTACAACAAAAATGCCAGAGTTGCCCACCCAGGCTACAGGCTGTAACTATCTGCATCTTTACAGCCTAGCCGATGAGGTTATAGTGAAGCTGGAAAGAAAATGCTTGTTGCCAGAAACTGGACATTTTTGTAGGAAAGGGTTTCAAGGAGTTTCCTGTCATATTTTAACACTTTATAAAATTAAAGTTTGTGTAATTTATAACTCTTTGATGTGAAAACAAATAATAATTAACATCAGAAATAATTTTGAAGACTACGAAAACCGCATATTTCAATGACCAAAAGGTTTCTTTGAATGTTGGCTAGGACTTTCTATCATTTTTAATTTGTCTCTCCATCCCAATTCA
Source organism: Struthio camelus (assembly GCF_040807025.1). Taxonomy (NCBI): domain Eukaryota; kingdom Metazoa; phylum Chordata; class Aves; order Struthioniformes; family Struthionidae; genus Struthio; species Struthio camelus. The sequence goes on along the minus strand of NC_090955.1, from coordinate 10,936,149 downwards.
GGACTAGGAAAAATCTTAAGAACTCATAAATACCCACTGAACAGGAGCTGCTTTGCCACGAAGATGTCTTTGCCTGAGCCTACGAGGCGAGGGCCCTGGAAATTGGTTTGTAGTGCCTGGGAACAATGACTGTACTGAATCTGTAAGCCTATAGGTAATGCAATGTATTTTAGGGGACAGCAGAGGGAGTGCTTTCTGTTAACGAGCTATGGATACACAGGCAGGTCTTTCCGTGGAGTAATTTTGTAACAGGGATAATTGAGCAGTTAATCAAGAATAGCAAACAAGGGCTCCATGGAAGCCCAGTTTACAGAGAGGACAAAATTGCCCTATTTTTCATGTGGCTATCTCAGTATTACGGTTGATTTTCTTTATCACCCACTAACAGCCTTACTTGGAGAACGGTTATTATTTTGGAATTTCTGCAGTTAATCTGGTAGTTAGAGGCATTACCGCAGTCTCCTGTAAGAAGCCCATGTCTCTATAATGGACAGGGGACTTTCTGCACCAAACAAGGCGTTACCAGCAAACCCCCCTCCTTTTTCCCAGCCAGCGCACACCTTCAGTCACGCAGCTCTCTGAGGTCTGGAGCTGGTGTTACTGGAGTAGAGCAGGATAACGAGGCTAACGAACTGCCTGCTCAGGGTGTCCTGGCCAGCAAGGCTCTTGCTGCCTGCTGTGCCTGACTCTTGCTCTGCTTGAGTGCAACTACTGGTTGGTGGCATCTGGGATTTGCTCTTTTCCTGACTAGAGAATTAGCCGTGGCCTTGTCCCCACAGTGGCATGCTTGGTCTCAGGAGAAGGAATGAGAAATAAAAGGGGGAAGGATTAAGCTGATGAAAGGCATCCAGTTTCGCTACATGAAGGCACAGGTCATCCACATGCTTCCTTTGCAGGTGTGCAGGGAACAGCCCTTCCTCTGCCAGCCTACCTGGAAGTCCCCCCATCTTCAAGGTTGTGTGACCCATTCCCAGTTTTTATATGTTCATCACATAGCATCATATAGCAACGTTTGATTGCTAATAGACTCAGCGTGAGCACTGAGGAGCTCTAGTGCAGACTATTATCTCCTTTTCTTTTGGAGCAGAACCTTGTCGCTCTACTAACTGGCACAGCAGCTGAGCGAACACAGCATAATGTTCATAAATTATTGCAGGCAATGCCCGTGTCCTCCCCAGTGGTGTGTGGCAGGGTCGTCTGCTCTTTGCTATTTTAGTCTACCAGGGAAATCTCTTCCAGTGACTGTTTTTGCCTGGTACTCTTGCTTTACATCCAGTGCAGTGGTGACACCTTGGTTATTCAACCGTAATTCAGTATATAAAAACAGCCATAACTAGGAACATTGCTTTCTGCATGGTCTTGAGTGCTGAAGCAAAACTCGCCTAAACTGGATGGGTTTTTTTTTTCCAGCAAAAAAGGTTCCAGGTTTTTGAGCAAGATTTTTGTGAGCATTTTGCAACCCTGGTTCACTGGAAATGGACTTTAGATATATAATTCCACAAATGTCTGTGCTGCTGCCAGATTTCAGGTGTGTCAAGATTAGCCCACACCTGAGTGACCATAGGCAGTTTCCAAATTCATGCTGGAAACTTTGCAGGGTTTGAGCTGAGGATCCCCATGCTGCAGCGTGGAGGTTAGAGAGAGCAAAGTCTGGCCTGGGCTTGCGACATCCCCTTTGCACCGACAATTTGCTCCTTGCAGTACATTTTCTAATTCTGTGTCAATTCTGGGCTGAAAAATCTCAAAGAACTTCTCTTAAGAAGTGCTTTTGTGTCACCTGATAAATCTCACCATCAGGATTTTTTTATTCTGAGATTTCATTTATAAAGTGGTAGCCACTGTGCAAACAGAGAAAGCTACAGTCCCAGCCCTAGAAAACTGGCAGTCTAATGATATTAATTTTAAAGGTCCTGTAAAATGCAGTCATGGTTTGTTGTGGCTAAGCAAACATTTTGAAGGATGACATTTGCAGAGCCTCCTTTCCCTCTCTCCCTCCCACCCAGAGCTATTCTCTTGCTCCCCTCTGTGCTCTTCGCAGCTCCTTCAGCCTCCTTCCAGCTGCTGCTGTTCCGGATGTGCCTGGCAGGAAACCTTGTCCGCAGTGTCCAAAGCAACTGGTGAGGTTCAAGCATGTTTGACCCACATTATGTCCCCAGTGGGGGACACAGAGCCACGTGTCCATGTCTTCGTGGCCAGGCTCTTGCGAACGTTTGCAGCTTTCTCCATCAGTCTCAGAAGAAGAAGGAAGAGTCGCCAAAAAAAACAAGCAATGAAAGCATGTGTTTGCATTTTTTCTATCTCGATACTGGTAATATTGATCTGTCTGTTAATGCAAATGTCTCAGGCATTATATGTTGCTTTTCTTGCCTATTAATCAAAATAATGCAAAATGAGGGGAAAGCAATTTTGGAGGAGAAAGATAAAATACAAGCAGCAGTGATTGAATATAGCCTGCTGGAACATAATGGTGCTGTCTGCCACCCAGCAGACATGAGAGAACCCACAATGCCTGGGGAAAAAAAACTTGAAACATTTTATTTTGGCATTTTGTATACAAAATGTTAGAGTTTTTCATCTCTAAGCAGTGTTTCGAGGGAAGATTTGCCTAAATCTGCTTGTTTTGGTTTTTTAAAAAAAGCAGCCAAATGTTTTGTTTGTATCTGCTGACACATTTCAGTCAACCGCAACTGTCTTTTTTGGACATGCAGGTTTTTGTTTTGCCTAGAAAACAAAATGCAGTGAAACAACTTTAGTTTGCGGATTGCTTAAAGTTAATTCTGCCACCTGCAGCTTGGCAGACCTCCCTGTGGCCAGCAGCGGACGCAATCTCAGCGTAGCAGTCCAGCCCTCTGTGCCGAGACAGTATCTTGAAGCCCCCTCAGTCTCACCAGCCTGCGGAGCAGCCACCCCTCTCCACTGTTTAGCAAAACACCAAAACACGTACATCATATCTGCGGTGTGAATCCTCCCCCTCTACCAATTTACAGGTTGGAAATTGAGCTGGTGCCTTGGTGGTTTGGGGCTTCCGCCTCAAAAAATAATATAAAAACTATAAAAAATAATATAAAGAGCAAAAATGGCCAGTTAAAAAGCTCCCAATGAATCAAAATATTAGAGTCTCCAAATTAGGAAGGCCATAAGCTGAAAGGCAGATTAGCGAAGGTGTGAAATCTCCTCTTTCATTGTTTCTCACCAGTTGGTACCCATGGCTCTGTGCTCCTTTCTTGGTAAAGCCAAAGAGAAGGAAACTACTTCAGACCTAATTGCTGCTCCTGTTCGCTTCTATTACACAAACAATAGGGAGAGTTCAGATTTTTATGTGGTTTCCATGCACAGCATTAGAAGAAATAATTGGGATATCTGAGGGGGAAAAAAAGATCTCTTTTTAACTGACTTGTAGTAACCTCATACAAGGAAATAGTCTTTTGTTTTCTGATATGGTTGATAGCTTTTGCTACGCAGCCTGGTGTTGCATAAGAACGTAATGCAAATAGTAAAGATGAGTAATCCCTGAATATGGCTCCGCTGATGCCAACTGGCCCATATGCTGTCATAAACACTTTTTCTTTTCCTTTTTTTTTTTGTTCTGATCACAAGAGGCCTTTTTGGGCAGAAGTTCACATCAGGCTTATTCATTACCTGCTGTGCTGGGTCCGTACATCTGCAGTGCACCATCCCCACACTGAGCTTTGGACTAGATCCCTGTTTGCTCTCTGATACTCCAAATCATCTGTCATGGACATACACAGGTCTTTTCCTGTATGCATCCTGGTACATTTTGCTACAGAGATCCAAATTGCATTTAAAAGTGATTGATCTTTTGGGGGATATGGTTGTTGATTGCTAGTATTAGGCTTTATATAAAATAAAGACAAATTCCTGAAATTTGATTTTTTAACAAAAATGTCATGGGCTCCTTGTTCCAAAAAAGAAAGAAACTGACTGAAAGTTTGTTTTATAGTTTTCTGAATGCATTTTAAAATTAAGGAGAATGACAAAAATGTAACACCACAGTGAAATTTTGCAGTACCTGCACAAACTTTAATCTTCAATCTTCTTTTTCCTGAAAGTCCATATTTGTCCAAAAATAAAATTTCAGACCCAGGGGTACCGAAGACCATCTTTAAGCTTGCCATGTGATTTTGAGCAATACATCTTGAGAGCAGTGATGTTCAAATGATTCATTGCACTAATACATCACAAGAGCACTATCACTCTCATGATATATTAGTATAATACACTATCAGAACACTATCATTGATGTATTACTCAAAACACAGATTTAACCCTCAAGAAGCATCCCATCTCTAGACTGAATACACTGGAAACTGTGGATAATGATAAGAACAAGCAACAGCATACTCGGATTTCTCTAGGGCAAGCTGAGAAAAAAAAAAAGAATGGTATTCAGACTATTTCATTAACTGAAGCATCCCTCTGATTTCATTTTATTCACTGAGCAAATGTTTTTATGGATTGAAGCTAACACAATATAGGTGTATTTGAATTTTCTTACAGATAGCCTAAGAAAATCTTTTTTGATTTTGGATTTCATTATAGACTTGAGATACGTTTTAAGAATGCTTCAATGAGGTGCATGAATTTCAGTTGATTTCCAACTCATCAAATTGAGTCAGGTGCAAGCTATCTAAATTCTGTGTAAAGCATTTGGTGCTCTTTCTGCTACAGTCTTTTTTTAAAAGGATTTAGGCACCATCTAAAAAGATCTGGGGATGCATAAATGCGACGTGTCACTCAGATCATTTGCTGTCTCTCCTCAATGAGATTTTTTTTTTTTTCTGAAGAATTATTGTCAGTATGTTTTTTTCTCCAAAGAGAGTCAAAGAGAAAGCAGAAAAGACAAAAGAAAGCTTTGCAGTTGTGTAGCTGAACTTGCTGCAGAAAAGCCTTGGCTTGCTCCGGTGTCCTTGGGGGACGCGAGAGGTGCCTGGGTGTTGCCTGGGTGTTGGGTTACCTCCACGCGTTTCCCCAGGGCCTGGCTTGTCCCCTGGCACCTTCTGTGTCTCCTCCCGTAGGGCCTGGCTCTCCCCTGGGTGCCTGCACCCAGAGCGCGCCGTGGGGGCTTCGCTCCGTTACGTTCGCACTACAGCTTCCCAGAAGGAAAAGCAAAACATTTTAGTGTCTTTTAAACCTTTCAAAAGATGTTTTATTAGACGAGCTGTGCGGCCCCTCTCGTGATGCCGTTTCTATCTGTGCCGTCTCCCTTACCTGCCGGCAGCTTCCTGCATCCCCGGCTCTCCGGCGCGCCACGTTGAGCCTCGAGCGTGTAAGCCTGCCCGGGCGGCCGCTCGCCTCGCGCCTGCCGGCTGCCTGCCTTCGCTGGGCAGATCCTTAGTCTTGTCGGTTTTGAAGTCGCAACACGCAGCTCCAAGGTACGTTGTCAGTTCAAAGCTGTGGCTAAATATGGCTCCGACTGACAACTATGAATAATTCCACAGAGCCCCTAAACTTCCAGGCGTTTCACTCTGAAGCTCGTGTATACAGCAGAGCTGCTCTCTCATGTTTTTTCATCTTTTATACTCTCAGAAGAGTTGAGATACAGTTATGGAACAGGTTAATGCATTTTCCTCAGAAAATAACGCTGTGGGAGCCTGTGTGTCGTTACTTGTATGTGTGGAGAATGGTGCTGACAGTCTAGGAAAGGGAGCAATGGTCTTGGTAACCACCACTGTTTTGTTTCACATTTTCAGCACGTTCATGTCCATGTCCTTCCAAGGAGGGCCGGAGACTTCAGCAGGAATGATAACGTCTACGAGGAGGTAAGGGCTGCACTCTATTTCTTGGTCACAGATGTTTTGGCCTTTAGAAAATCACCTTAATGGTACAGGTCCTGCCTTGAGTGGAGTTATTTAAAGCAGTCTCTGTCTTTTCATTGGTTGCAAAGAGATGGTGATAAGCACCAAGCGCGGTACCGTGATTTGTTGTTGAGCTGTGGGTCAAGGTATGGTCCCGCAGGGTCTCAGGGGAGGACGCAGCTGATGGTCTTTGCTACTTTAGTCTGTTCACTGCCCGCAGAACAGGGCAGCATCTCTACCAGTAGTTGCTTTATGTTGCACTGGGAAGAAGGGTGAGGGATAATCACCTATCAAACTCCACGTCTAGCTTGGCATTCAGGAAACATATCCTGCTCTGGCTGACAACCCGGGGTGGCAAACCTCCCCCTCCCAGCAAGGAGAAGCACAGGAGGCTCATTACAAATCGATTACAAATTGCCTTCTGGCCTGCTTTTTTTGCTCAAGCGCTGGACAAATCACATTGTGACTCCGAAGATAAAAATTAAAGAGCGACTATGCATATAGTTGTAATATATGCATGTGTGCAGATTGTGCTGCAAAGCAAGGGAAATAAGCTGTTCCAGTTTGACTGAATAACTGGCTTTTGTTTAAGTGCACAATTGTATTGGCATTAACAAAAAGTTTTCCCCAGCTTGACAGCTGTCACAGCGAGTGAATGAAAAAATCTCGCTATTGTTAGATTTATCGATAGTTCTTAGCAGATTCGGTAGGATACTCTATCTCAAATATGACATTTCCCTTTCTTTCTGAAAGTAATTAATATAAATTTGTTCAATACCGCTGAAATACCATCTGTTTGAGGAAGAATTCATCGTATTTTATGCCTCTATATTTTTTTCCATTGTGATATATGCATGATGGCAACTCCCCGCTCTCAAAAAATGGTAGCATATTTTAAAGGTTTCTAATGTCTTAGCACTGAAAAAAATGGTGAGGAAGTTTATTATTGACCAGTTACATGAAGGGTAGAGACTGAGAACCCAACTAACAAGGGCATAACCTTATAATGAGACTGCTGGGCAAAGAAATCAAATGTAAATATGTGATGGCAGCCTTGTATGCTGCTGTCGTTGAAAGTAGCTAAAGTGAGGCTACTTGAAAGTTAACGTTCTTTTCCTTTTCAAAGGTGTTAAGTGGTTTTAGATGCTGCGCCAGCCCACAAAGTCTGTTTCCATTTTTGTCATGTTTACAATGCCGTTTTCCTTTTTTAACACGTTTATTTCTCCCTTGTTATATGTAAATACAAGCAGGCAAAACTCTTTTAATGAAATAGACTATACGATGAATGTTGTTAAATGCAAAAGGTGTGACAAATTGGTGAAAAACATTATTATCTTGTCATTTTCAGTTATAGCAATTGTAGGTGTGCTTGTAGCAGACATAGTAAGCAAAAATATTTAGACACAGATGTGATAATATATCTTTTAGTGGAAGAATGTATAGCCTCAGAGTTTGAACAGCCGTCCTTGAATACCAAAGAGCTAGCATATACTTTTGCACTGGCTGTAGCTGAACCAAGGTTTCAGACATTTTACGCTGTATAATTAGAATGCTAGGGGAAAAAAAGACAATTGGCATAAAAAGTTTGAGGCCAAGTTCTATTACTTGTTGGACTGTGAGTTTTTCAGCAGTTTGCTATCGTAAAGATAGTAAATAAATTTACGTTTTGAAAAATGCAAAATGAACAAATTATTTAAAATATAGTTGATTTTGGAAATCACTGGGGGGATATGTCAGTAAGGCAAAATCTTTTGATACAATGCATCCTTGCGTTATACCAGCAGGGTATATGCTTTTGTCAAGATCTTTCAAAGATTTAGGAAGATCTGTAGATGATGGTGGAGAAACAGACCGCAAATGTACAAGGGGCAGAGTACCGTAGGTGACATGTAAGTACTGGAGTCAGCTTTAAATCCATGAAACGTATACTCAGGACAATCCATAACCTGTTTATAAATGAGGCTTGGTTTCCCTGTGTTTGAGTGATAGAAGGAGTTGTAGTTTAGGTAGAGCAGACGTCCATCCAAAATCATCCCTGTATAGTACATGACGCAGAGGCTGATCAGCCTCCCTCAAACAATTTTTTGAATTGCAAAATGCACCCAGGCTAAGCTTTGCTTATTGCAGTGGCTGGTTTGACTACCAGAGGTAAAGGCTGTACAACTATTGAGAATAATTTTCACAGATTTTGGATCGCAGCCCTGGTTCAACACATCTATCACAAAACTATCTGCAAGTGGCTTTACACTCTCCAAACTCTGCAGTTGTCATCAGCATATGCTCAGCTGACTTGTTGACAAATCCCATTGCTCAGGGAGTGTTTGACAGTGAAGAGAATGCCCAGATGTTGAGGCATCTTGAAAGATTTCTAGAGTTGAGACAGCTAGAAAGTATTTGCAGTCCCTTACTGTGTGCTTTATTTCTCCCATTTGATTTGGGAGTGACCGCCCTTCTGATTAAGAAGACAGAACAAAGCGTAGGTCTGTTTACTAGCCTCTGGTGTCTGTAGGCTTTTGGCTATGAAGCTCTGGGAAAGTGTCTTCTGAAATAGCTTTTAAGTGTAAAGAGTATACTTAAAGGTAAGATAGGTCTTTGCCACTTGGTTTTTAATAAGGCTGCTGATGGACCTAATGCCTGCTAGTTTCCAGGTATATTATTTAGGACTTCAATACGGAAACATTAATTGTAGAAGAAGTGAAAGAGGGGCAGACACCTATTCCACAGTACAGACATTTCTTGCAATATGTCCCTTGATCTTTTAGTTTTCTGTATTTCATTGCATATGAAAGAAGTCACTGCATGATTTTTCTAAGATACAGAGGGGACGATTAATAATGAAAGAATCTACTGTGAATATTTTGGCTTAGGGCGTGTCTTTCCTCTGCATCTTTGCAGGGATATTTCTTGAGAGGGTATTTCCCAGGGACTGTTAACTATCCACCCTGTGGGCTCACCACAGTGAAAAGCTAAAGGCATAGTTTTTCAGTTCGTACATTTTATTTAAATTATTTGAAACCTTATCCTGCAAGCATGTACATGTCAGAGTTAAATTGATCTTACAGTTGTTTATAGGATCAGCTCCTCATGTTTTCCTCTAGCTGAATTACTTTTCCCATGTACATCTTGAGATATTCTTATTCATCAATTCACTCTATTTCTTGGAGACCAAAACTGTAGCAGCTAAATATTAGGAAAACTTTTCATTGGAATGCCTACTTATTCCTCTCTGTATATTTTTCACTTGGTTTGAAATAGAATAATATCTTTATTAATCAAGGAATTGAAAGGCTTTCCTATCAAGGAGTTGCCTGCTTTGAAGGAGAGGATGAGTTCTTTGCTATTGTAAGGGCATGTCATAGTAACCGGTAAGAGTTTGGTATTAATGGATGTTCTTTATTGTAGAGCTGCACCTGGTGTTGTTACAGTCAGCACAAGCACTGCAGAGTTGTTGGAGGTCATCATGTCCAAGACATTCAAGAACATTATCCTGAAATGTCTCGGCAGTTTCATACACTCAGCCATCTGTGGGCAGTGCTCTCATTCAGTGTATGTTTGAAAAGTCCATAGCACAGTCTGTCCCCGGTCTCCACTGAGCAGTTAACCATTACTGCAATATAAATAACATTCATCATCCTTTAGGTTGGCAGATAATAGCTGTACTGGGCCAGAGAGTGTGGGGCTTTCTCACAAAAGACGACTGAAACAGAAGTCCGCAATACTGCTGTTCTCAGTACTGATCTCAATAATGTTAATTTTGAGGCTGACAGACCCAGGTGGGTGAGGGCAGCCCAGGCTGTCAGTAAGACCCAGAGCCCCCCTGGCACGCAGTTATGGGTTTTACGGGGCAGACCCCGTTGCTCCCTGGGCTGTGCCTCTCGCCTCATGGCTGCAGCCTGCTGGAGTGGATGCAGCTGCAGCTGCAATGCACATCCAGGGCTGTGCGATCGGGGCAAACAGTGCCCAGTCCTCTGGCCGGCTTTGTTTTCATGCCCACCTTGTTTTCTTGCCTATCTTCTGCTCATGACCTAGGCTGGTAAGGAATGAGAACACTGTAAAAGGGGAAAGCATGAACGAGGGAGACTGACCAAAAGCATCACGCCTCCAGCCCCCAGCTGACTGCCAGGACCAGCTGAGCTGCCTCCTCACAGACCTATTGTAATGAGCCTGGCTGAAACATCCTAATGTGAATTCTTCAGGAACTTAAAGATTTTGTAAAACGCAGAAGCCAGCAAAAGAATTCAGTGTATGTTGTCCTCCTTCCCCTCTGGCATTCAGACACACAGCAAGAGAATCACTTAGGGAAAGATATTTTGACTTAGTGATCTCATTCAGCACATTATGTTAAATCATTTCAGCAAGAATACCTATTAGTAATCGTTTCCAATTCCAGGGAGGATGAAGGAGGCATTTTGGCACATGACTCAAGAACCTGCTGGGCTTCTTTTTCAGGCTAGCAAAACTGAGAAACCATGGTGAATTCAGAAGTTTAGTCAAACAAGCCCGAAGTTTAATTCTGCATGAGTGGCTTTGACTGCAATGTGCCTGCACCCTGACCTGCAGACAGTCTCGAGCGCTGCTAGGCACACAGCCTGGTGGAGGGTTTGAAATGTGCACAGCTGTGCTAAACTGTTTGGGCTGCTTCCTACTTAAAGATAAGGTATATAATGAAAAGATAAATAAACCCTTATCCAGGTCCTGCTAGACAAAATGGAAAGATGCCCAACAGCTTCTGCGAGCATTAGATTGAACTATTCATGAAAATTAACGGCATGCAGAGCTAATAGGCTGTTCCTTGGCCTCAGAATTATATTGCACCTTCTGGGAACATATTGTAGCCTGCTGGTAGATGAGTCTGCTGCATCTGAACTCCCTTGGGGCCAGACTCCGCTTTGTTTGCACCCTGCTTGGGTGAACCCATGGAAAGGGAGGAAAGCAGCACAGAATCTAAATTGGTATACTGAAAAAAAAGCTCTGTTTTCCCAGGCTACAACTCTGTTTCCCTATCTTCTTTCAGTATGGCTGAAAATAAATGCTTCCCAGTAGGCTGTGGATTTTATCCCAGTCTTGCCAATGTTGCTCTTTCTGACTGACGAAGCATTAGCGGAGATTTCTGCTAGCCAATGTGCGTAAGTCTTTCCCAGTTGCTTCATGTGTCTTGTGATATTATAGCGACTCCAGCAGGGCAATTCAGATTAACTGTGCATGAATATTTCCAACTGGAAGTATTGCAGTAGAAGCTAGAACTGTGCAAATAATTATGTTTGGATTTGGTAGCTGAATGGACAAAAAGTCATTTTGAGTTGACCTGAGACAATTTTTTTTTTTTTGTTACAACAAGCAAATTTTCTTTTTGAGTCTAACAAAATCACTTTTTTTCTGGACCATGATATTTTATCTGACTATGATCCAAAACCCCCCAGGAGGCTGCTGGCACCCCCTGTGTATTTATTTCTTGTATGCCCCAGCCTACATAGGGCAAACTATCAAATTTGTCATTAGGGTCTAGCAGGAATGCTGAGAGACATCCCATCATGATGGATAGCTCCCTAGATGGAAGCCCCACTGTTTTTGATATTTTCTGCCCTTTCCAAGCCTGCAAGACATTTCTTAATTTGAAACTTGAAATCTCTGAGACCTTAATGTATGCTGTGTCCGTTGCTGCACATACCTTAAGATGGAAGGATACCATAATCTGATCTGATTAAGCTGTTTTGTGTACTGAAATCTTCCCATCAGGTCTAGAAAAGTGGAATCAGCCCAACTACAGGAACAAATCAGAAGTGGTTAGAAGGGTTTCTGCTGAGGCAGCCGTCCTTCACGATCACATGCATGCCCTTTACACCTAGACTTTGTCTGGAAGGCAATGTGCATTTGGCATTTTGCATGTCATCGTGTAGTCGGATTGCCCTCTAGCCCATCTGTCTCCCTGCATTCCATCATTGCTGCTGCTGCTGCTTCTTACCCTTTCCTGGCATAAGGTTTTCCAATCATTTCCCTCAGCGGTAAAAAATACTAGCTTCAAGGAATCACTTAAATTTAGTCTATAACGTAGCACAGACAAATTATTGTGACTATTGCTTAGGAGCACTTGGCCCCTAATGTAGGATACTTACTTTGCCTAGTTCATGGAGTGTGTGGTCTTTTGTGTCCTTGATGGTAGTTCGTTGGCAAGCGACTTAGTGACAAAGAGTCTCTGACCAAAGACAGGTTGCTGATAAGGGGATTAAAGTGAACATGGTCTCTCAAGCCTGTTTGCGCTGTCAGCGCTTGGACTTGCTTAGCTGCTCAGGTGCTTCTTGTGTACTCCAAGTCCCCAAGGTAAAACTGTCTCTAGACCTCTGCTTATCCTTTGATGCACAATGCAAGTTGAATTTGTGCTGGTGGGGAGAACATGCCCCAGTAGGATCCTGGATACTGGGCTTTGCAGATTGATGAGATGGAAAGTAAACAAAAGAATCAGAGAGTTGGCGTTTTCAAAAGAGATTTTTTTTTTTTCTCTGACCTGAACTGTTGGCATAAACTTAAAATGAAACATTCCCTCACATTCTATTTAAGGGTTGGGATATGAGAGCAACTATTTGGTAAGCATCAAATCACACTGAAATCCAATGCACTGTACAACAGATTACTTCAGCAGTTTGTTTCGTCCACAGCAAAATTTTGGAACCAGTAGTGATTGAGATGGCCAATTCCTTTCAATCCGTAGGACTGGTTCTGGTTTGACCAGCAGCTCACTGTGATCCAACTCTCCCAGCTATATGAACATATTTATATAGCTAGATGGTACAGTTTCAGCTTGTGACACCCTTATGGGGGTCATTAAGGAAAGATCTCTTTGGACCCAGTAATTTGGGGCAGCTCCTTTCGCTGCAGTCTTTGCAAATGCAGATCATGGCATTTTGAGGGATCAGCTTTATCTTTTGGTGATACAAGCACTGGGGATCTGGGAAGTGACCACCTAATAAAAACCACCATTTGAACTTGTTTTTAATGGCAGTTTCATTGGCTGGCCCAGCCATGAATCAGCCACTTTAGTGATCCTGATGTGGTATTATCGCTTGCTTTCTAAATGTGACTTTTTAAAATAAAGGTGGAGGTAAGTTAATGGAGCCAAGTCTTCTTCACTGGTTGAGAAGTAGATAAAAGTCTGATGGGGTAGGTTTACTAACACCTGCAAGGTAGAGTTCATTTATTTTCTGAGTAGAAAAAGTGAAAAAAATATAGAGATGTGCAGAATAAGCTTTCCAGATACGTGCTCCTGTTCTGTTTTTGTTGACTTTGTTAAAAAATATGCTTTCCTATTCCTTTATATATTTTCCCACTGTTTTCCAACTTTTTTTTTTCTGGGAGAATACAGATGTAGAAGGAAACTGAAGTGAAAGAGGATTAGAAAAACTACCAACAATCCAAAATAGAAAGAGAGAGCTGACTGGTTATGGTTTCCAGAAACGAGAATGACATGCGGACAATTTGACTTGAAACAAAAGCCCCCAAACCTCTTTCTAGGTACTTTTAAGAATGAAACTGTTTGTTTAAACGCAAGTGAAAATTAAAAAGTCTAAAGGGAAAGACTTGGGTTTTTTTAATAAACAGTTATTTATACATTTGCATATATATGTATTTAGGGACATATGATCGTACATATGGACAGAGTAGGGGGCTAAGAAGGAGGTGGGATATTTATTTTGGCGCAGTCTAAGATCAGGAATAGCGCTATGTTGTTACATTTTCTGTTATAGCATGCTGTAGCTGTCTGCTTGGTTTTTATTCATAAACTTAGTGTCTGTGGGAACTGGTAGGCCTTCTCTTTTCCACCGAATTGAATGTGATTTGAGCATCTAAATCTCTGAGCAAGCTCTGATCGTGCCATGCATTCGCTCAGTATTTCTGCTAAAATAGTCATCAATGAAATAGTTAACCGCTTTGAAATATAAATTGCCATCTTTGAGGCTCCAAAGTTAACACCTGTCTGTTAACAGCTCGCTGTGGTTTCACAGTTAACACCTCACCTCTTTCTGTAGAAGACAACACTTTACATTACAGCTTGTGGTCTGGCAAAAATGACAGAGTTTATCATAGGCAAATCTCAATTTCGTGCGTTTAAAACAGTAGCTAAAATATTCACTGCTGAAGATAGCTCAGTCCATGTTCTCTACCAGCCCTGCCATGTGTTAAGAAGGACTTAATGTGCATGAAAGGCGGAGGAACGAAGCAATTTTAGGCCAAATACTGCAGGGATATGGCTTCAGTTCCTACAGGCACTTGCTAAAAATTATTTTCTGCTCTTCTGGGCCCTGATGGTGTTAAGTACACAGGCCATTCAGTTGGATGGTGAGGGGTCAGAGTTACCTTGGGCAGATCCAACTATGGATCTAAAGGCTCTAAAGGACTTCAAGGAGGAAGTCTGATGGCAAAGTGGGTACAGAATAAGAGGACGTATCAGCTTTTGTCAATGTTTTTGCCACGAAGGAAGTCCAGGGAGATTGCAGGCTCGCTCCCGTTCTGGGAAACAAAATGTTCATTTTGATTTCAGAAAGGAGATTTTAACAAATCGTTGCACTTCAGTGGAAATTCATTTTGACAGAGTGTCAGGATAATTATATACAATTTGGTTTTGTTTAAATATCATAAGCACTATTGTTTCTTTTCCATGTTAAGGATTGACTTGAGTGCTAGGTTGCAGCGGTTTTCCTCAATTGCTTTAACCCGTGGCCTTAAGAAAATGATTACTTTAAATTTACACTTGTTAAGTACACTGCTAATGAACAAAAGGCTTTATCAATCTGTGGCAGACCAGAACTATATGTAAAAAAGAAGGAGAGAGAAAGAGAGAGAGAGAAGCTAATTACCAAACCATTCTGTTAATGCTTATTTTAATCATACTGCCTGCCCTTCCTGGCAGACAGAGCCATTAGGCTGCAGAGGCAGGAGGCGAGCTATCACAGTCAAATGGCACTGATGTTGAGAATTGGGCCCAGGAGTACAATTTGACTTGTCAGTTTATATAGACATAAAGCTTCATTGTTGTGCACAGACACAACTGGCTTTTTAAAAGTCTATTTCCCTCCTGACGATGTGAGAATCTGCTACCCTTGCTCCTACTGTTCTCCAGCCCTGAAATTTATTAGAGAGCGTTTTACCTAGTGTAAAGTGCACCCAGGTTATGCGATACTGCAGGGATAGCTGGGCTTTAGCCGATGGGTCCTTCTCCTGCGAGCAGCCTGATTTTCCAGCTTTAAACCGCAAGATGCTGTCCAGGGTGGGAGTGAAGAACTTTAGCTCCAACACCAGGGTGAGGGCTCATTGCAGGAAGCTTTAAAACTCCCGTATCACTGCAAAGTCTTCAAAATTGTTAATTCGTGGTGGAATTAAGTGCATGTTTTAAAGCACACAGGATGTTCAAAAGCAAAGAAGATCTAACAGCGTTTCCTTCTGGGGCAAAAAAGAAACGCCTTCGAGATTTAATTAATTGCAGGCAATGTATGATATGTTTTCAAAAATAGCTCACATCATTGCCATTTTCCACGCACAGGAATCTGTCCATTTTCCGACTATTAGCTTGTAGGCTAAGGACCTCTGTTGGGTCAAAATGACTGCACGCGTTGGGTCTTGCAAGGAACCTGTGATGAAAGGGTTTTGGGGGCACAGTGCAGCCGTCTTCCCAAGTTCTGGCTTTTGTGTTCTGCAAAATGAAGAGAACGTTTAATGGCCCCCATGTCAAGCAGCTGCATGTACTGCGTCAAGAAAAAGCAAGCTTCAAAATCCTGCTTGATTGAGTTGTGACCTAATTATAGCCATTCAAGCACAAGGATGCCAATAACCAGGAAAAGCAAAGAAATAAGGCAGCCTCTGTCCCATGTTGGCCCGACATTAGTTTTGGCATTGTACACAGGGCTGTCTAAGAACCCTTTCCTACATTAAATTACAGAAATTGGTCATATGTTTGTGGTAAACACATAAGCAAATACAACCCAAAGGTTATATCCACCTTTATGTCTACTGACAACTTCCTTCAAGGGATTGCAAGCTTTCTGGAGGGGGAAGATATTGAAATAGATATAGTTTTTAATGGAGGATGTATTTTTAGATTTCTTTTCCTTGAAGAACTGCTCTTATCTTTCATTTTTGTAAACAAAAAGGCTATTCTCAGTCATTACATTGGTGTCTTTGGAGTGGCAAACACACACAGCTGCCAGATCACGTACTGTATGAGAGTTATGCAGGGCTTTCTTCAGCTGAAGCGTGATTGTGAGCAGTAATTGAGATTAGCTCCACAGGAGAAGGGAGTCCGCTCTACCCCTCATTTTTTTCTCAGTAAAATAGTTGCACTTAATGCATTTACAAGGAGATTCTAAGTGCTAGCATACTTTTTTCCCATGCTTCTGCCATTTCTATGGCAGTCTTACTCAGGAAATAACAATTCATAAAGCTGCATAAACACTTAAGGTCTGAGGTAGCTGCTTCCACAGGCACTTTTGAATTTTCTATTTGATGATAATTTCATTTCACACTTTTACATCTGAAGCGCCTGTTTCTAGAGACCCCGGAGTATTTTTTAGATATGCTAATTAAGTTTCCTACCATTTCTGTGAGTGCATTAAGGAATAGTACTCACAGGTGAGTTGCAGAGAGGTGAAGGGACATTTTGAGGTTATGGAGCGAGCTGGGGTAAAGCTACTGATGCCTTGTGTACAGATACGTGGAGCAATCCAATACATGTAGGAAACTGTGGCCCCAGGGCAGCTGATATAATGAGATGTGTTCCCCAGCTTTGAACAACTTTGAAAACTTAGATGACTCTACAGAACTTTGTTTTGACTTTTTTCCTGGAGAATAATATTGCTGGCATTTAAAAACCCAGATCATCACCTGCAATAAACTTGTTTAATTCCACCAAATCCTGTGAGCTGTAGCAATTGCTACTCTCTGAAGGCAGATGTCTTGTTATTTTAATGATAGGTGACCTGCCCATAAGAATGGCTTCGGCAGGGCCAGGGGTCCACCTTCACTGGTGTTGTTTCCCCTAGCAAATGCTTAGGGGAAAAAGTCTAAGAATGAGCAGAAGAATAGGGTTCCATTGCCTTTGTTACTCCAAAAAGAGGAATCCCAGGAGTCCTTCAGTGTAAGCAGTCTCTCAGGTGTGGCTTTCTAAGTGAAGACAAGCAAAACGGCCAGAGCCCTGTCTGCCACTGACTTTCGGTGAGAGTCAGATGTCTGAATGCCTTAAAGACTTTTGAAAAGCCAGCCTTTTATCCTTCTGTATTAGGTTGTGGTGAGCAGTATTGACCTGCAGTAGGATTGTATCGGCATGTGATTTTCTCCTCTCATCACTCGCACAAGGGCACGAGGTGGAATTGCTTTCTGCGGCATGGGCGGAGAAGCTTTGGAGAGATGTATCGGCACTTTGTGCCTCTGGGTGGATCGCATGAACACATGCGGAAAGGAAATAACAATAGAACAAGGATGGTTCAGAGGTTAAGTAACGTATTCCATTGATTAACATCCTTTACTCTGGTTTTAAGTGCAGTAAGCATAATGAGGCTGAGAGCAATCTGGTGCTTTTCTGCCACTTTCACTGACCTCTTGTCATTTTAAGCTACTGATACTTTTTCTTCTCCAGTACTACCTGGTGATCCTTTTTATGCATTTATTACTGTTGCGTCTTCTCAAGAAATAAATTTGCTCTGAGTGAAGAAAGTTGCTCATTAGGGCAATGTAATTAAAGGAAAAGTAGACATCATGCCAGGTTCCTTTTTTCTCTACAAAGCACCACCTTGGAGATTGCCTGAAACTCAATTACTTGTTGCTGTGCTTATTAGGGAGAACAATGTGCTGAAATGATCCCTATTCCTAATAACCTTGTTTTCTACATGTGAATCATGTTAATACTTTTTTTTTTCAGTACCTTAATCACCATATATAAAATGGGTCTATTTCTAGAATGAGAATGGGGAAGGTGGGCCATGTGGTGAGTGTTCTCCGAATTGCCACTCTGCGGGGAGTTTCTTGTTTCCTGCTGGTCCACAGTAGCTTTTGTTTGTTGTTGGTTTAATTACACTGAACAGCATTTATTAGCAAATTACATCTTGATAACCAGTTTTCCTCTGGTGAAATGAAAGTGTTGATCCTCTGCATTGCCCCCCTCCTCTGGGGGAATGAGTATGCATTGTCTTCCACATCTCAGTCTCTTTTGCCATACCCCACGGTTTCACCAAGACAAACAACTCCTGCAGCAGAAAGCTGGCATGAACACTTGGTAAATAATCTTGTCCTGTGAACTAGTCCGGTGCCTGTCCCTTCTCCCCTGATCGTGAAACCTGATCTTCCTAGTGTCCTCCTAGTACGATGTCTTCAGCTTCTGCTAACAGGATGTTCCTGCGGTCTGAGGAAACTTGGGTGTCCCCGCATCAGGTTGGAGGGAACTAAATTGCGTGTTACAGGGAGCTGTGAATAATGGTCTTCTCTCGAGAGCTTCAGAAGAGGTGTAAAGCTCTTGAGGAACATGATGCTCTCCCATTCACCCTATAATATCCATACCCTCCTGAGCTTCATGCTCAAGCCTGCCTTTCTAAAAGCACTGGCAACCTGTTAGTTGGATGTTCCAGTGAAAGTGAAGGAGAGAAGTCTTAACACAGGCAGTAGGTATGGCAAAACTGTCGTGGAAATCTGTGAAAATTACCTGAAGGTCAAGCTCTGTGGTGACCAAGCTTATTGGAGTACCAGTAAGTACTCCTGAAATTCTCAGTCTAAAATGCCATGAGCAATCATAAAATAACTGTGTACAAGCTTAACTTTTGATCAGAATTGGGAACTGAAGTGACTGACTGTTGAAAATACGTAAGGGAGAGAGCGGTAGGTCATTTGTTCATACGCAGGAGAGAGATGAGCTTGGCTGAGAAAATTTTGTTCCACTTGGGGAAAAGACACCTGGAGAAATATAAGGCTCTTCTCTTTGATGCATGTACGTGCATATGAAGAGGCTAGTCCCAGTACCACCAGTGTCTTCTATACCAGTGTATACTATCAATTATATGTTATATGAAAAAAATACTACTCCTAAAAAATATTTTGTATTTTCATCTTAGAAGGAAATGCAGGACTGTACAGTTAACCATTCCTTCTCCCTCTTTCATGTCAGAATATGTCTGTCCTTTTATTTATAGCACAAGGGGACATGACTGAAAAGGAACCTCCTACGCTTTGATGTTTATTTGTTACATTATTCACTTCTTGTGCATCTATAATTTTAGTATCCTATTGTGCCATTCATCGTTGAGCAGAAATCTCTACTGCTGTCAGTAGGGAATTTCTGCCTCTAAATCACATAATTTGGCCCCTGATGCTTAACTTGGGGCCAGTTTATCAAAAGAGAGCTCAGCACCAGGTTTCCAAAGGCTTAGCACCACCCACTGAGGACAGATTTTTGAAATTGTTTAATACAGAACAACTCCTGTTGTGACCCTTTAAGGACAGATTTGCAAAAGAACTCAGCAGTTCCCTTTCACTAAGGAGCTGAGCTCTTTCCAAAATCTGTCCAGCTTTATTTAATGCCGAGCCAGAAGAGGAGGTCTTTCGAAAATATGGCTCTTAAACTCTCTAATACAGAAAATACTAAGTTACAAACATTGGGAAGGACTTGAAAAAGTGTTTGAGAAGAGACAAACCGTCATGTTTCAAGACATGCCAGGTTTTACTAACTGATAAGGGCTTGGGAGAAAATTTCTGATCTGAACAGGTTTTCCCATAATTGCCCACTAGGAGGTTTCCTGCACATTGCACTAAAGCAGCTGCCAGGCAGGATGCTGGAACAGAGAACCGCTGTGCTGAGGCAGCAGGGCAATTCCTATGTTCCTAAAAATGCATTCACTTAGCAAAATGTGATTTGCAAGCAAAGTAATGCAAAGCAGCCATTACTCTTCCACCATCCTATTTAGAGGAAAAAAAAAGTGTGTGTGTGTGTGTGTGTGTATATATATTTTTTACACTGCATAAAAATGGGTTGAATTTTTCTACTGAAATTTTAAACCCATGTTGCTCATTGCATCCATTGCACCGCCTTGTTCTCCAGAGAGGCTTCCTTGACGTAGCTAGGGAGAAAAGTGTCCTGTGCAGAGCAGTCTGCAAAACCTTGGAAGCTTGTTGGTAAGTATGTGTGTATTAGCTCTTGACCTGGAAGTTATTGCAGGCAGGTGGCTATGGAGAATGTGATGCAGAGAGGTGTTTAAGTGCTTAAAAACAGGACTTTGGGCCAGAACACAAAGCAGAACTTGATCTCCTTGGAAAGTGGTTCTGATGAACTTTTGTGTTCGTAGGACCTGCACATCTTGCATGTGTCTGCTGGAAGTTGGGGTGTTTTGCTCCCAAGTAGGAACATGCAAAGGAACATTAAAGTCTTAGCAGCAAATACAGGGTCTGGCACAGTCCAGCTGCTGAGTGCCACACTGCTGATGCAAAGCTGCCAGTTGTTTTGGATCCCTGGAGCAGCACAAATTTCCTAGAGAGGCTTGGCACATCCTGCCTTCAGTCCTCTGAGATTCCCTCGCCAACTCAGGATGGGCGTTTCCTTCCGTTATCCAGCCCCACTCATATTTGGTTTCACTTCAAAATAAGTGCTTTTTAAAACACTGAAAAAGAAATAAAGTGAAGGAGGAGGAACAGGCTTGGCAAAAGCCTTTATCCTTGTTACAGAACTGTGCTGCTTCTGTGATTAGCCCTTGCCTTGTTCAGCGGTGTATAATTTAATGATTGCATCCAGGGTACGCTATTAACTATTTTCTACTTCTGCGACCTCAAAGCTCATTCGTTCTTTTTACTATTTCTCACTTGACACATGTGTATGTATAGGGGGAGGGCAGTGGCTAAAGAAGTGTTATGGATTTCATATCTTTGCTTCATCTGCCACATTATAGCAAATGACAGTTGATTAGGTCTTTCTATAGATCATTACCAATTGTTTTCTACCTTGCAGATACTGCTATTACGACAAATCTATCATATCCTAGAGATCCTATGCAGCTTGTTATTTTTGCTTGATTTATTACACTCGCAGTAGAAATGTTGTTAGCGAACATTGGGGAAGCAGTGAATATATTGAGAAATATCAATGTATCCTCATGTTCTGGCTTGCAGTGACAGTCAGTGATCCATCTCACTGACACTTACCTTGTTAACATTTTGATCAGATGGCAAATTTGTCATTTTTCATGGTAACAAGTATAAGTTTGTACAAGAATTGCAGAAACATGGGGAAGATAAAGGCCCCTCTCTTAGTTTTTCCCAGTGTGATGTAATCAGTAATCTTTCTGGAAAATGAAATAATTACTTTGTGAAAAAGCTTATCCACTGGAAAATGCGGCCGTGTTAGAAAGCTCAGATTTCTCCTCATTTGAGGAGTGAATGAGTCCTCTTTGCCTCCATTACTGACACTTTGATTAACACACCAAACCAACATGAAATGAGAATATAGAACGAAAAGGTTTACAGTCAGATTTCCTCTCATTGATTGCGGTGGGGAACACAAGATCTTGCAAGTAAAAGTGAAGGCATTATCTCTGGGAACAAGGGAGTACAAAATACTGCAAACACGAGGCTGCAAATTTTAATCCTCCCAGTCAAAGCTGGCTGCAGCTCAGCTGTCAGCTCCACGCTTCCCCATTCAAAGCTTGGGCACAGAAACTGGATTCACAGCAAAAATGGACTAGACAAGGGGAAATTGCAGCCCCTAAGGCAAGAGAGCTGTCTCAGGGTGCTAGTGCCTCCTCTGCACAGCCCGTGCGCATGGCGAAGGGGGGAAGAAAAAGAGTGGGATGTCCCTCCTGGAGCAGCACGGCTGCTCACCGACTCCGTGCAGGGCTGTTAACAAGGGCTTGTCCACGCTAGGGATTTGTGCATGGCAGCACTGATATGAAAAGAGCCTGGATAGGAGAGACAGTCATGACTTGAGCTTAGGGTCAGGACAAAACCAGACTACACCCAACAGAAATAGTCCTTCTTCTGCTAATTGCATGAATTGAGTAGCTAAAGTATTTGTTTGCTTTCATTCAGTTATTCTCCTTCAGTTTATTTCATGGAAAAATTATTGGCTGCACTCTTTCAAGTATCAGTGAGCCCCAGATGACAAGTGCCAAATATAACCTCTCAGTCTACATAATGGAAAAGCAGGGGCCAAACAATGTGATATGAAGTTCTTCATTTTAACCTGATAGCTTAAAGAATACAGGCTTCACATTGCAGAGGAGTACATCATGAGAGCACTTGGACTAGAGTTTTGTTGAAATGATACAGGTTTTCATTCTCATCTTCACCCAAATGACCGGGAAGATCCGATCCTCAGCTAGGTTTTGTTTTAACTTGCTGCTTTTCTAACTTTCTTTATAATGCATTGGCAGGATGTAACTGATTTGCACGCATTACTAGGAGGGTTCAGACTGTATTCAGAGAATGCACATGGAAAGTGAAAATCACCTCAATTGTGTCACTTCGGTCATTTGATCACCTCTGAATTGTTTAATCCTCCTGATGTTATGCATAGCAATGCAATAGTTCAGGCACCAGAGAACTCGAGAGGCAAGCCTTAGCGTTCTGCAGCATTTTGAGAAAGCACAGTGTCATATCCTAGAAGGTCTAATCGTTATGATTAATATTTAGCATCAGGAAGTCTACGTGGAGGGGCACAAGGTACTTCTGCTTGCCAAATTGAATGAATTGCTGATTTTTCACCTTCCTTTTTTTAAGCATCCTGTTGAATAGTGGAAAACATATGAGTACTTGTTTGCTACAATGGTATCTCTCGAGCTCAAGGCGCTGCCTCTGAAAAAGTCACTCTTAGATGCCTGGTCCAAGGGGGCAGGTGAGCGGTCAGCACATCTGCTGCTTGCTGAAGCATGAGCACTCAATCCCAAGGATTCAGGTGCACTGGAGGTGGCAAGGAGGGAGGTTCAGTCCTGAGAGCAATTGCAGCAGGCCATTTTGCTGATGTATTGGGGCGTAATTACACAATTTTTTTTTTAATAATGCCACACCATAAATACAACTGTCTGATAATTCTGGTAGCTTAGCAAGTGTTTCTTCTCACTGAAATCAAAAGGACTTAATTGAAAAGGAAGAAAAATGGTTCATTTCCACCAGGTACTGCTGAAGGAAGTTGGCCAAAACGTTTTCCCGGAGAAAAAGTAATAGTGAAAAAGGTGCAATGAGAATACATAGTGAAGTAATTTTAAGAGAGCTGGCTGACACGATATTGCTGCAATTTGTCTTTGAGATCACACAGCAAGTAGATAGATTTTTTTAGGTCTCGGTGACATTCATATAAAAAAGTTTCCTAAATCACTAGCTGAAATTTCAGACAATGGTTTCTGTTAAAGGGACCTCTGAATTCTTCACTTTCTGAAATGGGTAACTCATTTACCATTATCTCTGTTGAACAGCTGAGATCTTACCTTTAGGAAAAGAGATGAGAAATTATCTTCTAAATGTACCATTTTGCTTCAGCTTCCAGAGAGGAGAAGAGAATTAATATTGAGGATGATGTTGCAGTAATTAGTTTCAGATGCAATTGGTTGAGAGTAAATCCCAGCAAGGAGCAAGCAGGGGATTCACCAGCAGAGCAGCTGGAGGGTGTTACTTTTTTTCAGAATATGCAGTCAGTGTTGTTCATCAGTGTTTTGCTCCTTAATAATTAGAGCAAGATGCAAAAGAAAAAAGAAAAAGCAGAGCAGATTATAGCTGCGAACTCATTTATGGCTGTATCAGGAGCTGATGTTAAACTCTGAAGGTGATTAACACTTTCGACTCAGATAGCATAGGGGGGGGTTGTTATAGCCTGATCTTGGGCAGGCAGACCAGCAACTTCCGTTGAGTGCACTGGGAGCCGAGGACATCTGTCCCTGCATGTGCTCCTTGGAGCCTGGTCCCCCATTCCTGTCTGAACCAGTGTGAAGGTATATTAGGCTTGACTGGAGTTAAACTGGGCTCTTTAATTAAGATTTCTCCAATAAATACACATGACGAAGCTGAACCATCTCTGCTCTCTTTATCTTGGGCAATAGCACTCCTCCTCTTGTGCTGTCGGCATCTCTCTTTTGCTGTCATTGCTGTAGAGGAATATCCTGGGCCTGACTCTTGACCCTCTTGTGCACCCTGTTTTATCGGACCATGTGATTTGATAGTTCTTGGCAGGACAGCATATTATCAGATTGTGTGTAATGTGCTGGCAAATTGTACCCTCTGTCTCTCTTAGGATATTTGTTCAGTCATTTAAATTATACCTATTTCTTTAAAAAAAAATCTAATTTTTAACAGTCAGCCCAATTTATTTGAGTTTTTAAGGAGTGAACAAACACATTCATCCTCAGATTTCCACGAAGGAAATTTTCAGGTAATTTGAAGGCTTAGATGACAAAATCTCAGTGCATTTGCATTTCATTCAGCAGCTATAACAAAAAAAAAATAAGAAAGAAGATGTAATTTAGAGCATATCTGTGTCTTCTGATGTCTTTGCCTAACTGATTGCCTAACTGAACCGGGAGGTGGAAAACAAGGAAACAGACTGCAGTGAGGGCTTGATCCTGCAGTGATCCAAAACAGCAGTTATACTGAATAGCATTTTTCATATGCATAAAGCTAAGCATGCACCTAAATTGAGGTCAAAATGTTCAGTCCTCACAAGACTGGTCTTTGAGACTGTTTTGAGCAGGTTTTCTATCATTGTAATCCACTGCACCTTGCATAATAGAGATCAAAATCTCAGAGACCTCGAGGACCACCTCAGAGGCTCCTTACTAAGACTTCTACATTTACAAAGAGTTTTCCTGAGACAAAGTACAGCTCTTTTAAAAATCAGGTTGAGCGCCTCTCTGTTTCTCAGTTTAGACCCCTGTCTGTAATCTCGGTGTTTCTCTTCACCCTTTCCTGCAAAGGACCCTACAAAATAAAAGGAAGAGGGGCTGGGGGCTCTAGCAGAGGACCCGTGCTAGTTTCATGTAGGTAACGCAGGTAAAAATAACAGCCAAAACGCACTTGCTTGTTTTTAGCTCTAAGCCAGAGTTTGCCAGGGTCCCTGGTTTGTAGCCCATCTTCCCTGCTCAAACTAGTGAAGCTTTTATTTCACAGTAAAGGATGGTTTAACGTAATCGTGAGTATGCTAGAAATGCTGCAACCTCCCTCTCGATTTATTTCTTTTACTACGAATTGAAAAATAAGACTATTTCGGTACAAAACTGAAAGTCTCTTAGATTTCTGTGATTCCTCCTGCTTCGCACACCCTATATAGAAACCAGTGTTATTTGTGGATATCTAACAAGGAAGTACTACCAGGTGTGAAAACAGTACATCTTGCTAAAGGTAAACTGCCATCAAAATGTTTTTCTGGCATCCAACATCAGTAGAGAGATTTTAATCTGAAGCAGAAAAATCCTGACGAGGTGTTTGAAAACCAGACTCTTACACAGGTGAGTCAGAAGAACAGTGAACTCAAATGAGGTTATCGACAACTATTGAATTTTATTCATTGCAAGCTTTACACCCAAGTTATAGCAGTTCACCAGCCTTTGATAATGGATATTCGGTAATGTCCTGTATCTAATAGAGCCATGAGTTTATTTTTTAATGAATTTGAGGTTACTGTAGCTCTAAGTCCATACATTGGCTTCTTGTTAAACGTGCTTAACATTTCTATGCAGCTTTGCTGTGTTTCTTCATTTCTTTGTTGTTGGAAAATTACAGCCATGATACTGCTGAAATGAGGATGTGATGCATTTTTTCCCTGCTTTTTCCACTCCTCAGAAAACATTCTCATGGGAAAGACGGACTTACTTTATTGTGGGCATGAGATATACAACTTGGCCAGGATTCATAAAGAAACTCAAATGGCTTTGCGGAACTACCGTGGTTTTCATGTTTGTGTTTTTGCTTTTGTGGTGGGCTGGCAACTCGGCATAGCGTGAGCTGAATGGTTGCCCATATCAGTGTAGTATTATTTGTCTGCAAATGCCAGATTGCCTTGTCAGGAAATCAAACCCGCGCAATATGCTTGTGCTGCCAAGAATTATGTAAAGTTCTTTATGTTTTGTTTTATTAATTTTTTCAGAATAGGAGTTCTACTACTATCTTTGCTTTGCCAGGAACTCATGCTTCCATTTTTGCTCTGGCACGACAAACCTGAATTTGTTTTGCAAAGAATAGTGTATGTGGATTCTGCCAGGAATCTGACAGCATTTCTTTCTTGCTTTGTTGTTATCGGAGCTCTTTTATGACAGGTAGGAAATGATGGTGAATCTCAGATGCCCAGTACATATATTGTATCTGCAGATGCTGCAGAGAACCTGCAGATCTTTAATATAAAATTTAGACTAGCTTTGGATAGCAGTTCAACCATGTGTTTGCTTGGTGTGGAAATACCTGCCTTTGCCCCATCTGAAAGTAAGCGATTTGACTTGCTTGGGACTGTGTTAGTTCCTCTAAGCTTTGGATGTCTTTACTCTCTGAAGTTAGCATTCTGCAGTATGTAAATCTTTGCTACCACCTCATTTCTTAATATTTACCATTGGAAGATAGTATTTCATTATAAAAACTGGTGCTGGCTTTGCATATCCACGCATGACTTTTAAGGAAGTGTCATGCATGTAATGGAAAATAAGGGGTTAAGAGAGAGAGCTCACTCTTGCTGTAATTGCTGGCATGTCTGCCTGCATACCAAGTATCCCTAATTGGAAAAAATGAAAATAGATTGAACTAGAAACTTAAAAAAAAAAAAGAACTGATGGAGATATTGTGTCAGGAAGATGGACTGAGAAATACAGCAGGTATTTTCTGTTTCTTAGTGGACAGGGCTGTGTGATGCTGCTCAGGCCATCCCACCTGAGGGGTATGTGCCAGTTGGCAGGCTGGTACCCCTCGCCTGGCGTGGCTGCCTTGCGAGGCCGTCCCTACAGAAGGGATGTGATTTGCTGTGAAAAATGTGTTGATCGGGCTTGACTTTGTGCCACCAGACAGATTAGCAAATTGCTTCGTCTGCCTCCCGTTGCTTTATCCCAGCCAGCAATATCTAAACCTTGATGATTTTGCAGGTCTTCATTAAAAATAGCTGTTTCTATACCTGATTACTGAGCCCCATCTGGGGACAAACGATCCTTTCATCTGTGTGTTAGGATGCAATGTCTGAGCACTTTGATTTCACAATGTAGTCAAACCAGCCTAACTTCCTCTTCAATTGCTTTTCCAGCTCATCTCCAAGTTCCCTGGGAGCCTTGTCCCCACTACATAATGTCTGGGGTTAGAGCTATGTTTTTTGTTTTTAATTGCTCTTCTATGGCTAAATGCAATTTTTGTAATTGGTTACATAACTCCAGGGTTTTATTTGAAATTAATCTATCTTTGCAGGCATTCTACATATGTTGCTCTTAACATTTGCCTATTTTTTGGATTAATTTCACTAATTTATCACCACTGTTTCGATATGCATTGTCTCTGTAACACTCAGAATTGAGTTAAAGCACACTCGTTGGGCTAAGTATGACGTTTGCTCCATTAAATCAAGCAGCTTTCTTTTCCTTCTCTGTCACTATATATTTAGCGAGACAGAATTCTTCCTGAGTACTCTGGTAGCGTGCTGTAAAAATGGCAAATATCCTGGTAAATTCAAATTATTTTGGTTATAGACTGAAAGTACTGGATAATGACATTTTTTGTCAAATGATCGTTTCTCAATATTTGAACACCTAATTAGCAGCCAACTTCTTTCATCTAAGGTTAGCTCTAATATTTGGTCATCACAACTGATTATTAGCTCATATTTCTTGTCAAATGAGCAGGTAGGGATAATCCAAAAGGCAATACGGTCTGCTCTCCTCAACCGGGACTGCATGATTGGATGCATTCCTTATGCACAGAGCAAATGCAGATATTTAATGGTGGAACTGATCTCTCATCATCTTGTTTTCCCACCATTGCATTGTACAGAGACTAAAGCAAATATGTGATACAGGAGTCAGGGGCAAATGACTTTCCTAAAGGCAAATTTACTGTGAAAAAGGACTTCCACTCTAAACAGGCTGTACTTCTGTATGTACAAATATGGAAAGAGAAACAGAAACAAAAAAGTTTTCCTAGCTGTATGTTAAAGCTATGTTTAGGGACATGATAACAAAGGCTTCCCTCTGAACGCGCATGAAGGGAACAGCACACAATTTATTGTTCGACAACTCTGGCAAAACTCTTTTTAAATGACTACATGCATATATTTTGGGGATTCACCGTGTGAAAAACCCTGTGAGACAACCCTTGGGGCATGCTGCAGTATTAACATGCAACAGATATTGAGACCAACCTTTTCTTATCTGAAAAGCTCTTCCATTGATATGACAACAGAAGAAATTTGAGTTAAGGTTTTCTCACATATGCAGTAGAGAAGGTAGGTCATATTTTCCATTGGCACTTTGTAGGGAAGGAGGATTTAAGTAACTACAAAAGGATACATACAGGCTAGCTGAATAAAAGACAACTCCCATTCTGTCTAAAATGAGGACGAGTCAGGGCTTTTTTCTTAGCTGATCAATTCAGTATATGTAAAATGATCTGTTTGAAAAGAAATAAACTGATTCCCTTAGATTCCAGTCATAATTTAATTGCATGTAATACACAGTGAATTTATTTTGCTATAGTGTTAATAGAGATTGCATATAGTTATTTTTCTTCCAACATGTGGTGCTTTGATGATTTCTCACAAATTGCAATTTTTAATCTTAAATTGAAAATGTGTCCAGAAATTTAACTAGGTCCAGACTAGCACTGTAGAAAATAAAGAAAAGGACTGCAGCTCTCATAAACCCTTATCCGTGAGTAATTATCTTGTTATGTTAAAGTGGTTCTCTCCTGAATATTAAAATAATTAGGACCAACAATCTCAGCAAGGCTTGCCTCCGATGTTGTAATTGGCAAGGGGTGTTAACTAATTACATGTATTTATATTGCTGGCTGGCTAAAGAAAAGGATGAAGTACTTGCAATTGCTAAAATTTAGCAAGACCACATATTTACTGCAGAGAATAAGCATATAGATTACGGTATTTGTGATGGTCTAATAGCTAGAGACAGTAATCCAGGCTCTTCATGTGGGAATTTCTCGTTGCTCAAGTGGCACTTGAACAGCGGGTTTTGGCAGAGGGGGATTTCACCGGATGCAGGTAGGAGGGGGCTCTGCCTGCGTGCGGAGCGGCTCCTGCTGCCGGTTGTCTCTGAAAGCTCAGTGCCAATGGTTACTCACTCTTATTTCAGAGTTTTTCTTTTTTTTTTAGTTTGTAGGAAAGTCTTAAAAAAAATCACTGTAAAAGTGGCTATTGTCTGACCTCTGGAGTAATCAGTTTTGGATTCAGCCCCCTATAACTGTTTGACATTTCAGGGTCAGCAGAACAACTTTCTGGAAGATTGAAAAGCCGTGTTTCCGGGCCCAGGGTAGATTAGAGCAAAACTGGACCAAATAGAAAAGGTGCTTCTCAGCCTCTCACTTCTATTTCAGTGCTATTGAAAAATGCAGCGAGTGCAGTTTTTAGGGAGCACGGATGATAACAAACCCGACCTCTTCCCCTGCTTCCCCCATTTCCCCTTCCCCAAATGAATTTCCTCCTCTTCTTTGGAAGTCACTGCAAGCGTGGCCCTCGCTGGGGCTGAAAGCAGAGCTGGTTGGGGATCTGTCGCTCGCCGCCTGCTCTTAGCAGCCCGTCCGAAGGCAGCGGGAGCGACAGTCACCCCCCCCCCGGGCTCGGATGGACGTGGGAGCGGGGAGACGCTTCCCCGTCTTCTGCCTCCTCTCTTCCTCCTGCTTCTTCAGCAACTTCCGCCCCCTCCCTTCTTCACTCCAGCTTTGTTCTCCTCTTTTTTTTTTACATTCTCTGGTCGTTTCTTCTTGTTTTTGCTGCCATCCCTCAGTCCACGCTCTCTTGACAGCACAAAACAACTGCGATCTTTTTCCCAGCTAGGCGCAAGCGAGAGCCCATTAGCTGCCTCCGAGAAAATCCATCTCCCCTGCTTGCTTCTCTTTTTTAGCCTCCTCTTAAATGAAAATTCAGTTCACTAGAAGGGACATATGTTTACAATCCCACAGCTGGTAGGTACATGTGTACCAGGAGAGGGTGCCAAGGTTATATAGACACATGTCACTTTTATCCCAGAATCCCATTTGGCGCCTGGGAACATCTTCATGCTGTAATTCCGTGCAGGTCATTACTACACCCTGTAATCCTCCATGAAGGTTTTCCGTTTTCATTTAAACACAGTAATAAAATACACATCTCAGCATCAGGCATTAGGATTAGTACTGACAAGGCTTAAGCTAAAATGTTTTAAAGACGCATTTCCAATGTGAATAGAATAGCTAGCATGCGGTGCACAATTATGCTGGCTTCATGGAGGGAAGGATTTATGCTTAAACACTCTTAATATCACAGTGACATCAACAGAATAAAAGGAGTTTTGTTTAAAATAAAGATTGAGTTCATTTTCATGTTCTTTTCATGTTCATCGTCAGTTCTTGCATAAAGACTTGAGTTTCATTTTTGTAGTACTAATCTGGTATTATTGATTTATTTTAAGTTTCTAATGTTGTTGACCCACTGGACATGTAAAAAGGAAATGTCCCTTCTCATTTCAGAGTCTATTTTATTTTATTTTATTTTATTTAAGAAAATGGAAATGCTGGTAACATGTGATGTGAGGATAGCTGGCTGGCTTCAGAGCAAGGAAGAGGGCTTGACCTCTCCGGGCAGAGCCAGCGGGGAGCGGCCAGTCCCGCACGCTCACCTGCCCTTTCTTTGCTGATGCAGCAAAGCTTTTAGCTCTGCGGTTAAGTCTCATTGATTTCAGCAGGGTTTCAGCATGCTCCTTAATGTGTATGTGTCTTGCTCAATTAATCCCTGTGCATTTCGAACCTGGCCTTACTCGCTCCCGGAAGGTCGCGGTATTAACCCCAAGCTCAGCTTGCGCAGAAGACGACGTGGCGTACGCGGGCCGGGCCGTTGGTGAGCCTGCTGGTGCTGGCGAGGAGGCCGGAGCGCTATGAGCTGTATTAGTCGGCAGCCTCCTGCCGTCCTCCTTCCCCTCCGAAAGCCACGGCCCTGTTCACCAGCCAGGCCCCCATGGCAGCGCCCGGAGGCACTAGGTCCGCGCTCCCACCCGCTCAGCCATCAAGCAGCAAAGCACCGAGTCCTGGTGCAAAAAGCACGAAAAGGAAGAAAGCAGCTCCGTTACCGGGTTACGATCTTTTCCTGAGATTTTTGAGTGCACCAGCTACTTGGGGAGAGGAGGCCTGGCGCAAACGTGGCCGATGATAGGTTATATATTCCCTTTTCTGGCCATTCTACACTACAATAAGCGCAACTGGAGCCCAGCGGGTTCGAGCTGCTTTCACATTGCTAGATTTAAAGTTGCTGGCATACTGGAGATATGAAGAATCAAGAAGCAATTTCATATATTGCTGTTGCCTCTGCTGGCAGCTTCCTACCCTCCAAGATATTTGTTGTGATAGGAAGGAACCACCCTCCCTCTCTAAAGGAAATGTGTATAAAAAACCCATGTGTTTGAAGGAGATGCTGTAGCTCAGTGTGCTTGCCTGGGTTTGTGTATGTATGTCATTATTTTCTATTTGCTTTTCTTGTTCATATTTATTTTCTAATTACAGCCCTAACTTTCTCTGCATTTTATCAAAAATACAAAAATTCACTCTACTCTGCCTGTTTTAAGAAGGAAAACAGATATGCCCTGAGGAAACCACATGGTCATTACTTCTGTCTATTCTTTCCTGCACTTTTGGGACGAAATGATGCAGGTTGCTGCCTTACAGGATGGTGGGTGTTTTTGCAGTAAGGAACTCATCTTTCCTCAGAAAATAAATGAAAATGCTAAAAAGCAAATACCTTAATTCAGCAGTGCTTTGTTCTCTGAGCACGGGGTGCTTCGATGTAATTTCCCCTGCTTAAGGGAGACTCAAGTAGTTAAGAGCGATGGTGTCAACCAGCGTAGACGTCCCTCTATCCGTACCTGCCCCGCTTGATGCAATGGTGCTAGGGCCTGTTAGAGGAAACTGCCTGAATTTGCTTTAACATATGGCAGAGAATGACTGTCAGACAGATAGTGAGTTCAGGGGGCACAAATCACATCTGCACATATCCTTTATGACTTTCTTAGTGAGACCTTCCTGGTGAGACCCGGCAGCCGAGCCAGAAAGTGCACAACTGGCTATATCACAGCAGCAAACACGTTGTAATGCCCGTCGTGTTCTGCAACTGTATAATGCCTTTTACAGAGCACTAGGCAATAGAGTAATATTTTATGGCTGGTGGAAATGTAGCCACTGAGTGGCCAGGGGAAATGTTTTTCAGACATGAGTGTCTAAAATGAGACACCTAGATGGTGCAAAGACTTGTGGAGGTCAGTGGAGCAGGTCTTTAAATACATTTATTCAGATATTTGGCCTGGTTTCCAGCAGGGCATTAGTAGTGTTATTACAGCTGTTTGTGGTAGGATAAGCCCCCCCAGATCCTGGCTGGGATGCGGACCCTTGCTGTCTGCATGACCTAGCCTGTCTCCTTGGGAGCGGCAGAGGTGCCCCATCCCCTCCCTCGGTGCAGAGCCCTAGGTCAGTCCTGCTACGTTTCTCTCATGCTCTTTGCTGTTTAAGGGCTCAGGCATAATGTCGCCCTGTGCTAGGTCAGAGCCATTTCTCTAGCCCAGAACTCGTGACTCCAGACAGGGCATCCTGGCTCCTGGTTGTGGCATCTCGTAAGGGTTGCCGGCAAGCTGCAGCCTGCTTCGTTCCTCCGAGATCCCTATGTAAACCCAGGCACGGTAGCAGGGTGCTGTCTATCGTGCATACTTCTGAAATTTAAGAATCAGAAAGCACGTTATCATTGCAATTCATACTAGTATCCTGCACGTCAGCTTGAGGTACAAAGGAAATCTGTAAGAAATATTGTATAGCAGCTCCCTACCAGAGTGAATATTTTGCTCTTATACAAACTTTTCATGATGAAATGGTGTCATCTCTGTGGAAAAATCATTGTATTGCCCCAGCTGTTGTCAATAACTTTTATGCATTGACTGCTTTTTCTGCTAGACAATATTTACACTTCTCCACTCACCCCATTGATCTTCATTTTTGCAGGGAATTTTTGGGGGGTAAAATATAACCTTTTTTTTTAAAAGGTAAACATCCAAGAATTACACTCAGGGGAAAATATACAATGTAGGCTTAGTGACAACTTAATGGCTTATAGTATATCAGATGTCTTCTATGCTGCCATCTTCTTGGGGAAAGTATTTTTATACAATGTATAAAACTACATACATAGAAAGCTATATACGTTCCCTCATTTTTTCTTTCTTACGTGTAAGTATTGTTGGCACTGGCAGAATGTATGTAGCGCTGGGTAGGAGCAGCGGTTTTGCAGAACATTGAAGAAAACGGTAATTCTATTTCTCAGAAATTCACAGGAAGCCTGTAGATTAACTGTCCTTTCACTGAATACTATTTACTCATTTCATAGAAAACGCATTATTTTGTTGATTTAGTTTATATTCAGCATGCTAAAGAAATCAAATTTCCATACAGAAAAGTATACACAAAGGATATGACCTTTTACGTTTAGCAGAGAAAATAACTGAGTGCCTTGTAATTAATATGCCATATAAATGCCAGCAACAACATTAATGCACCATAAAACCAGCACAGTTAAAATGATATAGTCTGGAAATGAAAAAGTTAAGTTTCTGGCTTCATTAATTTGCTCACATTGTATTTCTGTGATAGAACCAACCATTTCCCTGTCTAAACTGGGAGAAGAGATAATGCAGTGAGAATATGCATTTTTGTTAGAAGGAAGCTGGATCTCTGTTAAGGGTTTACTAAACTCCTACGAGTTGTCGACATTACTTATTCCACAGCATAATTCTTCCAAAGTTTTTACCCTTAAAATTTTTCTTAAAACCCCATGAATGCCCCAGATTCAAAGCTTGTCCCCAGCTGTAGATAGGTTGGCGTATGTTTAGTAAAACAGCTGTATTTCTGTAGTTTTACTATTATAATGTAGCATTTTCTAGACTAAATTTTTTTCTGAAGTAGTCTTGTCATGCAGAGAATTTCACTGTCTTAGTTATAGCCGTAGTCTAGTTTGCTCACGCAGGCAGGGCCTTCGTGCGGAATAAATGCTTTCTAAGGTTCAGGTTGCAGCTGGTTGTACCGAACTCTTTAATAAATAGGTTTCTATGGGGAAAATCTGGGGTTTTATACCCTTTTATTGCTCTGTAAATCAAAAACTACCATCTAATTCATGCCTAAGCATTCCAGAAAAAGGTGGCTGGGAGGCAGGGGCCAGCCACACGAAATATGAGCCCCACAGTGACCTCACTGGGAAGGTACTCAAGAACTGGAAGGTCAATGGAAATTGTTCTGCCACCTTCATACTGGAGGCTGGCAAACACTCCCCATCACAGAAAGGATGTTTTGTAGTCTATTAACGTGACCATATTTTGTGTTCCTGCTGTTTATCCATTGTTTCAGTCATTAGAGGCAAAGAGAATGAAAAAAGGCAAACCTTTAGCTTAAATGAGAAGGGCTCTATTCTTCCCTCTGTATGTGCACAACTCCCATTAATAATAAAATGTTAATGATAGTTATGCGTTCACATCAAAGGCAGACCAGAGCCTTTCATCTCAGTTAAATCTTATTCAAATAATTAATGAAAGTAGTTGTCTAGGAAAAAAAAAGATATTAAGAAATTCCTTTGTAGAGCATTGCAAACTTGCTGCCCCTAGGGAACAGCTCCTAGAATCGAGGACACCAACAAATCACATTTAAGTGGGTCGGTCCCCGCTTTCCACCAGCCTTGACTGCATTGCATCCTAAAAAAATATGAAACATGTTATTGGCATTGCAATAGATAATCCAACCAAAATCAAATCAAAAATCCCTGACAAGGCCTATCTTATGAAAATAATCATAAATCTTAGGCTGTGGTAGCTTTGCGCCAGCATTAAGAATTCTGGTCAGGCATATTTCAACATAAAAAAAGAGAGGAAAAAAGTCATTTGAAGTTCTCAGATCAACTCTGCAGCTGTCATCTTCCTTCATACACCGCTGCAGCTGGTCCTACCAAACAGAGGTGCTGGCCAGTCTCTCTTTGGTGCATGAATACAAATCTGAAACAACACCCTTGATTCCTGTGAAGCAGAGAAGAAAATTCATCCCTTGAGGGATTTTATCCCACGAGGGAGCTCTCATTAGCCGATATTACAGTCAGGTGTCATTTCTGATGCCTTTTGGACTTTCTGCGTAGGCTAAAGTGGTCAACCAAAACTGCTGCTTCTGGGCAACGGGATGATTTCTGTTACGGCGGTTTTGGAAAAGCGTTGTCGTGGTGCTATGCAATGAGATGGCTCCCAATGGCATGGGAGCGAAAACGTGGGAAGTGGTACGGCACCCCAGCTAAGAGGATGCTCCAAATTCCTGGGTGGAGGGGGCCCAGCAATCATCCCTGATGTGGCAGCCCCACGCGTCGGGAAGAGCCTTTGCAGCGGGCAGCAGGACTCCAGCCCTGGAGGCTTTTCCTGCCCAAAGGAGCTGCCTGCTTCTAACGCTTCTCCCGGCACCTACACAATTTTTGCTTTTATTTTTCAGTTTTATTTTGCCTTGCACAGTCCCAGTTCCGAGGCAAGCTCCTGAGGCTTAGTACAATTATTTACTTCAGGAAGAAAGTTTGTTTAGTGTTTTGGCAGAGACATGGAGCTTGCTGATGCCCTGCGCTGACAGCAGTGGGTGGGTGGCTGGGCACACAGAGCCAGGGCAGCCACGGGTTTCTCATGGAGAAAGCAGAGATGCAACCCACCAGCAGCAGGGACACGACCTCAGAGCAGAGCACAGCTCTTTGCCGAAGCCCATGACTGCTTCCTGCGGAGAGTTTTCAGCATAACTATCCTTGCACGTGTTAACACATTTTGTGCTTTTGTGTAGAGCAATTGGATGGCAGGAAATGTTTTGCAGTTTATTATTGCATTAATTGTGATGGGTAGAACATAGAAAATAGTTGCGTAGGTTGCCGGAAACAGCAGCGTGAAGGAGCTGATGCCTGCTCCACCCCGATTGCATCCACTGCTCCATTCCTGCACTTACTTTGCATTTCTTTTTTAGTCTTCATTAGATGTTAATGTGATAAGCAGTCTGAAAACGATGCTGGTGTGGATGCTGTCACTAATATAATGTCCATTGAGGCAGCAGTTGAACACTTTGGCATGAATTTATCCGAATCTCATGGCTCCTTGCCATTTGCAAACCCTGGCTCCTTTAGATCTGTGACTTCTACAAAAAAAAAAGACCTTGGAAGTAGAGGACAGTAATATATTTTAGAACTTTAGAGATCAGAAAGTTTTTTTATACATGGATGTGCCCCATAGAAGTGCCTATAAATAGATATTAAAACTTGCAATTTATAGCCTATCACTTCATGGCCTTTCAAGGCTAGAAATAAAGCCATATTCCACTGGGAAAATGAGATTTGTACTTTTCGATGGCTTAGAGCTCCTGTTACTAACCCTGATGGGCTACGAGATATTGGACAAGATATCTGTCATTGCTGTGGAATATATATACACTACATATGAGTGTATATAAATTAGGGGAAAATAATGAAATTTCTACCAATAAATGAACAAGTTAGGAGACTGTATGATGACTTGGTGGTGCAGGGCTGTTGCGTACAGAGCACATTAGGTGGCTTCTTCAGGAGGGTTTAATTGCTTGTTTCTCATTTATTCCTCTCCGAGTGTTTCAGTGGGTGATGCGTTATCCAGATATTAATCCATGCACGTCTATTTAAGGCTAGTAAGTCTCTTGCTTGATGGAGGGACCCTCAGCTTGTACTGATTGCAGGAGGAGGGATGCTGGCTGTGCTGAACTAAATGCGTGAAATCAGACGTTGCAGTTGCTCTCCTCACATGTCCTCCCCTCACTGCCTGTAATTTTTACGTAAAGTCTTCCAGAGATTTAGTCCTAGTTTCCCTGATAAAAGAGTGGGTTTTGAAAGCATGAAGTGTATGAACAAGGCGTTGCTGAACAGCTAGGAATTCAAGTAAATAATTTAAATAACTGAACTCACTCAGTATAAAAAATAATGATGTAAATGCCTAGCAAAAGTTAATATCCGCTGCTTGAGCTGATGGCATCTCTGTGTTAGCATCAATTCATGCAGTATTTATTGCGTTTATTAAAACAATGTGAAGGTGTAAATTAGAATCAGTTATACAGGTATGTGTCTGATATATAGCCCTTAATCTGAATCTTCCAGCAGTTTCCATCCTTCCCTGTTCATTTTAGAAGTGTATGATTTTCTCATCTTCTGAGACTAGCAAGAATTTTTAATCTGAAATGGTGTAAAACATAACTGCTCTGTCCCAGACCAGGGCTGCAAATGAGATTCTGTCGTTAGCTAATTCATAGGTTTCTGGTCTGAGCATTTATTTAGGAAGACAGTATTTGTGCAAGTGTAAATTTCCCTGTAACTTGGTGAAACATAATGGATTTTTAAAAAATATTCCTGCTAATTAAAAAAAAGACTGTGGAGAGATATGTAAATTTTAGCTGCGGAATAAACGAGAATTACTGTGTTTGTTGTGGTTGGGACATACAACAAAGATGTGAAATTGCAGAAGAAACCACACACATTTCTGATATAATTAATGTTGAAATGCAGCTCCCGTTATAATCTTCCTTCCCTTTTCTTCCCAACAACTCACAGCTTTCTATAAACAAAACATCCTCTTGGGCATATTGCATTTATTATGTTCAGTTTCAGTGCAGAATTGAATTTTTTGGATGTAGGGAAATTTCAGTGAAATCCATTCAACCAAGCAGCTTCAGTAAAAAATCCGGACGACTTCCCTGTGAAGGCAGACTAAAGAGATTAAGGTTCTCCAGTAGGAAAGGAGACAAAGAAGGGAGGAAATACAGAGATAACTAAACTCATAGGTTAATGTGGCGAAGGTGACTAGGAGATGGTTATTCTGTTCCTCCCAAAGAAAGAGCAGGAGGGGGGACACGCAATGCAATTCCGAAGCAATATATTTTAAGCAAACAACAGCAATCAGTGATGCATAATTAAACCATGGAGCGTGGAAGCAGTTTTGGAGCAGCGCTGGCTCGGCTGGTGTTGGGAAAGGGAGGTGGCAGAGGGCCAAGAGTCTGGGGCAGGTGGAGAGCTCAGGTTTCCGCACTGAGCGCCTTGGGCAGAGCCCGCGGGAGGCAGCACCAGGGGCTCAGACCCTCCCTGTGCATCAGGTCTGGGAGATGGGAAGCGGTCTCAGGAGAAGAGGCCTCTCTGCCGCTGATGACAGAGGGAGAGCATCTTTCGTGCCATATGCCCAGGGCTGGGAGCGTTCCTGACTGCTGTGAGACAGGCTGAAAGCAGAGTTATGTGGAAAACACTTGTTTAAAATGGGGTATGTAAAAATGTGCTCTGCTGAGTTACTGCTTCCCAAGTTAGGGTCTGCCATTTTAGGATTGTTTTGTAGCAGAAACTTTGTGATCGGGCTTGAAAGAAACTCCCTGCCCTTGGGCAGTTAGTGCTGTAAGAAGGACTTTTTGTTAATAACCTCCATTAAGCCTGGGAGAAAGGGAGCAAAGCAGTCTCCCAGCTGAGCTTTTGAGCGTGGCATTTGTCAACACTAGTGAGGATAGATTCCCTTTTTTTTTCAAGAAAATGTCATTAGCTGAGTTTTTCCCTGATGCAAGTTTCTGAACTGCTCTATGCCATAACGCTACTATTATGAATCATTTAAGTGTATCTGTGCCTTTTGATTAGTAACACCGCACAAGAGGCCTTCTAATGTACTGCAGAGACTCCGCACATACGTTCCTTGATTGGATCAAAGTGCCTTGATCTACAAGAGATCTGTGAGGGTGGGTTTTTTAATTGAAATATTAAATGGAAAAAGTTCACAAATTATGGGCACATTTTCAGTTTCTGACCTCTTAGGTTAGAGCGCTTGGTCGGGGACTGCCTCATTAGCTATAATAGCGCAGCCTCTCGGATCTCCTTATTGCTTCATGAGCCAGACATCATATCTTTCCTGTAATTTGGAAGAAGCTATGTATACTGCTTTTATCTGAGGGCTGAGGTCTTCTAGCACTGTTCTGCATCTGAATTTTATTTTAACGTGCTAGCTCAGCAGCATCGCAGGATGTTGTTCACCAAGTGATATGTAACTCGTAGCTTCAGACTCCAGATGGGTGTTGATAAAGGGGCATATTTGCTGCTTGGAAATTTCCTTGTAAAGTTTTCAAATTAAAACATTAATCTGCATGTGATGAAGGCTGACAGTTTCCTCCAGTTTGGATGGTATTAGCCAGTCTTTCCTCTCATCATTTGCATGGAAATGCTGACTGCCTTGTGCTAGTCATTACTGTTACTTTTTTTCCCCTCTGAAGCTGGACTTCTCCTGTCAAAAGAGAATTTATTCAACTTTAGAAAACTTCATTCTCACATACTATCAGCGCGGTTCATCTCCTCACTTACAGATGTGTTTTTGTGTGTACACTTAGGTATTCCTCGGTAGAAGAACACAGAGAGTTGGTTATCAGTTCTTTTTTTTTTTTTTTTCCGTAATTCTCACATCTTGGAAATAAAATCAAGCACTAAAGAGATGAAATATGCTTTAAACCTAGCAGAACAGTGTCTGTAAACCTTCCATAGTCACATTGATTCAAGATTTCTGGAAAAAAAAGTATCGAAGGTAGAGGATGAAAAATGAATGTCTGAAATTGCAGCAGTGCCAGTACCAGGGTGCAGCTGAGGCTGAGAGAAGGGCTTTTACAGTTCTCAGAGAAGGACTTTGTACTGAAGATTACAGCTCAAAATCCAAGAAGATGTCTTAGATGTAGGAAAGGGGGAAAAAAAACCTATATTTCTGAATATTGTGAGAGAAGCTGCTTCCAGGGATGAAAAAACTGCTGGACTGACTGCAAAGAGAAAAACAGAGACCTGGCCTGTGTCAGTCGGAGTCACAGTCCTGCCTGGAGAGGGAGAGGGGAAGGACCTGGCTCCAGCAGAGTTAAGTGTAGAAAAGTGAACTGCAACAGGGGATTCTGGGGTGCACTGCAGGGAGCACGAGGAAGGGCTCGGGTCCCCTGTGGAGCGGGACCTCCCCAACGCCAGCGACTGCTCAGCATTGCTGTCCGCACAGCGGAGGGTTGAATCCCAGCTGCTGGCGATCTAAGGGGAGATGCCAAGCCCAGGAGCGCCCATCCACAGCAGCACTGAGGGCCTTCCTCCTTTCCGAGTCTCAGGACACCACTAGCCTTTTTGAATGGCCACCAGCCGCAGTCAGCGTTTTGCACTGAGTGCGGCTGGAGGACCCGGGGACGGGTATTGCGATGGCAGGGGGTTACACACACGCCTGTGTGCCTGTATATGCTAGCCCTGCGTTCAACTTTCTAACCGTAAGAAGAGGAACTGACCTGCTTGCAGCTTTTCTTTCTGAACTATGTCTGATTTTTTTCCAAAGTGTAATATTTGTGCATTGGTCTCTGAATTAGAGCTCTCTCCACACCTCAAAAGAAACTCAAAGATGACCATGCAGAAATATGTGATATGCAAAGAAAAGGAGCTCCGCTGCGTGCAGCCTAAGAGCTGACATCTCTTGTTGGTCAGTAAGCAAAGAGCAAGCATGTGACTACTGGGTGAATCCTGTTTGTGAAGACAAAGTAAGTTTTGAAATCCTTTTCCAGTTTTTAAATCAGTTTTCCAGTTTTCCAATGTGAAACAGTCTTTTGTCCCACAGTATTTCCTTGCAGCTATTATCTTATCATGGTAGTAGATCTTTACTTCATTCACTTAGAGTTTGTTTCACAGTGAAAGTCCCAGTAAGAGTTGAGCAGATAATGTCCAAAACCTGTTACTAGTAACATTCTGAAATTGTTTAAATATTTGTTTCTGTTCTTCCCTGGTTTTTGTATTAAGAAAATCTAACAACAACAACAAAAGTTCAAGCATGCACGATGGTCAGGAAGCCTAAACTCCCCAAACAAACAGAACCCAAACTCATACTTGGTACGGAGGGCTGAAAAAACCTATAATAAATTTACATGTTCTAATCAACTTATTTATACTTTGCAGATATACTAACAACTAATTAAGATCTGATGTTAGCTGAGCAACTTAATAACTTAAATTATTAACACATCTATTCAGATGCATAATTTATATATAAATAGAAAAATTAATGTCTGCTGAAGTTTAAATTGTAACTGCAGCATGCATGTATGCTTTGTTGCTATCCATTTAAAGGGCCATCCATGGCCCTTCATTAAAGCTTTTATCCAATCTCATGTTTTTGCAAACAATAAATAAATGATATGGATCTTGAGAGAGCCAGAATATCACACAAAGCACAACACAAGTTCACCATCCCAGAGCGACAGATTAGAACTTATAAACTCAACAGCTGCAAAGAAAAGAGTGAAAGGAATGAATATTAAATGAATTAAGGGTTTGTCGAAACACAGCTAAAGGTACAAAGCCTGCAACGTGTAAATCAAGATTGCCTCTAGGTGTATAAATCCCATTGCAAGAACCCTGAAGACTGGATTTTCCAACCATCTTTGCCATAATATTGTACTTAAACAGGTGACGGATGGTGTAATGGAAATGGCGTCAATCCAAGCAACAGCTCTAGTAGGCTTTTTAGAAACATGGGCTTTTAGAGAAAAAAAATAATCACTGGTTGAATGGGAAGTGAAATGAAAGCACTGATAGCCGAAGCTATGTGCTTGGAGCATGTTTCACTTTGCAACTGAATTCCTGAATATTTCAGAGAGTTTTAGACTCTTCAGCAGCTCAGAAAGGCTAGGCTAGAGTAACTTTTCGTTGAAAACTGCTTTGGACATACCATAGTGTTAAAAATCAATAGTTGCAATCATTCAGGTGAACAGCCAGATGAGTCTAACAGTGTGCGCTTGAGATACTAAACACGGCATCCTCTTCTACTGGATTGTAAAATATGTATTATTAATTTCATTGCCATGTGACAGACCCCTGTAGATAGTTCAACTGCCTGATAATACCAAGCTTGCGTCTTCAGTGCAGTGGTATCACACAGGAGTCACATCAGAGAGTCCATTGCTGTCATCAGTTCAATATAAATTGCACTTGGAGGTCAACTCCTGCAATGGCCTTAAGCGTGTGATTGATTTAAAGAGCACATGCTCTGTGCATGCCTGCATATGCACATGCACGTGCATCCCCTGTATACAGCCCCAGGGCTGGAGTTTCTGAGAGCAGAAACTGGCATTAATTTAAATGAAGTTGATTTTTTAGGGCCAGTGAAAGGCTTACATTTCGGAGGAGCATGGGAGCAGGGCCACATGATGGGGAAACCAGGATGACTGCGGACTCGCAGCAACCTGCAGCGAGCTGTGAAGGCCGGAGCGCGTTCCTGGGGTGCAAGCCTAATGCACTGGCTCCAGCTTTCTGCTCAAGCAGGCAAATTTTAGCAAACAGCTGGAGTCAAAGCTACTCGTAATGCCAAACGTAGGTTTGCAGAAAGTTCCTGTGCAGGTTGGGAGGAAAAAAGATAAAGAGGTTATAGTAACATTTGTTATATACTGGGAAAATGTGTGGTCTGAGAGGGAAGTGAATGATGATAAATGAAACTCGTATCAAAGGCAATAGAGCATTCAGCTTGCAGAGCTGTGGGAGGGTGACTGCTAAATAGTGTAGATTTTTAAAGACAAACCAAAAGAAAGCATAGTGAGAAACTCTGTTTTTAAGAAGTGATGTGGCTGACTTACCAGATGGCACACTGCTTCCCGTTTAACAGGTAGAGAAGTATCAGTGGGCAGGGAGAGAACAGCAACATTTCAAGATAAAAAGACACAAAGTTTTAATGCTCCATATAAAATTTGCACGAACACAAAATGTCGTAGTTTAACAACGTGACTTCCCACAGGTCAGAAATGAGATGAAATCAATATTTAAAAAAAATTATGGAGCTTGCAATGAGGAAAATTTTCATTAGGCCAATCCTGCTGTAAAGACGAGAGAGAGTGCTGAAGTATTTCGTGGTACCCAACTTTTAGGGGAAACATCCAGGTGCTGAGGCCCAGTGGCGGAGCGTGTGGTGGTAGAGCTGTCGGGCTCAGGGAGAGCTGGGGCTGCAGTGCACAGCGAGGTTCAGGGCTGCAGCAGGGCCAGGGCAGGAGCCGTACGCGAGCGCGGGAGCCTAGGCAGTGTGCTTTACCATCATTGGCTGCAAGTTTTGAAAGCTTAGAGGAAAGTTTTGAATGATCTCAGTTGTAAATCAGATTATACCCGCAGAGCTCCATCCTAAGGAAGCACTCTTGTTTCTGCGATGAAGAGGCAAGGAAGATTATTTTTTCTGATTCAGGCTTGCTATTAGGAGAGTAGCTAAAGATGCTAATTTTTTAATCCCCTTTTTAAAAAACATGAGAGAGAACAGACCTTTATTTTTGTTGTGTGGTTTTGTTTTGTTACATCAAAGAGATTATCCTGAGCTATGCAGACATGAATTCTGAATGGATTCTCTGAAATACTGCAAAATTTGGGACTTCAGAAACTGCTAGATTCAAAAAATTGAATAGAAAACTCAGGATCTGTAGGACTGGTTGTTAGTTGGTCTTCTTCACAAAATGAGTGTTCTGCCTTTTAGGATGAATGTCAGCAAAGCCATGCTATGATTATATCTAGAAAACCACAAATGGAGATGTAAAATCTTTAATCATCTTTTAACACTGCGGGTAAGGTCCTTTGAACTATACTAAGGAACAGCTCTGATTTCAGGCTAAAATTTACTTGTTATTAAAAAGTTTTATTCCAATATGAATAGCATATTTTATTAAAGCCAACCATTTCTAAAAGTAACTCTGCAATGTGGATTTTAAAAACCAGCTGCTAGCTTTCCCATGGTTAATCTGTTCGTGTAATATTCATTGAGCTTACACTCACAAATATTTTTCCAAAAACAAAAAATATTTCTTCCAGTGAGCTGTTACAACAAAACTAATACAGGGACTAAACTCATTCTTTAATCTTATTTTCAGGCATTTTAGTTAAGGAGATGAATCTTCAGAAGTGCCAAGTACCCGACGCATCCATTGCCTTCTAGTAATCACACTGAGCATCTTAAGAAGCTCATCCAGAAGTGCAGCAGAGAAATTTCCAAAAAATACGTAGAGCAGTTATATGTAGAAATTTCTCAAGTTCGTAAATGACATCCTGTGGTCCATTCTTGTTAGTTAGTGTTCTCTATCTCTTAAAAAAAATGTAGCCCCTGCTTATTTTCTTTCTTTTTAAACTGCGGTTGCATACAACCCTATGTAAAGGAAAGTCGCTGCTGTATGTATACAGCTAAGCAATGCTCAGTTTGACCCCTGTAGAACGTACTCAGGAAGGCAAAATGGCATAGCCTGACCCTTGATGAAACAATAAAATAAACCATGGAAATAAAAATGAACAAGATTAAACTTGAAATTAAATGGATGGTTTTAAAATCAAATGATTTTTCTTATACCTTTGCTGACCTCCCTCTAATCTGAAAAAAATACACAGAAAGAAAGCAGTATTGTACATACTTTTTTTACTTGCGGTGTGCTGCTTAGCCTGTTGGTAGTTGGCAGATTGTACGCTAGTAGAAACAGGGTTTGGAGATGTGTGATAGGAACCTTTATCTCATTTGCCTGGTCCGCTGGGTATGGATATCATACT
The DNA here is from genome assembly GCF_040807025.1 of Struthio camelus. Classification (NCBI taxonomy): domain Eukaryota; kingdom Metazoa; phylum Chordata; class Aves; order Struthioniformes; family Struthionidae; genus Struthio; species Struthio camelus. The sequence continues at coordinate 10,891,578 of NC_090955.1, read as the reverse complement.
CTTCGCTTTGTGGTACACATGGATACCAACTCTTTTCTGTTAAATGAAAGAAGAAAGGAGAGATCTTATTTCAAGGTTTTCTAGGGTACTCGACGATGCATCTTCACCCAAACTCAGCCAAGCTTCGCTCTTGCACTAACTTGGGATCTTTTCTTCTAGGGGATCCCAGTGTGACAAGAGACATATTATAAATAACAGCAGCTTCTCGGTATCTCCACTTTGTAAGTGTTTCCATTGTAGCAGAAACTATCTGCCATCTCCTCGCGAATATTTAGCAGTAACAACAAAGGATGAGATGAAGGCGTTAGTGGTACTATTCTGTGAAATAAGGAAACAAATCTTCCCTCAAGAAGATACCACCCAAACACACTGCACATATTGTAGTGTATATAAGCAAGCTGCTCATGTCCATCCACCTCACTGAATTAGAAAATGCTTTTCAAACAAATACAATGTCACTCTAGTTTCTTGCAAGTCTTGAGAGCTAAGATTTTATTTTGCTGTAAATTTACTGAAGAAAGATTCCTTTTAATATTTCACGACTCTAGTGGATTAAACCTTGTATAAATCAACAAATTAGCAGCCACACTATATTTACGTTCAGAGGAAGGATAGGGAAGGTGAAGGTAATATCACTCCTTCCTGGCAGGTTGACCAAACTGAAAAGCTAAATTGAATGACTTTTGCATGCCTAGAGCAACGCTGAAGTGAAGTGAGAATGATAAATAATACACACTGACTGCAGTAAAGAAAGGCAGGTGCAAAGTAGGAGGATTTTTATTCTTCTTTGAAGTTTTATTTTTCTCCCCCTTTGGTGTGGATCAAAGACTTCTCAGTTTGGGGGGTCTTTAGCAATTCATGTAAAATTCTTAAGACAGTGACCTTCATACAACTCTTTCTGCCCTGATATATATCCCTAAGGTCAAACTGTCAAAAGTGTAGCGGTGTAATAGCTAGCCAAAGGAAGAATCCAGTATCTTTGAAATATTTGGACACTGTGCCTTTTTTATGGTTCTTCAAGTTTTCTTTTGTTTAAATGATAGAAAAAAATTAGGAAAGAAATGCAGGTAGAGGAAGACAGCTGGTCTGAGTGTGGAGTGGGCTCTAGAGACTGATTTGAAACAGAACCAAATGGTCTTCTGTGTCTTGCGAGTGCATTGAATGGTTTTATTGTACTTTCCACCTACCTATTTGACTTTTTTCCTTCTCAACAGCAAGACTGTGTGATGGCAGAGAAGGTGGCTCTGTTGCAATAGAGTGTAGCAAGTGCCCGCCTGTGAAATACTGCTACCATATTCCACTCTCCTGTTATAAAGATAGTATGAGCCTACACTTCCAAGCCTGTTGCTGGTTCATTTTTTTGAGATTCAAAATCAGAACAGCACCTTTGGGAGAGAAGACCTGAGAAAGAGGTGTGCTTACAACACATGAAAATATTTGAAATACTTCAAAAAATTCAAGCCTTAAGGCAACTGGTTTTCTGAAAACAGAGTATCCTACAGTTGGTAGTTTAGAAAATTAATGCAAAAACACCATCTGCTAAACTTCAGATGTATGAATACTATTTGGTCTATAGAGAATACAGACTGTACAGGAAACTATTGATCCCCCATCTGCTTCAAAATGATCTTTTAAGAATTTCTCTAACTGAATCAAGTACTACTAGTAACATAACATTATACAGAGCGCAGCATCCCAGTTGCTCTTAGAGGCACAGTAAGTAGAAATGGATCTCTGCATTTCTACCATCCTTCAGCCACCATTACACAGAAAAAAAAATAGCTCTTTGCTTTATGTACATTTATTTCCTGTATAGCCAAAAAAAACCCAGTCCCAATTAAATGACTTGCATCCAAATATCATGTTTTTGAATGTGTGCTTTGTCACATATTCCTGGGGGTAGACCACACCTTATGGAAAGGTAGCTTCCTTCGTATCTCCTCTGTCTTCTAATTAGTAACTAGGTAATATCTAGATGGTGACTTCAGTTGATTGTGCATATGAAGAACCACTAGGAAGTCTATTTTCTGTTACAGTATTTCATGCACTTCTTGCCCCTGAGTGCATTGCAGTTGAGATCTGTATTCTGAACCTTCAACTTTAAGATAAATATTCCGACTTCAGCTTGTGCCAATGGACTTGAGCAACAGCTGAGGGAGATGGCTCCCAAAGCATTATATGTGTTCTTTCACTCCCCGAATCCATGAAACAACCCAGTCCTTCAGCTCTTCTTTTTGGAATGGCTTGTTTGGCACAGAGATTTCTTGGAACCTCAGCATCTTTTCTATTTATAAATTCCACCATATTTCTAGACATTTTCACTGACCTTCTCTTGGGTTTCCATCAAATACCTAGCATCATGCTCTGAAATGGAAAGGAAGTATGTCCTTTGTGCTTCTTTGCAGTAGTCTGCATATGGTTTGGCGTATTTAAGAATACTATATCTACAGCAAGCACAAAATGATGTTCAGAAGCGTTCCCCCCAAAACGCTCTGCGTGTGTTTGTGTGTGTGTTTGTTTATAACTTTCACAAACTAAGCAGACACTCTATGTTCTCATTTATGTGGCTTAAAAGGAGTGCTATTTCACTGTTTTACCAGAACATATATATGAAGTTCCATGATTTTGCACTGTGAATGCTGGCTCAGTTTAATAGGGGTAACAGTGACGCCAGCGTACACCGGGAGGACTGGCTTTTCCAACTTTTTGGGCCAGCATCCACTTGCAATTATCCCCATGACTTACAATCATTTCTAAAACTTCCATTTGTTGTATTTATAGCCATGTATAATGCATAATACTCATGTCTGTAGTACATGTATAGTAACTGTTAATAACTTTTAGACTTATAAATTACTTATAAATTGTTCAGGAAATCCTTGAGCTTTTATAAATAAGTCATAAATGGAGCCTGGTTCAGGCAGTCCTTGAGGCCAGAATTGCTCAAGCAAGGGAGAAGAGTTTGGGGAAGAATTACCGTACGTTGGACCTGCCCTTTCAGGATTTCCTTGGAATCCACTGTTGGTCGGTGATGGAGATGGCATCCTGAGCTACAGGGACTTGCGATTTGACCTGTTCTCCTGTAGTTTTGCCCATGTTCAGTGCAGTCATCCAAAGGTTAGTTTTCTTAGAGTGCGCACGCATGTACTAAGCCATTGAATTTGAATTCTTCAGTTTCTGTACCCTCCATCCCCCTGACAACAATAAAAGGCTGTTTGTTATTCTGGCCGTTGACTAGCCAGCATGTGCTTTTAATTAGTCTCGAGAAAGAGCTAGTAGGCATTTTTATGAGGATAGTTCGATACGGTATACACTGTAAAATTCTGAGTTTTATATTTCAGCTTTTGAAATTCACAGCGTACGGATCCCTGTGGTGGCCCAGTTCTGCTTGCAGTCAATCTAGGGTTGAGCCATGTTTGCTAAGAGCAAATTGCATCTTCATCACCTGTATGCGTCTTTGCGTCTAACCAGTCTCAGGCCCACCCAATTTCAGGCATCTGGGCGGTTGTTTCAGTTGGGAGCGCAGTGGCCTTGCCTTGGGGAAGACGCAGGGCGAGAGGGATCCTCCTGCGAGCAGGCTCCCTCCGTCGACCCTGTAGGGAGCACGGATTTAGGCCATTCCGTGTGTTGGCCTAACATCAGGTGGATGAGGCCAGACCACTGTGCTGCTGCGGGAGTGCAAAAGCAAAGTCTGCAGCTACAGTTACAACAAAGTGAGTGGAAACAGCCTTGTACGCGCTCATTTTACCTCCCGGATAACTTTGTGTTGTCTGCTGCATACGTAAGGCAGTTGCTTCTCCGTTAATGAAACGCTCATCAAGGCTAGGAGCCATCCATTTGAGTAGGTGTAAATAGTACATAAAGGGCCTGAAGTACTGCACCGCATGAAAGTGTTAAAAGTGAGTAAGGTCGATGGTTCCACTTAATCAGAAACTGTGAGAAATTAAATGTTGTGAAATGCATATAAGCCTCGGGACTGGGGTGCTCAAAGACAATTACCAACTAAACATTTCATTAATGAAGTAATGATTAATTATAATTACTAATTAAAATTCAGGATTATGGTGTTGGTTTTAAGCATTAACAGGAGTAATGACATTACCATTTTTAATGAAATTCCAATAAAGAAAATTATAATACAACTTAAAAAAATAGGTACAGGCTACAGCAAGATTAGGAATTATTGTTAAGCCCAGAGGCATAGAATTTTCCCAGCTGGTGAACTTAAGTTAAGTACGTTTAATGCACTGTAATTTAATTACTAATCATAGTTTTTCTTCACAGTGGGAATTGATAGTAGGTTTATATTTTACAAGAACAAAAGACAGAATTTGAACACCTACCTCTGTGATGGGTGATGACATTGTGCTACAGCCTACAAATAAAAAAATATTTTGCAGGCTTTTGGATAACATTTAGATTTAGATATAGTAGTATGGCTTAAATATTATTTAATTAATGATTACTGGATTAGAAATTAAGTAGCCCCTGTAGATTTTGTAAAACAACTGTAATGCAGCCTTTGTGAAGAGCATACTCAATACAATTTTGAATATATATTAAATATATCTTCTTTGAATAATTCATACATGGACATATTAGTAAATGTCAAATTCCCACAAAAAGATGGAATGTGACCTACATTAATAAAGCTATTTAGGATTCATTAATTGTAGACAGATTTCTTAAACTATTTGCTATTACTCACCTTTTCATGCATAATGCAATATGTTGGCTTAAATACAATTCCTAATTTACATATTGTTGGCTATGTTGCCCTTCTAGCTATTCACTATTTGACTTCTCTTAACCTGGCTGACTTATAGTTCCTCTTAGTAATTTGCCATCTTGTGAAGTTCTCAAATGTCAAGGTCAATCAGAAGGCATGTCACAGTTGGCTGTAGCTGAGCAATGAATGAAACTTTTTGCTTTTTCCTGAATGTTCTGGCCCCTTTGAGAAGAATTTAATGAAACAGTTCTAAAGAGAGACCTAAATCTCATTTCCCTTGATGGCAAGGGATTCTGATATTGATGTCCCTGGTGAAGGAAGACAGATGTCAGAAAAGGAGATTTGGTTTAGTTAGATGTGAACATAGGAAATTTGGAAGAGTCTTACCAACTTTGAATACTTGCCTTTGTAACTCTTCAGACTGTGCTACAGCAGCTGCCTATATGCTAAATGTATGTTGGTTCAGAGAGAATTTGCCTCGAGGCGTAAAGGGCTTTTTATTGTTATTTGTATTTATAATTCACTCTTTGTGTTCCAAAGAGATACTACATCCAAGACAGGGAGCAAATCAGCACAGGCCATGCCTGAGGACATGCAAGTGGGTACACAAATGGCTCTGTAGGGTGCGCAGCAAACCAACCTCGTCAAAGGGTCGCTGTGGCGGGAGCTCAGGAATATTAAAATCTGATCATTAAACTAGTGCAGACGGTTTTAAGAATACTCAGGTAGCAGATAGACTTACAGGTGAGCCATTCTCTAAATGAAGGTTGATACGGTGTTTCTGTGGGACAGGCAGTGTTGTGAGTTGCTACACTGAATAAATGGTGATGTGAGATCCCCAGGTATACTCTGGAGGATATTTTTTGAGGAAAGATGCTTCCTTCTTGTGTTTGGGAAGTGATCAAACCTTTGTGAAAGCAATGCACGGACTTTCAATCAAAGCCATATATGTTTGCACTAGAATGTTAGAGTGAGATCCTATCCCATGGGATGCCAACTGAAGCACGACTTCACTAGCCCTGCTTTTCTCTTTTCTTTTTTTTTTTTAAATTTTTTTCTTCTTTTTACATGTTTACGTCTTTGGTAAAATCAAACTGACAAACTAATTGTTGGTGTAATCTCAGCAGATTAATAATTCAAGGTAAATTTAGCACATTGTCAGTTTTACCTCCTGGTGCTGCAAATATTGCAAATGCTGTCACTGTCCTGCTTTGCTGTTTCAAAGCGACACAGCAACTGAGTGTATTACTACCATTTTAAAATATCCCCCATGTTTTTAAAATGCATAAAATAAGTGGATAGGTAGCAAAGGAAGCCTGGTTTTGCACGCTAGGCTCCTATGTTTTGTAATTAGTCTGCAGCAAAGATGAAGCTTGACAGTCTTGCTCTTACAGTGCTCTCTGGGGTGCAAGTGCATGTGTAGCTTTCAGAGAAGAGCTGAAAATCAACCAGTACCTGGAATACTAATCTGCTATCTGCACACTTCTGAATGGGAAAAATGGGTGTTGTGGCAGACTCAGAAGTTCACTGTTTTGGGGCCTTTCCATTGTTTAGTGGCTGTGTACAGAGGTCACTACAGAGTACCCATTACCTTGGTAGTTTCTTCTCACATCAGCATTTTTCCATGGAAAAATTACACAAAGACACTGCTAATATACTTGGCACTAAATATCAGCTCACTGGGTGTTTCTTTTGTGTCCCAAGAGTGCCGGTGAAATCGGGCTGCAGAATTGGTGGGGGGACTTCCAGGCAGAAGGAGATCTTTACCTGCGAAAAATGCCAGATGTGGTGGCATCCGGTTGTCTTCACTGAGTTCATGTAGTCTGTGAACAACAGCAGTCGGTTAGGGTATGCAGAAATATTTGGCACGGTAAACACAAAAGGTTCTTATTAATTCAGAGAATGGGAAACTTACAATATGCGCTAGTTGCAAAAACTTCTAATTAGCCATAATTATCATATTCAAAGCATGTAGAAGTGTGTAGCGTTTGATAGTGGTGTTGACCTTTTTGGTGTATTTTCAGGAAAAACCTTTAGAAATGAGGTGTTGTAAAATTCATCAGAGAGCAATTAATTTGGGCAATTAGAGGCATATGATCTGAATTAACGTATCAGTACGTATCAGAGCATAAGTGGACTTTAATGTAACTGCACAAACTTCAATTTGTAATGAGAATTCATTATATGGACAACTAAGAAAATACGTTAATAGGATTTTCCTTGTAGTAAGGATAAACAAGATAGGTTCAGTGTTAGTTGGGCCTAAATGGAGAAGCAGTACCAGTTGTCATTGACTATTCAAATCTTCTTATCTGATACTAAAAAGTAAAGCGATGGATTTTCTTAAGACCAAGATCTTGTCAATACTTTTGAAGCACATGTCTGAACCCTTTGATATTTGCTAAAAAATATGAAGTTTCTGCCACATTTTACAAATTCTGGGGAGAGAAAGTTGTCCTGAGCTTTCTTTGACCTGTGTGAATTGAAGGTCTGCTACAGTCACCACTTTAAATAATGGTAAAAAAGAGCTAGCTAAGCCTATTGCTGCTGGTCCTATGCCTTTGTCTCGTGGTATCTTTAACAACGTAGTAAATAGCACGCCAAAACTAGAACGGTGCATCATTCAGAGGACTGTGTTCATTTTAGAGACTGAAATGTGACCTACAGGCACTGTCTTTCATTGTGCTGTTGCTCTTAGGTATAAATATTGCTTTTCAATTAAAGGACAGGAGCAAAGGTATAAGAAAAAAATTGCATAAAGTTATAGATGAGGAGTGGAGGCTCTCATGAATTTGTTTTTCTCTTGTACTGCTAACCAGGAAAATGTTTTCTATTACTGATAACTGGATAAAGACACAAATTGTTTTTCTTTGACACAGAGAGCCCAAAAGCATAATTAAAAAACCCAATAGTTTCAATTCAAACTCGGTGTTCTTGTTTTTTTTAATAAGAAATTCATCATTAGATATAAGCCATCCATTTTTAGGTATTCTTTTCTGCCCCCTGTTCCATTTATTTTTAATTTTACTTTGTTAGCTGTCACTGTCTGTGAAGTGTGATCATTCCCAACTTTAGATATAAATCTTTGATATGAGCCTAATGTGATTTCAGACTCATCAGTTGAAATCAGTGCACATTGGACTTCCCCTCTGCAAGCATCTGACACTCCTGTTTATCAGAGTCTACATTTTGTAAATTACTGAAGCATAGCTCCAATAAATAAGCCTACCTTAAAATCTGTGCCAGTCAAAATATTTTTCACAGTTTTATGTGAAGACATACATTGTTTTTATGCAGCTGTCTCTTTCTGAACTGATTTTATTGCCATACATCAAGCTTTAAAGACCATCTCATGTGAAACCTTGCCAATTCTTTAATGGGCCTAAAGTGCTAAGTATTCTTATTTATTTCTCAGTATTTACTTATAGGCATTGTAATGACAGGCAAACGTATGATCAGTGCTTCAGAAAGCAGTATGTTCTGGTTGAACAAACACGAGCATAAGGAAAACCAAAGCTGAGCGCAGCCCACAGCTGTCTCTTCCCTTCGCCCTGGGCTGTGAGCAGCTAGTTCGGATCCCGCACGAGGAGGAAAGGCTGGCGGATCTACACACCCGCTCCCACCTCTCCCTGGCATGCATGGAGCCCTGAGCCCCTGCTCCAAGCCTGCAAAATCATGCAGGGCAGATTTGGCCTGATAGTTAAGGGCAGGGTCTCTTCCTCTTTTAGGTGGTTGCTGAAACCAAGGGGCAGCTCTGGCCCAGGTGGTGAATATCAGTCACAGGATGCCCGCACAGCAGGACTGAATTGAGGATGAGCTGCTTGGCTATGCCGTATAACAAGCATACATACTGTAGCATCAGGTTTTCACCCAGGGTGGGTAGTCAAGGCTGTGTTGGAGGCAAATGACTCCAGTAGGATCACAGCGGGGTCCTGGGCCACCTATTTAAATCCTTCCGCCCATCCTGCTCTTGCTGCTGCTCTCCTGCTGTGCAGGTGCTGTTTCACCCATCCATGGTTCAGTAAGTGGCTTCTCTTCCTCCCTTCCCTCAGTAGCTGAAGGTCAGATCTGAAAGCCTCTGCTCCAAGTAGAGGTGGTCTCTGCAGCTCCTGCCTCCAGCCTCATGTCTGGGATTGGTGTACTATTTGGAGAGATGCTGTCCTGGGGGATGAGGCTTTGGTGTAGATAGGCATTTCAGAAGAGAAGTGCAAGAGCAAGAATAAAATTTAAGTTATTCAGCAGGGTTAACTGAAGGAGGAAAAGGGAGATGTTAGACTGAGAGCTATAAAAGAGCTGTAAAAGGATACTGTGTGCATCTTAGAAGCTGAGAGCTCCAGGCTGCACAAAGGTGATGTTTCTGATAACTTGAGAACAGCAATAGGGAGGCAAGCCTAGGTATCTAGGACCTGGCATTCCCTCCTCAAATGAGGAGTTCTGGCCCCACAGGGGAGGGTGTTAACGCTGACCTAGAGAAGCAACTGATGGCTGGGCATTATCACTTATGTCCGTGGGGTGGCATTTAATGTCTGGACTCTGGCCCAGGAAATGGAAACACCTAGAGGGTCAGATAGGCAGGGAAAGTGATGCTGCGGTTAAACTGAAGCTGTCTTTACCTGCCAAATGGACAGGGTTTAAAGGTCTGCTCCAGGCTGGCAAGCATGCTTGCGTAAAAGCAGCCATGGGGACATGCTTTAAGATGTGATTGTCTTGGGCTGACTTTACCTAGAGTTCTCTAAGCTGGATACAAAGGTCTCTGCTTTTTTGTGTTCTTTCTTGTACCTTTACAATACCTGAATGCTTTTCTCCTCACCCTTAAACAACTTCCAGCATTTTCGTTGCATGTCTAACTTGATGAGAAACTTTGGATGTGCCTGGAGCTGTATTCAGGGCTGTGCAATGTTGAAATCACTGCCTGAAAATTGGCTTCCCAGGTAGTAACCTGGGGCTCAGTGTATGAAGTGTACCATGTTGTAGATGTTCTTGCCTTGCAATTTCTCTGAAGAAATAAATTACCACTGTGTTTTTTATTGGGAGAAAGAGTGTTTTGTTGTTAGAAGCGACCCATAAAGGTAACAGTTCTAGAATTTGGCACTTTACCTTTCAGGTCTTTTTTTAATAGCTTTAAAATGATAAAGGTTTTTATATTATATGGGTCTCTGGATTACTTATCTAAATTATGAGTGAGGTGGATGTTATCTTTCAAAGGACAAGCTTTCTGCTTGCTGTGTTCTCAGACAAAGTATTTTCCAACAACGTGGTCTTCAGCGTTTGCCCATTTTTGCACTATAATGAGATGTATGCCGCTACAAAACTGCATTAAAAGACTTTTTAATGCAGTCGGGAGCCACAGCTAACAGGCCTTCTATCAATGTAAGTGCCATAGCTCAAGCTGATAAAGAGCTAAATCCTTAACAAGCTCTGAGTTACAGCATGGAAATAGGAAGTAGATTCTCCATGCACGTTTTAAGTACCTCATTAGTTCTCAATACATCTACATGAGCTGAAAGTAATTGATCTCATTACTATGTATATATAAATGTGGCAAATATCTTAAATTTTGCGCCTGAGCTCTGTTCAATTAACCAGTTTGTTAAAATGTCTCTTCAGTTAATTGCAGGGATGAGATGGTGAAAGGGACTATATGCCTATGTCAGGGTATAGAGGACAAAGGTGTTGAGTCTGGTCCAAATCTTCTCAGCTATGGCAATTTTGGATTTTCAGAAATATGCTCTCCATAGAAAAGCAATAAACAGTAAAGGCTATTTGTTGCCAAGGTGAAAGACCAGTTATATACCTCTCTTTCAGGTAAAGAGGTGGACCTGTGACAGTTTTAATGATGCTGAAGGTTGATCTCCATATTGCTCACAACATTATTTATGCTTTAAATTTCTCTTATAAAACTCTCTGTCCAAAGGCATGTGTCATGGACAGTAGGTGGTTCAGAGCCTGCAGTTCTCTAAAGCTCTTAACCAAGTACATAGTGACGTGCTTAAACTCACATGCTTTGGTGGGTCTTTGTCATGCACCTGTGGCACAGGTATAAGAGTATCAATGAATAGAGATCTTTCGTGAATGTGTGGTATGTGAAATGAGCAGGTCTCATATACACTCTCTGCCTAGAGGATAATCTCCTATTCTGCCTCTGAATGTTACAGCTTCTGGTAGGTTTGCAGTCTCATCCTTTATTTGGATTTCATAAGCTCCTTGGAAACAAGATGTGTCTCCTATAAATGCCTACAAAATGGCCATAATACCCTCAGGACTCTGTTAAATAATAATGATAAATTCTTCTTAGTTTTCTCTTTCTGTCTCTGCAGTGCAGCAGTTTCTGCAGCCCTAGGGCTGAAATACTTCATGATAATCTCCAAATGGCGCCGCAAGAAGGGGCAGTTGGCCTGCAGTATGTGTGGGGATGTGCCAGAGATTGGGGGGCTCATTTCTGTGCATGCTGACCTGAGCAGAGCCCTCCTGTGCCTTCCCTCACACAGATCAGCTCCAGGAGGTTGCCATGTGCAGACACTTCACACAAGAAGACTGACATTATCCAACTACAGAGATTTAAGTTATCAAAGGGAAAGGGGGAAAGTGTCTGCCCAGACGATGCATTTTAGGTAATTTAAAAATTGTGTCTAAGAGATGGTCAGCCCTATTAGTAGGGGATAGAGAGCTGCTTGGTGCCAACAGGCTGCAAAATGAGGAGGAAGAGTAACAACTGGGCGTTGTTCTGCGGAGCAGGAGTGCGAGATTGTCTTCTTGTCAAGGCCCTGTTGTGACTTCTGTAGCTACACTTTGTTGTGGTCCTCTCTGTACCTGGAACATACAGGGACACTGAAGAGAGTTTGGTACTTACAATATCTGAGAGGTTGGAGCTGTTAACATGAGTTTAAAAAGTATAGAAAAGTTCTGCTCAAACTTATAGCTATGTGTTTGTAAGGGCAGCAGTAAGCTCCCTTTTGCTGCCCCAGTCCCCAGTTCAAATGGCAATGACTTCTGTGGAAGTCCTACCAGTAACACTGCTCCGAACTGTGAGCACACCTCTGGAAAGACCCAGGCATCTATAAGATACTCTGGCAACATAGGAAAAGATGGGGGGCTGGGGGGGGGGGGGGTGTAACAAAGGAAGATGGTTTAAGGGAAAAATGTTCTGTAGAGCAATCAGCGGTATGCTGAAATAAATGTGAAAATGCAGGAAAGCCTGCAGCAGAGCCTGTTTAATACAGTTTTGTAGAAGGAGGCTTATAAGTAAAAGGCAGCTCTGGCCACGTACGGAGAGTTCTTGATAATCCATGGGGTTTTATTTTTGGTGTGATGCATTTTGCCTGAAAGTATGAGCCATAAGGATGGAATAGCCAACACAGCCTTTTTGCCCTTTTTAGCTCCAGGAGGAGAAAAATCTTTGAGCTTACCGGGACATCTGTTATCATTGGGTAAGGCTGTCCTCGAGCAAAGTTCTCCCTCTCTGCAGAGGAAGTTGTGCCGTGTTCAGCACTGCAGGATTTAGTTTTGTGGCTGTTTGGTTGCTCCAGTGTTCCTGACAAACTGTTTTCCACTCCTTAGAGCTCCTGACTTCTAAGAAACGGTGAGCAAAACTACTTGCGCAGTTAGTTACACTACCTAAAAACATATTTCTAGAAATATTTATGGCATGCCATGCTGCTTGTTCCTCAGTAATAAAAGAGCATGTGCTTGTTCTATTAATTCTAGCTTTTGGAGGGCAGGGGATTATTTGTTTCGCGAGTAGTTTCTGTGTGCGACTTTAACCATAAACCAGATGTTAGCACAAGACTCCACATGTTAGTAATCATTAGGCAATATTAAAAGCTATCACTCAATCACCATTTGGGAACAAGACCATGGGGTGTTTTGCTACCTGCAAAGCAATGGAATTATTGTCTGCCACATTTACAGTCGCAGAACTAGCAGTCGGTTTTTACGTGGAATAAGGTGCGTTGTGTTACAATACAGTGTCTTGCTGAGCTATTTATATACAACATCATTTCATTTAAATACACACAGAGAACACAGTTTTAGGTCTTATCATTTATAAGAAACTGAATGAGATAATATTCAGATAGATGATTCCTTAAATAATTCTGTAATTCTGGATGTTTTTTGCCTGTTTGCTATTAGCCTTTGCTGTTTTTGCCAAATAAACTAGAAAAAGCTGGATATTCACAAACGCTTGAGAGCTATACTTTTCTTTTATTTAACCATTCTTTCTAACACAGAAACAATATCAGCATATTTTCCAGTTTCCAGAGGGTTGTGAAAAGAATGATAGGAAACCATAAAACTCCTGAAAGGACTTTACCTTGGCTGAAAACTTTATATAGAGAGAGATCAATTTTCTGATAAGATTCTCTGGAATGAAAGGACATTTTGTAATTTTAGCAAACATGAATACCAAAAGTAGGGATGGCCATTTGGGGCCTGGAGCCTGATACAAACCTCATTATAGACTGTAAAAAGTTTTCTGTTGGCTTTATGGCCTTTGGATCTGGTCCTGTAATGTGTCCAGTAACATAATGGTTGAAATAGTTTTCTGTGCCCTAGTTTTCTATGCTCTAGTCCACTCTGCAAATGCTATGTAGCTGCCAGTTTCTGTGCGAGAGCTTTAACTCCCTGGCAAGCCTTTTCAGGAAAAATCTTGCAGTGTTGACAGTGATTATCACATGCTATTATACCCCCTGCCAATGTCTCTTCCAACCGAATTTCAATAATGAGAGGCAAAAATCTGGTTATCACTATTGATTACACGCTGATAAGTAACTTCTGTGTGATCTGCTGTTTTCACTGTGGTAAGTCCGCATTGAGATCTGATGTGAAGACCTGCAGAAAGGAGCCCTGTATTCTGTAAAAACTTTCAATGGCAATGCCCAGCCCGGCAGCTACGTGGGCTCTCGCGGCAGGCTGCGTCGCGCTGAACGAGCCGTCTACGCTGACGGGTACCCAGCACTCTTGCAGCACCCTCCAGCACCCTGCCCCTTAGGGAGGGAGGGCAGTAATGGGTGAGACATGAATTGTGGTCTCACACTGGAAGGTGCAAGTGCGTCCTCTTACCTTGGCCTGTGAAACTGGTGCAGGTAATGCCTTTTAAAGTTCTCATGTGTTGAAAAAAAGGCACTCTTCTTACCTAAAGTCAAGGATAACATTCATAGGGCAATAAAACTCCAAAAGCGTTGGTCTTGGTTACCAGGTGTAGTAAGTGGATATGAAAATAGCGTGGGGTCATCAGACATTCATCAGCTTGTTCGTTTAGGAACCTGATCTGAAGCCCACAGAGATCAACAGAAAGGTAAATTTGCTTCAGGACCCTTTTGTCAGGTCCGTACTTCCCTTTACCTGATAAACGCACCGAGAAACGCCTGTCGGAGCTCAAAGCAGAGTTTCAGTCCTCAGATCTGTGAGTCTCTGTTCCAGGCATAGCTCCATGGCTGCTTGTGGCCGAAGTACCTATATCATAATGTTTGGTGCTCAGTGAAAGAAATTGGGGATTGAGATTAGAACAAGCATGTCCTGGGTTTCCTGCAGCAGTGAGGAGGCCAGCGCTTTCTGCACCATCGCTTACTGTCCTGCTAGCCAAGAGGTCTTGCCAAACGCTTGCCTGCAGCGCTGTGCCTGGTTTTGCAGGACGTGTCTTCTCCTGCACCTTGAACACTATGTGTGTCTTGAGCCAGGACAACCTTCCCAGACTTGCACTTGAGCACATATGCATTACCTGGCGGATGCTTTAGCTCCGCAAGCCAGTGGTCAATCTAGCAGAAATACAAAGGTTTCATTCAGCTGTGAATGTCTGTGGACCATCGCTAAGCAGTTAGCCATGGAAATAAGAAATACGGTGCATCCTGGTGTGAACTGGGGAAGTAAGCATAAGTAGTGAAATGCTGAGGGAAACGTACTATGAACAGATCTCTGATATCCCGTCTCTTACAGTCGGTTGCCTTGAGGATTACCTAGATTTTTATTTTTTTAATAAACTGGTTGCTGGATGGGTTTTAATGCTTTGCACTGAGGAGTGCTTTTAACAAGGAGGTGTATTTTATTGCAGGTGGAAGTTTTGGAAGGCTGCCAGGCAAAGCAGTTTATACAGAGGCTCCGAGTGAGTGCTACAGTAGTTGCAAATTGGCAGATCTTCTGTGCATGGATGCCAGCTAGCCAGTTCCAGTTTAACAATGGTGAATAATGAGCATTGTTTCTAAATTATTTTAAGAATAAATGCCATTAAGATTCTCAGAATATGAATACCTCATCTTAGAGAAGGAAATGATTTTAATTTGTTTTAATTTCACTATTAGGTCTGTTAATAAAAATGTCTATTTAAACCATTTAAGACATCCACTAAAATAGTAATTTTATGGAAAACTTCCAAAAGAACTCTATTAGTTTTCCTCTATTAAGGTAACATTATGGGCTTTTAATAGAGCTCTCAACTGTGGCAATTTTTATTGACCTAGTTATTAAATGAATTAAAATCAGTCCCAATATCTTCAAAATGTGTGATATTTTAAAAATAGAAAGGTAGTTTACTGCAATGGAGAAATTCCCAAACACTAACTTTACCACTCTTTGATCAGATGTCTTTATACACAGGATGAATTGTAGGTATGATTTAATTTTGCTTAAGACTTTCTTGGCATCTCAGAAAATGATTTTTAGTCTGTATGTAACCCTAGCCTTTCTGAAGTAAGGCAGAAAAATCAATTCTTATATGATCTCACCAACCAGCTGGTTCCATACAAATAAATCTCAGGATGGGATGCCTTAATTCTTTTAATGCTTTTTCTGCTCAATCAGATTGAATAAACGCAGTTAGGCTACCTACAGTGAATTACTTGTGGTTGATGATTTCTTTTTCCAAATTAGAAGTGAGACTAGCTATGATATTTTGTATTTCGCTTCTAGATTTTGTACGCACTATTTGTCTGTGGTTTTGGACAGAGACTACTGTGTTTCATAAGGAATTGCAGTGTGGTTTTACCCCTTGACTCCGAGAAAGACTAAATAGTTTTTTTGAAGAATTCAGACCTGGCTTGCTCTGACGGCTCAAGCGCCTGTGCAGTCTGGGGATCTCAGCCGGCATCTCAGCATGGTGTTCCAAGCAAAGGATGGTGACTGACAGTATCTTAAATTCTTCGTGATAACATGCACTTCTTCCGGTCATGGAGTTGTGCTCTATTTGTATTGCACAGCCAGTGTACACTCACAACATTTGCATGCTCTTTAAAGCACTGTGCCATTAAACAGTCAGTCCAGTGGTCCGCTAATGAGACTTCTATTTGAAAAGTAAAAGCAAAACAAATTAATCATGTTTCTGAGTATATTAATATTTAACTGAAGTTTATTTAAATGCCAGGTGAGGTTGTAGATGAATAATGTAATTTTTTTTCCAAGGGCTATTTTATATAAACCAGCACTGTCATGTTTTCAGCCTGCAAACCGATTACTTAAATGTTTGATTTGTGTTTTTCTTTGTGCATCCATTCATACTGCATTTCATATTCTGGACTGTCATGCTGACATGAGTCTGACCCGGCAGCACATCATATAGCATTTGTGTAACACGAGCTCTTCTTAATGACCCATCATCCTGAGCATTGAGCATAAAATAAGTAGTTGACCTAAAATTTCTAAGAGTTTCTAAGAGTTATTCCCTTGCTTATGCAAGTTGGTTACATAGAGGTGATAATGCCAACCTTTCTAACCCATCAGTTGTTAAAATGAAATGCTTGACTCCAAAAGATAAAGGGAAGGAGCTGGAAAGTGAATCTGTATTGCTACCATTTCTTTCCATGCTGTTTTGCTTAGGAACCCCAGATAGTTTACACTTACTTCCTTTTGTAGCTGCCACCAGAGAGACAGACACTTGTTCGCCATTAAAAAGTTGAGGGCTGAAATGACCCGTAGGTCATTTACTGGATTTCTGTGGAAGAACCGAGCTTGTTTCGAGCCACCAAACGCCTGGATGTGTCAGGATAACTGATCCCATGTTGTAGGGGTTAGCCATTTAGGTCTTGAATCCTATAAACAGGTGCTACTTTAGCTTTACTCCTAAACACACAATCCCTTTAATTCCTTTTCATTTACTGCTATGTTGGATCTGTCCAGTGTTCAAGTACCCCATTTATATGTTTGGATTTTCTGTGATGTGTAAGAACCCACATACAAGCATCATGGAAGAGGCAGACGTACCAGGAACTTCTTGGAACTGGGCTGGCAGAGACTACAGTTGATGGGCAAGAAAATAAAGCTGGATATGGAAAGATGAGCAGGATTTAAATGTGCCGCTGCTGTCGTTCTGGGCTGGAAAACGCCATGCTAGAAACTACGCGTGGGCCTGTCTGCAAGACCTTGCTAATCTGAAAACTTGAAGGTTGGACAGGAGGACAGCAGAGGGATGTTTGCTTTCAGCACTGTTCTCACACTGACAGCTGCATAGAGTGAAATGGATCCACAAATACGAATGCTGGGTGATTTCACGTAGCACTGTCATGACTTTTGCCACTTAGTTCAGAGCTAAGCAAAGCCTGACCAACACATCGATGCCTTTTTGCCCATCATGTGTTGCAACTTCTGACCTGAGAGCTAAATTTGAGTTTAATGTTTGTCTATTAATATTTTAAAAACACAGGGTAGCACAGTACGGTCCTATATGATTTTTTCCAAAGCATCAAATAACATGGTGCTGCTAGTGCATCTTTGCAGTCTGTGCTAAAAATTCTTAAGGTACTGGGGTACTTAAGGATCATTGTATATACCCCGTATATAAAACAGATGGAGCCCATAAGGAGAATCTAGCTTATAGTAAGTACTACGGGAATGTTAGGTCAGTTTTGATGTAGATAATAAATTCCTTTTGTGCATGTGTATCCGTTGCATGGGGTCATACAGATGTGTAACCACCCTACTTGTAAATCAACATTCAATGTTTTTTCGAAACAAAACCTTCTCTGCCTCAGCCACAGCTCCATGCAGGGTGCAGAAACTGGGTGAATTCCTGTGACCTGTTGCATGCAGGATATGCAGCTGAAAGGTAATATGCTCCCTCTTGAGCCTCATGCCTCCAGATCACCCCAGCCAGGAAACAGGCTCTTCAAGCACCAGAACTGGAAGACATTGCACCCTTCCCCAGCCATAGTCTTCCAAGTGCCTCAGTATATACTTGAAGCAGTATGACCATCTCAAAGCAAATTCCTGGGGTTTTCCAGGGTCCCTCCTTATTTCCAAAATCAGTGATTCATCTCAGCAGGGTAAACAGCACTGTTTTTTGCTTTCTCTCGTATCACAAGCTCTCCAAACACCCTGTGCTGCTTTGCTCAGAGTCTTGCCACTCTTGGTATGGGAACCTTTGCTGTTGTTTCTGCCATCTGGAGCAGCCTCCATGTATCTTTCTGCCTCATCAACTCTCCATCTCTTCAACTTTTGTCTTTTTTTTTTTTAGTAGACTTTCTTATCTGCATATGCCTCTTAATTTTTTTTCCTCACTCTTGTATTGGCCTTATGGCTCAGTGCCTTAATTTATTCATCATACAGTGTCTTTACACCACTGATTTCTATAATTTATACTGTGTACTGCCTGCATCCACTGCTTCCTTGTATCTAATTCTGTTCAGTGTTTGGGAATACAGTTGGTATGAAAGGCAGTATATGCTATGAAGTTGTATTATATTGTACAGAGGTACAGCAACATCTGCTGCTATGTATATAAATATTCTAACTTTGCAACATTTCAATGCAAGTAATTTGGCCTATTTTTAAGCAAAAATGGCCAGAAAAAAATGTTCTCTGTGATAAGATGCATAAAATGAATTCCAAAGTAGAAGTTGTAAACTTCAGGGATTAATTTCCAGCACAAGTTTTACTCAACCTTGTGCTACACACACACACACACACACACACACACACACACACACACACACACTTTTGTCAAAAGTTTCAGAATCTGAAACTATGTGATCAAGTGAAACTTTTTTTTTGGTCCCTTTTCTTCACAGTTGTGGAGGAAAACTTTGAAAAATTGGTTCTCCTCTCAGCAGGAGAGCTTTGCTGTGGTCTATTGGATATTTCCATTTCTGGGGATGCAGGCTTCCTTTTTGCATCTGTGCTTCGGTGCTTGCAGTCAGCTGTGGGCACAGCCCTACAGCTACTCTGAACCAGTTTTTTGCCTTGCTTCTCACTTGAGGGGGTCACCTTCAGTCCTCAGTTTAGAAAGCAGTTTTGAGAAATTTCTCTCTTAAAACAAATATCTATGGCTTGACTTGTTCAAATCAGAATTGAATTCAGAATTTAATCTGCAGAGTTCTGATTAGTCAAAAAGCTTTCCTAATACTGTTTTGTCCTCCAAACTGCGTATGTGTGCACGTGCATGTGTATGTTCCCTGGACAGGAAGGCCTTACCTTTCAAATCTTCTCCGAAAGCTCAGAGGTCTTTCAGTGCCTGCAAACCTGCCTGACTGGGCACGACACTGTAAATGCTTGACTTCAAGCTAGCAGGTGCCTTCCGCTAACTGGAAGGACTGTGAAACTCTACAGGCTTTCCAAGATCTGACTTGTCCAAAAATTGGGATAATCAGTATTTAAATGTTCAGCTGTCACAAGCACTTGTGCATGGTTTGTGTTGCTGGCTGTGATCAGGACTGGCAGTAGGATCCTCTCCCTGCCATGTCCCCTGAAGGCAATTCTAAGGGATTGTGAATTTGGCTAAAGCAACATCATTTTAATGAAGAAACCAATATCCATTGATTCTGATTTTGTTGATTTATATGTTTAATTATTTGGCATTCTTCATCCAAGCTGTAGCTGTCAGAACTTCCTTCATGAGCTGGGCTAGAATAAGAAGAGATAAGTATTTAAAGGAAATAATTTAAATATGAGGATGTTGGTAATAATACTGTTGCACAGCTGAACTCATTTTATATTTGCTATTGTATTTGATTACTAATGAATGCAGAGGATTCATCTTAGCAACAAACAGAAAAGGGTGAAAATTTTTATATTAAATCAACTAAATGTTTAAGTGAGTCAGCAGAGGTTGTTTTAATGTTTGGAATGCAAAATGTGCAGCTCATAACCATGAAATTTACTGTACCTTTTTAAAGCATATTTCGATTGTAAATGTATGTGTGAGATATTAAAATGCTTAGTTTTTAGGTCGAAATGGGCAGCCAATTTTTTAAAATTTGTGACATTAATGGCTGGAAATGTAATGCTCCTGTTGTGAACTGTAAGCAAACTTTTTGCAGATTGAACATCTAATGGCACTTTCATACCATTATCAAATGACTGATAGTCATTGCAAGCATTTTAGCAGCCTTTGGATCTGTTATATTTTTAATTAAATTGGCTGTGAATTGCATAAGTAGCAAAGGTTGACAAACTAGCACTCAGTGCGGCATGACTGTGTTTCTTAGTGCAGCTGTCACAGGACATTCATGATCTTGGTTTCTTTAAACACTCTGTAGTTCTCTTACTCTGCATCAGATGTTGACTTGGAACAAGAGGCAAACAATCCCAGAGAGCAGGGCCGGATACTACAGAAATAGCTCTGAGCAGCACGGGCAGAAATGGCTTGGCTTTGTGCACACGTAGCTGCCCGACCTCCCCAGCGCAGCCAGCTGAGGCATGACGTGTGGCTTGGTGGAAAATGTGGTCTCTGTGCTTAAGGCTGAAGGAGTTGTGTGTAGTGTGTGTATGTGCGTGCTGCTGCTAACGTCATGCCCTACTTGCTAGTTGAGAGATGTCAGTAAGGTCTTATGAGCGTATCATCAAATATGTTATTGGAACAACAGCTGAGGTCCCTTCAAGGAGGTTCAGATGCCCTTAACCTCCTGGAGGGTGATACTGCGGCAGCTGTTTGTTTGCAGAAAGGGAAGTGAGAAAATGCAGGCCTTACCCTAAATTCACATGCCGTCATTTTTCTTAAGATATGTTTATGCCACCGCTGCCTTTGCTATCGGTGCCTCTTTATGATTCCTTCTGTTACGCTACCACTTCCCATTCCAGCCTGGTAGAGCAGTGCAGCGCAAACACAGGAGCACGTGGTTCTTGCATTGCTGTTTTATGTTAGTTTTGAAAGAGACTTTGCGGATGAAAGAGCATAACTTACACCAAACTAGTTCAGCCTGCCCAAAACCATGGAGGCTGTCAATGGAAAACAGTGCTGTGAATTTTCTATATGTTTTTAAGAGACCAGTAAATGCTAAAAGAAACTGGTCTGTGATGTTCTGTATTCAAAGTGAAGATGATCTAAGGATGTGGCATGTATGTACCAAATCTTAAAGGCTTTAGTCTGTCTGGCCTTGAGCAGAACTGTTTTTGAGGTAAAGGCCTGAGAAAGGAGGTCCAAATTGGAGCCTACTTTTCCCATGAGTGAGGTCACTCTTCTTTTCCCATATGCTGCTGTCTCCCTTTTCGTTCCAAATGATGCACCTCACTTTCAAGCAGCATTGTAACATATTCTTCTTTAGGGAAACAGAAAAAGATGCAATTTTTAGGATCAAAAAAAAAAAAAAGGCACAAAATTAAGGTCTGCTACTTGCATACTTCCCTACTTTCACTGAGAGTAGCAAACCACAACTTTCTGGATTCCAGCGTGGGAGGGCATCTACCCCATGGAAGACAAAAAATGTGACTGTGACCTGTAGTGAGAAGAGACAACTTTGTCCTGGCAAATTGATAAACTAAAGAAAATTGCTCCCTGCTTCTCCCCCCCCCCCACCCCAGTAGCCTTCCATGCATGTTTAAAACAGGTCCTATGCACACAACAAAAATAGAACCAGAGGTGCCAGAGGAATTAGAAAAGGACAATGGATGGGGTAGAGGAGGAAGAAATTTAATTTTCATTCAAATACCCCATGACCACTTTGCAGCCCTGGAGACTGACCATGTAACTAAATCTCCGTCCAGGACATGCTCACGTTGCTGTGGCGCTGGCGTGATGCGAGAAGTAACCTGTGGTGGAGGAGCAGGCAGCTGCCTGATGCTCAAAGAACATGCAGCCCTGACTTCCGGGCTGTTTTGCAGGCAGCATTTCTTTAATTGAACTGTTGATTGCGCAGGAGAAATAATGGCTTTAAGAAGTGTCGTGCATATTCTGGTGAGGTGCTGCCTTCTCTCAAAAAGTTATTAGTTATCATTACCCATTTTCTCTGTTGTTGCCCAAGTGTCATTGCTCGTTGTTCCAGCTTTCAGGCTGTCCTTCAGTACTGAGCTGCTAGAGTTGATGCTGCGTTAGGTGCAGAAGATGCTGCCTACTGCTGGTTTGTCTCGGGGTAAGGAAGCCCACGACTTGAATGTCCTGTTTAAAATGAATTCTTTGGGCTGCTCTTTGTTCATAATGTCTTTCTTCTTCCAATATTTTCTCCTGATCTCTCAAAATTTCAGCACTTACCCTGCACTATTTGCTTGTCATGATATTTTTTCTTAAATCGAAGTATTGATGATGAAGCAAGAAGAAAATAAGGGACTCCAAAATAAGTTCAGCTTCACTGTGTATTCAGTGTAACAAACACTTGAAAAACTAATAGCTCTGCTCCCATGTATTAAAACTACTCATAAGTGGCAAATTGCACAGCGACTTTGCAGTCTAGAGGCTTTGCTAGAGTCAGCCTGTCAATGTGGCATCCGCGATGCACATGTAGATGCTATGTCCACTGCTGTAGCTGAACGCGTCCTTGTGCATTCTTGGCAGCCTTCCTCTCCCTTCTAGGACTTGCAACGTTTTCTTCATTTTTGACTGTCCACACACTTTTTTTTTTTTTTTTTTTTTTGAGTCTTAGCTGTTACGGAGCCCTTCTACCTGATGCCAGTTGGCACCCATGATTTGTTTTGGGTTTTCATCAAAGAAATATGGTATTTTTGCTGCGTGCTTGTTTCTACTTTGTTACTGTGAGGCAGCTGATCAGCTTTTCTGCTGGGTCTGTGGCGGTGGAAGAGTGAAAGGCGTTGGTGAAGTGCTCTCCTGTGACTTAGCTCAGGGAAGAAAGGCACTGAGGGAAAGCTCTTCAAAGGGCTGCTGTCTCTGGGCTTTAAAGCTTCACCTATCAACCCCGAGCCTGGCTCAGAACAGCAAAGAAGTGCTGGAGGATTCAGGAATTTGCAAGCTAATATATCTTTGACGAGCGCAGACATTTGGATCTGAATTCAGCCTCCATAAAGGTTAGCATGAGCCAATGGGGTCGGACTACTGCCTAATTCAGAAGGGTGGCAGCTTGTGCTTAAATGGATTAGCAGCTATCCATATCCTCTTGTTAGCATTTCAATTACAAATTAGTATAACATAAAAGCATGGTATAATTGTGCTGAAAATGAAAAATATCTCTTTATGTTGCCCATTTCACAGCCAAATTAGACTTGCAGAGCATTGTGGCAATGATAACTTTCTGCTGGGGGCGGGGAGAAAAAGATAAATGACTTCTAAATCACCACATGAGTCAGCCTGCAAGCTCTGAGTTTATTTGTAAGACATTTATCTCCTTGTATACTCACCAGGAAAAAAAATTATCATTTAATTAATAAACTTAATAGCCTGAGGTATGCTGATCAATAAAAAGTAGTATGCGAGAACAGGGCCTGATGCAATGAAATATTGAGTTGTCTGCAGACAAATCCATGATTTGCTTTAAAACTGATCGTGCTCCTGCCTAGTTAGTTAGGGGAGGCTGTGTGGCAAGATGCGTTGCTCTGTTGAAAATCAAATTGATAGACTAGTCTGAACAAAGGATTTGAAGCAGCTCCTTGTGCCTTGGAACAATTTCCCCTTTATGTTTTCTCTGTGTGACCTTTTGAGCTTTTTTTCCCCTGCTGGCGCTGAGCCGCTGAACTTGCTTCCACCGAAGCCAATGGGTGTTTTTCCACTAACTCTCGTAGACCCTGGCCGGGTTGAATTCAGCAGCCACTGGGCCTGCCTTCCTGCTATTGCCTTTTGTGATTTTAGATCGAAGCCCACGCTGGCTCCAAGGTTATCCCAGATAATGCAGAATAACCAACAACTAAATGTGCCCCGATATCCCATTACCAGCTGCTGGGATGTGTGCGGTGGCGGCAGCCAACAGGACGGCATTTGTTTGCTTTAGCCATGGCTCTGAGATGCGGCCCATGATGATTTCACTCTTTACCGAGGTAGCCAAGGGCTGATCTAATGGAGAAGCGGCTGCTGGGAGACACATGCAAACGTGTCATTTTTCTTGTTTGTGCTGTACTCTAAAGGAAAAGGCCTTAAAGATACTGTAAGGGTACTGTCTCTGGAGTCACACAGGAACAATGGGAATGTTCATCAGTTCGCATGGCCCCAGTACATTGTTAGGTAGAAATGGAAGCCATGTGAGACACCTCTTCTCAGAGACAAATGCATCTAATTAGCCCCAGATGTCATTTCTGACATCAAAGCATTCAATTAGAAGAAACAGTGCTGTGGACACTGGGAAGATCACTGATTCTTCTCAGTGCAAATTTCCAGGACTGTAAATCTCAGTCCCTTCTCTGTCCTCTCACCGTCATTCTCGATTGCCATCATGTGCATACTTTTTTTTTTTTTATCCCCTCAATTTTATGGCAGGGTATGCTAAACTTCACCACAGAATATTATCTTCTCTTACAGACGGTCACTGTAATGGTGTTCATACTCTCTGTCCAGGGTCTCTGGCCACGATTTGTCCTTCGTTATATTCAGCTATTAAGTAGCTCCAGTGGTGTGTTGTGTTTCACCTGGAGGAAGAGAGATTCCAGAGAGTGAAAGGAGTGAATGCAACCTGGTCACTGCAAACATAAATAGGTTACATGTGCTTTTGAGTGCCAAGTACAGATACCTGGTTACGTAGGAGATGGCCTGGAAAATAAATTCCAAGGTATGGAAATGTATTAATTGGGATATATGAGAGACAAGAAATTTAAAAACAAACATAAAGGAAACTGAGATGGAATAGCTATGCAAGACAAACATATTCAAAATCGCTGAGAAACCCAGTGCTAGAGAGAGGATATTATGTTAAAATTTTGTATTCTGGCAAGTCACCCCTCTTGGTGGGAAAGAAGGGGTTACCACTGATACTGAATATTGCACTGATGGTGGCGAGAACAATGTGCTCCTGATTTTTGAAAAAACAGACACATAAAGAGAAAAAGAGGGGTTGCTAGAAGGTAAGGAGAGTACAGGTTTAGCTGATGTCCCCTGGGGAGCAGGTCAGCCACAAGCTGTGGTGTAGCCCAGCAGGTTACCAGTGGCAACTACTGCTCTGACCCCTGGCTCACTTCTCCACTCTCAGACACGGCCTACGTTAGGGCTTTTACTGTTTGTTCCCATACTTGCCAAAACCACATTGGGTGTCTCATTCAGTCGTGTTAGGTGCTGCAGAGCAATAGATGATGCTGACAGATATCCAGGTCTTGATACAGTGGTGACTGAAACTCCAAAGATCTGGAGCAAAGAGGAGCCTTTACCACAGTTTTCCAGGGGTCTGGTCCATCTTTTTTGTTCCCAGAGTGTCTCTTGAAGCTCAGAAGTGTGATGGAAATATTAGAATAGCTATTATTCCCCTTATTATTCCTTTCACCAGGTCAACGTAACTGCTGACATGCCAATTTTATTCTGACATTCCAATTTTATTCTCTGTTTTGTTAGTCATGAATCATGATTAAGATTAGTTTGTGGAGTACAGTCAAAGCCATCTTGTTTGGGTGAATCCAGGCTCCTCCCTTTCTTTGCTGTTTTTATCAACAATTATTATTTGCAGGTTTTCAGTCTGTTGTGTGAAAACACGTTTTCCCTATGCTGAGCTCACAATTACAGGAGACCTGTAGACCCCAATTATCAGAGTGGGTCAAAGAACATGCTAGGTGAATAAGAATGACGCTTAGGAGTAAACACTGCAAAATTTGGTCCTCACTTGCAAAGTATCTTTATATTTACCCCTTAAGCGCCATGCGTGTTTTCTATGTTGAGCCCTAATACTACTATAAGTAATACTAAATTTTCAGTAGTTACAGCTGAAAAATGACAGTGGAAGATTGAGTGTTACAATAGGAAAACCTCCTGAAGATGCAAAAGAGGTGCAAAGTATTTTTTCCTAAAACTTGTCAAAAATCTTCAATTTTGAAACTGTAGATAATGTTTTCATCAAGGTAACTAATGCTAGTTGTGAAACACCTTGAATTTCAGATTTGTCATTATTATTTCCTCAGTTTTAAACCAGCTCTGCACAGTTTCCTAACTCATACTATGAATTAATCTCTTGCCCTGTACTGTGCTTGGTACAGTGATATGTGAGCATCTAGGTCTTTTCACTCAATTACTTAAA
Source organism: Struthio camelus (assembly GCF_040807025.1). NCBI lineage: Eukaryota > Metazoa > Chordata > Aves > Struthioniformes > Struthionidae > Struthio > Struthio camelus. Next base: position 10,865,559 of record NC_090955.1, on the reverse strand, counting down.
TTAAAGCGAGAGATCTTACCTTCAAATGCAGACATTGAGTAAAACACAGCCACCTATGCTTTATGCTCAGAAGTTTTTTTATTACATATTTGCCTACTAGTGTTAAGTGCAATCCCATCTTAGCATTTAAGCTAAGTGAGTTCAAATCATGATGTCTTAAGCATTTGCTCAATATTAAGAGAGAACTTAAATGCCTTACTTAATTGGGACATGAACCAGCTTCAGATTTACTGACAAAATTGTTGCTATTCAGAGAAAATTTCCTTCTTTCCTAGGGTATTATTATATGGTATTTTCCTACTGACACCAAAATCAGCACAAGAAGATCTGCCTTAATGTGATAGATAAGCAAAGGCTTAGTGTGACAAGCTGGTACAAACCATTCTGCTTTCTTTAGTTAATTCTCGGCCTTTCCCTCTCCTGTGAGTAAAACAACCAACCTGCAGTGCTTCAGGATGCTAATTTTTTAGGAAGTGTTTTAGTGGAGAACTCTGACAAAATTTTTTGCAACTGTGTATTTATCCAAATTTATACCGATACCCCAAAATCCCCGAGAGGAGGTGGAAGGATCAAAACTCTTGACTTGATCTGTGTCACAGAGTCCTTAATATCTTATCTACAGCTTTCCTAATGTTCTCATTAGGACTATCCTCTAAAATGTCCCCAGATGTCTGAAACCACTCTCAAGTAAAACAAATAGGCATTTACCATTAAATGCTGTATCAGCAGGAACTTGGCCACTGTCACTTCCCATCCTTGACACTTGTCAAGCCTAACTTAAAAAAATAAAAAATTAAATGCATCAGTTCAGATAGTAGTGCCAGTGAGCTGTAACGGGAGGTGGCTAGCTGCTCCCCTGTGGGCTCAGCCTGGCCATAAGGCAGTGATGCAGTTCCTTCCAGCACACGGGCCAGCACCGGCTGGGCTCTTGTGTCGTGGGGAGATGCAGAGAGAGCTCTGGCAGAGTATGGTAGCTTAGGTAGAGCATCGCACAAAGGTTTGGCCCTGGACGCTCGGCCAGGGATGAAGGTGCCCACTTGGCATAGAGAATTTGAGCGTCCCTGAACTTGGATGAGTGGGCCAGAAACATTCGAGGAGACCAGTGACGTTTGCCAAAAAGTACAGGTAAAATCAGAATGGAAACCAGCTTTGAAATAAGACCGGATTAGTGCATAAATATGGTGTGGTATTGGTTGAAAATGAAAGTGGTGGTAATAGGATGAAAAAGAAGAGTTTACTTTTAGCTACTATTTAGGTTTTGATCCAAAATGAAGTCTGCTGTAAAAATCAAAGGCTGCTATAAGTTCAAGTAAGGGTAAAATGTTACAATATCAAGTATCCTCTGGCACTGGGTAAACTACTAGAGGGAAATGGTGTAGCAATAAGAAAAACCTTCATTATATCTAGAAATATAAGTTTCCAATGTTTGCTAAATTAAAGTTATTGATTATTAATATACTTTCTCCTCTCACTGGCTTATTTAATTTTTTTAAGCTTTCAGAATTCACTACGGGGTACCCTCAATTTGAGTGGCAATAGTGAAAGATTTAGGCTCTGTAGCACGCTGACTGTGCTGCTAGCAAAGTAAACAGCACTTTAGATAAGATTTGGGCTTGCAGCTTCACTTAATGAGAACATCATCTTTCAGGGCACGGATTTGCTCATGTAACCAAATAGGCCATGCATATCCCTATTTGTTATAAAAATTAATATACAAAATAAACCCTATTTATTTAACTATGTAGACATGTATTACTCTCTCTGTGTCCCTATCTTTGTAACTTCATTATAATATTACTCAGTGGCTCAGAGAAGAACTCACAGTGAAGCTCTGTGGCGTCATGTGGGTGCTTGAGATTGGGAAGAAAATCCAGCAGGCCTGATACGGTATCTCCACGTGTCTTTCTGCTGTAAACGTTCTCCTTTGCACTGAGCACTAGATCATATGCACAACGCACAGTGCTTAGCTCTAAAATGAGGTTAAAATCAGCAAGGAATAGAACATGAGAATTTGTACTGTGTGATATTTGATGATAAAATTAAATTGGATCCTTGTGGGAAGAAGGACAGCTATGCCACATTGCTGCGTGGATGCTGTTATCTACATGTGTGTTCATTTTTCTTAATGCTAAAATAATGCTACAAATATGCAGTGAAAAGGAAAGTAATGTAAGATTTATCTGCTTGAGAATGCTGCTCCTTTTACCACAAGTATGGCACAAAGCAAGAGCTTCCTCTCTAAGTTTCCCTGCTAGAGCAAGAATGATATTAAATTACATCTTTGCATTACATCTTGTTATGCAAACCACAAACAATACCAAGAAAAGCGGAGAAGAGTCATGAGGTCCAGCTCATGACTCTGCTACGGTTCCTACTATGCAGATGTGTTGAGGCTGGTCAATAATTTTCATGTCTTAGATGCATGTGAAAACACTTTGAGGTAATGCAACTAGATATCTGTCATTCTACCTCTGCTACATAATATGCAGGATGTATTATATGCAAAAGTGTTCTGCGTTTTACAGTGCCTGTTTGTCTCATGCTAGTTGCCTAGTGGCAGATAGATGGGTGTGGTGTTCTTTCCTTCCAGGCCTGTCAATTAACTTGCATGTTTTCCGAGTTTTTGTAATTCAGATAATGTAGAATTATGCTGATCAAGCTTTTCTTTCTTAATATAAAATATTCAAGCAATAATCAATCTTTAAAAATTCTAGTGACAGAAGATATAAAACAAATTTTAAAATGTGCTAATTGTAAACCTCTTCATGCCTTTGGAGTGCTGCGTAACAGATCATTTCCAAACAACTATGATGTGAAAAATGTGCGACCTTTTTTGGTTCATACATATATTGAAGAAATACAAAGCCAGTATAAAAAGAATTTTAATCGGTTTGAGATAGCAGCAGGAAATGATGTTCCTTCATTTGTAGAATCAAAAAAAAAAAAAAGGTATCTCAGCTATTAAATTTCGGAAAGGATTGCATATTTCAGTAATGCAGTTACTCATGTGTGAAATACAGAAAAATGTTAATTGAGGTAGACTTGTGAAGTGAAATTAGTTCCAAGTGGACTGTAGATGAGCAAAGGGATTTTTAGAAAATTGTGCCTCAGCCATACTTTGAGGTTAATTTGTTGAAGATAATTGGAATGTTAAATAGTTTCCTATAAGGAATAGCTGCTATGGTGTTCTGACACTTTTAGTCTGATTGAATCAAATGCTAATTACTAATATTGAGATTTATGCTATGCTTATTTATGTACTAGCCACCCTGATTGCTTCCTTGGTAATTTCTCCTGTTAAGGGAGATGCAGCCCTTCAGTCACCTGAAAGTAAGGGCTTGAGTAAGAGGAACTTCAGCAAGAGGAACTGCCTGTTCCTGTCCTTGTCTTTGTATCTATTAAGTCCCTGTTAAAAATAGGAGCAGCTGAACAGTGTTCAACTTCTAGTGTTCCATCGCTTGTTAAACCTTCACCAGTATCTTGAGCGTAAATGTAAAGTCCTCAGTGTGGTTCTTTGAGCAGGCTCGAAAATACTGATTTACCGCTGTACCCAATGTTCAAGCAAACTCTTGGCGTGGACATAATATCAGTGGGTTTGCAGCCCAATCCCCATACTGTGGTCTGGACACCTTAGGGACCTGATCACGGCTCAGTGGGCTTGAGTCAGCGAGGCTGATCCATGCCCCAGTGCTGGGTCCTTGGAGCAGGGAGACGGCTGCCTGGTCTTCCTGACCTGGGTTATGCTCCATCTCCTTTCCCCCGGTTTGGTAGGACACAATACTCACACTCTGACCCAGGAGAAAAGCAAACCCCACGCAGCAGGGTACCTTCGCTGCTGTAAAAGGAGAATACTAAAGTGAATTTTACAGATGTGTAAAGAAATGTTGCTTTACATCAGAAAGGCAAATAAAAATCCACAGCCAGTTACAGATTTCTTTTGCTGGTGCCTTTGTTTATTGCTGTGACATAAGTGTCCCCCGCATCTCTACTCTCTTCCTCGGGGTCTTCGGCTTGCATATTTCATATGCCCAGATGGCCTGCCTCGCTTTGCGGAGGCTGATCTTTGTGTGCGGAGAAGGTATGTGTGCCAGGTCCCATGCATGTTATCACTTATTTATTGCCTCCCTGGTGGCATGCTGTCGCCAACAGACATATAATTAGAATAGCTGAGACCGGAGACCTGTGGAAAGTTTGAGTGCTTTCACAATTGGCCAGTAATAGCTGTAGATTTGTGTTTGAATTTAGTATGAATTCCACTATTGAAATCTCAAGTTTCTTTCTTCACCAACATATTAATCTTTTATTCTTGTAAGTAGATGAGAACAGATCCAAAAACACAAGGATTTCATTTATGTTGACTTATTTGATGTTTTGCTATTAGAAACAGACTGCTTTTAGGGAAACTGTCAGTCATCCAAACAGAATACCAGCCCCTCTTTCCTCTTGCACTACCCCACATTCAAAAAGAGAACAAACAAAAGGAAAAAGTGAAAAGTCAGAATAAGAGAAAAACGTTATCAAAAACAACTAAGCCAACAACGTAATCTGCAAGTTCTGTGCATACTGTTACGATATCTGAAACATAATTATCAAGCTTAAGTTAATTAGACTAATGCTTAGAAAATCTGGCATGGCAGATTGTGGTAAGTAATTATATATACCGATTAAAAGATGTAATACACAGTGAGCAAAGGCAAAGGAAAACTCCATTTGATACAACCAGTGAACACAGACAATTAAGAAGTCAAGTAGATGAGCACTGACAAAGATAGTGAACTTTGTGGAAGAGATGATGGGCAAGATGCCAGTTTTCCAGTGGAACAGATTTTACATAGGATCAGTCAAATACTTGTGTTTTATGAAAATTACTGTTTCCTAATGGAAATATATAAAAGGCTCCCCTCCCTTTTTTTTTTTTTTTTTTGCATTATGATTAGCTGACATGGATACAAGGATAAGTGCAAACAAGAATGTGACATTAGAATACTAGTTTACATATATATAGAAGTCATGTAAATGGGTTTTCTTAAAAGCAATTCACAAGATGTCATGTGAGAAAATAAAGCTGTGGAGATGGTGTCTTCTGCAATTAAATGCAATGTAATAGTGCTTATGGGTCAGAATGAAGGAGGAGAGTTTGTGTGCCTTTGTACATCTCAGTATGTGCACTGCTGAGGCTAAACTCTGGAAGCACAAACTGCGAACATAATCTTTTTTGTGCATTTTGCTTGAAGATTGTTTTTAACAAAAAAAAAAAAAAAAAAGCAGACCTAAACGGGAGAAAAAACATAGCAGCAGACCTCTTAGGCAAGAAGTTCTGCTTGCAAGATACCTTGCTCTGAATTGGAATCATGTCCAAATGAATGAAATTATTTGTGCACGTCCTCCACAGAGAGCGTGACCATACAACCTATTCCCCAATCAACTCCCTCCTCAAGAACGAGAGCAGGAAACCTGCAAATTCCTAGTCTGGCAAATTGAGATAAAACAAGCCCATGCTAGATCTGTTCTCGTAGTGTTTAATCCACAAGGATTAGAGGTGAGCTTTCAGAGTAATGTACAACAGCTTCTCAGCTGAGCTATAGTTTTATTCATATCTCCTGAAAACTGCTTTGAATTCTGCTGGCCTCATTGTTCCCTAATGCATGAACAAACTGGTCGATTGAAGTGAAAACAAAGTAAGTTACTTTTTGTCTCTGAAACTTAAGAATGTTTGGGTAATTTTTTCTATCTTTGTACTCTTCCTACTGTTCATCACCCATGTTCATGTGATCACCACCCCATGCTTGAGGCACTGTAGGATTTTCTCTAGCTCTGAAGCAGCACGTTCTCTCAGTTATAGCAAAAGAAGTTATGTGATCTTCTTCCAGTTGACTGGCATAGAAATGGAACTCATGCAAATGTTGCAAACAAAAAAAAGTTCCAGTGACTTTTCCAGATGAATATTTCTAAAGTATCTATGTTCAAAGGCATCTTAATTCAGTGTAAAAGCAATGATACTGAGGTCTGTGTATTAAATATTGTTATCCAGGACATGCATTCTGCTATAGAAATGCAGGAGCATCTGGAAGGATATGACATGGACTATGGCAACTGAAAGTCTTACTAAACTGCCTAGGGAAAAACAATGTGTTTTTATCAAAAACACCTTCCTACTAGTGGAAGCTATCAGCTTTAATTAACTGCAACATGTATTCAGCTAAAATTAATTCTCCCCAAATTCACAGTCCCTTCACTGAAATTAATTGCAGAACTTTCTATTTCCAGTCTACTATGCCGTCCTTGTCCTTCAGCCTGGGCATAGCGTGGGTACAACTGTGGTCGTACTCCTCAGAAAAAGAATTTGAACAGAAGGCCAACCTTGCAGCTTGGCAGAGGAGCAAATAGATTCCTCCTCCTCCAGGCGAAGGCAGCCTGTGCCCCTCCACACCCCAATAAAGCCACTGCTACCCCCGGCAGAGTTTCACCAAGTAAGGGCTCCTGTGCTGGGCCCGTTGCCAGTGACTTCTGTTCTCATTTGGTTTAGTGTATCTATTAAAAGGAGAGGTTCATCTGAGGGATGAAGGAGCCTGCTTGAACAACACCAAGTTGTTCCCTGCTTTCCTCCCTCTTCCCTATTCCGGGTCTTCCTACCAGTGCGGCTCAGAAAACGCAAGGACATCTGCAAGATGCATCTGCATCTTGCATCTTCTGTTTCCATCCATCCATCCCAAACACAGGTCTTGGACCATATTCTGCTATGGGTAGCTTATTTTTCGTGAAGTTTGCACAAGAGAAGAAAAATAAATTAGGCAAAACCCCATGTGATGTCTGCTATGAAAAATTCCCATTTAAATATTAAGGCAGTATTAACTGGCTCGCAAAAACTGAAAGAGATGATTGACCATCTGGAATCGCCACTACTGCTCCCATATCTGAATCTGATGCCATATACTACCGTCATAACATCAAGAAAGTGCAAGCCTCCATTGGCTTTTATATCTATTCTAGACATTGAAGATATTTTGTTTTTCTTTTACTGCTACTTTAAGAGATGAATTTGCAGACTCTAGGGCGTTTGCCCTTGACAAAGCTTGTCTGGTTCGTATACCACTAGGTCAGTGGAATATCAATAGATTCTTAATGCAGTCTGTCTTTTAGAGTTTCTTTCATTTCTCGGAGCAAGAGTAAATGTCATTCATATTGGCAGGTTATAATGGGAACATTGAGATACTAATTTTTAAAAATATCCACAGTTTCTTTTAAATAGTCTTGATCTCCCTCCTGTGTGTCCTCAACCCTTCTATAGCGATTACAAAGTTAGCTATCTCTGAAGAAGCTAGAAAAGGTCACTGTGTTGTCTTTTCTACCCCATGCCTCCGTGAAATATTCATGGCACTGCCCAGGTATTGGGATCGGGTTTAATGTTTCGTTGCATCACCGTCTGTTTTGTCATTGCAGTTGTTGTTTTTTTCCCCTTGGTGGGGGGCGAGGGAGTGTGGAGGCAGCAGTGAGTGATGCTGGCATAAGGGTCTAGACCTGATATAAAAGATGAGCACCAAATCTGCAAGAACAGAGTAGCTCATCTGATCGAAGTATTTTCTTTCTAACATTAGAAGCCTTTCTGGTGAAAATCTGCCATTATGCATGTAGATCACCTGTGGTAGACAGTCCCTGCCTCTCCTCAAAGGCTATGAAGTCACATTAAAGTAGGCTTTTATATTATATGTAAAGTTCATTCATATAACTTGGCATAGGCATCGAAATAGAGCTTCTCCCTGAGACAAATAGCATTAGCAAGTCCCAAGGACATATTGGGCAGTTTTCCACACTGTCACGGTGACTTAGTGACAAAGGGCAGCACAGGGAGAGACAGAGCACCGGGAGGGCTTTGCTCTGGGCACCATTCTCTGTGGCTGCACGACTGTTGGTGGCACCTGGGAGGGAGTGCTGCCTCCGCCACAGCCCAGGGGCCACCATGGTGGCGCAGAGACCTCGTTTTCTCATTGATGACTTTTAAGTTTTTGTGGCTTTATTTGTAATATAACAGTGGTATTTGGCCCAGAACGTTTTACCAGGATTTTTCAAATTCTTTTTGATCATCTTGTTCTTTTCCAGTATTTCCCTCTTATTGCTGTTGATTTAAATGTCATGACATTTTAAACGTGACTTATTATTACAAAACAGTATATAAAACAATATGCTGCATAATAAATGCAGCCATATTTTTCAGAGGGAATGTTAAACGAGAGAGCAATTTCTTCCTTAACATATTTTAGTACCTACTTGCTAGAGGGTAGTGGCCACTTAAATCCCAGAGAGGCAATCTCTGAGGCAAGGCACCTTTGCATGTGCAAGGATGAAAGCTAAAGAAATAGCCGAGGGATGCCTGGGAGGAGAGGCAGTCCCAGGGAGGTAGCTGCATCCAAAGGAGCCTTGATCCTGGAAGGATGGAGGTGCTGCAGAGTGGCCAAGACAAGGCTTTGCTCCCCAGTGGCTGGCATGGGCATGCACAGGGGACTGCATCAGCAGGCTGACAGCTAAAATCGGACGACTTTGGTGACTTTCGGGAAGGTCGTGCGCAGCGAGAGCTGCAGGGAAAGGAGACAAGACCGTCCTGTGAAGGCTGGCTGCCGGGTGATGGATCCCCTGAGATACCAGGGCTGGAAGCAGGCAGAAGACTGGGCGTTGAAACACCAGAGGTTTTCCTCATTCTTGCAGCACGTCTCATTTTAGACATCTGGAATCTCCTTAAAAATCTCCCTGTAGTTGAGTGAAGAGGGTGACTCAGAGTAGGAGTTACTCCAGGGCACATTGAGTCAATGTTTTCTTCTGACTTTCAAAAAGGGTTGGGAGCGGGAGCAGGGGAATGTGTAATGGGATCTGTTTAGTCCGAGTAAGCTCGGTCCTCAGAGAGGAAGAAGTCTGTTACCTGCTCTGGATGTGTGTGGGCTCTTCCTACAGCTCCCAGAGACGGGGTGAGGGAGAACAAAGACTCCCCTGGGAGATGGGGACAGCGTTTGCCTCCCACCTCCTGTGCTGAACTGGCCTCTCTGGCTGTGCCGTGGGACGTTCAGCCCATTTCCTTTGTGCTGACAGAAAAAGACAAAGAAAACAAACTGAATCAACCTCCCTAGCACAAATGTGTCTTCCTTGACATGCCGTGAATCTTATTGAGTATGCTCTGGGTACGGCAAATATTTGTCTGAAGTTAAGAAGATTAGCAGGGGAAGTAGTGACTTTGAGAATCCCTGGGTAGGTAACTCGAGTACATCAGCCTGATATGGGCACTTAAGAGGTTATCTCCGCTCTTGGGGTGGGACGTAGAGATTGTTCTGCAGCTCTAACCTTTTGGGAAAATGCTTTCAGTCAAGTGATACATGCACCTGCATGAAATTTTTGAATCACCAACTCTATCCTTGATTAAAGTGCTCTTCCGTGATTAAAAATAGCCTTTTTCCAAATGAGTGATGTTGCATGGCAGGCTGTGCGCGCAGGATAGCATTTCCTCCAGCATTATCACATTGATGACATTGCCATTTCTTACCCAGGGCTTTGGGCAACACATTCCGTTCCTGTAGGCACTGCTCACTAGCAAATGCCATTAGGAAGTTGCACGCATGCACCTTCCTTGTCTTTCCAGGTGAGGAAAACTGCAGAGGTGTTTATAACGTTATCTGCTAGCTGGGAGGATAACGGGCAACTTTTTCTACTTTATGTGGTGAAAATGTATCCAAACCTACTTCTAGATGCTTGCCTGGCTTCGTATCAGATTGCAAACAGCAGTCCTCCAAGTCTTCAGCAGGGCTTCTTACCCCAGTGGATGTTCCTTCAAGTATCTCCTTTGTAATGCGTTCACTTTCCACGAATGTTATCTCCATTGGAGCTAAACTGGAATTCTGTCAATCTTCGAGCTCTTCAGAAAGCAATCTACATATTTCACCGAATCGCAGCTGGAAAGTCTGTGTTTTGTGCACAACCGGAGTTCGGTTTGTGGGCTCGCTTTTTTTTTATACATTCAGAAACAACTTTCTTGGGATGCTTTTTGCAATTTGTTCTTTTTCTTGTCATGCAAAATTGTTATGAACTAGCTTTTGCAGAGTTTATTTCAGCAAAGCACTTAAACACATATGCTTAAGAGTTTTACTTAACCTTTACATGTATTTCCACAGAATCCTCTTCATCTGAGTGCTTCACTGAAAAGGGTGCAGTTATTCAGATGCCTGTGACAACAGTGAGGTTGAAGTCTTTCCCCCAAGCGCAATAATAAAACTGAAAAAATATTTACAGTCATTATGACAACAAGTAGATGAAAAAAAAAAGCACCCTCTTTAAAACGCAGCAACAACACGGCTTTGATGAACTGTGTTTTTTCTATGGAATGTATGCTTTGCAGGGGTAATATCAGCAATTGTGAGGTAGCAGTATATTTCATGAGTATGTGGGGAAATAATTGGAGAATGATTTTTCCAGCAGATAGTTAAAACTTTTCTAGAACGCAGGTAACCTACTTTGGCTTTCTTTTCCATCTCCTTAAATAACACGTAACAGCAAGTAACAAAAACCCCCGAATCAGGAATTTGTGGCTGTGTTTATGCACAGATGCAGATATTGATATGATATAGAATCCCAAGCAAAGTCAGCAGATGAGGAAATTATGGGATGTCTGGTTTTATTCTGCAGTATTCACTGTAAATTAAAGCAATTACACTGCAGCAGCCTTGTAGCTGTAATTAAACATGAAGACAGGCCTAGGGAAGGAGAAGGGCTCCGAACTGTGTGGGCTGCTGAGGTTGCAGAGCTGTGGCAAAGGCAACTCGGAAACGGGTGTTGAGATCCCGCTGCAGCTGATGCGGTCAGCCAGGCCCTCACATCGTGTTAAAGCAGAATAGCTAGTAGGTTCTCTCTCGTGTGGTCAGGGATGAACGTGCCATGCTTGCTTTCCAGCTGTGTCTTGCTTTTCCTGGGGTCCTACCCCTACCATCCTCTGTTGTGTCCATCATTCCTTTTTTTATTATTTCCAGTCAGGTTGAGACTTGAGCCAACATTGAAGGCAAACGGGATGAGAGGCTGTAGACCTGGACTGGCAGAGGAGGCTGCCCACCAAAAAGCTCGCAGTCCCTTCGGCAAAGCAGCCGAGGGTAACGAAAGGGTAGAACATGTCAGGAGATACGAGGGAGAGCAGTAAATGTCACATTTAATTACATTACTAGGAGGGGTGGAAATGCAGGCTCTCTCTGAGGACATAAGCTAAGTATTAAGAGAAGTGAAGGGAAAAGAAGCACTGAGGGAAAAGAGTGAGGAGGACAAGAGCAGGGAGAAGAGGGCAAAGGAAGCAATTCAGGAACTGAGTTGATGTAAAGACAGGGCAAGAGGAGGCAGAGAGGCTACAAGGCACCACCAGGGCGGGAAGGTCTTTAGTATCAGCAGCGGGCTGAGGAGTCCCTGGCCAGCTCGGCCCTGTGGCTTTCGTCCCCTGTGGCAGGATGCTTGGGTGACAGCCCCTCATGGCTTCTTGGGGCAATGCGAGGACAAGGGCAGGTGGTGCTGCAGGTGCGTGCTCATTGCCCGGCACTAGGGCTGTCCAGGAGCTGCAGGAAGCACTCCGTGCAGCAGCCCCCTTCCACCCCGGCCACCCCCATCCCTTCTGTCTCCCATCTCCAGAAATGGATTGCAGCCAGAGAGGAGACTTTCAGCCTCCTCATGGTTAGTGTGTTAATCCGAGGCAGAATTATCATTCTGCAGATGTCACCCAAGTGTGGGAGTTCAGTGTGGAAAAGATAGCTGGGATATCCCAAGGTATACTGATAAAAATGAGCACCGCCACTTGGGTGGTGGGTAGTATCTGATCCAAAGTGCTGGCAAAACCTGGCTCTTTTTTTTTTTTTTTTTTGGATGCTGGTTTGATAATGCGAAATCATAGCATATAATTGTCGAGGCAGTTGCATTTGTTGCGGTGCAGTAGTTTGGCACAATTACTTTCCACCACTCTTTTATATTTTATTTAAATGCTTTGGAGGTTATAAATTCTTACGTATATAAACAAGTATCAACAGTAAATATTCATGGAGAATCAGAATAGTGCTAACTACCATAAAATCATGTTTCCAGTACTTTTAGCTAGTTCTCTACATTCACCTAGGTTACTTTTCTGTTGATGTTATGGGATAAGTTGAAGAAACTATAATACAGATGTCACTTAAAGCAACTGCCGGTGCTAGACCTGGGTTCACCATAGTCGGCTGCGTTGTGAATTCTGGGCTTCTCTCAGCAAAGGGCAAGAAGCAGAGGTTCCACAATGCGAATGTGTTATAAAACAATATTATGTTTCCCTTAAGAATTGCAGTGATAAAAACGTAAACCATTCTGCAGCACTAACAACTTTAATAAAATAACATAAAGCACAGCTGTCAGGTCTGCCAGCAGCTCACACTGGGAGACATGAGTGAGAAAATGAACGCTTTTCCCAAGCAGAAATATTCAAAGAGCTTCACTGTTTGCAAGTAATCAAGACTGACAGTCATAGATTATTGGTGGAAGAGCATTTTCTGCTTGAGGTGAAAGAAGAGGATAATTTATCAGGAAGCCCAAGAAGGCAGACATCAGCAATGATCTTCTTGAAGAAGGGCATGTCTTAGAAATAGTGTATTTATTTGTACTGCAGGGCGAGAGGATGTACTAGGTCATGAACAAGAGTCTTAGCGCTCGAAGAATGTTGAACCACACAATATGTAATTTGCTGGGCAACTGCAATTAGAGAATTGAGTAACGTGTGTCTCAGTGTTTGCCCAGAATGTTAAAAAAGTTTTTAACGTAATGGAAACTGCCCAAAAGCAACATTCACTTTCTTTTCCATCCTACCCCCTCCCTTCAGAGTTATCTAACTGATTAGCCACACTAATTTGTTTGCTTACCTTTTTATTAGTTCTTGCATTTCTGAGATACCTCTGTATTTCTGGGAGCAATAATGATTTTTCTTTTGGTTTCAGAGAGTCTGAGGGTTTCTGAATTCTGCAACAGAACATCTCTATGTGATGTGGTGCTTTCACGTTACCTTTCTCTTACAGAAGCAGGCAACGTATCAGCAGTTTTAAAATGTTAATTAGCTTGGCACACTACAGAAAAGTATTTATAGACTGCCGCGTGACTGCATCGTGCACTGCCTGCGTGTCGGCGCTGCACCCGTCTCTGCAGCAATGCAATGCTGTCTGTAGGCAGCCTCCTCCAGCAGAGCCTCCGCTTTGCGATGCGGGAGGAATTGCTGACACAATATCCAGAACTTCTACTTCCTTGCTGCAGTGCAGTCTGGATGGAAAAGATTTGGTTATATTTAGAAGATGAAGTTCATGTCAATATAAAATACCATAGAGGTCCATTCCTTTGTATTTGTCTCTGTTCCTGTCAGGCTTCCCAGGTGCACTGAGGGAAGCATCTAGCTTTTTTATTGTGTTATAGCTTCCTAATTTTTCTTTCTTTCACTTAGCATAGGCATTGCGTATTCGTACCTGCATTTGTCCACCTCCCCTTTTGCCAGCGTTACCCTAACAGCACTGAGAGCACACTGTGTGTCCTCGCTCCTCTGTGTCTGCGGGGAAGCTCAGGTTGAGGTCAGGCAGCAGGTCAGGTATCCACCATCCTGCACTCGTCGGGAGCGCACCTGCCTAGCACTCTCTGGAGCTCTGCAAGAGCCGCGAGCGGGGTCCTGCTGCCCTGAGCATGTCCCTGGAAGACCTGCAGCAAATCTGTGCCATTTACTCAGGTGAAGTGATTTGAAAACTGAGCAGGAGCTTGAGGGGTTTGCACAGAAGCGACTGCTGTAACTTCTGTGTTGGCTGCTTTCTCCTCACTTGAAACAGCCGCTGCTTATTGCCACTGGAAACTCAAAAATCTGTTCTAGAAGAGGTTCTGAAGCTGCAGAGTTGATGGAGCCCTGAGCAGTTTCTCCTAGAGACTTTCACTGCAAGAAGAGCAACGGCTGTTGTTTAGAGACCTATGTGTGATATGGAAACCTTGTTCCGGTAATCGGAGAGAAGGTAGCAAAAGTGTTTTTTTTTTTGAGAGGATGTGGATAAGTCAGTCTTCAACTCCAGTCAGATTGGCCAGGGACATCTGTTTAAAACTACTCTAATGGAAAATAATATCAAGCAGGTGATGTGGGACTCTAAATAAAGTATTCTTTTTTTTTTTTCTTTCTGAGAGCTATCAGCTTTTCTAGCTTGCTAGAAAATTTATGTAGAATTTTCTGCAGAAAATATCTCAAGATAGTCTGTATTTGAATATGTCTGTCTGAGTAGAGACATCAGCTAAAGTTCTCCAGTCTGAGTCTGTCTTACTGGCTAAAAAACAAGGGGCAAATCACTAGTCTTTACAGATGGGTAACTGGAAAGTAGAGGTATCTGTTTTTCCTTTGCTTTGAGCAGAACCTTGGAGCATCCTGCAGGTGGAGGAGAGCATTGCTTCCCCTCAACAATCCAAATTTTCAATAGCAGGTCAGATGCTTATAGAGATGCGCAGCTGGGATTTGCATACGTGTCTGGATAGGAAAACACTCCAAGACACAGAAATCCCTTAGAAACAAGTATTGATTGTTAATTTTGTTTCACATACGAATGCAAAATGAATGCAATTTGATACTGATAGTTTCTTCTTTCCTGAAAATCAGCTTTCCAACTCAGCCCAAATATTATGGAGATTATCTCAGCCTCTTTAACAAATAATGTTTTACTAAACTAAGTATTGCTTACTCATGCTCTCACTTTGAGAGCTGAGCCTTCTTTAAAAGTACCTTACATAAGAACCCATGAGATAATTCTTCCGTTTATTGGTACTGTTGATTTTGAACATGCCCAGTGTTTAACATCCAGAACATCCTCTATAGAGCCAGGCTCTCCATAATTTAGTTCTGTTTCCAGCTGGCCAGCCGTGTGACTCGGCTTGTGCTGGAAAGGCAGGATGAAAACACCTAAGTAGGGTAGGCAGCCAGCAAAAGCAGTTTTCCAAATCTCTGTGGTGATGTTTACGTAATACCAAAAACTGAGAGTCATTGTGGTGCTAATCACTTACTGCATTTCAGAAATTACTGACACAGCAAGAGGTTTTAACAGAGATTAATCCTGGGACACTGTTTGGGCGGACGTAGCTAATTTATAATGGAATAATACTCATCAGTCAAAAATGAGTAAATGGGCTGTAGTAGTGAGTTAACGCTACAGTCTGTGGTTTATCGTACCCAGTGTATCCACACAACGTGGGTACATGCTTTAAAAGTGAGAGGCACGTGTGAGTAGGGGTGATGAGTAGGGCTGAGTTGCTCTCAGGTATTTCTGTGATGCTTTGCTATACTGTACTGCAGGCTGTGTACCAGCAGCCAGGGCTATCGAAGTAGACTGGTTTTCTAGGCAAGCTTTGAGAATTCGTTGCCGCTCCCTCTATATCTAGTTTAACCTTAAGTCAAAGATTGATTATTTTTAAAGGTTAGCAGTTATGTAGCAAAAGAAACGCTCTCTCTCCGCTGCCAGCTTTGAGAAGTCACCACGGACTGTGATTTCTCACAGTGTTTTAATTTAGACAACAACCAAAGACATTTCACAGTATGCCTCCTTACTACTGTTCACTTCAGTTTCTTTGAGTAAGCAAAAGTAAAACTAAAAAGCAAATCCCCCCTTTGCTGGTCTCAGCAGCAGCTGCTGGTGCTGGTACTCAAGCTCTGCAGAAGCAGGCTGGCGAAGGACAACCACCACCACCAAAGCATGTCTCTGAAAGCACTTCTTGCAGATTAAGCAAGGTGACCCTGAGGAACGGGGGCTGCCCTCCTTTGCCTTTGGCTGCTGCCAGTTGTATCTCCTGCTGACAGCAGGTTGAAAGGGGAAGACGTTGCTTTTTTAGAAAACCAGCTTACGGCTCAGCGAGATGATTGATTTACCCCCTCAGCTTGTCGCAGTGCATCCTCTGTGAAGCGTGTGTGCTTGCGCTCCACGGAAAGTACGGGATAACGAAGGCTGCTCCCATAACGTGCTCTTGGGGCCAGCCAAACCAAGTTACTTCTGTGCAATACAGGCACGGACAGTGGGTAAGAGCAGGCGCACGGACAGGGCTGCAGCTCTGCCAACGTGTGGCCAATGGGTTTGAGTCCCTCCGCCTTTCATTTCCCCTCTGCAGTTGGGTAAGCAGGGTGCAGATCACTCCCACGCTGTTGGGGACAAACCGAGGAACTGAGGTGGCTCCCCAGGAACCACCAACTTTCACTTCCCCCTGCAGGAAGTCACCCAGGCTCAAATGTGATACAATTTGCATTATTATGTAGAGACACTTCACAACCTGGCTCCAGAGTCAAGCACTGGAGACACAAATGATGTATGTTGATAGTGTGTACAGTGTACCTATTCCTATTTATTTTAATCTTTATCCATAATTCTGTAACATTATTATAAGATGGATTTATAACACACCTAGAGCTAGTGTAACAATGAAGATTAGTCCTCTACTAGTCAAACAGTAATACCCTTTATTTGCCTATAGCTATTGTATTGTATCAGTCTTGGCATGAAAGGAAATAGCTTTCTAATGCAGCTTCATCTGCTGAGCAGAAAGAAATCTGTGTTGCAGAATGGAAACCTGCATAGGACTATAGCTGGCAGCAAAATTCAGAGTAGGAGAAGCGCAGCACAAATAAAAGTATTTGTGAGTTGGATATATGCTAATAATCCTAGTTTATTGCTAAACATGCCATATACAGTAATGCAGTTTGCTTGGCAGATACAGTATTGTTTCATCTCTGCTTTTAACAACTGCTTCATCTTCTAGACTAAAATTTGTCCAGAAGTAAAAGGTGCAAATTAATTAGTTTCCAGCTTTGCTTGTGGAGTTAACAAAAAGTTGATGATATAATGTTCTTCAGAAGCACTGATGCTGTAATACAATCTGTGCTGTGCTTGGTACCTAGAGACACACGGGAAATCCTCAATGCTTTTGAGATAAAGCAACCAATTAATGCAAATGTTTCTGCTGTCTGTTGTAACTGTAGTCTGCACTTGATTAGTGGCAGACATTCTTTTGAGCGTACACGTGAACAAATAGTCGTTCAAGTGCTAGCCCAATATGTTTACTATAAAAGAGGACTCTCCCCTCTGCTGCCCTGTAGAGGCAGGGGCTCTGTTTGAAGTTGTCATATCTGGGATAGTATCACTTAATACTGACTGTATATGGGACAGAACTTTATTTTTGTGAGCCTATTTTGCAAGCTCGATGCAAAAATCATCTGTTTCACATACTTTTGATCTTTTCCCCACTGAATCACCAGTTAAAACATGGTGTGCTTAAAAGAAGAAAAGAGTTTATGTCTAGGGTAAGGACGTGTCTCGCTTTCAACAAGGGCAAGGAAGGACTAATAACTTACGTGCAGGGAGGAAATATATTTGTTCTGAACATTACTGGTACAAATTGCTGATGGGAAGCGGCTGCAGTCGGGCCTTGTTATCACAACAGGTCTTTGATGAGAAAGCCGGCCCCATGGGCAGAGGAAAAGCCAGAGGGAAAATTTTACATGAATTGCTGACAAGGTGCCATCGGCAGCTTCTCCCTAAGCTCACTCCACTGATGCAACAGGCGCTTCAAAATAACAGAGGGTGTTTGTTATCCTATTACCGACCAGCGTTAGCCTTTCAAACACTTGCTAGGTGTCTGACCATCAGCTCACAAAGGTGCGCTCTGTCAGTGCATGTCATTCACCCTGGCACCTTGCTTTATCCTAATAATTTCATCAAAGCCACTTTACGAATCCTACTACTGTCTGCAGTCTGAACAGTCCACCAGTGCTATCTTCTCTCCATCACCAGGTCCCTCCATCCCATGGACGCACAAATAGTTTGATTGGGTGAATACGGACACACTCTGAATTTGACAATAGGAAAAATGGAAAAAATAACAAATTCTGTTTCTTTTTTTTCTCCCTTTCCCCCCGAAAGTTGCAACGACATGACAAAGGAGAAGAGGATTCTCCTGACAAGTGGAGGACAGAAGAGGAGATGGCAGCCGAAGCTGCAATTCTGAAGAAGTATTTTCAGTAAAATTAGAGGTAACAATTTACACAGTAACTTGTTCATGAAATTGTGTTCAATCTTGCCTAGGTTTCTTAAGGGCAGAAGGAGAATATGTAGATGAGAGCAAAAGAAATGAAAGGTCTTAGGTTTATGTTGTTTCCAAAAGGACATGGTGCTTCAAGAGTGGCTCAAATAACATGCTCCCTCTTGAACATGTCAGCTCTTAGAGACATATTCAGCATTTATTTCCTGGAGAGCAAAAAATAGCATACCTGGAAATCAGAATTATCAGCTGTTACTTAAGAGCAGTGTCATTCCTCACATATCTTTCCTGTATTTTCAGAAGAGAAAATAGCCTCAGTATCTCTATGATGAGTTAAAAACTGCTGTATGTGTGTACACCTGAAAATGCATGTGCACCTGCATATATGAAATCCCAGCAGAATTCAGACTACAGAGTGGATAAGCAAATGCTAACTTCCTCCTCCAAGTCTTAACTCATCTGATCAGTTCAACTTTCAAACTTAAGCCTGCTGGAAAACTGACTGTTATGCTAAATTTTCAACTGACCCTAAAAGAAAAAAGTTTTGCAGGGAGGAATAGAGAAACTTGGCAAACGCTGACTTGGTACTCTGGAAATTACGAGGTTTTCATCTTGTAGCTGGAGTCTCAGAAGCCAGCTTCTCCCAATAGAAGTGAACTGGCCCCCAGAGATCAATATGAGTTAGGCTACAGAAATGATTCCAAAAGCTCCCTCTCCTGTGTTCCCCATATGTCGTTTGCCATCATCCAGCACTCTTACTCCTCTGTCATTTCTGATTCTTTCATATTTTTTCTTCTGAAGAAGCAAAATCCTATAAATATACCTCCTGTCTGTGACTCACTGCTTGCATCCCAGCTAGAACTATCTTGAGCTAAACCACGCTCGCGGCACACTTGCACGGCAGCTCTCAAGCCTCCTGTGCCATTCTGTCACCTCTGTTTGGGCTGGTTCGTGGGACTCTTTCCTTTCTGTTTTTTCTTGCATGATGATCGTCCTCTTGTCTGCCATGAAAGCATCAACTTCTCCAAGCAAATTAGCTCTTCTAACAGCTCTGTGGACTGGCATAGAGAAAGTTATGTAACAGATGTAATTCCCATGTGTGGAGAAAGCCTGTCCTCGCTATCTGGGACTGATCCAGTGGGGGAGCTGAGCACCTTCAGGGCCAGCAGCACAGCGTGGACTACGTAGCCAAGTTTCCACAGTGGCTGCTGGGTTTTTACATAGATATTCACTTTTCACCTTCTCAGAGATGTACATCTCAAAAATATATGACTTGGCCATAAAGAGCATATTCTTAGGTAGTACATAAAGCAAGCAGTCTAGTAAGAGAAGCACTATGTAGTGCTTCATGGATGGCACAGTGCAGCAAACAAACAGTACTTAGGATAAATTGGGCCCATCCTTGTTCTGCTGAGACATTGTTCCCCGTCATATATTTGTTAGATTGGGGTGGGGTTTTTGCTCTATTTACAAATGAATTTAAAGTGCATTCTTGCAGGGATTCTCGCAGGGGTTGGAATTAGGTCCCCACGAATCGCTAAAATGTTCATCAGCTCTTTTGATACTAAACAGAAAGCTGGATGGATGGTATAAATTCATTCCTGCAAGCAAATTCTTGTGGCTGGACTTTTATTTCCATTTATTATGAAAATAAATCAGCATATCTCTATGTGAGTAACCTCTTGATAAGCTCCACATGATATTAAGGTCATTACCTTTCCTAGAACAGGCCAATAAATTAAATCTTAGTGGCATCATTTTCATGAGACTATTTTGTCTAGTATAGGCAGTCCCTCCAACCCTTGACTCCCAGCCCAAGACATCACTGTCAGTCTCTTCTCCCTGACATTGTTTTGCTTCTGAAGCTTTAAAGCTCAGAACTTCAGATGAAGGTGCATCTGAGCATCTTCTGAATTGTTCAACCTTTATGTACTCTTAGCAAATTAATGAGGTTGTAGACATTCTCCTTCAAAGCTATTTTTTTTCACCTACAGAGGATTTATTTTGCCATTTGTAAGTTTACCTGGACACGATTTGACTTGGGATTTTAATGCAGCACGAGGAAAGTCAGAAGGAGCTGAATGTGGGTGTTGTGGAGCCAATAAGCAGCTGTGTTTAAGGCCTCATACATTACATTTCTACTACAAAGAAGTCTCAGTTCAGCTAGTCTACCCTTTCATTTATTAACAAGTGCTTCACCAACTGTCACATCTCCTGTGTGACTTGGCTAGGTATAGTAGGGCCTTTTACCTGTATTTACAGACTATCTGATCAAGAAGGACTTGCAAGTGATTTCCTTTTTTAATAAGAAACATTTGATCAAGGCAAGAAGCTCTTGATTCCCTTGCTAATACATTTGCTGCTGCTGATCCCCCATCCCTCTTGCTAGTTGGGTAGCTATGGCTGTGTACTTCTGCACTAGTCCCCGATGATCAGAAGTATCCAACCACTTGGTAGAAGAAATAAACCCTGCTTAGTCTTGCCAACTAAGTTTGCAGTGTTAAGAAAATACTTGTCGTTAAATGATTTGTGTGTACAGTTGCCTAGAGTAGGTGAAACTGAAATCAGTGAGCGAATTTGTGTTTTCCATGTGTTTCTGGTCTTTCACTGTGCCTGCCCTCTCCATTTTATCCCAGCTCATTAGAAGACCTTGTTGCCTCCTGAATACTCATAGCGTGTAGGGGCTTTCCGGGGCTGCTTGCAACACCACATCTGTATCAGTGAAGTTCAGTAGAACTTTGTGTAGCTCTGGAGAAGGACAAGGAACTTGCTGATTTTTGGCTGCGCCAAAACCAGTGGCTGGACAAAGCAAGGTTTGTTTATCTCAAGAGAATAAAATTCATTCTAGTGCACGGAGCTAGTACAAAGCCTGTATCGCCCTTCTGCTTGGCTTAATGTGCCTTTAGTGGAACATGGTCAGCATAAAGGAGAATCTCGCTCTGCGTAAGGGAAGGAGGCCTTTTGGCCTTCACTGCAAGCTCATTTGGCTTCCTCTTGCATGTATGCAAAATATTGGAGCAACCCAAGGCTCCTCATCACAATCTTCCCTTTTATGCCATGAGAGCTGGTGAGTCAAAGCCGTTTGTTACAACACATGGCAGTCTTCAACAGCAAGAGTCGAGCTTGAAAGCCTTCTGTTTCTTGCTTGAGATGATGCCTTCTGCCTCCAAAGCCTTGATCTGATTACAATGTGGGTGAAATAAGCACAAAAAAAGAAAGAAAAACGTTCTACAGCAAGGCTATTTAAAATATAATCTTCCCAGTTAGATATCGCTATCTTATTTAATAGCATCAAAATTTGACTTGTTAGGAACTATTCCTTGTTCGGAGTTGGCGGTCGGATGGTCAGTTGTGGTTGCTAACTGGCCACTGTTTGAGGTACAACTATGGGGAAAGAATCTTTATTTAGAGAGCAGCATTAGATGCAGCATTTTAATTTTCAAGCCCGTTTTCAGATGCACCTTTAAAGTTTTCCAACTATCCATAGCTGGATAAGTGTTTTGATGGTCTGTGTTTTGTGGATTTTAAATTACCATGCGCGCTATAGCAAAAAGGCTGAAGATTAAAAGAGTTACTAACTTTCAGATAGGTTACAAAAAATGCTTCTCTTCAAAGGCAAATTGCCTCTGTGTTGTTCTTTCTGAAGAAAAAACAGGCTGTGCATGTTTCAGTAGGAGTTTGCCTATTTTATGCGTAACTGAAGTAATTATAATATTAGAAAAGTTGTCAGCCTCAACTATGATGACTAAAATGGTCCCTTGCATAAAGGGGCTTGACAATGATATTCTGCTGCCTAGTGCTTTTTGAGTTATATAGATCCAATAGCTTTTAATTGCTTAGCCATCTGAATATTTTGCCATTCAACGTGCAAAATTCATTTTAAAATCTCTCCAAATAATGCGGGCTGCACAGTGGTGCAGATTTCTGATGTCAGTTCTCCCCTTCATCCCCAGACTGGCAATGTTTCTGGAGAATTTAGTCATTTCAACTTTGACAGAGAATATCAATTTTATTCCTTTGTTTCACCCCACTGTGAAAGAGAGACAGTCTCGTTCTTTGAGAGCACTCATCCTGCCTCACAACCTTCTCTTCTGCGCTGAGATCTCAGCATGCATGAAAAGATGCCACTCTGTTGACTTCAGCACAGAAATTAGCACCGTTAGCAGCAGCTGACCAGAGGGAATTTACACTGGCAATTTGGCTTTGCACCTGATTTGGCTCCAGCACCCCTGACCGTCCCTGCTGCATGCGTGAAAGTGAGCACCAGAGCTCCTTTCTAGAACAACCCCATCACTTTCCTTACATTTATTCAAGTTTGACAGTTTGGCTCACAACACTTTTCCTTGTTTGTTTTGCTGTAAGAAAAGCCCTCCCGTTATTTCTGGCACTCCGAACTGAATAAAAACCTAACATAATGATTATGTCTCAGGACTGCGGAGAGGAATCTGGGACACGTACTGTGCAGTGCCAGCACAGCCAGTCTGCTCCAGAGGACACTGTGCCAGAACAGTGTGGCCCAAAGACCAAGTTGTCTCCCGGGTGGGTGCCACAGAGATGGCACAGATGCAACCAGAGGTATTTTCTGTAGGGTGCAATCAATGCTCATCCATTGTAGGCAGCCCCTTGGCAAGCAGAACCACTGTACAGCCATATAAAAGACAGAAAGCACCAGTGTAGTGCTCCCAGCAGTGGGACTCTGCTATGAGGAAACGGGAGCAGAGGAGAGGGCTACAGCAGGCGGGAAGTCCTGCCAGCCGCAGGAGCCTCGCTCTCTGAGCAGAGCAGTTTTTTGAGCATTTACACAGAGTAAGACTAAAGGTGGTGCCTGGTCCTGGGGATTTTGGTGAGAGCTGTTCAGGACTGCACTTAGGAGCTGTTTGCATATAATCCCTAAGTAAATACACATCCTAGTAATCAGCTATAGATTTCTCTGCACTTCAGACTTAAGTGCTATTAATTATATCCCCCACTCAGCAGCCTCCAAGAACCATTAATTAGAAAGCAGGAGCTGATGGTTTGCTTGTCTGTGTGGAACTATTGTGACCGGAGAGTGAAATATAAGCTTCAAAAGAAACATGTTTTATGAAGGTCACCTTGGAAAACATCATAACAATCTGTCAGTAGAAGAAAATGCAGCACTCCAAGTGTGCGCTTCAGAGCGACATTACACTTTTAATAGTTGGAAATAGCAGAGAGAAGATGGATCAGATCATAGGGGTCTATGTTTTTCCCCTAAAATTATTCATTTTCTGCAGTAAGAAACAAGTACATGTAAAATAATCTTTTTGTCATCTCAGTGGAATGCAAGGAAAGTTATTATCAACAGAAAGGCAACAGACAGACATAATTTGGCCCTTGCTGGTATTTTTCAGGTTTAAGACATCCAGAGCCACCACCTCTGTAGCAGGAAGAAGGCCGGGGCACAGGAGTTAAATTGCCTCCTCGAGGGGAGATGTAAACAGCCAGGAGAAGTGCAGTGACCATGTGCAGCAGTAATTCCCACCCTGGAGAGTTCAGGGCAAAAGGCTTCCCCGAATAAACGTGATATGTTAATGCACAGCAGCCTCAGAATCAGCACTGGTTGTTCTAGTTGAAGCATGTAATTATTCTTAAGAAAACAAAGCTGCAATGGAGTTAGTTATCATTATAAGTGAAATGCATTCCTCTTGTGGGAGGCCAGTACAAGCATAATGTAGCCCCTTGCGCCTATTCTAGGGCTTTGTTTTGAGGCTTCAAGTGGTGCGGTACCAGGAGGAATATATCTCATTATCTGGACTTCCATTTCCCTGCAGGTGGCCATTTAATGCAGCTCGACGGAGTACATGAATTCCATACAGCACTGCTTGCATCCTGTAATTATAGTTACGGTAGAAATGTCATGGCCAGAGACACAGACACATTTGTACAACATAGAGGCAAAGCAGCAAATGCATCACTGTTAGCAAAGAGAGCTGACAGAGGGCCAGATGTTCTGCTAACTTGCACATCCAGAAGCCTGAATACTTCCCTGAGCTGTCTGTCAAATATCAAGTATTTTCAGTCTTGATCCATTCTTGAGCCATCATTAGCTTTATGCGTGTTGCATTGTACGAGAGGGAAATGGGGAAGGCCAAGCACAATCGATGGGCAGAATAGGAGTCGAGGTACAGGGCAACGCTGAGTTTCAAATAAGGGTAGTATCAAGTGTGGTCAAGGACTTTTATACCCAAACCTGTGCTAAAATTGTGCTAGGCTCTTGCCCACAGAACTGCGGAAAGACACATTGACTAAGCAGCCAGACCCTCCTTCAAGCAGATTCACAAAACAGGTGCCAAGTAATTTACAGGCTGCCATCAAACTGTCAGTCAAGAGGGGCACACAATGGAAACTGTTGCTCAAAAATGCCATCTAAAGGGGAAACATATGTTTCAGGGAGGAAAGACAGTCAAACAAAGAAGTGGGCGGTTGGGGAGTTACAGCAGCAACAGCAGCAAGGGAAACAAGTTCAGGGGCTGTGCCCTCCTCTAACAGTTGGGTAACAGCTTTGTGTTTAATAAGCTGAATAATATACTGAGTATTGAAGCTAGCTCTGAACGTGCTCTAAAGTGAGCGCACAAAACTGAAGTTACCAAGCAAAAAGCCCACTTCACACTCAATTATTAGCAAAGGGTTGTATCATGTTATCCTATTGCTGTAGTTGCTGCATAATAGAACTGTCCAGAGAGACACTCAAACCAGCAACTGGAACGTGACCTCCAAGCTTAAGAGTTGCCTTTGTGTGAGTTTTTGTATCTAGGCTGTGTAGGTGCAAAGGCGTTAATCGCTCTCCCAGTTAGCATTTATTTGAAAAACAAGAGGGGTGTGATGGGGCGCGTGTGACTGAGCATATCCGAGGCTTTGTCGCTTGCCAGGATGTCAGCACCTACATGAAAGGCCAGGTATTTGCATGGATAAACCCAGATGCCCCATTTGCATTAGCATCTGTGGACTGCTGCAAGCCTCCAGTGAAGATGTTTAACTACTATTACAGTTATAACATGAGTTTGTCCAGGGAGGTAGCATTCACTTTTCATGGCTGTAGTCAGCTGCAGTTTTCAGGCTCTCAACATTCATGTTTCTCTGCTTGAGGAAAACCCTCCAGGTCTGTTGTGGCACCTATTGCTGGTCTTTTGCCACGGTGGACCACCAAGAGGTACAGAAAATCAGATTAGACATGAGAAGAAATTCCCCATTTGCTCTCCAGTCTCTGAAACACAGGGACGTTTTCTGGACGATGGTCCCAAATCACTAAGGCGTAATGCCTTGCTGTTATACGGACTCCCACTGCAGGATCAGGATATATGAGGATATAAAATAGATGATGATTTTGAAAGAGCATTTGCAGGCGTTTATATAAGAGATCGTGTGCCCCAAAGACTCTTGCATGAGATTATTATAGCGAAATTGATTTCAAGAGTAAGAAGCTGGATTTGATGGCGCAAGATGCCCTTTCTAATCCTTTGTTCCTATGACTAGCGGTCAACAGAGCTGGGGATTGTGCTGTCTCGCTCAGCGACATCAGAGATGCAACTTCACTTCCCTGTGCTTCATGTTTGTCTTTTTAAAATGATCCTGACCTCTTTTTGAGGGTGCTTTGCAAGTCAGGAACAAAAAGCACAATGTGAAAGAAAGGCATTAGTGCTATTTGGAAGTGAACTTCATTGAAAAAGTATATAATAAATCAAACAAATGTTCATCTTTCTTGCTCTGATATATAATTTTAAAGTAGTTGTGTGCAGTGATTTTCTGCTTTCCCTATAGCACACACTGTAATAGGAGCTGAAACGTACTGTGTCTGGGTATAACACTGAACATTTCATTTTGCCTATTACTGTCAGTGTTTTCTGTTGGAACACATTAATGAGCACCTAACTCATTAGCCATAAACAGCCTTACATTTTGTCTTACTAACACAGATCAAAGATACTATTACATTTAACTGTCTGTTATTATGTTTGATATTTTTCAGGTGACAATGTGTTTCTAAAACATCACACGACATAAGAAGCTCCCTGAGAAAGACCTCATTCTCCAGTTCTCAGTGGCGCTGGAACTGCTGCTGAACACATTTTTATTATGTTCTACAAATATGGCGTTCTTCCTTGAAAAATTTTATTGGACCTTTGGATATCATCAGGGTTGAATTTCAGCTAAAACAACTAACAGCACTGGTTCAAAATACTACGCTGAGTAGTAACTCATATTTTTCTGAATTGTGAATTTGGGAAAAAATCTTTTAAAATTGTCCCTTGGCCTAAATTGAAATAAAATGCTAGCAAACTTGTAGATCCTGTGTTAGATACATTACGAAGCATTTGCTCCATGTTGTGCTTTTTGAGATTCTGTTGTTGTATTTGTATCACAGAAAAATTAGATCTTTTAGCAATATGACATTTCATAGAAACTAAGGCTTTGTTATAGCCTCGACAAGATAAACTTGAAGAGCTACTGCTTTGCCAGATAAGATAGCAGAAAAAGAAATGTGTAACCTTTCTTAAGATCCTTCCTTTCTCCGTTGCTTTTAATGCATGGGTACAACGCTGCAGGAGCTTAAGGCAATACAAAACGCTTCTGTAAATCAATAAATATGTAAAGCTGCTAATGTGATAGTCATCACATTAGGGTTAGGCTGGCAGGAACGTCCTGATTGCAACAACAAACCATCAGAGTGGTAGCCATCCATGTGGAACGCTCCCTCTGCAAGAAATGCCACATTCAGAGCCCTGCAAAGGAAGAAACCTGCAATGGTTTAGCTGTTGACTGCTAACACATAATAAAGAAAAAAGTCAAACAACAGATGGAAGGGAGAAGAAATGAGTCTGCAAGATACGCATGAAAAGAGCACCAGTAATCTTACTCTTGAATTGTGGGGAAGCTACAACATAAGTTTTCAGTGTTGCCTGAACTCCAGATGGGAAATACTGTGCTCACAGTCCTTGAAAGTAAGAGCTGTGCTGCATGAGGCCGTCAGGCGCGGATTTGAGCTGAGCTCTGGAGGAGTTCAGGGTCAGGTCCAAACCAGAGTGGAGCATTCCTCTGCCTGCCTGGCAGCACAGCGTGTTCACTGTCTGCAGCAAACAAAAATGTTCTAGA
Source organism: Struthio camelus (assembly GCF_040807025.1). Classification (NCBI taxonomy): domain Eukaryota; kingdom Metazoa; phylum Chordata; class Aves; order Struthioniformes; family Struthionidae; genus Struthio; species Struthio camelus. The sequence continues at coordinate 10,838,388 of NC_090955.1, read as the reverse complement.
ACAGTCTATCCTGAAGGGTCGCCACCTAACCCGAGAGGTAGGAAAATGCACAACGGACGAACTTGTATATGGCATCGTCTTCCCTAAGTCTTTGTGCTGGTCAAATGTAAAAATGATAATGCACATATTAATGCTTGATTCCACGTTTTACTGTGGTGCTGTTAAAATATTGTCCCTGAAAAGCCAGTTTGATTTCAAAGATCTACTGTGGCCCTGAACAAGGGCCGAATAAACAAGAAATGAAGATAGGGTGGCAAGAAGCGTCGGAGAAAAAAAGGTGAGCAGACGGGACTTGCGAAGAACGTGGCAAATGAGCCAACACAAACGGTTTTCCTTTTGCATTTTAATATTTAACACAGACGTGATTTCACATAGAAGGAAGACAATGGCTGCGCTACAGGGAAAGTGCTAAATAGAAAACCTGCACATCAATCTCATTTACAAGGTATTTCCAAACCTGACACTCAGTGGCGTCTTATTAAGTATGGAATATTCCAGTATTAATTCTGTAGGCCATGATGAGTGGGCGCCGCGCCAGCCGTTTTGTGCCGGGGCTGCCTAGCGGATGAGTGCTGAGCTGTATGGAACATTTCATCTGTGTAAATGAGAAGGCTGTTATCACAGCGCTAAAGGTCCTGTTTTTAAAAAAGCCTCCCATGGTATTATGCACAAAACAACCTATTTATGCAGCATGGAAATATTTATGTGCTTCGCTCCTGCTTAAAAAGGGAATTTGCAAGAGATGAGGGACATGAGAAAGGGTTGGAGTGAGAGATAAGGGGAGATTAGAAAAGGCAGATCATGAAGTACATGACACCCTGCAGCAGTGTGTGGAGTAAACCCCCCTGCTTTCTAAAGACTGAGCCGTGAGTACGGTGTCCTATAGATTTAATTTTCTTAGATGGGGCACTGCATACAAAGATCCAGTTGCTGGAAATGCCAAGATACGCGGTGCTGAAGGCACTGCAGGGCTTTGCCGCTGAACCGTGCCGTCTCCGAGCTCGATCCCCTGCCCCAGCGCAGGGCCCGGGTTGCCCGCCGCACCAGCATGCCAAAGGCTTGTATTAATATCCGTGGGTGCTGCTGGGTGCGGAGCCCCCCACTGAAAGGAGAAAACATTAGAAAAATCCAAAAGTCCGAGGGGTCAGCCAGCCATGCAGGGGCTCAGACACACAGCGGGAGTGAAATGGTCCCAGTGGGGTGGCTTAATGACGCAGGACAGAGCTGATCATATCCCGCTCTCGTACTTGCCGCTTGCTGTTAAACAGCGTGGCACCTCGTTCCCTGTCCTTTATATGCAAATGAGTTTCCCAGACTTTCTGGATTGCAGAAAGTTTGTTTCATTGAAGTGAGCAGTTTCTCTAAGGGGATGCCACGATGGTGCCTGTGTTGCCTCTATTTTCATTAGCAAAACAGCTGTGTTCAGTTGCATTGCTCCTCATTGACTTTTGTAGGAGCAGGGTAAGAGTCGGATCTGGCTCCAGATGCCCGCTTCTGTCTTGCCTGCTTTGAAGCAGGAATTGCAGAAGAGCTGCCGAAGGCGGGAAAGCAGCCAGGTTATTGGGAGTACGCAGGGCCAGCCTTGCCGAGAGCACAGGTCGGGGTGGGACACCATTGGCCTGTGAATATGGGCTCTGCCATGACAGGCAGCCCTGGTGCACAGTCCTTCAGACCCCTGCCTGGCATCTGCTCCTGCATATCTCCTTTCAAGGCTGGGCAAAACCCTCACGAAACCAGCTCCAAAGGCTTTGGAGTGGTGGCAGCTTGGGCCCATGTTGTACCGCACAAGGTCACACCTACCCTGCTTCCACCCATTTCTTCTTGGTTTTTCAATGTGTGAACACTTATCTAGACCACAATTATGTTTCTTCATGGAGAAAAACAAAGGAAATGGCTAATTGTCCTGTGGCAGATCTATTTGTGCTGAGGAAGACGGGCATTACTATACTTTGCTTTCAACAACAGTGGTGAGTATAGCACAAGGGTATTTTTTAATTACCTTCCAGTAATTCAGCTCCAGATGCAGAAGCTGCCTCACCAGCACCGGCCCCTGTTGCCCTGCAGCAGGTCAGTTGCCACTCCGGATAGCTCGAAGGCTCTCCCAGTGTGGTGGAGTGAGGGCCAGGAGTCCTGCCCCATCGGCTCCTTGAAGTCTTTGTGCAGTAAAATAATCAGCTCAGCCATCACCCCCCTACACACCCCCTGTGTACTCTGAGAACGTGATGTTTTGGTTTTAATTCATGTTGCAGAGAGAGGGAAAACAACAGTTTGGTCTCCATGGGAGCCTGAGTTGGATGCGGAGGTGGCTAAGGACAGAGGCTCCCGGCTGGGCCGGGCGGCACGGAGCTGCTTGCATCCTGTGGGATGTGCTGGTGGCTCTCACTGCCTACCTGTAAAACAGTAAAAATCACAGTGCTCCAGCACCCAAGGAGCCAGTGAAAAACTTTGAAGCTCCAAAATACACACAGTGACAGCCAAGAAGGCACCTAAATCATTTCTATCTATCTCAGCTCCCTGTGCCCTCCTACCCACTCCCCATCCTTAGCTGTCAATGCGGTCGATGGCTGTTGAAACGCCTTGTCCGATTGCTGCGTCTGGTTCCTAACGCACAAGCCAGCAGTACTGTGAAGGAGAAAATGCTCCTGCTCATGTAAGCTGTCCTGAGTGTTGGCAGGGCTGAGTTTCAGAACAGAGTGATGTATTTCAGCTCTTGAGAAATTTCTGAATAATCAGCTCATCAAAAAATGTCATGCCGAGTTCCCTTGTAGTCCTCTCCAACTTGCCACCGCTCCTGCCAATAGCTCTGTAGGGTGACCACAGCTTGGCATAGCCCATTAGCAGAGCTCTGCACAATCACTCCTGAATAGAGCTGGGTGGAAAATACAATTTCTCTTCTTGGAAGAAAAAAAAGAAAGAAAGAAAAGAAAGAAAGGAAAGGAAAGAAAGAAAAGAAAGAAAAAGAAAAAAAAGAAAAGATTTGATGGGGCAGGGGGGCTTTGCATTTCAGGATGAACGTTTTCTCCACTGCTCCCTCCACCTCCCTGTTCTGCTCTTTCTCCCTTTCCTCTCCCATCCACATTTTCTTAGAAGCTGACTCCAAGAAAAAAAAATACACTTAAGACAAAGTTATAGGATTTTTGGAGTTTGCTATCGGCTGGCCTGGCTGCTCAACTTCCTAAGTAGCTCCTCAATGCATCAAGTTTTAGGACATCTCACTGGAGACCTAGCATCAAGCTGCATTGACCTTTTCGAATTGGGACTCCTGGGCAAAGGTGTCCTTGACTGTTCACTGTACTCTGGCATTGCCCAGTTTCTTGTATGGAATTTCTCTGATTCATCCTCCTGTGGCAGTTCACAAACTCGAGGACCTGCCGTTTAGGAGCCTGAGAGCTGGCAAACATGATGCTAGCCACGCCGGCACCTGGCCACTACCCTTTAGGAAGGTGCCTGGGGATCTCCAGTCAGCCAGAGCCATGCGGCTGGGGCTCGGGGTGCCCAGGGACCCACAGCCCTGGGGCTCATGCTGACTCTGAGGTGCTGGGCCAGGAGCCCAGCAATGCCAGTTAGCAGGAGAAGTGGTTGGGAAAGCTCATGGGAGGGGAACCAGTGCTGGGGAGGGTGTCTAGGAGCTGAGCAGCATGTGGCTAATGTTTTTGTTCGTCCTTTTCATGGGAAATATCTTTTTCTCTAGAGAAAAGCAAAAAAAGAGGAAGAGTGCGCTCTTGAGTAAGAGCACCAAGTTGTTTGCTGCAGCTTTCTACAGGCAAACTTATCCCTGGGATTAGTTGGCAGTGGGACTCCTGTGGGGACAGATCTGGGAGGAGGACGACAAGGACTTGGGGAAGGAGGTAAGTGCTGGGAAGGGCCTTGGGCTAAATCCAGCCAGCTGGGTTGCTGAGGTGAGGGGTGAAGCAGCAAGCAGTCACAGGCATTTTTTTTTGACGGCAAATGCTGGCAAAGGGTGTTCCTCTCATGCCTGGTTGAAAGCTGTGTCCTCTGGTTCTTTGAGCCCCCTGCTTTTGGCATGTATTTTTCCATCACGGGTTGTCATTACTGCGGCTGGAAGAGAGGGCTTCTCAGCGCATCCTCTAACGATACGGCTGAGGCCGGGGCCAGCCAGGCTGATTGCCGGCCCAGTCCTTCAGGCAGGCAGCAAATTGCCAAATGCTATCGAGGAAGGAGGTGCGAAAGTAAATGCCTAGTGCATTGGGATCAAAGCTGTGACACAAAAGCCTTCTTCAGCTAGGATTTTTTTAGGCCTGTGATAGCTGCCTGGATCGGAGCACTTGGTGTAACATGGGTCTGAGTGTTACTTGTGTACCTGTGCAGGTGCCTGCAGACAGACACGTGACACAACCCCGTTGGTCAATGAGAGCAGTGGGGCAGCCCACTTTCTGGAGGCTCCCGCTCCATCCCCGGCTTTGCTGAGCCCCCGACCTGGCCGCGGCTACTGAACATTTCCTTTGGTCCTCCTTACTTGTGTCACCCCATCTCTTTCTGCTCACGCTTTTGTCATTTTTTTTTGTCACCATAGTGACAGGAAAAGAGTGATGATTGCTAGAGTAATTTGCCATATTAGCTAGCGTTGGCCTTTCAGCCTAAATCAGCGCTTCATTTTTCCAGGGCTCCGGCTGAGTCTCCGCAGAACAGCATTAAATAACGGCTGCGGGGGGGGGGGTCCCAGCGTGCTGCGCTGTGCGAGCCCCTGCCGGAGCCCCTCTCCGCCACGGCCAGTTGGGGCACCGAAGGGCCTCCAAGGAGTTGCATGTCCCACTTCCACGGACCAGAGCCCTCAGCACAGAGAAAAGGGGGAAAAAAATCCACTTTTCAGAGGTTTCTCTCAGAGTGTATTTGCTATAAGTCTCCCGTTGTCTAAAACAGAAACAGAGGCACTTCTGTGAGTTTTAGGGCACTAGCACATTTGTAGGCTTTTAACGTTCATTTGGTGCGTTTCAAAAATGCACACGCAGGCTCACACATGCGCGTGCGCACGCGCACACACACACAGATACACACAAATACATACTTAAAAAGCAAAATCATTAAGTACTCAAATACATTTATATAACAAACAGGCTATTGAAAAGCTGAAAAAGGTCACCAAATGTAAAATGAAAGCTGCTCTTCTGTTCTTAGTGCGGCAGCGCTGGTCCTTGCCACAGAGGAGAATATATTAAGAGTCAACCTTCATTTCAAATGTGCTGCCTTTTGTCCTCGTATCACAACATTAACATTATCCCCACATAATTTTGTGTATTTAATTTTACAACAGACTGTGCCAGTGAGCACTGCCTGTAAATATTTGATCACCACCGTTCCTCTAGGATTATCTTATCAAGAGTAAAGATATTAAAATAGAAATCTTGTCATGTTACTGCCTTTATACTTCCAGCCTGAGAGTTGATTGACAGAAAATGAACTGCCTGAACTAGCTCTAAAGTGTCTTTTCACTGAGAGCTTTAATGCCAGAGGCTATAGGAAAAAAAGGTAGCTAGTCATCGGAAACTAATGCTTTGCTGTAGTTATGGAGCTTTTGTACTGAAGATTAAAAATACGAATCTACTAGGGGTATTTTACAAGTGTAAAATGCTGTTGGACTTTTTGTATCTTTTTGCCATCTCTAATGAGCCTTTAAAGGAGCCTTCCCTTTTCCTCTTGCACTAGAATACCAGATGCAGCCTCACCAGAAGCTCGGAGGCACGGGCTGAAGTTTTGCACGAGTAAGCTCTTGCCTTATCTAACCTACAAAATTTCTTTTTGGTGATAAAATAGATTGCAAGCCCGGACTGAATGTTCCTGCCTAGCTTGGAATATCAAACCACTATAGACAAGTCAAGGTTTCTGTTTATGGCCAGTTAAAGACACACTAGTAAGGCTGTTTTAATGTTACAAAATTGTTCTGAAATTGTCATGTGTCTAAAGAGTACCGCGCTGCAAGTATATAGCTGTTCCCCTGGGCCTTACTCAGCCCGTGCTCCAGCACAAGTCAATGAGAGTTTGTGCTAGCGTAAGGGCCCAAACACCAATTCAGGAAAGTACCTAAGCACAAGCAAACTTTAATCACATGCTTGTGCTCATTAGAAAGCAATAAAGACTTAAGCAGGGGCTTGAGTGCCTTTTTTTTTTTTTTTTTGGAGGGAGGCCAGGGGAGAGGGCAGGAGGAAGGTTGGGGTTCCACATCCCTGGAGCGTCTATGCTCACATGGGAGAAGGACCAGGGATCCCCAGCATCCAGAAGAGATCTGCCTTTGTCCTTTAGTGATCCTGGAGGGCGGGAGGGGGTGCTTGGTTCCCAGCTCTGTCCCATTGCAATGACAAACTATAGCTTCCGGCGGTATATCACCCAAGCCGTGCAACGCAGTCACAAAGTGCGACTGTGGGATGGCTGAGGTTAGAGGGCTTAGGGGAGAAAGTGCAACCTGGAGCACTGTGTTTTAAAAGCCAGAGCGTTGCTCCCACTTTTTCCCCTGCAGCATGAACATTGACTGTATGAAATGAAAATAACTGGACACTAAGCGAACTATAATCTTGCTGACACGAAAGGGATTCCTGTGGGTGACTCCCATTAGCAGTAATGGGTGATCCCCTCCATGCTTTCCCTGGGCTCTGAATGTGGAATGGATTGTCCTAACATTTCACTTACAGGAAAGGTCAGGAGCTGTGGTTTTGTTCAGCACGCTCAATATGTTCAATTAAAATATACTGGCATGTTCATCAGCTATTAACTGTCTTTGCAATAGCTGTAATTAAGCAGATACTTATGTGTGAAAGGAAATCTTTCAAGATAAACTGTGACATGATGGCTGAATGGGACTGGAGACGGGGAATGTCCCAGGTCCTTGACACAGATTTGTGTTGTGTCTTTGCATGGCTGCCTGAACTGCTTGGTGTTTTCTTTTCCCGTGGGCTGTAATGAGGATCACTGCACTAGGCCAGCTCATGTGTGCTGAGCTTCAGGGACAACTTCAGCTCAATGGCTTTGCTTCCTATGGTTATTGTGGTAGTTTTGTTTCTTAATCCCAATTATTTCTGTGAATAAAGACTGGCTTAAATGGTGTCACTTGTTTTGACACTTGTCTGTTACGGAGAGAAAATGACAGCGTGTCATTCAGGGCCAGCTGAGGATGCATCAGGCAGTTGTCCACCTCGCGGGTGGCCTCAGATGTCTGTGTGGGTTGGCAGTTTCAGCAGAGAGCAAGGGGCTGGCCGGCTCTGGCTCCTGCGTGGCCCTTCCCCAGGGAAGGTGGGCCGGGAGCAGGCGTGCTGGTGGTGTGGGGAGAGCTCGGCTCAGCCCCAGCAGTGCTGCGCTGCTTGGCAGCCCTGGGGAGTGAAACCGGTCAGGCAATTTTCACAACCAGGCAATTTGCTTTCAGCAGTATCATTTGTGACATTCCGTTTATAGCCCCATGGATAAGGAAGAGAGCATGAGAGAGTCCACTGCACAGGAGTTTTTAGCAAACTGAGAGGTTTTAGAGGGTTTAGCAGCTGGTGGCCTCCAATTCAGTGGGAGGCAGGGAGTTAAAAGCCATGCATCCTGCTTTGAAACCTTCTACCAAAGAGTCTCAAATGAAGAAAAGCCCCAACAACGCAGACTAGTGCAAAACAGAGGAAGGAGCTGAAGGAAGTAAAAAGTAATTACCTGAGCCAACTGTTCTAATTATATACACACAGCAGACAAGGGTTGATAGGAATTGTTGGTGCTCTTAAGACTGATAGCAGGGAAATGGAGATACAGTAGAAAATAACACATATTAAGGAATTAGCATTCATTGTGCTAAAGAAGGGGGCAGATATTTACATTAGTCAGGAATCAGATATGTGGAGAGATGGGTGACAGAGAAGGAGAAGCATAGCAATAAAACCCAGAGTGCCTCTTGTCCTGGATTTCCCCCGTGGCTGCTGAATGAGTGGTCCTGAGAGAGGAGTGACACCAGCATCAAAAGATCCCTAGGCAGGGACATTACCACAGGCCACTTTAGTGTCCTGTATGCACCCTCCTATATGCTGAAATACAGCATTTCCCTGTCAGGATTCCCAGATGTGTTTGTATCACAAGGAGATGCCCCGTGTGCATGCAGGAAGCATCTGCTAATGGACAGCCCTAGAATTGTTCAATTATGTCTTAGCTTTGGGCAGCTAACAGCATCCAGCAGATACCTCAGGTCACCTCCAAGAGTAGGGCCGGGCTGAACGCTTGGCAATTGAATGCCTGGGTGCATGGACACAGGTAGTTGTGCCACATTTCCCAGAATGAGCGTGCTCCCTCTTGGCTGTGCCCAGGGCTGAGGGGAGGGTCAAGTCCTTCCTACCATTGTTGGAAACCGCGTTGTACTAGCTGGTTTCTCTCTCCTATATGCTCACGGTCTTCAGGTCCTTTCTGTAAAATGACCTGATGCTTCCCGTGACATTGTGTTGTCCTCATCATCAGCTACCGTCAGCAGACTCCCCTCGTTCACCTGCCAGAGTCCTCAGTGAAGACAATGGTCAAAGTAAGCATCAGGTAAGTCTTTAAGAAAACCTCTCCAGACTTCCTCTTTCACCATTCATGGGCCCTTTTAGCCAGTTCCCCACCCATTTTAGAGGTATTCTATTAATCCCCATCTTCTCCAGCATGGCTTATAATGATAAATATTCAGGGGATTATGACAGGAGATTCACTGAAATCCTGGAAGAGGAGAACTGTTGCATTTCCTTTATCTGCAAGACCAGCTAAGGATTTCAGGTTAATCTTTGTTGATAAATCACGTTGCATTTTATCCCATTTGCCTTCATGTCTTTGTATTTGGTCTTTCTGTCAGAAAAATATCTTTTGAAGATTTGCATGCCACCAAGATCTGATTAGTGGACCCTATTCACTTAATAAGCCCTTCTTAAATGAACGTGCTACATTGCTACTCTCCACTTATATGGTCTCACTCCTGACTTGAGACACTTGCTAAGCGTTAACCTGTAAGACCTTTCAAAATGGCGGGATAAAAACCATGCAGTCTCTGCTGCTGGGTGCCCAAACCTACTATTTAGGTGCTTAACAAACATCCCACTGGCTGCCTGGGAGCCAAATACTGAACTCAATGTGGCCTGTGACTTTTTGCATTCCCTTTTGCAGATCTTAATTTGCGTTTCTGCCTTCATTCCCTGTGCTGCCTTTGGCCTATGCTCTAAATCTTCCTCCTCATTGAAAAGCCAGGCATTTCTCCTGCTTTGGGGAAGAGGGCTATAAGGCCAGCAGCCCTCTCATCTTCTTTCCTTGGTCTTTCTCCACTCTAAGGATGTAGCTGAATCTATGCATTTTAATAGTCTTTGCAAACTCTACCTAAGCATGCTTTTTGGCAGTTCTTGCTTTATCCCTTTAGTTCCTGACCTATTACATGTAGCTTTCTTTGTTGATAGGGCTTCTTTTTTCTTTCCTCCATTCTACTAATTCTTGTTATGCTTTTTAAGAAGATATTTTTCATCTAGTTAGGTCTCCAGCTCCTTCCTGCAAGTTCCTTCCCCCTAAACTGAGGTGCCGTTTCCAAATTTGAAGCAGGTGGTGTGTCCCTGCCCATTTGCCTTGTGACCACACAGATGGCTGAGCTGTGCAGCTCCTTGGGTGATCAAGCTCTTTATAAATTTCAAACCAGAGATGTATAAAGAATGGCCAACAAGAAAAATCTTCACAGGGAGAAAATCAACGTGCCACCTTTGCATAACTGCACGCAGGCAGAAACTTCACACTACCTTAAGTCTGCACAGATGTTTGCGCCTCAGCTAAACTGTGTTTTCCAGGTATTACCCTCAGATCTTCTCCCCATCTGGCTAGTTGGATATCTCCGCAGTGGGCTCTGCGAATGCAGGCAGCACCCACAAGACCCCCGTCCTAGACCTGCTGACCTGAAAGGAAGGGACCCTGCAATGCCAAACCCCTGCCTTAAACTGGATTTGAGTCCTTGAGCAAAAATAAGTTCATGAGCAAACAGTCACTAATGTATCTATCTGGGCTATAAACACTAAACAGGGGGTTTCTAGTCAAATCCAGGAGGTGAGAGGCAAAGCATCCCTTACCGTCCCTCCAGCTCCCCTCCGGAGGCCTCAGAGCCAGTGGGTCCCTGGAGCAGGGCCCTGTCTCTGCTCTGGATTTATCTGCTCCCTTTGCAGTGAGATTTGTGATCAGTGAGACAAGAGAGGAAAACTAACAGCTGCAGGAGAGGGAGCAGTGCGCGTGTGTGTGCGTGTGTGCATGCACGTGCACGTGTGTCTCCCATATGATAAGCTTCAGCACACTGCAGACTTCATGTTTGCTGGGTCTCAACGCAGAAGGATGCCTGGAAAGGTGGAGATAGGCGGCAGAGTGGAAAAAGAAGTTGTCCAAGCTTGAAGCAAAAAATGTACCAAAATAAGCACCGGCACATCTCCTTAAAAAAGCAAAAGCAGAAGGAAGTCCCATCTTTTCCCTGTGGTATGCCACGAAGGGAGAGAGAAGCAAACATAAATAATCAGGCAAGAGTGTAAACCAAGATGTTACAGACATTTAGCTGCATTTTGCTGGACGTGAGGGTCTGTGAGGGTAGTATAGAGTGCATATATATATATATATATGTGTGTGTGTGTGTGTGTGTGTGTGTGTGTGTGTGTGTGTATGTATTGTATACACATGCCCATGTGTGTATATGTTTATATATATTTGTATACACACATATACACAGATACATGTTTATTTGTGTGTATGTGTTTGTGCATACGAATGCAAACATAAACAAGTAAAAACACAGATACAAGTTGACAGCGTTTGAATTCCAGCCCCTGGATAGGCCCTGAGGTAAAGTGATGAGAGCGCCAAAATAATTTGGCAGACTTGTAATGAAAACTGTTCTCCAGCAGCTTTCACTTAAGCCGACCTGTTTTAATAATACTTGCTTATTGCCTGGCAGATACAAATTTGAGAAGAGGCAGCCAATATCCTGTAAAGGTGCGCGACAACTGAATGTATACATAGTGATGCGTGCGTGTGTAGGTATAAAATATATTTGGGCTTCTAAGTGTGTGTGTGTGTGTGTGTGTGTGTGTGTGTGTGTGTGTGTGTGTGTGTGTGAGATGCACAGCCACGCGCACACGCTCATGCTCCTCTCTAGGGACATCAGACAAAGCAGCAGCTCCGGCGGGGGGTTTCTGAGGCAAAGCTAGCACAGACGCTCCGCGCGGAAAACCAGCAATCGGTCGCCGCAGGATGCCGAAAGTGTGGCAGAGGCGGAATAATCCTGCTCCTGACAGCGCCGCGCGCTTTCATCCACGCGGCGCGCGTGCCCTTTTGGGGAGGGAGTCAGGCGTGAGCGGCTCACACCGCTGCCAGCTTCCCGCTGCCCACAGCCATCGCTACTAGCCTTCACTCCGGACTAACCGCCTGAGCGCAGGGCACCTGCTTTGCGAGGGGGATGCATTTTGCTTTTAAATCCGCCGGCGGCTCGACTGGGCTCGGCTGGGCTCTGACGGGTGCTCCGACACGTCCGTGGGTGCGCCAGGTTGTCCTCCGCCGCCGGCCTCCGCCTGGAGACTTGTTTTCTCTCTGCAGCCAGGTCGTGGCGCTCGCACGCGCGGCCCCGTCGGAAAGGCAGCGCCTGTCACTCCGTGGCGTTCCTCGCTTTCTCCAGCCGCACGGTCCCGCTGGACGACGTGAGGAAGCGGACTTCACACACCAGCCAGGGCCTGACAGGCAAACTGGCACTGAAAAATAAAAAAGCAGGGGGGGAGCCTGGGTGACGTTGTGCTTGGCTGCGGTTGCAAACACGCCGTCCTTTTGGGTGAGCCTTTCTAGGTCCCCAAAGTAAAAACGCTTCCAGGCACATCGCTAAATCTCCAGGGAAAGTTTGTTTGGTTCCCCCTCACGCACACATCTTTTCTATCACAAAACATTAGCAACTCTCCCCAAACTGTCGCCACCTAGGCAGTGTCGAGGCAGCTGTTTCAAGCACGTTGCACCGTCTTCGACGCCAGCCGGAGGAGGAGGGCTGCCGTGGGGTAAGCGATGGCTTGTTTAGGAGCCATGAGGGTGTTCAGAAGCCTGGACGGTTTTTTCCGATCTCTGTCGGGTGGCAGACGCTTTACAGGCAGTTCTGCTGTCCTGGCGAACATCAATGTGACACGGAGATGTGGTGGCATTTGGACACTGACGTTTCTTCATGTCCGCAAGTGACAGAATAAGGAGAAGGGGGAGCCAAACCTGTGCACAATTTTAGCTCTCAGCCCGGTCTTATGCCGACTCTAATTCTTGCTGGTTAGACTCCCTGGGCTGTGGCAGCCCGAGCTGCTCGGGCGCAGTGGTGCGGGCTCTTCAAGCTATTTCTCACTCGCTTAATGAAATCCTGCACTTAGGGTTTTACAGAGAGCAGATGTGAAGGCTTACCTTGGGACAGCTACATTATGTATACAGAATTAACTTCACACCCATACAGTCCCCATTTTAATTACACAGACAGTGGGGGACCCTGGATAGCTTGCTGGCGAAGCAGTTGGTTTCATTAGCAATTCCCAAGACCTACACTGTCTGCAAGCATCTTCACCCATGCGGTCTAAGTTGCATGTGAAATCCACCCCTGGCAGCCACGAGCAAGCCTTGCTCCACCTAACCTTCGGGGCGCGATCACAAGCCATCTGAGCTCACAGACAGAGAAAAGCTCAATGATGGTGCATGCTTACGGGCTCCTACAGCCTCCTTGTACCTAGGGGTTGGACTAGATGATCTACAGAGGTCCCTTCCAACCTCAACCGTTCTGTGATACCAGGCTGAGCTTCACCTTAAATGAGCGCTTTGGAGAAAAGCCTTAGTCTGACACTAAATATGAGGCCGTAGGATGTTGAAAGATGACTTGGGCTTACAGCATTGTAGTAATTTGTCTGATCTCTGACCCCTGTCAGAGACGCATCAATATGACAGGTCCCTACAGGCTGTGTCTCGCTGCCAGTACAAGCCATTTAGCAGCACTCAGAGAAGAGGGTTGATCGCATCCTCTCGCTGGTTTTAATGGGTGACGAAGCCCAAGCCATCGTTTGGTTTTGTTACGCCACTTAACACGTCCCCTCTTTGAACTGACATAAGCAATGCCCTCGGGTTTGGTTAGTTCTACAGGAACTCACAGCTACTCTCTCAGTTGCCTAAAAACCCTCAGGATTACAGCAGACCCAAAACTGGATTAAAAATTTGCTCGTGTTTTCGTACAGGGGGGAGGACTGCTCTGACAGAGTGGTGGTTTCTCCATCGAGCCCGTTGTGTCAAAGGCAGGCACGGAGCATGTTTCTGCATTCGTTCCAAGATGAGCAATTAAAAAAAAAAAAAAAGGATCGTGCTGCTGCTGCTTCCCTCTTTACCTGTTTTCCGGTGGGCAAACGGCTCCGCTGAACCTCTCCCCGCAGCCAGCTTTCATTAGCTGGGCTGCCCTTCTCCCAGACTGCAGCGCAGCTGCACGATCCCCCGTTTCCAGCTCAGGAGAGAAATCATTAATATACATATGTCAGATGAAATTAAAATCATCCCTGTGAGTTATTTGCTGACACAAGGTAGCACAATGTATATTAAATCCTATTAATTACTATTTAATTAATTCTTTTCCTTGCCTATAAACAACAAAGCGCTACCACAGAACGCAAAGCCAATTATTAGCCCGGGTGCTTCAGGATATTATAACTTTCAGCATTATAAAATCTGCATATTTGTTAGAAACAGTATGACAAATCTGTCACTGTTAGAGCCACGCTACCAAGACCAGAAAAATCCCGAATAAACTGCAATAGGTCAACAATTTGCCAGAAATATCAGCTGAATCAGGTGCCTGGGGCTTCATCTCATTGGGACGTTGCTTATTCTGTGCACAGAAGGGCCCTGTCTCAGCTGAACGCCGCGCATCGCTTTAAAGACGCGCCAGCGAGGGATGGCTCGTGTTTCACTAACTTCCACTCACTGAAGCTTACTTCTTTGCCTAGTTATTTCTCAGCTGCTTTTGGGACCGGTAAGGAAAGGCGCGCGAGCTCTGCCGCCCGTAAGGCGCGAGACCTTTGCGCTGGCCTCTAACGCGGCACGGCAGCGGGCGACGCTGCAACCGGCCTCCTGCGAACGCGCCGCTCGCCGCCGAAGCGCAAGCCGTGCGGAAGGCACCCGCGCGCTTTGCCGCGGGGCTTTCCTCCTTCCCACCGCTGCTGAGCGGCGAAGGGGAGTCGCGTGCGGACAACTCCTAGGTGGGGGAAAAACAAATCCCTAAGCAAGTACCTAAGAGAAGTAATAAAACATGCCATAATTTGCATTTTTCAGGCAGGGTTGCTGGTGGTGCCTGCTGCGTAGCAGCCTGCTGGAGGGCTTCGAGCAGGTCTGGTGTTCATTACCGGTCAGTCGGGCTGGTGAGCATCAGTCGCTTTGCTGCTTGGAAGCTCAGCTCATGGCAGCCTCTTCAAGGGGCAGCACTGCTAAGGTCCCCATCCCTCCTGGGGTGCCAGCCCACAGCATTTAGGCAGATGGTGACTTTCTCAGTGGCACAGGGAGACCAAGTTCCCAAACAAGATCCTTTGGAAAAGTTCAGCCCATTATTTCCCTGCTGAAAGTGGAAAAAGGGGGGGGAAAAAAATGCCCCTCTACCAGCGTTGTTATGCAATGAGTCATGTGCTGCCTGACGGGAGATAGGCCAGCATTTCTCTCTGTGGTGCAATGGTTTGATTAATTACTTCTATCTGCTCCAGCAGAAGAGCAGTTTCCTCCAGCTGCCTGGGTCCCGGCTGTCAGCAGCAGAGGAGAGGGCAGCGATGGGTAGTAACGTCCTTCTGGTTTTGGCTGCGATATTTCACCCTTTCCTCGTCCCTGCGGGGAGGCAGGCCCCAAAATCAGGAGCTGCCGTACAGTGAGAAGCCAGCGCCTGGCCAGCCGGGGCTGGGCAGGCTGGGTGTTTTGGCTGTTCGCTTGGGATGTGCTGGGTTTGTTGCAAAATACAAAATGGTGCTGTCTCCTCGGAGCTGCTAAACAGGGCCCAGGACTTCCCCAGTCCTGCCATTTAGAGACAAATGTTCTTAAAGTAAATTAGAAGAAAAAGGCAGCTGCATATGCAAACTGATTACATTTTTACACTTGTTTAAAATCATAACTGTGATTTTTAATTATGGTGGATCAAAGAAAATAACCACATTAATCCAGTGTAATCACGTGTGAGCTGATTTAATAACAACATTGCATTTAATTGGCAGTAAGCTCAGGCAGTGTTAAATACAAATGAAAAGCACTGACACATTCTGAAGACTAATTAATATGACAGACTGGTAGCAAATGCATTGTTTGTTACTACTAATTTCCAGTAGCTAATTCAACACCATTTTGTTACCATGATCCCCAGTGCTGTGTCCATCACTGCATGATATTTAAAAGGAAAATTAAACATGATTTATTTTAAGGAGGAACAAAGGAATTTATAGATAATTAAATTACGCATTTCAAATACCAAGCTGCAGATAAAGAGCTTCAAAATACAGGATTTTTCTCTTTCCAACTATAAGTCCCCTTGATAAGTGCTCGTAATTCACATTAATGTGCTGCCTCAGTGATAGAAGGCACTTTTCCTGCACATTTTAATGTTGTTAACAAACGGCGATTTTTTTTTCAGGGTCTGACACAACTCCCAATGAAGTAAACAGAGCAATCACCCTTAGGATCCTGCCAAAGCCCAATAAGTCATTGGAAGAATTTTCTTTGGCTCCAGTGGGCTTTCAGTCATATTTTAAGCTTTTCAGAGGAGGACCAGTTATCTTTTTTTAAGCTTAAAAAGTGCCTAGCAGAAATGAAGTTCATTCCTTCAGATAAAGTCTTTTAAATACAATGTTCTGAAAGTTTCCTGAAGCTTCCCAGGGTCACGTGCATTAAAAGTCTCCAGCTTGACTGAACTACCTTCCTCGATTGCTTATGGACTGTAGTGACACATATTTGTAACACCTTGTTACAGCCTTGGTCAATAGAATAATGGGATAATCAATCACCTATATTATAGTGTGAGACATAATAAATACAGTGCGTAATAGTCAATCAGGTCTCCACCAAGGAAAAGTTGAACAATTATAGTGGGTGTCAATTGTAAATGGCCTGTGATAAGTATGCAAACATTGACCCCAAGTGTTACACTGCGAACATGGAAATTAAAATCATCTATCTTACTTGATTCAAAGCCTCCCAGATAACAAGGACGGTATTTAAGGAAAACCTTGGCTGGACTTCAGATTGCTTCTTTCTGTGAGATTAAAATTAAATTAAGTCAAAATTTAGAAAATAGTGGTTTAATTAAAGATACTTCACTAGCTCATGAATTATACATTCTCTTTCCTGTTGCGAAGTGTGGTATGATATTAGGTGTCAGGGCTGCAGAAGATTCCTAAAGGTTAGTTCACATTTATGTGCTTTATAAAGCAGAGTTCTAGAAATGAGTCACTCATTATTGAAGTTACCAAATTGCTACCTGAGTCTGCTTAGCAAATGCAGTCTCCCTGACTTCAGCAAAAGAAGGGTTTTCTTCAGCAGCTCAGTCCAAATGTGCAAAATAAGAGCCAAAAGAGACCTTGGCCAGAAGCAGATACTGGCATAGACTCAAGCACGAAAATATTAATAGATAATCATCCAGAAACTAATTATGCAATGTAGAAGTCAAGCCATCTTACAGAGACCACTGCAATGAACAGTATTTTAGTTTCATTAGCATAGCAGCAGAAAGAGCATCCTTGCAAAGTAGCTTTCTGAACTTCCTATTTCTCTTAGCAACATATAGCTGTTAGCTAAGCCAGAGTCATTCAAATTAGAGTAAAAACAAAAGAATTTTTAACAGGGAAGGTGAGATTTCATTGAAGCAAACCACAGATACAAACCAAAAAAACAACACAGAAAGGTTCCCTATTTCCTAATGGCCTCAGTGCATTCCTGGAAGCACACTGCAGTCCAGCGCGTAGTATTAGGATCATGTCTAGGAAAACAGGCCGAACTGAAGTAGCCGATGACGCAAAGCGGGGCAGAATGGAAGACTTAGTGACTCCTTTTGAACTCAGAACTGCTGTATCTTTTTAAGAAAGCACTCTGAGAGCAGTGGCTGTGCTGGGCAACGCCGACTCTTGCTATCAACTTGCAACCAGTAGTGGTTTCAATGGCAGCACCTCTGTTACAGACTTGGAAAGGCTCAGCGCTCCGATATTGGGTAATGGCTTCCACCAAGGCTAAGGAAGACTGCTGAAGATGAAGCTTGGGGAAAGCTAAACTCCCCGGCTCTGGGGAATCTGGAGGAGAATTAAAGACATTATTGATTTGCAGCATTGCTTAGCGCTGGTGTTCAGTGAGATATCATCCTCCCTCCAAAGAGCTCCTATGACTGCCCAAAGCAGTGCAAGGGCAGCACATCCGTGCATCTTCCAGCTACTAGAAAAGCTCCTTATATACTGATCTGGCCATTTGCAAGGCACAGAGGGACAGACTGTGGAGCTAAACCCAGTGGTGCAACTCTCAACTTCATCATATCAGGTTTCAGATGTCTGCAGAACAGCAAAATCCCTCTGAGACAGTGCAAAACCCCACTGCTGCTTATTTGGAGGAGTCGTGATGAGCTAAGCTATGATATCATCAGAAAGGGTGTAAAGCACTGTCATGTGATGGAGAGAGAGAGAGAGAGAGCTGGGAAGGATGTGAACTCTATTTAATTGGTCCTGTGATAACACAGCTTGTAGCCAGCCCCCAATTCACTGTCAGGCTCTCTTTGAGCGGCTCCTTTGCCTGCACTGCTCTGCTGAGGAACGCTTGTCACTTCTTATTGAAGAAGAGAGGAAGAAAGCAAGGCAGCCTGTTGCCAGCAGAAAAGACGCCACTCACTTTAAGTTAAAATATAGACAGCTCACATGGCCCTGGCTGCTGGTGATCGAAGGCTAGAAGAAGTGTGAAAGAAGCAGCAATGCGAGGAAAGGGGGGGGGGGGAAAAAAAGAGCAAGAGGCTTGAGCTAATGCAGAGCGGGGAGGGAAGGGGCCCCAAACCCACTGCTTGTGGCTGAAATGCCCATGCGTGCAGAAAGAGAGGAAGGCAGGACTGCGCCGTTCGAGGGCCAGCAGCTCCCCATCAGCCAGGAGGTTACCCTTTACGGCAAGTTATCCTCAACACATCATGGGGGCTAATCGACATGGAGACAAGCCATGGTGCAGCACGTGCTGTCCCTCAGCCTCTGCCATGCCATGTAACCATGGTTGGCCTCTGTCACTGCAACCCTCCCCGGGGAGCTGGGAATCCCTTGCTCTAGAGTCTGAGTGTTAAATCATCGTGGTTGTGCCTTTGCAACCCAATTAGCACAGAGGAAAGCAACCCAAGGAGGACATGGGAACTCAAGTAACTAGAAAGCTCCTTTCATTTGTCAGGATTCAACTTATTCAAGAGAATTATCAGCAAACAGAAAATGGTGCTCAAAAAGGCTCAGGCAGAGAAAGGCAGATTTCCCCAGCCTACTGCTTCTGCTAAGAATTTCTTTGGCTTATTAAAAGGCACCAAAGATGAGCATAGTAAGGGAGAAGGTGGAAGAATGACTCTACAGACATAGATGGGAGCAAAGCGCAGGGCAATGTCACAGTGTCCTGACCCCACGAGGCAAGTGTTGCCCACTGGAGCTGCAGAGAGCTGACACTTAACAGCTGGGTACTGCAGACTAGCTGATTTACTTCTACAGTTTTGTTGCTCATAGCAAAATAGACAATATTTATAACTGTTATTTTCCTCAATTCAGCTTCATCCTTGACAGATTTGTTTATAAAACCAGGGCAATTTCTGGCAAGACTCTTTGGAAACCCTTCCCCACACACACTTTGCAAGGTGTATGTTGTTTGTCAGGCCCAGCAGACTCCTACGGTGACAGTGAGTCCATGTCAGCTTGGCTGGCTGATCTATTTGGAGGATCATGCCCCTCTGTGCAAGTACAACAATCGCAAATGGCACATCTGTCCTGAACCAAGGGCCAACAAAGTCACTAAAATCATTTCTCCACTCAGTGGCATTAGAGCAAGATCAACTTAGACTGATCCCTCAGAGGCTGGATAAGTGGAGATCTGATATTTCAATTTGTTCTGTCATTCGTCTTTTAGCTTTTCTACGACACGTTGCATAAGCTCATGCTGTATTTTTGCTTTAGTATGAGTGTATGGGTCAGTCACAGATAGCACAAATACCACCATGTGTCTCACAGCAGCACCTAGAAATCCATACTGACAATGGAGATCAGGCATGCAATGAAATCACACATACATTTGGCAATACAGACACCCAACATCACCTTCTCGCTAGGCAACACAAGGATGCAAGAAGAAACAGGAACAGATACTGCTCCCCTAGCAACAGAGGAAGGCAACGATGCCAGGTCCTGCAATATTGAGTTATCACCTGGACCTGGCTCTATTTCCCAAAGACTCCCTCCTGTTCATCTCCTCCTCTAGCAGGTAGGTGACATATGGATGTCTTCATGCTCCCGGCCATCTGACCCGAGGTCTCTGTCCTTTCCTTCTCCCCCAGTCAGTTGGGGATGGTTCCTGGAAGGACCATGGCTTTTTCCCATCACGTGTGCCTTTGAGCTTATTAGCTCTCCACTGTGCACCAACTTTGTGTGGAAGAACTTGACCAGTACCCCTGCTAGCTTAAAAGCTGTAGGGCACCCTACAGTACAAATCCCACTGCTACACAAGGCTAGATGGTGCTATGGGCCTCGTGATAGCAGGGGACTAAACCCCACCATAGCAGGGCCACCTGGAACACAGGGACCTTCCCACATCCCCAGGGCAAGTGCAGACGAGGCCAAGCATCACAGGCGAAGGGGCTTGCGGGTAGCACAGTGTTTGCATCGCCCCTTGGGCAGGCCTGGGCTGAAGGACAGTGTATGTATGTGCCATGTAAAGAATTTTTTTCTTTTTTTTTTCTTTTTTTGTTTTTTTTAACAGAAGATTGCAGATCGACAGATCTTATCTATCCAAGGAAATGTGTTATAAAACTGCAATTTGCCTGTCTTGGCTCTCTCACCCTAGCATTGACCCTAAAGATGAACTCCCATGAATAAGTCTAATCCTGTTTTTCATGTTTCCCCAGGTTAATGAATATTTATGAATCATTCCTCCAGAGCCAAAGCATGGCCTTTATAACCAGCCATGATAGTTCAATTTGTTTTCTTGCCAATTCTTCAAATTGTTTTTTGTTGTTCTTTTTGAAACTCAAAAAAAAAAAATCTCATTCCCAGTTGGTTCTTATCAAAGTGTTTTTTTGGGGAGTTTTTTGTTGCTTTTTGTTTTTATTTTTTTTACTCAGCCAGTGCTTGGAAACTTTCCAATCGGCTTGAATGATTAATGTGGTGCCACTGACTTGTTTTGTGTTTGTATTAAAAAAAAAAAAAGCACAATTCATGTTTTCCAAAGAGCCAGTTAGGTATCTCTGATTGACCATGCAATGTAAGTTTTAAATTGTTCTTTGTGTGCACAAAATGTATAGCAAAAAAGAAGCATTTCCCCAAAGATGAATGGAACGTTCAAGGTTAGAGACACAGGCACAGAGAGCTGTGTATTAGACTATAATCATTACAAAGCCAGGTCTTAATATCCGACATTCATTTAAGGAGGAAGATTTGTTCTTCTGCCTACTATTTATTTAGCTAGTCTAAATTCAGTTTGAATAGCAAAACAGCTTTCCCAGTTTAGCTGCACTATCAAGTCAAGGTCATTCCCCTCAGAGAAAGATCAAGATCTTTTACAAGGAAAAAAGAAATGACTCTCCCTTGCCAATTGATCTACAGACCATCATTAGCAAAGGGCAGGGGATACCTAAACACCTTCTGTGGGTCATTGGCTTGCATGGGTGGTTTTTGAGGGTGAAACAGAGGGAAGTTGTGCAATCACCTTGAGAGAGGAAAAAAAAAAATTCCTTTAGTGGTATTTGGAAATAAAATAGAGTTGTGAAGAGGGAGAGGATCCGGCAGGACTCTTACGAGCTGCAAGTCTGCTTGTGAGTCAATAGAGTGGTAAGGAAACGCAGCTCTATCGATCTGCATTACGTGCCACTTCCCAGGTGAGAGCTCTGCTTTTCATAATGTTTTCCATCCAGTGTTTTAATAATTTCTGTAAAAGTTTGATAGCACTTACCAGCATATATTTATTTCAAAATAATAACTGTTTGTGTTGAACTCATTAGACTAAAACGCCATTGTAATCCTATCATGCAGAAACCGCTCGGAGGAGCGTGCAGGAGACCACAATCAGCAAGTTTAACTTTCACAGCAGTCAAGTGATATCACATTTAAAAAAGAAAAAAAAACCCACACAACAAAAAACATTGCTTTCATTTTTGTGATTTGATCCTTATGTCAGAGGGGGAAAAAAAGTTACTTTAAAGAGAGAGAGTGAAGGGCAGCTTTTCCCAGCTCGCTTTGCTGCAGGCAGACAAACCATCATTAACAGAGGCCAGAAATTGGTGCGAGGGATAAAGCTACTCATGGCACATGAGCGGGGATGTCCCTACGTCCTTGGCGCACACGGTGCCCATGTCCCCTCCAGCTCGACAGCAAGACTCCCAAACCTTCCGGGGCAAAAATACCTGGAAATAGTCCGCGAGAGCTTGGTTACTTTTACATTCTAGCTCTTTTAAATGCACTGACGTTTTAAACCTGCAAACTCTGTAAAAATACCCCTTTTAAAGCAGTAGACTTAAAAACCATGGCTCGGCACCTTTGGCTCTGCAGAGCAACGGCTCAAGGACTGAAGAGCTTTTGCCGTCTCCACCACGCTCGCCGGGCACGAGTGCGCCCAGGCTGCCGGGAGCTGCCCCGCGGATGCGTGGCGCAGGGCAGCTGATTCACCTGCCTCGGGGCTGCTCGCCTAAGAGGTGCTTGGCACCCCGATGGGACCCAAGCGCAGATGCGAAAGGGAGCGAAAACAGTCCCCTCCTACCCACCGCAGCTCAGGCCAAGGAGCCAGCCAGCCTTACTCCATGGGCGGTTTGGGCAGTTTCCAGTTTTTGGCTGAGACACAAGGCAGCCTTTGCTGCAGGACCCCCGGGGCCAGCCCTCCCCCCTCGCTCACCGCCACCGTGCCCGGCTCCGAGCCCGTGGCAGCAGCGGCCTCGCCGCCCTCTGGCCCCAGGTAGCTGGCGGCTGCTGCCTGACGAGCCTTAATTGCTTTGTCAGGAATTAATTCCCGGTTATCCTTTTCCAAGTGGCTTGCTCCAGCCTGCAGCTGCAGCCCAGTGCCTTCACCGGGGCCTGCTCGGTCTCCTCCCTTTCCCTCCCCAGGGCCAGGCGGGCTTAAATAAGCCGTACAAATCACCGCCGCATCCATTGCTCTCTGCGGGCTGCAATTAAAATAAATAAATAAATAAATTCTTTGTTTTTCCTCTCCCCCTTGCCAGCTCATCCAGGTTACTGATACCCTTGTAAAGGGTGCAGCTCCCCACAGAGCCAACCTCTATCTCCCCCTCTCCAGGTAGGACGCGTCCCTGGGGGCCAGGTCACCCTCACCCATGGGTGCAGGAGGTGCTGGGAGAGGGGGCAATGCTAAGCAGAAGGCAAACGTGAACGACCAGTAATAGACAATGCAGAAGGGCCGGGAGATCCCTGCCTGCTCCTGTTACACCACGAGGCCTCTCTGGAAGCGCATTTGCTGGTTATCATTGCTGTAAATCCAAGCAGAATTAGCATAATTGTTCAGGTCTGGGCTATGTTTTTACTAAGCAAGCTGGTGGCTTTTTTTTTTTTTTTAAAGTTTTGAGGGATTTTTTTTCCCTGCCACTGGTGTTGTGCTAGCAACTTAATTTTCCAATACCGTGCTCACCTGTGCTCAGTTGCAACTTTCTTCGAAAGAAAAACAATTGTTCCAGGAATGTATCCAAACTCAGGGTTATTTCTGTCAATCCCGTGGGCTGTCTTTACTTCTGCCTTCCTTAGGAGACAATCATTGCCTGCTGGGACTTTATGCAGAGATTGCTAACTTGCTGTGCATACGCTGATGCAAAGAATGAGCTTTGTAATTTAAATAACAGCCTGCAGAATTGATGATAGACACAAACATGGTCATTCACCCAGCTGCGGAGAAGCAGAGCGAAAGCTCCAGCAGGAGGGAGGAGGAAACGTATTGCTTGCTTTGAGGACCTGAGACGCAGTCGGCAACCCGTATCTGTCGCACTTAGGGCACAATATTTGCGCATGGAAAATAAGCAGCGCATTAGTGATCCCCAAACCAGAAAGGGTTGCACTGAGCCCTGGCCAGAGCAGAGCAGCCTCCTTACATTTACTCCCCTAACCAGCTCTTCAGTCCAGCTCTGCCACGAAGCGGCAATACTTCTTGCAAGGGGGCTGGAAAATAAGTGGGATTTGGTAAAATCTTGGTGAGGGAGAAGGCAGCGGGGGATGCAAGCATGGGCAGACCAGGAGCTCTGCCCAGGAGAGCAGCAGCCCCGGCAGGGAGTTTGCTTGCAGAGTAGGACAAGGGCGCTGCGGACAATAGAAATGACACTAAGTCAATGGAAAATTATTCTAAATACCTTTCCAGGTGCAATAAACTCCTTAATCCGGTGTGTCTCATCTTCATAGTAAGAAAGGCCTTTTTTGTTGGTTTTCTTTTTTGTTAAAGGGTGATAAATACATTTCCTTTTTGAAAAGAAACAAAGACTCTGACAAGGCCTTTAATCATCAAATCAGCATAAACAACATTATAATACATTAGACTTGGAAATGATAAACTGTGGTTATGCAACAACTAATTAAATTAGTGCTGACAGCTTTCAAAGAGAAGGAGAAAAAGGCACGATGATACATCCTTTGCTTTTAGGGATTTTTCCTAGAAGAAGCAAAGACAGATGAGCTGTAAGTACCTTCCACGTGGGAGTGGGAATCCATGCGGGAAACACTCACACCTGAACACACGCAACCTCTCCTAAAACTTACCAGAAAACTTGTTTCCTTAGTGGAAGCAGAGGCTGGGCTGTTGTGAGCAATAGCGACAAGGTGAAATAAAGTCCTCCTTAAAATGAGATGCAAGAAATATGCATTGGAAAAGACTAATTATAGCCCCTGTGCCCCTGCGTGAGAGCTACCAGTCTGCTGGCAGTAACTGGAATTTCATTGCTTGGGAAGATGAAAGCCTTCACTCAGCTGGGGAACAGTATAAAAACAGCCCATAAACAGCAGTGAGACAAGCTGTATTTATTCGCGAGTGGTATTAATACTGCTTTGAGGGTTCTTATAATAATTTAGGGTTGCTATGCAACACTCAGGTCCGAACCTGATCCCGGAAGCAACAAAGCAAATCACCTGCTGCCTTCAGGATGACCTGGAGAGACCCCCACATTGACACTAAGGACCACATCCAGCACAGTACCTTAGCCGTACGCTTAGAAATGAATTGGGGCTAAATATGGCATAAGCACCCAGGACAGCACTGCCCACTGCTGCGTTTCCATCCCAGGGAATAACAGCAATCATGGAAGCAGGGATGCCTCCCAATCCAAACGCTTGTCATGTGCAACACTTGTCAACTTGTCAAGCTGTTGCTTTCTATAAATGAACTTAATTTACATGTTAATAACTCCGAAAACCATGATGTGAGAAGGAAGAAAGGTGGAGGAAAGAGAGAACATAAAGTGGGGAGGAGACTTCGGGAATTTCCATTAGAAATCTTGTCAGAATTGGGAATTTTGAGATGTCATCAATAAGCTCAAAATAAAACCCTTCCATTACTCTTCCTTGCAAGTTCATGGCAGGACCCTCTAGTTACACGTCCGTTTGTCATCTTCTCCTGGAGCCTCTTGCAGGTGGCTGCATTTTGCTCCTGACAACAACCTCAATTGTTGCATTTTTGCCTTTTCATCATCAAAGTCACACCTGCACCTGCAACCCGAGAGCGCACGGCAAGTCATCGCCTCGCAGTGCCAAAAAATTGGCAGCACGGAGTGCAGCGAGCCAGCCGGCAGCCTTGCCAGGGCTCGCGGGGGACGTGCTCGTTTCTGAGCATGGAGGAAGAGGAAGCTGCTGTGACTAGAGAGCACCGAAAAGCTGCAGAGAGAAAAGGAGCAAAAGCAGACCTGCATCAGAGCGGCAAGCTCCAGGGGGGCCATGAAAGCACTGCTGCCGTCCCGCCAGCGTGCACAGCCTCGAGCCAGGTCTCTCCAGCCCCTGCAATGGGCGATTTTCAGTGCATTCTTGTTTTTCATCTTTTGCTTTCAGATGCTGAACTTGCCCTTCTTTGACAACTTCAATTCGGTGGTTGCATGCAAGCGTGCTCCCATGCTAACCGGGTTTGGGGCAAACATATGGTGACCAGCGAATGGACAGGGGCCAGGCGGCTAAGTTGGTTTAGCTGGGAGGAAAGCTGGGGAAGGAAGGGAATCACATTGCTTGCCTCCTTGCTAATATCCACTCACTGCAGAAAAAAATTAGTATTTGCTCTGCAAACGGCACCAGCCAACGTAAGCTCTGCCACCCCACAATGTCTCCATTCGTTCTACTTTAGTTGCCTGCTTCATAGCACAGCAAAACCAGCAATGCCCAGGAGCAGCCGGACAATTTGGCTTAGGAGACAGCAGAGCTGCAGCAGCAAACAATATTTTCCTGTATTTTAACTACTTTGTAATAACGGCCCATGCCATCAGTTTGGTGAGTGTGCTTGCCACACTATTCCGCTGCCGGTGCTGAAGTAAAAGTAAAATCAAAGCTACTTTCTTCTGACTCTTTGTACTTGGTCACATCACATCCTTGCAAAGCTTCCTAATCAATTGATTTGTGCATGAAAGGACAGACAGAGTGTCCTTCCCTGAAGGGCCCCTCCTAGCACAGGCAGCGTGGGAGTAAAGGTGACACGGAAAGTGATAATTAAAAGAAAATTCTACCTGGGACTTTTGGGCTCTCTACGAGTCCACATAGAGATGCGTAGGCTGGAGATCCCTCTTCCTTTCTCTCTCCCGTCCCAGAGCTGAGCTCTGGAGGTGCCACTAACCACGGCCCGAGTATGTGCTTTGAGCCACCCCCTCTCTCTCCCGCTCTTTCGCCCAGGAAGCGAGAGGACGAGGAGCTGCCAGGTTTATTAGCGTGCAGAACTTGCAACTTGGAGAGCTGCTGAAGTCAACTTTCTGTCCTTCTCATATACATCAGACAAACAAACTGATGGCAAAATAACAGAGAAATATAACCAGTGCCAGAAAAAGTCCTGCAGCCAGCAAGTCTCTCCTGCATATTTTATCTTATAATCCACTGCGCTAATACCTAACCACCACACCAAGCAGGTGGAAGTTTGAGGGCCATTGAGCACTGCGAATTTTCCCAATGCATCACAATTACCAAAACACCTGTGCTAAATAACTTTGCGCTGAGCCACTGTGAAAATTCACAGAGTGCTCAATAGCCCTTGAAATTTCTCATTTCCAACTTGTGGTGGAGTGGCTGAGTGCTCACACATCACACTGCAGCATACAGTGCATAAGGACACCGGTTTAAGACCTCGTGAAGGCCCCTTTCTCCTCGCCAGGAAGTTATGTCATCCCGGTGATTTTCAAGCTGCTCCTGCTTTGTCTTTTCAATTACAGTCACTTGGAGCTGGGTGAAATGTGTGTGCCCAGGTTCCAACCACAGCGTGACTGTCCCTCCTTTGCTGCTCTCCTCCTGTATCTGGGGGGGCTGGATGTCTCAGGACCTTCCTTTTTGTCTTTTGGCACCCCAAAATACCTGCATGTGAACCCCTTTGGCCACGGCAGGCTGATCCTGAGCTTGGGGCTGGCCTTTCTCCATCCACCACCCCGCACTGGATCTGGGCTACGAGCTCATCCTCAACCACAGCTGAACCGCAGCCCCCGGGGAGGCCAAACACAGCCCTCAGACACATGGACCAGGGCAAGGCAAGAGGCATTTTAACCCCAGCAGAAGGCACAAATAACTGCACAAGCCACCATGATGTCTGGCTGGAAAAGAGGACGTGGACAAATTGGAGGGGTTTTGGCAATCAGAAGCAAGAAGGATGTGAGATTGGTAAACCTCCGTTACAGCAGGGAGCTAGAGACGTTCAGTGCATTTAGTCCATCCCTGGGAGGGTTCAGAGGTGACTTGATGGTGGTCAGTAAGTGCCTACATAGCGAGAGCAGTAATAAGCCAAGGCTCTTTAATCTGACAGGCATCTCGAGATTCAAAAACCAAAGATAGTTCTCAGAGAAATAAAACTGCTCTTGGTGCAGAAGACTTAAGGGAATTAACTAACCACTGGAGCAATTACCTGAGGATGCAACATCTCCTCTGTCACTTCAGCTCTTTAAAGGGACCTCTGTGGGACACTCCAGCTCCACCAGGGTCACACAGGAAAACCACTGGCCTGTGCTACTGGGGCTCCTTCTGTGTGGTTGGTGCAGAACTGGAGATCTTTGGAAGACCAAGAGTGATAGCAGTCAGCTGCTACTATATTAAAAATGAATACAGGTGGGAAGTAAAACCAGAGAGAAGTGAGAAGAATCAGAAAAAAATGCATCTCATGGGACATTCCCTGGAGGCTTGCCGAGTGGGCACAGCGCCCACTCTCTGCCGGTCTGCTGCTCAGAAAAGAGCATTTCAGACTGTGCGTACCCACAGTCTCACTGCTGCACAGTTTCTCAAGCTAGCCCATCGCACCACCTCAGCTTTCAGCACTGTCTCCCTGCTTTTTTGTAGCTGGTTGCCATAATAGTGAAATTGAGCTACTATAGACAGGCTGTTGACAGAATTACTCTAAGCCTGTTTTTCAGGGTTGCTTAGCTCAGTGACTTACAGGTTAGTTGCATCTCTACCAAAATCCAGCTGAGATACAGACTCTTTTTTAAGAGATGACATTTTAGACGCATTAGGCTTTTATGTTACTTTTTTTGTATTTGAGGAGAAGAGTGTTTTGGAACTCTTGACACAAAGAAGAGGTCAGTTTAAGTGGTCCCAATATAAGTGGATTTTAGTGTTCATGATGTTTAAATAAGATTAGTTTTGGCACATTAGCATAGGAGAATGTAGGCACAAAAGCCCAATTTTCTTGTGTGGTTTTCCAGTAATTAATACCCTAGGCACTTCTTATCATAAAATGACAAATATATCACTGCAACAATACAAAGCAAAACAAACAAACAAAAAGCAGCAGAAACAAGTGGGCCAGGTACACGCAAAAGAGACAGTAAGGATCAAATTCTCAGATGGAGCAGAACAGCTTAAACCTGTTAAATTCAGTCGATTTTCACAAGCTCACACCAGGGAAATGGTTTGCTAATGTCACAGTACTACAGCAAGGACCCAGTGCCTGCTTGGATCTGAACTGAAATCCAGTGGGATCTCATGGCATGACCAGGTCAGAGGACTGCAAGGATTAAGTTTCCAGGAGACTTGGTTCAAACACGGAAGTCTCTCATTGAAGCCTTACTCTCATCCTGCTCTTATTACAGTCTTGAGGAAGTAGCAAGAACACCTCCCACACTGTCCTTGTAGCCCATACAAACCATTTACAGCCCCAGGTCCCAGCTGAGCTGCTGCTCACCCCAGATACTCAAGGAAAAAGGGACCCTTTCCCGCCCCACCACCCAAAAAAACCCCAGAATAATTTCCAAGCACAAACCGAAGCCCCTGGATGGTCTCCAACCAAGAGCGCTGGGCAGTGCTGTTAGCCTTCCCGAGCCTGTGCTTCCCACACCCAGCCAGTGCCGCTCGCGTGGAAGCACGAACTGAGCCAGGGCCACAACAGGAGGCCCCGTCTCCCTGCTGGCACACATATTCACCCAGCTGGGGAGCGTAAATCAAGAAAAACAAGCTCAAGAAGTACCTTTATGGTTAAACCATAGGACAGTGATCAAGGCTGCCTGAAGGCTTTCCACAGGAGTGGAAAGCACCCGGTCCCTCTGGCAGTAGCATGCATCGAGCCCTATCTCAGCCCTGGCTCCTGTGGCTGAAGCCCTCGTCCGCGTGCTGTGGCTCCCCCGGCCCGTCGTGGAGCACGCTCTTCCTCGGCAGGTGCCGCGTAAGTGCACTTTGGCAGGTTAGCTGCAGGCGAGGCTTTCCTCCGCCGCCGCGGGTGCCTTTTGAATTTGTTCTTACTCCCTGCTGCTGCCAGCCTCGCTCATCCTCGGACAACACGATTACTTGACCCCACAGCTACTTTACAAATACTCAAGCACCTGCCAAAGTAGTAAAAAAAATTTAAACTTTCCAGACATTTTGGTTGATTTGTTGTTAGGGAATAGCAAAAAAATTGCTTTACGTAAAAGACACTGAGACTTAACTTACTGATTGACGGACTTTTTCTTTCTTTTTCTTAGCAGCTCTAAATAAGGGTATTTTTTCATTAAACAATAAGCAGAGTAATGTAGCCAAAGACCTTTGTAGAGAGCCCAGAAGTCTCATGACTTCCCTATGATGCAAAGAGAAGGAATATTCAAAGTCCTATTATAATTTTAAAAAAATCCAAATGACCTCAGCCGCTAGGTCAATGTCAATAAAAGTGACTCACAAATGTATAAATTGGAAGGCTTCCACTGGTGCTGTTCCCCCCTCCAGGAGCTAGAGACCACTCCGATTGCCAGCGGAAGGTTGTTTTGTTTTTAATTGGCACCTGATTTTTATTTGGCTGGTTTCTAAATGATTCTCCCCTCCTTTCTGATTAGGGAAGCTTTCAAATCTCACACGGAGGGCTCGCAGGCTCTTTGTTCTTCAAGACTTAAAAAAAAAAAAATTCCACAAACAGTCATGCAGGAAGACAGCCAAAATCAGATCGTGAGCATTAACATTTAACTATCGCTGTATTTCACCGTGTGCCTGTACATGTCTTGTATAAAGGCAAACGCCCTTATGCTCCGTGTCCCCTGGAAATAGGAAAGTACACATGCTCCATTCATAATTAATGGCCCAGCTTTTCCAAAAGCACTAGCAACTGCATCTGCTTTTGTCCGTGGAGGATTTGACCCTAAAGTTTTGGCTTCTCCAGACTAATGCTCTGCCTGCAAAATAGCCACCAAAGCCTGCCGGAGCTTTCCAAGGCATCGGAAACAGATGCCACCAGTTTCAAAGGTGATGGGTTTGGCCACGAAATGTTTAGGTTTCCAAGGTGCACAGCACTTAGGATGGGTACTAAGCACACCTGAGACCTCAGACGAGTTGAGAGCCCTCAGCACCCCTGCAGAACGAAATTTTTACATTATTTCAAGCTGTGGTACAGCCTGGAGGATGCGCAGACACGCAGCACCATTAGTGCAGAGCTGTATCTGCGATGGTCACTCAGCACTTCAGCTCTCAGCAGGACAGCAGTGATGTCCCTGACAGGTCAGGCACTACTAAAATGCACAGAAAGCCACCTAGAGATGGGCCGATGGGTTTTATTTGCTTGATGCCCTGCCCACTGAGTGAGCCATGAGCGTTCTTGCTCTGTTGAGGGACCCAGAGAGGAGCCCAAAGCATGCTTGCTGCTGCCAGAGGACTGGCTCCTTTGAGTTTCTCCTTTTTTAGAGAGGAAACAAAACTACTGGCTAACTTGCACTTGACCCGAAACTAACCCTCTGTTCCTTTTTCTGATTACTTCTGTTTGTGTTTCTCTCCACACAATAAAGCAGACCTCCTCCTTGTGCCCTTCTTGTGTCCTCAGGAGGTTCCTCAACAAGGGACAGAAAAGCTTGGCCACATCAGAAGGTTCTGGGGGCTCTTGGCTCCGCACATGCATGATGAGAGCTCTCTGCATCAGGGCCTGCCACAATGATCAGGTGCACTGCCGGGACAGCCTTCACATCCAGCAGTGCAAAGTGCCAGTGCAGACAGGTGCTGGCAGCTGCCCTCACAGGCAGAGATGACCATCAGCCCAGCTGAGGCAGCTGTTCAGCACCTGCCATCACACCCTGTCTCCAAAATTCATCCTCCACGCACAACCTGTTGTAATTCTTTAGTAAGATGGGGGAAAAGTCAAAAATAAGATATGTTTTATACCCACCTTAGACCACCTCTCTGCTGCCAGTGGCTGCCATCCCACTGGTGCCCATGGAAGTGCATCAGCAATATCATCTCAAAGTCTGGCTCCATAGGTGGCAAATTGCCTTCAAGGTGATGCCTTCTGAGAATAGCTATGCACTGCCAGAGACACTAAAGGCCTAGGACAGATGCTGGCATAAAAAAGGTTTGCCAATAATTAACAAGGTGAAATGTGCCCTGGAGACTCAGCTATACCTTACAATAAGAAATTTTTCCACAGTGGTTGCTGCAAGTTTTACTTGGCAGGTTTCCACCTTTCACATGAAGGCATCCCCAGCAGCGGTGGCTGTTCCTTGGCACATCAACTCATACTTCTTCAGTTACAACTAAGCATTCTGCAGAGGGGAGACCCCGAAAAATAACACCCACAACATTGGAAGCTGGGCTTCTTTTTAGAGATGCTCCAAATGGGTCCAAATGACTTTGATCCAAAGAAAAATCAGCCCCAATAACGCTCACAAGATTCAAGCTGGACTTCAAATATGAAGAGCAGCTCTTTCATTCTGTGCTATCACCCCACGTTTGGGCATGGACCGGGAGCACAGAGCGTTTGGGGGAGGGGACAAGAGAAAAGGAGAGAAAAAATTGTATAAGGTCTGAAAAGTCTGATTTACATTTCTGTTGATTTTCTGCTCTAACCAACCACTGCTAAAAGCAGCTCCCTTTTATTTAAATTGAGGCAATTGGCTGTTGCAGGTTCACTTAAATTCCAAGGAGATAATAGAGGAGGACATAGGTCTTAAGAATTCATCACCCCTCGAGGGCAATTTATTGAGATAGTTGCTGTAAAGCCCTAATACACTTGTTCTGCTTTTACCTCTGCATGGTCTGTTTTTCCTCTCAGTTTGCATGGTTCTTCCTTACTTTAGAGTGATCTGTGAAAACCTCTACAGGAATGGCATGGAGGGAACAAAGCTGGATAAAAACCTAGAGTACTTGCCAAGCTGACAGAAAACGGAAGAGAAAACATCCAGCACAGCCAAGTCAAATATCAATCTACTTTTGTGTGCTTTGTTTCATTAAGTTTACTTTATGATTCATTTGTAACAAACCATGGTGGATAATGAGTACTTGCATCACAAACCTCTGTGTGTTTAAAAAAAATCATCCTCGCAGCGCAAGGCAGGAAGGGATAATAAAAACAGAGCCCTTCTCGTTTGCAAAAGTGTTTGGTGGTCTAAGCATGACTGAAGATCTCTCAAGCAGCACTGAATTGATAGCTCCAGCAAGGAGGCTGTCACGTCGCTGTCGAATCACTTGAGATCTGCGGAGGCAGCCCAGCCCATCGCATTCAGCTCTGCCAAGATGACCTGAAAGCACTTCTCTGAGCGTGCCTTGTTTCCCAGGCAGCTGCCTCCCGGGCAGATGGCCCAGGAGATACCTGCACGTGGTTGGGCTGCATGCAGCCGACAGCTCTCCCAGAGGACATTGCCAGCCTAGTCTTAAAAGTCACAGGATGGCAAATGTCTGAGGCTGTAGAAGTCTAAATGTCCAGCTCTTCAGTTTTGGTGACGGGTTCTTCAGTCCAGGACCAGGTCTAAGCACCTTGCAACCATAGCTCAAGATCTCCAGGCTTTACAAACACATGAAAGTCACCCCTTGTCCCAAGGTGCTCACATTTCAGCTTGGACACCTCAGGTGGACAGGGAGGGTGATATCACATTAAAACAAAACAAGATTTGCAGATGAGCTCATCTCTCATGCAATATTTAGCCCCTTACATTAAGAAATTCCCACATTTCTCTAGTTTACTTAATTTGCTTAGTATTTCACTTACGACTGGTCCTACATAGAGTCAGATCAAAATAAAAACATTAGCCTTCCTAAAGTTTCTCAGCACATATATGTGCTAATCCCTGGCTGAGCAAAGCAAGTTGTCCTGCATGGCCTTCAGCCAGGATCATGGGATGTCCAGGTGAGGCATGGAGCCTTCTTTTGCCGACTGCTCTGCTCACGAGAATTGCTTTAGTAGCAATGGCCACTGTGCTGAAGAGGGCACCTCCCATACAGAAGGCAGCTGGAAATGAGTTGATCAAGCAGGAGGAAAGCACCCAGGACTGAATCCTAGATAAGCTGCAGGTGTTAGGATAATTATAAGAGTTTGGCAGATGGTGGGAATGGCACACATTCCAAAAATGACAGCACACGCTTTTATACTTTTACTGCACATCTGCGCCTCACTGTTTCGGGCCCCACCTCATGCATGTTGAAAGCGTGGCAGAGACAGGCAAAGCCTTTGGGTGACGATCCAGATAATCAGCAAGGAGATATATAGGATCACCGCACGCTCGGCTCTCTTACAGCTACTGCAGTGGTTGATCAAGGTGGAAATGCATAGCACGGTGAGAGGTAACTCCGTGGGGTGTTTCACAGCTCCACAGCTGTTTTGGAGCCTGGCATTGCCCTATGAGGGTGCCTGTTCCAGCGCAGCCCCCAGTGGAGACCTTCAGCTATTTTGCCTGGTTAATTCCTTGTAGCCATTTAAGAGATCATACCCTGTATTTCATGCCTTTTGCAAGTTAGCCCTGAGGCAATGAAGTAGCCAGCATGAGAGGTTTCCACTTCTAACTCCCCCCACCACACACACACACATATTTTTTTTACATAATGTTTTTTCCTCTGTATTTTCTAATAACTCTGAAATTGCAGGAACTTCACTGAAAGAATATAGATTCTCTTCCACCGTAAGATGCTGGTAATAAAGTGACATTTATTATAGTTTGTATTTTCCCACCTCCAATGAAGCAGAATCCTCCTGTGGAACAAAAAGCCACGCACGTTTACCAGCTTTTACTTTTCTCTGCATCCTGTTAACACAGTTAGAGTTTCCTGCTCATTAATCCTGCAAAGGAGCATTTACAAGTAGTTAAAATGGTTTTCCTCCTTTATTAGCTCCCCACGGTGCAGTCCGGTTTCTGATCTGAAGAGTAATCAATAAATAAGCTCCGCCATCCGTCGGGGTTCCTGGCTGCCCAATTAGAATAGCAAACCTCAACATGCTGTTTTATTATACGACGACAGCAGTCGGCTTTGGCGCGGCTCTCGGTGCCTAATGCTGGTTTTAGACGCTTATGTTTGAGTAACAAAGCAGCATCGGCCTGGGAAGTCAGCAGGGCTGCTCTCTGCCAAACTACATACAAATTTACTTGCGGAAGACCGGAGTTTCCATTGCATAGTGCTTTCGCCAACTGGTTGTGTGGGGGTTGATGGCTGTGTCATCATTTTAATTGCTTGAAACAGTGAATGGGCGGATTTCTGGCTTGTCAAGGACACTGTACAGAAAAGAGACATTATTAATCTCTCCAAAGCCTAGCTGGTGAGCAGGTCTTTAAAACAGTTGAACAATGAACAAAACACATGCAGCAAGCAGGCAGCCTGCCACAGTGACGGACAGGAGAGACCATGGCTCAAAGGGACAGCGCTGCAGGCCGCTGAGCTGTTTGCAGGCTGCTAAATAAATAGTGTTAAAAGCTTCGGGAGAGGGAGCATAAGCGGAAGAAGCTGCTCTGTGTCATACGGTTTTCAGAAAAAGAAGGAGTAGGATGTATTTCTTTGGAGCACTGAGAACTTATTTGGTGGACCCCTGAACTCTGGCAACACCAGCAGTTCCTTGTGCCAATGGGGGAGGAATCACCATCTCCCTCTGGTGCCTTGTCTTCAGGAGACAACGGGCATCCGTTGATGCTACCAGTGAAGAGAGCTGCTTGTCAGGCTTGGATCAGGTCTGAGGAGCCTTTTGAGAAAGAAAGGTCCAAGCAAGTGGGCTCTACCTGCCCGCCTGCCTCTCCCACAGCAATGAGAATTAGTGTGGACTGGCAGATCTGTGCTGACGAGAATGAAAGATGGTGGGAAAGCACCATCACATGATAGAAAGAGCCACTTTGCAGGTAGCTGAGAATCAGAATCCCATCTCATCACAGATTTTGCGGTCTCAACGTGTACTTAAAATGAAAACCAAGCTAAGTCTCTAGAGATGTTGACAGGAGAGGGCTGCAAAGCTTGGCATGGAAACACCACCCACTCAACCAGGATTTCTTCTGCTACCTTGTGATCCACAGTTCCTTGGGGCCACTGACTTCAAGCAGAGCTTCACCCTCTGCAAGCAGTTCATTTTCATGAAAAAGCAATTTAGTCCACAGTGTTCCTTATCAACACTAAGGAAGGGATTAGCGTTGAAGAAACTGAGTTTACCCAACACCTACTCTGTCAGGGAAAGGGACAGGCGTCCCTGAGAGACAGCAGTGTCCTCATTTTCTAGGCATGCCCCATTTCTAGGTCTGCCGTAAGAGCACCATCTTCCCCACCTTTACTATGTTCCTGCAAAGTTTAGGCAGTAACTCAGCCATGAACTTGAATTCAGGTTTGACTTGTTGCAGTTCCACCGCCAGGCTCCAGCCTGCTTTCCTGTTCCCCTCGCCCACTACAAAACCGCTCAGTCAGGTACAACATCCTCCCAAACAGGGCATTTCTGAGGCTAAAATCAGATATGTGAAAAGCAGCCAGCATGGCACAGCTCCTGGTAGGGTCCAAGCAAACTCAGCTCCAGCGGGCAGTGAACCCAAACGGCTGCCAAAGACAGAGCAGAAGGCGCTTCTCACAGGTATTCTCCAACATTTGATTAGCATACACTGCCCTTTATTCAAAACACAGCCTTTTAGGAGAAGCCTGGGGGGTCTGAGGAACTCAGCTCCATCTTCCAGCTCTGCCAGACCCAGCCCTGGGGCTGGTCCCAGCCTACTCCCTCACTCTCTGAAGCTACTGTTTTTCCACCTGCGACAACTACAGGTTCTTCAGGACCAGGGTTGTTTAACACACACCAGTATCATTTTGATACTCTTGGACGCTATGCTTGTAAAATCAGAGTGGCAACTACCAGTTGCTTCCAGACTTAAAAAAAAAAAAAAAAAAACATATGGCACAAAATCACAACTAGAAGCATCAAATGCCCAGACGCGAGGAGCAGCATCCTAATACAACTGTGCACAGCTTCAGCAACTCCAACATGTATTCTATACAGACGTACTCATGACTTGCTGCCATTGTAAAATATGGTTGGATATTTCAGCAGCATTGAGCTCAGACCAGCACCTAAATGGAAGCAGGCTGCACAGCCAAACCTTCCCAGAGTTGCATATTGCCATTTGCAGATAGCATTAAATCCTCCTTATCCACAGCAGTACAAGAAGTAGATTTGGAAATAAAGGTCATCACTCAGCAATGGACAGCATTATCCTAGGTCAGTCTCCTCTGGGAGTGCAGCGTGGATCATTAGAGACCTTACTTCTCCTCCTCTGACCTCCCAACTCTATGAGGAGCCTAGCTGACCTTCCATTATTTGGTGGGTTAGCACAGACAAAAGGGTCTCACTATCCTGAGCTAAGTCGCTGCAGGTCACTGTGCCTCCCAAGAAGTATAAAGACAGAGATTCCAATTTTCCTGCTTCCTGAAAGCAGTAGCCCTTCTGCAAGTTCATAAAACAGATCTCTTAGAGCTATTTGGTCTGTACAATAAACCACCAGTCCTAACTAGCTGCCAGCTTAACATTAGCAAAAATGTTATATTACTTCTTCAGCCCTATTTCTAAGCACTGACATTAGGAGCAAAAACACAAGGGACTTAAATCTGTGGGAAGTCATTAAAAGAGAACAATTTTTTCCCAACTGCATTTTGCAGATAACACCCTGAATTTCCAATTGTTTGACTTACTCCCATTTGTTTTCCTACTGTACTACCCACCCAATGAAACTAGCATTAGCAAAGCGTCAACGCTAGGCAGAGCTGCAGATACCTCTAATGGGCAGCTGGAGCATCTTCTAGTGCCAGTCCTTCCTCAGCAGCTACCTGCTCTCCCTTCAGCCCACCTCCACAGCAGTATCCCTCCCTTAAGTAGCTGTGTGCTTCCTCCAAGTCTCGTTCCTGCATGCTGATCCCTCAGGTGATGCGTGCCACACTTGATTGGTCTCCATTAGTGCCTTGGCTACTTCTGATGGATGTGGGATTTTTTTTTTTCCAAGTCACAGAGTAGTCAGATTGACAGCTATAGCCAATGAACAGCCCCAGAAAATGGGCACAGAGGAGGTATTAAACTGAAGGGTGTTCCTGTAGATTGGGTATGTGCTGGAGAAATAGGCAGCTACTGTCAAAACTGCTGTTGTCAGCTAAAGACCTGTCCGGAGGAGAAGGGAAATGGGTCTCAATCTTTTGCAGGACACCTGTATGTAGCTGTAAGGAAGAGCAGCTACTCTTCGCTTTAAATGGGGAGATTTTTTTTAGACCTTTTCCTTATAATCCCTATGCTCTAAGACTGTGCTTTGCTATATTTTCACTTGAGACGAGGCTGATGCTCGAGGCCAAATGCTGCTGCCAGGAAGCAACACCTCCCTGGGGATATTGCATAGCTGTTTGTCAGGATGCTTTCACACCTCCCTCTGAAGCAGCTGGTGCTGCCCACTCCCTGAGAAAGGCTTCCAGAGAAGATGAATCATCAGTTTGATAAAGTCTGGCAAATCCTACCAATTTGACCACAACAGAAATGTACTCTGGATCCAGAAATTGCATAGCATAGGCGCTGGCTTCTCACAGAGTTTGGGCTCTACGCACTAGAGGTTTTAACAGTGTTGTACCAGCTTGAGTCTTTCGTTCCCAAATGGAGGTGGTGCCTGCTGACAGGCCTTTAAGAGATATCTCCCAAAGAGGTAAGAAGGTGCTGGTTACCTAAGAAGTGGCCCTAGGATGACTCTATACCGGGGCCCTGCTGCTCCCAGGGTGGTCCTTCTTGTTGGCCAAAACCATATTGCATATCTTCTTCCTTCTGTGTGTTGCAGCAAAGCAAAAGCTGGCGAGTAACTGAGCGGCCGATGCGGCAAGGGATCATATCTCCACAGCTCTGCCACCATGAAGCTTGGGCTGGGCCCAGAACCCCCTCAAAACTTGCACTCCTGACACTATCCTTCATGCTGCTGCAGCACCTGAATCCCTCAGCAGTCACCTGCCCTTGGTGCCAGGGCAGAAGGGCCACCACTGGCAGTGAGGCTAACTGTGAGACTGTTGAATGAGTTCAACAAATAAATAAACAAACACTATGCTATGAAAGGCCCAAAGTACTGGTTTCATCTGCTCCTGAAAGAGCCTAGTCTCCCCAACCTTTATTAAGTCCAAGCCCCATGGAACTGAATCTTTGCTGAGTGGAGCCCTAAATAAGTAAATCAATCATTCTCCAGCATGCGCCTGCACACTATCTGTCACTGCCCGCCGAGCTGCCGTTTCCACTTTCCCTGGCCTCTCTCTAATAGGCTCATATTGATGTTTAACGCTGAACGGTACAGATGGGATCTGATGCACGTGTGTGTCCCAGAAGAGCTTGCAGGCCCTACAGGCTGCACCCTGCACCACTGAGTGCCAGTGCAAGCCCACAGAAGCAGTGCCTCATGCCTTGATAATGACCACAGCAAATCACTGACAACACTCAACCGGTTTGCACCAAGCTGTTCTAAAGTCCCTGCTTGATACAAGAGGTGATGTCTCAGCTACAGGGAAGCACCAGTCACCTTCAATCCACAAATGCCCACCAGCCCCCCTCCCTACTGCTGCCTCTGAACCCCAGCCTTCAGCGCAGCCATGAAAGAGAAGATTATTCTGCGCTGCTGGACCTGCACCTACCTGTGCTGAAGTGAGAAGAGCAAGGGAAAGAAGTCGGTGTTTTGACACAACGGCCTGCCCTCTCTGTACTGAAGATGAAGCTCTCTGTGGAAACCAAGCCACCTTGTAAGACCACGTCATCCATGACCTATGGGTTACAGACCACCACTGTAAAGAATTAAGCCACATACATACACAGAAATTCTGGTGTTCTTCACCTTTCCCATACATGAATTTCAAGGCAGGTTCTCAGTCCACAGCCCTTAGCATCCGAATAATCACGTTTGGAACAAGAACTGTCTGTTACTGGTATCCTACAGAACTAAAAGCTTGTCTGCACCAGGGAAGCTGTTAGACTTTGGAAGCAAAGGCATGCCTTTGCCATATGCAAAATCTGCACCACTTTGGGTGCAACTTAAACTTACTCTTGGAAGTGGAACAGACTTGCTGAGAGAGCAAGGGTGAGGTGTCAGGCAGGTGTCCAGGCTGGCAGCCTTGCACCTGTGCCATTGGTATGCACTAACTTCTCAGAAGATTTAATATCTAAGAGAAATATTGATAGCCAGCTTATGAATTCTCCTGGCCCATGATAACTCCCTGCCTTGTGCCTAGCCTGTTTGCCTTACTTCCTCACCCTACAAGCCCTGTATCAGCTTTAATCACTATGGCTGCAAGCATATTACCTCTATATATTCTCCAAGCATATTACTTCAATGTATTAATTACAGTGTAAGCCATAAGTTGTCCTCCCCATGAGTTTATAGGAGTTCATTCTGGGTCTATGAGTGTTTCCAAGGCAGAGAAGAAAACACGGCACTCTACAGGAGGGAGACATATCTGGCTGGTTGGCCAAGCTCCCAGTATTTTGCAGGACACAGCAAGAAACAATCCAATGAGATGTGTTTTGTGGCTTTTTTCTAATGAGGTCAGGCACCATGGTATTTTAGCTGGATTAAGGGTCTGCAATCACATGCCGAGTCCTCAGTTTTCATGAACTGTTCTCCGCTGTGTAGAGCCTGAGGCCGAATCAATTGTTGTTGTACTGGAGCTTCACCTTTTGTGCAATTAGCTCAAAATTTCTGGAACAGCATGAATGGCCTCCTCAGCAGGAGGTCTTTACATGAGCCGTTAATCAGACATTGGCTCTGAACGGCTGGGTAACTAGAGCCCACCACTTTGCACTGCCCTGGGACACGGCTCCAAGAGCACAGCACTGCCACGGGGCAGCTGTGTTATGCATCAGCAGGAGCAACCAAAAGGGTTCAACACCAGCTGTGGAGAGGCCACACTTCAGCATGAAAATGTTCCCCAAAAGCAAGAGGAGGCCACGAGGGGAGGGCTGGGGCCACTCTCAGGCAGCGAGGAGGGGCAGAGCTGGTAGGCAGACAGCTGCCCTCCACCAGTTTCTGCCCTAGGATGAACCTAGCTGAGAAGCACAACAGAAATCTAAGCCCAGAGCATCCAAAAAGGGAAAGGGAGTAAGACACCCGAGTGTTGACCCAAGACAGCAGATGGGGGTGAGAGGTGTCCTCCAAGGAGGGATTAAAAGAAGATAAATAGACATTTGGAATTACAAACATCTAAGAGCAATTGAAACTCCCCGTTGGTCTGTTCCCCACATAGCTTTCTTTGAGACCTGTCTGCAAGAGCATAGATAGTTTCTACAAATCCCTGTCACAAACAAGAGAAGCCCAGCTGGGGAAAGGGCTCAAATTGCGAGAATTGCTGATAAAAAAGAAAGGACATAGGCAAGGTGTGAAGACACACAAGGCCCCAAAGGCAGCTCTGTTCTTCTCCTTCCCAATCCCCTTCCCTTGCAAAAATCTGTGTGAAAGGACTGTGAAACGCACCATTCTGTGTACTCAGAGTCAAAAAACAAAACAACTTTCATGGAGGAAAACTGCTTTTAAGAGATGACTCAAAGGATGACACATCCTTAGTGCTTGCTGAGAAACTCCAAGGGGAACCCAGAACAAGGAAATTAGCAGAATACTGAAATGCACCATGCTGCTTCTGAGGTGCAGCCTTCACAAACACG
The DNA here is from genome assembly GCF_040807025.1 of Struthio camelus. NCBI lineage: Eukaryota > Metazoa > Chordata > Aves > Struthioniformes > Struthionidae > Struthio > Struthio camelus. The sequence goes on along the minus strand of NC_090955.1, from coordinate 10,797,732 downwards.
CTCCATATCACAGGATAACCTTAAGGGGAACAGCTTTGAAAATCTGGAATTAGACATTACTATTAGATATTGCCAGAGAAGAGATGCCAGCTGATTCTGCCCTGGGACTGGTTTGCACAGGTAGTAAGGTATGTCATGTTTGTTTGCATTACTCACCATGAGAAAAGACATCAAGAACACCCACTGATAGCACGTTTCTTGCCTTTTATGGCTGCGTATCAGCCTTTACTGAACTCTACTGACAAAGCTGCAGACAACATACACGCAGCCTCCAGCCAGCACTACCATGTGTCGGTTTGCTAGACTGCAAGATCTCGGTCAAGTGCTTATGTATTCGGAAGGTGCGTGTCTCTACCCATGCCCAACAGCTCACCAGTAAAATATGTTCTTCATTCAACTCTTTTTATCCCTCTCTTTTCAGTTGGCTTATCTTTTAGAGGGGAGAGCATATGTGGAAAGGGTGAATGCTGCTGCATAGCTCACAACATACACGGAACTCCCCATGTGACTTTTAATGCAAGTTAATTAATGAGCCCATTTTCACACAAAGACATTAAAAAATGTAAATTTAGTGCAAGGCATAAATTGTGACAGTAGAGAACAACCGACTCTACTTTTCTACCTGAGAACTTCCCATCTGCACACCTCTGTCCCACGCAGGATAACTGCAGCTTCTAGCCTGTTGGTAATAGTGGAGAGCAGAGTTTGATTCCAGGAGATGAATCCATGGTAATCTCATAAAGGTGGGACACGGAAGCAATTTTGAATCCCAGCACTAGTTTCAAACTCATGACCTGTTGGTAGAAGGCTCCATAGGCACTGAGTCACCCATAGACGCTTGCTTAAGAAAGGAGGCTGAAACAAAGGCACCCCAAACAGATGCGTTCATAAACTCACTCATTTACGTATCACATTAGAGTAAAAGGCTGCACCTTGTTTGACAATGTCAGAAAAAGAAATTTAGACGCAGAAAAGGAAAAAGACTTACTTCAAGGCCAAATTATCACACTGCCAAGAAATAAAACCTTGTCATATATCATTTATGCACTACATACAGGCTTCACATTTCTGTAACATCTTCCTTCCTTCCTTGGATCTCAAAGCTGTTTGCAAACAGAAATGAATAAAACCTCTCACCTCCCATGAAGCAGGTAATTTGTTTTTATTAATACATAAATGATAGAGGAAATTAATTAACGAATAGAAAGGGTAAGAGGCCTAAGATCACACAGCAAGAGTGCTTTAATCACTACATTCTGGGCACTTAAGAGCAGCGTTTGCATGTTAATGCTTTCCTTCTCTCCAGCAGGCATTAGCAAAGGACCACATTTCCTTAGACTAGAGAAGACTCTTCGTGTCCTGGCTACCTTTGTAACTTTGTTCCCCATCAGGGACAGGGAATTTTTCAGGGAATTTTTCTTCACGTTTACACTGTAACATCTCTGTCTCCTGGTTTAATTATTATTTATGCTGAATATAAATTGCAAAGGAGATGATCCTAAGATGAATAATGAAAAGGCAACAAGAGACAAAAAAAAAAAACAACACTCCAGTCAGCTAGTATCCTATCTATCTGCTTTATATTAAATATGTCTTAACACTGGCTCTCCAAATGTTAAAGGGGGGAGGATGAGTTTTAGGGCCATTGCACAATATGAAGCTTCCCAATGTAACACAGTTACAGAACTTCCTGTGCCAAATAACTTTGTGCTGATCCACAGTGGAAATTCACAGTGTTCAACAGTCCTTGAAATTTCTAATTTGTACCTTCCCATGGAGGAGTGGTGCTGTGGGTGCATTTCTTGCTACTGTACTGCACACTGGACACCAGATCAGGTACTCTGTGAGACTGACTGCACTCCCTGAAATTTGAATTTCTGTTTTAATTATTAAGCAATGCATTTCTATCCAGTTCTCCACTTGTACCTAGTGTTTTTAATGGCAGGAAAACACATTATTTTTAAACAACATTCTAGTAAGAGGCATTAGGAAAAGGGAAAGCTATTACATGCGCATATTTTGGCATGACTGGCCGCAAGGGAGAAGCGCAAGCACAAACCCAGCGCTGATGTCTGCCCTTTGGCTCTGCAAAACGAGGCGCAGACAATGCCCTGCATGCCAGCAAGGGTCACCCAGATTCCTCAGCAACCTCCGTGCTACTAGCAAGCGCAAAGCCCTTCAATCAACCCCTTCTACTGTTTTGCAAGACCATAGCAGGGTTGATACAACTCATGGGAAGGCCCAATATACACGGAGATATCTCTGTGCTCGAGCAGATGAGCCACGCTTCCCGCAAAGCACAGAAATACCCTCAGAACAGCTTTAGATATGAAGAAAGAAGAGTTTTCTTCCTCCTTTTACCTGCACCTGGCATGATCTCACAGAAGTAAATATCCACTGTGGATAAATGCTTAAGTGCACGTAGAACAGGAACACAGACAGCTAAATTTTGTTCATGTGAAGATTTCTTCCCTTGACAGTGCTATTCTAGATGCATCACTGCATATTTGCAGTGGAAGATGGAAATACTTCTGGCATCAAAGATAGTGACATTCTTAATTTATCTCACATGTAGGAAGCTGTGTGTGGGAGGAGTGTGAGAGACTCTTAGGAACATATCCTATGTAGTTTAATAAAGAATGGTACTCATTTCCCATAGGATTTTTTTTAATAAACCTCAAAATTGTGATAGAAAATTCTTTGCAAGAGTTGAGAAAAAAGTAAACCAGAGGAAAGAAATATCGCACTGTGCTCCATTTTGGAGGATTTATACGATATGTATAAAGATGAAATCATAAAAAAAAATGGAATTCAAAATATTCTCCTTTTATAACACTCTTAACTCAAGTTGGCTCTCTGCTCTGTACATCTTCAGATTTTGGGTTTTTCCCGATTTTGAGCAAGTCCATGGCTACAATTGTGTTGTGACAACGAAGCCCCTCAACTGAAGACCCTCTGGCCTGCGTATCTGTGCCTTGGAAGAGACCCAAAGTTGAAGAGGACCCAATATCACACAGCGTTCACACCTACGTTGTTGTGAGAAGCCAGATCTCCTGCAAGAGCAAGGGCAAGGAGCCCAGTTTGACACATATGTCCCAACCCACCTTCTCTGCCTACTCTTTTGCTGCCTACACCATACCATGCTCTGCAGTCACGCGGGCTGGACATCCCCTGCCCAGGCAGGGCATCAGCAGGACGTCTCGGTGCTCAGCCTGGCCAGGCCACCACGTTACCAAGGTGGACACACACCAGGCTTGTAGCTGGAGCCTGGTGGGGGCAAGAAGCTGCCTCCATTGAGAACCTGGTTACCTGGAGCTTTCATAATACACATAACAGGTGTGTAGGAAAGAAAAAACAGGAGAGCAAAATATGTCATGCTATTATCCTCAGAGTCCTCCAGAAACACTCCATAAAAGCACAAAACCTTCACTCAATACCTGAAGCGGTCTGGCTCCGAATGATTGCTCTGGTAGCTGTTGCAATTAGCAGTGGTTAACCGTAGCTGTACTGTGCAAGGCAAATGGATGGTTTTCCACATCCAAAGGGATTCTCACTGTTGTCAGTTCAAATCTCTCCTTGTGCCGCCAGGGGAGGTTTCCTGTGCCAGTGCCCGGCTTGACCACTTGGTAACAGGGACCGGCAGCCTCATCCAGCTAAGCCCCGAGCCGGGAGGGCAGCTCAGCCGCTGGGGCTCTGCCCTCTCACCCATGCACACGGGCTCTGGAAGTACTTCACCAGCTCTCACCCAGCTGAAGTTGAGCACATGAAGAAGTGCTTTCCCACGCTGGATGGAGGTTTGAGTTTCTCGTGCGAACTCGCAGAATAAAGGCGCTACAGAGCACAGACAGAGGGTTCCAGATCTGCTCCTGAAAAAAAGTGTTACAAACAGTATTTCCTTCCCTCTGGCTGACAATACATTAGCAAACCTATTTTTGTTATTCGTAGATGTCCATGGAAGACCTAAAGATAGTCTGTTATTGTCAACAGAAAACGCATTTCAATTCCCTAAAAATATCAGGAATGTGGGCTATGAAGGGTTTGTTCTTCCCCAGTAATGCACTTTTTCGTTATTGCCGTGGATTAAAATTAAATTGCTAACATAAGGACAAGCAGATGAATCCGTGGTTATGATAGCATAGAAAAACGTCAATACAATGCTTGTACCCTGTAAGCTCCTTCAGTATTTAAAGATTCTTATCTCTGGAATAATATAAACTGAAATACATTGTGAGGATCTCACACTGTTAAATGAAGCAACGCTGTTTCTATTGCTTTACTTCTGTGTGCTGTCTTCAGACAGACAGTAAATAATATTTTGAAAGGAAGCTCCAAGAATGTTTTCTGGGTTTGCCCATACAGGGACCCAATGTAGCCATTGTTCAAAAAGAGAATAGGGCTGTGTTCTTGTGCCTGCAAACCCAGTGACAACATCGGCAAAATGCTGATAAAAAGGCTAAAATTATTTACCAACCCTAATAAAAACAAGCCCATTCCAAACCCCGACTCGCAGCATCTTTGCAGCAGGGGCAAAGTGCTGTAATTTTTCGGTGACAGAAAAAAAAAAAAAAAAGTAGCGACTCAAGCTCTGAAATATTTAACAATATAATAATTAGTTAGGGGATCAAAGGAATTGCAATTTCCAATTCCATATAAGAACGTAATGTTAATTGTAGTTAATTGTACTTAAGAAATAAACCGCTGTTTCAGAAGAGGACACATTCACACGTTTTTTCAAAATGCTTTATGACAACAGCCTTTGTTCTGAAAATACTTTTTTGCTTTCTACAGTGGCAGCTGCCTAGGTGGAGATTATAGCCAAACTCCACTGAGTTTAATTGAATTACGCTGCCCCCCACACTCCCAGCCACGGAGCTGTGCTGACTACTCCAGCTCTGTCCTGGGAAGGTTCCTGTACATGCCCTGCTCTTGCCAGGGGCAGGATTCTTCTTGGTTTTCTTTTTAGCTCATGAAGAATAATTTCATTTGCAAAATATTCATTTTTGCCTTTATTTCAAAGCAGTTTAATCACCAAGCCTTCTATAAATAAATAGGAGCAGTGATTGACAGCAGGTTACCAGCGCTAATCACTCTGAACCAACTAATTGGGAAATGCTTTTGATGGAAAGGACATACACGTCAATAATTTCGTATTTTCTTAGCAACCACTGCCCCAAGGACTACTCACCGGAGTTTTACAGAGACGTATTCCCTACGAAACCGCTGGCCAACACGGACACTCGGCTGCCCCTGGGGAGAACTGCCTCACCAGCAGGATTAAAGCACTGGAAGCTGCGTGAAAGCAGACCCCCAAGTCTCAGACCGCCGTGCAAACCCCCTCTCTATCACACGCGGCGCGAACGGCCTGGCCGGCCCCGCGGCTCTCGCAGGAGATGAGAGAGGAAACCACTGCTTTGTTCTAGTAACGGCAGAAAGGGCTTCAGAAGTCGCGTACCAAAGCGATCTGCAGGCACGGGCCAGAGGGCAGCATTTTGTTACGCGGTCTCCCCTTGCTGGAAACATGCTGCTGGCTTCTAAGAAAAAAAGGGTAGGGATCGGGTTTATTTCTGGAAATCCGATTATTTATTTCTTTACTTTCTGACTAACTGTTGAGGCTCCTGCTTCTATACAGCCTCACTTGGAAAACAATAGTTTAAAATAATATAAACAAAAAAAAAAATTCACTGGTTGTTTCTGGAGCCTCAGAGGAACATAAAATGAAAAAAATAATTCTGGACAGTTTCTGCTCTTCTTGTAATGAAAAAAAGTAAATGGAAATATCAAAGTGACACCTCCATCAATTTAGGATTAAGGAATCGACTTTGCACTGTCTCAAGTCAGAATACTGCAGAGAAATTCTGACAAGCCCAGTTTAGGGAACTGCCACAGGAAAAGAGGCTAATTCATCCTTCAGTCCAGCCATTTAATGTATAAGAAACATTACGTTACACAAACTAATATACCTACTGAATTATACTCTACTTTACATTATTCATGTCTCACTTTTCGTTTCTGTGCTTTCACTAATTGAGTTTCTATCCTTTATTTGTACTGCAGTGTCTCAGGGGATCCTCCTGTTCTCTTTACAAAAAAGTAACTTAAGTGCTCCCATAAAATAATTGTGTCTTTGTATTAACTTGTATTAATAGGTGTGCTTTAACTGCGTAGCTATACCATTTAAATATACTAGAAAAGACATGCAGAGCATATAGGAAGCTTGTGTAGTATTTATGTAACCTTCCCATATATTTTGCCAAAACTGTATTGTTCCAACTCCCATTATGTGCTAAAGAAAAGCAAATTTGAGCCCAACTGAAAACAAAACTCTAGAATACAAACACATTGCATGGAAATATAAGTGCTATTTACCGTAAATAATATGGCTGAGATCTATAAAAGAAGCTTCTTTCCTATAGGATCTTGATGTTAGTGAGTGGAGTAACCCCTCAGGATGTGATGCTCCCTGCAGGAGAGCAGAAACTTTAATGCTCACAATCATACTTTATGGGCCTTCACCATATGCCGCATGTAAAACGCATGTAGTTTAGGAAGGAAGGCTCCATCCTGCAAGCAGCTACGCGAAAGCTCAGCCACACACATGCAGGTAGTCCCGAGAAGTCGAGCAGACTGCTTCTGAGAGTCAAATTAATTACAGGAGTGGGAATTTATGGGCTCGGGTACTTACATACCAATTGCAATTAACAATGTGTTTATATCCATTTTTATTCTTGATGTATGTGCTTGATATTTATACTAGGCATACAAATTATATACACACAAAAGGAAAAGGCAATTCAGCTTAGCCAGGACAAGTTCTCTGCTAGATCAAACTGGAACAAGAGCTGCCCAGAACAGAAACTCTCCTATGCTTATGTGTCTGCCATAAACCAGACTGATTTATTTAAGATATAGGATGAGAAATTGTTGACCTCCGAGCACACAGGGGCACGCCTGCCTTCAGCTTCCCGTTCAGCCGCGGGACTGCTCTGCTCGGCTGCCGGCCTCCTACGGGGCAGGTGGCTAAATAGATGCACGCAGCTTCCAAGCAGCTGCGAGTGCACCTGGAAGATAAAATCCCGTGACAATGACAGCAGGGGAAACAAGATCCCATAGGAAAGTAGCCACTTCCAAAAACATCGTCGGGGGCTGCCCACTCCCAAGTGCCACCACGCGCCAGATAGCGTGGGCCATGCTGCTCCAGTTGCCTTTGCGCCCACCCTCATCTGACGCATTACTTGCAAATGAGAGCAGAGAGCTGCAATCGCAGTGACAGACTACAGGGTTTCACTGTGCAAGGTACACTCTGTTTACAGCTGCTACTGCTGAATTATAAATTAATAACCAGAGACACAGCATCTTCCGAAGCAAACACTGAGCAAATGCCTTTATGCTAATTCCCTGCCTTCCCTTGGCAGATCTGCAGGGAATTCATCCGCTTTCTATGACAGATGCGGCGAATGGGCTGCCCTGGGTCCACGGCCAGCAGAGCGCTACTTGGTGCCATTTCAGAGCTGGCTCTGGCTTTGGCACCCACGGCTCCACGTGAGCTTCCTTTCCGGGGCATGTTTCTACAGTGTTTCTGTTGTCGTCCTGCTTTTCACATGGCAAATAAGTATTTTGTTTCATAGATGAGTTCTTCACACACTTTGGCACCTGACCTACACATGGCACATCCACATGAGGCCAAACTTTGTTTTACATTAGCACTGTAAGGAAAGGAATATATATATATATATATATATATGTATGTGCACTGTATTGTTTTTTCTAAAGTCTGTCAGAACACTACATTATAACAGAGAGGCTATTACAGACAAGTTTAGTTAGCTGTGCATCATTTCACACCTTCATTACAATCTTTACCAGGAAAATGGATTGCTTTTGAGCCTCTCTCCATTCTCATTAAACTTCCAGTCTTGTGAGGTGTCAGAATTGTAAAATGCCTAATACGGCCAGTTAATTATAGCACTGCTCCCTGCTTCAGCCTTTTCACTTACCTGCATTTCCCCTGGCTGAAGCAGCTGGCTTCCCGCCTGGGGTTAGTTGGACCAAAACGAACAAGGGAGACACAGCGGCGGCCAGCAAGTAGAGGACAACATGCTCCACTGGTCTGCATGTGACACCTGGGAGAAAATCAGAAAACTTTGTGCCAGCAGGACATGGCATTTCTCACGGTGGAATGGAAGGTCTGCTTTTAGGCAAGGCTGCAAATGGAGGTACCACACGGTTTTCAATCTCCTTTGCTAACACAGTAACTAGAAGTTGGACGCTGTAAACCTGATTACAGATATAGTCCTCGGAGCTGCTCAGGGTAAGAGTAGCACTTATCAGAACAGGAGTTGGCAGAAATTAGCCTGAAATGGCATAAACCATTATGGTTTCTGCTTCAGGATGCAACCTGTCTGATAGCTAAGAGTTAACTCTCTCCCTGAGCAATGTTGCATTTTGTACATACAGAGGAGACCTGCAAAAACACCAGCTGGGGCTGACTCCCATGGACGGGATACTGGAAGTCTCACTGTAGTCCAACCGGGCAACTTCCACCATCCTACCAGAGACGAGAAGAGCAGCAATTTAGGTGGACAGCCCAGCCAAAAGCCTCTCACTCTTGCCCATGGCCCCATGCTGGTAGTCCAAGCTGCTCTGGCCAAATGGAGGGAAATGGCAGAGCAGAGACCTGCCCTCTCATCAGAGGATAGGCCCTTACAGATGCCACCACCGCTGGTCTCCATTGCTCGCTTTTAATAACACTTAGCTCTCTTTTTCCTAGAGCCCAAAGCCATAACGAGCTGGAGGGAGGGAGGGAGGAGGTTCCAGCACCTCTGCCTAACAGACCAAACCGCTCCCATGTCACTTGGATACCTGGTGATATGGTATTTTGGGGCTGCCATGAAGCCTTCTGCAGTTTCTTAGCAGCACAAATACTTTGCTTTACAGGAGGCCTGACATTTCTTCAATCACTGATTTAAGACTGGACGAAGCAGCTCTGACCGTTCGGCCTGACTGCTCTACCCATCCCTGTCTGAGCTGGCAGCAACCTGCTCAAAGTGATCTTGAGTTCAGGTTTCACCTGGCAGCAAACCTACTTGGTGTCAGAGTAGGTTTTTCTAAGGATAAATTACCCTCATATTTTTCAGGCAAGGCATATGGCCACAAAAAGGCCACTGCTCTTTTTAGATCTACATTCCTCCTCTTACAAAAACAAAGCAACTAAGGATTGCCCAAGTAACATCTTGCTGTACAAATGAATATTTCATTTTTACCAAGAATAATATACTCTCTCTCTCTTTCTCTCTCTCTCTCTCTCTATATATATATATGAAGAGAGCATCCTTGTTGTAAAGGAACACCATGTTCTGGCGGAGACATCCTAAACATAACTGAAAAAGGCATCTCCCTGATGAGGGATCAGGAGATCAGAGTTGTGTTTTATTAGTTGTATAAAAAGTATCTTTAGCTTTCAGTTGAAAGGAAAAATTTGCATTTAAATAGAAAGATTAATAACTGCAATACACAGAGCCCACACTGAATAATTTTTGTAACAGAAAATAATTCATATTGTTTTATATAAATTGTGCACCTTAAGTCAAGCTACAAAAAATGATAATCGTAATATTTTATGGAACAATTTTAATATAATACAGCTTGTAACATTATTATTCTAAGCTGTAAATAATGCATGTCTGGAGCTTTGGGGAAAGCTGGATTTAAAATACTTATCTCAGAAAATTCAATAGGGCGTGTGCTTTTTGGTGCAAGTGCATGAGTTTTACTCATGCTATGCATGAGTTTTACTTATTAAAGGAAAAATCTATCAGGAGATGTAGGAACAAACCCTCCCTCGTACTGCAAAGACAGCCCAGGCAGTGATGACTACAGAGAGCTTATTGTATTTTTTGGAAAAAAACTTTTTCCCTGAAACATGCAAATTTGGATGCACCCAAGTATTTTGAAATGCTATTGAACCATCAGGATGCTTTGGTCAGGTCCAGAAGCTGGATTATTAGACCTAAAAAAAAAAAAAATCCATTTTGACATTCTTTTAGTATTTGGGGTGGGGGGGGGTGGGGGGGACAGGTTTTAATTTTATTTTTAAGTGTTATCTCACTTACAACTACATTTTAAATAAAATGATTCAATTCTGCAGGAAAATAGCCCTCCTCCTCCGTTTCATTTAGATGAACCTTAACAAAAAAACACTCAAAAATGTTTCCGAGAAAACTTCAGAAAAATCCCTGATGCTCAACCTGAAGCATTTTGCCTATTTGTTGTGCCCTGCCTGAGCGCGTGAGCCACGTGGCCGGCGCTGAGGGGGTCAGCGGGGAGCAAGCTTTCTCCTGCTCCTTCCCTTGCGCCTGCCAGGCGCCCCCCGCTCTCCCCCCCGCTCGTCCCCAGCCACCCCGTGAGCGACGCACGGGGAGGCCTCAGGAGGAAGCGCGAACCGCGGCCGGCCTCCTCGGCTGCAACAGGAAAGGAGCAGCCTCTCGCCGGCCTCGCGGCGAGGGGCAGAATCTATTGACTGCGGCAGCACGGGCACAGAGCGAGGAACTTACAGGGTTTAATTTATCGCTTCTGCGTACGTTCCCATCCTTACTCAGGAAAACCTTTTAATTAGAGAAGGATCAGGAGGGAGTTGCCAGGCATTCCCCCCGTGCCACGCAGATAATAGAAGAAAGCAAAACCCCCTTTACTCTCCTCAGAAGCACTGGCGCCACTAATTACCCTCCCAAAATTCAGCTCAGGCTCCGCTCGCTGCTCATTTAATCTTCATCGCCACTGCTGCCTTCCATTTCATCTTGTAAGCAGCGAGCGATGGGCGCAGATACAATCAAGGAAGTTTGCACGAGCCGGTGGCGGCTTACAGCAGCGAGCCCAGCGCTCCTCGAAACACGGGCTCCACAGCAGACAATCAGAAAAAGATGCACCGATGCTCAAAAACCCCGCGGGTGTCCATTAGGGAGCGTCTCTCTCTCTTTAGACTCTAATGCACCCGGACTCCAGGGGCTGTGGGCTGTATTATAACTGTGATCTGTGCTACTTTTCAGCAGCAGTGCTGGGTGATTAAGTCGGATACCGGTGCAAGGCTGTCCCTCCTCACCCCCCCGCGCTCACCCCGGCTTTGCAGCATCTCTGGAGCCCGCAGCAGCCAGGACCCTGCTGCAAGGCTGGCAGCTCACAGCAAACTCCCCCCAGGCTTTCACATGAGTAATGATTACACCGAGGGCACATCCAACACAAACCAAAGGTGTGCAGGGAACTGCACAACCTGAAAAACGCTGCACAGATCCAGATGCAACAAAACCATAACGCAGAAGTCCCCTTTAACAGTCAAAGCAAGGAAGCAAAGCCTGAGATAACAGAGGAGCAGAGCGCATTAGAGCTAACAAGGAGAAGTCTCACATTAGCAGCAGCCCATCTGCAGAGCAGGTGAGATTTGGGTGATGGAAACTCTGACCTGCCAGCATTTGCCCGGCATGCCGGTTCCTCCTGGCCTGCCCAGCTTGCAGCTCCAGCAGAAGCATGTGAGAAGCAGTGAGGCATCCCATGCCATTTGGAGAGTTTTTGGTCTGTTGATTCACAAGCTCAGTCATTCAGCGGGAGATGGGAGAGGACAGCGGGAGCTCAGCAACGCACCGTCTCCACCTGGAAGGTCCCAGCACAAGAGCTGTGGCTGGATTTGCTGAAATAGGTAATTTGTCTCATGAGATTTGTGCCAGGGGAGATAAGGCAGACTACCGCATTAAGGTGGGCCATCAGACTAAAGCCAAGGGACTAGCCTGATGTGCAAGCAAGGTGCGAATTACAATTTTCGTTGCCTGCCTTGCTATCTAGCCACGTTAGCTAGCGCAAGCCAAAAGCTCTTTTCCTAAAAAAAAAAATATACCTCAAAAAAAAAAAAGTGCTGGAGTAGGAACTTAGATTACAAATTGCCTGTTGTCAGAAATGGCTTTCAGAGCATCTCCCCTGAAGCAGAGCTGGTTTAGGCACCGCCAAGGGGATCGCCAGGAGACTGTGTTAACCGACACGCAAGTCGGAATGTGCGAGGGAGGGACTCGTGGGCACTGAAGGTCCCCTCCATCCCGCCTCCACCCCACGTCCAACGCTTGTTCTTACCTCGTTTCTTGGTGAGGACGTGGAGTTTTGCGGGAGTTCGTTAGCCAGAGGCAGGGTGACGAGCTGCAGCAGGGAGCTGCTGAGGTCCAAGGCCACGGAGAGGGGATTTCTACACCACATGCGATGCCAGCACAGGGTCGGCAACTGATTTAGACCCTGTTTTTTACAGCGAGATCCCAAGCACGTTCTTGCTTCCACTTGCCGCTCCTGCAGCAGAGCTGGGCTTTAAAAGGTCAGAAGCATCAATTTATCAGCACTGCTGAGAGCTTCCTGCCCTCCACGGCTGCAGTGGAGATCCCTGAGGCCTCTCAGCCTCAGCCCAGCAACTGGCTCCTACGGGGCCATTTATGAGAGCGGGGCCAAGTTGTCAATAAGGAAGGCTGCAAGCCTGCCTGCCCCCAGCACTTTAATTATTTACTGCTTACCCTCAAATTTAATGCCAGAGTTCAAGAGCTAAACTGTGTGGCTGGGGCGATCTATTTGGGGTCATAAATGGATTCGACAAGTTGAAGCCACTGTTCTGAATTTTGTTTGGGGAAGAATTATTTTCACTCTTCTTTTTTTTTTCTCTGATGTGAATGCCTAATGGTACCGCTCTGCAAACTCAAAGCAGTCCTCAGAAGCAGTGAGGGAGAAATACAAACGCTTTGGGGGCAGAAGCAGGTTCTGCATATTTAGGACCAGTGAGGACACTTGCGGGAGCGGAGTTTGGTCCTTGTGCCCAGAGTCCCTAACGCTGCTTCCTCCACTCAGCTGAGCATGATCGTTATCACAGTCACCCACAAGTTCAGCTGTAGGACCCTTTCAGTGCAGAGTATCAAGCCCTGTTACTGAAAACAGCAAACAAGGAGTAAGTGAGAAGTTCCTCAGACCAAGGCCCAAGGCTTAATAAATCCTGAGATTGCTTTAGCCACATTTTTTGTTGCAGTTCAGAAAGCACAGGATGAGATGCTGGATGCCATGACTTCCAAAAGAAGGATCTGAAAATGGGACGACTGTTCTGCCCCTCCTGGCCATCTGACCCCTTTCTGCAAGTATAAAAAGCAACCCTTCCTTGAGGAACTATCACATCTTCAGGAAGCTTTAAATGAATTCATCTTCTAGTCATTTCCCATTTTGACAGGAGAAAGATCGATCAAATCTTTTCTATTTAAAACAGTAACAAAGGCTAATAATGTGTTTTGTAAGGACTAATTTTCTTGCACACGACGCTAACGAGCATTACAATATTTTGTCATATATTCCTTAGCTACTCAATGGTACCTCTTGAGCTCCTGAATGCAAATATTTCCTGTTAAGGAGAAGGATAAAGCCACATGAGTTTTTATCTCAGTTACACATTCACATATTGGGTGTCTAACGAGTGACATGTGTGAAGCAGTTTTCCACTTCCTGTGTATCCCAAATAATAGCTATGAAAATCCTTGTCTATTATAATGCAAGATATTTTTGCTGCCTTTATTTTTCTGACTGCAGGTATATTGTACAAGCAGAGGACAGTCTTTTATGTTATCATTCTGCTGTCTGGAAATCTCATTCCACAATCTCTGCTTTTTCATTGCCATTTTCAGATGTTTAATGAAGCGACACATGGATATGAGATGCCCCTGTTATTTCTTTTGCCCAGTCTCTATCGTTTTCAATCTCAGAACTATTGAATAAATGGAAATAACGTTACCAGGCCTGTCTTGCAGTTCCTGAGCAAAATTCCCATTGGAGTCAATGAGAAATTTGCCCAACATAGGCACTGCAGGATTAAGTCCCTTTTTTTTTTTACATTGTCTGTGTGGAAGAACAGAAAAGGAACATATTCATTGTTCATAGGCCTTGTTTGCTTTTTAAACAAATATTGCCATTAGGAAAGGGCATTTTCCAAATGAATGATCGCATGTTTATTCTCTGCAATGGCCACTCCTCTACCTAGCTGCTCTCCCCTTTGGGGCCTCACGTTAGTACAAGAAATAAATAGGACACACTTCTCAGTAGGTAGGTGTGGATTTGCCCAAGAAAGCTGTGCAAAAAGCCGATTTCTCACCATCTCCAATACACGGGTGTACTCAGTGATCTTTTCTTCCTGCACCGCCATCTCAAACGACAGGAAGGATCAGGCTTCAGCACAGAAGGTCAGTCACATCAACCTTGTCCGTTTTCTGCTTGCCGACAAGTTCACAAGCATCCTTCCGCTCGCCGAGATCCCACGCAGCCTGCCGGTCTGCAAGGGTGCACATTAAAGGGAATTCTAATGAGCTGAACTCAAGCTGAACTTCCTTCTTCAGCTGCTGTTGCAGTGATTTGTTGACTCTCCAAGGCTCATTCAGGACTTTTTTTAGCCTTGACAGAGTAGATAAAGTAGACATGGATTTTATGTGCCAACTCTTCTGTATTTTTGGCACTCCACTCGTCACATAGCAGGACAGTGAAATACAAGCTTAAACAACACAGGATGCCTCCTGTGTGTATCTGTGGTGTCTCAGAGTAGCCTAAACTAATCTCTCCCTCTCCTCCCCATTAGTCGCGATGCTAAGCTGGAAGCAAGGGCTGAGGATGCTTTAAGAGCCACACAGAATCTTAATAAGATCTACTTACATTTATATTGTGCATTTCAGGCTGGCTGGCTCAGTTTCCTTAGCCACAGCCTCACAAAGGAGCTGAATGCACTGGTTTATTTTTGTGAGTTTTTTAATTATTTTAGTATTGTCTCTGATTTTTGTATCAGCCATCTGCGGAGTGTGGCAGGATGTGTGTAATCTTTTATGGCACATGTTGTACTTTCTCCGTTATAATCTGATGGAAGAGAAAACCAAAGTTAAGGGAGATTAAGGTCAGCATACTCTCAACATCCAATCGCTGTGTAATCCACTGCGTTATCACTAGGGAAGATTATCAGCATTGATATGACCCACTCTTTGAGCCATTCAGCTCTGCTGAGGCCCACTTCTCTCACAGAATGGTACTGCTGTTCGATCTGAACAGAGAGAGAAATCCTACATAAATTTTCCACTACATCCCGCTAATGTGCAGTAAGTGATTGTTTTTGTGCAGGATACAGAAAAAACATTGTCACTGAATGGCACAGCACAGCTGCTCTGCCTGCGCTTGCCTGGGCCAGACCAGAAAGGATGCTAAAGGCAGCCACGCAGGGAGGTCGGAGATGGCCCCCCACACTCCCTTGCTTGACCCCAGCAATAGGCAGCCGAGCCTGTTCCTACACCACCATGGGGAAAAAGCAGAGACGAGGAGGTGACCAAGCTGCGCTGGGCACGGGGGTCCCTCCAGGCCAGGGAGGTGTTACGGGGCAGGATCAAGCACACCGAGGCAGAAGCCACATACTGTTTCTTCCAAAGGGCCCACAGGCGTGATTTTGTTGTTGTTAAATGATCCAAAGAATTATTTGGGGAGGGTGAGCTACAAAGTGCAGCCTGTGTAGGACAGGATTGACTCTGTGCCTGTCTCCCCTTCTCCCAGCAGAGATGTGTTACACTCAAAAAAATGCCCTGAAACCAATATAATTAATGCATTATCTCCTACTGCATTATCTCTCTCTAGTAGGAACGTAGCTTAACAGACGACACACTTCACCTGCTGAAGTTCGGCAAGGGTGAGCTACGCACCGATTCTAAGCATCACCACGTTTAACCAGTTAATGGTATCTGAGCATTTCTGGGGGCCAAGCAGAGCGCAGAGGCAGGACTGTGCAAGCGCTGGGCTCTGTTGCGTTTAGCGTGGTTTGAATGCATCCAGAGAGAGCGGGAGGAGAGCAATAACTACGCACAGTGGTAGCCCCACTGTGCAACATTCAACCTGTCTATTAAAATAACAATGTTCAGAGAGTAACCAAAATACCCCAGATTTCAGGATAATTTCCCTGTGTTTGCAATTAATGTGTGAAGGTAGAAGTGTTTTCAAATTACTTTAATTCGCGGTTCCTTATCCACTCCCAACAAGTTAATGAATGTTGCTTCTCAAGAAGCCGTCTCCTAGCAACAAAAAGACTCATCAGCGTTGAGGATTGCCTCGTTTGATTGTGCAACGCTGGAAGTTCATATCAGATGTCAAAGGAAGGCAAGATGGAAGAGCCAAATACCAACCCCAGGCAGGCAGTATTCAGCTCCAGGAAACCCGCCATCAGTTATCCCACTGCGCACAAATGAATAGAGGATCTGCCACGCAGCGCCTGGAGGGCAGAAACGGGCATCATCTCTTTCCCAGAGGAAGATCCACAGTGTGCTGCCATGAGCTAATGCCTAATCGCAAGCTTGACATGCAAAATCCTGCATTCCCGCAGCAAGCCTCGGCTGTGGTTCAGTCAGTAGAGAAATGCTAGAGGATTACTTGAGAGTACGTTTGTTAAACGTACTGAACTCAGACCTCATTTGTTTGTGGTGCTTTTCAGCAACTTGTAAGTTACCTGTGCTACGCTTACCCCTTAGCGGCCTGCATTCCATCTCGTCCTCGATTTCCAGTTATTCTTATTTCTTGCTTCATATGACTTGAGACTGAAGTCCTTACCTTCTTCAGTCCCTTCTCAGACCTGCTTGAAATGGCATCTGATCTGGGTAGAGGAGGGAAAGGAGAGGGTCTTCTAGAGATGAAGGACTGAATGGATCTGAGCCTGAGCAAATGAGCAACCAAAGCTGATACCTCAGAATTCATCAAAACAATGCACTTTCAGTAAACCTTTGGCAAAGTCAGGTAAAATTCTGTCAAAGAGGTCCGCTAGGAGAAAAACATGAAGCAAATAATCCAAATGCATCCAAATGTTTCATTTTTAGAAAGTCAAAATATTTCATTTCAACATTTTCCAAATGAAACTTGCAGCTTTTTCCTCTTCAAAACACTTCTGGTGTGTAATTGAGTTTTAAAAGTAAGAAAGTAAGTTTTTTAAAATAGCCAGATCACCTACAAAGTAGCCAAAGCATCCTTTTGGTTGATTCAGAAATGATTCAAAAATTGTAGCCAGGGGACCCTCTCTGAAAAATGAGGACTACTGAGGAGAGACAGGATGCGCCTGATGGAGCGGGGCAAGAATAGGCCAGCAGTCCCCTGAGGTTCACTGGGGAATGGAGACCAACACCCACGGATAAATGGGAGAAGTGGCAGAAGGAACATGCACAGGGCTAAAGGGGAGGTTCTGAGGAGGAACTGAGGCCACCTGAGCTTCTAAGTTATATTAAAAATCAATTAAAACCACATGCAACATTTTGCTGCATTGCTTTCCTGGGCAATAAACATTGGCAGCTGCCACGCGGAAGGCAGATGACTGTGACTGAAGGGGACGCAGGCAGCGACGCAACGTAAAGAGACTTGCAGTAGCAAAAAAGGTCTCGAGCTAACAGTCAGACTCTCACCAAAAACCCTGGAAAATTCCTCTTTGCTCTGTGAGGTTTCCTGTGAGATCATGAACCACTGCTAATCCCATAAAACATGGCACTTCCTCACTTGCAAAGCTGAGAAGAAACAGCTGAGGCTGCAAGGTGCCCAGATACCAGAAGGACGTGGAAGATGCACGAGCCCTGGCACGGTCAGGGGAGTTTTCCCCCGAGACATTTCCCAGCAGAGAGGACACGACCTGGATCCAAATGGGGCAACCTGTTCACTTCAGTGTGCGAAGTCTTCCCCGTGCCTGAACAACATTCCTGCTTGTGTAAGGTTTTTCTTCTTATATGCTTTTAATTTTTTGCTTAGAGCTTTAGTATTGCTGTATCATATATAACTGTACTTTCGTGCTTGGGCAGCAGCAGTAATAGATCAGCAAGATTTCTAGCATCTCCATCTCAGGAGGAAAAGTTTTATTAAATCATTAAATAAAATCATCGTCTAGTCTGCCTTAAAAAAAAATCTTTTTAAAAAGGTCAGTTTTAGAACTGAAACACAAGTGGGAAAGTAGATGTTGTGGCCGGTACACCAAAGTGTTTGGACCAGAGGCTGTGTTTCAAGGAGGAAATAGAGTGTATTTAAGAAAAAAAGGGAGAAACAAAAGGGAAAAAAAGAAAAAGAGATCCTTTTGAATTAAGCCTTTTCTCACTTCTTATAAGGCTCTGGAAACAGCACTAATCAATCCAAATGACACTTTAGTGTGGAAATCTATTATATTCCTCAATGATCATATGGCTTTATATGTTATAATTTGGTTCTGAATTATGGCCTACATCAATTATAATTGAACACTGCTTCCCATTGTACAATCGGACTGTGATGAGAATAGAAGGGCAGTGGACATTAGAGGATTACTATCAAAATCACCTAATTTAATTAAGGAGGAGATTTATTAAAATGGTAACATTAACAGGTGTTTTATGAGACTAATAATTAATAAGGTTTCTGTAGAACATTTGTAAGAGAAGTAGACAATATGCAGTGCCAGCAGAACCTTCCTGTAATGGGATAACAATAAAGCATTAAGAACTGTAGATCAGCTATTATGATAATAATCAGATTCTGTAAATCATGGTTTGAAGAGGATTAAATACCATTACTCCATATTAGTATTTGTTTAAGCTCCAGCAGGTCCTTGCGCACCGTCTGGAGGAAGGGTGGGCAAGAAATAGATTCTCCAGAGCAGACACTTGCTGTGATCCTTCATCCTGAATCTTGCAATGATGAGTCAAAACCTTTTTATTTGGCAGTGAAGTACTAACCCTGAAAGCATTCATCTAGGAAACTGTAAGGGGACTACATGGAAGCACAAGTCCAAAAACTCAGTTTTGACAATTAAAGTTACCTTCTAGCGGCTGAAAGCAGGCAGCCCCAGGCTCTCTGTCAGCGAAGCCTCGACCGTTCATACGGCAACGCAGGAGCAGCTGCGTGCACAGGCTGAGGACCAACGGTGGCCTCCTGGATGACGGCTGTGCACGGCACGCTGGATAGCAGAAGCAGAGAAAGGTGGGGGCGAAATCAGCTCTCGCTGCTCTCCTCCTTACGTCTGCAAATCCTGCAGAAGGGGTGCAAAGTGAACTCAGGACCCTGAGGAGAGGAAGGAGAAGAGGGGTGCGAGAAAGCGAGGGGAGATGCGCGCTTTCAAGGCAGGGGGAATACCTGAACTCGCTAAAGGAAGGAGGCCGCTCCACAGATAGAGAAAACAGCCTCAGGGCTTTTTTCTGGAAATGAGGGTGCAGAGGAACTTTGCCAGAGTTACTTAGCAATTTGCAGCTCCTGTTACCACCTGGTGTTTTCTCAGCTCTAGGCTTAAAAAGTTTTGTTCCAGCCCTGGCTGCAGCAGCCCCTGCAAGTAAAAGGAGAGAGGGAGCTACAGGAGCTCTGCAAATGTGCGGCTCTTTCTCCAAACCAACTCCAAACCTTGACATAGTGATGGAAGAGGATATTAGCAAAGGGAATTTTTTTCAAGGCCAGTACTTTAATGAGCTCCTAAATAATGACTTTATCTTAGAGGCACACTCAATATTCATTCAGTAGCACACCCGAGCAATACTACTGCCCGACTTCAGTCAACAGCAAACAAGCTCAGAGTTACAGCTAGGAAAATGGTCCCCGGCGCACAAAGGGACACATGGGCTGCAGCGTTCATTCCTCCCAGGGCCCGCGATGCATCACAGGTGTCATGACGCTGTTTGCCCCTCTGTCCTCAACAGCCGAGACCCAAGTTGCCTTTTTGCACTCTTAATCAGTGTCTGCTATTGCCAAGAATGGCGTTTGCAGAGCAAATAAAACAGCCCCCTTAGTGTCAGTCACAGAGATGCCATTTTTTGGCCAGGACTGAATTTCTTGTTTGTTTTGGGGGGGTTGCTTTGCTTTGGAACCAGGCTGAGCCAAGGGGTGAGGCCCTTCACCTTGCTCCCAGCGCCCAGCCACTAAGGAGGCTCAGCCGCGTTCCTCATCCAGAAATTACCACTGAACAGTTTTGGGTTACTTTGGACTTGTACGTTAATCAAAGTTTACCTTTTGTGAACGGTTCTGGTTCAGCGCGTTGCAATCGGGACCATTTTGAGCAAGTGTTTCTGGCTCTTGTTTCTAAGCTTTGGACCACAAATGGAGATTTATATCTACCCCAATCGGAAATACTGTCTCTGCCAGACTTAGGGGAACTCCTGGAGGAGACCATTTCCATTAACATTTCCCCGCTCCAGAAGCTGGCCCCAGGCCACGGCTTTTGAATGGCTCTGGGGTGCTCATTAGGGCAGATAACCTGCCTTGACAGAGAAACCAGTAACCCCACCCAGCAGCCTCTGGAGCTTCCCCCATGCATTCAGTTTCCCCCCTCCCTTTTTTTAAATTTTGTCTTCTCTTTCATTTGCATGTGCTCATCAGGAATGGAAACGCATACCAGAACGCTGTGAATACCCTGCCTGCACAACCAAAAGCCTTGTGAGCAGCAGAGACAGAAATGCCTCTTGTCAGCGCAGTGCTGCAGGCTTACGGTGTGCAACCAAGTCTGCAGCGCGTTTTCCGCAGGCAGGCCAGGCTTTCCAAGCACATCGAGGGGCTTCTGCGTCCAGCTTGTACAATCCTCTTAAGGTCCCTTGAAATTCCCACCTGCAAGTGGCGTACATTTTGTGACTGTTAATTAGCCAAATTCTTTCCATTGCACAGAAACATTCATTTGTTTTGGATTGCGTATCACAGGAAGAGTAGTCTGGGGATTGCATTGGAAGAAATGCCTTTGCCTACACAACTAACTAGTTCCAACGTACAAACCAAATACGCATATTTACTTTTGAAAGGCTGCAGGCTGTGCCCAGCAGTGTCAACAGCAGGAATCCTGTTGACTTCACAGGGCTGAAAGAAATACAAATGATACATTTCAAAGGGAAAAAGATGTACAGTATATTCCCTCCCTACCAGGGAGATCCTCTGGGCCAGTTGGAGCAAAATTGTTGCAAAAGCCAAGCCTCTTTTCTTCCCTGGTACTGCTATTTAAATCACTTCTGTGGGATGCCGCTGTCAGTCACTGAGTTTTAATATTACCACAGCAGCATTACAGGAGAATGAGTGCTGAATCAATAAAAAAATTAAGGAAATATGGTTTTATTACACAGTGATATTTGGAATTGATCCCTTAGGCTTTCCAGTCGCCTCAGTTTTGTTTTATACATCAGTGGATGGAGCGTCATGTGAAATAGTTAGAATGCAGGAACCAATCAGTCGTAATCTAATTTTAAATGGACCACAAGCAAACTGTGAGAAAATAAAGACAGGCAGAGCATCGTGTTGACAGATGTGCCTATAGTATATTGTATCTCTGCTCTGCCTAACTAGGAAAAATACTCTCTTGAATTGTTTTATCTGTGTATAATGCCAATAACAAGAACAATAGGGGGGAAACTTGGTTCTTGCAGGCACATGAAGAATAAATTTATAGAAAAAAAATGTGAAAAAGGAAAATAATATTATCATCTGTTCTCAGCCTCACTTGTAAAATGCTAAACCAACAGCCAACAAGCATACAAAAAGCATAGAAAACGAGCATAGGTGTCTTACTTGTTCCAGTCAATAGGATTTCTCTTTGAGGCCAAAACGCAATTGCTCCTCCGACCCCTTGGGGGAAGGGGCTAGGATTTGCCTGGAGGAATTCAGATGAACAAAGAGGTTGTGATAGTCATCAGATAGTTGCATACAGCATGATGAGTAGCTTTCCACAACTTCACATGATGCTGCAGCCCTAATTAACTTCAATTCCTTTCACCTGTTATTTGCAATCATTACTTTGCCTCTCATTCCCCCCACCATGAGCTCTTACGGGCGACCAGCCCCTACGGTTAACCCAGTTTGCGTTGCTCCACAGAGCAGGTTCTTAAATCACCACCTCTGTGTTGCTACCAACACTGCGAGAAAGCAGCGGTGAACTGTTAGCAGCGCTCTGCACTGCTTGAGGACAGAGTCTGACTCCCCCAAGAAGCATTATCTTTAATCTCAGCTTAATACGTTCAGTCCCTTGAAGCTTCAGCCTGTCCCCGTTTCTCCAGGAGGGCAGACAGTCTATTTATGAGCGGGTCCATCTTTCTGCCTGCCAACACCCCGCAGTTCATTCACACCCACACCATAAAGTAGCTGAAGTGTCTTCGTGTGCCTTCAGACCTGATTCCTTCCTTGGTAAGCTGCTTGCTTTGATCCTTTACTGAATTTCTGCCTTTTACTTTCTTATCAAGACATCCCTGGCTGTAATTCCTACTTGGAACCGCTCTGCCTTGCCGTGTTCACCTCCTAAACACAGAGACAACAGAATTACAGACTCGTCTATAAACTCAAGACCCAGTTAGCACAGGATCTTACTCCAGTGCATTACGAGGCATCACTCCGAGACCCCTCCAGATCTCCTGAAATACACGATACATAGAAGAAAAGTGACGTTACCACGGGAGTTCCAGCTTTGGCGAACCACTTTACAAACTGGCTTTTCTAATACAAGAAATATGGCAGCTATGCTGAGGTGATTCAACAGTCAGTCTCTCTGGATAAAAAGACAAAAAGAGTGAATTACCAGCCTAAATATTCATCATGGCTTCGCTACCAGCAGTCATGACCACACTTCATTCTTTCTGTACAAATATAAGCTTGACCATTAATACTGATTGCTGGTACTCTGAAAAACAGACATTTCAAAACAGGAACTGAAAATGATGTTGAACAAAATAAAGTGGGAGTGAATGACATCTAGGAAGAAAACCCCCTACAACCACAAAAGGAGATTTCTTTAGTTAAAAGGGAAAAAAGTTTAGTTAAAATGAGAGCTGTAAAAATCATTTAAAAATTCAATCATAAACAGAAGAACGAAGGCTCTGATCTCAAGAGGCATAAATTGGCAACAAAGAAGAGCAGACAATTTGAAAAAGGAACCTAAAGGTATCGATGGAAATTCTAGGACTTGAATAATAACAAAAAGATGGAAATTTAATGTAATAGCATGACATTAAATCCTAGCAAGGTTGCAGATTTCATAATAGATAAGGATGGAGAAATTGTCAAACATCCTGCAGAAAAATGCAGAAATAAACAGCAAACGTTTCTATTCTCTATTTTAAAAAAGAATTGTTTACCTTTCACTGTGATATGGCAATACTTTTTATTGCAACAGTAACAGAAGATTCTAAACACCAACCAACAATGTAAATATTTAACTGTAGGATTGAATGATTTGCTCTCAAGACTATTAAAACAATTGACAAAGAACTCTCTGAAGCAGTCTTGATCCTTTTGAACCATCTGTATTCAATGAGGAAGCCTCAAAGGACCTCAAGAAATTTAGGATCGTGCCATTATTGAAAAGGTTTAACTGAACAGCCCAGGCCTGTTTTTGTTCAATGCTGATTCTGGGTAAAATCATGGAAAAGATGATGTGGGACCACTCCTGCCCTGAGGGACCTGGAGAGCGGTACAAATGCTGCCCAGCAGCCTGCCCAGGTAGGCGGTGGGTCCCCACGGGCTCCAGGCTTCAGGCAAGAGCAGATAACCCGTTGGCAGCAGAGCAACGTGGCATTTACTGCCTCCCCCGTACCCTGGCCCCCAAGCCCTGTTCCCACACCCCAGCCCCTCACCAGATCAACAGGAAAAAGTATTGCTACATTATTTCTTGGGTTTGAAAACTACTTGCTGTCTATTCATCTGATTTCCCTGTTCTCCAGCCCACTCTGGAGGATGCTATTTGTTAAACAGAACCTACTGATAGTTTGTGAATACATTTTGACTGGATTTAATTATCACGTACAAAACGCAGAGTGCTTAGGTTGGCCAGGAATGTAAGTACAATTATTAGTAGTAACAACTGTTAAGCAAAGCTGCACCAACTCATTGCAAAACGCACTTCAAGCTCCAGCCAAACAACCACTTTTGCTTTGCTTTCCTGCCTGGTGTTTGTGCAGAGGATGCTCTTTGGCACAAAAGCAGCACCACCTTCCCCTGGAGTCCAAGTTTGACTTTTCTATGCATTTGCCCTCTTGCTTAAGTTATGCCTGCCCATTTGCAGGCATACCTAATCCTCTTGTTAGCTAGCAACTGGTAGCTCAGCTCTGCTCCACTGTGCTTAGCATTACACAGATCAGCCAAGTATTGATGCAGCATCACCAAGGAGAATCTAGATTGTTTTTTTTCCCATGCTTCCTTCTTCTGAAACTTAAGATACATGCTGGAAATAATTTCAAGGGCTGCTGAGCATTGCCACTGGGGGAATGCAAGGGGCTTTCAACATTAAGACTGAAAGACAGTTGGAAATTTGCAAGTGGTTGCCTTTGAAATTAGATTTCGAAGCTAAATTCAAAAGAAGTCCCACTAGCTTGTCCCTCTCCCTGCAAATATAGGTAGCAATTCTGGCAGAGGCTAACAAAGCTTTTCTCCTCCTGGGTCTAGTCCCCAGCTCTCATCCCATAATCCTGGCCTAGCCCAAGGCACCTCTCCAAGGGCAGTGGCTGCAGCACAGGTGGGGTTTACAGCAGCACCCGACCCAAAGCAGCAGCAGCCGGAGAACTATAGCCCAGCACTGCAGAGCCCCAGAAGCACTTGGCAAAGATGCTCCAAAGCCCAGGTTTCTCCACTGCGCTGAGAGCCCCCTTCCCTCCACGATCGTTTTGTGCCCTGGGCTTGAGGGCACAACGCACGGTAGATGAGAGCGTGTTCTCCAAGGAGGGCCGTGCCTCCCACTTCATGTCTGTGTACTGTTCTGCCAACGCTTCAGAGCCATCCACCCATCTTATCCATGGTGGAAAGAGCTGGGCTACAGCGTATCTCTTCTACCAAGTTCTGGAGACAACTATGAGTGACCAGCAGCTGGTGCACACTTTATGCTATTATTTACTATCTGTGTCTCAGTAGCACACAGGAGTCTCAAACAGGGGGCAGGCCCAGCTCTGTTATGCACTTTTCATGACAAATCCTTCCCCAAAGCATTGACACTCCAGCTGAGCAAAGCAGACCAGAAGTATTACAAAGCCCATGTTGCAGCAGGAGAAAAAGATTAGTAACTTCCTAAAGGGCACAGAAGTCATCTGTGGCAGAAACAGAAACTGAAGGCAGGTATCCACAGTCCCAGCTCTGCTTCGAGCGCAAGCACTCCTCATAAAAGATTTATCGGATCTTACCCCAGCTCCTCAGCTCTCTGAGGCACGACAGTATCACATCTTGAAAAATAAAGGGATGTGGCATTGTTTCAGAAGAGGATCTGGTAAGAACAGTCTTTGTAAGGCATGCTGTACTTCATTCTTGGTACCAGTTTACATTCATTCAATATATTTTTAAAACACATACATTCCCATATTTTGTGTTCCTGTAACCTAAAAGCAGCTTAGCGACATCTGCTTCCATGACATCTCTGCTTTCTCACAAGTGAAGGAGACGTGCCAAGTCATCCTCATAGAGAGGTCACTTAATTTTGGTTTGTAAAGCCAAATCTCCTGTGCTCTCCATAATTACCAATCAATTTTACATAAATAGCAAAATTAAGCCCCATTATTCTCATTTACCACAAAATTAAAGGAATTAATTAAACATGGGAAAAGTGCTGATGTCTGCCAAATTGTTACTTCCAACAGATAAAAACAAATTCAGGAATTATATGCAGGCAGGGGAAGAAAATCAGCTTTCCATCCAGCAACTTGGCGAACTATTGCAAAGGGGAAGACTAACAAGCTCTGCACCAGGCTTCTCTATCTGAACACTGGGACAAGAAACAGACATCCTTTGTTATGGAGGAAAAAACAACTCTGAAACAATCCCCTTATTTTTGTTTTTGTAAAACAGAAAAAGCCCTGGGGACTGCTAACAACAGGCTTTAACAAGAATGGTTCTTTCAGACTTTGATTCCTCAAAGGGCTGCTGCTCTGTAATTATCATGAATGGTTTCAGCTAAACGTCTCAAAGGAACAAAAGAGGGTGCAAACATTTGGAGACAAACTGTGACCTCAGGAAATCTTTGCAGGTGTCTGAATAATGGTGGCAAGAGAGAATTTCCAAAATGTAGAAGCAGGGGCTGGAAAAATAGGGAAAACTGCACTGTTGAAGAGCTCTGAAACTCCAGCATCCTCTCCTGTTCTAATGAAGATGCATCAACAGGCTGGTTCTGAAGTTACAGTCATAAGACAAATGCATTACTGCAAGCAATGTTTGAAAGACACTTGCAATTACAGCTGCTCTGGAACAATGAAATATATACTGTTCCTTAAATAAACTGAAAAAATGATAACCTCTTTTAACTGTCGTGGTGTAGTAGAGAGATCTTCATATCTTCCTTAATGAGATTTTTATTGCCAGTGTAAATTTGTCTTGAACTGAATTTTTGTCTTGGGAACTCTGAATTATGTTATACCGAGTTGTTCCTGGTAAGCATACAGGCTTGCACACATTTTTTTGCTGTGAAAATGGCTCCTTCTGGCAAACTGAAAGCAATTGAAGCTCTATTTAATTAGCTGCCTTCTGTAAATATGCCATTATTCTTCTAGCTCAGTGCTGGAGTTATATTTACAAAGGGAACAGATAGCAATAATTATTTTGGGCTGTAGTTAGTCAGTATTAGTTAATGCCTGAGTGTAATTGAGAGGAAATTAAGACAAGTGTAGTCTTTGGTGGGAAAAGAAAGAATATGTGTCTATACCACTGTAGACAGTGCACCTGAATATTCTTTCCCAGGTAGCAAGTTTTAGCCCAAAAAAGCAACTATCTACCCAGTGCTCTCTGACTGCTCTGGAGCTAGACAGGATTAAGGACTATCACCTTACATTTTTGCACATTAAATTATTGCTGGATTTTTGAATAGCTCTTGCAAACCATCTTTTCTGTGTTTCTAGCTGCTTTTCAAGTTAGACTCATGAACCAGCAGACACTGCTGTATTACCCCAGCCAAGAACAGGACCATTGAGCCGAACGGCTCAGAAAGCTGCGTCGGTGGATCCAGAGCTGGAGGACTCCAAGTCTCTTGGGCTGGTTTCACAGACGTAGTGTCCGAGAGCCCCCATGCATGGCTCAGGATGGGGGGAACCACCACAAATGACCCTTCGGTGGATCTCTGAAATGAGAGGACGCTTTCCAGTATACATCTTTTTAAAAAAAAAAAAAAAAAAAAAAAATCAATTCTTCAAATGGAGGCACTGCCCATCTCCCTTTTCATGGTTTTGGATACATGGAGATTTTTTGCAAACTAACTCTCAAAATAGATTAGTTAAATTGCATCCCTTTGTAGATGCTTCTATTTTAGAATTTAAAAGGTCTTAATTCAATTTACCTTAATCCACTTTCAAAGCAAATTATAGCAAATGAAGACTTCTCTAATTCTGAATCATTGTTCACTCTTAGGTTAAATGCAGTTTAACTAATTGTCTTTAAATTTATAACTCTAATTTTCTTTACTTTCCCTCTGTGTCACCACAATTCAAGCTCCCCCTTCTTTGGGCTTGCAAGTGTCAAACCCTAACTGAAATACTAAAAACTAATAAGTCAGATGCTGCATTCCTTTATGTAGCAAGAAATCTTGAATACATTTACGGGAACATTTTTTGGAAACGGGTTGGCAAATTGGGCCCATTCTTTACACGCTAAAGTAGCTGTCGACACATATAACAAGGCGGCCGCTGCTTTGGGGGCTTGTACCAAGCAATAGACGACAGGGTTCTGAAATTCACGTTTTCAACAGCTCTCTTTGACATATTGGGCAAGCGTGGAAGGTGCGTGATAGCTGAGAACTGTGCTTGCGCATCAGCCTCGCTGGGATCTCAGCGCAGATAGCTGCGGTACTAAATGTCTTCTGGCTCCAGGACACTCTCCCTGTGTTGTGCTGCCTTGCGTGGTGGAGAAACGCCCTTCAGTTCCCTCATCCTCAGCATCCCTTTCATAAGACGCGGTCAGTAACTACTTACTTATTCCTGCTCACTGCCCGCCCAAGTCTTTGGCTTAGGATCTTCTAATATGGTCATGTACAATATATAGAACAGTGGGGATCTGGTTGTCTCACACACAGTGACTTCCTGCACAGATACACTTTTGGAGACTTCAGTATTTGCACAGATAAATCATTCCAGGTGTCCTCCTCTCCTGCTGGTCCCTCCGGACAAAGGCAGCATGCACTAGGGCTCTCAGCACCATCCTCCCAAGCACATTTTTGTCCACGGCCTTCCTTTAAAGTTGCCTTGCAGTCATGGGTTTCACTGTGCTTAATGGCTGGCTAATCAGCATCGCTATAAACAAATATATGAGGCTACCTAATCTGCAGGTGGCAAGTTAACGGTGTTTGAGCAGGAAGACAGACAAGCCAGGAAGCACCTCAGCAACACTGGTGCTAGTAACTCATGTGCTATTTCCATGCTGTACAGAGCTCTACAGCAAATCAAAGAACCCCCAGGGTACCTATTCAACAAGGAATAAATTCTCATTTCAGCCATTATGTAAATGAGATGCTAAAAATGTTCTTTTGTCCCTCTGAGGTATTGGTAATACCAATGTGAAGTGCACAAACTTCAGAATCAAGTAAAATATTATCTTATGATACTTGCAAAGTGCCAGAAGTTTATGGCCTGCATCTCTGGGAGACACACAGTGCTCGGAGTTTTACATGACCTTTTGCTGAAAGTTCAGACAAGAAGTGTTTCCGTAATGCAGAATTCTGTTGTAAGCTGGGGTGGGAAATGGCATGCATCTGGCATGTAGCTGCTTAGAAGTGGAGAGTTAGTACAATAACAATAAAAAAAGATCTAGTGTATCTGAGCACACATGGCTCCTCCTTTATGTAACTTATGATTTCAGAGAGCCCTGCCAGAGCTGAGCTGAACTATGAATATCAACTGTTTTAGTCTTCAAGAGTTATAGTGCAGGAAATCCACATCTCTGTTCTTTCCCATAGCTGTCACTCAGGCTGTTCCTCATGAAAGACCTGAATCCAAAAGCTAGCTTTGGATATCAATTTGATGGCAGATGGATCAGATAGATTAGACCCCCTTCTAGCAGCACAAAGCTAGAATATATGGTCAGAGTGCATACCGAATTTCTTTAGCCTCCTCCTCCCCTGGCTAATGGCACCACTCCTACATGACTTGGTGAAGGTCTGTCCCAGAGTCCTAAAGACCCACGGGTTGCGCAGAGCTACAGGCTGTCACAGACGCATTCATCCTGAGGATGCCTGAGAGCCGCACTGCACTATGTGCCATGAGCAACACAAGAGCGGTGGGGAATCTGTTAAGAGGTGCTACTTCCATCTAAGCGCCAGACTCTGACCCAATGGCAGACTGCAGAGAACTGCCTCTGAATAAAGTTCCATCTGTCCTGGAGGCTTCCACTAGTTAACAAAAGTTGATAACATATCCAAGACAGAGCCTTGTAGAAACAGCTGATATTAGAATTGGATCATCTCTCTCAGAAAAGGCATCCATCACACTCAGCATTGAACTAATTAAAGCTTCCTCCCTGCCTCCAACTTTAGCCAGAGCCTTTAGTGATAAATATTGAGTGCCAGAATTGTACACAGCAGAACAGAGAACCAGTCCTAAGCAAGCTGCACCTATACTGACCCAAATGTCCACCTTCAAAACATTATAATCCACCAGCCACATTCAGGAACTTAGCTCTAGCCTCCATTACGTCCACAAAATCCTACTGAGAGCAGGCATAAGAGATGTTCTGGCATAAAGAAAGGAGTTTTAGAGGTTGGGCAGAAACAACAAGGGGGCACAGCAAGAGGAGGGCAGTCCTATTCACTCCAGATGCGCAGTGTGCACTGTGACTCAGGTGAGACTCTGTGGGAGGAGCAGACAGCAAAGAATGGAGCAACGGGTCCAAATGAGATATCTGAAGAAGAATAAAGATCATTGGTCCTTAGAAAGACAAAGGTTGGCTGGAAGTGTGGATAAAGCTAAGGGACTGGAGAAGGGTGAAGGAGGTGGGAGTTAGCCTTCCAGAGAAGGAGGCAAGGACAGAGTAGAGAATAGTTTTCAGAGCCAGGACACAGACCTAACAAAAAGATGAGGAAGGGTTCAAAGCAGTCAGTGGGCTGAACTGGAAGTAACAGAGATAAGAGCTCATTCTAGCTCCAGAGAACTAGAAAAAAGGCAGAGTCAGGCAGAGAGCCTGGGCGATGCTGGTTACTTCTCCCAGCTGAGCAGTAGCTCTTACTGAGCAATGAAACCACAAGAAATGCTTCTTTCCACACCTCAGAGTTATTGCTGCTAGAGCCTTAAATGGTCTGAACATAGGAATAAGCAACATTGCACTGAACTGGACTCCCTGCAGGACTCAACCCCATGATCCTTTTCCTGCCCTGAGGATGCTCCATTGCACACCAGCTTTGTTGTTTTGTCTGACTGCTCCTACTGAGCTGCAGTCCCAGAACTTCCCTGATTAGACATTAACACGCTTCCAGCATCCTAATTTAACTCACGACAAATCTATTCCCCTTTGTTGTTTTGCTAAAGCTATCCTCAACTGAAACAGCTCTCCCTCACTTCCTGTGCTTTTCCCCCTCGATATACTCACAGGAAGCAATCTAATCCTTTCTCAGCTTTTATTTTGGTTGGCTAAAGAGGTCAAGCTGAAGTTTAAATCTGTTTGTTAGCTAAGGCTTTGTAGCCATTCTGATCAGCTTTTAAATAGGGCTAAAATGACGTGATCGAGGCCAGCATTTGCTTCTGCTGCAGGCACAATGCTAGAAATACAGACACCTGGTGAACAGACAGCAAGGGGGGAAACCAGACACACAGAAATACACACAGGATTGTTAATTCAGAAACCCCAAGCTTGCTTCTACTGCTTACCTTGTGTAACTAGGTAGGATGGTTGAACAGAAGCCAAATTTAGTCCTTTTGAAATAGAGGGAAGCCTGCCAAAGAGGCATGCCTCGCTGTAACATAAGATACCTGTATTCAGAGGAAGCTATTTACATTCCTGTTTAGTCTGCTTTGCAATTAAATACCTTTAACGCATTCAAAATGCAGTGTTATCTCTGAACACGGAGTGCGTCGTGGACACCTGGAGACAGACTAATGGGTAGCAGGATGCCATACAGGGAGGTTGCAGCAGGGTAGCCTCAAAGGGTAAAATTAGAAGATGTCCAAAGAACATGTATATGCCCTGGAGCAAAGAAATTTGGAAATTATGTGATGGACTCCAAGGAGAGATAGACAAATACCAGCAAAGCACAACGTCCACTAACAGCTGGAAGATGAGACCATTGCTCCATCAATAAAGTCAAGAGAGAGACAAGAAAACCTGCAAAGAGCTAAATTCCCATTAGCTTACGGGGGCCAAATGCCGACCTCTTATTTCCGACTCACCCAGGTCTAACAGCTCTTCCAGATTACCCCTGGGTGGCCAAGGGCAGGCAGAGCCACAAGTAATAACTCGGACCAGGGCCGTGCCTTGCACAGCAGCAGAGCGGGCTCAGCTGCACCACTGTAACACAGAGGAAAATGTGCCATTACTGTGTTACACTGCTCAGCGCTGCCATATATATAAATGTTTTTCCAAGATACAATTCACTATAAAAAGAGTTGAGTACATTTCTCTGTCACAGCAAGGAAAAAAAAAATATATATATATATATATGGGTAGTTAGGTTTAAAGGAGAAGAAAGCATGTGCCCTGCTTTCTGACCCTGGTTTTTGTTTATTGTTTGGATCCTACACCATATTTTTCTTGTTTTCTCCTTCAATTATTTATTAAGAAAAAAAGAGATGGAGAAGGGTTCTCTGTTCTTGTTTGTGCCACTGCTCATGGCTGCTGCTGTGGGAATACTGCTAACAGCAGCTACTACTGTTTTATTAAAAATAATAAAGTATATCTTTATCATAAAACAGCAATGTGATCAAAAGGATTAGTCTCTTATGCCCTCGTCTGAGTTTTAGCTGTAAATTAGAGCTCAGATAAAAAACAATCTACTGTACAGCATATAAAGTTTGGAAAAGCTGATCTATTTCTATATAAACTGTTCAGTTAATCTTATATATATACTACAGAATCTCCCCCAACAGAAGCTGGCAATCTCACATATATTTTTTATACTGAACCTTTTATTCTGTACTTTATAGATGCACAGGGGGCCGATCGGCTTAACTCTATTGACTTTCATAGTGCTGCTCTGGATCCGGCCCCGCTCCCAGCGCAATGAAACCCCCCCGCCTCGACAGCAGCCCTCGCGAGCAGGAGCGCTGCTCCATCTGCTGGGCTGCCGCGCCACCGGCGAGCGAAGGGCGAGGGCTACGGGAACACTCCTCGCCAGCGATAAATCCAAGGCATCCTGATACCCGGGCATTACGGCATTAAATCTGTCAAGGCAGCCAAAGTCGAACGCGCACCGTGCGTGGTACGTGTTCTCCTAACGCACGTGCCGGCCTTCCGGCAAGCACCAGGGTGCAAACCGGAGCTTCAAAAAAGTAAGTGATAGCGTGCATAAACCTCCATAACGCACATCGCCATTCACACTACTCCTGTGCGTTTGCACGGAGCATCAAGCACCTATCCGGATGCTCCCAACATATGATAACACATTATGGGTCCCCTCACTTGCTCAAAATCACAGTCCCTCTGAAATAACTCATTTTCCAACTGTCCCCTTTGGTTAAAGCATTGTTGCTTGTTTGCAGATAAATCTTTTTCTTATGTTCAGCTCACAGCACTGAACACGTTTTCAGCTATTACTAATTATTCTCTTCCATTGCCTGCTTTCTTTTCCAGTCTGTCATATATGTACAG
The DNA here is from genome assembly GCF_040807025.1 of Struthio camelus. NCBI lineage: Eukaryota > Metazoa > Chordata > Aves > Struthioniformes > Struthionidae > Struthio > Struthio camelus. The sequence continues at coordinate 10,765,011 of NC_090955.1, read as the reverse complement.
TGGATTACATTGTCAAAACGGACCTGAGGCATAGCCAAACAGGTACAGCTCTTCCAGTTCCTGAGCTTTCCAAAGCAGGCCAGTATTTTCTCTCCCTTTCCCCCCACCCCAGCCTTTAAAAGCAAGTGCAAGTTAGATGATTAACATGGTCTCCATCTCTAGCAACCTAACGTGGTTTTGCATTGAAACAATATGTTTAAAATCACTTAGTTCAAAAAGTCCTTGGCTAGATTACTATTCACAGCATATTTAACGATTCAAGTAAAAAAAAAAAATTCAAACTTCGTATTTAACTCTTTTTTTAAATATGCTTTGTTCTCGTTCTGTATTTCTAAAGGCTCAGCTAGTGAAAAGTATAGGAACTGACTTCCTGACTTTGTTTTTATTTTTTAACATATCATCACCTTATAGTCAATTCAATTTCCTTTTTCATTAACACAAAGCAGTAACATCTGGATTGCAAATACTGCAGGGTCACGTTCATTGAAGTAAAAGACTGTTCCTGCTGAAAATAAAGAAACAAAAGAAATTCATTTATGAAAGTGTTTTTAGTAACTCAGGGTTTAGCAGAGCTTGAGAACAGTATCTAAACGGAGGGACAGCATGAGCTGGCGACCCACGTATAACGCTCAGAGATGTATTTTAAACCCAGAAGTTCAGAACATCAACGCTGCCAGACAAACTGTTCGGGAGAGCCTCTTAGCACAGGAATCATCTGCACTAGCCACTGCTGCTCACCTTCAGCCACCCAAGACTGCAGAACAGCAGCATAAAAACTGCCTGTTATATCACAGCAGAAACGGAAATTATCTGGGAACTCTATTCACAGGAGGAGAATAACAGGTGGCAAGTGAAGGGAGCTCAGAGATGATGAACTGAACTGTTTTTATGTATCCAGGATGCATAGTAAAGCAGCAATCTTAATACTTATCCCCTAGCATTAAGCATTACACTGATGGAGTGACTTTTTGGTCAGAAGCCATCTGCTGTTTCCATACGTAAGAGTCTAAAGGAATTTGCTAAGCTGGCGATCACGATGGGAAAAGTTGCATTTGGCAGTGGGTGTTTCAATGAGGCACCAGACCAGCGAGAACACTAAGATGCAAAATAAATCCATTCCTGAAACAAATCAGAGCACGAGACACCCTGCCGCTGAGGCCCAAGGGTGATGGGGAGTGAAATTTGCTCCCGTTACGTGCCCTTCAGGACACCAAAAGCAAAGGTCAAGTATTTTTGGGAGAGCTGGCATAACTCCCGGTGTTTCCAAGCACAGGGGAGGTGCCTGGAGGCAGCTCTGAGATGGGGAAGGAAGTTGGGCTTGCTGGGGTTATGCATTTCAGATCTGGCAAGGAGAGAGGGGAAAGGAGAGACAGTAAATCAAGGACAGCTTTGAGGGGAAGCTAAGACGAAAGGGGGCAGGAAAGACGGGTAGCAGGGATGGCAGGGGAACAGGGTTATGAGGGGCAGGAAGCAGGAGCAGCAAGCAGTGCAATCAAACAGTGGCCAAGATCCCACATTGACATCTGAGTGCCGCGGCGCTAGGGCATCCCCGAGGAGCGTTGCACGCAGCGCATGAACGGCTCGGCAGCATCCTGCAGCAGGGTGAAACTGGGAACGTGTCTGGTAGAGGACTGGCAGGATCTCACATATGGTCCTTGGGGCTGGACTGTGACAACAGAAGCTCCTGCCTTTTAACTTCAGGATACATCAGGGAGCCTACAGAAAGGGAACGACATGCTTTCTTCTAAGCAAGATTAAAATCAAAATACCTCACTACATCACTGGCTGTCTCCCTTTGCCCCAGTCTGCAGGTGTCCCAGTTTTGGAGCCACACGCACTGGTAGCCTGTGCTTTGTGCTCCTGAGCATGCCCTGGAGGCTGGGACACCGTGGGCATCCCTAGGCTGTAACAGAGCCTGTTTTAAATGCCGTTAAAAGCGCTCCACCATGGGACAACGCGCACAGGACCCGCTCCTGGGTGCAGAACGCATTCGCTCCTTCACTCGTTCACTACTGCCCGCACAGGCAGCTCCAAGCAGAACACACAGCAGCGTTTAAAGGTCTCAGAGTTTCACGGAGCTGCTGTTACCTGGAGCTGACAGCGTAAGGTAAGAGCCTGAGCCGAAGGCAGGAAGATGGGCAGCCTTTTAAATTTTCGAGAAGGTCAACACGGGCCAGAGAGAGGGTGAAAGGCAAGATGGCCTGGCACGAGCAGCAAGGACCGGTTCTCTGCTGTCAGTCCCATGGCACAAAGTAGCCAAACCCCTTCAGTTGTCAAATGTGCACTATGCTATTGTTAATGATGCTATTACTTACCATATGTTGAGCAGCATGGCTAGATTTATTCAGCTTATTCAAATGTGGGATTGAACATTTCTGTGTAGCACGTGGCCCTAAGCTCAGGGGGCTTTTGAACCGTGGGAGAAAGCAAAAGCTATTAGAGAGGAGGAAAAATGTTAGTTACCTAACAAGGTCAATAGCATGAATTCTTACTTTGTTTTCCTCAGAGTGCAGAAACCAGCATTTACACCCCGTTTCTGTTAATTACTTTCAGAGTAGGCTGCAAAAGCTTTTGCTCCTCTTCATAAAATTGTGCTTTATGCCGCTAAAAAGAACTTCCAGGCATTTCACCCAGAAACGTCCGCACTCTCTCGACAGATACACTCTTTCTTTCATAAAATCATAGATGGGGTCAAGCTTTAATATTCAGAGTCAGTGCTTGCAGGACCCGGATCATTGGTTCAGCCACTTGAAAAGGTAGAGGTTATTCGTAAATTTTAGATCTGTGTTCAGCGTTCAAACTCGTCCAAAGACTTGGGCTATCCAGGGAGGAGAGCTTGTTAAGAGCTGGCTTGCTTTGGTTTATCTCTTAATCACAGGTGCTCAAAACCTGTAGCTCCCATTGATCTCATAAAAGCTTGCGTTCTGCATGCTTAAAAGGCCAGGCTTGGTAACTGATGAAAGTAATACAGTGTTCCAGAAACCCTTGTAAATAAAGTTTCACTAAAAATCATATTTGTTTGAAAGAGAAACAAATTCAAGAACTGTCTCGGTTCTGTTAACCTTTCAGCTGCGAAACAGATGTTAACAATACCTGTCTAACCTGTGCGATATTCATACCAAGAACACAATACCTCCAGCTTAATTCCCAAGACCTTCCTCTTATCAGAGCCTGTTCTGGTAACCAGGTACACCCAGCTTAGTATATCATGTAGATGTTTCTGCTCCTCCCCTGCCCCCCAAAAAAACCAAAACCAAAAAACGCCTATTTTTTCCTGCCAGTGTCATATTCTGGCTCTTCTTGGATGTATTCAAACATAATTTGGGCTGAATTAGAGTTCTTGTTTTTATTTAGGCAGACAACCTGGTGACAATAGTAATAGGAAATATCTTCCATACTTACTTTAAAAATGCTATTTTATAATAAAATCAGTAGAACTCAGAGCCTGTACGAAATACAAATGATTGACTGGATCGTGTAATGAAGAGAAAAGCAAACAGAAAAATTGCAGAAAGGCAACTATAAGCTTATTACTTTCCAAAGCAGTAAGAAACGTTGCAAGACCTCTCCAGCTATTCAATATCAAATACACTTCAAGAAAGATATTAACTCATCTCAGAATAAACTGCACTAGTTTGACGCCCACGAACTACACCTTTACTGCCCATGGTTCCCAAGAAATAGACATTACAGTAATTAGTGGGGCATGAAAATCAATTCTGATGATTCAAAAGACAATCTGTGATTACGAAAGTGACAGTCGAGTGCCTGGAATAACGAGGAACGTGTTCTGCTTTCTCAACAAGACCAACCCTTCCGTGGACCGTAACCGCAGTTACAAGAAGTAGCTCAGAATCCAGCCCTTACAAGAAAATATTAAGTGAAATGCTGCACTTAAAAACAAAATAAACATGCTGAAATAAGCGCTCCAACACCAGCTCCTTCCCTGGCTTTGATTAAGCTATCAAAGCTCTGGCTTTACACCTTAGGTTGGCCCAATAGCACCTCCCTGGAGGTGCCTGACGTGGTACACTTGAAGCAAGCGATCATTCTGCAGGAACGAGAAGATCAAGACACCGCTCTCAAGCTCCCTAATCCTCTGTTTTCTTCCATTAAAAGGGTATCATAGTTTCATGCTTTCCTACCAGTACAGTGAGAACGCAGGAAAAAAAGATGTTCATCTCGTGCAGAGCACTGACCCAAACCAATTCCATTTACAGACCTGGGAACACAGTGTCCTTCCTGATCTAGACTAGATTACATGCACATATTTCATATCTCATTTCAGTGTCTCTTCAAAGCAGAAAGCCCATCAGCTTCTTCAGGAAATAAAAGGTGCTTTGGCAGAGAAGAGCAGTCATCGAGCAAATTTGCAACAAAAAAGCGTGCACAAAACCAGCAAGTTTCTTCTGCAAACAACGTCACGTGCTAACTATAGATGGCACTGCAATTTTCCCAAAGCATCACGAGCCGGGCTGAGAGGCTCCTATTTCACAAGCGCACACTGCATGGCCAACCGTGAGAGGCACCTAATCAATGAGTAATGCAGGGACAGCTTTTGCAGTGCCAGATCTTGGTCGAAATTGAGAATCTGTCTTTTTCGGACTGACTGCAAGGCTGAAATGCTTTGTAAGTTGTATAAAGCAATCAGTAAACAGCAGGATGTCTTTACCACTGTGAGCGAACACAGCACAATCATTTGCAAGCAATAACTCACGAGTAGCTGCCTTCGTTACTTTTACCTTTGCGCACAACGCTGCGGATGCCGGGCCACAAGCATGATGCCAAATAACAAAGAAAATCCTCAAGCTGTTTGTAATTCTGTTCTTAATGGTAAGATATCCTCAGCAGGGCCCGTGAAGTGATCGGGCAGCGTGAACACCCCGACGTCTCCGGCTGCTCTCGGGGCTGCGCGCTGTGCAGACCTGCCTCTGACCGCGCTGCTTCCCCACGCCGCTCCAAGCACGCACCCGTTCCCATTACATCTGGGGTCTAAAAGATTAACGGTGTAAAGAAATTTCAAGCATAGGGGTAGCAGACTAGAGAAACAAAAAAACTGCAGATTTTACATAGCAGGGAGGGAACAACGCTACAGGTAGGAAGAAATTTTAATAGAGACGTTTCCTTTGGGTCAAGATCTACAGCTAGACTTAGTAAGGGAAAAAGCACAAGAAAAGAACGGTAACAGATGCAAAAGCATCTGGGACTGCAAAAAAGAGGAACATTACAGACCTTAAAGTAGAAACTTAATAGTAGCAGGCTGCTCTTTAGCAAAAATACTGCTTTGATCTGTCATAGCTCTGCCTATGGGTGTGCTATCCTGAACATTTCCAAGAAATCTCTTATCGTTGTGTACCTGCCTCAGAGAAATCACACCACTGAAGGAACAAAAAGGTTGATTGTTATTTTAATTGAATTTGTTTTCAATTTATTTTCAAGCTGTCTGGGGGAAACCTTTTACACGTGCATTGTTTGATTTGTTTTTAACTTTGGTTCCATTATCCTAATAATGAAGCTTTTAAGGCATTTAAGAAAGCCTGTTTGTCAAAAAAGTTACTCATGCTGATCAGATCAATACATACAAAAAAGGCCTGAAAGCAAGGAATAAATATAGATTTAAAAAGCCAGCCTTATTTTATAGAATTGGGGTTTTGCTCTGACCTCAGAAGCTCAGCAGGAATTGCTGACGCTGTCCCTGCCAGCAAACACACCCATGAGCTAATGCGCAGGCGATTATTTTCCAGCATCCATTAATATGAGCTACCTGCATGCGGTCTCTTTTTCAAAGGTGCTAAACACTTCTAGCTCCCACTGCTCCTGGTATTAAGCTCTGGGACAAATCTGAACAGACGGACTCCTTGAGTGAGATTAACAGTAAACCCAGGATTTGCGCTACAATAGGTTAATTAGTTTTCTAGGTAGTTAGTTCATAGCTCTTTTCCATTTCATAACGAAGACGACAGGCGTGAATTGTGGAGCTGCAGAAAAGGGCACGCTGCAGGCGGAAAGGGTGTCCGGCAGCCACACGTTTCTGCTGAGGACCCCCACCGACTCCAGCGGGCTTGGGTCGAGGCCCTGAACTACGCAAGCCCCTTGCGTTGCTCTCAGAGCACAAAAGGATCATTTAATCCCCCGATTAGGCTTCCTCCCTGCTGGAAGCACACAGCTCAGAGCTGGAGTGCTGCGCTCGGGTGCGCTGGGCTTTTCTGCAACCCCTTTTAATCTTGCAAGCCTGGCAGGTGCTGCGGGGTGAAGGGCAAGGGACTGGGGGGCCGTGGGGGGCACCCCGACCTGCCTCTGCACGCGGGAGCTCACACAACGGGGGCATTCGCCGCATGCAGCTTTCCCACCATTCAGCCTCCCCCTGTCTCTGAGCACTGCAACTGAGACCAAACACGTGCTATCACACAGGAACGGGAGAGCTTTCTTGTTTCTTGAAAGCGTGGTTTTGCATTAAGATAAAGAGCGTTTAAAGTTGCTCTATTTGCTTGTGAGCTTTCTTCTCCAAGCAATATATGCTTTGTCCTTTAAAGATACGTTTGTAGTCTTTTAACGTTCGGAAGTAGTTTTTCTTTAAAAACAAGAAAACCCCCAAAAGCCTCAGCTAATCTTGTAATGCCCGCTCTCTTTAGTGCGGTTACAGCTCAGCTAGTACTGAGTTTGCCTGTGTTGCCTGATGCAATAGCAATGGCTTAGGCTCAGCTCTTAACGTTCACTTTTTTCATTTATGAATACAATTCATTATTTCCTTTCCATAATAAAACAGCTGGGCAGCATTAAGCAGACAGGCCTCAATTACAAAAGACTATTTTATTATTTCAGTGGCAATCAAATTTTTTTTGAATATGAAGTTTATTGAAAAGCAGAAAATGAAGGAAATAAAACGATTTGTTATGAGCGGTTTCCATCACTCCCTCCCCTTTCCTCTACCCAAAAAGGAAACAAACTGTCAACACCATTAATTTTTAAACTGCCATTTTGAAATTAAATATTGAGCTATGTTTTAAAAAGACAAGATGGTTTAAAAATTAAAAATCAGAAAACTAAATCAAGTACTTTTTCCAGAGTACAGTGTATTTCTTTTTGGCCAAACTATGACTTAATTCCACCAGCCAGGTTTTCATTTTTACCCCCGAACCCCAATAGCCACTATTTACCCAGCTCTATGTTCACCTAAGCTGCAGAACAGAGGTGTTAATAATCTGAAGAGGAATATACTTCACGTAAGATCGTTAGGGAAGGACCTGTCATTAATCACATGTTCGTTCATCATAAAGTTCAAAGCTTAGTCCACTGTGCAAGCTCACTGCATATCATGGATGGGAGCGAGGAGGAGAAGGAGGAGGCTGAGGGGGAAGAGCAGCACATCAAGGTGGGGGGAAGGAGCACACTGTCACACTGCAATATCAGTAACGAGGCGGTCTTATAGCCATAGGAGTCGTTAAACAGCCCATAGAGGTAAGCATAAAAGCCAAAACGCTAATGTAGGCACCCTGGGCCAAATTTAAACCCAGGGAATTATATCATAGAATTACACCAAAAAAAGGTCATTTCGAAGGCACTGAAAATCTCTCAAGGCTGCAATAATATTATTGTGCAATCATGCTAAAAAGACACCGTACATCATGTTGCAGTTGCAGTGGCGGGGGGTGAAGATTGTAAGCGCCTGCCAACACCTGGCACAGGTCTCACCTTGCATCCCAGCCCCTGGGCATGTTATACAAATAACTCCAGCCTCTTCTTTTAAGTGGTTTTTCATATCTGCTAATGAGAGCACTAAAGCTGAGTACTGCTATTACCATGTCCTGAGGTTGTACCAGCCTTACCTGTATCGAGGAGTACCTTAATGTGCAGGCAATCCCACTGAGAGGGATAAAAACCTCAAGAAGTATTAAATAAGGAGGGAACAGCCTGGTCCGAAGGAAGTGATGCCATCACAGATGGCTCTTTTGAGCTGGGAACTCCTATCGCTCGATCTGAAAGGGCCACACCGTGAGCCGGTGTCCGTGCTGGCTCTGTTGGTCTGCATTAATGACTCCTGGCTGCCAGCACGGCAAAGGCTCTGCCGATGCGAGCGTGGGGCCCAGGCAGCACCGAACGGCACAGGGCGCCCCGCTGCCCCAGCACGAGCCTGGGGCAGCAGGGACATCCCCATGGTGCTGGCCTCTCTGTCCCAGCACCACACCGTCACCCACATCCCTCGACACGGCTGTGGCTCTCCTCTTCGGGCCAAGAGGCAGGACACGCGCAACCTACCTCCCCCGTGCTCGGCTCTCGGCCGTTACTGTTGATTTAGGTGCCACTACTGCCGTCCTCCTACTTCTGCTTTAATTCCTGTTCCCTGCTGTTTGCAGCGGTGAACAATGATGCATTACAATTTTCAGGTGCCTAGGGCTCGGAGCTCTTTCCTAGATACCATCAGCGGAAAATAAGGGACTTTGCATTGAAAGCCAGTGCCAACATCCCTGCAGTGATAACCATCCCTGCATAATTAAACTGAACATTTCATAAAATGTCATCTCCAAGCAGCATATTTTAGATAAAAATAAATAAAAAACATTCCCAAGATCAAAAGAGAATTATAATTGGGAAAGGGTGGAGGCAGAGGAGGATAGTGTGACAGCCCCAAGAAGTATTATTATTATTATTATAAGGCAGTTTGCTAAAATGCCAAGTGCTCACCCACCATGGAAGGAAGCACCAGTTTACTTGTTAATCGCCTTAATTAATTAACTGGCATTGTCCTGGATTTCCTGAAGCTGGATTTACTGTGGGAATCAATTTTAAAGAGCTTCCAGGAAGAAAATTTAAATTTCTGTTTATAGACTTTACAGATTAGTAAACAAGAGTCTGTTTCCAAACCATTTGGACAAAGCCACGGCCATGATTTATGGAAACATAGTCTTTTTTCCCTCCTCATCAAGTCTGTTGTGAACGGCTGTATCGACCTCCTGCACTGCACAAACTTCTCTGAATTAATCCCTCTCTGGACTACAGCTGTCCTGTTAGGAAAACACCCTGTCATGATTATAAAATTGGCAATGAAGTAGAAGCCAGCATCGCCCTCTGTGTGCTGTTCCTGTGGCCATTTCCCACCGAAACCTGTGCCTCCTTCCACCATCCATTTGTTTAGCTTCATATTCCACCCATCACTGTCCCTTCCCTCTGCCACGATAATGGGCAATTTGGCAAGTCCCTGCTCCCCATACAGCCACTTACAGAAGGTGACAGAGTTTTTATTACCAGGACCGTGATCTTCTGGAGTCTTTCAGTTAAAGGAACATGAAATAGGCCTTACGGTTTCTCATGAGCCTCCAAGACTACTTCAATTTTTTAGCATGCTTCTTGAGCTTGGGACCTTGTTGCACCCAGGGCCAGACATTAGGGCAGCATCATTTTTCTGAAATCCACGTTAAAACATGGATATCTGCACTATCCCTTTTGATCACAATGTCACATAAGAGCTCCCATCCTGTACAGGATTATCCAACCCCGTGCTCCAAGTTTTTGTTTTAATCGTTGTTTCCAGAGATACTGATTCCCATGCTGTAAGCTTGGCTACTGATCTCTGCCCAGCTGCAGCAAAACATATCTTAAAAGAGAAGATACCTATTACATGAAACAGTAACCACAAACGCACACAAAAAAGAAAGGTTTCACACCTTGAACTTTAGTCCTCCCTTGCCCTGTTTATAAGGGCCATTTCTTTCCTGGAGTGTTGCAGAAGATTAAGATGTGGGCTGGGACTCATCTTGCCTCACTGTAGACATCTGCATCTAGGCTAAACACCCTCAATGCCCTTTTGTGGTCAATGGGGAGAAACAAGTGCTTTTAGGGTTAGTTTCATTCCACCTGTTTTAAGCATCTATTTTTGGAGAATAAGTACACCTGAAGAGTGCCAATATCCTATATTGCCTGTCCCAGAAGCTGCAGGCATTCAGCTCAGAGGTACCCACCTTCTTTAGGTTAGATGAATCTCACCCTTTGAGTCTAAATAATACACTGTGGATAAATATAACATAACATGGATGACGTGAAAGTGCTCCAGCGCAAAACACCACCACATAAATACAAAAGTGCATGCCTCTTTGAATAATGGATTATAAGCAATAACTTTGATATCAGATTCTGCTCTTACATGTGTGCAACAAGACATGAGGGAGTAAGAGGCTCTCCCAGCTCAGTCCTTGTGACAAATAGCTGGGTAGGATCATTTCCCTTCAGAAGGAGGCAGGCAGAGATGGTCTCTCCCTACTCTGAGGAGTTCAGTGCCTTAAAATGGGAGTGGAGGACACATCCCTCTCACCTGGGCATTAACATCTCAGACCTGCTCTGCCCAAGGGGACAGAAGATTATAGCTTGGCGACATTTTTCTTTTTCTATTTTATGAAATGTCTCTTTGGCAATAGTAAAATTTTCAAGAAAACTATGTTCCATGGAAGAAGGCTCAACAAATACTCAAAAAAATCTCAAAGAGAAAGTTGAAGGAAAAGTACAAATAGCCATTTTTCATCAGCTTTCTCTAAGGTGCAGATACAGCAGTTCACCACTCCTCCTGACTGGAGGAGAACAGTAGCTAATGAAGCAACACTGATCTTCCCAAAACAGAGAACTGACAAATCAGTCAAAGAGAAAAATTGTGCTGCAGCCTGACTGCCATGCTCACAGTTTGGGCCGGTAGCTGGTTTCAGGCACACCAGAGAGAGGAGGAGAAGTTGCAAAGGAACTGGGATGAGTTGCTGTGGTGAATAGGGAGGTCTTGCAGAAATCCCTGCACACGCCTCAGGCTCCCTACACATGCACTTCTATGTGGGAATGAGTGAGATATTCCTCCGTGCATTGCTTGGCTTGGTACAAAACGGGTCTTTTGGCACTGAAAAGGGGCATTCTGGAGGATGACAATGGAAATCCCAGCTACTGCAGAGGAATCTGGTTAGAACCAAGGAGGGACAAAAGACACAGAGCAGAGGGAGAGGGACACAGAGAGAGAAGGTAAGAACAACATTGACTCCAGGAGGACGACCCAAATTTAGGATCGACTTGCCATCCTGCTTTACTTGCCTTAACACTCTTCAAGACCGCTTTCCCAGTACAGCTCTTTTCTACTTGCCCAACTGCGAAATCCTGTCCTCACAAGGCACCACGCTAAGCTGGACTCAGTAACAGGAGGGTGGGAGAACTAGGAGTGTGACAGAACTTGAAGTGTGGCAATACAACCACAGCGCCAGAAGGTCGTGTGCTGCCAGGGACTGTCTGGCACTGGAAATAAGGCAAGGCTGTCTGATGCTGCACCTTGGTGTCTTTGGCCCAGTTGGAGCTGTAGCAATCCCGGCAATGCTGGACAGACTGCATACCTGCGTTACCTGCAACAACCACTTTTTTGAGTGGCCAGCAGTTGGTTGCATAAATTTACCAGAGAAGATTCATATCTCATGATCCAGAGTGTCGTGCGGGCTTTTCACATGGTTTGACTGAAACAGTGTAGGGAAACCCACATTACAGCCTTTGGTAATTCTAGTACTGGCAATTGAGTCTTTGATACTCAACCAAACGACAGAGGGGAAGCCAGCAAAGGAGCTTAAGAGGCAGAAGGGAAAAGTAGCAACCTAAAAGCCAACAAGATAAGGGGGACTCAGAGATACTGGATAAATCCTGGGATCCCAAGCAGAAACACTGAAGCAGCCCATCACACAGAGGGCACTTAGGAAGGAAAAGTCTGCATACGTGGAAACAGAAAAGTGCATGATTTCCTGAGATGTGGGAAACTGAGTGGCAATGATGGGCACTGGGCAACCTGTCGCCACAGTCAGGATGTGGCAACATGCAGTGGGAAGTTCCCACCCTGTCTCCTTAGGGTCAGGTTCATCTTTCATTAGGATGGGGAGGTGCTCAGAGTCTTTCCTCACCATTAAAAGCTCTTCTACTTGTTACTGTGCTATTGGGCCAGCTAATATCTCAGTAATTCTGCATAGCAGATGAAATTGCTGCTGACCACTAGAAAAGCTCTCCAGAATTATGGGGCTTCACCTAGCCTCAATTCCAACAACAATATGAAGTCTCACCTGACAGTCTGGACTTTTTGTCACAAAAATACTCCTGTACTGATGTAGATGCATGGATAAGTCACGTCCTGGCCCACTGCCCAGCTTAGCGTTTGGTTTGGCTTCGACAGTTCAGCTTACACACACATCCGTCTTCGATTTCCTTTTGTAGTCCTTCCATTTCTCTAGCGCTCCCTCCCCTCTGGCCCCACTGCTTTCCATCACTTCTCAGCCCGCTGCACGCTCTCCCCGTGCATGGGATAGGGCTTGGTGCACTGCCCTACTCTGTTGGCACAGACTCCTGTTCAGGCTGCCTTGTGCCTTACTGTGCAAGTCATCTCCCCAAAAATCAATAGCGCTATTTGAGCAGAATACACTCTTCCTGATTGGAAAGGGCTAGAGAGCCCAGCCCGGCGAAAAAAGCAGGGGATGACGTACTCATGTCATAGCCAGCTTTTTTTGTATAGCCAGGTACTGCTTTCTATAGCAACGACCCAGCCCGTTAGACCCGCTCAGGCTCTCTTTCACCTTTTTAGCCACCAGTCATGGATAATTTGTGCCATTAATCCTGCCCGTCACTAAAGCTACGGCATACCTGCATATTACAATACAGTACAATGGCTGAATATACTGCATAAGAGTAAGATTCTTTCTAATGGACTTTTGCGGCAAGTGTGGTAATGGGGGTGTTCCCAGCTACATATATCCTAGTGAGAGGTAATGAACAGCACTCCCATAGCATTTTGCTAATAACCTCAAATAGAGTGAGGAGTTCAGCTGGGAGGGGATTTTTTTTTTTTGGTAAAAGTTTGATGAGCTTTCAGAATCCAATATTTCAGAGCTTGCTCGTTGCTAATTAAGGGTTAGTATACTAAATTAGCAGTAAATTAACATTCATTTCTCTGCTAGTACACTAGAGCTGCAGAAAATTACCCAAATTATTCAGGTAGTGACATTCATCACTAGGTGGAATGACTGTAGCTTAAACAAGATTTAGTGCCACTCTGTAGCTAATATTCACAGCTGCAATAGCAGAGAGGCAGGCTCCCTCATTCACAGTAATTTTGACAGCATAGGTGCCAAGCTAGGGTAAAATGTTCATCTGAGCTGTTGATTATTGAAGCAAGAGGACATGACAGACCATGCATTTCTGAAAACATCATGGCATCTTGGGGTGCAAATGGGGAGGCACCTGGCTGGTGGCTGCAAGTGACCGAGCGCTGCTATAAAATGAAAATACCACCCCCAAAAATATCTCTGTGCATTTGCTGCGAATAATTGATGCTGGTGCAGCATCACTCCAAACCAATCATAAAGCTCCATCTGTAGCTGCAGCTCTATAGACATTTCATAATTATGTTTAATATTGCAATCCCCTATTTCTAGAGAGGATTTGAGGATCTCTGTGCATTTGTCTAAGCGATGAGCGTTTATCTAGGGCTTAGGAGCTTACCTTCCCCCTTGGGGGAATGGATGGCTCTGGAAATTGCTAAGTGCCTTCAGAGCCTTCCTCCACCTCCTTTTAGGTGAAACACAACTCAACTGTAACAGCCTGAAAAACCTACCGCGATGCTTTCGATGGAGTACCAGAGAGATGGCAAGCACCTAATTGCAACCACATGGCAACACAAAAGCAGTGACCCTTCCTGGTCCAACCATATTCAAGGGCTAGGGTACACTTGAAGAGCTGAAGCCTGGAGCTTGCTGGGTTCCCACACCAGGCGGTACTCAGGTGCTTTGGCACTGGGGGGATTTGTAACACCATCACCCATGCTGCCCTGCTGCAAAGTCCTGCTTCCTTCTCCCGCTATTCATGTGTAGCACACTCCTCACAAGACCTTCAAGCCAAGACAACAGTTACCAAAAATGTAAAACTTGCATGTCTGGGCTCTCTTAGCTACTCTGTGCTCTTGGGCAGGCCACGAGCAAGGCGCCTAAGAAGGCAAGGTCCCTAATTCTTTGCTATCCACTAAGGCCATGCATCAAGGACCAAAAGCCTTAACATCCTAGAAGAAACTCTTCAGGATGTCGTTCACCCTTGACTATTAAGAGCACTTAATAGTCTTGTAGTCTTGCCTGTAAACTGAGTAAGTCTGAATAAATGCATTTACGTAGACAACAGGATATATCCCGTTCATTACAAATTAGTCTGTGCACTGCCTGGAGCCCTGTGCAGAAAGGCAGCAGAAGCCTTTACTCTGAATTTTTGAATTCTCCAGCACTGACTGGGGAATGAGCTGTCCCCTCCTTGTAAATAAAGTCCCAGCCTAAGCCAGGCATATTTTTAAGCTTGTGAATAGGGATTTCAGATGCCACCACTATTAATATTCACTCTTCTGGCTCCATTCCTTGTCTGCTGCTGGCAATCACAGTGGGATCAAGTATGGGTCTCAAAACAGGAGGAAAAGACAGTTGTCTAGTTGTGCTTTTTTACTTTCTTTCACAAGCAGCCCAAGGCAGGGATGATAATGCATATCTTAATTAACTAAGGCCCTCCACAAACTGCCTGGGGCAGGTTTTTATGGATACTGACTTCTGGCTGAACAACTAGCAAGAAGATTTTTACTGCCTGGGAAAAAAAAAAAAAGGCATTGCAAAAAGCCAGTAAGTTTAAATCAATGGCCTATTAATTCATTTTTTAAAATCTCACAGGAACATAGTGTTCCTTGTCCAAAAATGTTTCAGACCTTTATCAGCTGCACTTGATAACACGTGAAACAAGAACATGCTTCTCTGATGTCAGTGTGCAGGGACTTTGCTCTCTTTAGTTTAAAATCCACTAGGCTTTGTAGAAATCTGGTATCATCCCACCTTTGCTATCTCGCTTGCCTTTACGACAACGAATCACCAGATTGCCACGGCAGAAAGACCTACTAACATGAAAGAAGAAAATCTCCAGCTTTTCCAAGGAGAAAGTCATCTTTGTCTCTCCTTTCCTTTCCCTTCACGGCACAGGGCTCTCCACACATGTGCCCTGGCACACTGAGCAGCAGCTCCTCTGTCATCGCATTGCATCCACTCCTGGGGTGAAATAAGAGAAGAGTCAATTTACTTGCTCCTTTGCGACCCAAAACGAAGAATGAATTTTGCACAGTGCTCTCCCAAGGAGCAGCTGCTGCCTCCCCTGCCAGAGAGGAGCGCTGTGCTCTTCACCTGCCTCAGCTCTGCCAGCCAGCACAGAGGGGACAGGAGGGAACTAATGCACCCTAGAGCCTTTGCAGCACTGTTTATTCTCGAGGAAATGGAAAGGGTAAGAGCACTTCTCATTAGCGACAGCCTTATCTCAGCCCCTCAATAACAGGTGTCCATCTGCCTTAATACATCCCTCCTGCAGCATCTAGTCACTGAGAGCTTCAGTAGAGAACAGGTACTTCTAAATGTCAGTAATGACAGAGAAGAACAACTCATGACGAGATAAAGAACAGATAAAGAGAACCCCCAAAGTATTATTTTGTTTTGAAACATGCTATGATGCCATGATGGGTGGGAGGCAGGAAAGCCAGCAGCTCACAGTACTGGGGCAGTGACTGCACCCAACCTGGCCCCATGCCCTGTCTCTGTCCTCCAGAGGAGCCATAACGATCCCACGCCTGCGTTTAGAAACACTTTCTCTCAGTAGATCGCAAAGCCTGTACGTAGGACTGGAGGATCACAATCCCCATTTTCCAGAGGGCTGAGGTAGCTGCAATGACTTCCCTAAACTCACCCAGGAGGCCTGCACAGAGCCAAGAACAGACCGCAGGTTTCCTGAGTGCCAAGTCACCAGCACTCCATCAGGCTAAACTCCTACAAGCATAAAGCGCCTCAGAGCACAATTTTTGGGCAGGGAGCAGGAACTGCACAGAGCAGAGCATCTGCATGATCCAGGCGCCATACCCCGGGCTCAGCCTGCTCTGACTTATCCTGTCCACTACACTCTTCCCCCATCCCCAAAGGGCTCTCCCCAACCAAAATCACTGTACGTTTGGAAGCAATTCTGTCCGATGGCTGTTTCATATGCATTTTAACTTTCTACGTGTTTGCAAAAGAAAAAAAGCAATGGATGACTTGCAATGACTAATAACATATGCTATGACATTGGAAAACATGCAGCATCTTATTAGTAAAAGCTGTATGACTAGTCTGTTACAGGAACTAAGTCAAAGTGCCAATTTTTTAATGCTGTTTACCAAAATCAAACAGACATTCTGTGGTCCACCTGTTCCTAGTGCCGCTGACTTCACGATAACCATTTTCTGAAGCCAGAGAAATAATTACTAGACCAGTTTATTGATGGCAGCTGCTTTGGAGTGAGATGGTCCAAAATGTGCAATAATTAAAGATAGTAAAGGATGCAAGCTATTAAAAAGACAAAGGAAGTAAAACAAACCAGCCCAGAATGGGCAGAGACACCTTCCACAGGAAGAAAGAAAAAAAACAACAAAAACCAAAAACACGCTCTTTCCCTAGACTAGGGAACTCACAGTCAACTCACAGGGAAGTCAGTAAAGGTGTGGAGAGGAAAAAAAAGGCAATCCGAACCTTTTACATGTTTTTTTTAATCCATGAATTATACCCCAGCCCTTGTCATGAGCACAGGATTCAAAGTGCTGGAGTCAAGCAACGGCCTAGAGACTGAACTGTGCCAGCTGCTTCAAAAGGCACTGTAAAATCCCATAATGGGGGATTATGCACTAGTATGCCTTAGGGAGAAGTTGTGCTTAGCGTATGGCCAGAAGTACAAAGGCTGAAATTCCAGCCTGCCTAACTGTAGATGATATTGCTAATCGTACAAACGATGCCAATCTGCCGGTCTCAATATCCTACCTTGTGGCAATGAGTCCCATAGGCTAATTAAAGCTTAGGTTAAAAGTGCTTCCTATTAAAACTGTTCAATGTGTTGACGTCAAATTTAATTTGATATCTCTTTTTCTTATCCAAGAGATAAAAAGTCATGGCACCTCAGTTTTATTTATATCCGTCACAGCCTGTCTGTCTCTCTTTCTGTGGCACATCCCATGTATTGTTCTCCCTAAAATAAACAGACCTAACCTTTGCAGTCTCTGCTTGCATGCAAATCTTTCTGCTCAAGCATTTTCCATGCTTCTGATTAGGTTTGTTGCCCTTCACTGAACCTCTTCTATTTCCTGCTCTGTCATTTTTTAATTAGGGTAACCGAAACCAAACATAGCTCTCAAGGTGAGGCCGCGTCACCATCTCTAAAACAATACTGTCATATTTTCCGTGTTGTCCTCTATTCAGCAAATTAATGCCATGCCATTTCCTGATCACTACTCAGACCTGAGCAGATGTTTTCCATTGAGCTCTTCAAGATCTTTTTCTGTTTTCAAACTTACTCCATTATAAGATCAATTGTTCCATCCAATTAATAGTAACCTCCTTTCATTTACACTGAATTTCTCTATCAGTGTTTGATTAATAATATAGCTCTGGTAAATTCTAATGAAGCTCTTAAACATCGTTAGCTCTAACTAAATATTGGAGCATCAACAAATTTCACCAACTTGTTCCTTACTGCCTTTTACAGCATGGCAATTTTCAGATTATCAATACAGGGCACGGGCTCAAGGGGCACACATCATACAAATGACTATGTGCGATTACTCAAGCTCTTCATAGTGGTATGCTTCTTAAAGAATGCAGATGTTATAAAACTATTAGAAGCCTAACGTATTTTTAAAGCATTTCTGAATCTCAAACCTCATCTTTCTGCACCTGTAACCACAAGCCTACAAAGACAGAGGGAAGCAGCCTCCGTCACTTCCTAGGATATGTTCACGCACACAGCGTTAAGCCAAACAAACGCACTTTTTCTACCTGCTGTAACACGATTTTCAAGAAAGGCGAACATGACAACCTTCAAACAGATTTTAAACAAAACAATGTCAGGAAAGGCTTCATCACCCTATGTACCTCACACTTCTATAGCCTATGAAGAGAAACACCCCTCTCAGTGAAACTTAGACTACATGCGGTTTCTGAATGCAGAATGTCCTTTTATAATGATATATTCATGCTCACTGCCATCCTTCAGAGACTTCCTGTAGAGTGGATGCTTTTCCTTCCAAAAAAAAAAAAAAGCCCTGAATTACTTCAGTGGGAACCAAATTCTGAACATCCACAGGAGGAAGAAGAAAGATGAAGGGGATCTTCAGCAGTTTCACATCTAGACAGAAGTCCCTTTCCAAGGATTTAGATCAATGACATGTTCTACTACAGAAATATTCCCAAGTTCTCAGCAGCAGCCTTCTGCAGCCAGACAGGAGGCATTTTGCTCTTCAGGTAGCTGAGGAGCTCCTCACAGATCACCACTTAGTGCAGCAGCTCTTGGCAATGGCTTCTGGGATGTTCTTAATTACAGGAGCTGATTTCCAAAAAAAAAAAAAACAAAACCATTTTCCACACATGACATATTAAGTTGGCATATGCATTATTTATTTATTTCTAATGAGAACTTCTGCAGAGTAGATAACACCCAGCTTTTGGGCTCTCTTATTTGAAAGAGTTGCGCTTCTGCTGGAAAGAAAATCATCACATTTTCCAGAGATCAGCTTTTTAGAAAAGAAAAATGGCTACTTTCCTTTTTGGGACAAAAACAATAGCTTCTACCTCAGCTAAAGAATCCCATCTGCTGTGGGCTCTGAGTCATTGACTTATTAGCAAAATTGTCTGAGAGAAACATAAATCTGATTTGCTCCGCAACCAAATCTGCTGTTAGACAAAAATCACAATCTGCCACTTCCCCCTAAATCGTGCTCCCTTCAGCTCATTACCGTCGACGACTGTAGGTGCCTGCCAGCCTGCTGCCGGATGAACGCTCCCCCGGATCACTTGCAGGGTTTCCCCTGAGCTACGACGCTTCCGCCAGCGCCAACCTAGCAAGCCGTGCAAGGGGTGATGGTTGTTTCCCCAGTAGGTGTCCATCCACACATGCAGCTCCCACTTGGTGGCATTTATGCTGAGATTCCTTTTTGGCCACATGCACAGAGCAACCCCATTTGTTTTGCTTTTCTCTCTCTCTCCCTCTCTTTATCTTCTGAGTATAATATGCTGCCAGAGTCATGCTTTGGGTTTGTATCTTTTAGCGGCTGTCACCATGCAGCAGCTCACGCCATGCTTCTTTTTTAATGGCACATTTCTCCTCTGCTTTCCACTGAGCCACTATTACTTGCATGGCCAACACTACACTTCTGGGGTCAGATGCAAGATTGTAAGTTTGCTAGGGTTAATTTTTCAGTTGCTTTTTGCTGGTACTCAGATGCACACTCTTAGTAAATCATCGGAGTTAATGGGGGAGGGTGGCTGAGGAGGATGACAGAGGCATACTTTACAGGCTATGTTTATAGCTCTTTTTTCTTTTCTCCATCCAAGCCTGTCATCTGGGGAGGCAGTACATCCCCATCTCTACCGATGGGAAATCAACGCCTTCCAGAGCTGCTGGAACTCTGAGCCTGTCACTATTCATATTTACATTTTTTGTTATTATTATTAATATTAAACTCATTTTGGCAGCTCCTGAGCAGCCACATGGGCAAGAACCCTACGCGCTAAATGCTGTACAAGCTCAAAGCAAAACAACATTTCTCCAGAGAGTTTACTGTCTCAGGAGAAGCCAGTAACAGAAAAGATGCTCAAGTGCTGGATTTCAGCCAGGCTAAACTCTGCATAAACAGAGACATACTGCAAAGGCCAGACAGACCACCGCAGCAATTTAGGGACCCCACTTCTGTCACAGTTAGTCAAAGTCAGGCACCTGGATGTGCCTGAAGAACTGACTGTCCATTGCTCTGCACCTCATTTTTAGTAATAGTCAATGTACGCTTCCTGGAGCCGAGGTGCCCCAATGACATTTGCACAGCGCTCGGCACAGGTGTGTGTGTTTTGAGGTGTAAGAAACCACTGTCGGGGCCCTAACGACAGCCAGCACCAAGACCTAGGTAGTCTGGGTTCCTTGGGCACTGAGGCACCCAACACCCTTCAAGGCAGCAGGGAAAGCGCTCGAGTGCCTAAGGGATTTAGCGCTACATTTCAGGAACGACCCTGGAGCAAGCTCAGAGCCCACAACCATCATGATCACAAACACAGAGGTCCGCTGATAACCACTTCTGCGGGAAATGACAAAGGGGATCCATGTCGAAGGGAGTTGGGAGATTTAGGATTGCTCCTTTAGCGCTTCTTTAGATTTTGTTTAGCTCACGTCTGCAACACCAGCTGGGAGCAGTATTTCTTTCAAATTATAGGAAGATTTAGTGTTATCTTAATGGGATACAAGTGTAGCCTGAATTATTTTTAGAAGGAAGCACAATATGTGCTAATGAATAATAAAGCCTGTGTACAAAGGTACTAACCTGTCTATGATTGCTGCTCTTTGAGTCAGTTTTCACCTTTTTAATAACACTAGTAACTCATAGAGACGCAGCGGCTCACAGCAGCCTCCTCCCAACAGACAACACTGGAAACATCCCCCAGTTTGTATGTTTCAGATGTAAAGTGGCCTCTACCTCCAGATATGAGGATAGAGTTGAGCTGGAAGACAGCTGGAGTTTCCCTTCTGCCAAAGGTGCCAAAAACGCTCAGAGTTTGTTGTTCTGCAGCAAGAGGAAGAAAAGTAAAGTTTTTCATACAGAGCACTCCACTCTATAAAGAGTTACTCTTGAAGAGCTGCAAAACCAGCTCCTATAAAAGCAGGGGCACCACCATCCCTCAACATGGTGACAGTTACATAAAGGCTTTGGGCAGAGGCTGGGTCCAAGCTTCACTCTGAAAACTGGCAGTGATTCCAAGACTACAGTCCTTATTTTGCCCTTCTCAGTTTGTCCATCTCCAATATAAATGGGCATTTTGCAGAATGTTAACATCTGTACCATTGCTACAAGTGTGTATCTGGTAGAAAACAGAAGTTTGGTGGAGTCAACAGTAGACTGTTAGCTATGAACAAGAGTAGCACCAATATAGTTCACTGATTGTCTGCATTATTTCCGGGTATCTAAGTAAATCCCTGCAACATATCACAGCCAAAGGAGAAGATTTCATGCAAAGAACATTTTTAAAAGATGCTACATAAAAACACTGATAGATATAGCTGAGAAAGTGAAGTGCTAACGGATGTTCCTTTCTTTCTGAATTATTTATCTTTTATAAAAGAACTACATAAACATGCTTTCTCCCACAGCAAGAATAAAAAACAAAAAACCCATATTTGACTTATCTGTTTAGGAAATAGTGACATGTGTCAACCAAATCATTTCAACACAGGATTCTTCAGTTTCAGCAACTGTCAGAGGGCTCCTCTATTGAAAATAATCAATGGCTTTGACAGATAAAGAGAAGTAATATAGTGACTTATTTTGATACAACTTGACAGCTTTTTTGACAGTAGTTTTCACTGTCAGTCTGCTGGATTTGAATTTTAACTGCAGCCCATGAGAAATACACTTTTGGTCTTTAGTACTTAATCCCTGCAAATCAAAAGGGCAGTGAGAGTGCAGTACTTGCCTACTTTTTATTCACCATTATCTATCAGTCTTCAATTTTAATTACTCATTTTTAATACTTTTCCCAATTTTTACACTCTTGAGATGTCATCATAAGGCACATTTAAACTCTACTTTGCTGCTCCCTTGGCAAGAAGGGACATTTCACACAGTTAGATTCAGAAACAGAGCTATTTTCTAATGTCACCATGTTCAGATTGACAGTTCAGTTCCATCAAGAGCTCATCTGTTCTGCTCTTATGAGACTGCAGAAACTTAAAAGAAGTTATTAATATAGATTATGAAATATTCAAACATTTGCCCATGCAGGAGCTTGTGAGGCTAAGGATCTCTTCATTAAAATTCTTTATACAAAACACAGCTTTCCAACAACAAAAAAATCCTGATCTGAAGAATTCTCAGAAAACATGAACAAGGAGTTTAATCACTTTAATTAGATGCAGGACCTTCACCTGGTGTAAATCAGCACTGCCCCACCACATAGGTAAGGTGCTGTAAACTTGCTGTCAACACACACTGTTCTCAGAAAAAGAGGAGAGGGGTGAAGAGGATTGAGGAAAAGTCCCTGTTATTCCATATTTTGGTAACAGCCTCTTTCAATAATTACCATTTTGAACAATTTTTCCAACAGAGAGGTCAGGCAGAATCCACTGCTCCTATTTAAATAGAAACTGCTTCCAGGAACAAACAATGAACACTGTCACTGGATCATTTGTTTTGTGTTTGATCTGAATATATGACCTTGTAGGGCTTTGTATGTAAATATATATTTGTTTCCAGTCCTAAACTCACAATGCAACATGTGAAAATCCCTTTTAGTACAAAAAGGCTTACAAAGAGACTGGGCTGCAAAATGACTGAAGGTACAAAGGTTCAGGAAATAAAAGGACTTTATTCCTAACTCATCATTCCCTATACTACTCAAGAGATAAGAATTGCATCCTGGCTTTTGATGTATTGTTGTTGTATATGTTCAGAGTTCGGTTATGCTTAAATGTAGTACTTCAGCTCCTTTGCTTAACAACACCTGATAACTTGCTTGACATCTCAAAGAGTTTCTTAAAATATTCTTAAACCTTTGGCATCCCTTCCTGCCCTGGGCTTCATGAATAAAACATTTATCCAGTCAGCAGCTTTAGCAAAGAGGAACAGCCAAGTCCCATCCATCAACGTCAGCAGCTGAATTACTGAGTGATTTTAGATCCTTTAATAACTCAGTTTCTTTATGACTACGTTGGTAAACAATCAAACAGTGCTGGCACTTGGCTTTCAGTGAACATTAATTTTTTTGCATTATCAGATACTATTAATATAGCTCTCTGCTAGTATTGTTGTTATTTCAATAAAAAATGTCTGCAATGCTATTCACCTTTGTAAGAATGCACTGAGGTTTATTCTTGATTTGTTATGAAGGTCATCGAAAGCTACTCACATTAAACCTGCTGGTACTTTAAAAAAGGGCAAGGATAAATAGAGCCTTTACTTCACATATAATGTGCTTCATTTATCATTGGGATCACCAAGTAGTAACACACTGCCCTTTTTGTAAGGTTGTTAATAGAAACTAAGCATTTGGGGTGAAAAACCAAAGATATAAAGCTTCTATTGTTGTACAAGTCCACTGAAGCTTGGAGATCTAAGTGCTGCAAGGAAATTGCCTACAGGGATTCAAAAGGAGGTTCCTGGTTCAAGACACTGCGCTGGAGAAGGGCCGGGGGAAGTCGGAGCCTTCTGAACTCACAACCTAACCAGAACGTGTTCAAGCACATTTGGATTGACTTAAATGGATATTTTAAATAAAAAACACTTTTCATAGCCTTTTCCACTGGCAGAACACTAGAGGTTCCACACGCTTGGATACAAGCACCAGTTTAGCCTCTAACTATGCAAATAGCAATATTCAATCCTTCAACCTTTCACACAGGAAAACTATTCTTAGGCACATGCAAGAATAACACATTGAAGTCAAAAGGGTCATCTAAATAAGGATGACTGTCCAGAGTATGGCCCCTGGTCGGTCTCTATTCATCAGGGATTTGTGCATGGAATAGAAACAGCAAATATTCATAGACGCACTAGTAGCATAACTTTGAATATCTGGTCCCACGTAAATGAACCTTACAAGTTCTGGGAGGGAAGCAAGTATCAACATTGAATTTGTAGAGGCTTAAAATCAAGTGAGGCTCCAGTAAACTGGAAGAGCACAAGTCTCCCTAAGCCCCTTAAGGAGCATTTAAGGAGCACAGCTGTAGGATCGCTGCAGGGACAGCTCTTGCTGTTCGGACTGTTTTCTCTCCCCTCTGTGGAGACTCTCCTCTCACAGCTGAGTGTCAGTGATTGCTCACCATATCTCCACGCACTGCTGAACACCAGCCTAGCCAAGCCACTCTCAGGCCTGATGCAATGCAAAGCAACATGTGCCGAAACGCAGGAGGCTTCTCCTCAACAGTTACGGTGTCATCATTGCAGGGCGGTAGAAAACCGCCGCAGGTGGCAGCTTCCAAAGCCGATCCTTCTGGATCTGAAGGAGCACTTCTTCCCAAGCCCCTGGGATCAGCAAATCAGTGACAAATCAGACCGCTGCCTCAGAAAACCCCCAATGCAGTGCGGTGGCTGTCTGCCTACTGCAGCAGAGGGAGGTCTACTTCTGCAAGGAAAGTCTCATTGGCACACCCAGAGACCATGGACGATCGCAGCAGAGAAAGCTGCTGCTTTCCCAGGCAGGCAACCAGGAAGGCCACCTCCTCTGCAGGCTGAAATAAGTTCAGCTCAGTTGGTGGGAGGGGGTAGGGAAGCAGTGACATTTTCATTTAGAGGCAACTTGCAGCCTCTCCATAGGAAAATGAACAGACTCTTCAGTAAAATTACTCCCAATTAAGCCACAGGCTGCAGTATTTAAGTACTTCCCAGTTGCTTGGATAAATGAAGTGTCACTGATTTGGATTAAACTGCTATGCTTTGTACATTTTCGTTATTGTATCTTAAAAATATATTTTTTATTTAAAAAGAAAATTGTTGTATCTAACTGAAGACTGGCTCTGAGACCCTCTTTGTTAAAATGAGGGCTGGCACCGCTCCCAAGGAGCGCAGCCTGTCCTTTGGGTCTGGAAGGCAACAATGGTGGAGATTATCACCTGTGAAAGTGCTGGCTTGGCAGGACAACACCACCCCCTGAGTAAGAGGCCAGCTCGGCCCCCCACGCAGGGCAACCCGCCATTGGGTGCCTGGGCGGCTTTATGGAACAAAAAGCCAGCAAACCTGTCCCTCCGCAGCCCTCGCAACGGGCTGGGCACAGTTTGCAAAGGCCAGACTTCCCAGCTGTTTATACCAGAGTGCTTTTTCCCTGCCAATGCAAAAAGTAGAAAATGATGGCTTTTATCACAGCCCCTGGGGCCAGCTCTTTCACATATTCAGCAGCCTTGAGAAACTGCCCCTGACTTTGAGCTCTTTCCAAGGAGATTACTCCTTTACAGTCACCTCCACATTCCTCTCCCTTCCTCCTCTCCCTGAGCTCATGGCACAACCATTAATTCTTCAAAATGTGCTTGAAACACTTATCTTTTATATTTTTAGCTTTTGGAACGAAGACCAAACCTAAAGAGGCTCAGCTGGTGCAAGTCAGCATCATTGAGCTGATTCAGCCAAGCAGCAGTGAGCAATCCCAATTTGGTGCTTGCCGCAAAAGCGCACAAACCACGCTCCTACCTTTAGCATTAGGAAATTGTGGTTCAAAGGAGGGGAGTGTGTCAGAATCCAGTCAGGGCCCTGCAATCTTCCCTGACTGCTCTGAAGATCACTGCTGCTGCCAAGGGACAGGGAGAAGTTGCCATCAAGATCTTTTCTCACTTCCACAGAGCAGCTTAACAAAAGGAAAAGAGCTTGGAGCCAGAGGGCTTTCCAGACACATGGCGGGTGTCGTGCTCTCGTGGCCAGATGTTTGGGGCAACTTCTCCAAAATCTTCCTCCTCAGCATGAGCCCTAGAGAGCAGGTCCCCCTCCATCCTGCTCTAACACATGCAGAGCTGAGCCTAGTCACAGCTTTGGTGTTTGGGTTTTTTCTAAATTTCTTTAGCTTCGCAATTCTTCCTATGACCTGTTGAACAACAACAAAAAACCCTTAGAGGCCAATGGAGGTCTTTCCATCAGCTTTGGAATAAGCCCCATGAGTCTCTAGCTCAAGCTAGAGAGATGGAAGAAAACCCCCGTACATACTGCACATACCTTATTCCATTTCCTTGTTCGATTCCGAATCGCTGAAGTTGTAAATACAAGCTATACTTCACTCATTTGAAATCTGCAACCTTTCCAACATAAATCAATCTCCAGAGGTATTAATTATTACTTTTTCTGGGGGGGTTTTGAATATTGTGAATTATATAACCAGATGCTTGCCTCTTTCTTAAAAAAGAATAGAAACACAGTCCCATCTCCCCTACACTGACAGCAGCTGGAATGCCTAAGGCCAAGAGTCCTTTGTCCTGAATTTTAAAAAATGCCTGTTTTCCCCCATATCCCCAGTGAAACATGTTTCATGCTTAGCTACTAGAAACATACCCTGCAGACATTTACATCACAGGTTTTGTTATTATAAGTCATAGTAAAAGACAAAAGGAACAAGGTTTTGTGACCAGAGGGCAAACTTTGTAACTACTAATTTGTTAGGTGGTGACATTTCTGATAATGCTGTTTTAGTTGAGCTACTATTCCATATCGTTACTTCATTACAGCATCACATCACTTAATAGGAGAGAGGCACACATCAACAGATCTATTATCTAAAACAAACAAAAATATTAGGAAACTTCTTGGGACTGAGTTGTATATTGACTTCTGGTCAGCATTTCCAAAGAATTTCATTAAATTTATGTCATCAAAAAACATAACATATGGACTTTCTGAACAGGAACGCATACCAGCACGAGTAATACAATTGTTTTTCCCTGTTTTGCGATTTATCACCTGTTCCATTATATTCTACACAGATTGCCATTTTTCTTTAAAAGCTTTTGATAAAGGAGTTCCTGTTGTACTAGGCCAGGTATTATTATTCACCAGCATTATGTATCAACCAGCAGAAACGCCAGCAGCAGCTGCAGAGCTGTCACTGAAAATCAGAGTTAGTTAGCGCTGGGCATTTCCCCTGCAATATGCCTGTCCCATAAAAATGGGAAGAAATTGAAAAAGGAAGTAACTCCTTGCTCCCCTCCACATGCCGTGGTGGCACACATGGACTTTCACAACCGCTGCCCCAGCAGGAGGCTGCAGAGCATGGCTTGCAGCCGTGCCTTTTTGCAGCACCATCAAGGTGAAAGATTCGGTGCGACGTTTGCTCCTCGCTGACCCTGCAGCACACCTCCGCTCTCGCGGACCTTACGGATATAATTGCCAACAGCTCCGTGTCAGTCCCCGTCTCACACTCGCAGCTGAGGCCTTCCCTAGCCAGCTTCCCGCGGACAGGGCTGGGGTTTGCAGCATGGTGGCATTAGCGGCATCGCTGCGAGCGTGGCACAACGAGCGAGACGAGCCTTTGCAGCCCAGCAGCCCTTGCGCAGCCAAATGACCCGCACACATGATGGCTTCAGCCCCAGCACAAACCAGGTTCACACCACCTGGGCTGGTAAACACTCACGGCCCAGCGCTGGGGAGATCAGTTCAGTGGAGCTCAGCAAAAGCATGAGGAGCTCTTTGTGCTTCTTGCCAGTTCTTAGATGTTCCCTAATCTGCTTTTAATTATCCACTGCTATTTTTACACTGTTTCTCCCTGCCACTTCCTAATTGCCCAAACTTATTTTCCTGATGGTTTTCTGCTGAAGATGAATTTCAGGAGCTCAGTATCTCAGGCAATTTCAGGATGTAATTAACACCACCACTCCCCTCATTAATGAGTGGCCTACTTTCTCTCCAGCACTCCCATCCTCCTAGATGTTTGGAAAAGGTCCTTATTATGCCCCAAACCCTTTGACTAGCATTAACTCACTGTGCTTGCCAGCAGCTCTCCTCTCGCCGCAGGTGTGAAACGCCCACTGCAGTCCTGTTTGCTTGCTGGTTTCCTTTTCAAGCTTCTGCACTGGGTAGTTTTAGCTCCCGAGCACAGATCGAGAGCTGTGCTGCCTGCTCCTCTATTTTGAGTTAAGAGTTATGTAGACACCCATGCCACCTCACTGTACTTTGTGGGCTTCCCCAGCTGCTCCCTCTGGTCAACATCGTAATTTCTGTTCCAGCATAGAGTAAGGCCCCTTCTGCTATTTATTAGTAATCAGGGTACAGAGCCAACAGCAGGGCCCACGGTTCCCAGTGCTGCTCAGACATGTAAGAGGGTCCCCGTCCCTGAGGGTTTGCAACTGAAACAGAGACAAGGAAGGACAATTATCCCCATGGAAATGTAGGTACCAAGCCACGACCACACAGCAAGCTTGGCTCTACAGTCTGGTTGCCAACCATCTTCACCGCATAAGCATACAAGTGCGTCTTCTGCTCTGCTCCAGCTACACTCTGACCTCAGTAGGAGTTTTCTGTGAGTAAGAAGAGCCGACTCAGGGGAGGCACGCTGGGTTCTTGCAAGTTCCCTTTCCTTCTCTCTAATACCCTGATACTGAAGTGTCCTATGAACCCGTCACTTAGCAAGCTAAACCAAAGGCTTATTTCAAAAGTGAACCCATCGAGAGCTCACGTATGAGTAGAAACTTAATTGTCTGTGGCTCTAACAATATCAGATAACCACTGCAGAGAGGAACAAACAGACTTGGGAGACTAATATTTTCTCTGATGTAAACTTTGTAGGATGTGTTGTTGTCAAAAAGTCCACAGAGATTACTTACGTTGTAGTAGGTGGCACTTCATTTTCCAGAATCTATGACCCAGCAGAAATTACTGTCAGCTCCCTGACCAACCAAGGGGTATTGATTCCCCCGTTACCAAGCAACCCATTAGTTATTAGATCGTGTCTCATATGCAGTGACTAATCTGCCTCGGTGAGGTCTCCAATTTTGACACTTTTTCATTCTAATCCTTAATTAGTTTATTTGATGCAGCCTGCACATTCTGTTTTTTTATACTAAGTAGTTATTGAAAATACAGTCAAACTGAGCAGAGATCAAAGGAGCAAACCAGTATGCCGTCAACTAACCTAGTTATGAAAAAAACACACCGCATTGAATGCATACACGAGCTTCACTCCCTTCTCCTAAATTTTCAGGAAAAAAAGTCAACCCAGGACAGTTGTTTGTCCCTAGACTTTTTGTAAAGGGCTTGCACTTTGTATATTTTACCTCCTTTTTACTTACTCTGTTCCCATGATTACACCAAAAGAGTGAACGTTCACTAGAAACTTCAACTCCCTCTCACGCTTGGCTTCCTGAGGAGGAATCTGCTTTGACAGATACTTCTCCTTTGTACCAAAATAACCAGAGGCCGACTACCCTGGTGGGATTTTTCTTTTTCTTACATGCGAGCGGCAGATCAGAATCCTACCAAAAACCAGAGCACACACCAGCAGTTTGAAGGAGTTTGCCTGCATAACAAGTTGAACCAAAAACTTAAACGTGGACAGAGGAGCAGCGTGTTAAGACCTACGCTCATTCGCACAAGCCGTTTGACACATGTGATAGCAGGTTCCATCCACCAATTAAAGCAGCCTTAACTTTGCATTGCATTTATTATTAACCCTTGCATTACTTGATGAAAAAAATGTCAAAACTGGAAGCAAACAAACTCAAATTCATTCTGAAATGATAATTTGTATTCACAAACACACCAAAAATGTGGAGAATTCAATACAAAAGTCAGGAAAAGAGTGAAAAAATTATGAGAAGAAATATTATGGTACATCAATTTAGCATATCTCCTTCAGTCCTCTTAAGCCACTATTAACTGAAAATAACTTTCCACATGGATTATCTCTTCAGCTTTCCTACTTTAGGGTTTAAAATATAAAAGCAACTTAACTCTCAGGGAACGAAATGCAGATATGTCTACCGACAACACAGGAAGGGAAAATGGGAAAGTTTCATTATATCAACGATCTGCATTCTGATAGAAATCTCTCGGTATCTTGCTTGGAAACCATACACCACTTGCACATTTGTATAAAACTAGATGAAAACTAATGCGATAGGTCTATTGTTCTGAGCATCAGCAGAACATTAAGCATAATGGGTTAAAATACTAAAGAGAAGATGATGAGAATTGCCAGATGATTTAGGAACCACTGCCTTAACCTTGAAAGGAGATGCTCTAGCTAATACATACTAGATAATGGCTCCCTGTTCATGCACCTGAAAAGGCATAGACACAAAACACCCACTGAATGCTTGCACACTTAAAAACAGATGAATATGCATCTGCAAAACCCATGTCCCTCCGTGGCTTTTGACTGTGCCAGTTCCAGATGTCATGGTGTACACAGGCCTCAGCCACGCACATGTGGGCTTACACAAGCAAGCTGCACTTGTACAGCTTCAGGAGAGGGACTGAAAATTTGCCCGTTAGCGACAAGAGATTCTGCTTTAGCTTATTTTGATAACAAATTACATATTGGTTTTGTGACTTTCCCCCCCAAATGCGATTCATCAACTGGAAGAAACGGGAAGGGAAAAGTAGAACTTTACTTTTCTCCCCCCTCCTCTCCATATCACAAATAACAGGCAATTGTTTGTTCATAGTGTAAAGACTGAAAAGAAATCCTTCAGTTTTCAAAAGACAGGGCTCCTGGAGCAGAAAGCCTTGGGGTAAATGTCCAGACATCTCACTGCATGCACTTCCATTGCCTGGAGTTATCAGCCTGCGAGGCACAAGGACTGCAAATTCTCTCTGCTTCATCAGTATTCCCTGACCTGCAATTTTAATTTCACACAATCGAAGAGATGGAAAGGGAACATTTAGGCCACTCACTTACCAATTCCAGGTCACTCCCTATAGCACAATCTCCAGTGCTTTGTTCAGTTTTAAACATCTCAAACAATAGAGATGAAATGTGGATAGACTGAAATAGAACAGAATTTGTAATTACCTTGATCTATGTGATGCAGAAGGAGAGTGTATGTATGTGAATGCAAGCAGTTTTCCTGAAACACACCCACTTTGATCCATTAGAAAATTGACCTAGCACACTCAAGAAAGTGCCTTGAATTAGCCCAAGTAGCCTATTTGTGGTATCATCCATCTTAAACAATTCTCTGGATATTATTCATGGAACTGTAGACCAGCTATTAAATCACAACACTGCTCTCAGAGAAATCCAGTCCTGAATCTGAGACCGTGATTGCAAGAACAGTCAAGTGCTCCACCTATAGGCAATTGAGTCTGGCATATGCCATTACCTAAATCTAAATAAATATAAATATACCTACCAATTTTGTCATAGATAAAATAAGACCCCATCCACCTCAGCCCTTCTTTTCCAAAAAAACTAATACTCTTGTAATAAGGAACCTGTTCTCAACCAAAATATTGAGATCTGAGCCCATGATTCAGGGCACAGAGCAGGAACTTAAATCTTTCCTCATTACTCTTGATGACCCTTAAGTGCTGAGCCTCTTGCTAATTTGGGGAGCAAGAACAGGTGCTCCTGTCTCTTGAGATTCCCCTTCCAAAGGCCTCCACTACATCCTAGCACAGGGCAGGAGAAGCACTGCCCCAACCCTTCCCCATAGCAAACACCAATCTTGATTCCTTCTCAAGGTGAGAGAAGCTCAGTCCATCCTGTAAACCACCTAGGAGATCACTGCTTCAAGCCCCAGAGCTGAACACAGAGCAAGTCAGCCATCCCCCTGAAGTCTATTTATATTTAATTACCAGTCTTGACTGTCTAAAAAGCAGCTATTCTGGGAAGAATTTTAGGAAAACACTGCTTCTCCTCTCAAGCACGCTTAGGAGAGGAAGCTTAAAAGGAATAGTCTCTTTTACATTTAGGCTTGGGGCTGAACAGGAAAGTAGAAGAGACATTGCAGCTAAGTACCAGCTCTCAACTCTTTATACATCATTACATACCCAGTTAGCCACAAATAAAGCACATTCTGCACTCCTCTCCACAGCATATCATTCATATGCTAGAATAAAATATGATATGCTATGCCTGCAAGCAGAGCCCAGATACAAGAATATTAAGAAATTGCACAGATATAGTAAGAACAAAACAAGATTCTTAAGCCAGAGAAAAGCCAGCTGTGTGTAATTCATTATGTCACAAGACAGTCATGTTGCTCAATAGAAAAACATGCCTTTTGCCTGGCTTCGATCAGAGTTGTTTGCTGCTGAGAATCACACTAAACCTGTGGCAAAATAATGAATTGTGCTTCAGGATATCACACATTTAGTCTCGCAAATGTAACCTAACTTTAGACACTTCCGAGTGTAAAGCAACATACAATGCAGATATACATACATCTACAGCAAATGTAGAAAACAGTGAAATAACAACAGTTGGACCCTACAAAGCGATATATCGGAGCAGAGCATCTCTCTTGAGAGCAAGCGCTGGTACCATTATCAGTGCACGTGACTATGGGCCACATCTTCAAAATCATAGAGATCAGCATAATTCCTTTTACTGCAGGGCAGCTATGCTGAAACCATCAGATGAACATGTGGTTTAATGGCCCCTCAGTGCTAAGTAGGAGCAAGAACCAGTAGAGAGGAAAAGGAATGGGTCTTTAGCAGACAGTTTATCATACTTGAACTAAGGACATACTTCACTTTGTCTGTACTCCCCTTTGCAGCTGCTGTGCCTTGGAGGCATTTTCTTTGCTCAGAAATAGCTGTACATAGTAACTCTTGCACCTCTTCCTAATGGTGGCTGGCTATGATTAGATCACTGCTGTACGTAGCACTAATGTCAATATGCCTGTAACCATAAATACTGAAATACATTTTGCTAATGATCAACCATCATCAGAGAGCAAAGAAATGTGCTCACCACCAACTCCAAGAGCACCATAGCATTACTTTTAGAAGAAAATGCACCGAGGAAGCTGGACTTCTTGTCCCTGGAAATAAGCCACGTCTTCACGGCCTAGTCACCTCTATAAATACAATGAGGTATGGTAAATACATCTGGGATTACATTAACACTGAGCAATTTGGGAAGATTGGTCGACTGTGGAAATCCAAAATGATCTCACTAAAGCAGCTTAAATGGTACCAGCTAAGCAGGTTTTGAGTCCACATTTAGAATGCAGAATACCATTTTATATGAGAACTCACTTTGCAAAACTGTCTAGGCTCAATGTCCATTACTAGACTACTTGATGATTTATTGTGTCATAAGTTGGAACTTCTCCTAGTGCCCTTTGTGTTGATGATGTCATTTGAAGATGACTTCTCTTTATGGTTGGTACATGCAGTAAAAAGATTTACAGCGTTCATATGTCTCCACCGATAGCTCTTATGTACAACCTTTAAGATCTGATAGCAGTTAAAGAGTGGGATTCACCTCACCTAACACTGACATCCAAAAGTGAGGCATTCAGCCTACATTGTTTTATAGGTTCTTTCTGTAATCCACAAAAAGGAAATGGCATCTCCAGATGGTGAGTCTCCCCACCTCTCTCAACTGTCGAGGTGATAAATCCAAGGCAAACCTGACGCAACATACTGATCCAATGATATGCTTAGTATCGGCAGACAAATCTTTCCATGCTATAAGAGCAATAAGACCTCTGTCCTGAAAAGATACTACTATTAAAAAAAAAAACAAGCATAACTTGGGAAGAAAGTGTATTAAGATGAAGCACGTCCACTTTATGTGTGCACTGATGCCTGATCTAGTCCAAATTGTATGACTGATTGATGAAATTTTTCCCTTCCAAACTTAGCTTATCCTGGAAACCTAAATGGAACATGAATAAGTAGGAAGACCTGAACTCACAGGCATTTAGGAGGCTGAATCACATCACAATTCAGACTTCTGCAGACACAGGTCCAGCAGCAAGCAGAGGGAAGCAGTGGAAGAGGATTAGTGACAATCCTTCCCCCAGCTCCACATCATGCACCACTCCCTACCCCTCTGAGCTTTGAGGCAGAGGTGCCCCAGTTAGGGTCTAGCCATTTTCAAGCAACGGCAAGTTCCTTAACTGAAGCGATGAGAACCGAGCCCTCACTTCCCACAGCAGCCCCTGAGCTCAGCTTCATTCTGCAGTGAAGCATCTCTGCCTTTACACCCCTGAGATTATGCAGCCCCTTCAGCCTGGAAATGCTCTCCGCATTGCCGAGGCAGGTCCAGTGGCACCTAGCCAAGGAGGACAGAGGGGAGCTATGAAGCTACCACCACCCTACTCATGACCCAAAACGCTGTCCAGGCTGCCTTCCTGGTGGGAAAGGGAGGTTCGCATGGCAGCCTCAATAGCACTACAATAAAGACCCAAAGGCAGTTCCCTACTGGAAGGATTCAATAGGGATCTTTTCATCATTTGAAATTGGGGGTAGCACTCAGAAATCAGAGCCTACGCCACAGCCACATCAAAGGCAGGCCCCAAAGCATGCACCAAAAGCCACTTCAGCATCCAAGCAACATAACCATCACGTTAGTGCAGAACAGCAGGTAATAAAAGCAGCACTTGCACCTTTCCTCCATGGACCCAGGCCTGTTCTCACTGAAGGCAATTAGATTTTATCTTCTGCTGGCACTGGCTGCTTGATACAGCCCAGGTTATTTGCAGCCTTACTCAGACTTTGAGAAGTATTTACATCTCCTATTTACTGGGAGGAACACGCACTGTGGGGGAAGCGACAAGTGGAGATAACCACATTTCAGGGTGCTGAGGGCACCTCTTCTCTTCCCTGGTCTCTCATAGGGAAGAAGCAGGCACACTTATCTCCCACGAGCCACGCTGCCTTCAGTCCATTAGCCCCTGTAAGTACAAGTCCAGCCTCTGCATCCACAGATGGGATTAAAACTGCACAACCATCCCCACCTCTTTAAGATCACTTTGCCAAATTAGTAAAACACGTAGCTACTGTTTGTCATTTTTATTGTATATAAAAAGAAGCCATTAGGTTTATTTGGTACTTTTTGTTGCTGTCATGAATGCCTAAATAATAATCCTGTGTTTAGAAACAAGCGACTGGGGACCAATGAGATGCATTTATTGTAATTACATGATTCTTCTAATTAGTTTTTGACAGGAAATTTCAAAGTAAAAAAATCTCAAGCTAAACATGGCCCCCCTTTCCTCTACCCTACAGACACGTCTCTGAGCCTTGCTTAAAGAGCTCATTGCTGCTTTGCCTAGTTGAAATAAAATAGAATTGTTAGCGAGAGTGGGTAGAGAGGGAAGAACATGGCCATTAGACCACATTGTTTAAATCAACCCGTAACAAGCATTTCATTTTGTTTGGGTCATTAACTATATTTGAATGAAAAATGCATTTTGTCTGGCAAATTGGTTGGTGGCCAAATGCCTACAAGAGGAGAATCCTTTGTGTTAAACTTGAGGAGGGGAACATGACCCACGTTTTACAGATGGGAGACTTTAAAGAGTGTGTTTGAAACAAGTATTCAAAAAGTAGGTGCTTGGTGAAGATGCACCCCTAATTCAACATTTACTGATTTCTGAGCTTTTATGGCCTGAGGAAGTATTCTCACAGCTATTCTCTTCTCCTATTTAACATAGATCACCAAATGTCATGGAGTAATTCAGATAAGATACTCTATAATTAGGGGCTAATTATATCAACTCTGCTGGACATACAACCATTTCTGACATATGATACCCAAGTGATTTTACAAAAATTTACCACCTCCCTGGATAATCCTCAGGGAAACTTGGATAACCTATTTGAATGGTCAAATTCCCTTTTTCAGGAAGCAGCATCAGGCTTTAAGAACAGTTCATTTACTTTCTCTCCTGCGGCAATCATTTGTCAAACTAAAAGCAACCACCTCTTCTCCGCTCCGTTTCCCACTACCTCAATTAAACGAGCCCATTTCCTCCAGTCTTTCCACCAAGCGCATGTCCTCCAGCCCGCTGAGCCTCCCAGCAGCTCCACATCTTGCCCATGGACAACCCCTGCAACCGCACGCTCTGTTCAAGCCCCAGCCCTGCTAGCATTGCACAGAGCAAAAGGGTTACTGCCCCTCTCACATGTGAGACAACAGGTTATAAATCTGCAAGTGACGGCTGTTCCTTTTTTTCCCTGCAATAACATGACATTGTTTGCCCATTCAGTTTGAGCCCTGATAAGCCTTCATATCCTTTTCTGCTATGCTTAGCACAAGGTTGTCAGTTTGTGCCTGTGCTACTGAAAACTCAGATCTAGATGCAGTATTAAAAACAAACAAGAACTCCCTCCCACATACCCTGAACTGCTTTCTGATCATTTCTCAGTTCTTTCACACTGACTTCTAATATTGATCTCCAAAACATTGCTGCCTCTTTCGGGCATCTCCTGGTGTCATCTCCAGGTACAGCATCAAGTCACAAGTGAAATATTGAACAGTGCCAGGCCCCTGACAGGCACTGTAAGGTACCTCACCTGAAGCACTCCCCAGTTTGACAGCAAGTCACTGATAACTTCTCCCTCAACACAATTTGCCAGTCATTCACAACCTGTCTGATAGACTCAATTTCCTTGGATTGCTTTGGAGATTGACATGAGACAGCATGAAAAGCCTCACCGCAGTCAAGCTGTTTGACAGCCCTCCTTCTACCCTGTTACTCTGTCAGAGGGGAACTAGGTGGGGTTGATGTGATTTGTCCCCAACAGCTGTGTTGGCTGTTCTTTATTGATCAGGGCATCACAGGCACAAACAGACAGAGCATTGGATGGTTTGCCCCAGCAGTGAAGTTGGGCTGACTGGTCTGGACTCGCCTGGTTCTTTTTTTTCCTCTTTTAGAGATGGGTGCTACTCACTTCTCTTCCTCCAGCACCTCCCCAGACCTCCTCACACCCTGAGAGATGACCGTTAATTGGCTCTGAAAATTGCTCCAGCCACTTCTTAAAATGCTGCGAGAGCTGGGAACATCCAGTTCACCCCAGTACTGTCTGGCCTATTGTACTCCAATTGCTAGCATCCTTATTGCCAGGCTGTGATGTGTTATCCAGTTCACCACAGTTAAACTTTTTGTGAAGGCTGGAGCAGAGAGTGCTGTTATAAGTTTGGCCCTCCTCATACCAGCCCGTGCTCGCTTCCCTACAGGGGAGCGGACTGGCTCTCCCTACATCTCACTGATCTTCCTCTTGCAGGGCACTGCCCCTCACGTCTCTGGCTGGCAGCAATTCCCTTTTGTGCCTTGCTGTAACTAGAGCAGTTTGTTTGTTTGTTTCCAGTTTGCTGTCTCCATGCTGTATGTTTTAGCCTTATTAATGGTCACATTTTGTGCTGCAGAGAGGAAAGCTGCACCTTTCCCTGCTGCTCCTGTTGTTGCACCCTTCATCACAGTTACTTCCAGAAAGGAGGCTGGGAGGATTTTCCCACCCTTGAGAGATGTATGTGGGGGTCAGGAGGCAGCAGGACCAGCAGGGATCCTGCAGCATGAGCCCAGCCTGGGAGCAAGTCCCAACCCCCTGCAGTGGGGCGACGACAGAAACATTCCTGCAGATCTCAAGATGCAGGCTGGAAAAGGCCCACATGGAGTACGTATCAGTCCAAAGTGCAAGAGCTTACATTGAATGCAAGAGGATTGGAGGGAGGAGGCACAGACAGAGGAGGCATACAGGGGAGGATTTCCTAGCACCTTTTCAATTTGCCTCACCCAAGAGTTCTGCATTTCTTAGTTTATAGCTACCTTGCCATAGTTCACTTCTTATGCATCGTAATAGCTGCAGAAAGCTGGAAATCTGTAGTGCCTGCTAGTGCACTTGTTTCCAGAGAGCAAAGGGGAGATGTTTCCCCCATGAGGCCTGGCAAGCCCAGGGTCTCAGCACCGTTGGTCTCTCCTGCCGCCCCAGAGACCTTATGTGCCAATCCTGAAGCGCATCACTTTCAGTCTAAATCATGGGCTCTCCTTTTACAGCTCTTACCTACACTGCCTTTCACTTTCTTCCACTTCACCAACTTATCCACATTTGTTCCAGTCTGGTCCAGAGCAGCCCCTGCTCTCTGGTCCCCTGCTGTTTGTCATCTCAACTGCAGCAGTGTCTATTTAAACAACAACCTCCCCCCTAAGCTATTCTCTCCTGTGCCCCTGTTTATGGAAGAGCACTGATTAACCAGAAGTCTTTTTTTAAGCCTAAAAGTAATTTATATAATATAAGAAAAAAAGGTCAGGTAGATACTTCATTTATCACTATTACAAAGGGCTGTAACACAGTGATGAAAAGAAAGAGAAATTAATTACAAGTCAGAGGCTGCAATAATTCTCTCTGTAATTGTGACGAAAAATTTAAATTAACATTTCTGTCACCAAGAGAAGTTTGATTAATTTTACAATAGTGGAGATGCTATCACCTTAATATTGGTGGGTAAGGAAATTTTACTATTTGCAATTTAGATGTAGATCATTTCTTTAAGACTCAAAATGTGCCTGCAAGGCACCTTCACACTTTATTAACAGCTCAATCAGTGCCACGCTAGAAATAATTAGCCAAGAAACCACACAGTAAATATAGAGGCTAGCAAAAGCAGAGAATAAGAAATACATGGTAAAATTCAGACCCCTCCAAGAGAAACGGTCTCTCTCCAGCACTTCAATGTGACCGCCACTGCCCAGCTGTCTGCTCTACCACTCCGCCTTCAGGGAAGACAATAAATATCAGATTTTGCCACAGCTTTGGTTTGTTTTCTATTTTTAAGCCTCTGCTTGGCTGGAAAGCTAGAGAGCAGCAGGGTTAGGTCCAAGCAACAGCGGCTAACACTGCACGCCCAACCTGGAGGGCCCACAGCAACTGCAGCCCTCCCTGCGCTAGGTGCTGCACAAGATGCTGGCCTCCTTGCAGGGCTCCTGGCTGTGAGAAATAGGATGGCAGCTGGCTGGCAGAGGAAATTGTCCTGCTGATGAACAGGTCCATGCAGGATGGGACCAGCCAGCCTCCCCGCTCTGGCTAGGAGCGGCAGCGCCCCTTGCACGCTAGCCCTGCAGCTCCTTGCTTTGCAGACTGCAGTGCCGGAGCAGGAAAGGGAAATGCTGCTTCGTGCTCCCCTCCAAGAGAGCTTGCATTAACAGGGTGCACATCCCTGTGTACTGTCTGAACTGCCTCTACAAGACGGGGCAATCAGGGTTTCTGTTCCCTGCAAACCTTCCCTACCTCTAGCACGCACAGTGACATGAGGGGTGATGCAAGTCAAGGGAGCACAAGAGCCTGGCAAATGACATCCACCTAGGCCCAACCTCCGCTACAAGAACGAGCCCTGCAAGCGTCCAGAGGCATAATGCAGCTAAGTAAGGATCAGACCAAAACCCCGGGAAGCCTTCCCAGTTCCTCTCTGCACTATTTAGCAAGGGCCATTAATTTCTTCCTTTCATAAACACTGTGAACGATGAAAATCTGGAAAATAAAGTGAGCCTAATGAAAATGTATTGGTTCTGAAGCAATCAATGCCACTTGGCTTATGGAGAAAAGGAAACAG
This sequence comes from Struthio camelus, assembly GCF_040807025.1. Classification (NCBI taxonomy): domain Eukaryota; kingdom Metazoa; phylum Chordata; class Aves; order Struthioniformes; family Struthionidae; genus Struthio; species Struthio camelus. The sequence goes on along the minus strand of NC_090955.1, from coordinate 10,725,973 downwards.
TTCCCTGTCTGTACTGTACTCCCTGTAGTCAACAAGGCTGACTGTTTCCAGCATGGATCAATGAACCATTCGTTAGGGGAAGTGAACCTGTAAGAACAGCATTCGTCTCTCTCCAAGATCAAACAGACCTGCAGGGGAAGTTTCAAGACGGGTCCTGAAACTTCAAGTCTAGGGAAAGTTGAAGCACTTGAAAGGACTTGGATGCAACAGTGCCTAGTAAATCCTCCTGGATGCTGCATCCAGAGCTGGGCAGGAAGCTGAGGCTGCTCATATGGAGGCTGGATAATCTCCTCTGCCAAGCAGAAGCAAAGCTGTGCCAAGCGTGTGTAGTGCTCATGCAAGGCAAGAGGGTGAGCAATGGGAAAGCAGCCCTCTGATGCTGCTGTCTTAAGGAATATTAAACATCCAAGGCAATTTTCTCTTCAAATCTCTTTAGGGATGATGATATTAAAAGCGAAAGAAAAAACAGGAAGAAAGCAGTAGTATAATGTAACCAAGGAAAGTTACTCATCACGCAAAGAACATAACAGAATTGTTCTTCCACCTTTTAGGATGGACATTATAAGCAATGCTGTGAAGAAATGCAACTTTCTGAAACAGTAAAAAGATCCAAAGGAGGCTGGACCTGGAACTGCTGAAGTCTGTTGCAGACAGTTCTGCAGCTCCAGTGTTCATGTTGTGGGGGGAGCGAAGGCAACCATTCTGCTAAGTGCAAGGCCCTCTCTTTGGAGGCATCACTGTGACATCTGACAACTTGTACCTACAGGACAGCTGTTGGAGGCTGTCATTGATTGTGTACAAGTAGCCAGCATAATTCAGTATGACATTAACCGACATGAGGCAGCACAAGGCCCACAGACCGCACTGGTTTAAATAACTAGAAAGGCAAAGAAAGCACAGGCTGGCCAAGGTGAACTGCAGCAGGAACATAAAAAGGCAAATGTTTATAGCATATGGCTAAGAAAGGGCCATGTTCTTTCCTCCCACTGAACTGACACAAAAATAATGCGAGATCTTTATAAGGAAGGGCTATAGAAAGAAGCACTAAAGTGTTCCCAATGACTTCAAGGATCTGGGATTAGGTCTTAAAGTGGCAAAGTATGTAACAATAAAGAGGACATTAGGAAATATAGATGTGTTGTGGGGACTGCTGGGCTGCCTGAAAATTTGCCTCCAAAAACTTTGAGGTAGAACTTGCTCATGTTCCAAATATTGTTGCAGGCCGTGCAGAAATGCTTAGTTGTCTTCTGAAAAGGCAGCTGGAAAAGTGAGATATGGAAAGAAAAGCAAGTGTAAGAGGGTAATACAGTCATTGAGTATGCACTGCAGTCTGAGCTACAGCTGACAAACAGGACCATCCCAGAGACTAGCACTGGGCATAACCAGGGGCAAAGCACAGCACAGTCTTTGCTGACTCTAGCCACCGAAAGCATCCACTCTTAACAGGGGAGCCAGCACTGTGAGCCAACTAAGACTGCCTTTTTCCCCCTCAAATTACTCCAGTAGCTTAATGGTTGAGCTGTCTCTTGGGAACAGGCGCTGGCAATAATCTCCAAGGAGAGTTAAATCCCTCCTAGGCAGGGATACACCTGCTGCCAAGCGATTTTTGCCTTTTATAGGCACTCAAACCTGCAAATAACTCCAGCTTACTGTTTTAGCAACATGCAGCAGACAGATGGGGACAGTGTGTCAGACACAGACCCCCCACCAACCTGGTGCCACCATACACAGCAATGCCAAGGGAGGCACTGAGCCCAAGCTTTCTTAAAAGTTTAACCGTGCCTTCCTTCGGCACAGCTGGTTCTGGTGCCTTTGTCTGCTCCCTTCCCAGATCTGCTCTTGCATTCTGGTTTTATTTTAAGCACTTCCCTCTTGCTCATCTCCACAAGCAGCATGTACAGCTCTGCCTGTGCCTCTGAGCCAACTCCTTTCCTAGTAGCTGAGCACTGCCTGAGCACGCATACAGAGAAGTCATTCTCAGATAAGTATTTGACAGATTAAACATTGCCTTCAGCTTTAGTTCTTCAGTGGGTTTATGAAAAATAACTTCCACTGAAATTTGCATTTTGTGATAGTGTGCAAAGTGACTGCCTGTCTGTTGAGGCTCTGCTTTGGAGTGCTGTCCGCACACGGCAAGTGACACTTACACTGATCAGCTCCATCTCCTGCTCTCCTATAGTGCTGCAAACCAAGAGCCAAGACCCAGCTCTCCAGTTGCTCCTCAGGGAGGAGTATCACCTCGAATAGGGCAGATTCCAGGAGGATGCCAAGGACAGACACTGTCTAGGCAGCTTTTGATGTTCTGGAATTAAATATTGCAGCATGATTGTAATTTTTCCCCCCTAAAGGGCTCATCCCCAAGGACAGAACAGAGCACAGATGCAGTACATCCACCCTCATGCTAATTAAAAGGAGAAGCGGGGGTGGCTAGAGAAATACTGGCAATTCCTGTTTTGAGAGCTAAAGACACTTAAGAACTTTATGAAGTGCCAGACATCATCTACGAGCCCAAAACAGCTATGCACTTGTGACCTGGCAAGGCATTAAGCTTTCCAAATAACTTACTGTCTCTGGACAAACAGATGTGACAAAGTACCTAGCTTCTCTATTACATGTTTTCTTCCTCATCTCCAAGAGGAGATAGATGTTCAGCTCAGACAACAGCAAGAGAATCAATTGAACCTACTTATGGAGAAAATACTTACAAAGAAACAACTGATTCCTTATCAGGAAGGATGCACTCGGGAACTATGCACCACCTATGAAATAGGACCAGAAGAGCTCTAAAACTTCATGTCTTAGTGGCAAACCTTTTAAAGTAGAAAAAAGCCACATCCAATAACATTGTTAATAGCAGCTTACTTTTGACTACAGAAAGAGAAGGAAAAAAAAATCATTAGATGTATCACACACAGAATCCACTTTACAACCTAATGTCACTTTGCTTTCAATCAGAGATTAAGGTTAATCTCCAGAACTACTGGCACACACACAGATACTGCGTGGAAGGATGCAAGTAACTCCACAGAGAAGACACAGAAGAGAGCTCTTCACCAGAAATCTATTACTTGACATTAAAATGCATTAGTTAACTCACAATCCCTGTTGCATACTAAAGTACAGCCAGGAACACACAGCAGCTCTGAGCCTAGAATATAGCATCATAAAAGCATTTCACAATGACAGTGCATGTGGGTGCCTAGTGGAGGCTTGTTGGGTTTTTATGGGTGCATACTCTAACCTCTTGTCAAAAAATGACCTAAACACACCTTATTTTCTGTCCATCATGAGAGCTCCAGCATGGGAATGAATAAAGGGCCCATTTGTGAAGACGCAATGATCATGATCCTGCAGCACGAGCTCTCTCAGGCAGCACTTCCCTAACACTCAGTACCAGCATCGACTCCTTGGAGATGAGGAGGAACCCCCAATACATGGCTAACCAGTGCCAACAACAGTACTATCTCCTGCAATTGCCATAGCCTAGGCTCAATCCCCCCTGCCACTACATCCAGGACAAGTGGTTATCTGCCCTTGTGCTAGCAGGAACAGCTGTGTCCTGTGGACACCAAACCAGCATGAAGTCCCAGACTTCATCAGTATTTTTCTCCTGAAAGGGTCTGGTAGCTTTACCCTGGGATTGGGTTTCATAGCAGCATCCTTGACAAATGCTGTCCATGAGATGCTGTTAATATATCCTAGGCACCTGCTGGGCAGCTTTATTGCAAGGTAATACAGGCTGTTGGAGAACTTAAGGAAAAAACATCAAAAATGTAAATGATAAATTGGATTATTCCAAAGAAAAAAAAAACTATCCTAATGCCATACAAAGAGCATGCTACAATCCTCTCCAATGAGGCATAATTCCTAAAATGAATGGACTTCAAAGGGATGTGCCATCAGTTAGACATACGTGGGAAGAGAATAAGGAGGGCCACTTCCATTTCTTGCCCCTCAGAGGGCTCACTCACCAGGCAAACCAGCTGAAGGAGTTGGCAGCTGAGTTTAACAGAGCTGCAGGGGTGGCAGGAGTTGCAAAAGTACAGCTGATCTCCCACAGTGCACTATTATGGCAAACTCCTGACAAAGCTTTGCTGTCCTGACCTTCAGAAGGTTTTCCAGAAAACATCCTTTAACATCACCAACTTCTTTGGCCTCAGTTTTGTCCTAAGCCACCCACAAGTGGGAGACTGTACCTTGATGCTGCCATCACTTTCCTGAGTCTTTCCCTTAGTTCTCCTCCTGCTCGTTTTTTCTTTGGTTTTGCCTGTGCTTAACCAGAGTCTGACTTAGCTGGCCTCAACTGCCCCTTTCCCCAATGTGTTGGTCTATTTGTTTTTATATTGCTGATAGAACCACGCATTGCTTCTTCTGTTATTTTCCTTTACACCTGAATTTGCCACTTGAGACTCATTAGCACCCACTGGGAAACTGGCAAATAATTGCTTCATACTGTACAGTAATTCTCTATCCCCAAGTCGTCTTTAAATCTCGCTGTAATTCTGCAGCATGTCTACCTGGGTAGAAGCACACACACACACACACACGGTGCAGCAAACATCCCCTGCGTGAAAGGGACAATCTGGAAATGTGTCAGTAGGGAAAGCCCAAGGACACTATCTTGCAAGAGCATGTCTGAAAGCTGTAGAAGGTCTGTTTTATAGTCAAGACCTCATCATTAAAATTCAATCAAAAAAGGCAGCAGAATCTTCCAAGTTAAAAACACTAAATAAAAAGAGATCAAGATAAATAGCAGATATCATCTGAGTCAGTCATAAGAACGAATGTGCATCAATCTCCAAAAAAGTCACTCAAGACCAATAACACCGAAAGACAACATCTTGATAATCAGTTTTACAGTGATGGATTGGGGGAAAGCTTAATGAGTCAACTGCAGAATTGGAATTTCATTAGAGACTTCACTAGAGTTAGAAAAACCTGTAAAAACATAGGACAAAATCTGCCTGGTAAAATACAGGAGTGAATACATTGTTGTCCACATGGCGAATTATCACATACATTTGTGTCAGGAGGAGTTTGACAGGAAACCACTGCAGAAAAACACATCTCCCAGAACTATATTATGCCTACCACTCCAGTTTAGCAGTTGTGAGCACTGATCTAACATAACGTAATTGTATTTTAATGTCTTCCGTGAGACTAAGACTCATTAGTCATCATCTAAAGAGAAGTACAAGCTGAAGTCACATGCCATTATGCCAAGCTGTCAGGCATCTAGTGCTCACAGCCACCGTCACACTATTTAAGCTAGATTCTGCAGGAGAACAAAATCAGATGGGAGCATCCTTAGGATGTGAAACTGGTTTTCAGGTTTCAAACTAAAACAAGACCTATTTCACCTTCCACATCAGCAGGGCTGGCAGGAAAGCCTGGCTCCGTTTCTTGAGTCAAATTCTCATTTTATTTAAACCAGTTGATCTGCATCAGATTTCATCAGCCAGGATCTAAAACTGCAACACCAGTAGAGAAGCCTCAGAGTTCCTTAAAGTAAACCTTTTCTCTTTACATAAGAGCACACTGGTTGCACTCCTCTCCTTTGAGTTTTTGCTCCTCCATTTGTTAATCCACTTGGCCATTCCCATCGCTTATATTTTGAGTTATCCTACATAGACAGTGTGATACACTGCCACGTGAGCTAAAATGCTAACGAAGAAGAGCTCAAAGAACCAGATTCAAAGGATGCTTTAATGAAAGTAGGACTCTATTTTGCTGTTTTTAAATGAAATTAACTTTACTTTGAGGAAAAGTATTTTCTCCTGTTGTTGATAAAAATGCTACAAGCAACACAAATGCTAATATCACAGATGCACAATGATGATCAAATTCTTGGTGTTACATTAATTATGTTGCCAACAGCATGTTTTTCTTTGGCAGGCAAACTCATCTTGTGAGGAGTTTTTTTTCCCTGGCTGAAAGATTTTTTTCTTATTACATTAGATGCGTATAATAATGATCTAGTAACATGAGCATCCAAACAAGAGCATAATCCTTTACACAAGCTATTGGTGCACGTTATTGACACAGGCAGAAATACTAGAAAGATTAAACTATCAAAATAGCTACATAGCTTATGAGACTACTTAGCAGCGATAAAATAGCTTATTATGCCTTCTGTAGGCTATCAGTTTGTGAAAAATCTACATTCCTTCTTCCATAAAAAGGAATTACTAACAACAACAAGCACATCCTTGCCAATGAAGTTCAGTCTGTGCAATCCATGCCAAGAAGTGACTGCACAAGGTGCTTCAGCCTGCTGTAAGCACTGACAGCAATGGGACAGCACTCATGTTTGAGACCACAAGTGCTTTGCTGAACTGGAGAGCCCAGGTCATGCAGCTTTTAATCTGGGTTCCTGTCTGTGTGTGCTTGACAGAAGGCAGACAGGCAGCAGAGGTCCCATCTTATCAGATTGCAACTGCCATGGAGAGACCAAGCCTTGACTCGGCCAAGGTGAGCGCAACCAGAGCCCTGCAGGAGATAGGACGCACTCCTCAGTCCTGGGACTGACCATTCAGCTTGCAGGAATGGTCAACATTCTCCTCTAACAATGCCAAGTTTGTGAAGGGAGGGATATCTCCATGCCAGAAATCGATCCTAGTCGGAATAAATACAAGCAAACTTGGCACTGCATCTCCAGTGCCCATAACAGGGCAAGGCAGCTTGGCCTCTTTGTAGTTTCCTTAAAAAAAAAAAAAAGGAAGATAAGAGAATTCTGCTCTTCTACCATTGAAGTATTTTATATTTTAATATCTACCTTGTCATATAATATTCTGACAGCAGGAAAGACCTCTGGTCCCACTGCCACGGGACCTGCACAGACCAGCCCCAGCAAGAACGTGTCAGAGCACTGGGGTGCAGCCCACCAGCAGGGCCAGGGCAACTTCCTAAACGTGTGATAAAATGAACATATTTAACAGAAGCTGAAGTGAATTCCTCTCTAGAAACCTAACAAGCAGGCTTTTTGGTCTTAAGTGGATAATTGATCACAAGGCTAAGCCAGTGATGTTACAGTAACAAAACAGAGGGAACTGGGATTTAAGGATTTCAAGTAAGCCTGTCAAAAACATGTAATAATACTGTCAAATCAATTTGCTGTCAAATACAGGTGAGATGTGATAAAATCTCTGAGTTTTTAGTAGATTACATTATTGAAGCTGTAATTTAAGAACATTTTCTAGGTAATAAGTTACAATAAATCAAACTTTAAAACCTGAAAGCATACACCAGAACATGCAGAGTATGATACAAGACAGACAAGTAAGTTTAAGCCATGTTCAAGCTGAAATAGAGCAAATGCAACTGCTTTACAATGATAATGATCAAAGCCTGCTTTTGCATGAAACCAATAAATCCTGCAAAGTTATATGGAAAAGCTTGTTAAATGCTCCTGTCCTTCACCCTATGTCACTATGGATAATCAAACGTGAAAACAGTGCAAGAGGATGCACTCCCAAAATACAGTGGTCAGTGATAAATACTGCATAAATACAACATGATGGGATTTTTAGACAGAGGCAGTTTTCCAAAAGACAAACTCAATTTCTGTGAGCAGTATCATTTCATCAAAAAAGGAAATAAAATCTTGGGCAATGCCAAATTGCTAACTGTTTTCCTGAAGGAAAAGTACTTTATTTTCTTTTCAAGAGTGTTTTCCATTTTATGAAGAAAATGTTAATGTCTTACAATTTGCACAAAAGTGAACATGTCCATAACTCATACTCCATAATTCACCTGTTTCTGTCCTCTAGCATAACATCAGGGATGGAAACAGAAATCTGAAGTCACAGCTTGGACAAGATGGGGAAAAACACTATCAGCAGAGTTTCCTGACAATCACATAACAATTAGGACAAATGCAACACATGGCAGTTAAACAGGATGCAACCAAGCAGCAGTGCAATATCATGCCTGATATTGCCCTAGTAACAAAGGAAAACAAGAATGAATTATTTCAACAGTAGCCAGCAGAAATCAGGGAAGAAAAATGAAATTGTATCTAGATACAATTATCAGCAGCCTTCAGCAGAGACCTTTCACCAAACAGGGTTCCCCAAAACCAGATTACAGGCTGAGCTCAAAGACTGAGGTTACAGATCACAGGTTTTCCCAGTTTTCAATGTTAATTTTAAATTCCAAAAAGAAATACATTCACAGTTTAGCAATTCGGGTACAAAACACTTTGCCAAAACACCACAAAAAAAACTTCCCTTTTCAACTAAAGGGCATGCAAGTCTGGAACATGCCAATGGATGCCCTTCTTAAAGCAGCTGCTGACATTTCAATAGCACGGGCCTCGACTTAAGAGAGCGGTTAGCTTACAGACAGCCCCCATACGTCCTCTGCACTGCGTCCTCTCAGCGCATCCATGATCACCCAGTGGCTTTGCAACAGCCAGCACAGTTACTTATATGCTGAAAGCAGCATGAAGGAGAGTATATCATGTATTTTTAATACCTTTTAACACAGTTCAGCACCAGGAGTCTAGGATCCAGCAGTACGTGACCAGCCAGCACTCCCCAGGCCTCCAAAAACGGATCATTTACTGCTTTACTCATGGGAATATTCTTTCAGCACAACAGGAGCGCATGATCTAGAGTCAGTCAGCTAACGCTCCGCTGCCCAAGGATCAGAATCAGCAAAACATTTCTTCTATTACATTTTACATAGGTTTTCTTACAGAGAAGAGGCAAAGAATATTGTATTTCTCTGCCTTTGATGAACCTCTTTTCCCAGCAATCATTTGCCTCAGGTTTTCCCTTTAGAATTTGGGTCATAAAAAGTTTTGCTGACTTAACTTTTTGGTGCAGTATATTTCCTCTGAAAAGCAGAGACCAAGAGCCAGCTCAGTATTACAGCAGCACTCCTCTTCCTGCTCAGCGCTGGAATCGTTCCACAAAGATGCGTGGATACCCATTTTCTGTCAGGGCTTGGACTTAAAATGCACTGTCAGTTCTGATTTCTCACATTACCATCTCAAATGGTCAGAAAAGGACAACTAAACTGGCAATCAGTTTCCAAAAAGAGAAGGTCAAAATAGACTCTACCTCATGAAGAAGAGCCGTTGGCTGTTATGAGAAGGCCATAATAGCTGCAGCCAGCAGAGCAGTACATTTAATGTGCTCACTGGAGGAGCTCCCACCTAGGCAGACCAGTCCCAGGGGCTTCACTCTGAGCACAAAACACACTCCAGTGCAGACTTCTCATGACAGATCCTGAGCTCCATTTCAGTTCCACATTGCTACCTATGTGATGCACATGATCTCATATGAACACGTCATCTGCTTGAAGTTTTTAAAAATCATAATGTATTGCAGAAAAACTATATAAGGGCTTCTGCCTGCTAAGGGCTGAGACCAGGTTCTTGTGGATTAGAAAGTATGAGTACCTTTTACTACGCTGAGGAAGGGCTCCGGTAGATTAAGGTTCATTGTCTCCATAAAGCAACGGGGCACACTGTGATCCTGCACGCTACCTATTTATAATCCACCTTTGACTGACCCCTGCACAGAGGATAAAAAGCTTCCTAGTTATCACTGCCGTTCTTCCTGCTTTTTCCTTTGGAAATACAATCAACCCTCATGGCTGAGTATTTGCAGCGCCAGGAACGCTCAAAACTCACAACTAAGGACTGACAGCAGTATTCAAGAAATTTGCCTTTTCTGGCCAGCGTGAACACAACCTGGAAAGCCAAGCTGCACGGTAGCCTCTGCAGGAGAGCCACCCCATGCTTGCAGGTCTGGCTGCCGGTGCGGTGCACGTAGCTACAGGAGGTGGCCTCGAGTCAGCCTGGGAGCAAGGAGGACATAAGAGTGGCAAGAGAAACAGTTCAGCAGGTATTAGATTTTTCTGCAAAAGGCTACAAATGTTTAAAAAATAACTTGGTCACAGGACCCTCCCAAAGCTAAAGGGCTGCAGAGAACTGCACTCGCCAGCACCGAATGGCATCAAACACCAGGATATGAAGGCAGCCAGAATACATGGATACCAGACACGGATAATGGCTCTACCTCATATACACAAAAAAACAATACAGAAACTGGATTCCTCCCCTGGCTTAAAGCACTTCCTCTAATTAATAACACCTCTGTATCATTCCTAATCAGAGGCCTACCTTCAGTTCAGCCACTAAGTAAAAAATGCTGGTATTCAGTGATTTGACAAGAGAAAGGATTAAATGGAAAATAACCCCTTCCTTGTTCCTGGCCAGAAAGCATAATATCAAAACACATCTCTACTTACTTTGCCTGCTTACTGAACACAGGATTATCCGGTGCCCCATGTTGTACAGAACAGCATTTGGTCTAACTGTTAGTAAGCTTAGTGTTGTCACAAACTTCATCACGCATTAAAAGCCAGTATCTGTATCCCTCATCCCACCCAGAAGGTGAATTGATATTGAACTGGTGCCTTCTGCTGCTGCAACAAAATAAACCCCTAAAAACTGGGAGTAAATGGAAAACAGAGCTTTTTATTGATTGTGATGTTTTCAGTTAACTAGGTTTTGCCTGTGGCCATCCCCCTGCAGCACATGCGCACCAGGGGAAGCACTGCACTACTCTAACCAATAACCTTTAGGAAATGGAAAGCTGCGTCTGTTTAATAGATGTTTCCAATTTCTTACATCACCATCAGTATCCGTTTTAGTCACTTGGCAGGTTTTCTATAGCTCCTCAGACTCAAGCTGATTTCAAACTCATTTGGTAATGTCAATGTGACTTCAAGGTTTAATGATTCATTATTTTTCAGACCTGAGAGCAAGAGAACGTGTTAATTTTTTTTCCTGCATGGGTTTAGTGGTTTCTTTCCGGTTTATTCCCTCTATGTATCATTAAAAAGAAGGGCTGATAAGAAAAAAGTAATTTTCTTCATGAAAAATACAGTCCACAAAAGAGACTTCTTTAGTTGAAAAAGCCAAAAACACTATTATAAGCTCTCCGGCTTTTATAACCTGGAGAGCCATTACCCTTATGGTTCTTCATGCAGAACACCCTCTCCAGCAGTATTGGCTTAACAAAAACCTCACTACTCTGTTCACTTGGACAGAACTCATATGCACACATTTGACACATGCTAGAAGGGTTCAGCCTCATTCCTTACTAAACTTATTATTAAGCACTAAGAAGACAAAAATACCTTGAGATAATTAGTCAATCTATGCTGCTCAGGTGAGCCTTGTAACAGTATAATTTGTCTAAAGAATACTCTCAGCCATGACCAAAGCGAAGTCAGAGGCCAGCAAAGCACAACATACCCCAAAAAGTCTTCCATAGCTCCTTCTAGATCTGCACATCTCACCTGGAGTTTGATTTACACCCACAGGCCTTTTCTGTGGCATCAGCATCACCAGTGGAGCATCAGGGATCTACTTGCTTTTCTTCTCTTGTACTCCAGAAGACTGGCAAATACTGAGCCACCTCACTTATGAGGCAGGCCAGGTTTCACAAGTGCAAGGACACAAAAGATGTATCACACGGAAGACACAGTGCTCAGAAATAGGAACTGTGTTGTACACAACACAGACGCTGACAACAGTGTGGGCTGCCCTGCCCTACGGCCAGGTGGGCACCCAGGGACTCTGAGATCCTCCCCCAAAGTCTGTGACCCTACAGCAGCAATAGTCCTGATTTGCAAAATAAGTTTTGCATGGACTAATCTTCTCAAGAGTAAGCAGGAAAGAGCTCAGCAGCTCTGTCTGAATACCTTCTGACAAATGTTTCCATAGCCCCTGCCACAAGTCATCCTTACAAAGAAATGATTTCTTCCTTAATACTGTTTTCAGATTATGGTTGTTGCTGGCACCTAGTCCAAGTACAGGGCTAGGCAGCTCTTCCTGAAGTTCACTGTATACACCGGAATTTAACTAGTATTTGCTGATCTTATCCACAACTCATGGAGCCCAGAGAGGGAAAAGAAGGTTGAAAGAACTCCTCCAGAATTTCTTTTCTCCTCCAGCTTCGCTGTTATGTATGGGAACAGGAGAAGGTATTCACAAAAAGAATAATTGAAGGACTGTAGCAGCTCTGGAAAGATGATAAAACTTGGACCTGCTGCCTCCTGCATCTGGAGAAAGGAGTCAGGGTGCTACATGGCACAAATGCATAAGGTAGAGCTCAAGCTAGAGACAGGGGAGATTTTCCAAATAACCATTAAAATCCACTCCTTCATGAGCAAAGTCTTTAGTGTCTTTGCAGCAAACACACACGCACATGCATGTCCGCAGCTTCCCCAGCTTCTGCAGGACTCAGGAGTTAGGGAGAGCTTTTTTTCCTGCCACAGGAATCCAGACTGGGAGCTGAATGCACCAGGAGCAAGGCAAAATGAACATTGGCCTTAGGCATATGGATAGGGAAGAAGGCAACCAACTTCTCCTAACTAGACATGAATATGCCAGCTTCAGCAAGGGTGGGGAGTCCAGGTGGGCTGATATTTCATTAGACTGCAATCATTCATTGCTTGCAGGAATCCTTAAGACTGCAAGAAAGACTTACGCCAAAGGCGCCCACCTGCCTGATCCAACTGACTGCCACCCACAACAGGACTGAGAGCCTCACACTGGCTCTGGCAGGAACCTCTTTCACACAGACATTAACATGCTGAATATGCCACAGTTAAATGGCCTCATTCAGCCCACAATGAAGAAGCAGTTTCACAGAATTTAATGACTGATTAATATTCATTTAATAATTCTTGCCTAAAATTGCAGCAAATGATTTTAAATTATACCATTTGGGAGACAGCAGACTCTGTTCCAGGGGAGCATTTGACTCAGAACAGCCAAGTCACTCTTTGGATTATTTCGTTCTTCCCTCCCTTTCCAGGTGCCTGGGAGGTATCTAACTTTTTGCTTATTTCCACCTTTTAGGGTTTTTTTTTTTTTTTTTTTTTTTTTGATGTATGCAGTACTCTAACAGGGTATCTAGAGGAATCGCTACCGGAGTGAGGTGATGCCCCTGCTGCTGTCCTTGCCCTCTTTGGAGGCAGCAGGCTGCTGCACACAAAGGGCAAGCCATGCTGGATCTGCTGCCAGCAGACTCCAATGGGAGCAATAAGGAGAGCACACAAGGCAGGAAATGGATCTGAACTGGTGAGCAGCACTGCTTGGGTCTGCTCATGCTCTGTAGGGCTGGGATTTTGATGGCTTTGCATTTTACTTTATTTTTAATAGAAAACCAGGGTGGGACGGGGGGAAGAGTCTGGCAGGTCCCTGGACACACCTCAGCAGTCTGAGCACCAAAACCTGCACCCACCAGCCCACAGGAAAATAGAGGAATGAACAGACAAGGGAGGAAAACAAAGCAACAAAAGCCACATCCCATTAACCTCAAATCTATCCTGGGGGGAAACGATTCAGTGCATTCTGCAAGGTAGCAAAGTCAGGCTCTTTCACAACAAACTTGCAGATCAGCGATCTCCAGCACAACATGCTTCATCTAGAGCACATACTAAGCCCTGGCACAGCACATGAACTCCAGCACAGCCACAGAAAAGAGGTCTCCAACATGGCATACAAGCTTAGAAGTGCCTGGTAGCTCTGTGGTTTAAGAATCCATGACATTACCAACAAATCCTAGGCGCAACAATAGGAATTTCCTCCCTTCCTGTTCCAGAGCTTGGCATCTGGCTGGCCAGAGCCTTCACCTGAAGCTCCTATTGACATACTTGCATCTGGACAACTACAACTCTTCCTTTCTCAATTTCAATTTTTATTGATTTTTGAGGCACTCATTTTTGAGATGTATGGTATCATTGGATTATACTGTTTAGCAATTTATTTGTGTCTCTCTTTATGTGCTAGATTGATTCTTTTTTCCAGAGTCTCAGGAAGAGATGCTGCCACTGGTGTTATTTGGCAATCATAACAGCTCATGCAGCCTTGAACTATTAGGCAGTGCTGCTCCACGAAATTTTGTGGAGAGGTAATTTGGAGACTAAATCAAGTTTTATCACTGAATGAGGTTAGTGGATATTAATGGGAAGGCAGGATTTTGCACTGAATCATTAATGTGGATAAATGGAAAGCGCCTGTTTAATACTTTATACAGTGAGTGCTAATAATGTCTGAAAGTGGAGGGGAAATATTGCAAGCTGTATTTAAACAAGGCAGAAAAGGAGGCCTAATTTGACCTGTCCTTGTACATTAGCAAGGAGAATACAGTAGAGCCTTGTGTTAACCTCAGCTGTCTCTTCATGCTGCTCTGTTGCATTTCATGGCATCAGAGTCTTCGTTTTTAGGAGTGTTTATGAGTTTCTGTAACTGAGCTAAAGAAACAAGTACACAGTGTCTCAGTTGCATTCTTGAAGCAAATTGCTGCAAACAAACATTTCCAGGAGCTTGAAATTTGGAAGTAACTTCTAAACAAGGAAAATTAACTCACAGAAAAAATAACAATTAGAGCCAAGCATGACTGAAAGAACCCGACCATTAAGTAAATACAAAGCATTTTCTATACAGGCTTATACATACATTGGCTGGGCTGTTGAGAAACACTCAGAGCTCCTGTGACCCTCATATGCCAAATGCAAAGCAACTCTCTACAGTATAGGCCTTGAATTGCCGTTCTTTAGCATCCAGCATTTTAGAAAGTCTCAGTGAATGAGTGTGTGGAAAAAGTGAATCTAGAGACAGATGGACAGAGCCAAAGGTAGTGCACAGTGAGAGCAAGGCACTGCAGAAAGCATTCATGTATTTTACTCACATGAGAAACTCGATAGCCAAATCCTTTGTCTGCACTGGGGTGTGCATAGCAGCCCTCATGTTGCTGAAGGGCTCCTTCCTTTGCAAACTCCAACAACAGGCACGTTCACTACCAAGCAACTGTCAGCCCAATTATTCCAAGGTAATTCACCCTAAGCAAGCAAAGTAAGGTACATTATTGGAAGCAGACACACAGGTCTGAGGCCATCTACTACAGTGAGATACATGCAGTCTTGGTACACAGAAAAAAAAACAGAGCTTCAAGATGATAGGATTACAAAGCAAAAACAAAGTGTGCTTACCACTAGCAAAAGTGACATGGCATTCTCTATTTCCCAAGCAAAAGCAACTGCTAAAAGCTTTTATTAACCCTCTGTAATACTAAGAAAGAAGCTCAGCAGCACTCACTAGCTGAAGAAAGAGAGACCGCAGTCAATTATAAACCAGTACCTGCTAAGGAAGCTCTCCCACATGCAAAGAGCCAGCTCTAGAAAGGCAAACTAGGGGAAGAAAGCTCCTAGAAAAAGGGAGACCTGAAGTAGGGAATTACAAAGGACTAGAAAGTCAAAGAGGTGTTGCTTGAGCAGAAATCACCCATACTGTCAGAAGAACTCAGGTCTCCTTTTAAGCAACTAAATGAAATGGCTAATACTCTGAAAAGAGCCCACCTGGCCCAGCAGTAATCAAGCACATGTGTGTTTGTTGTAATAAAATATCCTTGCTCTAGGACACAGGTGAGCTGGTTGTGATCTGCCTTTCACTGAACAGAGTTGATAACTGATCAGCTGGTAGCAGGCTGATAAAACAGCTCAGTATCAGAGGCTGGTTGCTTCCTTATTGCAATATTGGTCACAAAGCTGCTGGCTAGCAGATACCTTTTGGGAGTCCTGTATGCTGTAGTTGCTTTGCTCAGAGCTGCCTTTCCTAGGCTGTGTTTCTAACAAAGCACGATGTTGCTAGCTGTCATGCAATGTTTTAGGGTCTCTAAAATTCTCTCCCTGTTGCCTCTTATGCTTTAGAAAGACACAGGAAGCCTCAGATAACTCCCTTCCTATGCCTGAAGGTAGCTGGCTTTCAGTTCCTGTAGGTAAAGTAGGCAGGTCCTGGGCTTGCTTTCAAAAGCACAGTCCTGAACCCAATCTCCTCCTGAGCGCAACAGGGATGCTTTCTGATATTATATCTTTGTTAGCACAAGCGAGCATCAGTAAAACTATTGGCATGAAGCTGATAGAGCAGTGTTTTTAGGCTGCTGTCAGGGACAGGAAATTTTTCTGTCACAACTGCTGGAAGGTCCTCCAAGTTGGCAAATCTGGTGGAAATGACACATAGTCAGCACCCTTTCAGAGAAGCATAGGTTAATATTTGATATTATTTTCTGATTTCTTTTCTAATAATTCTTGAATGGCCCCTTGCATAATATTACTTTGCAGACTTTGACTGCAGTTCAGATAGATTTAAGTCTCTGTTCTGGGGTCTGCCTGGCCTGTCTGTTCAAGTTGCATATGCTGTTGGGAGTCCTCGACAAGGTATGCTCTGCATCGGTGGGGAAGGCCCCAGAGACACCTACCCTGAGAACAGCCTGACTGGGAGCTAAAACTGCTGAGTGTTACAGTGACATCCTCTTACAAACAGGGAATGGTGCAAGCATGGGGCTGAGAGCCAGCCCAGCTGGGACAGGGATTACCTTTTGCCCTACTCCATGCTCCCAGCTGGTTTAGAAACCAGTACAGGCACTGTTCTGGGGAGAAATGTAGGGAAATAATATGCCTGTGGGATCCACATGGGATAATTAATGTACATCGTGGCTAGTTGTTAATAGTTGGATAACGGTTAGACATCGCTATGATCAACAACAGACATGATGAAAGTCTGTGATTGCCCATAAGGAGATATGCTATCCTAGGAATGCTAAAAACTGCACAGAACCCACAGTGAGTGCCCTACAGCCGCAGCTGCAGGTCCTTTGCAGCTAGCTGGGGCCTGCTGGGAAGGCAGCTGCCCCCTGCAAATTCTCCTACAACCAGAAAATTCAGTCAAATAGAGTTTCTCAAAAACTTCCTCAGGAATAAGGGATTTGGCTGAGCTACAACTCACAGATCAAGTTGTATATCTCTCATGGCTGAAAAACTACCATTTCATTGGCTTTTCTAGGCAATAGGCTCCAGACATCTTCATATTTTATTGAATGCATTTCACAGAGTGAATTTTGAAATGGAAAGTCAAAGCCCTGCTACTAGTCAACTGTCATTAGCCTTGTCTAAACTGACCAAAGTAATTCACTCTCTAATTCTGAGGAAGAAGAGTGATTCAGTCAGCTGAGAGGAAATAGGCTATTTCAGGAAGAAGTGACTAAGTTAAACTAAGTTAGATTACACATACAAACTCAGTTGTTCATTACAGCTCTAAGTGCGATTGCAATTCATTCATTTTTTAACTGTGAATCTTTCTTGTTACTTGAGAAAGTGGAATCTACCCAATTTTTAGTTGTTTACTGAGAACTACTGGCAAGCACAGAAAGTAAAGAGTTAAAACAATACTAACAGCTAAATCAAAGAAAAACACATGAGTAGTTGAACATAACATAGCAACGAGAGAATTATGATGAAGAAATGATTACAGTGTAGAAAGGGTACAAAAGAGAACAATATAAAAGACTGAGTTATAAAAAGAATTTCATGTAAGGGGAAAATATACATAAATAGGGAAAATGCAGAGAGCTCTAGAAATGCTTCTGAAACTCTGAAATCTTTGGATTTAACACAGAACTATAGCATTTCACCATTGATGCGATATTATTTGAAGTTTTCAGAATCCTGCAAATTTCCACAGATTGAGGAAGCAGATGTAATTCATAGAGGTTTAAGGCCAAAAGAGATACTTAAGATTTTTCTAGTTTATTCTCATACAGAAAAATGACTGGAATTTCACTTTGCAAGCCTTTAGAAGACCTCCCCTGTTGATTTAAATGCCCCACTGGTGGAGAATCTATCACTTCCTCCTTTAAATTCTTTCAATTATTAATTACACTCATGGTCAAAAAACTTAATCTTACTTCCAATGCAAAATTTGCTGACTTTTGCAGTTCTCTGCTGTGAAATCAGGCTCAGTCTACCAACAGGGTAGCCACAAATTATTAAGTCTTTGTCTGAATTTCTTTTAAAGAGTGAGTACCAGAACAATTGACATAATTTACATTAATTCAGTAGTTATGTATATTAGAGATACATTATACATATATTCTACAGGAATCATATACTCTCTGGATGGTGTGGAAGAGTATTGCTTGTTGGAACAGCTTTCCAAAGTTTCTGGAATGTCCTAATGTTCTTGCGCATCCTTCAAGTTCTCGGGTTATCCATGAGAGCCTGCTGCATATCAGGAATGCAGGGTGGGACAAGGTGAAGGATAATCACTTGTAGGCAAATTAGCACTGCCTGTCTCCACACCTATCGCTACATTCAATGACAACAGAGAGAAGCTTAATAAGGTATTATCAACCTGTTTCCCAGCTTGCACTAAAATGACCTTGCTGCGCCTTGGTTATCTGACCAGGCACCTTCTAGAAATCTGTTTGCAGGTTTCCCATCTCTCTTTTTAAGTTTTTTCCCTCTTAGTGACAAAAGAGAACAGCTATAAAGAAAGGCAGGAAGCTGGGGAGGCGATTGTGGCATTGCTTTTGGCAGATTTTCTACACTTAAACCTGCAGTATGCAGGTAAATTGTGACTGTACTGCAAAGAGGGTAAGGGCTGAGAGCTGTGCAGAAAGGGGGATACACCTCATACCAGGATGATTATCTGAAATCCAAGCTTCAAAGGTTAGACTGGACTGGTCTCAAAAACTAAAGACTTCCCTACAGAAGCGGGTAGCGGGCTCATGGTGGTGGCACAATCAGCCATAGTTGTTTCCGTAGACATAAGTGAAAGAGCGGATAAGGCACAGCGCTCCATCTCTGTGGAGGAGAGAAATTCCTCCCAGAATGAGGGATTGAACAGTCAAAATAATCTCTTTAGCCCTAACTGCAAATGAACCAATTTCCAAGGCAATATTCTTAGTCTTGAAAAGTCTCTCTCTCTTTCACAGAAAATAAATTCAGGCAGGAATGCTACAGGAGGAAGAAAATCCATCTCAAAGGAAATAATTATTTAGATGGCTTAAAAATCTGGGAGGGAAGTTTATTTTGAAATTATATTTCTTCCAAAGCAAACATTACTCTCCAGTAACCCGCTCCACAGCCTCTCTATACAGAGGCCAAGGTGACTATAGAAATAATGAAAACAGTAGGATTGAAGGGTGGCAGAACAAGAAGTCATAGGAGGTGTGCCGCACCATATAGCCCTAAATTAAGAAACTCACATTTGCTTGTTGTATCCCATCAAAGACATAAATGCTTTCCTCAAACCAGCAGAGCAGTCCTCAAGCAGACGGAAGTCCACGGCTCACCTATCCTACACCCATGCAATCCACACAAGCAGTGTCAATAGAACAGCACTACAGCACTCTGCTGTTGTAGTTCAGGACATCATGGCTACACCAGAGCTGCTCTTACACTCAACCAATTTTATGCATTCTGCAGGCGATTTTACAGCAGTCATCTTAACCACAGGCAGTTTCACCTCTGTGAGGGCATCCAAGGGATGCAGCCAAGGACCTGCATCACTCCTCAGGAACTGTTGGAGCAGCAAGAAAGGCAGACTGCTTGCAGGAACACAGGAGACATCACACATCCAGGACCCTGATGAAGTCTGCTTGTGATGGAAAACTGCCATATGAATAGCCCCATTTTACAGTTGCGTGCCTGATTTTTAAAGGTATTTAAGAACCCACCTTTCAGTAGAAAATCCAGTTCCCTCTTCCATTGTTACCTGTTCTCTTTGTTACGATCAATGGACCACCAGAAATCATCCTCACAGAGATGGTTCGTTCTGCTGCCAAGGGAATGGAGCAAAGAGTTATCTGGAGCCGTCTGGGAAAGAGGGCTGCCAAAGGCGAGATCTGCACTCACCAAGTGGGGATGAAGCAGAGGCACAGAAAACAGGCTGACCATAAAGATGCACAGCTACAGACACCACTTGGACTGTGTTTTGCTTCCAGGGCAGGTTCTGCCCTAGGCAGCTGCCTGCTTAACCAGTGTGTAAAGTCCTGGTGACAGAGCTTTTGTTGTGTCTTACAAAAATCCAAAGGGGTGGCTGCTTCCCTTAAGGAAGAAGCTGGCGACCATTTCGAAGAGTTGGAGCCCGTGCTGAAATCAATCAATCAAGTTAAATGGTAGAATATGAGAATAGGAATGAATAAACCTCGAGGGATATCATTTGTCATTTACTGTACTTGTTAAAAGTTACAAAACAGCAGGTCAGCAGAGGTTACAGGAAGGACAGTGCAAGAACACAAACTTACAACCCATTTCCCAAATTGCTCACAGCTCCACTGTTTTCCAGGAAGATGAAAAATTAATAATGAGAAAAATAATAAAGATTAAAATGCAACTTTTTTTTTTTTTTAGTGTTAAAGCAATATGCTATTCAGACCTTTCAACTGCCAGCAACCACTGCTTACAAGGTGAGAGATCCTGATCCAGTCATCAAGAATTTTTGGACAATAGGATGTCCATGAACAAACACACAAAAATGATAATAAAGAAAACTGCATAGCCAGAGGTCTGACATACTTTATAGTAAGAGCTGAACTCTGATAATTCACAGTAGATTAAATTCAGCAGCAGTAGAGGCTTAGCAAGAAATTTGAATGTTAGTAAGATTTAAGCTGAGAATAGGCCTTATTCTTTTTTTACCAAAGGCCAGACATAGGCTCATACATGTTTATGAGGAAAAAGCAAAAGTGACTGAATTTTAAAGAATGGCCTGCGTAGAAAATAGTTTGGGCATAGCAGGGTCCATGGAAAACGCTGTCAAAAGTTAGAGGGCAATAACTGAAATTTTCATCAGCAACCTTCCACTTTACTTCCAAATGTCAAAAGCCAAAAAAACATGGCCAAGAATACTAAGTAGAGAAAGTTTTTACTGAGAATTTTTCACCTTCCAATGGGAAACTGAGAATATTCTGAAAAGTGAAAGAAAGCAAACATTTACCATCAGAATTTCTGTTAGTCAACATAAAGCTTTTGACTTAAAAATACTTTGAGAGATATTTTTCAATTAATTATGCTTCGAAGTCCAATTCAGTTTCCCTTGGAAATAACACAACCTCTCTCATTACAGAAGGTGACAAAAATCTTCAGAGCAAAGAAGGAGACTCAGTAGCTCAAGTCTGTGCTCTGCCACCGCTGGATGAAGCCTGCATGGCCTGGTGAGCACGGCATGAGGCTGAGGTCCAAGCAGCAGGGTTCTCCTCCTGGATTTGCTCTGAAGCAAAAGTGACTGTGCTCATCACTCCTCCCTTCCCAGCCTGCCTTCATCCACCTTTCATACTTACACTGTAATCTCCTCATGATGTGAGACTGTCATTTGCACAACCACTGCCATGGACTTCTGGGTCCCATACAAACTATAAAAGCACCCAGGTTTAATAACCCAAACAAGGACTTGCACAGACGAGCCTGTGCTACCAGAGTCTGAGACATTCTCACAGCAGAGAATTTCTTTTGGTAATTGCAAACTTAATATGGAAAAGTCTGCCTGGGCAGCTACTTTAAAATAAGGTCACTCTTTGTGAGCCAAGAAGCCTTTTCCCTTTGGCAGAGGCCCACAGCCCTTGCTGTGCTGTCACACATGAGGTTCACGGATTCTGTGTTAGGTTTCTGTGTAGAGGAATTGCAGTCTGAAATTTTCCAACAACAGCAGGGAAGGAGACTTTTCAGGACAGTGGGGCAAAACTGGCCATCATTATTATTAGCAGGTGACTGCTACTGCAGTCACGTGCTGTCAGAATTAAATTACAGCCTACTGTGATCTTTTATACCTATGCCTAGTCCATAGTCTATTCTTGAGAGGCAGTTGCTGTTGAAGAGATGATATAATTTTGATACCTGCTTAATTTGTGCATCTATATCTTGCCTGACAGAATGATTTCTCTGGCTTTATAAATGGATCCATGTTCCTCTCAATTGGCATTCACTCTTCTTGCTGCAAGAGCATCTGTCTGCCTGAAATCTTTGGAGAAACAGTTCACGGGGAGCAGTTAATTGTGATCTCTCTCAAAAAAATTAGTCCCTATTTTTCTTCTGACAAATGAAGACATTGTTCCAACAATATATTCCTTCTCCACTGACAGTGCTAAATATTTATATTGTATGCCTCCTAGAAATGCTACCCTCCTCATGAATAAACACAAGGCTAACAATGAACAGCTTCTAGGAGAACGCAAGGTGCAGCTGACCTAGTCAGACTCCTTCCCCATTTTAAATTTCAGGCTCCCCAAGACAGCCATTTAAAAACAACATTGACCGTGATACCTGACCTCAGTTTTTTGCGTTTGCTGGAAAATATACTCAAATTGGCAGTACATAACAAACAAGCCTTAGCCTTGCATTGCAAAATAATATAGCCCTGGCCACCTATTAAAAATGCAGAAATAAAATGAATGCATTGCTGTTAAGCCTTGGTAAACACGGCCTGTTTCTGCCAGTTTGCGCGGGCTAGCAATCCTAGCATGGCATTACTCCTTACTCTCCTGTTTTTGCAGGCTGACCTCTCTGGCACACAGGCTCCATAAACCAAAGGGGAAGGTTCCTTTATTGACTACCAGGGCCTGATCCAGCCCTGCGAGGCCATCAGCGGAAAGGCTCGGTATTTGCTGAATGCGTATTCAGAACTGCTGCACAATCTCAGCTTTCCCAATGATTTTTCACCAAATGGCCTGGCCTGGAGGTGCTCAGCTTCCCAGATCAGGCAAGGCTGATGAGAAGTCAGCAACCAGTTATGCTCATCCACGTTGCAGCCATCACAGGACGGGCAACACCAGCGCTTTGGTGACCAGTCTTATGGTAGTCCGGCATACATTTGCTGCAGATCTCTGTTCCCCTGAAACCTTCCCCCACCACAACCACATGCATCCAGCACCACCAGCCAGTGGTGAACCTTTCTCCCTGAAGCAAAGCTTTTCTACTCTTTTGCAGTTTCATTTCAAGTTTAAAAGAAGGAACAAAGGAAGAAAATAAAATGATGATGGTGGCTGATGTTAATTTCACCATTTAACATTTTTATTCTTTAGTTTATGACTATCTCACACGCCAGGAAACAGCTGCATCAGCTCCATTTCTGTCCAAGCCCTCTGTCTCCCCAAGACTCCACCTACAGAAAGGCCATTTAAGAAGATGTCAAAATAATCATGTAATTACACTTGTAAGGGTTCCTTTGTTGTAAAAAGCATCAGAAAGACAGCCAATTTACAGCAGGAAAAGAGCTTTGTATTCTAATTACTGCAAAGTAGGACTCAAGCAATAATCAAACTAAATAGATTTTCTCTTCTGAGAGGTGAGCATATGAACTGAGGTAGAGAATTTTTATGTTACCTGAAGGGACTGGTTAGAAAATTGGCTACAAATTGGCTAAACCACTGTTCCCAAAAGGGGCAGTCCCATACACACTGCTCCTATGGCTATTCAATATTTTTCTGCATGTTAAGATGATTCTCCCTTTTGTTTATGCAGTTGTGGTTGCTGTCATGTTTATATCATCTCATCTTTCTTGTCTCCTTCTCAAGCCTCTGCTTACTGTGGGCTGATCATTAAGTCCTTCTGAAGCTCCCAGGTTCCGTAAACACGACTCCACTTCTCTCCTTGGAGTTTTCCAATCCTCAAAACCCAGTCCCTGTGGAACTGAGCAGCCTGCAGCAATATTCCCTTAAGCTTTAGCGTTCTTATCATCACACACAACTCCCATTTGAATTTAGTCCATCAAGATTTAACTTGCATCCTAGTTAATCTTCCAGTCTGATATGGAAAAGGCATTCTTCTTTCCCTTGTCCACTTGCTCCCACTGAGTGTCCCTGGAAATGCTGTCAGATAGCAAGCGTGAGCCTAGGTAGGTAAACAAAGCTCTACACAGCATCTCTTAGAAAATAACGCAAAAACCTCCCATGCTTTCTGCACAAGCAATTACAAGTCCACTGCATGATCACAGTATCCTATTTCTGCTGCTAAAGAAATTTCTGCTGCTATTTCTTTTATAGATGAACTAGCCTACATATGAGCCAACCCTTCCTAAACATTTCACTGCAAACTGCATTGGCATCAGTTAAGTAACACACTGAATGGCATGAATAAGAATACACTTCTGTGCCTGTGTGAAGTCCATGGAGGCCCACTCACACTGAGCCCATGGCAGAAGCTCAATTCTCTTATTTAAAACCATTTAAAGTGTTTAGCTATTGAGTTCCATTTTCTCAGTACTTCCAGTACCATTTTCCAGATGGAAAGGGAACTGAACACTTCATGTTTAAACAGTCACTTTATTTTGATCCCAAGAACACTTATTGAAGAAAGAAATTCAAATTTCTTTTCTGTGGATAGAAAATTTTATCAGGAATTAGCTACTTTGCCAAGATCCCATCTGCACAACATTATTTGATTCTGTGTAAAGAGGAATCCAGGAATGTCTTTCCTAACAGTGTTTACCTCTCAGATAAATGTGTTTGTTTATTTATTTCCTTTAAAATTAGCTTTTAAATTCTTACAGTTGCTCAACTCTTCCCAATAACTGGGTGGAGCTTTTGTTTTATTTAAAGGTCTATCACCACCTGTCAGTACAACATCAAGAAAATGCTGCAATGTGCCATTAGCCCTGAGCTTGGATAGGATAGACAAGCTTATTTTACTAGCCGTACTGTATTAATGCCTTGTTAGGGTTTCTTATATGTCTCCTGCTAATAGGAATAACCTCTGGAGCAATAGCAATTTATCCATACATCTAGCTCGCACCACTTGTCACAGTTAGTAACAGCTGATAACCTTCTTGGGCTGCTCTTCATCTTCAGTAGAAACTCTCTCATTCTATAATACATTATTTTAACCTGTCAGAGTATAAACAGGACAATTACTTAGACCAACATAGGCTGAAAGTGTTGAAAACTAAAGTTAAATGCAACATTGTCACTCTAATGTGTCCGTGTTAAACCAAGCACAATGAGGCAGCTTGCCTTCTCAAATGAAAATATTTGTCAAACTTGCTAATTCAAAATCGACCAAGGGCAGATTCTCTTGATTTGCACTGCTTGCTGACAAGGCTGGGAAAGCAGCAGTGGAAACAGTGAACTGATTATTGGGGCAGAGAGAAAAAATTATCAGGCAGGAAGAACCAGCCTGGCTCTGCATCTGTGAGGGATAACTCACTAGACTCGAGAAACAACACGAGCAACCCACCCCTTGCACTCATGTATGAAAATGTTTTGTAAGACTTGCACAAAATCCAGGCCTGCTCCTATACGCCTCAGCATTCAGAAATGACATTTGGCCTCTGGGTGTTACTGAGTCCACAGGAACGGCTATAGCTTCCTTCTCTGACACGCTTCCTACTGGCGAACACAGTTGCATTAACAACAGCATCGCTTTCCTCAGCAAACGGCCAAGAGTAAAACTCGAGCCCCTGCGCTGCATGCAGTTCCTCTGCTCTTGCCGTCTGATTTCTTCAAAGAGAAATCAAAAGACGTTAGCTTCGTTTCCTTCCCCACACCTCATCCTCCGACAGCACCTTCTGTCTCGCTTACCTCATGGGCACATTTCCTGCTAAGTGCTGTCAACAGCAATGCTGTTCTCTAACCTTTCTGCTTTCTTCAGGGACCGCATTTGTGCGCTCTCTCAGATTTGACCTTATCCTTCTTATTCTTCTCCGGTTCTTTCCCCTCCTAATTCAGACTTAATACAAATATCCCTGAAATTGCCCTCACTGCAGTCTCTGCTGACTGGATTTGAGGACTTGTGCTCCATCCTCAACTTCATTGAGCATTCAGCTACTTTGATGCTACTGACTACAGTTGCCTGATAAATAAATATCTTCCCTCCCCTATTTAAGCATTAGCCACTTGAGTTCTTGTGGGGATCCTGCTCCGTTCAGATTGTGCCGAGACCCTGCCACTTTGTCCGGTATGACAGTTTGTAAAAAGGCCTTAAAGAAATGTAGTTCCAGTTGCTTTGTATCAGCCACATCCCACTTGCTAAAAGCCAATCCAGAGGAGCAAGCGCTGCGACAGTGTTGTGTGGTGTTGTCTTTGACACCAACACTCCAGGAAAGCCCCAAACCAGCAGGGCTGTTACTGAACCTAAAAGGAATGTGAGTAGAATTTAAGTAAAACCATGGTGTCATGTATGCCTTTGTATCATATTCTCACAAGAGGCTCCGTATTGGCTAAAACTTTATGCAAAAAATTCAGATCTAGCAAAAGTAGGACTTCCATTTTTTCCCCAGGATGGATCTCTGCTGAACGGCGGGATCACTCACAATCCTGGCCTGGGACTAAGCTGAATTTTGCACTACTTTGTTATGATATGCCTAATCCCACATTCAAATACCCTGAAATTTGGAAGTTGGCAGTTAAGTAGGTAACATTGTTTAAATTCCGCTTGTACATAATTGCTGCAAGCACTTTTTTCCAGCAATTCTTAGCCCAGGTTTTCATTTCACAGTGATTGTGAGCAAGACAAGCATTTCCTCACAGCGATCTGATCAGCAAGATGAGGACTCTAAATTGCAGGTATCTGCAATCTCATTCCCAATTGTTTTTCTGACAATTTTTAACTGTCCCTCAGTTATGAGAGTGCTGATAAAATTATACACCTTTTATAATTTCCTCAACTTTACCACATTTTTAAATGGTTTCTTTCCATAATTTTGTTTCTAAATTGGCAACCAGGCTTTCCATTATGCTAACCATACACTTCTATCACACATTCAAATGGTAATACTTTCTTTTATAATAGTTTGGGCAAGTAATTATAACAACGAACATATGTGCAGCTAATTGCTTACACCTCTGAACAAAGCCTTTAACCTATGCTTTTCAATAAGACTGTTTAATTGGAAAAACAAGAGTGAAAATTAATGACCATACAAGTGCCATCTGAAAATAACGGAAGACAAGATAGCAAATAACCACCCATCAAGGTACAAGCACCAGGGTTCACATATTTTCAAGCACAAAGTGAAGGAAAGCTGGTTGGATCCCATTCTATGTTAATACAATCAGCACCACTCCACTGATGAGACTGACAGAAAAGATACGATTTAATAAACTATGGTGCAATTAAATTCTCTGGTTTATTGGATGTAGAAACTAACAATATTAATGTTTAAAATGTAATCAGAAAAGTTAGAGGTGGTTTCATTGAATATTCCTCTTGTAAAACCTATGCCACAGAAAATGAGAAAAAATCTAGTATTTTTTGATATAGCATGGCCTTTTAATGCACTTTGAGCCAAACCCTTGACATATAGGTTACATCAGTATATCCTTCCAGCTTCTCTTTGCACAGGTTTACTCTTCATAAATTTATCTTTGTATCATTTTCCTTCCTTTTCTAATTTGTAAACACAATTTCAAAGTCTTCATTCAACTGTCTGTGACTGGTTCTTTAAAAGGCCACAGTCCTAATGCATCACTGTTACTCTCTTGATGTCTACAGCTTGGTCTTTCTTACTGTTTGCTCCTGAATTTTATTAAGAACAAAACCTAGAAGTATCAGTATGACAATGGGAAATAATGTGTTTTCCCACTGACACGTTTTCCTATTCCTTTTGATACCTCCCAGGTTCTCTAAGACATGTCAAAAATTACAGCCAGTGGTTTAGCAAACCAGGGAACCAATTCCCATCCAATCTCTGCAGCGTTGGTGTCTTCCTGAACTGCAGGCTGTATGCTCACTGAGAGAAATGAAAATCCTTGCCTGTCTGTACAGTTACCTAAATACTCACCGGTGTGCAGCCACCATCATTGTATTGACTAACTACAGCTAGAACATTCTTCTTTAAAACAATAATAAAAAAACCCAAGTCATTTCAATTTAGTCCATACTTAACTTTATCTTCTAATTTTAGCAAGGAATTATTCAAAATATCATTTTCTCCTTCACTTTTGCTTTTTACTTTTGACAATGAAGACAGGCTTTTTTTAAAAAATACTGCTATCCAAGATCCAGCAGAGGCCTAAGTACAATGCTGTATTAAATATAGCTCTGAAGGTCAGAAGTCTTGCAATCTTACTTAGATATATCACATGCAATGTAATGAAGAACACATGGCTGATAATTGCAACACAACACTGAACAAGCAATTTCATTAAGGCCTGATGGGGGAGTGAAAGTAGTTATAAACAGGAGAAAATGCCAATAAACATCAAATGTAAAAGAGAGAAGTTGGCAGCAATACACTAGAAGCCAGGAATGACACAAAATTAATAAAGGAAGCAAAAGAGCGACTGAAGAAATCAATGGTCAATAAAGTGAAGGACAGTAAAATGAAGTTTATAAAGTATATTGTAACAAAGAGTATCCAACCAGCAGTATTGGTCCATTATCACTATGGAAATGATAACATTGTCAATAATACTACAGGAAAAGCAACCATGTTCAATAAACACTTTTGTTATGTGTTTCGGGTAAGGCCAGATTATGTAGCCTTATGACAAATCAATGCTGATTAAATACTTTCTTTTTCAATATTAATTAATAAAGATGTGAAACAATGTATCAGAATCACAATCAGAATCTTTAATCAGCACCCCAGGTAATTTGTATCCAGGAGTTTAAAGGCTCTGGCTGACGAATTCCTGGCCTCTCTTGTGCTCACTTCTAGGAAGTCTTGGACTTTCACAAAATTCCAGACTCCAGTACTGTTACTCTTGTCATAAGGGTTAAAAGATTAAAATAAAATGAATGAAGTGATTACGGGCCTCACAGCAAGAAACCAAATTGTCCAAAAAAAAAAAAAAAGAACAGATGATCTAGGATTTCATAGATAAAGAATTGAAAGTACTATGAGCAAACCGTCATGAGCATCAATGTAGGCAAAACAGATTTTTTGCTTTGTGTTGTATAAAATTACAAAGTTTTTAATAAAGATAATAGTTCTGAACAAAAATTCTCCTCATACATTTGGCATGACATTCTACAGCTTTTTGGCAAAAAAAAAAACCAATCCAAATGTATTGAAACGGCATTAAAGAGATTAAATATACATGTCAAAGGGAAGGAAGTATTTATCGCAAACTGGAGATATTCATCTTAGACCAACCTAGCCAAGATGAATAGTGCCCAGGTTTTGTCCTCCTGTTTTCTCTCCTCTCTCTCACTGTCTTCCTACATAGCTACACAGACAACAAAACCTGTGGACCACGTTGAATAAATTAATTTGAAATCCGGAACAATGCAGTTAAAATACGACAGGGCCAAGAAAACATTATCTGAGTGATAATGAATTTATGGAGAGAGGCACTGGTGAAGTAAGAATAGAGCCTTTGCTGTAGGACTTTGTGGATCAATGTACAAATTGTTATTCTCATTGTTCAGTAGAACAATTACTAAAATCCATTTGCCGGTAAATGTGCCTTGTCTTGTAAATCATTGGGTCATTAACCTTAACAACGTCAGTGTGTTGTCACTATCCAATTCAATTAAATCACTGACCAAGGTAATACCTAAAAGCACATTCCAAAGAGACCTGCTATTATAAATACCTATGAATACACTTAATATCTTAATTTCATATCTGGAAATAGGAATATATTCTAAAACTCAGGCAATATAGTCTAAAACCCAGGTGAAGGGATACACAGACAGGCTGAAGAGAAGGAAATGAGAATGGTAGGGTTAGAGAAGGAGCGAGTGGAAAATAGAGAAAAAAAAATGGAATATGGTACTGAGCCATTAACTACAAGGGGTCACACGTGCATTGTTATGCACCATACTTCCATGTTCCCGGAGGTGAGAAGACAGGGACACAGGCTTTGCTCTTAACCATCAGTTATTAAGTCTGACAGCCTGCCTTTGGAGGTGTCCAGTGGCTGATGTTTCTAAAGAGGGGCAACTCTCCCCACCACACTGGCGTGCTCAGCTGAACGCGTAATACCAGCAGCGTACAGAAAGGGAGAGGAAAGTCCCTGATGACCTTCGCAGGACAGTAGCGAAGCGCGAGCCTGGCAGTCTGTCTACCTGGGAGGCAGAAGAGCAGCAGCTGATTTCCAGTTTCATTTGAGAAAACAACGGTATATGCGATGCATGAGGGCTGGGAAGCTGCTCTTATCACGCTAAGAAGTCTCATTTAGATGTCTTTCAGCTGCATGCTTCTACGCATATATTCTCACATTTCAGGCAGGAAAATCTTTTTTTTCTCTTCTTTTTTTTTGTTCCCTTTGTTTTCCTCCAGCTCCCTCCTCTACCCCTAAAAATCACAGGCTTTATGAGACAAAGACACAAAGAGGCAGGCTTAGTAAAACAGCTTAATTACTGTCATTTATAATAGTTTTGCTTTTCCATGGCCCAGGATTTCACTGTGTTAGGTGCTGGAGAAACTGCAAAGAGAAAGGATGGCCCCTGCTCCAGAAGCAGGAATCAGACCGACAGCAGGTGGCTGTGGCAGATGGCTGGAGAGCGCGAGGAAGCCACGAGAGCACCCTGGCCAGTGTGGCAGGCCAGAAGCAGTCTGGCCACTGACAGGTTTTTGGTAACCTCAAGTGGGAAATGAGTTTGCCTGACTCTGGGGTCTCTGGTAAAGCCAACATACTACAATGGAGAATTCAGTCCCATTTATTAAACCTAAACATTCCTGTAGAGTGTCCTTGCTAGAGCTGCTCTGCTGAGCTGGAATGCTTTACCTTGAATGTATCTCTTCTAGATATCCCAAATTATGGAGGGTTTCCTCAGAACAACCTTGTGAAGCAACAACATAGCATCCACATTAAATCCAACAGCTCATAGGCAGCAGTCACTAACTTTGAAAGAACTGTTCATTGCCAGGCACCTACGAAACCTGTGCTCTTGGCTTAGCAAGTTTTGAGCTAGGCCATTGTGTTTATCCTTGTTTGGGAATCATCAAGCAAACTCCAGGCTGAATCAAGGGTTTATAAACCCTGAATGCACAGGGTGTCCTGCAGTCTCGATACTGTAAGGGAATGGCACATGATGCCATATGTGTTCTTCACGCATTACAGAAAACGTTTTTTCAGCCCTCAGAAGTGGAGGGTGGAACATGACATGAAAGGAAATTAAAGTAATCAACTTCTCATTTTATATAACTGAAAGTTTTGACCAAATATATGCATTCTACTTTCGGTAAAACATTTTATCTTGAATGGAAAAATGAAAATGATTCTATGAAAGATTTTTTTTTAAGTTATTTTTTGGGGCTATAAACAAAGAAAATATGACAGAACTGGAAGTGAACTGAACTAAATTACCTGCAAACCTTCCCTTTATTTCTACAAAAGACACAATAGTGGGAATGGGTTTTAAGCCTAATAGCACACAAAAGGTAGAGTGCTGCTTTGTTCATGGAATTGCACTATGGGTCATGAACAGAACGGATGCAACTTTATGTGAACAGCACACACAAAAAATTCCCTCAATAAACATACGGAACGCTAGGATTCTTTTCTCCTTATTGTAACTATGCAGCTGGGAAACATTAAGACTGAAGAGTAGCTATCAGCATTAGAAGACTTGCAGGGTTGCTTAAGTAGGAGTACAAAATAAAATAGAAGGCAGACAAAATAATTGCTTGAGCAATATAAGTCATTTTTGTTTTCCTTATAGGTTTTCTCTTCTTTCAAGAAGCTCTAACCTGGGCACACACACATACACAGTTCTGAAATTATATTTTCCATTCAATTGTAGAAGTATTTTCTGGTTGTATCAAAAGAACAATATATCATTTAGAGTTTATCTTTGAGAGCTAGAGTTTTTTGAGGAGGAATATAAATGTATAACAAAGGAGCATAATACCTGAATAAAGAGACAGAAAGCAAGGCTTAAACAATGCTTTGTGCTTTTCAGTGATTTTTCCAAGCTCCAGATAATTAATTAGAAACTACTGACACTAGCAGTATTGGACTTGTATTACTTTCCTTGCTTTGGAAGCTGGATTTGGCAGCACACTTAAGAGCTCTTCAGAAAGCTCCTGTTGATAAACTATTAGAGTAAAATCCACATCGCATTTTCAGTTCACATCGCATTTTCAGTTAACTATCCTCATCAGATCATCTTTTAGTAGTCCCAGCCTGCAACCCTGCTGACAGTGACTGTTTTTACAAGATAAAGACATGCTATTTTTAAAGCATACCTGACAGTAAGGTGCTCATTATGTTGGAAGTTATGGGAAACAAGGACAGTAGTTCTGGACCTAGAAAACACTGGCTGTCACCATTCTCTTGTTCCCCAGTGTCAGGCCTCATAGGGATGACTGCAGTGCAATCCTTAAAATTGTTGTCTTCATCCATCGAGTCTTGCTAGAAGGATTTCAACAACATCCTAAAGCTTGCTGAGAGACAATAACTCATTCAGCTTCCGGAGATAGATTCTCTTCACAAAATTTGCACTGATGCTCTATGTACTTTATTGCTGTTTGAAAACACCATCTCCCTCTTGGTTGCTGCAATTCCCAAACCCTCCTTTTAAAATTCCTAGAGAATCACTATTTTACTGCAAAACTCTACCATTTTCTAGCTCTGAGCTGCATTTTCAAATTATAGTACTCCAAAGATCTGCCTGGTATGGCTTTGAGTTTGTTCCTTCCAATCCGACTGCAAATTTGTTAAAATCTGCAAAACTTCCCAGGACAGAATATGAAGTCTGGTACATGTATTGAAAACACTAATGCCCGCAGCCTGACAATCTAGATAGGCAATTTAAAGTCACGACCATAAGTTACAACCATGTCATGATCCTGAAGAACAAATCTTGTAGTTCTTTGAAGAAGGTTTTCAGAATCTTTTAATTATTTAAAAGAAGGTTATTCCAGCTCACTAAACACTAAACATTAGAGCAAAGCAATTGGAAGTTATTGATTATTGCTGAATTTTCCACACTACCTCTCAGTAGCACTGGTGTGCACATAGCACACAGTACAGTTGTGAATATCAACAGCCATAATCTGCCTTGCTTATTCATAGTGCATTAATTGCAACAGACCACATGAACTTCATGTACTTCATCATCCTGGTAAGTTCTTATCGCATGAATCATTTTATGGATTACCTTTCAGTGTTCGTTCCGATCTTTGATTTCTACAGATATAGAGCCACGTTATTATTTACCAGCAGAAATTCCAAATCCCATTGCCCCGAGATACCGTGTCAAATTCCTAGTGATTTGACATTCTCTGGAAAAAACAAAAATAGCAAGGCTTTCCTGTGCGCTGTACTTTTGCTTCTGGAGCTTAGAGCAACTATAGATAAATGTACTCAGTCTCCAGAAATACTTAGCCTATCCCAGCTTTTAAAAAGCTTCAGAGAAAGTTCATATTCCGCTAACCTGCAGCTAGGCAAGTCTGCTAAATTTTTAACCATGGATGTTCAGACTGCAGATGGTACAATCGCTCTGAAAACAATAGGGGAATTCCCAATGCAACCTCCAAGCATGAAACCCTGGATAAGTTTACTTGGTGTTGTGAGGGAAATCTTGAGCTTACTGAAATGGCATTATCTTAAGTGAACTACAATTTCACCGTGTTTCTGTAGGGCTCTTCTTCCCAGAAAGACTGCTTTTGGTTGACAACTATTTTTTATTAGGAAGAAGTGTGTGGTGAGTACTCCAAAATCCTGTCATGAGCTTAAAGTACAGGTATGATGAGTGTGTCCAAAGGTTGCAAAATTTTCTTATCATTTTAATGAGAATTTATTCAAATTGAATAGAGATACTGCAGAAAGACATAACGCAAGCACGCATGAACGATTAGGAATGTTGTTCCATTTCATAAGTATATTGTAATTAAACTAATGTCTGCAGTTCAGTCTTATGCAGAGATGATCTGACAGTAGTTGAGAATCTCAATTGCACAGTTCAAGGTAATTCTGGGACCTTGTTATTGTTTGCAGTATAATTTTTTTTCCTTACGCATTTCACTCTAACAACCCTTAGCAAAATTGTACTCATCCTTAATAAACATCAGCTCTAACTAGCCATGGATGTACCATTATGAAGCCTTGTTCTGCATCACAAGTGTACAATGTAAGATGATCACATTGACCACTTTCCAAATTCTAAACCCAGAAAAAAATCCTTGTTTCTTTGGATATTCAAATCACAGAGTAAAATCTTCATTGTCAACTGGTTCTCAGGGCAGCTTTGTCCCCAGAGGGATACCACTCATTGCTAAACTGCTTTAAATTTTTCAGCTCCTTGAAGCTGGCAGATCACAGGAATTCTAATGAAAAGCCACATTCTAGCGCTATCAGATAGCAAGTGAGAAACGACCATGCTGAGCCCTGCAGGCAGGACCTTCTCCTCGTCCTCTGTCCCATTCCTGTTCAGTCCCCACCCATGACTGCAGCAGGTTCCCTTCTAGCCTGGCCTTTGTCTTGCTAGCAGTTCTGCTCTCATGATCATTGGTTATTAAACACAGGGCAACACATATGATATCTAGATAGGTCTGACAGAAAAGCCCATGCCCAAAGGCCTGTGTTTCTGACTTATGTCATACTACTTTTGAAATCTTTAACAACAATAAGACATCCAGTAGTGAAAGGACTTGATACAAAACAGCACCCGTTGTTGTCCCAGGAGCAAGAGAGTTAAATCATTCCCAGCATCGAGCAGCATTTTCTTTTTCTGAACTATGGTTCAGTATAAACATTTATAGAGGCTGGATATACAGGTAGCAGCACAGCTCTGAGTGCTGCTGTATGGCACCTATCATGTTTGCCTCCTCCTGTGCTTGACTTTCTTAAGCCGATAAAAGAGCAGTTAGTAGCTCTTTGTTATATAACTGTCAGCCAAGGCAAGCAGAGTGGAAGTTTGATGGTCAGGTGTAGGTGGCCAAACACTGCTGAAAAATATTAGGTAGCTAATAGGGAATGGTATTTACCAGATGCATAAGGTGTCAGGTGTTGGGGACAGGTACTGCTTTCACAAAAATGGCTTAAAATAGGTTATTTTGCTTTCACCAGACTTTTTAGCTTGGCTGAAAAGGAAACCACTGATCTCAAAAAGATAAAGAAGAGCCTTGAAATACTTCAAAGCTTGGCTGAACCATGAGAACCTCTTTCAGAGTATTGCTACAGGATACCTTTGCGCTAAGATCGAAATCACAGAAATGTGGGTTTCTTACAAGAAGTGAAATCAGCCATCACAGTCTCAAGCATCTTACCAAACTCCTCAGTTTCTCTGAAGGATATTTATCAAGTGTTTGTAATTATAAGCTGCCTGTGCTGCAAATCGTTCCAAAGGACAGTGGAGCTAGAATGCCTGCTCTCAATGTCACAAGTCTCCAATGAACTGCAAGAAACCTCAAGTACCTTCTGTGCTGGCCTTCAGGCAGCATAAATTACAATTGTTCTCTCCAGTCAGTGGAGCTACGCTGATTTACATCGTGGGAAGATCTGCTCCCTCGTGTGTGACAACTTTAGAGGGAAAAATAGATTGCTTCCTGTATGCTCCATATTTCTGTCTGAACTCCGTCAGTTAAAAATATATTCTTTGATTACGTCTAGGTGACTTTTTCTTCTGGTTTGTATTTATTTGGTCATGGCCTGTCCTCTCACATGGGTGTGAAGTGACAGCAGGCCCAGCTATGGCACCGCTGCACCATGGGAGCAGGTAAAAAGATCTTTCTATATACTGTGGTTTTGCTAAGGATTATTTCTCAGTATAGTGGCATGTGCCCTCACTTGCCTGGGGTTCAGGCCCACAGCCCAGTTTTTTGGAAGTAGTCAAGCAATACATACATCCACCGAGGAGACTTGTCTGCAGCACCCCACGAAAAGGATCAGTGTGAGGACTACAGTGACGTGTGTTTGCAGTGATGTGTGTACATTGTATAAATACCTGCATACAGATGCTTGAAAATGCAGACATAAGTTCTTTTTTGAATAGGCCACTCTGTGGACCTCCAGACCATGAGAGAGCATGAGCCACTGCAGCTTCAACTTAAAAAACAGGCTCTGTAGCTGACAACAGCCAATTCACATCGAGGATAGACTGTTCACTGATTGGAACAGCGCATCCTGATCAATAGGTCACATTTCTTCTTTACAGAATATTTAATTCCTTACTATGGCTTGTGACTGCCTGAAATCCAATATCAAAAGAATGCATTCCCATAAATGTGAACGCTTGAATAAGTATCTCAATAACATCAGGCACCAGCTTCTCACCATGAGGATAGCTGGTAACTAATTAAAAGCCTGAATGAACAGATGAGCCAGAAACCATCCTTATGCTTTGCTGAAGAGACACAGGCAGCAGGCTGCATAAGGGAGGCTTTTGATCCCAAGCGCCCCCGTTCTAGACACAGTTCACCACTGGAGAAGGCAAGCATGCAACACGTGAATCTGGTCCTTGTCCTCCTCATCTCCACAAACCTGTGACTCCTCTGATGATGTACCAGAGATGTGGAAGGGCCTTTTCCAGGCTGCAGATGGGAAATTTGGGGAAGGGGTGTTACTGGAGCCTTCACTGTGCTTTGCTGAGCAGCACTCCAGAGCTGCAGAGTCCTTCAGGGATAAATGGAGGCAGGAAGAAAGCAAAGCACCTCTTAAACTTCACTAAGTTGCATTCAGGAGAAACATTAGTTCCTCTGTGGTTGCAGCATGATTTATGAACTCTATTCAAGCTGCAACTGGCAGAGCTGAAGGTCTGGCCCTACAGCAAGCCCTAACTCCATGTTCATCATGTGCTTGCTGCTCTTTGGCACTACCTTAGTTCAGCCTTTCTTAAAGAACACTGAAGTGTGACTGTTACATTCATGTGACTGGTTTGGGCAAGCAGAGGACACAGCTACAGCAATACAGAGGGATAATGGTCCGGGAATATGAATGCTTCTTGACACCACTTTCAGAGCATTTATAAGATACTATAGACATTTTCTCCCCAATAAACTACATACTCATTTGCTTTGGAAAGTCACCAGCAGATGCAACACTAACTTTGTTTACAGACTAATTTAATCTTACTAACTTAGTTCTAGAATAACAGCATTCAAGCAAAGGTCTGTAGACCACTGGTAGTCCGTGGAAAGAGTATATATGCTGCCTGAAAAGTGCTGAAGCTGCTAGCAAAACACAGGCTCAGATAGAATTAGGTCTCTGCTACCATCAAAGCTGGACATTCCTGAGATATGCAGAAATGCCCATGTTGGCCATGCTCTGGTTCAAGTACCAATAATAAAGAAGGTGCAACAACACAGACTTTGATGCACGATACATAAGCCTGCACTTAGAAACTACGTAGCAGAAACCTGACCTGGTGCAGCTTCATCACTTAATCTATCTGCAGTCTGTCTACACACGCCAGGAGTCACACTTCAGATCACAGTGTAAACATAACTTAAGTCCACACAGGGTGTTTGTACTAATTTTAATTAAATCGGTCTCCAGAACAATTTAACCACATTTCTTGTGTAGACATGCCCAAGAAGCAGGAAGCAAATGGATTGTGAAGTTGCTCGCTCCCATTGTATTATCAGCTCATATTAACAACTGTTCTTTCTTAAGCCCTAACTTTTGGAATAATGTTATTACCCAGGAAATTCAATGTCTCTGTTTATTTTAATCATGTGTTTCAAAGAAAGGCATGAAAATATATCCTCATGTCCCATAAGTATTCAGAAGTTTGTAGGTAAAGTATCCAACACGCACTATTTTTCTTTAAAGAAAAGTAATGATTTATAAGCCAGTCCCATGATGTGCAGAAGCTGTACCCAGGATCCTTGATCGTCTGGGTAAGCACTATGAAACTAGAATAAAAAGGAAGAGGACTTCAGAGACACTTAACTGAGACATCTGTATTATTGGGCTGTTAGCTCTAGGACCTCTAAAATCTATGGAAAGATACAGTAACTCCAAGAAGTGACCCTGACCTTGACTGTACTGGATCACTCCCTGGTGGTGCTTCTCTCCCCGGTGTCCACCTGGAAAGTCCAGAAGTGCTCTGATAAAGGCTTGCCATTAAGCAGGACAAATTCAGCCCTGGGACATGCACCCAGGTGAACCTGCCCTCCTCTCCTCTGCCAAAGAGGCAAAAGCATCAAGGCAGGGGCTGCAGTGCCCACACACCCAGAGTGCCTCTTAAGAAGGCTCAAGTCCCTCCCTAATAAACATGCTGAACAAAAATTATTCTGAGAACACCTATCCTGTCCTGCCATCACAGCTGCAAGTGCAGCTTTGCTATGACCTAAGGGACACTAGTGCTAAGCCCCTAAGGGGGTTGCCTCACCTTAGTCCCTGCCTGCTGCTATTCCTCCTCCTGCCTAGTGAGTCTGGCTTTCTCTCCCGTGCTGAATGTGACATAAGCTCTGTATTGAACAGAGGGAAAAGCGTCCTGCCCGGCAGCTGTGAACGAACTGTCATCCCACTCCAAGACCGCCAGCGCAAAGGAGTTAACAAAATCTGTTTGAGCTGAGAGTGTTTATGCTTCAGCAGTTCCATTAATAGGTATTAAATAACGTTCCTTTAAGCTACAATGCCTGTTGCGTAGGGCTTCAGCCTCATCTTTATGGATGCCTTGTCATAATTTCTAGAATTATAGAACTTACTGCCACGCACCTACATATATCTGCAAGGTTACAAAATAGTCAAAGATTATTTTTTCTGCCCAGAACTAGCAGAAATGATTTTTCATTAATCAGGGTCAGAAGGGATGAAATTAAATCAATTCTTCTCCCTCAAGTTTGAGATGCGCAAAGAGGGAGAAACCCACCCTCCTCAACCTCAGCTCAGGAGCTGTAAAGTGAAACCTCAGCTGTGGATACCTTGTCTCTGGGATAGATTGCCTCAACAAGTAGGCACCAGCTACTTACTGCCTCTCTGTTGCCTTTCCCCCTCCGCACACATACACACACAGACCCTCTCTTTACACTAAGTTACCGAAACTCCTGGCTGGATGCTTTCCAAGAGGATAATCAGAATGTCTTTGGCAAATCCAAAACTACAAGGTGCTTTAGTGAAGATCTTCTAATCTAGCAGTTTAAAGTGTATACATTCTGTCTGCCTCATCATGCCCTCACTGGCAAATTTTCACAATCATCTAAAAAATCATTATACTGAACTTATTAGTCTCTTGCTCATGCATTACAGGGAAGGGGAAGTTGATGCTGCACATTCAAACTCCTACACACCTAAGTGTTGCTCTTCTCTTAAGGCATCTCAGGACCTATTGTTATTTCATTACTGAGTTATTTAAGCACCGCCCACTCATTAATGTATCTGTCCCTATCAAGCCCTCATGAGGTCACTAGCCTCACTTTAACAACCAACTCTCATTGACTGAAAAAGGACCTAAGTACCTAAATACTTAGGTCAGCCTCAAGTAATGATGTGCCATGTTCCCAGAAGAAGTATTTGGAGAGGGCAGGGAATGAAAGCTGCAGATCCCAAACTCAGACCCTACTGCAATGTGCTGGGGACATGTAGACCTTCTTTCTGCCCACCTGAAACAAATTCTTGTGGCCACAAACCACTTCAACAGGTTTCCTGGGCAGCACACAAGAAATCATGAGACACAGATCAAGGACTACAATATAAGATCATCCTACCCTCCTGTCTTTATGTCATTCACTCATTCCTAAAAACTCAGCTACAGTCTAGTCCATGTGTTCTTTCTTCCGTAATGTACATCAGCCAGTATCTTTAGGCATCATCTCTAAAAGGACCTTCCAGGAGATACTGTATCCCACATTCATTCAGGCAATCCCAAATTTATCCAGAGCACATGAGGAGGAGGTATATTTCCTACACATGGCAAAAAATTGTCTGGAGTAACAAGAGGTACCAGGTAGGGGCCATGTGCTAGTAACTGGGCAGGATAGAAGGAAATAGGCTTCATTGTATTAATACAAAATTTAGATAGCATACCAACTTCAAAATTTCCACTGTCTCAAGATCTGAGCTCAGATCTCAAATGCAGCACTGTTAGTGTTTGTATGTATGAATAGACCCATAGCAGAGCAGGGGGCTGCAGAAAAGCCATGGCTCTGTTCCTGTTCATGCTGAAATCAATGGATGTTTTGGTTAAAATCTCTTTGAGAATCCCTTTAAGATGGCAGAGTGAGATGCTGTTTGCATTCGCTGACGGCACACTCCAGGACACTGCAAGCCTTGCTGATCACCTGTCCTCACATCCATTTATCTCAAGTTGACATTATAGGGAGGCTTTTAATACTGTTAGAGGCTACTCTGTCCAGCCCAAAAGCATCCAATACAGTTCTCGGAGCCTTCCATATGATAAACGGCAAACTTGAAAGCACATGGGGGAGGCACATCGGAGCCCAATAAAACGAGATGACATCCTTTGCTCTGCAGAAGCTGAGACAGATTTCTGACTGAACTGTTGCAGCAAACCAGCATGATAAAGGAGCTAAAGCAAAAGGTTATGATATGCTTGAATCAATCCAGAGAAAGCAAGTGCTGTGTGTAGCTAGGGAGATAAATAATCAGGCAGCCAGAGTAGCACTGCCCCCTCACTCACTTAAATCAAAGCAGCTTCCTTTGCCACTGCTCCACCCACTTGGAACCAGTGTCAGGGAAGTTTAAAAGTTGTCCTTGGGAGGAACAAATAGACAAGTACAATTCTGGTACTAAGCTGTAAACTCACAGGTAACAGAGATGCCCCTGCAGTTCTGCTAATGAGCAATCCAGCAGACCTGCTCCCCAAGACAGAGAGCACAGCCCCAGCAGCAGGTGGGCAGTTCTTCCTGCAGCACATGGCTCCCACATGGCTCCCCCATGCTTGCAAATGTTCACTGCCTTCACAAGGAGCTTGGTTCCAGGGATAAGCAGAGCTGTGTTGCCAATCCTCTCCAGATATATATTGTTATGGCTAGCACATACAAACCAAAATACAGCAGCAAACTGCAGCCAGCCATTACTGGTGCAAGCCCTTTTTTGATATTCCCATGGCAGGATGTTTGATTAATTGGTTGTATCTGGCCCCTAACTGACTGATGCTGCCTGGATTTGACCTGTAGCAGGGTTTACATTCTGCCTGAGGAATCATGCACTGAAATCAAAGCGCCATGTGAGCACATCGGAGGTCAGAACTTTTCCTGTAAGTAATACCCACACCTCAAAAGCAATTGCATGCTTCTGACAATTATTTGAGATAGTAACTGTATTCAGTTGTTTCAGATGTGATTTCCATAAAATGCACACTGTACTTTGATCCTGAGTTGAAAAAAAGGAATAAATAATCCTGTTTTAACCTTGAGTTGACATGGCACCTACTATGCAAACATCCTGCCTGCAGAGAGCACCGACCACAGCCCAAGGAGGGAAAGAATGTGACACTCTAGCACAACAGCACAGCTACTATTTGATATTTGCACCTTTTTAACTTCCAGGGTCAAAAAGCCATCTAAAAGCTAAAAGCTCACAAAACAGGTAAAAACTTGACAAGAAAAATCTGCTTTGGTCTTCCACTGCATTCTTGAAAGGGGAAACTGAAAACCACACTTCCCACAAGAGACAGACACTTAGTGTTGGAAGGAAAATCTTCAATTTTCTTGCATTACCTTGTTCGTGTATGAAGCCACTATATCTGCTGCACCTCAGAATAAGGATTTTTTCCCCTTACTGTAGATAAAAAGCAAGTTTCCAAAAATGTATCCTCCACATAATAAGCATGGCTGAGGACGACCAGCTGTGAGAGAGGATCATGTTTTTCAGAGGCTGCAGCAAGATCAGAGCAAGAGTATCAAGGAAGGAGAAAGAAGTGTCCGTGCACACAGGACTCCAGTGAGTAATCTACCCATACAACTGTGTACTCACATGGCTCTCATCCATACAGTACCTGAGCACCTCACAAGCTTCAGTGAGTTTATTCTTGCAGCACTCCTGTGACTTAGAGAAGTTATGATATTCTCCAGCTGGGAGCAAAGGCAGAAAGTCCCAAGAAGTTTGCGGTGGATAAGAGAACTGAACGCAGCTCTAAGCTAGCTTAACCACTGGAGCTTCCAAGAGTGAGTCTGGTGACAGTAGAGAATATCCAGCTTTTGGGGTGCTGGTGTTGCTTTGAGCTTCCATGATATGTGACATGAAGATGTGCCAGAGAGGTCTCACAGTAAGGTGACAAAAAAGGAGATAGTGCATGATTTGGGAAGCAATACAAAAACAAGCTAAAAATACAACTAAAAGGATGACAAAAAAGCAGTGTGGTAATTCAAAAAATGTCTTGAGAGGACTGACACCAAATCAGGGGTACAGCTTCCATAGCAGGATCAAACAAAAACATATATGGCATGATCTCAGAAAATGAGGGACCTGTTAGGTTCAGCAGCAGTTAAAGCACTGACATAAATTACAGAGGCAGTGATGGGACAGTAACTCCCAGATTATTGCATAAAGTTGTATTTAAACATCCAGCTAGCTTTGATCTGTTACTCTTGAAGCCATTCTTAGCAGTCCTTCAGATCTAACCAATGTAAGCTGTTCTGTTTACTCTGATGTGTGCCTATTACTTCACTGTTTCACTGACATTTATTTGCAAAAATGCATCATGTATGTTTGTGTGCAGGTGTGTCCATGGATGCCTTCACACATGCACAGTGTATGTAAAATAAAAAACTGTACAAGTCCTTTACCTTTGCGAACAGACCATCAATGCAGAGGACAGAATCCATATGTCCTTTTCATCTTCTACTGTGCTTGTGCCTGACCTCAGCAGAACCACTTCAGAATTAAATCCTGCTCATGGAGAGCGAGAGTGGAAACTCCAGCTCAGCGTGTGTAAAAATCCACTCAGAATACACCCAGGGATTCAGTGAGTCTCTACATATGCTTCCTCTCAGCATGCAGGTGTAAGATTTAAAAATCCATATTTTTCTCCAATAAACTTAAAAACAGCTATAATATCAAGAACCAAAAGCACCATCTGCGCTCCACATATAGTGGTGATGTTTTTTTTCAGAGCTGATGCTGTTTCCTGGTATAGCTTGATCCTATTTTGTCAACTGCATCATGAAAAGTGCAAAGAACCCCTGTGGTTCCAACTGTCTCAGAAGCAAGATGCTTTAACAAGTGCATACACGATCTTTCTGTTTCTTTAAGGCACTATACTGTTGACTCACATACATCATAACATTTTAGATTGTAGAAATGTTAAATCCAGACACTGAAGTACTCCCCACACCTTGGCAATGATTGACTGGAGATTGCTGTGGCCAGCATTCAGCGAGAATTGCTCGCTGAAGAGAAGAAACCCGAAAAAGGCAACTGCCTCCAAGGCTTTATTTTACTTGTTCTGCAGGTGGCACCTCCTGGATGGCCATCTTTTTCTTTACCACCACCTACTCCCCCCTCAAGAAACCCCATCCCAAGCACTGCTCTCTGCGCCCTCACCAATGCCAGAGGTTCTCTAAAGTCCACGAAGCGCCTTGCTATTGCCAATGTATCTTGAACAGATGGCGTTCCCAAGCCCCGGTAATGGAGGTACATATCAAATTGGAAGAGAGAGACCTAGCAAAGTAAGTCTGATGGGCTTCTGTCTAGTCTCCCCCTCGCTCACTTTGCCTCTGTCATAATCTGTAACACTGTTTTCTGCAAATAACCCTGGATTTGGTGCCTCTCCTTTGAGCTGTGTTAATGCTGTTCTACTAGCCCGCATATTAGGGCAATGTCAGGGCCCACTATTCTCTCCAGAGGTACTGCAGGTATTTCTTATACTCAAATGCTGACCACATGGGCATAGATATCCACTTTAAATCCACAGTTACCTGTTAGGTATTTGATCTGACTTATACACTATCATACAGTCAGAACGCCATTCTATATAGTCACCAAGGCAGACCTTACTCCACTCTGTACCTTAATATAGCATCTGTACCTGCTCCTTTTCCAAGCCTTACTTTCTCCATCTTTCTTTATTTCCTTCTTTTGTGTCTCCCTGTCTCATAATGTTTCTAGGTAGAAACATCACCAAACACTTCTTTACAGAAGGCTTCCAGGCAAAGTCTGAAGTAAATATTCTCAGGGACAACACTGAAAGTAAAAAGAAAGAAATATGAGAGAAAAAGACAGTATAAGAGAGAATATGGATCACAACAGGGCACAGAGACAGTATTTCACCAAAAAGTTTCCCCAAAAAATGTATTCTTAGAAAAAAACACCAACTTTGAGCAATTTTCTTCAAATGTCAGGCCGAGTTCCCCCCTCATCCTTTGGCTGGCTTCTTTTTGTTTCCCTTCTGCAACTTTCTTTCTAGTAGAAATGCTCTCTCTCAGCAAAGCCTCTGCCCTGCTCTGTGGACACTGTCTCCTCCT
The DNA here is from genome assembly GCF_040807025.1 of Struthio camelus. NCBI lineage: Eukaryota > Metazoa > Chordata > Aves > Struthioniformes > Struthionidae > Struthio > Struthio camelus. Next base: position 10,681,911 of record NC_090955.1, on the reverse strand, counting down.
CCAGCACCAGTAACGTTTCAAACCAGAAGGTACTAGATGGTCACCAGGTACAGAAGGAACACATACCTTAACTGTAGCAGGCGACCTGTCAAGGGAGTATTGTGTAGGCACGCACACTGACATGCCTCCTCTAAAGGTGTTTCCCACCTTGGCTTCATACCCCAGTCAGTATGTTAAGTGAGTTAAAATCGTCTAGTGTAGCATTTCATCCATAATCTAATGCCATGCACGTCCAATGAAAGTTCAGATCTATTTGTTTTGATCTAAATTTGCTGGGACAAGTTCCCTCTTGCTGTACTACAGGAGACACTCCTAGATAAGATGATTCTTATCTAGTCAAGAAAGGCCATATGAAGGAAAGATGTAGGTACAGCCACCAAACTACATCCTCTGCTGGGGTTAATCAGCACAGTTCCAGCCAGGTCATTATAGTTTGGCCAGTTTATACCAGAACAGAATATGGCCCAGCATTTCTTTTCAGCCTGTCACTAGTTAATCAGCTTGAATTGCAGTCATCCTTTTCAAATTTTCTGGAGTTCACTGTAGCTACATAGTACTGTCGCTTGAATGCTGTTTTTTTGGTACCATAGTTAGTAATATATCTATTTCTTCTGTAATTCTTTGCAAACATCAAAAAGAGAGAATAGAAATGATTTACTAGTGAAGCATATTAACATTTAAAACCAATGACCAATTAGAGATTTGAAAATGACTGAATAGACCCACTATTCAAAATGCCATCTGCTCTCCTGATTATTCGTTCCATGTACTTCCTCGTGACAAGTACACAAAAGAAGATTAGGACAAAAATGTTTTCTTGAAAAGATGATCACTTTTACTGTATTTAGATGTTGTCACTGTTGGGCAGGATAGACAACTGGTTTCCAAATAAAAACACCTAAAGTGAGGTTACTGAATTAGACTTTTCTTCCACTGTTTTATTTTTGCACAGTTTCCAGCCAACATCTATTGACTTGCAGTGCAAAGCGGCAAGCATACCTAAAGCTGTACTCTAAATTCACCCCTATTATCTTTGTGTTGACACTTCATCCTACAAGATATATGCTGAGCTCCAGGTAGATCATTTGTAACCCTTACAATGATGATGGCAACAAATATAGCACAGTGCCCTCCAACTGACACGGAATGGATACTCAACGCTTCACTATTTTGCAATGAATAAATTGGTTGTCAGCATATGCACAGTAGCAGTTTTTCCCCCAATTTAATGATCATACATCCATGGCATAGCAGATCTCTATGTATTATAATGAACAAGAAAGCCTGATTGAAAGATGTGGAGAATGGATTTCAAGCCAAAGTTGCAGTTGCCTTGGAAAACAGCAATATGAATTGATTTCTAGGTCAGAGAGATGCCATACAGCAGTTTCACCTTGCATAGGGGTGACCTTCATTAAATACAATTGCTTTCTCAGAACATCAAAACCTCTCTCTTATGAAGCATATTTTCAAGCAGAGCCAGATGCAATACCCATGTCTGTCCATAAACTGGGCCTTTGTCCGACCAGTTGCGTGACTGACCATGTGACTGTTTGGATGGTCGTTATATTTCAAGTAAAGCAGATATGCGCCGATGTATCCAAACAGTACTTTGCAACAAGTAGGTTTATGCATAAATGATGAGCCATTTCCCTTCTTCTGCACAAGGTCTGCATAGGACAACAATTTATGTAGTTCTGTATAGGGAGACAGATGTCTTCTGCATTGTGAGCATTTGGACCTTAGAAGCAGGATGTTTTGGTGGCTGCAGGAAAGCAGAGAGTCTGGTAGCCCCCACGCAAATGCCGGGCTCCCTGTCGCAAGGCAATGGGGCAGCAGCCCTTTACGCTGCCTGTTTCAGCCACCGCTCTGGCCACACCGTATTTCCAGAACAGTTCAGCAGAAAGAGGTGGGTTTTCTCAGAAAATTGTGGGGGTTTTGACAAGTAAAAATTTCACCAGTGTTTCTTGCTTCTTTAATGTATTTTCGTATTTTTCTCAGGTATTTAACCACAACTCAGTTTTGGGGGGGATTTTTTCATCCCATCTAAGACCACTCAATCTTTTCAGACAAAAAGAACTTCAGACATTAGCTGTCAATCTACACAGAGAACACAACAATCTAAACAGAGCAGAGCGGAAAGTGGCAATTTATTGTTGTTAACAACAATCATCTTTATCGTGAATTTATATAATGACTATCTGAAAATTTCACAGAAAGCATTATATTTTCAACACTGAAGACATAACAAAATGGTTTTGGGATTGACTGTTAATTTTAAACTGTGGGTTAAATTTAAGATTAATCTCTGTGTAAAAGGCATAGTTGTTTGAATTTAGGGATTTGTCCCATGGAAATATTTGTAAAGAAGTCAGCAACTGAATTATTGTCCAGTCCCCTTCATCTCAACAACTATTAAGGGTCAGAAAGTGCATTAAAATTGAAGGCTTCTATTTTTCATTTAACTGTTTTTTAACCCTTTCCTGCTTCCCAGTGTATGTGCATACACATATGCATGCACAAATGCACACACTTTTATCATTGAAAAGTAACACCTTCTCTTACTACTCGTTTACCTTTTTGTACTTCTTTACTAGAAATAAGCTTATTTCAAGTGTGACTTTTACCTCTAAGGTTCTCACTGCTCTGCTCATTCCTAATTCTTTCAATTTGGGAAAAGGTCAAGTAAATGAGTATAAGTAATTTCCACCTTTCTTTAGTTTTAACAGTGGCAAAAACAACCCAAGGATTATAGCCTTGCTCTGGAGTATATCAATTAGCATAGCAGTTAATTGTGGTATCCAGTACTGACAAAAATTTGGTTCAGTGCAACAGCAACACCATGCGACATTGTCTCACACTCTGAGCATATTTATTTCTTTACAAATTACACATGTAGGCCTAGGAATGTCTCACCTTTTTAATTAGTATCTCATACCAGATGGGATGACTGAGAGTGAATGTTTAAAATTCATGTTAAAAAATTTTCTTCTGATGGAGCCTGCCATGATGTCTGGTTACATGTGCCCATCTCCAACCGCAGGTAGGCAAACCCTTCTCCATTGGGGACATAAGCCATCATTAGAGAAACAATTCACGTGACCTCGAGGCAACGGTCAGGACCCTCCCATGTCAGGTGCTTCCTGTGGATCCATTCGGGTTCAATGCGTGTTGCCCAACTACAGCAGAATGACTTCTCATTTCAGACCAACTCATTTGTACGTCCTTGCAAACAGCAGCTCTTCAGGCCCACGGCCATGAGCGCTGATTAAGGCAGATGAAGACAAAGCAAGACAAGCCATTTAGCAAATCTCATGCCAGGGCTGGAATTGAAGCGGGAAGTTGCCATCACCCTCTTCTTCCTCACTAGCCACAGCGTGACAAGGGGCAGCTCAGTGGCTGTTCTGTAGATTTCCCATCTGCCTCAGCTGTGGCAGGAAGGCTTTGAATCCGCTTGCAGCTATTATTATGTTTTGCACTTTTTCAAATTACACACTTGCCTTTGAATACTATATTTGCTTTAAATATTTGGAGAATGCAAATTTCTTTATTTACACATGCCTGAAAAAACTCCGACTCTGCTGTGCTCCCCGGGTAATTCAGTAATTCTCGCCAGCCTCCTTTCAGTTAATTACTGTGTAAGACTCTGTCTAGTGAAAAATGAATTCTGCCCGACTCCTCTCCTGAAAAACATGCAGCAGGCGGCAAGGAGGACTAATTCGTGCTGCAACAGAGCAGTGCACCGAACAAACACAGCATGAGAAACCAATCAATATTGTAATCACTAATGCAACCAATCAAATGAAACTCCCAAATCAATCAATACTGTATCTTCCCAGCTGACAACTGTGTAACAGAGGCTTTTATTACCTTTCCAAGATAAATCTCTTCCTCCGGAATGTGAGACATGATTTGCCAGTAAGTTCTGTAGTTGGGGCAAGATTTTTCCGGACGTTAGAAAGGATGCAGATGAAGGCAGTCATGCCTTTTTGCATTTGAAGGGATCTCTCTGTCTGCCTGCCCAGTCAAGGACATTGTTTATTTTTAACACTAATCCCTCCTGCTCTTGCATCACAAACCAAGCAACGGAAATCTTCACTTCTGGCACTTCAAGACCACAGATCACTCCATGATTGAACTGTATATCCCAAATTAAACACTTAATAGACCAGAAGCTCTTTAGCGCCATCCAACTGTGGTTTCGGTAACCAGTTTATGTAAATCACAGATACCAATGCGTTAACGTTAGCTTTAGATGACCATGCTCTATCTACGTACTTACTCCGGGAATGAAACCCATCTGTCTCAGCACTGTGCAATGATTAATAGATTTTTGTCCCATACTACCTCAATGATGCAGTGGGCTATTAGCCCCCTTTGACAGAACCAAGACACAGGGAGATTAGGGGTGCGCTCACGCAGACCGGCGCAGATAGATGCAAGCTCCTCTGCCCATACTGGCTGGATGTGGATCTGTTTCGGCCTGGAAGCCCAAAGGCTGCACTCTGCCGCTCTGTTTCCCTAAGCGCAGCACTGTGCTAATGGTTGCCAGACGGGAGCCGCCTCGCGTGCAGCCGGCTGGCATGCACAAGGGCACCCGTCTATCTGGAGCCAGTTGCGGAGACACGTCCGCAGGGACGTGCCCTGGGTGGCCCCATCTAGGGCATCCAACAAGCTGGTGACTGAGGGGGGAACTAAAGTCAGTAGCCAGTTCACCAGATCCTCACTTCTATTCTTCTGTCTGATAAGCTACAAATTAAGGACACTGACCTCAAGCCAATGCCTAAGGGAAGAAGAGCACAGTCATGTGAGCACAGTAAATTATGGGCATCTTTGCAGCAGGGGATCTTCTATTTCACTGCTTTTTAGAAGAAAAGCCCTTTGGCAGCTCCAGGAGCGTGCCACAGCTGTGAGAGCCTGTTATTATTGCCTACTTTAAGAGCATAGTAAGAAAAAACACAAAAGGAAGTTCTTCTCATTTAGAATGTTTCAGCTTTAGACTTATCAGCATGTAATTCCTTAAAACACAGCTGTGGGCGTCCAGCCAGGATTCTGGCACCTGCCCTGTAGATCTAACCTCACACCTGGCAGAGGTCTCGCTTCAGAACAACCAGTGGCAGATCGAGAGCACCAAGATGAACTGTGGAAAAAAAAGTTGTTATAGTATCTCTCATTAAGAAGGGAGGAAAGAGTCTCCTTTGAAAGAACCAATTGAAAGATTAGTTCTTTGATTAATTGATTTTCAGGTCATTAAGGACCTTTCTGGTCTTCTCACTCATTCCCCTGTGTGAAAAGTCAGGGGATTTTCTCAGAGACTGCCAGGGCTCTGCTGGAGATGACGAGGTGTCCGTGGGGACTGCCATCTGCCCAAATGCTGCCAGTCTCAAGATCAGAGCATAACTCTAGCGAGGGCCACACTTCACTGTCTGCAGTCATTTCATTTTCAGTCTGGCATCCCACTGTTTCCATCAGAAACGCTGACTGAGAAAAGACTGCACAGTGGACCCTTGAATCAGGATCTGGAACAGGCAGCAAGTTTTTTTAAAGCTTTTCCGTCAGCCTTTTAAACAGCATATCAAGTGCTGTGTTCCCCTCTGCCCCGAGACATTGTACCAAAGCTCCTTTTCCTTAGAAAGCCCTTCCGCACCTCTGATGTGCATTTTATAGAGAGAATCCTAAAATGAAGATGACAGTCCTATGCACCACTCTATTTCTTAGCATTTTTTCTCTCTTCTTTAACTTTCCACTCCAGCAAGTGAAGTTTAACAGAATCAATTTCCCTATATGCTCAGTAAAATCCTCAGTGGGAGCCACTGCTCTGTACGCTTCTTTCAGTTATTTATTGCCTGCCTCCTGCATACTGCATATGTTAAAAGACATACTGCCAGCTTAGAAAACAATTAATCCTATTATTGCTTGGAGCATGGATGCTGCAGTAGCATTAATAGCTCTAAGGTGAACCATGCAGAAGGACTGAGTTCAAATCGAGAGGATTGTTCCAGGACATGGCAATGCTACACCCTAAGCACAGCACACAGCAACCTTTTCTGTCTGCTTTAACTACATTGTCAAGATCCTGGAAGTGGCTCCCAGCCCCACCAGTAGAATCTGGAGGCATTTTGCAGTTTATCAAGTTTATCAGGAAACTGCTGCAGATACCTTAAATTCCAAAAGTTGGGGTATTTCCCTGGAACATGACAGATTTGGGTCCCACTCACCCGCTAGACCATCAGCATCATCTCTCTGGCTGCGCCTAGAAGCCTCGTGCACCCGTTTCCTGGCAAAGCCCTCACTGAACCAAGCACACTCCTGCACTCCATTTTCATTCTGACAAATCTGCAGTTGTCAACAACAACATTTGCTCCCAAACTCAGCCAGCTCTCATCCAGACATCTCTCAGTTCCACTGACCTGTTACAGAAAAAGGCTGTTCTGTACTTGGAGATGAAGCCAGGTCTCGGTGTGTCAGCTCAGATGACCTAGTTCCATCTGAGCTTGCCCTAACCAAGGATGTTGATGCTGCCAGAGCCACAGTCTTTCAGAGGAGGTAAAACAAGATCTCAACCCCTGTGGCCAGAAGAGATCCCCAAACACTTTGTACTTAGGCAGTAACATTAATGGCATGCCCTGGCTAAGCTCCATTCTACTGTCAAAAATCTGGCCACTCACCAACCACACAGCAGAGAAGGCACCTGCAACCGAAAAGTCAGCTTGCTTTGAAATAAAGCATGTGTACAAAGCACAAGAGCTATCAAGCTAGGAGGAAGGGAAGCTATTGTACAGCAATATCCACTACAATCAGCAGTAGACTCAGGGCAGCTGTGAGAGACACCTGGTTATTTAACCAGCAGTGTCAGCAAGTGACATTCCTGCCCCAGTGAAAAAGACACATCTCAGTGTGTTTGGGGGATGTGTTAGGCACAAAGACCCGGTTCTTGCTTGCCTAGTGTACTGTGCTGTCAAGTTTGCCGAGATGATTGGACTGTCACCATTTTTAGCTCAGTCTGGGTAAATCTGCAGGTTAAATTGATTCGTCCCTCTTTGCCTTCCTTTCTACATCTATAAAATGGGGACAGCATCAGCAGCCTTTCCCTCTGGCAAAGTATTTCAAGATTATGAAAAGTATCGTACAAGAACTCAGGTTTATTACACAGTTACCATGTGCAGTTATGTTATGCCACCTTTTTAATTCCAAATGAAGACATGGGTGCTGTGAAAAGTTTCAAGATTTGCATTTTTGTGCCGAATTAAGACAAAAATATATCAAAGTGTTGGAATTACCCTTCCTCCTCAGACTCCACAGCACAGACTTTGCCTATGGACTCCTGTAATGCACAGAGACAAGTCCCTCAGGCAGTCACGGGAACAATAACCCAGGTGGGTGAAGGGATGACCATGGGGCCTCCAGCTACAACATCTGTAGGACCCCATGATGGCTCACGGCATGACTGATAGCAAATACAGAACGTCTCTGTCAAATTTTCCCAATTTAAAATAAAACCAACTCGAACTTTCCCAGCAGAAACCTCTGATCTGCTCCTCAGTCCTCTTTCCAGTGAGGAACCGGTATATAGGATAGTTTTCACCTGCTCTGCTCCAGGGCTTTTATAGTCCCTGCACACTGCTGGACATCAAAATCTCACATACTTGTCTTACTGTGACCCTCTGCCTTCCCCTAACCTCAGAGCCCAGATCATCTCCTCTATTTCTCTCCTGCTTGTTGGGGCAGTGATTACTCCTCCTAGGATTTTATGGTGTCAGGCAGATGAACCCTTCAGCCCAGGTACTTAGCATGCTGACAAGGGCCTTATATCTGAGCGCTCACTGCTGATCTGCTGCTCTTGCAGGTCAACTTCTGCTTGTGCTCTTCTCTCAGACGCTGGTTATGCATGGCAGGCAGGGCTGCAGGCTGCAGCTCTATGTGCAGCTGGGCCAGCTGAGAGAGACTGAGACACCGTTGTAAATACCTTTGCTCTCAGGTAATAAGTTTGCCACTGCCAACAGTTTTACCCTAGGATCAAGAAAACCCAAATTAAAACCCAATGAAACCCAAAACCCTTTTTCTTTTGCAGGAGAAGTCAGTCATTCTGCGCAGAATGACCAACACGTCCCTGACAGAGATCAGTGGGCTGTGGGTTCATAGCTAAAGTACTGCCCCATCTTCTGAATGTTGCTCTCATATCTGAATTACTTAAAATCTTCTGGATGGGCTAGTACCTCTCCCTGCCCTGTCACCACCCCCCCTGCTCTGGGCAGAATCCCTGCAAACATTCCCTCTGCCAGTCTTCCCCATCTCTCTCTCTCTCTCCCCCTATCCCTCCAACCTACCTCATACTATTTTTGCAGTGTTTGTACACAGCTTTTGCCCTCGCCCCCAGCTCTCAGACACTTTGAGGCTGGGAACATAGCCGATCCCAACAGAGACAGTCCAGCCCCCTCTAGCCCGAGGCAGCCTCGTGCCCTGCCCCTGGCCCAGGGGCACGCAGCTTCACATTCGCAGCTCAGTCCCCAGGGGAAATGTTTTCAGTGTTTTCAGCCCTAAAAGCCGACGCTGTCTAAACACCAGCAGCCATAAGGCAGTGAAACAGAAATCTAAAAATTATGAAAGGGCTTGGTAACACAATTCTTTACCCTGAAGTCCTCCAAAACCGCAATTCACTGCTTGAAATATAGATAGAAGTAATTTCAGAGCAAATCTGGCCATTGCTAACAGAAAGGGAAAAGCAGCCTCTCTCTCCGGCTTTAGCTCCAGCTCCCAGTGATTACAAGAAACGAAGGAGAGAAATAGATGATGTAAGAAGGGAAGGGAAGGTCCCCCACCTGGGCACACTGGTGCTCAAATTCTGTTTCAGTTTTAGGCTTCAGTTCAGGGCAGCTGTGACTCTATTTGGCTCCCTTTAATAACAGATAATATTTACAGGAGTCTCATGTAAATTCAGTTTGTTTACAAGCAAATTCTATACAACAGCTTCGATTCTCAATGAGAAGATCGTTAAAGTCAACACGAGTTTTTCTGTGGGTTTCCGATCCCATTCCCTAATCCCAAACAGAAACAATCTGTCCAAGCCAATTTAAATAAAGCAGCTACCAGAACATTTTCAGGACAGCTTTACCTGTGAATTTCTATTGCCTGCTTCTCTGCTCTGCAGCCAGAACATCAAGCGTGAAAGCACGGTCTCCCTCCGTAAGGGACTGCTGTAGAAACACTACAGCCAATTAACATTGCACCACTACTTTAGCAGCAGCAGGACCAACCTCTAAAATAAGCCCCCAAAGTCAGTGGATCAAATTCAGCATCTGAGACAGGGAGAGTCAACACCATCAAGGCCAACAGACTGGCGCTCGCTGCTCGGGAGGTTTGCACGTGGCCACGTGTTATCACATCCACAACCCCAAGCGGCCTGCCGTCCCCGCTTTCCCTGCAATGCCGATTCTCCACCCACAAGTCACGTGGGTCACATACTGAGGAATTTCTTCCATTTATAACTGAATCGTTATTAGCTCTGTTACAGGGACTCCTGCTACCCTGCGAAATGGGTCTAAGCCTGGCATCAAGCTCCCACTGATGGTTTTCTGGGTGGGTTACAGAAAAACACTACTAATATTCTGCGCAACTTTCAAAGCATTATTAAAGCAGCATTTTTTATATTATTACCAAGGTCTAATACTGTTCTGAATTTGCAGTTCTGGAGTTCATTTTAAAGCATTTGATTATACTTTGAGAAGAAATAGTCTTACAGTACAAGTCATTTTCTCAAGTACACTTGAAGAAAGGATAGTCTATGGCTCAGTAAATACAACAGTCTGAAAAGTTATGAGCTATCAGACTAAGCTGAATTGACTTACTGATATTACCTGCAATGAATGAGTTTTAGATAGCCTCTCATAAATAGAAGACTACAGAGCCTACAATTTTATGGATGTCTTGTACTTATCAATATATATGAGAAATGATGCTGTCAGGCTTTCGAGGGGATACTATGTGAACCACACCACTGTCAATTTAATTTTTTATGATTAAATATTTGGTGCTGTTAAAGGTTATTTAACATTTAATATAGCTGCTCTTCTACATAGCTGATAACTGTCATCTTTACATAATACTGTAGCTGAAAATGGATGGGGAAGGCATATTTTTTAGAAGGTTCCTATTTTTTTTTTCAATTTACTGTTAGATTTGTTCCAGTAATAGAATAATATTAGGTAGTTTAAAAGGCTTTCAATATTCAGATTTCAAAAATTTAGATTTAATGCCAGCTTCAGCTGAACTCAACATTTGCTATTGAGGCTGCTGTAGTTTCCTTTGCAGCAGAAAAATCTCTCCCAGGTCGTACTGTGGGATGGCAGCTCATTGTGCAGGGGGAATCCTTGGGGCTCATATTTAATCCAACCAGGTTTTATATTTTTAAAAGAGACATCATCAACTTAAATTTCACATTCCTGTTCGATCATTATTTTATTCTTGTCCCTGTTAAGGCTGCTGTAGCTGAAAGACATGAAAGGCAAAACTATTTTTGTGTGTTTTGCAGGAAGTACGCTTTGTGCAATGCCAGAAAGCTGTCTAGGCAGGCACAGGTTCCCCCCTGCAGCCATTCTGCAAATATTTACAGAGTTGAGAATAAAACACAAATGGATCTACCCAGGTAGATCCTATCTGCCTAAGCAGGTCTTAGCTCTTAATGACACTGCTCACGTGTGTAAAGGCAGGCACATGGACACACATTTCCTAAGCTCTTGTATACAACAACGTACGAAAGAAAAAAATGCACAGGAGGAAGACGCCATTTGTTAAAGCCAAATAAATTATCAGTAAACTGCAGAGAATAAATGTAAAGATCTAGTGCATGTTTCACTCTCAATTGTTCTTCCTCACTTAACAATTGAGCAAGTTCACTGCATTTCCTAACCAAAGCCCAAAGCTATTTTTTGTTTTCTGTGCATGCACACATCAGAAAGATGGAGCTTTTAAAACATCTAAAGGCAGAAAAATAATGTTTCTGTAATTAAAAATAAAGCCAAAACATACAAACAGAAACAGCTACACACCTAAAGTGTCTGTAGAATCAGGTCAATTTTGGTTTTTATCCCTATTACATTTTCTGTCAAGTGGATCCCTCTGTGGAACTGAGACTTCGTATTTACTTCAGTAGCACTTACTATGGCACATTTACCATAGTAAGAAATCTTGTTATTGCTTTTCAGTGACTGAATTATTTTCTTGTGCAATAAAACTCTTTATGCGGGCTTGCCTTAGTGAAGTATTGATGTAAAAATGCTAGCCTTCTCAATCTCCGAAAGCTATCATTCGATTTTGCTACAGTCTAAGGTCTTTGAATGTACTGTCCTACGTTCTGTGGCTAAGGTCCCATCAGCCGGCTTCTAAGCTTCATCAGCGCATCCCAAATGCAGGTATAAATCATTGCTTTGCAGCCTGCAGTACCTTTCCTGTAACAATGCTCATTTATTGTGATGACAGTCCCTCAGAAACAGAGAAATGAGAAGCAGAAGTATCACTTATCAGCAGCATAAAAAAAGTGCACAGGCCTCTTGTTTCAGGAAAATGCATGGATAACAAAATATCAAGGCATCGATGGTCCAGTGCAGAAAGCATCAGTTATGCCTGTAAAAACAAGGACAGCGCTACCAGCCTGCTGGCCAAATGAACACGTCTTCCATGTGGGTGCAAGCACAGCCAGGGTGGATGTACTTGGATGGAGCTGCTGCACGATCCTTTTTGCCCAGGCGAAGTCAACTGCTGTGAGCAGCTGGAGGTAACCTGCCTTTGAGATGAACAACTCAGAGGTCTTGTTTCTGGCTCTCTGCAGACTCCAGTAGATGTTAACTGTACTGGTTTAATGCGCTGGTTTCATGTACACTTTTAAGCTTTACTCCACAGCTATGAGAATTAACAATTTAAATTTAAAAAATTAAGCTAAGACGATGCTGCGAACACACATGCGTAAGATGGGGCCCGCAGTGCCGTCTTTTGACACTGCCATTTCACAGACCTGGGAGAGCTCAAGCTCTTGTTAAAATTACTTATGACTCCTTCTGTACCAAAAGCCTTGAGCAGAGACCAATACTTTATCCACTCGGAACTGTAATGTCCATATTAACTGCTTCAGATTTAACTCTGGAGTCAAACTCTCTCTGAATCTAGAAGTGGTTGAACGAAGGGTTTGGGGAACCTTTTTCAACTGTAACTTCTAGTATGCTTGCTGCTCTCTATCACTGCAGTTGGCGAAATTCAGATACTAAAAGAAATAGACATGGTTCCAGATATTTAAATTAAGCCTCTACCCAAACCTGTAAAATAAATAGAGCAGAAATACAGATTTCCATATAAAAAACACTGAGAAATTTTCGGCGAAAATTCCAGTTACTTGAAAGGCCTCTTCTATCTCTTCACAGCAGAGGTAGGAAGGGCAGAAAATTATGACACAGTAATTATTATGATGGATGTTGAGCCAGTCCTTTATATTAGATACACTGCTTGTGCAGGAACCAGCACTACAGATTGCATACTTCACTAAGCAGGACACTCGAGATTATAATGGGCTATATAGATTAACAACATTAGGTTAAAGCAGGATAATTCTTCTTCTTTCTCATTTCTATTCCCTTCCCATGGACCAGCTTCTGCTTTACATTTCTGTGCTTCTTGCTTCCAAGCTTTAATCTGCACATCAAGCAAACTCTTTCCATTTCAGTTGGTGCAAATCTGGAGTAACTTGATGGAAATCTCTAAAATTGCACCGGTGCAAAATTCAAGTATGAGTAAAGAATCAGACCTGTCTGTTACTAATTAAAGGTGATGCTATGTTTGCCTTTGCTGTCTCATCCTAACAGCAGTGTGCGCTGAAGATTCATCTTACTCTAAACCAGCATAAGACTTGAAGAGTAAAGCCTGTCTCTGCACAGTGTAAATAATCCGCCTGCTGTTTTAAAAGGGGCTATTTATAATTTTAGCAATTATTTCAGCATCTGTGTGAGATTGAAGCAGTGCAATACTTTGTACATAGGCAGAGGCTGAACAATGTTCAACGTTCATCCCTCTCAGATTTGGTTTGCTACCAAGAAAAACCCAAATTGTATTTCAGCAATTATCTTCCCAAATGCACCTTCACTCCTGATGTTCAACTTGAATCAGCCAGATACCTCTTCAAGTTCAGACTCAGATCTTTGTCCCTTCATCACTGGCCTCAGCTCATCTCCCGTGCCCCCTCCTGCTTTCAGCTAGCTAACCCCAAGGGTTGTAGCCGTCCAGAGCTGAGCACAGACTAACTGCACACACATTTACCTAGCTCCTTCAGCAAGTTTCTTGAGCATTTTCTCTTTGGCTACCCAAGCAGTTGCATTTGAAGTATTCTCCAAGCTAGCTAACAAGGTTAAGACAACTTAGCCTGCAAGATCACAGTCACACCAGGGACAACAAAGGAGACGTAGCTTTTGCTACTTTGGCCAAAATTAACTTCCTTCCCAGGTAACTCAGCATTCAGGTAATAAACTTTACTCAGGGTCTAGGTATCACAGGTGCTGGGCAAGCACAGCTTCCATCTGACTTCTGTTAGTGACACAGGTCAGCACTGCCCTGTGTTTTCATAAGATAATATAGCACATGATGTTTTGCAGTGCTTTTAAGCTATACGTTGCAGCTGCTCCCTGCCATGACCAGCTGCCTCTCCACCACATAACCAAGACATAGAAGTCATCATCACATCACAGATTCATATCCAGTTACCCGACAGGAGAGCACAGGGAAGACAGCTCACGTGACAGCAAGCTGCCTGCATGCCTCAGCGATTGAACACGCAGCCCTCCAGCCTCCATCCCCAGCTCATACCGGGCAGAGAGAATGTGGAAAGCCAGGGTATGGTGACCTGTCGCAGAGGGGCAGTCAAGCGCCCTCCTTCTGCCCCTTTTCTCCAGCAGCCTCACGGGGTCCTGTCCACAGGACACCAAGGGTCCCTCGCTCGGGCACGCTGGAATCCCGGGAGCACGGCCAGCGGTGTTGCATCTCCCCTGCTTGCTCTAAGCTGATCCTAGAGATCAGTTTTGGCATGTGTTAGGGACTCCTTCCAGCACACTGAAGTACTGGATTCCAGTACGGCTCAGGAAGAGAGCTGCTAAAAGTTTAATGTTAGCTGCAGCAGAGAAACATTGTAAGCATTTCCTGTAATTGGTCCTCATTAAAAATTTATTTCATGTGAAAAAGCAAGGGAAATACCACACTGTACTTCTCTGCCTTCGTGGCTCTGGGGTGCTGGTAAGGCCCGAGATGAAAAAATAACAGGGAAGGAGTTATCTTTGCAGCACTTTTCGTCTAAACCAGCCCTGAGGGCAGACGAGCCTGTGCCCCCAGCATGGGCACGCTCTGGCCCTCAGCCAGGGCTGCGGCGGGAGGCAGAGAAGAGGTGCTGGGGGCTGCACCGCTGGCTGTGCCACGCTCCAAGGGCAGCCGGCAGGTCCTCCGTCTCGTTCCTGTGCGCGGCCCAAGCGCCTCCGCTGATCTGAAGCAACACAGAAACAATCACCAAACGTCACAGAAGGGGAAAAGTGAAGCACGAGCATAAAGAAAGGAACTCTGTGACTTAGGTGACAGAGACAGAAAGGACTGGAGACTATTTGTGCTCTGCGTTATCTGTCTTTAGGACTGAAGATAACAGAGTTGATAATACAGAAGCGGACTTACTGTGAATTTATGAATTGGTAAGTCACTTTTTTACAACAGCCCACAGTAAATCAGTTTGTTCCTATGTTTCTGGAACTTGTTATGCATTCCCTACCTGCCATCTGGCTTTATCGCAGTTTGCTTCTTATTTGCCAGACACAGAATTCAAGATTTCTCCTAAATCAACTTAGTTAAATTCTGCTGTTTTCAGTCCTCTTGATTCTGGGAAAAGGGAGGAAAAAGTAGCTTATTCTTTCAAGACTTAAATCACCTAGTTGCAATTTCTGCAAAGTTTGGTTAGTCATTTTCTTACACTGAAAACAGGTGAGCATCACTGTATCTCTGGTTAGGAGAGCAGCAGATTCAGTGGAAAATGCATGGGCCTAACATACAGGAAGGCATGGTCCAGCTCCTGGCTCTACTGTTAATTTTTCTGGCAAAGGCACAGGATCTCCCTTGCCTCAGATCCCATCCATCATACAGAGAAGATATTTTTCCATGTTCAGCCATGCGGTTATTTCAGCCATTGTCAACCCCGGGAAAGTATTAGCTCTTTAGAACAGGACTTCCTACTAGTGTGAATATATATACTGTGTCTTTGATCCTGTTCAGCTCGGTGCCTCTCAGTGCCATAAAACACAGATTTTAATATCCCTTTCATCTGAGGATCTACCAGTCTAGAGCTGGTATTAACTGTTATTCTTCTGTACATTTGTTTTGCAGGACTTCCCCATGGTATTTTCACCATAATGGAGGACATTTTTCTTCCTTACAGAGGTTTATGTTTTATCCCTTTTCTGTCTTTTAAGCATTTTCAGTATCACCCATATTTCTGTAGGAAAAAAAAATCCACAGTAGCTACCTATCATTTTTAGTAAAGAGTTTATTATTGTGATGTTTTCTACATTCCCTCACTACGAGTGCCTGTCACTTTCTCTTATTATGTACATAAGAAAATAATTTGTCCTGTCAAAAGTTCTGTTGCTCTTTAATAAGGAGTAATTAGGTATGGAAATAAACAATCTCTCTATTTTCCTCCAGACACACAGATTGATTGGCTTATACTTCAGCTATATGTACTAGATTGTCGTCTGCATGTGTGCAAATGAGCAGGTGTACATGCAACAGCCAGACAAAGATGGAAATTACTCAGAGAAACACAGCTTAGAGAAATCAGGTTTGCATTTAGCTTGAGTTCTGTCCTGAGGCCGAGTAAATGTAACCAGAGCGAGACCAAGGTGGCTAGAAGTGACTCACAATGTTGGGCACTCAACCTGAGACTATCCCAAAGGCTTTACTTTTCACAACCACTGTAAAAAAGAGCTATTTAAGATCCCACAGTTTTGGCATTCCAACCCTGATCTATCCAAACTTCTGCCTACCACCAGATTATGAAGTGTGTGAGGAACACCATCATAAATACCAGAACAAGTATCTACACCTTGCAGATATAAAGCCTTCCCATGAAAGGAGAGAACCATCCAGCTGATTAGGCCTGACAGAGGAGTCTTAGGGGTTTTTTTTTCTCCAAAATTACTTCAGTTCTGGTATCTCATAAAGAAATTCAAGAATAAAATTTTCCTAATAAATACAAATAGGCTATTTTATAAGATTATATTATGCATGTCATATTCAGATTTATTATTGACACATAACAAAACAATTTAAAATTCTAATTCTCCTCTCAAATTTCTAAAATTATATTTTAATCTACACTTCATAGGAAGTTTTAGAATTTTTTTTGTTGTTCCAAACTGGAGGAGTCATATTGAAATTAATACATTTTCTAAAGAATAAATTTACAAGGTCAATTCATAGCCACTTCCTATATAGCAATCCAATACAGCCACAGTTCAGTGTTCCCTGGCATAATATGTCAAAGAAAATGCTCTGGGTTTTAAAGATCATTGTATTCAAGCTATTTTTTCCCCTCAGAGGTTATTAAACCTTCAGGCATTATTAAGTCTCTTACAATGACCCTTCTGCTGTTGGATGACGAGGCATCCCATAAGGAACTGTAATACAGAGGATGAGTAGTCATATTCTTTTACTGCAGGTCAAGAATATTCAAGAGATTTGGTAATTTAAGCTGCTGAAGAAGGGAACAATTAACTGGCCTGAGGAATCTTGTGCAGCCGCAGAAAAAGGCCTTTTCTTGTCGGATTTCTCGGTTTTCATCACTACTTGCTGCAGGGATTAGGGTAAGCTCTTTCATTTAGAAGTAGAGTTGCTCAGGAAAAGAGGAGCTTTCTCTCCTTTTCTTAGATAAATACCTTAGCTTTGTATGTTTTCAAACAGAATTTTAAAGAAAACACTATCCCTAACACCTCCTCCATTTCTCCATGCAAGAATAGTCAGTACATGCTTGGCTCTTCCCTTCAGCCATGCTTTAAATGTTCCCTTGTGTTTTGTGAAAGGTTAATGGTATATAAACATTATACATTTTATATACATACATATACATATAGGTAATAAAATACCTCTTATAGTTGGCCATGCGTGCATCAGGAGAGTCCTGGAGAACAGGACATTGGACATTGGTAACACGAAAAGGGGCAGGAGGGAAACCCAGGTGGCAAATCTGCAGGAAGGTAGGAAGCCGGAGGCCAGGATCTCCACAGCAGCAGCCCCAGAAAAGCTGCTTGTCCCACATGCGGGACCAGAGAGGGCAAAGCTCCAACATGTAGTTGAGAAAATATTTACAGTGAAAATATTTACTGTATCGAGTAACAAAGGAGGAACCACAGTAATGTTCTTGATCCTGTAACTGAAACAGTTGCAGTGACGTGATAAGGAAGACTAGATCTGCAATAATGCTTAACTGTAAAAAAGGAGCTACCTAAAAATTATTACTAATAGGAAATTAAGAAGCTGCAGCTAAAAGGGCAGGATTTTTAGAGGTTGCATAGAAATGCCATAGTAGATGTTCAGAAGAAACATACACCCCCTATCCTTTTAAAGGGATCAAAGAAAAGTTGATACGGTTTAACAGAGGCCAAAAAAACCCTATAAAGCAAAAGGACATCCTTATTTAAAAGTAGAAATCAGGTACAAAGGTTCAAACAGGTAACACAGAAGAGTTGAAACTCTCGGCACATTACATAGGAAGCTGTAGGAAAGTAGGCCAAAAAAAAAGGATTTCTGCCTATCAACATGCTAAAATCATGAAAAGTAAATAGCAAAAACTTTTCCAAACCACAACCCAAAAAGAAAGCATACCAAAGAGTCGGCAGGGCTGATAAGAGACTGAGCTATTAAAGAAAGGCTGAAGGAAGATAAAATCATTGCAAAAATCAAAACAAGAACAACAACAACAACAACAAACCCCAATCCCAACCCTAACTGCATTCTTTGTATCAGTTTTCATGATGGAAGAGATCAATGATGTTCAGATATCAGAGAGCTTTTTGTTGTGCTTTTTTCTTTTTTATTCAGGATATATGTCTGAGGAATTGTGCCAAGCTGAAATGTCACTAAGAAAAGCTTGAGAATAAATGAATAAAATTACTGGTAACAAGTTACTAGCACCACGATAGTATTAGATATGAAATTGCCCAAGTACTTACTGTGGCACGCCACAGTGACACCCTATCACTTCAATTCATCTCAATATTAAAGAGAGAAAAATGAAAAAATGATTTTAAAAAGGCTTTACCGAAGGCTGAAGGAACTACGTTCAGTAAATCTGACTGACTGGCTGAAACTACAACAAAGAACAGAATTAGCAGACACTTAACGAAATGTGATACTATGAGAAAGAGCCAACGTGGCTATCGTAGAAGAAATCTTGCCTCACAAATATACTGGAGTTCTTCGAAGAAGTCAGTAATTTTGTGAACAGGAATGACCTGTTTCCAAAATATTTTCAAATTTCCAAAAAGCCTTGGGTCATGTCCCTCACCAAAAGCTCTTAAAGTTAAGTGAAGCTGTCCTGGGATAACATCCCATGCGTTTCTGAGCCCAGTAACAGGCTCAGAAGTAGCAAACGGTAGGAAAGAGCGATCGGTCCCACAGGACTTGTGCAGCACGTTCACAGGTAACACAGAGACCGATGTGAATTCTGAGTAACAAACTTCACTGAATATACAAAATTGTTTCAGGTACTCAAAACTAAAATTGGATGTGAAGTATTTTACACATGGCACAACGGGGTGGTAAAATGGCAGATAAAACTCAATGGCAATAAATGTAAAGTCATGTACAGAGGAAAGATAGCTATATATACATACTGATTGTCTCCAAATTAAATACAACCATTTAAGAAAGATCTTGGAGTCACTGTGAAAAGCTCTCCAGAAATACTCTCTTTCTTTCATACTGATCAAAAAGTAAATACAACGCTAGGGCCTATTAGGAACAGGATAGTGATTTAAAAAATACAAAACAGAAACAGCTTTTTGTCACTAGATAAATCTAGGTCACCTCTGCAGACAACTCCAGGTCCCTCTCCAGAGAAGGCAAAGAAAAGCGTAAGTAGGGTGATCAAATGTATGGGGGAAAAAAACCCAAGGGTATGGGAAAAAAATTTCTCAAACTGTTTCTCAAAATACAAGCTATGGGGGACAAAAATTAAAATACCAGACAACCAGAATGAAATAAGCAAAGGAAAATCCTTTTTACGAAAGACAGATCATAAAACTCCTTGCCACAGGATGTTGTGAGCATTAGCACTCTGTACAGGTTCCAGGAAAGACCGGACAAGTTCATGGAAGAAAGATATTACACGTGATTATGTGAACATAACATCCAACTTAAAAAATTCCCTAAGCCACAACTGTTGGAAGGCATATGAAGGCATATGGGGAGAAATTTCACCCTTTAATTGCTCTCTTTTTCTGCTCTTTTATTAAATGTCTGCTACTGACCACTGCCGAAACCAGGATGTGAGGCTGAATGGACTTGGATTTCATTGAGGAAAGCTGTTAGTATGATAACAGGAAATGTTATCTTCACAGCAAGTGGCCTTAATATTAAGTAGTAGTTCTTTAAATGCAGTTTCCATTTTTACAGAAAGTATTACTATTCTGAAATGTCTTCTCATTGCCATTCAGTTTGGAAAAAAAGGCCAGAACATTAAAATTTAATTTGTGAAAATTTCCACATTTTACCAAAAAAAAGAATTTGAAATATTTTTCCAGAGAAACCTTATATACAGGAGGAAAGAGTTATATTTAAGATAGCCTTTTTCAGCAAAGAAAACTTTTTGATAAAAAAAAAAACCCATCCAGCCTCACTAAAGAAGTCACCAGGTACATTTTGGCATTGTTGCTGTGGTAATTCAACTCAACCAGCTTTCCATGAGGTATGTAGGTTCATCACTCGGTCACACGCTAGCAGAAAACAGGGAAAACAATCTCTCAAGATACAATGCACACCACAGTTTTTACTTTCAAAATGAACCAGTTCTTACTTTCATGTCGTCAAAATTAAGCTCCAGGCATAACCTCAGTGAGAGCCATCCATCGACACTGAACCGCAGCAATTGGCTTCTTCAGCTACGTAACAGAGCATTCGTCAGCTACCTCTTTTCTCTAAAGAAATCATAGCTGCTGTTTACAGCCTCTTTCAGTCTCAACCCAAGCTCTGTTTTGCACCATTTTATCACTGGTCTTGTTTATGAAATGTAGTCAGGTTTCATGGCTCAGGTTTGGGTTTTTTCCTCCACTTTGCACAAAGCACTTCCAGAATAATTCTCTCTTACTCAACCAGAGAGTCAAATAAGAGATAGCAAGGTCCACTGAGCCCCTAAGGACCAGGATCGATGTTGTCGGGGCAGAAGAGGGGCAGCGCACTGTTGCTGGAAATGCTCTGAATCCTGAAAATCTCTAAGGAAAGTGAGCAAACTGCCTAGTGAATCCAAGATATGCAAACATGACTCATCAGTCCTGAGATGCATATCACAGCCTTTCTGACAGCACTGGAATTTAAGTGGTTTTTTTGGGTGCCCGGGGTCAAGTTATTAAAGAGAATCACACCAGAAATTGCATTTCAAAAGGTATGCTTCATGGCTGACTCCCTTGCTATGGTTTGTACACCATAAAAAGATATTTTTCCTTGAAAACATCCTTTTAATAACTCCCCAGAAGTTAAGAGACATGAGGAGCAGCAGTCTAGGCCAATGGTTTTCTGCTGCTCTCTCTTTCTAGATGTAAAGGCAGAAGCACAATTCTTCCTCATTTTCATTTTCAAGGTTTTCAAACTATGCAAGTTGTACTATTACTAACATTACAAAAACTTGCTGAAATGCTCCTAACTTGAATGGCAAAAACACTGAGTGGATGCTGGAGTTTTCACTCACTGTGAATTAAATTTCTCTCTATCTTTTACTTTAATAAAGAATTATTTCTTATCATATACTTTCAACTCCATGTAAAATTGTTACAGGTATGTACATCATGAACAGTCTGAAAACCATATAAACACAAAGTCTGTGCAATCATGTTTGCCCAGACCTTGGTATATTAATCTAATTTATTATTTAGCCTCAGTCAGTTTCATTTCAGAATGGAAAGAAATCAACTATTGCACTGAGAGTGCAAAGACTTCTACCTTGCTCCTGAACCTTTCTGGTGAAGTAGCCAAGCCTGGGACCTTGAGAAGCCCCCCGTGCTGGAAGGCGGTGTGACATCCGAAATCCTCTGCTGGTCTTACATCTCTCAGCTCTGCACAGCTCAGTTCCTGAGATCCCCACCCAATTTCCTCTTCCTTTTTAAAGTCTTTGAGGTTACTTTCCACAGACATTTAACAGGGCTTTACCCTTGGTACAGCCTTCGAGAGTTCCCCTCCTCCAGTAAGCCCACCCCTGCCTCACCTCCACTGCTCTCTTGGGCTCTGTCATTATCAGGTGTAAGCCATGGTAGTGGGCAAAAGCAAAATCTGCTCTTGAATAGCAGCTGTGGAAACCAGCTCTCTTCCATGCATCAGGCTAACCAGGTTTTTTTCCTTCCTTCCTAGGACCACAAGGTGCACCTCTTGATGCAGCAGTCCTGACATTCAGCCCATGCTGTCTGTATTGAAGTGATCAATGAAAAACATGTTAGGGAGATGGAGGGGACTTGTCTTGCTCAAACTGAAATACTTGTTGGGGGATTTCTGCTAAATTCATTTTGGATTGATCTGAAACATTTCATCTGACCCAAAAGACTCCACTTTATAGATTATTTAACTTTTTTGCTTTGTTTTGTTTAACCTTCAAATTCAGGTCACTTTTTTCCCCATGAAAAATGCTACTTTGAAACAAAAAGTTGGAAAGTTTTGGTTGATACAAAGTTGCTGTGGAGCACTGAAGAATTCCCAACCTGAAACATTTCATTTGCACAATGTGGGGAAAACAGTGCATGGGGATGACTGCACAGCGGTGGGACTGCTGTCACATCACAGGACTGAGAACCCATTTCAGGCCATGAAGTGCAAATGGGAAAAGAAGGGGCATCAGCTACCTAAGCAAAAGTGTTTCGATGTTTTCTAAATTTATGTCCCTTTTTCAGTACAAATCACTGCCAGAATGCAATCAGAATTTGTTAATAGCATGTCTCCCCCCAAACTCTCACTTCTTAACATTTTAGCATACACTGTCTTTGCCAAAATATCACCCAGGTGTTTCCAAGCCTTTTGACCACATTAACAAAAGGCAGAAACAGTGTGACACATCTGAAACGAGTCTCAGACTCCACAACGCTGCATCTCAGTGACCACCCACTCCTCCCCAGCCACTTTGCTTTGTAACCCCATCTGCTCCCTGGGTGGGCACAGCCCTCCCGGGGCTGTCTGCCGGCATCTTCCCGGGCACACCTCCCTGCTAAACTAGTCCGAGGACTCATGCGACTACACATGACAGTTCGCTGAAGTGAGACACATATTTCCATCCACAAGACCTTTTGCAAGCTGCAATGACCTGGAGTACTTCATTAGTATAATCCCAAACTTTTATAGCCTTCATTTTGCATCCAGTCATGCCACCACAATTACAAATCCCATCAGACACAGCAGCAGATGCTGACAGACCTAGCAGCAACTGACCCCATGTAGTACATTCGTAAAATTAGAAAATTTTAAGTATTGCAGGATAAGGCATCCCTTTCTCCAGTCAAAAAACTCTGTTCTTAATTTTCTAGTAGAAAATCACATTTTGTGGCAATCACACGGGTTTAAATGCCTCAGTTTCTACTCATTTATATCCAGACAGCTGTGAATCGAGGAGATAGAGCCAGTTTATCCCCCAGTCTCTGCATCCATTTTTGTTAAGTAATTTTGGCCAAGAAAAGAATCTAGTTTTACATGTTTATATTTTTGCTACTCTCAGCTGTGCCCCCTCTTTTCAATATGATTTACAAGGGACGGCCCTGCAGAAAGTGCTTTTACACAATGTACTTATAAATTATGAAAAAACAGATTTACAATCTAATCTCTTCTTGTGCGGTGATGTATATTAAATATACTCTGTTAGCATCAGAAATCACTGTAAATTTAATGTATGCCTAAGAAACTACAGCCCATATTATCATCATTAAAAATGATATGCTTAACACTCACTTTTTCCTCCATTCTGCTATTTAAATGAGGTAGGGATAGTCTTATTGGAATAAAATACAATTTTCCTAGCATGCTCTTCATTAGTTCAAAGCAGCTACAGTCCATTTGAAAAATGAGTTAATGGTTGATTTTTCTGACTAGTGTCTATTCTTTAGTCATTAACTAGCAAAATGTTTACTTCTATGAAAGTATCTGTTTCCTGGGGATTATTAATCATAGTTTATTGAGAAGCAATCAGTTAGTTATATAGCTTAGTTTCCCACCCCCTTTAGAAAATTAAAATGCTGAGATATTCATTTTTGCAATGAATATCTATAAAGTAATTACCATATTTACTTTTCATTTATGGGGGAATAATCTGTTTTAATTAAGCCTAACTGAAGAACTTTTATCAGATGTAATTATCCCCTCCGATAAATATGTCTCCACTAATTACATTTAACCATGGGATTTATAGCTCTTAAATCATTTGGTGAGAAACATAATAAATCTTCAGTAATACCTGCTAAATTACTATAAATTAATTCAGATCATTAACATAATAAACAAATTAGGATAATTTCACTTAATTCATTTGGGTGGTTAACTCAAAATCCCTTGTAAAGCTTCATGGTAATCAAAATTTTCCCAGTATTTTTAAGAGACCATTTTTTATAACAAACCTGTTTGTTTGAATATTTACATAGAAAATTAGACCACTGCTGGAACACAGTAAACACACACTCCTCTTAGATACTAAAGGCTTTTAAGAATTGATGCCGAGTACTTTTTGAAATGCAATTAAATGTGCCTGCCAGGTTTTCAAGTCTGTCCCGCTACATCTTAAAAGAGCACCTGAATGGCAGTACGGTAAAGCTAATTTTAGAGGTGAGTTCTTCCCTCTCTCTTTCTCCCCTTTTCTAGTCTTTGCTAGTCATCAGAAGGCAGGTACAGGAGAAGGTAGCACAACCGAGGACCGCTCCTGCAGTCGAGTGCTGAACAGCGGGATGCAGCACGGAGAGTAGCACAGCTCGCCTTGGTGAGTTGGATGGCCAGTCCTGGATTAGCCTCCACCGCCCATTTCCCTTTTGTTTCAGGTGTGACGCACTGGAAGAGGCAACTGAACTATATAGCACCACAAGCTATAGGGACAGTCATGCAGCCTTTTCCAGAGGCACTCAAGGGCTATACATTGTGGCCTGTCCACCACATACAGCTAGATGTGCGCTCTCAAGCCACCAAATACAGACGTACCCTCTCGTACCGTGGCTTACGCCCTGGCCCAGGCGTACGGTGCGTCGGGGAACCGACACCACGTAACTCACTCAGCGGCTATCAGAAATCCCCTTGCCATGTTCTTCTACCTGAACTGTTGGTGTATCGGTTAAAGATATTTCCACAGTGGGTCCTGCTATGTTTGCAGAGAGTTTTTATACTTTAGGGCGACTGCAGAGGCAAATCTTACACCACGTCAGTGTAGTAGCACACAAACAGTTTTTAACTCCTGCTGACAAACATACCGTCTCAGCAGTGCTTCTGCCTCCTGCTAGTTGGAGATAAGTCTTGAGCTTAGTTCAGCCAAACTCAAAACCCGTCTATGTATTTATACAGCAACCACTCATCAGATTACATGTGCAGGTGAGGAATAAAGATGAAAGCAGATGAGCTTTTCAGTCATGAACTTTTGGAGCTTAATCTTCTTAGATGAACGCAGACAAGCAAAGAGCTTCCCGGCAGGCAAAATATTTCTCATAAGTAGAGAACATACCAATCAACAAGGCTTACTATTAAAAGGATATTTTAAAACTATTTCCCCAAAGCATTACTGGACCTTTCTGGTAGGGCTGCCACCTTTATTCCAAGTTGTCCTACTTTGCTGTACTGATCCTGCAGAGGCAAGGGCTGTTGGGTTTAATGGCCACTTATCAAGCTAGCTGCTTTTTCTGCTCTTTAAGATGCAGCTTATGTGGGTAAGGGAAGCGAGACACAAGCAGCCTTCTTTGGCTCAATGTCAGGTCTCAGACAATTTCACTGTCTCTATAGCAAAATGAAAAAGATAATTTTCAGGGGTCTTGGCTTGATTTTTATGCACTGATTTTGTTCTTAGTATTTTCTCCGCTCCCTCACTACCTAGCACCAGTCTCTTGGCCCCCAGGAAGACCTTTCTTCTAGGCTCACTAGGTGGTTCTGCCCATAGTGGCCAGGTGGCCGGAGACCTTCTCCTAGCTGGGACGTGCCACCTGCTGCCTCTTCTTCCTCCAGAGGCAGGAGGTGGGCAGGCAGAGGGCACAGTGACAGCACACTGCCAGAGCAGCTCTCAGAAGCATAGGGCTGGCACAACTGTAAAGAAGAAAAGAAATAAAAGGAAAGCCATGACTTACACATGCTTTTCTTTCACCCAAGTGCCATGGCACAGCTCAAAAGCATGTATCCATGGCAGTCTGAAAGTGGGAGAAACTGCTCCTTGGATGCCCAGTCCTGTTTATACCGGCAAGTTTGTTTTGCCCCAAGATGGAAGAGTCCACCCCAGCCCCATTCAGGGCAGGCAGCACTGCCCTTAGCCCCGAGCACAGACCTGAGGTCCTAACTTCACTGAAAGCTTTGGCAGTAAGAGGCTTCAGGGCTCAAAGTCTTTCTGGAAAAATTACTCTTACACACTATGTAATACCAAGGACTAGGGCAATATGAGACTTATGTCATGCATGGAGCTGGAGTTGTCCCTCTGCAAAAGAGCAAATCTTACCCCAGACTTAATTGCTTTAATAAGTCACGAATTGTCTGTCCTCATGCTCTATTTTATAAAGATGGATTGTGCAGATGTTTTATTTTACTTCCTGCTGGGAAATACAAAATTCTATTTGTATTTCCAAACTGCTATGTTAACTTTCCTCCCACTTTACTTAACTCATTTTTTACCTTAGTCATATTAATGGTTATCTAATATTATTAGACAATGTTCACTAACCATTACCTCCAAAAATAATGGTTGTGCTAAATCAGAGTTAATTAGTGTGTCACAAATTCCAGTCCTACTACAGGGTGATGACTTAATGAAAAAAATGCAATGTCACTTCACTAAGAATTACATATACAATTTTAAGAGGTATTTTAAATATTTTTCTTAATAGCTGTCAGCAGAAACGATGGGATGTGATTCTTTAGAGGGGATTGCTCTTTACTAAGTACAGGCAAGTGAGCTATCACCAGCCTTACACTGGCTGCAGAAAACAGATTTAACATTAATTTATGAATAGCTGAACTTTTTCTCTTTAATGTTTAATAGTGAATCATGCTCTAAACCCTTTATATTTCACTGCAGATCAGCAAGGTTGTCAGGAGCAAAAGATCAGGATAACATAATTCTTACGGCTTGTTCTCACGCACCCCTTATTTATTCCTGAAGCAGCTTGAATCATCTTGAAAGTGAGATGCATGGGGTGGCAAAATTTAAATGTGAAAGGAGTTGCTCTTTAAAGGCCATCACGCTTTTCAAAGCATGACTTCCAGCTGAAACTGTGAGCAGGGATTCATTCACTGGCACAGACACTGAGTCATGCACATCCATTTCTACAGCCCATAAGCAAAGGAAGGTCAGGCCTTCCCGTGCCTGTGTATCTGCATCCCAGCAACCATCACCGGTAGGGAGAATAATGCAGATGGCACAGGGTGAACAGGCTCTCCCAAACCCAGGATTTTCCCCTTTTCAAATCGTCTCTTCAAGTCACTTAATGCCTTGAAGAAATCATATACAGCTCTGCCAATTCCTTGGTGCCTCTTGAGTCACAAAGCAGGCCTGCCAAAATGGTAACTGCTGTCATTGTTATCAGCAGATCGCAGCATGTTATAGATTCCAGTCATTTTTAGTTCTCCAGTGTCTTTCCAATGCAGAGCAGATACACCAGAACTTCACTGAAAATGGAAAGTTACATGACAGCTTTGGTGATCTCTTCAAGAAATCAGAGACCAGGGCCTTAAAGCCTAATTTTGCAATGGGCTCTATAGGTAGACACACAAAACAAGCCCATAGCTCACTGCAGAATATAAAATAAGAATCTTAAGGCCTAAAGCATCTATTTACAAGAGATGCCTTGGCAGACTTTGGAAGAAGAATGTCCCCTTTTTCATTTGAAAGAAAAAAGAATTAAAAAAAAAAACACCACCAAGAGCCTCATGAGACCAGTAGGGTCACACAGAGGAAAATGCCAGGACTCTGGACACATGGCCGGCGCTGCAGTCACTGTCACCGCACAGAGCAATACCTTGGCAACACTTTGCCACCCTCCACAAGTCTGCCTGTGCAACATGGCATGAAGAGCAGCACCACAGCACAAAACCACAAGGCACTCGCAGAATATCTGGCTGGGATTTTTACAGTTACTTCTTCAGACACCAGCCTCATCCTTCCTCCTTTCCTTTCTGGATACTCCATCTCCAGGCTCCGTGGACGCCAGCTCCTATCTTGCCTTGTCCATCTTCTCTGAGGTTCCTGGAAAGTACTGTCGCAATCTTAGCCTCTAGTCCTTTGTTGCACATGGTTTCAAAAGAACTCCAGAGTATATGACTAGAAAAACTGTGGTATTCCTGGGCAGAAACATTAAAGAACTTCACTCTGAGTCATATTTTTTCAGCATAATATACAAAATTGGGAATTCAAATGCAAGGATTCATTATCATTTATTTAGATCTAAAATGGGCAAGGAGCAGTTATGCCAGGCTCCTGGTACTTTTGACATCATTTTACTATTTCCAGTGATCTTGGAGAGCATAGACTTGCAACTAGACTAAAACCAAAGTGTAGTGGTTAAAAAGGGACTACAGGCTGCTGCTCTCTCCTCAGGCTATTTTCTCAGTGACATGAGGTACATACAACTCTACTCCAGTCTCACACCATCAAGGGCTGCAGGTAGCATCAAGTATAGTTTTATAAAGCCACAGAGGATGGTTGTTATATTAGGTAATCATGAGCCTGTTATAGAACTATGCGAGGAAAGTGAAGCCGCAGGCTGTTACAGTGTCTAACAAACCTGTCATTAATTACTTAGGAAAAGCTTTCTGCCTTTTAAATAATTTATACAGCTGGATCTACAGTAGCAAAAGATTAAGCGTAATTAAAATGGAAGCTTTACATTCCTAGGGGCTGGCTGACTTCAGAACTCAATCGGCATAGGCAGAGCACAGATAAGGACCACAGCTAATGACAATCTCGCCTTCAGGCTGGCAAATGACACTTCCAAAGCTCACTCTGGACTGGTGGTTCCCTTTATGAAAAAATTTCAGATAAAGATAAAAACCTGCTAATCTCATAAACTCGCACATAGGATGCCTTCCTTAAGCACTTTATCCCTATGACCAGCATATCTTCGGAGGAGCTTCTTTGTCTTAGTCTTTGAGGTTTAGTGAAGAGAAATGTAATCTTCCAACAGGGTTATTGCCCTCCTAGGTTTCAATTTAATTGGGCTATGCAGTAGTTCAAGTACTATGCACTTCAAAAATCTTTGGGTGAATTCAAGATATATAAATAATATAGTCCCCTAATATGCAAAGTAGTGTGTTAATGCACTCCAAATCCTTTTGCATTCTTCTTTCACAGGGAACAGCTTTTATTATACTATATTTAAAAAGAAGTCAAATGTAGCAAAATATTAATCTCATCATTTCACTTCATCATAGAGTCCCTCACCATATCTGCTCTTAAGTTTGAAAATAGATAGTATTGCCCCAGTTTTCAGAACTCAAAAGCTTTACATGAGGACTTTTTAATTATTATCATTCTTCAGTGGAGTGATTCAGATATCAGGCATCAACAAGTGTTCAGACCAAGTCACTTCAAAAGTCTTGTACACTTCAGCTTACCAGAGAAATTCTGGAGTCCTAAAGATCTGTTCTTCTAGCAATGTGTAGAAAATCTGCATATACATCTAAATACACACACACACACACACACACAAAATGTCCAATTATTGTAACAAGATATGACTATGTTGATCCTCAATCTATACAATTCCACTAGGTAGACATCCTGATCAGTAGAAAAGAACTCCCATCTATGCTGGGGCTTTGGGATTTTTTTGCTTTTTTTTAATGCTGCTTTAAAGCTCTCTACTCTTGTTATCTCTGGCTCAGAGGAAGAGGTATTTTATGCAGTGCAGATTCAGGTCACTTTGGATATGTCCAATATCTTATTTACATAGAGAAATTATTACAGCAAGAGCATCTCTTTCACATTTTTTGTCAACAGCCTCTAGTCAATACTTGCATTGCTTTATCTCTCTGCTCCACAGGGATCCCATCGTGTGATATATTTTTCACAGTATAGTTATATCATTCTCCCTTAAAACTAGCTATGAGGTATACTTCATTATTACTTTTAAAGTTAAGGTTACCTGACAAATGTTATTTCATGCAAGTATACCTCTGTTATATTAGGTATTCCTTTAACTCCACAATGGTTAGCCTAGATTAACCTCCACATAGTAAGAATCAGTTTTTCATATCTAATTATGCCCTGTGATGGGATGCATTAGTTTCAATCCTAGCAGCCATAAGGCACCTGTAGTTTCAAGTGACCTCTACACATGGACAATAATCCAAATTAAAACAGATATGAAAGCAGGATCAAGGCCTAGATACGTACGATTTTGTACCAGTATCCAAGGTCAGCTTAAAGATTTGAAGACTCTGGGCACTATTCTAGTTGGGAGCTCATGGAAAATCAGCCTGCTTTAATATTAACGACAGCTAGGAAGTACTCAGCAAATAATCTGTGTGCACAGATTAACTCTATATCACATGCTTCTATCCTGACAGGTTCATGTGCTGCTTTCAGCTAGCTGCAATAGCAGTATACTTATTTGTAGAATATACAGAAGCGCTTCTTAATGAGCTAACTGTTTTACCCAAACACTAAATTGTTGCTACCTAATTGTTACACAATAACCAAGCTGACTTTCAATGCTTTGTTAATTTATGATTTTGCAGGTGATGGTCTTCTCATGAATTTGTTGTCTCATTTATCTGGCCTAATTCTGCTGTAATTTTGTTGTTTGGTAATTTTGCTAAGGTGTTCAATTTGCATTTTAAAAGCACTCAGTATAGGTTAACAAAATTGTGTCGATTAAACCTTTCTTCTGAGTTCTGTGTTGAGCAAAGACAACTGCTTTGTATACTGGACAAAGTTCTTTGGACTGGAAAGTCCATGGCACCAAAACTGATGACAGAAACAGCCAGTTTCAGCCCTCATCTGAAGGGTAGCACTTCCCATTAAGCAGCAACCCCCTAAAAAGGGAACACTGAGGTGAAAGTGTCACCAACACCATTGCTTGCAAAGTAATGTCTTTGTTTTGCACACAGCATCCCCATTCAGGACAGAGCTATACCAGCTGCTGCAAGATGTGATGAGACCAGACGGCACAATGACATTATCTCTCCTGAACCCTCACAGGGGGAACGGGAAGAGGAGAAGAGCTACATTAATTGAGTCTTAGATCATTGCTGTGCGGGTTTTTTTCATTTGAAAATTAAAATATACTAGAACAGAGGTCTAAGTGCTACTGTTTTTCTCAAATAGCAACTGTCCCTTCCTCCGTTCCTCCTCAGGCCATATTTCAGTTGTGCAACAGGCCGTGAGCAGAATGGAATAGATGTGTTAGGAATATTCAGCCAAAAATAAAGACAGATCTTGTGTTATTTATGTTTCAATACCAGTAACTCAGCACTGGCTGAACTTTGCACAGCACCTCCAACAGCTTCTCTCTAGCAAGCTGTGGAATCTAAGGGATCACTACGAGTGAATGCCAGGTGGAAGAAGAAAATCAGTGCCAGACGAGCTCCAGCAGAATAGCAGAAATTCACTTGTGGCTCCAGCAAAGAACTGATGCCTCAAGTTCTTTTCTCCGCAAGTTATCTAGAGAGAAGTCTTGGAAAATGGCAGTTTTTGCTGCCTTCACCAAGCTAAGGACCTTCTCTTCTACACAGAAGTCATTCTGAACCTCCAGTGAGCCCTGAACAGAGGATTTGTTCAACCAGGTGAGCAATTTCCCCCACTTCACACATTGCTGAACTGGCCCCTGGAGTAAAGACCCTGCAGTGTTGCACATCCGCAACAAATGCATCTAACGGTTGTCATTATTTTATGCAATCTGCATCTCATCCAACTGCTTTCGGCCCTTGTAATATGTGTTGACACAGTTTAGCACAAGGTGTTCTTTACGTTCATCTTCTCACTCCCTTTTGACCTATATGTTCAGCTGCCATATACAGTAACAGGGCATTTGGTTACTGATTCTAACTCCCAAGTAAGGCACAGAGTAGCACCGCAGCATTGCTCTCAGAAATGCTCCTCTTTCACGACCTGTGGGGAACACTGAGGTATTCACACATCCCACCACTCACATTTTCCTCTCAGCTGAGAGCCACTTTCCCACTATATGTTAAAACAGAGTTCAAAATCCCTCTTGCTGGGAGACGGCTGAACGGCCAAAAAAAGAGCAGGGATGCCTGACCCAAGACAGAAGGCTATTATTTGCGCTGTAAGGGGCGTGTGCCAACAGAAAATTGCAGCCAGGACAGGTAGCAGACTACGCCTGAATAACCCCAATCTGCCACACTCAGTCACATCAAGGGACACCTTCCCCCTAGGTAGCCCTCCGAGCTACTTCTTACTAACTCTAGGTCATGAATGAAGATGAAAAGTAACAAATCTTTGCCCCATACTGTCTTCTCCAAAGGGTTAGCTGCTTCCCATACAGACTACTAGTTCTGCCATGAACATCAAAGGAATGCCAGGAAAAAACTGAAGTTCAAACTTCTCCCTAGCTCCAACTTCACTGGTAAGTCTTAGAGTCACACAAATTCTTACCTGGTGCAAAGCAGCATAATCCTGCAGCACAGGAAAGGTGCTATCCATGAAGCCACACCAGTTTACACCAGCGGAGGATCTAAACCACTGTAGTTAATCGGGGTCGGCTCAGGATCAAAGCACTGCTAATATTTAGTGTCTATAAAGAGCTAAAACTAATAAAACATTCAAAACAGGCGGGAAAAAATACCCAGAAGGGGAGAAGATGTAATTATGTACTATAATTTCTTGAAGTAGTTTCAGCCCCCACATCTCAGTATATGACTTTTATTATTAATGACTTAAACGCATAAGTAACAAAGGACTATGCTACCATTTGCAGTTCATAATTATGCCACATTTGTCTGCCACCACTGCTTCACTAATACTAATTCTGTTTAACATACACTGTGTAGAAAACTGTACAATAAATCTTGTGATATAAAGCAATAACCTGTCCCCATCTTACCTATGTGATTTCTCTGAGCTTACCCAGAATACAGTTTATCTATTTCATATTCTCTATACACCATTTTAGGAATTAATAGCAATAAATGCATGTTTGTATTGCATAAAATGGGAATAATAGAGGAACTGTATTTGCTGAAAGGCACAGTGTATCAGCTGGGAATCAAAGGTCTAGAAACTATAAAATGTATTTCCACTGGAGCCCAAATACAATCAGCTCTGGCATTCTTTGCAAATATACACTGTCATGGAAAATACTTTACTTGTCAGTGCCTTTCTCCATGTGACCCAGACATCTTCTTTAGTGTTATATTGGTACATTCGAAAACAAACCTTTACCATTTGTCCTCTTAGCCCTATAACTAGATCCTCTACTGCTGTATATTTGAATAATTAGGTTAGACTGTATATTAATTGCCATAATATTCCAACCATGCAATTATTATGTTATGAGTCTTTGTTCTTGAAATCAATATTCAAAGTTACTTTTATACTCTGCACATCAGAATGAAATTTCTACATCTCATGTAACTAAACTATAGTTAGATTGCTTTATTCAAATCTCCTACAGCAACCCCATGAACATTTTAGTATTATCCTCAAATTAACTTTCACTTGCATTTTATCTCAAGACAGTTGAGTGAGGTATATAAATACAAAGTTTGGTCCAGACATAATAACCTCTCTTGAACATGTTGGATTTGGAGACAGCCAAGCATTGTATACATCTAAAAAAATGTTCTATAAAGTACTTGCTTTACAAAAAGCTTTAACAAAGTATTCACAGTAGAGAATTGAAATCCAGTGCTCATTCACTGTAAAAGATTGGTGATTTTTCCTGACTTTTCCCTAGTGTTGCAAGAAACTGAGGACCAAAAATAATTCAGAATTGGTGAACCACAACATCCATTACAGTGCAAACGCTGAGACGTTCGCTTGCATTTCTATCTGCTGTAATTGATTTTGATCTGACTAGGCTTATCACTTACCTACGGGCAACAAAATTGCTCTTGGCCAATTTCGTGGCTGCAAAACTTTGCCTATCAGTTTCCAGGTATCACCAAAGTACCAAACATTCAACACCAAAACAACATCCTCAGCTGGCAGACAAATTTGTTCCAGAAGTTAACAGTCCTCTTACGAACTTTGTTTTTTCCTTTCTTATCATCCTACCAGTACAGTCATGTCTATAAAGCAGTACAGTATGGACAAGTAGGATTTAATTATCCACTTAAAACCCAGAAGGGTAAGGGTGGCTGACGCTTCATCTACCTGTTATTTACTCTAGCTCCAACCAAGGAAAGTGATGTAGTGGCATTCAGCTCTGGCTTTGCCCACAGTAGTTTCACAAGTGTGTGCTTAGCTTTTATCATGTCATTGCTTCCATCCTGGACTTAATTGCTGCCTGGCTGAAGATGCTTTCCAGAATTATGTCTTGATGTCAGTCGTTAAGATTTATATGCACAGATTTAATGGACCAGCTCTAGACTTCTTTCTTAGTAATGTCAGTGGAGGGAAACAGTCACCCAAGACATCTGCACACTAGCAAGACCATTCCTATACCTCTGACAACAACATAGCCCAACACCACCAGCTCCAACTATACTGGCAAGCCTCTCCCTGTGCAAGCAGTCCCCCTGGGCAGCTGGCAGAGGAGGAGACTTGCTGGTGTGAGGCCAAGAGCTCTGGTCTGCAATTAGTGCTGGAAAAGGCAGAGATGCCCAAAAGCTTCAATGCACACCCTGTGATAAAGATCAAACAAGTTCCAGTTGCTGGCCCCTCTCAGTCTAAGCAATATCTGTTTTTCCAATATCTGTTTTTCTGAGTATATCTATTGCTCTGAATGTATTTATCTATCTTACTCATTTTACCAAAAAAACCCAAAAATGTATACCAGTAAATGAGGTCTTATCTTCACTACAAATCTGTGTGGCAATCAGTTTTTCACTGAAGATCTCAAAACTTCCATAGTGTTTCCAAAAAAAATGAAGAAGAGTAAAACCTGGTTATCTGGGTGACCTCTTTGATACCAGAAGTTCAGCCTTAAACCATCTCCACCTGTCTCTCAAGAAGGAACAACACTACCTGTCCCTATCCAAGATATATGGTTTGCTCCATGATGTGCAGAGGTACAATAGCAGATTTTGATTGCATCACAAAGAAGGGATAAAGCCCAATATGAAAAGCTCTTCCCATAGAAATCTCTGTGACTACTGCTAGCTATCCCTTATGAGGTACCAGAGATGTGCTCTGCGCTGTACAGAGAGCATGGAATATGATGCAGTTTCTGTATTTAGGAGTACAAACTCAGACAGTTGATCATATTATGCCTTGATTTCCAGCCACACCAGAGCACAGCCTACTATTTAATACACTCTGGCTAAAGTCAAGCTGATCAGAGTACTGACTCATACTGCCGGCTACTACCATGCCTGAAGGAGGAAGGTAAACTGAATAGTCCAGCAGGTCCTGACATCTCTATTTCTATAAATCCCACAACTACAACAAAGTGTTTCTTCCTTCAACATCTCTCAGTTATTTTTGTTTCTTGTAACATTTCCCTCATAGATCAGATGTCTCTTTTCTACAAAACTTGTGTGTTAGAGATTCCTGTGGATCTAAAACAAGCAAAAGAATAAAACAAAGTAAAGTACACGGAAAAAATATCCTGAATTTATTGAATACATGTTTTTTTCTGCATAAACATAATTAAAAACTGAATTATTCAAAGTTCACAACATTATTTTAAAAGATGATTCTCATGGCATAATTTTCTTATAATTTCATCTGAATCTGTTTCCTTATATGCTCAGATTTTTTCAGCTAGATAACTATATTCTTAGATCTTATAAAAACTGTATTTACAGTTTTCTATTAAATAATTTTCAATTCTGAAATGGCAAATTGAAAAGAAAGATGAAAGGCTTTATTTTTTATAAAAACCAGAGGGGACAATCAAAATTTGCTTGCCTGACTGCCTTGGTGTTTGATCTTCTGGCACAATATTTGTGTAAGCTTACTGATCCAACTAACAAAACTCATGACATTACATAGAAAATGCTGTTTCCACTGGAGATGATTTATTGCTACGTGATTTACATAATTTCTAATCACTAGAATTCACTAGAATTTCTAATCACTAGAATATTCTAATCATCAGAATTTTCAGAATCATGCTACAAACTGACAGCACAGTGGACAAACTCTGAAGCATTTGCCAAAACTTTCCACAAAATCCAGGAATTCAGATCTGTACTTAAACATTTAGCTATAAAATCTGAAGTGCAATCACAAATTAATTTGGGACACTTCTTAAATAACAGGAAAGGAAAATCTAGTTTGGACACGTGGGGATTTCTGATTTCTTCAGTAACAGAGAACCTGGAAGAAATTAAACACTGTAGTGACCCAACCAGTGTCAGATACACTTCTGCAGCATAACTCACAGGTGAAAAAGGGTGATTCCCTTTTCCCACGGATAATCCCGTGTTGGAAAGATAACCTGTATTATTCTAGCTGCTGTGTATATCATTTTAATACATCAGCAAGCAAAGAGATGGGGGGAGGACAAAGCCCTCACTCCTAAGTCACTGTCACAAACTTGGCATGTGCAAGAGCCATGACAAAGTCACTATTTGGCCAGCCACCGGGGAAATGCAGAAGAAGTCTGCACGTAGGTTCTACCAAATGTTGTTCAAATCTGAAAACTATCACCATTATGTGAGCCTTTTTCCTTCTAGTGACAAGCTCCAGAAAGAAATGAATGCCTGGATCCACTTTCTTGTTCAGCTATCACGCTTCTGGTCCTAGAGATCCTTAGTTCAGTTCCCCTGGTAAGTGTTCACTACCACTACCAGGTGCTCACTACCAGGAGGTACCACTACTAAGAGTAGGTGGCCGGGCTGCGTTATATGTGGATTTCCACTGCAAGACCTGCCAGCCTGATTCTGTTCACAAAATACCAATGCTTTTCTATCCTGATGACTGCTTCATTCCTGTGACTCAGATGATGAATGAGCAGTAAATATATCACAAAATTAATTCAGCCCTATGGCAGATTACCACGAGAAGCTGAAAGTTACAAAAATAGATCCATTCTTATTACAGCTCTAAGACTGATAGGTAAATCTCATTCACAAAAGGAAACTATAATGACATGAATATAAATGTTAATGTGAGGTTCAAATGCAATTTTAAATGTTTACCTTGCAGAGGTAAACAGCCACAGTGAATATATGAAGAGTAAATACACATTAAATCAATTCAAGTGCTTGCAAACTAATCTATTCCCAAATACATTTACTTAAAGGCAAAGACTCTACATTGCCAAGGACCTGACTGATGCAAAGGTTCTTGAAAACCATCAGCCTCCTGTGCACAGCCATCTTCATGAGGTCAGCTCTCTGCCCAGCCATCAGATTTCCTGGACTCTTCCACCACTACTTGTTCTGAGGATAGTCTTGCTCTCTTCATAATTTAAATTCAACATTTCTCCCAAAAGAGGATGCAGCCATCAAAAAAATTGCTCTAAACATCTCCTGGCTGTCTTTGAGATGGAAGGGTGCTCAAAATCCTTTACATGGATCTACCTTTGTACTCCATTTTTGTCTTCACTGTCAAAATCCTGGACTTTTAACTCAATTACAGCAAATGATCTAAAACCCAGGAAGCTCCTATGGCCTCACCAAACAGAGGTGTAGAGGTGTCTAGAAAATGTTGGTTTTCCATTGGTTTTGACTGAATTTATTTTGATGGCTGATATGCAAACATTTCACAGCTGAAAGCTTTGGAAACAAACATTTTTGCCTTAGCTTTTTCTGAATTGCAGTTCTGACATGCAGACGAAATACGATAGAAAATTTCACAAGGTGAGGCGGTCTTCTGGTTTAGTAAGACTGGCAAACACTTTACTGCTGAAAGTAACTTCCGATATCAGTGCTGCTCTTTGCTAAGCAAACATGTGATGAGATCCTTAACCTGTAAGAGCCATTGCCACGGACAGAGAACTGGACTGTATGGAAAACTGGTATCTCTTCAGAAGGTAATCATTTTATTTCCATTTAATCAAGCCAATGATGTTTAGATTGTAACTAGAAACAAAGCAATTAGGACCTTTCTGGTTGCTCTCTTCATATTATCCGTAATATGGTTTACATACCACCACTTAAAACTGAGGAAGAGTAAAATTAAGTCCTAACATCCATCTATTTTAAATGAAATTCTATGTTTTGACTTTTCTTTTTTGTAATGTAGGCACCCTTTAAACTTTCAATATCTCTCAAGACTGAATAATTTTGCACATTGTCATTGCTGGACATAACCTATAAGAGAATAACTACAACGTTCAGGGAAGAGTGGTTAATCAGAGCTCTTTGTAGTTTTACAGTGTGACAATGAAGAGTTGGATACAAGGATATCTAATTTTTTCTGCATAATGTAACTAATTATACAACAATTCCTAAATTAAGTAAATTTTGCATAAACATAATGCTCTCATTTGTAGGGAACTCCCTCAGTTTAGTTAAGCAATTGCTTTTCTAATTTTTGAGGTATCATTAACACCTGCCTAATTCGAACAGAAACAGATGTGTATCATACTACCATTGTCAAATGTAACCCTTGATACTTCAATGAACAAGTGAAGGAAAAATCATATTTTCCTCATGTGATATTTAATTACTGGGTTTGAAAAGGAAAGAACAATCGTTAATAGCAAAATTAAGGGCTTCAAGATGCAATTTTATTCAGCTACGAGCAAACTAGCATATATCTTGGCATACAGCAACATTTATCAAGGTGATTTCCCATTCACATGAGGAATAATGTATGTTAAAAGGAAGAGAAGCTAAATCATAGCATATTATTAGAGCTTGGTCACTTCCATAAAACAGCAGGAAATACCTCAGCTGTAATACTAAAAGATGCCTGGATATGGAGACCATTGGCAGTTTGAACTGAGGATGAAGGCAGGTAATGGACCAACATCAGATGTTCTTATATCATGGAGATGCTTATTTTAAAGGATGTTATTATGCTAATAGATTGTAAAAGAACTTGCAAGTACCTGGCTTTAATGTGTTTACCCCTGAAGACCATCAAAAACCTGTTTTGTAGGCAATACTCATGAATTATTACAGATTTAAAAAACAATTACCGTGTTATCATCTGTTTCAGCTTTCAGGTTGACTACTGAAAATGTACATACAGTAAAAATAGTGAGCAATGTAGTAGAAAATAGATCATTTACAAATACAGAATGTGATGTGAGATTGATTAGATAAAATTAGATAATATTAAAGTCAGTTAAATCCAATAGACACCTTCGCTTTCAGAAAAAATTATGCCTTTTAGTCTAGTAACTGTGAGGTGTTTCACAAGAAACAGGTTGAACAACAGCCACTGAAGTTCATATCTAATTAAGCAAGCCACTTTTTCCCTGTTACGGTCAATGACTCATAGCCAGCTGCTTTGTACCTTCAAGCCTCTAGCAATGCCACCTCCCATTTTTCCTTCCCAGCTGTTTTTCTTGCATATGAGAAAAGAAAAACAGAATAAGACAGACAGATCAGCCCAGGTTGGCAGCCATCTCTGGAGAAACCAATCCAAATCAAAGCCTCTTAGCATCTGTTTACCAGGTCCCTTGAGGCTATGAATCTCACTTGAAAAGACCTGCCTGAGGACATGAGGCTTCATGCTGTGACAAGGCCTGGGTCTGCTTTGATGGACATATGCTTCCCGTTCTCCTGCCACATTACTCTTAAACTAAGAAGTACAGGGCTTGTGAAGCACTGCAATGCGGTGTACACCAGAGTTAGCAGGTAAGTGCAGTAATTGCAAATGGTGTCACTTTAACGATGGGGTTTTCCAAGATATGTCCAAGGTTACAAGTGGCAGTCTGCTGCAACAAAAACTGGGCCCAATAGCTGTGCTTGGCAGCAGACGTAGGTCTTGACATAGGATTGCTAGTTTACAGCTACAATTTTAAAATTAAATATTACAAGGCACTGAACTGAAAAGAACTCAATTAATATGCATGAGGCCAAACTTCCTGCTGATATAATTCCTCCAACTTCAACAGAATGGGAACAGAAGAGAATCCAGCTCATTATTTGCTATTCTTCTGAAGACATACAGATGATAGTATCTATTGTACTGTTATCACAGCATGGAAGGAGCTCTGTTATAGTGACCACTAATGCCATACGCTGCAGAAAAGATAAACATTATTTCATGCTTCCAAACAATGAACAGGGAGATTGTATCTGGTCTCATGTAAGCTGATATTCAGTGCAAGCCCTTATACTACACTGTGGTAACAGATACGCTCTGGCTGAACGTGAAACAGGCCATAAATGCAATCTTTGAAACAAGGAAGTAGAAGTTTTCTTAAAATATTCTGAGGCAAAGGTAAGGAAATGTAGGGCCTAGTCCAAATCCCACGACAAATGTGGGGAATCTCACGACAATCAACAACGGACTTTCCTCAGAGTTTAGGACTACGGGGTCCTCATTAGGCTCTACCCAGGTATGCAGTATTTCTTTGTATCAGGTGTCTCATTTATAATTCCTTTTTTTGTTGTTGTTCTAATTTCAAAACCATAGCCCATTTTGCGCACCCCTGGGTTGGGCTTTAACATATTTTGATCTCTGATATTTGCTAGGCTGCGTGCCAGGCTTTCAAAGGAGATGAACTGGTCCCACTGGCTCTTTTTATGCACAGAGTTTCAGTTTGCACGTAGACCTGCTGTGCAAACTAAGTGTCAGAATTAAAGAGCCATTTCCTGGGGAATGGGATACCTGAGAATTTTGAAAGCATGTTACTCAGCGCTCTTATCTTCAACCAGTGCTTTTTACACATGCAAACATTGCAACAGGGGTAACCTATGACCTAACATTGTATTTAGCCATGCTTGAGATGTCCTTCCAGCACTTAGTCACCTTCCTTTTCAGTAGTAGCAACCCAAGAGATTTCATTAGTTTCATTCTACTCTAGTCAAACATTCCCACCGAGGAACAGCAACTAATTAAGCACATGAAGATTAATGAAAAATATAGGAAGAAAAGATACTGCAGTTGTTAAATTTAAAATAGCTCCTGTTTCTCTATTTCAAAAATATCCATATCAAATTTCATTATAGCCTCTTTTGAAGGAATGGTAAGAACTAATACTAACAGTAAGTCTTCATTTCTTAGTCTTCATTTCTTCACTAGCAGTTACCAGGCCAAACACCTGCCGTGTGGTATCTTCCGTTTTTTCTATGGAAAACAAAAGAGTTGCAATCCTGGGCCAGGAGGATAAAGCATGTCTCAAGACATTCCCTGAGAAAACAGGTACTGTTAGAAGATCACTGTGGAACGATGGGGTCAGATTTCACCGGTAGGTCACGTTCTGCCAGCTGCTAATGGTATCACTGAGTATCATCAATTTAGACAGCATGTACAGTTACCTGATGAGACACTAGATAGCTATATACCTGCATTATAAGAATTAGCCAGGACACGTCAATTTGGTAACCTTACTGTAATGAAATGATAGATCACCAGCTGGTGGGAAAGGCCACAGCTTCCTGGATCTATGCAGTATTACCTTCTGAATCAAAGTTGACACTGAGTAAGACAGGAACATCTCTCCTCAGGTGGAACAAGGCTTTAAGGAAGCCAGGGCACTTCAAATAAGAGTATAAATGTAAGCTCAGGAGAAACTGAGCTGCAGAGAAAAGCTTTGTGTTTAAGGCAGGAGGAATCTCAACATGTCCTGAAATGGCTCTTCCTATCTCTTTTTGACAGCTGAACCAATATCCCTTCTTTGCTAAAAAGGGGCTTAAGAGAGTAAAGGAGATTTGCTTACAATTAAATGCACCAGTAGCCAACAACTAATGGAATTTACATAAATAGGTTGTAATTGCTCGTGCTCTCCTGTCTTGCAAATAAGTTCAATGTATATTTCCAAATGTCTGCATGCACAGATTTAAAACATTTTTGCCAAGGTGCTACCCAAATGTTGCAGTTCTTCATGATTCATCTCCACATCTGCTTCCTATTTGCCTCATGCTCAATTTTTACTGGAGAAATAAAGGCCAGCCCTTTTCAACGTTCTGTTAAATTCTTATAGTCAAATTCTGACCTCGCTGAAGCCAAAAGAAGTTTGGCAATGGATTCTGGGTCAGGCCATGGTTTTGCCATTGGATCAAAATTATAGCTGTAGTTCATATCATATTTTGAAGTCTGAGCATTTACCAGCATTTGGCTTGAAGAGTGGCTGATGATAAAAATTTATCTGCTACTTACCATCCTCCTCGAATGTAACAATATTCAGATGAACTGAACTGCAATTATTTTCCCCCCATCTTTGGAATATTGCATACATGAATAGCTTGTTTCCTTGCTTCATATCTCAGCCCAAATTTGTTCATATTAAAAACCATATTTACTAACCATCATGAAGGGGCAATGTCTGACCTTAATTCTCCTGGGAAGCAGCTGGCTGCCCTTGACACG
Source organism: Struthio camelus (assembly GCF_040807025.1). Lineage (NCBI taxonomy): Eukaryota > Metazoa > Chordata > Aves > Struthioniformes > Struthionidae > Struthio > Struthio camelus. The sequence continues at coordinate 10,639,928 of NC_090955.1, read as the reverse complement.
TGTCGAGAGACAAAAGTGTCACAGACACTGCAGTCATGGAATATTCAAGACTGCTGCTAAGCCATCTTTTGCAGCAAACTCATGCTGGGCTAAACGGGTAAGAAAAAGAATGCTTCCTGCATGAACTGAAAATGAGAAGGGATAATTAAATCAACCATCAATACTGAAACAACATGGTAATGGTTTCTCTCTCACTCACACGCACAAAGTTCAGGCTACTCTGACCTGATCACAGGAGCCCAAGATGACAAAAGAAATCACTGAGCAGAAGAGACAATCAATCTCTGGGTCGGCATGTAGTTCTGAGCAGTGGGAAAAAGCTGATGTACTGTAGGCTCATGAGGATCTCCACATAGTAGGTGTTACATACCTTTGAGTCATGTCCTGTTCAAGGCACACATGCTTTGAAATCTGTTGTGAAAAACTTCCTTTGGGAGCTGACTGAGTACTGGGTAACCTGCATTCAGGGCTGCTGGGACAACCACAAGAGACCACAGCTTGAAGGCTTGGCCGAGAAGAAGAGAATAATAATATATGGCCAAATTGAGGGTTTGTTTTTTTTAATGGCAGCCAGAAAGCCAAGCTGCTAAAGCCATTCATTCACATCTATGAGAAATGCTGAGCTTCCATGGTGTTCGTTCAGCAGAGTTCTCCATGCTTCAGCTGAGCTTTATCTCTGCTCAGGAGAACAACAGTAAAAATGGTCTTGCAGCAGTCTACATTTCTTTGGATCATATTTTACTGTGAGTTCAGCAACAAACCTGGCCTTTTGGAAAACCTTATTTTGCTCTTATCATGTACTGTTTATGCCATGAAGGAGTCTGGATTGTTGCTTTCCAAATATTTGCATCAGCAGTGATAAATGCCCTGTACCTGGCCCACAGCTTCCTCCTAAAAACCATTAGTATGGGAGCAGAGCCAGAACATAACCATGCAAATAACAGGCCTGCAAAGGGACTTCGCTCCTTCTGCTTGTGAAAGATATCAAAATATTAGCTACAGCAGGATTTGCAGGTTCTTGAACAGATACATATATTTCTTAGGCACTTTGTTTTATATTAGTTCTAGTATTAGACATGTCCCTCGACTCACTTTCATATATACAAACAGTAAAAACAGCTGAAGTAAAAGCACAGAAAATTGCTTGTGGAAACTTCCTGGACAATGTTACACAGAAGATTAAGTAGTCCCTTTTAGTCTTGGCAGCCAGGATATACCAATCTCTTGCTCTAGAGTACAAAAACTTTCACTTTTTCCAGTTACACAAGAATTATGCAGTATTTTCCATCTTTAGCCCGTTCAGTTGTAGCTTCTCTGCCCGCATTCACACAACTATGCCTGCTTACTGATGCTCTTGTTTGTACATAGTCTTATGTAAATTTCTTATGGAGGAGAAAAATTATCATTAGGGTACAGCAACAAATCTGCACTCAAACAGACAGTGCACTGTGTGTGCTAGTTCGCAAGGCATCTTTATTATAGCTAAGCAGTTAAATATTGACCATGAAGTTAAACAAGGGTGCAAATGCTTTATCTAAATTACCTTTTACCAACTGGTTTGAGGAGGCTGCTGAAGATAAAGTAGTCTACAGGGCTTACATGAGATCAGCACACATACACCTCAGCTCTTGCGGAACTATCAGCAAAGCTCTTCCAAGAAACATTTCAGTCTTACAGCACAGAACATATGTACTAAGTAACTATTAAAATACGTGCTAGGATACATTACCGAGATACACTATTAATACACTGTTCTTTACACAGAAGGAGGACCACATTCATCTCACCCTCATTCACTTCTCTGAGACTGCTAGCATGGGCAAAGAGGGCAGGAGCAGTCTCTGGACCCTTAAATAATGTTACATAGCAGAGCTTTAGCTTTGCTCTTTGCATGAAGAAGTAAAGGAACTCCTGAGAGTCCTAATTATGTCTCACAGAAATTGCTCAGGCCTGGCAGATTTCCAGATACCAGGTAAAACAGGGAGCCGTTGGACAATCACCATTTCTTAGGAGAGTTAAAAATTTACTAGATAAATGAGTTTGAATGTATTTTTCCTAATCTGACCTTTCCTCATCAATGTCCACACACCCTCTCCCACACATACATCTGGGGCAGACTGGCCAGAGAGGAGGAGAAGATGCAAAGAGCTCTGAGGACATTTCATCTACCCTCAAGCTCAGTAGGGCTGAGGGCAGCCCTCAGTGTGCCATCTGCAGGACACAGCTCCAGGCAAGTCCCTGCTTTGCCTCTACCTAAAGCCAAGGCCACCTTGTGTCGCTGCCAACCTGCCACGTTGCCCCTGCACACTTGGATGCGCAGCCCATCCCCAGCTGACAGCGGAAGTGCCACTGCAGTGTCTGAACTGCAGGAAGACAGCAAAGCACTTCATCGCCTAAGTGGGTAAGAAGCACACCCAGCTGCTAAGGGATGTAAAGGAGAAGACATCTACTAGCGTATTGTTTTTAATCCGTGCAGTCCTGATGGGGTTTAATGCATCAGCCTGATTAGCGGGTACGATTTTAAAAGAGGAAAGAGGAAGTGAAGATCTGCTTTCAGCAGGCATATTGAGCTTTCCTGAAAAATGGGACCCCTTCCAGCACCGTCCCCGGAGGAGATGGCCCATTGGACTGGACAGGCCACTGCTCTGCTCCACCGCGGTGGCTCACATAAAAATGACTGCGGGAAGTGGAGCACTCCAGTTACCATGGCATTCCCGACAGCAGCCCTCCAAGTCTTACACTAATGATTCTGGAGTCTGATGTTTACATGCTTAGTTTAAAAGTATAATGATTTAGGAGTCAACAGGATTACACCAGAGGAAAAGAGAAGCATTTTGCCCTGAGAGTCTCTTTAGAAACTAGACATACCACTTCTAAATATGCCCAATAGCATTTTAGTGTACCTTTGAGATGTTTCTGCTCTGGTATGGCATCTCAATAGCCCAGGAAGAGGAAAATGCAGATCTTCAACATCTGGACTATGTGAGGAAGGGGGAGGTTGGTCTCCCTGAGGAAACAGCTTGCCGTGAATGTACAGAATCACTTTGTGATTTAGTTATTCTAATAGGACGCTCCCAGTAAAGGCTCCTAAATCTCAGTGCCTTTTGCTTGATAAAGCAGGAAGATCCCTGGGCAGAACGAGGACAATAGCAAACATGCTTTAAACTAAAGGAGAGGCAAACTGAGCAAGATGTGAACGAAATAGCTGAGTGGCAGGGTACAGGCGTTTCTTGTGCAAGTCTTGGGGAATTTGCCAGGCACTGTTCAAACAGCTGGGGCTGCCCCAGCACTACGCAGGGACCCCAGCACGACACAGACAAAGAGCACGTTCACAATTTCATGTGCTTTTCTCTCAGCACCTCTTGTTTTGTCGTTCTGGCTCAGCCACAACAAGGACAAAGCAGAAGAAGCTAAGATTGCAATTACAGCTGATGTTGCTTAAATGTCTAATTGTCATCGTTATATGGCTTCAACTTTTTTTAAAACAAGTTTCCCGTAATTATTACAAGTTTTTGGCCTAATTCCAGTGCAAGATTTAATGGGACTCATTCTGATAAGATTTAGGATATTGTCCCAGTAGAGGCTCATTTGGAAATGGGCCACTTGAAATTACCAGTGAGCAGAGGCAGAGCTGTGCAAGATTAAAAGCACTGGCAGTATAATTTCTACCTTGTGTCCCAGGCTCTGTGGATTTGTTACTCATCCAGCCTGTCCATCTGGGGAGCAAACAGCATGTACTCCTTGATGAGAAACTCTGGCCAACCGACCAGCTGTGAAAAAAATAGATTACTCTTGTCATTTTTTTCTCCTAGGTAATTTGCTGGGAGTAAAATATAATTTCTTTGAAGGTTTGCAGTTAAAGGAAGATCCAAGGAATGGGTCTGATTTATATTTAAAGTTCAACACACTTTTATTTGCTAAATCTAATTTTGAAGATGTATCACTGATGGAACAGTATGCCCTGTCATCTGGGACACTGGAGAAGTGAATTTCTATTATTCAAAGTACTGTTAAAAACACAATGGCTGCTAAAGGAAAGAGTTCCTTATAAGCGCACTAGTGCACTCTATAAGGTAAAGCAGACATTATTAAAATGGCATTAAGAAAATGATGGAAGAAACGGATGTTCTTGCTGCACCAAATGGACAAATCCTTTCATTTTCAAGATGGGTTGGCTACTTTTGTGTGGAATCCCCTGGTTAATCTGAAAAGTTAAGTTAAGAATGGGCCAGTGACTTAGAACTGCTCTGAAAAGGAAGATTGCTAATAACAGATTAAATTGCATTGTAATACGATAATGATATTTTTTGGCATGTGTTCAGCTGTAGTCTCAGGTCTATGAGATAGTAGCTCAGACTTCACGCTAGTTAACAGAGTTACTGCTCGAGCTCAAGAAGTAGAGGTCTTTGCTATAGCTTCTAAGACTTCCTCTAGAAAACGTCAGAAGATGCTGCCAGAAAACCCACTTTTTCTGGTATAGAGAGTGAGAATCCAAGCAGGTCTGGACAGCGCTGTGGGTTTTAAAGGTATGCAAGAGATTTCTGCTCTGCTTTTTAGAGCTTGTATCTGGTGAGAAAAGATTAGTCAGATACGCATGAAGGCTGTCGGTCTTAAAATTTTCTAAAATGCTTTGCCCCAACTACCAAGTGGTTTTTGAAGGTTATTGGTGATCAGTATGTCAGCAAGACTTGCAGCTCAACAACTCGCTAGTATAGTCTAGGACAGCTGCTAGGTATAGATTTAGGTCTAACAGTGCAAGAATCACCCTTTCAGGGATGTTGGCTCTGTGCATGTTAATCATGTCGTACAGACTTGAGAGCACTGAATGCAGGATGACCCTGAACTGCACACACAAGAAGTAAAAACCTTTTATATCATCCGGCCATTCCCCAGCACCTGCCACAGTTCTAAAATTAAAAAATGAATCCTATTACCGTTCTTACTACCAAAAGCAATATAAAAACTGCAGAGGAGTTGCAGAAGTCTCTGAAATAGAGAAAATACTGTTCTCCCTCTTGATTCCCTCATTCTCTCTGCTCCACACTGTATAAATATCCTTCTTTTCCATGCGTATTGCATTTTCTAGACTAGGTAACGGAGAGAGATGGGTCTCAGCAGTTACACAGAGAAGCCATAACAGGAGAATCAATGCTTGCTGTGTGTAATACAGCAGTGGCTAACTTGACCTGACTGGCAGAGGTCATGCAGAGGGTATGACACCTGGTGCTGTCTGATGCCTCTGATTTTAAGCGCCAGGCTCCCCCAGATAGCTGACAGTTAGTCAGATCAGCATCTTCAATGTTAAAAGGAGAGAGAAGAACAGATGTATTGCCCCTGATTGAGAAAATCTCTGACAACAGCTGAGCTGTCAAAGGGAGATGATCGCAGGGAACCTGCACTACAAGCAACTGTACAGACAACTTACTCCTATGATGTCGAAGACAGACTATCTCAGGGGACAGCAACTATCCTGCACGCTCAGTACTAAAACTGAGGTTTGTGCTTCAGCAGAGATGACCTCAGAGATGAAACAACGGCTTCCTATTCTCATACTCAAAATTACCTGTGATAAAGGAAATACAGAGAAAAATACCAAAAGCCATTTCTTTTCTTGCCTTTAACAAACGTATATTTCATTTTATTATAGAGAAAAACAACAGCAAAACTCCTGGTGGCTTATGAGTACAAAGAGTGCAGTGAGATGGAGCAGTTCACCTTGTAAGACCCAAGTAGCCTTGATTCAAGCAAGCCTTCAGTAGAGACAGTGAAAAACACCTACCAATGATTTAGTAGAAATTAGTACATAATATCCTACCATTTTCAACCACTTTTCACCCCAAATGGTTACTGCATTCTCCTAGTTTTACACGCATATATAAAGGCAGCACTGGTGCACCCAAAGATACATATTACAGCAATCAAATTTTGCGTTCAGCCTTCCCTCAACAGAAATAGAGTCTTTTCACAGTGTCAACAGGAAAAGAGGATTTCTGCAAAATGGAGAACAAATCCTAAGCCTTCTTGCTTTATATGTCTGAAACACTGTAGTCAGTTATAAACACACACACACACATATTACCCACACTAAGTCATGTGTACTTCACACATGATTTTAAGTATACTGGACTATTCCCAACATGGAGGGAGAGTCTCAGTACATGTAAATCAGCGCGTAGCTCACTACTTATGTATACAAATATCTAAAGGGAGGGTGTCAAGACGATGGGGCCAGATTCTTCTCAGTGGTGCCCAGCAATAGGACAGGAGGCAATAGGCACAAACTGAAACACAGGAAGTTCCATCCGAATATGAGGAAAAACTTCCTTATTGTGAGGGTAACAGAGCACTGGAAAAGGTTGCTCAGAGAGGTCGTGGAGTCTTCTTCTCTGGAGATATTCAAACTCGTCTGGATGCGATCCTGTGCAACATGCTCTAGATGACCCTGCTTGAGCAGGCAGTTGGACTAGGTGATCTCCAGAGGTCCCTTCCAACCTCAACCATTCTGTGATTCTGTGACTTCAGCCCAGCTATGCTGATATGTTCCAGTGGAGACATTCATCCAAAGTCTTATTTCCTGGTTTTACACATGGCTTGTTTCTGGAAGTGCTTTTGATATGCTGGGTACAGGAAATACAACTTCTACTTCAAAATGAACCCATACCAATCATCGTTAGCCAGGTCCTATGCTGGCTTGAATCTAAAAATTTCTACAGATGAAGGGCTGCCCCAAAATCTTAGAAATGCTCAGATTACATTTTTTCCGAGCAAATGTTATTCTGAAGTCATAAAACATGCACATTTGTTTGTTTAGTTACATATACATAAGTACACACTCCAATGGAAGTCAGCCCAAACAAGGGTTTATGGCAATATAAAACACAATGTCAATGAAAATGATGATTTTTATATCCTAAAGTGCCAGAATTCAGAAGTCTGACCATTTAATTATATAGACCTCTATATTTCATATATATAAAAAAAATGAAAAATGCCTTTTATATATATAAAAACACAAGAAATATATATCTCTACACACAGAGGAAATAAATAAAAAAAGAAATATCCATAGCCATATAGATCTATGAAATATATATATTTCTTATCCATTATTTCAAGTACATTAAAGTCAATAATCTATCATAAATAGAAGACTGAGACTATTTTCTATTCGCGATACAAGCAGGTTTGGTGAACGTTATAAAATACTGCCTCCATATACATTTGGCTGCCACATACACTTGGGCTTTTTTAACTGTACTGAAATCTTTTTAGTGGTGAAAATCACCACAAAGGTGGGTAGGCACAGAATTAGAAGTTATTTAAGCCTGCACAATTAGTGTTTATCAAGTGTGTGCACAGGAGTAAGTTTCACATAATGAAGTTGCCATGATTCAACTGCGCAAGGCCATGTTTTAAGTAAAATGGACAGAAAGCAACATGCCCCAAACCTACAGTGTTCTGCTGCTACATGAGATGGGAAATATTTAGCCAAATATTCTGCTGGCATATGTCCACTGATTTGGAGTCAAAGCAGTCATAACAGTACAGAATGAACTAACAATTAACCATATTCATATATGCAGAAATATATTTACATGAATACACACACACACAAACTTATTCCTCACAGTTTTCAGATTAGTAGTCTTGTGGGGACAAAAAGATACATGATCATATTTTATACAGTACATTTGAAGTTTGAACTACAAAAGATTCCTGCATGTAAACGTATGGGTACATTTCCTCCGAGTGGAGAGGTACGTCAGGAGAATATGATTTCACAGCCAGAGCTGTAGCAACCACCTCCAAGCTAGCCCCAGAGGCAGTTCCTCGGCCAGCTGTTAGGACTTCACAAAGAATTCAGGCAATAAGCCAGAGCCAAGCCCAGATGCTGCTACTGGGAACTTTCCAATGCTTTACATCTGGATCCCGCTCCTGCCAAATGCCCCATCTGCCTAGGAGGTGATAAATTCCACCTCTCAGAGGACACGTAGCAAGACTACACAGCGGGGAAAGGGAACACCAGCAGTACTAAATCGGTAAGACACAGAGTCAACACTTGGTTGGAATTTAAGAAAAGATTTCTTTAGTATTGTCCTGCTCTACATTCCTGAATCAGCCTTCCACAGAACTTCCAAAGTACTGTTTTTCGATGGCCTTCAGCTAGTGGGACACTGTGTAGGAGGACCGATTTCAGTAAAGCATGACAGGAGAGGTGTCCAGAGTATCTAAAGCAACAATGTATGTGCCAAGTGTGCAAGTGCAGTACAAAAGTTCTTGAAGTCATCAAGAAGCAGTTGAGATGGAGTCTGAAAAGTGTAAAGAGATGAAAACTGAGCCACAATATATGAGCACCAATATATGCAGCTGCCAAGGGGCAGGACTGTCCTTGAGGAAGGTTGCGGGTTTTAAAAAGACAGGCTATTCAGCATAAAGAATTAGTACTGCTGGAGTAAAAATGTATTCCTTTGTGCTCATGAATAGCAGGGAGGAAGAGAAAACCACACAAGAACAAGATATGCATTTACCAACGGGGCAACACATCAGATTACTGAAACTAAGAATGGTATCACAGCAGTTAAAGAGAAAAAATTCAAGTCATGCGAAGACACAGAGGATATCACAACGGGACTTTCTACATCTGGAACTGTGCAGCGAGGAGCGATGCAAAGAACAAACAAACAAACAAACTCCACACCGTGAAAACAGTTACACGTGCTTTAGGGTTCTATCACACCCCTTTTCGGCACCTTCCACTTAACAGCTAGCAGTAGATCAAATCTTTCTGAATTTCAGAGAATCTTCAGCTCTTCTCTCACACTGAATTACAGAAAACTCAGCTTGGATGGGATCCTTAGTGAAAAGAACTTCTCTGAAAAAAGTCCATAGCATTATGTAGCTCAAAGCCTTTGAAGTACCACTACTGTTAACAGCAACAGTTTGTACAGTTTGTACCCTAGAAAACTGCAATTATTTTTCAATAGGGCTGAGCATTTGAAGAAAGCTTACATGACATCCATGCTAAAAAAGGAATTAAGGGGCAAACCAGAAAACTACAGAGCTGTAGTGCAGCCAAAGATCCCAAACTCAGTGATAAGGCACAGAACAGATGACTCTCTGGACAAGCTGCACAGTGAATGGTCCAAGTGGATTTCTAAAGGGGAGGTCATGCTCAGTAAAGCTTTTGTGAGCACAGCAATGAAAAGCTGTCAGGACTGAAGCTGGAAATGCAAGGTAGCTGACTTCATGAATGCTTTTTATATAGTATTATATAACACTAGTATATAAAGATGAAAAAGTATGGCAACGATAGCACAATTCATAGGCAGGAAAATGAGCTTCGTAATAAATCTAAGGTCAGTGATTAGTAATAGAGGGATTCTATTTGGACAGGAGAGATTTCAGTGACTTGTTCTGTTCTTTGGCTTTGTGCAGGCCCCCATTTACACATCGGGCAAAACAGCACCATGGAGGAGGCAATCAAATTTACGTCCTGCCTACAAATTTGTAATTTGTTGGAGCATCCAATCAGCCTTAGAAAGACAGACACAAAAGAGGCTAGATTAAAAATGATAACTGGTAAGTCAGTGGCATATACCCAGTGATAATTTAGCCTTTAATATCACAGACAGCATAGTACAGCTTAGAGGCTAATCAAGTTAGTACCCCTTTGTGCAAGGTGCTATGTAAACAGAATAAGTATCATCCCCTTTTCCAAAGGTCTTACCACTGTGATACAAGATATAAAATACATAACACAGTGGGATCAAGACATTTCAAGAAGATTAAAGCCTAATAGTGAACACCCTGAAGGTATCACAGTGAATATGGTTCAGAGAACAAGAGCCAACAAAAACTGAAAACCAAAAAATGAGGACCTGGCAGTTACGGAAACAAGCAATGCGGAGATCAAAACATAGCTGCAGATGAGCAAGCTAATGAAACCTCCTCAGAGGGTGCACACAGAAAGAATGGGGAAGGTTTTAAAGGCAGGAGATAGAATAACAAAAGAAGATATGTATATGTATACATATCTATGTGTGTGTGTATATACATTGACACAAGGGGTTCGACCTTTCTGGAGAGCCTGATGACCTGAGCTTGCAGAAGCTGTGGAGTAGGACCATGAAGAGCAATTCTAAATGCAGTCCTTTAGCCAACTCCCGCGAAGCTGTACTTTCCCAAACTGTCCCGTGTGTTGTGGGGAACCACCCATCTCAGCGTTGCTTTGTGCAAACACACGCTGCATGCTGCAGCCCAGCTGTAGCTGATGCTTTCTCTCCCATTCTTTTGCCACTTCTCCCTCCCTTTCTCCACATACACACTGTCTTTTCTGTCAACAAACATAGCTCATTCTAGTGGAAAAGGGACTTGTACAGCCATTCTAGTGGAAAAGGGACTTGTCCAGCAGGCACAATGGAGGAAAAGTAAATGCAAAACATCTAAGGTCAGAAATTGATAATTTTTACAATGAAATACTCTCTTTCAAATTTTATTCTTTAAAAATGGTCCAGAAAACAATCCACAACTATACCAAAAAAAAAAAGACAACTTTAGCAAAACTGAAGCCCTGAACAGCAATACGTGAAACATTTTTCCCTTGTGGGATCAGATCCGGGTTCTACCCCAAAAAAAGCATTTAGAGAAATGTTGTTCACTCATTCGATTTTAACTAGTTGTAAATCCCCAAGGAGGCTGGCTGCAGAGGGACTAATGGCACAACCAGTGGCACTGACTGTGTCTTAATTCTGAAGTAGCTATTAACGGCATGCTGCAGTGCTACTTTACTTTGTGCTGTATTCTTTAAGATTGAAAGGCACAGATCATGGCACCAACTTTAATTCTGGCACAGAGAATTTGTCTTCAATGCAGTGGGTATCTATAGCTGCACAGCTTGACCTTTCATATGAAATTGCCATCTCTTCCTAGAGAAGGATTACAGAGAGCTCCAGGGAGTTACCCACAGAAGCAAGATGGGCTTCAGGCTTACAGTTGGACTCACTGCACAGTGCACACGGCTGGCAGAGAAAAGAGCTAAATTTATGCCCTTTACCACACATTCACCCCATCACTACAACAAGAACTGAAATGCGGAGGGTTCGCAGGACCCCCTTGTGAAATAAATGAGATACAGTGAACAAGTCTTTGGGTGACTGTTGAAGCTGTTGCTACTGTGGGTCGATGAAGGTTCAGGTTCTCAAATATATACCAGGTTATAACCCCACTGAAGTCAAGGAACACGTGGAAAATCTGCCGCTAGGATGTGAAAGCCAGAAGGAATCAGACTGCTAATTTAGAATCATTTTCTGCAACACATAGGTTATCCTCAATCTATTCCTGATACACTTCAACCTTCTCTGTAGGATACTTTCTTACTCAGGACTTGGGACAATATTTAGAAAGGGACCTACGTTCCCACAGGAGCATCCATGGCCTGATCCTCCTGTTCCCTGGATGGGGAGAATTGTTTAAGAATGGGATTCACAGCTGCCAGCATGGTCAGCAAGAAACTACATATGCTAGTTCATTAAGCAACGCTGAGAGAATTGATGTGACTTAATCCTGCTCCTCCTGAGGGATTAGAGACCTCATTCCAGGTTGCCAGAGGCACTTATGACACCTCAGATTTCCCTGCCCAGAATCCTCACCAGAATTTTGATATCTAATTTGTCCCTCTCCAAAGCGAACTGAGATCAGTCTTAATTCACTTTGGAGGTGGTTGCTGCAGGCATCCTCTTCGCTAAATACACCAGCTGGGAGACTAGAGCAATAGTATATTCATGTCCCAAGAATTTCAAGTGCTGCAGCAAAGCTGTGGATCGGAATTTGTTCCACCTTGATGATCATTTGGCATTTCTCCAATACCTTCAATCAACCCTCTGACCAATTCGTTTTTACCATGTTGCAGTGATCCAGGGGAGCAAGGGAACTGGACTTTCAGGATAAAGTTGTGGGTTTTACTGTTGCCTTCTACTATTTAATACAGATAGATTCCCTAGACTCCTTTTGGTTTGGGGGCCTACTGCAGGAATTTATTGGTCCTGTTTGTGTTGTTTTCCAGTGCTGAAAACCAAAGATTTATGTACGCTAGTTAAAAGCCAGAATCTCTTTCACGAGTCAACAGTGCAGCATGTTGCCAGAAGAGCTGAGCTGCACGCTACCATGGCTGTAATGCATTTCTGTAAAGGATTGAGCACCACTTTGATTTAATGGAAGAGCAGTGCTGCATTTCTGTATATCAGCTAGTGTAAGATTAATGCCTTCTGATCTGAGACTACTGCACTCTAGAGAGAGCTCACTGACAGAAGCATTAACTAATGTTTGTAACATGATGGCTTTACAATCAGTATCCTCATGTCTTTTTAACCAACGGCTCCTATAAAGCAGTAGGCAGCAACACATGTCATTTCAGTAAGTCCCCAAACCTAAATTCAAAATCTAGCTGTTTGTGCACAAGGTTATATGTCTTTGTATGTGTGTCTGTGCATGTACAACTTCTCCATAAAATGTCTTCTACGAAGAGTGTTTCTAATTACTGGTACAGAATTGCACAAACCAAGAATAATCACTTTTTATTATGGAAAATAATAGCATCGTGGAATTAGGTATTTCCAAAATTTAAATAGATTACTTGTAACTCTAAAGGTGTTCTTCTAGCAACACTGTAGTTTGTTTACACCATGTTCTAGCAGGGCACGTTTTTAAGTTGGTACAAAATCCTGCTTCATTGCCAAACAGTGGTCATGTTGATTTACAGCAAACTCAAACATGGCCTACAAGTGTGAAGCCCAAATTCCAGCTTTGATTTATTCTTTACTGTAAAACTGAAATTGAGCCATTTTCAGGTTAGAGATCAAAGAAAACAATGTGCTTGTAGACCCAGGCTCAATTCTAAGCAAAAGCAAAACAAAGAACAAAATTAGTATTCTGAAGCCAGTGATGAACTCTACTGAGCTGGACTTTTCTCATTTATCCATTGCTGGTTTGCAAAACGTAGGATGTGCACCCAGCCTCAGCAAGACTACAATCAAAACTATTTCCACTTTTCCTCATCACCAATGCAGATTAATTCATTAAGAACTAAGCAAAGACCATCAATCTAGGTCTCAGGTAATCAATAATAAAGCCCTATAGGTTCAGATTGACCAACTCTATTTTCAGTGGAAAACAATTAGTGGATCGAGTGTTATTAGACTAGATTGGACCGGTTTTGATAAAGATTGTAATGAATTGAATTAAACTGGTTCAATTAACATCTGCATATTGAAAGACTTACATAGAGCAGATCTAGCCAGGAACCTACAAGGTATGTCATCCCAATCTGAATCTTCCCTTCAAGCTGTTCTTTGGAAAAATTTCCCTCCTCTCTGACTCCGGCCTCTGCTCCACTCTTTTGTTCTGTAGCTCCCTCTTGATCAGGACAGCATGGGAAGCTTTGCAGGGACTTTACCACAAAGGCAGTGCCCCTCTGCCTTCTGTCATTTCCAAGAGGAGAGTTAGGGAGGCAGAGAAGTAATACAGAAAAATACATCCCAGCAGGTCAGTCTCACATGATAGCATGGACCCTTGATACCACTTGGTCTATCGACTACTGGCCTGGCTCTGCGGAGTGGAGTAAATGGTTGAAAACATATCTTTTATGTTTTTATTCCCTTCCACTCTATATAGGCTCATAACAGAGACCAGCAGATAACACTGCATTGTGTTGTGCGTTAGTCCTGTTTTGCATCTAACATTACAGCAAGCTGAGCCCTGTAAGAGCGGAAGACTCTGAGACAAGCCATACACTGATCTCCCTCTCTCTTTCTCCTTCTCCAATAGAAATGACAGTGGGAAGACAAGATCACAACCATCCAGACCACATCCTTACTGTTCTAGGTCTATACACTTAAGGTGCTATCTCTCCATGTATTTGTTCATATTTTTGTATGTATATCCTTTATATTTCAGCCAAATGATTTCATTTTGGAGTCAGTTTCTCATGCAACATGCAGTTGTTGTCCTGCTATTTCTTTGTTTGCATATTATTAATGAAAAGGGCTTAAAGAAAGAAAGAACGTTCATTTGACAGCAATGCATTCATTTCCTTAACTCAAAACACTGACACAGCTCAAGCAGTTCCCTTATATCTCCAGATTCCAGCAGATCACATGGCAGGAGTGATAACCAGCCTGCAAATCATTTCTGCGCCTGTGAATGTGTTAAGTACGAGGCGTTCCTGCTCTGCACAGAAAAATCTCTGCATGATCATCCTATATCTCTCTAAGACTTTTCTGCTGCTGCTTTTATGTTTCATTTAGGGTGGCGGAAAAAATTAACAGATTTCTGTTCATCTTTTTCTCCAAAGCCACAGTTCAGAAGTGGCGCTAGAGAAGATAATGCGTTTGACCTTGTGGGAGTGGTGGGGCCTGAGGGCACCGTGCTCTTGTGCTCTCTCCCTCTCTTTGGGACCCTGCAAAAGATGGACAGAGAATTATGAGGAGATGAAAAGATTCTTTTTAAGATTCTGTCAAAATTAACTGATCAGACTCCTTCATCTGTAGGGTCCTGCTCTTCCTTTTCTTCCACCCTCCCTGCTGTGGGAATGAAGTTCTGTAAAAGAGCAAAACTGCCACTTAGCTCAACTAAAAGGAGCTCTCTGAAATGGCAAGTTATTAATGTACACACTAAAAGATCATTTCCCATTGTGCTTGTCAACCAGTTTGCCAATCATTTAAGCTAACGTTATCTTTTTGCTTTTTCTTAAAATTCTGTGAGTTGCCATGACAAAACTGAGAAAATCTTCAACACTTCTTCATCTGGAGGAAGGTAATTGATGACATATGAAACCTGGGTCTGTAAAGGCTGAGTAACAAGTCCTGTCCATCTCAAGTCAGCTAGGGAAAAAGAGCTCTGCAGAAATCAGACAAAATCCAGCTACAATAGAACAGCTAAGGAAATCTTCACAAGTTTGTATCAAGGATATTCTGAGCTATACTAGCAATGCTACTGCTGTAGAACACAAACTTAAAGACAACATTCCCAAAAAACTCATTTGGACCAGTAGGAAGAAAATGAACTTACGATGCATGATGCATCCACTGCAGGAAGACATCATAAGAAAGGGACAGACTAGTACTCTAATATGAAAAAGAAGGTGATAAACATCGCAAACCAAGACTGCAAACTTTCTTTGTGGATGCAGTCATCTTTAGGTGAAACTCCTAAGCTGATGGAGTTTTGATCTTCCATTACAGCATGAGGACAGGACTGGACATATTATCAGCCAGAATAATTAGTTGTTGGGATTGAAAGTCTTTCAGCAGAACAAGTAGTGACTCAGGGAGAGGCTCACGATGGAGAAGCAATTCCAGGCTGGAACAGTAAGTGTGATTTTCCCAGGGAAGGAAACAGGAGAAAAACAGCTAATGAATCAGGTACGGCCATGGAAAGGAAATTCATTGCTACAATTGTGTAATGGTCAATTGTACAATTTGGTCTCAAGATCACCCTGTAGAAATTCATGTTTCCTACGCAAAGGTGCAACCTAACATAAATTCAGCAAGGACCATGTTCAGATCGATACTTATTTGGATTGTACAAATGTATCATGGCTTAGAATGCTCTAAAATTACAACTGCTGTCAACAGGGGAATGTCCATGTGCAGACACTTACATATTCCATTATCTGATACCTGAAAGCAAAAATATTTATAAGAGCAATCCACAATGTTTGGAAACTTCTGGTATCTTTTTATTAAACTTGGGTTACACATCACACGTGCAAAGGCTAGGGAACTTCAGAAGACTAACATTTCTTCCTCATTCCTTCTGCATATGTGCATACACTACACTACCCAGATAGGCACAGGCACCATGGCTTCGAAAATGCTGGCAGTCCCTTGTAGCTAAGGCAGAAATATTCTACCAGAGTTATTAGCTCTTCAGAGAAGACTTTACTTGAAATTATCTCTTTTTCCTTTCATCAAGATCATTAATTTCATGTGTATGTGCAGTGCTGTCTGGGACAGGTGTTGTCACATATCTTTGCTCAAATCCTTTGATTAATTGCCTCTAAAGCATGCTTCTGGCTAGGGGGCATGTCACCTTTCACTACAATCCCTGTCAGTCTCCAGCAATTTATTTGTCACATGTACATGCACAACTCTAGCCAAGAAAGGTGTGGTAACGTGGATCCTTGCCCATCTCATTCAACTAATTGCTTCAGTGACAAGCCCCTGGCCAGGACAAATTTGGGTAACTGCGGTGTTAAATGACCCATACAAACATTTTTCACATATATACCAAATCCATTTACTGGATTTACTATTCACCCATTTTCTGTCACCATTCACCCCAGTCCTTGCCACTCATTAGAAGGTTAAATGTTACATGCACACGCTTGGCTCCAGCTGCTGGTCTCCGAGACTGCCGGCCCTTTGCCCCATGTTCTGGGGCTAAAATATGCTAGGTGAGAACCTGTTCTGCTTATATTCAAATTTAAGGCCAGGTCTGACTATCTTTTTTTAGGTGGAAAACATCAGCTTTAAGAAGCTAGATGCTGTAGAATTTACATGATGTGGAACGTATATCTTGTAGAACTTATCCACATTCCTTGTTTGGTCCATAAAGCTCACAGAGCTGTAGCTTGCACCAGGCAGGCAATGACCAAGAGCATACACTTGCATACCCTAAAAAGGATACAAGGGTTGGGGGGGAGGCAGGGGAGGAGACAGCTCCAAGACTCCCCAGCTCAATATGCCATAAATGGCAGGTGTCATCCAGGCTGATACAAATACTAGGTCAGAGTTAAGAGCATAAACCTCTACTGCCCTAAAAGACTTGATGCTATGGCTGCAGTTGTGGCAAAGGCCTTATACAACATGAGTCAGGCACAGGTGTGAGGATACGGGGAGAACATACGGGTTCATGAGCACAAAAAATGCCGGAGAGGACCCCTTCAGTGGAGCCACAACTTCATGAGAGATTTTTAATAGTCATTAACAACAGCAGGACTCCGTCTTAGTCTGGCACCCTTAACCGATTTTACAAAATCAGAATTGTGACTAGTACACATCACTTCTAATTTCTCCATAATAATGATTAATCACTAAGCTCACCCTCCCTGAAAAGTTACCCAATAATGAAAAAATGTCATGCGAACAGGATTATAAATGTGTCTGATAAACAATTCAGCCTGACTGCCAGTGTTCACAAGTTCATAACACATTACTTGACTGCAATTGCTACATTGGAGTCAGTCAAAATCATCCCAAGTATTAGTGTAAGTAATTTTGGGGGCAGGAAACAATGACATTTCGAAAAAGAAACAATACTGGAAAAATCCTGCTGGTCTGGCATTGGTGACTCAGTGCTGTAACACTAGGAGGGGGAGCTGCTGCCTTTCATATGTGGCAATTACGCTCTACAGCTCATCAGTCAGGGCAGCACGCATGCTACTCCTCAATCTGGATTAGGTAGAAACTACAGGGTGAGCAGCTCTCCTCCAGGTTCACAAAACTACAAAACTGCACAAAAAGTCAAATATACCTTGGTCATTCCTCAGTTAAGAGTCACCCACACACTCATGTGTGCAGAGCAGATTTAAACACCAGGTAAGCAACTGCTGTTCGTTCTGGATGCAGGACCATGCTCAGACTAACTACTGCAGCGTAGCTGTATGCATTGGGAATGATACTATTATTCCTCTGGATAAAAGCCACATTTATGGAGCCGTATTTATTGATCTACCAAAGGTTTCTGATACAGTTGACCGCACATTTTTGTTACAGCAATTTAAGCATGACGCAGATTTTACTGTACCTTGGTTTAGCAGCAATATAATTGGTCACTGGGTATTATGGGGAAGTTGGCATTGCAACAGCCCTGCTGCATCTGTGCTGCAAAGAAAAGATGTCCTGTCCCCATCAAGACTGCTGGTCTAGTATCTTTTCTGAGTATGACATATTGACTGGTCACAACCCGCATGACTCCCCTGAAAAGCCGGTGGTACACACTGTCACTTGTATTCTTCAATGCAATCTGCCCAGAGTTTGCAGCCTGGGCCAGAGGTAAGGACAACAATTTTAAATCCCCTGTCTGCCCTCCTGATCCTGAACAACTTGAGGACTTACAGAGGTCCACCACATAATCTTCCAGCACTCCCTATATGCTGCAACACTGCCTAATATTTGGTATTGCTGTCTCTCTAACTCTCATCCTGGCAGGTATTTAATGCCAAGGTTTGCAAAGGAATGTGCAAAACCCTACAGCTTCAGTAAGTGATCTTGCTTTAGATGACATCGGTCTATGTTCATAAGTATATTGTAAAAAAGCGCATACACAAAGCAATTTATCAGTACATACTTCAACATATATAAGAGAGAACACAATTTAAAGATGCATTTGAGGGAGCAAATTGGATGACAAATTCCAATTTTATTTGACAAAAAAGGGAAGAAAAAGAAAAAGCTTTTTTCACAGAAGATGTGTTCACACGAGATCCAGAAACATTTCTAATCCTGCTAAAGAATTCTTATTTTAAACTTCAGCTTTTAAAGGCTCATAGAAGCCGAGACTTTCTCCCACTGAAGAGAAACCCACCTCTGCAATACTGGACAATTTTTGAAATAAGTTTCTAAGCAACTCTAGAAGAAATTGATGACTGATAGGAAGTTTTAACATGGTGGGGAAATATCTCGCTTTGGGAAATGTACCTTAAAATATGCAGCTTCCTCACTTCCTTTTTTCCTTCAGATTAACTGCAATGTTCCTTCAAATATATATATTAACAGAAGCTTCAGCCTGACAAATAAATTCCATCTTACACTACCCTACTGTGACATATGCAGATCTCCCAAATAGATTTTTTTTCAAGATATTTTAAAAACCTCAAAAGTAAATGTGGCTGAGGTACAGCATACATGGATTCTGACACAGCTTTAATGGGATAATGTTTTATTTCTCAAAATCACAATAGTTACCGCATAGTGCTTTCTCTAAACCTGCTATGTGGTACGTAGCCAAAGAGTTAATTCTGTCAAAAGAGGTACTTTCTGTGCCTCTCATATACCCCCAAAAGCAGAGTGATCCTCAGAGTAACACACTACAAGAAAATCTCAGTTACAGAAAATGGCCTAGTATTACATTGCCGTTTTCGTCTCAGAAACCTAGCAAATTTTCTGCAAAGGGGCGAAGCTGCACGAGAACCAGTACAATGCCAGGGTAAGCAATGAAATCACCATTCCTGCGCATCACAAAACATCAGAGGTCTTTTTAAAGGAAAGGGCTTGAGCCCCCTCCCCTGCAAAGTTCCACAGCCTGGAAATGGAAGGCAGGAGAAGGGGCAAATCTGTGAACGGCTACCGTCAGGCCCTTTATCCACTAGGTACAGTGAGGAGGAGCAGACCTTCATTTTCCACAAAACTCAGGTCAACATTAGGAAAACTATTATAATCAGCTCTCATGTTTCAAAGGTTTACCTGGTCACCTACCAGAGCTAACACAGAATTCATTTCCTTCCCAACTGGGCAGATGTGCTTGAGGTTTTAGTTTCTCTTACTTCCAGCCCCGAAGTATTAGAGGTCAGCTGTAATACGTAAGATGTGGTCTATAGTGATGCAGAGAATTTTCTTTCTTGGGCGCCCACGCTTTCCTGGGTGCCTCAGGCACAGTGGTAGGCACGCCTCTCTTTTTTTCTCTCTGTGACGCTCATCTGCTTTTTCCAAAGGCTGAATACTTCAGTCTTATCAAAATCATTGGGCTCAAAGTGCAGACACCTCAGTGAAAGGTAATGATCTGTGTTAGTACGGAAATTTAGATTTAGATGATACAGTGTCTTTATCTTACCTTAAACCCTATGATTCCAGCATCTGAATATATATACATAGCGGATTACAGTTAAGGGTGAACAAGAAATATCATAGTATCTCTAAACTGGGCAGTTAACACAGTTTTCCTTGCTGAATACAAAAAAAAAATTGGGCTTTGAAGCTTAGGACTATATGGCATTCAAACATTACATCTCAGGTTATCTTCCCTCAAATTTTCTTAATACAAGTGGTGCATTGTCCAGAAAGCTCCTTCCTGGACAGAGGAAAGCAGCAAGTGTTCCTCCGTGAAGCTGGGGGCATGGGGAGGTGACCTCTCTTTTCTCCACAGATCCTGCAGTCCATAGCATATTTTCCTGATGCAACTTCAGATATGGAAACTGGTACATTTTACAGCGCTAGCACATGTGAGGAGAACCTGTTATAATTTTATCAGGTTTTTTTTTCCATGAAAATTGTTACTTAAATGCTTCCTTGTCATTGAAGAAAGTCACTGCATTTTCCATTCTACAGTATGTTTTGTTTCTATTCTAGTTCATTCAGGATGATATTTCCATACTTTATGTGAAACAGTGAAGCTGATCTCCCTTTTACATCCTAATTAAAGATCCTGGAATGCATTCCCTCTACACTTACACACAAAATGGCTCAGGTCCCATTCCAAATTATATGTACTTACTGAAATGGGATCCAAAAATGGATAGAACTTGAGATTGCACATTTATATTAATTTTAATGTTCTCAAGAGTAGTCAGAATTTTTTAAGCAAATCATTCATTTACTTGGATCCTTGCTTCACATTAGAGAGGATGGTTGTACAGAGATTTCAAATCAATTTGGGAGTCTTTTTCTACTGAGGATTAAACTTGATGATTAAAGGGACTTTATGTTAATTTCAATAAAATTTTGCTTCCTTTTTAATTTACTATTTTATCAATTCAGTATGAGAATTTTGCAGAGCCTCAGAGCTCAGCTCTTGAGCACTAAGAAGACAGTTCTTGGTAGGCTGTGCTTTCTCCCTTCTATGCTGACTATGATGGAGGACTTTAGCAATGGTCTCTCTCCCCTCTGACACTAACAAGCTGGAAGATTCTCACTGCCTTCCTCCTACCCCACTGTTCTCACTAAATATATTTTGACAAAAGATCAGAAAGGTGAATGGCCAGCACATCCCCATGGCTACTGCGGGCTACCCCTTACTGCTGCTAAAGAGAACAAACACAAATCATGGTCTGGGAGCAAAAGCCAAGAATAACTTTCAGGCAGCACGGCTGGTGCCTTTAAAAAGCTCTTTGCACAATAATGAAAATCCCAGATACTGCTATACAACATAAGAGAACAACAAACCAAGTGTAAATCTCTTCCTCAAGCCACAGCGACTGTTATCAGAACCTGTATTATGATAGCCCTGGAAGCACCAACCTAAAATCACAGAAGAAAGGGGAAGAAAAGCCATCACAGTCATCAAGCCCATTCTTTACCCCAAGGCAGCAACAACATGCCTATCCACTCCTGAGAAGCATTTGTCTAACCTGTTCAATAACTTTAGGCCCCCACTGAGTCTGCACAGGCCGGAAGAACCAGTCCCTGTACCAGAATAAAATAGTTAAGACCAACCAGAGCAGCAGGAAGGCAGGGTTCACCCCTCTCTTGTTACTGATGGGCAACAGAGGGACCTGCCCAAGCTTTGGGTCCAAAGTACTGAACTAAACGGCTCTCCCAGCACTATGCACAAAGCTATCTTCCTTCCAGTTACACGACAACCAAAAACGCAAGCCTATACATGAGATCTAGGCGCTCTACGTGCACATAACAGACTCTGACTTCAGTGACATTCCTGCAAGAGCCCTGCTGGTATCAGGTCTCATATTTCCTAAGGCACTGGCCCTCCAAGTACTTTACAGAACTGGGTGGGCAATTTAAAAACACACAGTAGGGACTCATGGAGTGACATGTAAACACATTGGGAAGTCCCAGGGAGAGATTAGATAACAAGACAGGTCCAGAGGCCAAAAGCTGCAAAGCAGAAGGCTCTTCACCTAGCCAGGACAGGAGAAATAAGAGCACAGAGATAGGCATCAACTCAGGAGTATAAAGCAGCTTGGTTTTATACACTGTGTGTGTGGGGGGGGGGGGAGGTGAGCTTACAGCCTTCAAAACCAATGACCCATTTTCCTTCCTAATTCTGACACTGATCAGCTATGTGATGCAGGGCTAGCCACTTCCTTGTCCAGTGCCCTTCCTTTCCCCACCTCTTGCTGGTTTCATTGCGAGTGCCTCCAGGAAGGAGCAGTCTCGCAGTATATGCTTCTCCAGGGCTCCAGCCCAGGGGGTCTTGAGCTCAGCTGAGACCACTGTTCCCTATTCTCTTGCAATGAATCACAACGCAATCAACAGGAGCAGTGGTTGTTTTCCTCTATGTTGTGGTAATAGTAATTTTCCATTTATCTTTCTCGCATTTTCCTAAAGTCGATTTTGGTAATTATAAGAAAGGTATTCATGTACCCCCCTAATATCATTTTCAAATTAAAAAAGAAATGTTTTTTAATCCTCTAAATTAAAACTAACTGATGGATTTGCAAATAGTCTTTGTCATCATAAGTTCCATTTTCACCAAGCACATCTACCAAGTGCATAAAGCTTTATCCAGCTCTAAACATGACATGCAGGTAAAGTACTCATTGTCAAGCCAGAGATCAGCAAATGGTGAGGGTTGAGAGCACACCCCAGGTCTCATGATCCCCACCATAACATCTTATGTCTTAGCCACCTCATCCTAATTTGCTCAGTACCTGTATTAAAAAAAAGCTACAAAACTGACATCACCTGCATCCTGTCCATTGCTATTATTAACACCTCAAATCTGTTGCAAAGTATCTCCTCCACCCCTTCTTAAAGTGAACCTATCAAAGAAACAATTTTTCTCTGTATAACATGGAACTTCCCTCTCAGAAGATGGGGTAGGTTTGAGACCCAACATCTAATGATTTAGAAGAGCCAGAAGTATGTATGATCTATGTAGTGTCAGAAAAGGCAAAATTTCAACTTTGTTATTCTGAAAAGCTCAGCATTTGTTTTAT
This sequence comes from Struthio camelus, assembly GCF_040807025.1. NCBI lineage: Eukaryota > Metazoa > Chordata > Aves > Struthioniformes > Struthionidae > Struthio > Struthio camelus. The sequence continues at coordinate 10,617,040 of NC_090955.1, read as the reverse complement.
CCATAGATGCTCCCAAGAAAAGTGTGCCTAGAAAAGAGACTTGAGGTTATTTATAAAGGGATTCATGCTGCCACTAAGCCCTGGTCTTTGGATTCATGTCGGCACTACAGAAGGATTGCAGAGGATTCCAGTCGTTCTTTCCTCGCCACGCACATTTCAAATTCATCAAACAGGAGCAGTTCTCTTCCTGTTTCTAATGGAGATCACCAAGCAACAGCAAGGCAGGAAATGCTTTTGCTCGTAGGATCAAGACAGAATTCTTCATCGTAAACAGCCCTTCCATTCTCCTACACCAGATCATGGATGTCTTAATAAGCATCAATGCCCACCCTTCTTCCTGGAGTGTGGTCTTATTGGTACCTCAGAAACAAGAGCACCTGGATATCAGCCTGTGGACAGCTGTCCCCCAGGCTTCATCCTAGGTCTTCTCCACCCTTGTTCCTCCTGCCAAGGGAACTGCTCCCTCCATTCCTCATCCTCATTCAGAGCAAATAAGCGGTAGCTCCCAAGAGTTAACAATAAGTAGAGGCTCTCTCCTGGCCAATAAGCAGGTTCTGGGAAACTCCTTATCGGGAACTTGTAGATGAAGTTGTTCTCCCCTCTCTCTCAATTCTCCTTTGCCCTGGTATCCTTGTATTCATCATGTTCAGGGCAGAAGCAGAGGGCCCTTTCTTCTCTCTTACAAAATCTCCCGGCATGTCTTACTGCCCCAGGGGACTAGGAAGTAAGAAACCAGCCTTCATACCAAGTCTATCATACAGCACCACAATGCCCTCCACAAACACATAAAAGTACCCTTAGACAACTTTTCTCCTTACAGCTGTATCTGGAGGACACTATGCTGATCTACTGCTCAGTCCTGTATCTAATTCTAGCTCAGGCTGACTGTTTTGTAATGAAAAAATGGTTCAGAAACTATGCTGCCCTACTCTTTAGATAAGCAATGATCCTTGCATTGCTGTCAGCAGTTTGATTAACATGCTTACTGTTCAATACGGACTCCAGAGCTCCTTTTGAGAGCTGTGTAGGTGAAAGGTTTGCCTGAGGAACCCACTGGAATGAGTCTGCAGTTTTAAATAATAGTTTAATATGCTAATGTGACTATTAAATACACAGAAGCTTGTGACTTTTATAGCAGTTGTGAATGCTGAGATGGTAGGGATTATCTTTATTATAACAAAGATACACATCCTTTGTGTTCAGCTAGGGTTTTGAGCTGAGTCCAAGCTGAAGCCAACAGTATCTTTTTCATGGTGCAGAGTTCTTAAGATGCTTCTGAAGCTTTTATCAGATATTTCAGCACACAGTTATTGAGCACAGGTGCCAAAATACAAAAGTACTTCCATCTCCGTCTGCTCTCTTTGAGGGAAGAAAACCAGTTCTCTGTTCTGTTGCACTGCTGCCATCCAGAGCCAGTATGAATGGCTGTTTTTTCAAAAGACTGACTCCAGCAATAGGATCTCTGCTAGAATTTCATGCTGCAGTGTTGCTAGATTTTATTTGCTGCGTTTGCAATGCCATCCTTTTTTCCTTTAAACAAATTGACCATTAGAGAACATCCTCTGTGAAAACAGCTCAGAGAATGCTGGCAGTTTGAATGTTATGCCAGAGGATGGGAAATTTGTATCTTTTGATGGAACAAAGTCACTGGTTTTACTTTGCTGTCGCTTTTTGTTAAGCATGTGTCCAGCTTCATTTACATGCCTGTCAACATCCCTTTTCACTTGCTTAGAAACACTGAGGCCGATATCTCAGAGCTCACACTGGAAATAGAAACACATGAATGCATCTTGGTATATTTATCACACTCACAGCCTTAATGTCAGTGCCAGGGGGCAGCCAGAAGATAAGAAGAATGGGTATTTTTCTATTATAGATACTTAGGGTCCACCATTCCTAAACCTGGTGCCAAAAATATGCAGATTTAGGTTCCTAAATAACCAAAGCAGTCTTTGCCATGCACTCAGAGCTTCTTCTGATGTTCAGAGGAACAGCAGGGGTGTGGAAAGCGGGGAGATATGCATCCTCCATTTTGCCCCTTGATCTATTACACAAGTCCTATCCACTTCATTCTGTTCCTTTCTATTTTCCTAATAAAGAGTTCACAGCAAGCTCTCTTTGGTGCAAAATTTCCTATCAACTGATATCAGAAAGGCATGGTATGTTGCAGTTTTACAGGCCTAATTTAGCTCCCAAAGAAGTCAGAGACTATACCTGTGACCAGAGCAGACACCGGTCTAGGCCCTCAGCATTAGCAAAATGACACATATAGGAGAGGATGGCCACCTGAAATCAAGCAAACCAGACCTTTAGGGCAACACGGTGCCAGGTAAAAGATGGGTTAGGCAAGGTCATGTAGGATTTTTTAAACATACCTGAAATGTCTTTCATATACGATATGATGCAGAAAACTCTTGATTGCAAGCAAGTGAGGCAAGACTGCATACACCTTATCCCAGTAGTGTCAGAAAGGCTATTGAAACCAGCAGCTCCTGGTTCAACAATATCTGCCATTACATTGGATAGTCCCTCAGAGTAGGAGGGAAGAGTACAATTCAGTACAATACATAAACTCTCGACAGAATAGAATGCTGATGGACAGTAAAAATGTACAGGACCATTTAAAGACAGAAATAAATATAAATAAGAGTGGCAGAACTCAGCCCATAATGGCTTCAAAAAAATGTTAAGTATTTTTAGGCAGCATGGGGGCTGTTGTATCAAACTGCTGAACGCAGTAAAGTCATTCACTCACTTCCATAAAATGCCTGGCTCATGACAGCCTGTCTTAGTCATTTTATACTTATTTGACAGTGTTCTTGGACAGAATCAAATTTTTCTAAATTCAGAATTTCAGCAGGGAATCTTGCTTTGTTTGCAACTTCAGAACACCAGCACCTTATAGACAAATTGCACACTACTAGAACTGCAATTCAGATTTATTTGTGCACACCTCTGTGCTAGTAATACTAGAAAATGCATCAGACTTATTTAATAGAAGACAAAGACAAAGATCATTTTTGGTATAATTTCAGGGACTGTTTGCATTTGCATGGTGATAAATTTATTCAATTCAATCATATGCTCCAAAGAGGAGTATTTAATTTCATATTTTAAACTATGTTGTGGCCTGTAGCCTACATTAGAAACAGCCAGGACATTTGCATTCTCTGTATATTAACATAACTGAGTTGGTCTTGATTAAGACACACATCCCCTTTGAGAAGAAAGGTGTTAGGATGGGATTCACCAGGTGGCACTGTTACATATAATTTAACACATTTTTTCACAGGATACATGCACTTTTTGATTTGGAGATGGGTTATGCCTTTGCTAGTTTTCCAAGGAAGTTCCTTTCTGGAGGATGAGAATGAGAGAACAAGAGCTCTTCCAAACTGTAGGAGGTTCTCTCCCTGCTTTAATCTCCCTCACTAGAGACAGCAGTTGAAGCAGAGGTTGAGGTTTGCCTTGGAAACACGTGTAGCATGATACATTCAACTTGTGAGTATCTCTGTTTCAGTAGCAAGGTATATGTTTAAACAAATCTCGCCTCACTTTGAATACAGCTACCATCTGTATTACTCAGCTTCCAGCAGGGAGTCAACTCACAAACCCTTCTGAGGGACAGCATACTTCAGATGAATGATGTTCACAATATTCAGCAGCAATCAAAAAAATCGTTGGGGACCTAATCCTGTCTCCTACGCTGAATGTTTCTTTATTGTATTGAAATTGGCATGCTCTTCTGTGTGAACACCAGCAGGTCCGCTGGGATTAAGAACATCAGAATTTTGGGGCTACTCCTTAAACTCTATCCTTTTCTCCTGCCCTTGTATTTTTTCTGGGTCAACCTCAGCCCAAGTCCAACAGATACGAGAAAGGATTTCCCTTCAGTATTACTGCTTGGCTTGGTGCTTTCTATCACAACTGCTCCCACTGTTAGATCCTCCAAGATGAGGTGCATTAATCTGCAGTTCTTTACCAAGAAAGAGTTAGGCATTAGCAGAAGCCTTCTAACAGCAAGGAAAACAAAGAGTCTACAACTGTTGTGGCATATCTATCACTGTCTAGTCTGATCTTTAAGATCGCTAAGAATCTCCGGCAATGTGCATAGCTGTATCTTGTACTTGTAGCTAGTCTTGGGGTGGAAAACTGGTCTCTGCGTTCCTCCCAGCTTTGTATTCCCGGATTTCTCTTACTCATCCACTTCCACTATCAGTCATGAGAGATTTATTCTACTGCCCTGGTTCCACTCTGCTTTCCACTTCTATGCTCTCTTCCCCAGCATACCTGGGTCCTGTATTGGTCGCCTATCAAATTTGCTCAATAATTTTTAAAATCTGATCTCAGTTTGAAAGAACTGATCCATTGCCACTTGCCAGTTCTGCAATGAATAAGATTTTGAATCTATGCAGTTCTAAAGTACAGCAGATGACGGTAACCAACACTTCTGAATCAGATCTAGCCTTTTTTCCTATCCACTTGCACAGAATCCACCAAACACGAAACAAAGTTGCTGGGCTTTTTAAAAACATTATTCTTTGCAAACTGAATTGTGCCAGCATCAAAAGCTTCCAGCTTCTCATGTGCATCTAGGTGGTAGAACTGAGCAAATAGCAACAGATATTGCCTAAGCTTTTGGGGAAAGCAAGGATGTGAAAGCATCAGAAAAGATGCAGGACAGAGAGAACATTTTTCTCGTTTTGACCAAAATCTATACTGAGATTAGAATAGCTTTTCGGACAGATGATTGAACAGGGAAACCACAGTTGGGAAGAGTCAGATGACATCTTCCTATGAAGGTGAGAAGAAATCAGGAGAGAAGATCTACAAAAGACAGATTAGTATCTGGTGCAGATACCGAGGTGAGGGGCCCCCTTGGCAGGTGGCATGTGGGAAGAGTTTAGGCAAAATTTATCAGACAAATTAAAAAAGGAATTATTGGACTGCTCTGTTTTATTTGGAGGCTTGCTAATTACTTTTCACGAAAGAATAAATGGAACTGAAAGGAATTCAGGATGCTAGGTATGAACTGTACAGACACGATCTCAACCTATACTGGGAAACAATTTAGATATAATTTGTTCCTGGATACTAGGCAAGGGAACTGTACTTCCAAAGATATGCCTATTGCTGTGAGTTAGCACTTGCCTTTTGAACTCACGTCCATTTGTAACATGAAGTCTTTGGCACCAAGAACAGCAATGATGCTGTATAGAAGCTACCTGCTCTGGAATGACTTCTTCATCAGTAAGATTCCAGTGACCTTCACAGGACACGGCTGATTTCTGTGCATGCACGTTTTCCTGATAGAAAACTAATACATGCAGTTTTAAGGTGGTATGTGAGCAAAGGAAATCGACATAGCAAATTTGGAGCCCAGTTATCAGACAGGCTCACAAAGACTTTTAGTATGGCAGGAAATGCTGGACTATTCTCTCTGTAAAACAATACCATCTGCCTTCCCCGTTTAAAAATTAAAATTCAAATGAAAGCATAATTCTGACTGTTTCAGCCTTTATCAAACTCAACTGTTCAGCACAGCATTAAATGGTATGAAATAAGGACTCTTGGAGGACTGTGCATACAGCATGAAAGCATTCATTAAGTCTAAGTTATGGTTACTTTTGCTGTCAAGTCAACAATGCACAATCAGTGGTGGCTAAAATTTTAGGCTGGTGTGTTATACTAACAAATAGCTTTTGAGCCTATATAAATTCTGTTTCCTGATAATGAGGACAAATTATATGTCACCATGGAATTAATTTCTTTCTTTGTACTAAGCAAAATAAGAGGAAGAAACTTTTTGCAAATACAACTTCGTAAAAACTTGTCATGATTTTTGCTAAAAACAGCACTTCTGCTCTCACAGCTTTGGTGCAGCATAAGATGATACAAAGATGGGACAAAGAAAATGACTAGAAGATTTGGATACAAACACATCCAGACTTTGAAGGAAAATTATAAAAGAAATCTAAATTCACACTTACACGCTAATTCTGCAAGTGCTCCATTTTGCCAAAAAGATATGGATTCACATGAAAATGAAGTGTCTCAGAAGCTAAGGGTGCACTGAATCCAGTCACAAATTTTATGACTAGGATCATCACTAATTAGGATAGTCATCTTACAGTACCACAGATAATCAACTTGAGCTATTAGATTTCATTAAATATTTTTCCTAAAGTTCATAAGGGTAGCCTTCACTGGCTTGACAAATGCCAACCCATATTCATTCAAATCAGCGCTGCAAAAAATATCCATTTCCTTTCTCTGACTGTACCACCACCTCTTGTAATCTGCTTTGTAACAGACACAAAACCTTGTCTATCCCATAGGACCTGCCACTGCCTACCCCATGGTATCTCTGATATGCTGCTGATACCTGTCCAGGCAACACTGCCAATATTCATGACCTCAGAACGTTTTCTGTTTTCTCTCCCACTGTCTCTCACAGCTCAGAGAAATTCCTAGTGATCAACCCACCTTTCCTTTGCTGTGATGCATACAAAGCACTTGACAACAAGCAGCCTGCCAGCACAGTCTGACAGCTGCCTATCACGCTAACCAGGACTGTCTTATTACTCTCTGGTGTTCCCCATCTGCCTGCATACAGCTGTTACCTCCTCTCTCATATTCCTATTACCTTTTGCAGCAGTTCCTTTGCATTTCGCTTTCTACCAGATTAGGACCCTGGCCCGTTTCAGGGGTACTTGGGGGTTACTACACTATAACAATATGTCATTACACACAACATTGTTTTCCGAGTTTATCAGCTAGGCAATCCCACCAGCTTGCTGCTCTTAATGCTAGTAGCAAACACAGGAAATTCTCTGTGCTTTGGTGAAAGAACAGACTCCAGAACTAGCCACCTATCTGGAGAGGCATTAACTAAATCAAAACAATATGGCAAAGCAGCAATAAATGATCCGAGAGAGCCAACTTATGCAAATTAAATATATAACACATATACCAAGACTGCAGTGATGCAGTTTTGGATTATTCTAATTTAAGTTCATGTAATCACTTTAATACTAGCTATGTTATTAACGCACCATATGTTCTGCTGCTCTTGGTGCCTTCCAGGCAGGATTGCTAGCACTGAGCGCTGAAATTGTATAGAATTTTTAAATATTTCAGAAAATATTAAGCATATGGTATTTAGAGCAGGCATTGAGCATAACACTACTGGCCACATCACCATGGATCACATACATAAACAGCATGTAACTCCTCATGGAGGACAGGGCTTGTGTCCCAGAGACACAGCAAGAATCTCACAAGCATTTTGCAATTAGCATGCTTTCTCAGGATCACTAAAACAAAGACAACATGTTTTGTGGCTCAGACCACGTAGCTGGATCCCGACAGAACAGACCTCCGCAGAGCTGTTCCCTTTCAGTGGGTCAGCAACCCCAGAGAACAAGCTCTTTGAGTGGGCTGCGTGGTGCATGAGTTGACTTGTGCAGAAATGGTGAAGGGTTGCTTTTCTGTGTGAAAGGTGGTGACAAAAGCAAAAATCCTGAATGCTTAACGTAGGCTAAAACAATTAACAAGGAAAAGCAACTAAAGGTATAAACTTACCTTACTATGTTTTACTAGAAGCGAGGTGAAAGTTTGCCCAAAACAGCCCAACAACAATAGCTTTAAATTTTCCTCTCTGACACAAACTCTCTTTCCTCTTTCCAGGCTACAAAACACCCGAAAGCCTTATGCTGGTAAGTGGGGTTTAACCTCTGACCTTCAGCTCACGTGCTCCTGGGAAGTGTGGCTGGAGATAGGTAAGTGACAAAGCCTAGGGATCAGACTAAATTAAAGAGTATGATTTCACAGGATTATGTATTTGTATGTAAGAGAGGTCATGAATTACTTAAAGGCTTGTGTTATGGAAGATTAAATCAAATGTTTTCAGGTGAAAGTCAGACTTAAATCTTTGGCTATTGCATGAAGATGTATTTCTCTTACAAAGTGGAAAGAACCAGTTTCACTTGGCTCAGGTGGGGGGAGTTACCTAGCAAAGGAGTCCATAAACTTTGAAACTCCTGTTTTTATATTTGATAGGAAGTTCTTCAAACTGGACTGTGTGGGTTTTAATATTTTATATTAAGTCTTTTTAATATTTTTAGTTAAAAGAGATATTTATACCCATGTTTCCCAGTTCCTCCTGCCAGCTCACAGTTGATTCCTGATTCCTCAGTGAGATTTCCCAGTGTCTCATAAGTACATCATCCCCTTCCTTCCAAACCAAATCCCTTCTAGCATTTCAGAAGACAGGAATAAAATCATCCACTCACAGTTTTAGCTTTAATAGTTCTGAATAATTTATAGGTAGGAAGAGATGGAGAAGAGATGTACAGCATATGACTGATCACATTAGCATAGTACAGCCAGATAAAATGTTCTCCAGAAAAAAAAAAGGTAGTTTAGTTGCATCTTTGTAAATTACATTCTGAAAACTAAATGAGCAATAACTTTAAAAACATAAATATTTCTAATGAAAGCACTGTGTATCAGAGTAGGTTATCCTATCTTATTGCATAAAGTAGATGCTGATTATTTTCCCCATAAAAGTGGAAAAGAATTATTTGACTGTTTATCAAAATTCCCATTAACTTATGGGAAGGTGCACTAAGATTTGGGCCTGGGAAGCACAAATTCATGTCTCATCTATCCAGCTCACTGGTCTTTCAGAGGCAGTGATGGATAGAGCATTATGCTGAAAGTCAGAAGACAAGTTCTGTTCACAAGTCTGCCAATTGATCCCAGCCAAGACACTTGCCCGGTGAAAATGTTATGGTCTTTACACTATTACAATAGACTTATCTGACTTTAAAGTCCACAAGACCTGAAAAATCTGCTTAGTTTAGTGAGATCATAAAAAACAAGGGACTGGTACTATTCTAGCACAAAAGAACTACAGAATTGCCAATATAATTACATATAATTACACACACTGTTTAAAAAAAGCCAAACCAAAAAAAAGCACTTAACTCTCAGTCCAAATTTATCTTCCATGTGCCTTTGCAAACTAGCATGTCCACTGCTAATAGAAATTTCCCTGTATGCCCACTGTAGAGCTTACTAAGAGGTAAGTAGGTTTATGGGGATGGAAATAGTCCTTTGCTCTTCCAGCAGAGCTGTACAGCCATAACGAAATGGGAATTTAGTATAGAACAGGCTCAGTATATGGGGCAAATTTCACCTTTTGCCTCTACAGTATTCCCTGATTGTATCATTAGTGGGAAGTCTCCCAGTACAACAGAAAGAAAAGCAGGTGTGAGCGTGGGAGAGAAAAAGACTGTACCTGCTACAGATACAGAAAATTACAGAGGAAGAACAGAATGTGAAAAAAATGAGTGAAATGACTGAAACAAGAAGGATATGTTACTGTGCCCCAGCTCTCCTTAATAGCACTAGTCATGATGGTCAGTGGAGTATTCATGGTGTAAACAGTATCTTTAGAGATTAAGAAAACCATTCCCACCCATTGGGTCTGACACTTGAGAGAGAAAATAGCATCAAGAGCCACTTGAGTGATTCCCTAAGAAGGGTAAAAGCATTTCCTTTAAAATGTAGTCCAAAGTGACTGCTCATCCTTTTCTTTCCCTCTCTGCAGAAGCTGCTTACTAAGAAGTGACAGGTTCCTCACCCTCATCCTAGTGACAGGTTCCTCACCCTACTTGCAAAGTAGATTCAAGCAGGGAAAAAAGGTGCTCGGTTCCTCTTTGGATAAGGCTGCTATGTATTAGCTACCCTGTATAGTGGCCAAAGCAGGGTGTATCAAAGTGTCGCATCTTACCCAGATTCTGCTTAGCATACTGGCTTAATGGAAAACAGTAAATGAAACACTCGGTTGCCTCTTGTGTTTCTGTAACAGTGAAGAACAAAAGTCAGACTTCGTAAGTTACCAGGAAAAGTGAATCCAAAGTTGATATGCAACTTTTCTGAGACTTTTTGCATCCAAGGAGGTCTTTCCTAATCACCTCTGATACTTCCTGTTTTCCCAGCATTGTAGACACTGCCATGAGGAAAAAGGTGATTGATTGGGGCCTCAAGATTTAATGTATTCACTGAGCCTTGCTCTACTAACGGCTCATATTCATCTCAATACGAATTGAATCAGCAGGTCACACCATGTCACCAGGATAATTACAGACAGAATATATGAGATTTTTAAAATCCACCATTTTTTGTGTCGTTTTAGTTTATATCAAGCATGAATGACAAGGAAGGTCAAAAAGGTTATAGCAAGTGCTTAGCACAATAAACGGATAGCAGAATGCTGTGATATTCAGACCCAATCTTCCTATCTTGAGGTAGTGAAAACTCACTTATTTTTAATTGGAAGGTTGCTTTTTCAGGGTTTTTTGTTTGCCCAAATAACAACCGCAGGATTTGGCCCTATTCACATCTGAACCTAGAGGTGCTTCATTACATTTTATAGTGAAACTCAGAGAGCAAACACACATTTAAAACTATTTATGAAAGTAATCACTTCTACAGTCCACAATTTCCATGCTTCTATTTGGGTCTTATTTCTTCACATTTTGTTATTTACTCGGTAATTTCTGTTTATCCAAGAGTGCACTGTTCAGATGGAATACTGCGCTTTCAGCAAGGCCCTGCCTCTTACCCAGTTTTTCACAGCTAACTCTGCTGGATCAGAAGAGTTCTCAGAAGAGAACTCTCTCAACAGTTTTAATATATAATTCAATTATTTTATGCATTTCTTTACTTGAAAATGTGAAGGGCTGATACTACTGGCGTCAGGTAAACACACTGGAAACAGATATTGGGGTAAACTCTTCTTGCTCCCAGCTCTCTGGTTCCTGCCTTTGACCAAATTATAGGATTCTTGGTCCTCCACACCCTGAACAGCTGCCTTAGAAAGTGCTTACAAGCAGGCTTAACTAAGTCACATCTCTAACCTAATGACTTTAACAGGTCTGTTCCTGTGTCTAGAATTAGCTACCTACATGACTTCTCTGCTGAATCACAACCAGGAGCAACTTTGCAGTAGCTCTTGTGGAGCTGCTGGTAAGTGCTGATATTTTCATTTTGCATATTGTTAGCATACAGGCAGGAGAGAGGATGCTCTCAGAGCATTAAGAGCCAGAGAGAGGCTTCTAATACTACTACTCTGAGGTATCAAGTTTACTTTCATTGAAAAAGAACTCTGCCCTGAAGAACAATTTTTAATAGAACTAAGACTTCAATGTAGGCATACAAAATTGTGTTTAACAGTGGGCCAGCTGATCACAGATAAATTCTACAAGAATCAGAGCACTACCTACAATCTTACTTTCACGAAAGGTTCATCCTGCAAATCCACATTAGTAAATGATTATTTAAACAGTTCCTCACAGCTGTGTTACCACATGGTCTAGCTTTCTACTGAAGACAAGTACTGATGGAACTACGCAGATGTAAGGTAAGTTATGAGGTAAGGAGAACAGTGACAGTAAATCAGCAGAGAAGGAGAACAGCCTCTCAGCTGGTCAACATTAACTTGTGTTGGTGAGTGGTGTCCACAGCTAGCAAGCAAAATCAAGCATCAGCACCAGAACCCGGTCTTTGCTAAATATCAGGAGGTAATTAAAGAGTAAAAACTTGCATCCCACGTCACATTAGGTCAGGGTAATAAAATGTGCGGTCTCCATGCATTGCTAGAGATGCCCTCATATTTCTGCAACTTGTGCTGTAGGATTGCACAAGAGGATTAGAAAAGAATTCATGACCATGAATTTCCAATGTCATGGAAAAGTTATCAAAATTTAAGTTACAACTGGTGTAAATACCCAGTCTTGTCCAGCAAAGATAAGGCTACATTTTTTTTCCTTTGAGTTCCAATTCAAACAAAAACTAATTCATTGGATTCCTTTTTTTTAGTGGGGGAAATATAAACGCATATATCTATAAAGGTCAGGATACAAAATCCCCTTGTAACCTTTCATCATCCATAACAGACTCTGCTCATCCAGTCACTGGTCTTTCTTAAGAAAAGATTGTCTTTCGCACACAAAGTCTGCAAGAAGTATAGTCACCACTGACATGTATATGGCTGAGATCAAGGCCATTATTCTGATTTTTCCTGATTACTGTGCAGCTAAAGACTCACATTCAAAAAACCTATACTTTTTTAACATAAAGATTCTTCAACATCCTTTGAGCATGCAGGTCTGGCACTTCCTTTGATTTATCCTGTCTGGTCAAAGTTACAGAATGATGACCAGATTTAGAGGATTAAGAGTAGGACTTTGATGTTATTAAAATAGATTTAGTGGAGCTGAGCGAATATTATGCAGAACTCCAACTTACGTTGCTTTCTCTGCTAAAGTACAGGACAGAGTTTATTCTTTTTCAGGACTTTTATAAAAGTATGTGAAAAACTTCTAAGAGATCAAGCGACACACAAGAGTAACTTTGAATATATATGATTTTTGAAGCCAGGCTCTGAAAAACTTATGAATGCATTTCTGCATTCTGTGAATAGACATCACTATTATGTGGTCACTCTGCTGATATTTTCAACAGAAATTTTCCATCCCACTCCACTCAATTTATTGCTGTCACATAAACAGGAGGCAGTGACAAAAGCGATGGCAGACTTCGTTGCTGTTGGAGTGGCATCAGCAGTAGAACCATGGCTGGGGAACTTGCACCTTTTTGGGTACGCACATGAACACACAGCCTCTTTTACTTTTCCTGCAGAAATGACATCTCAGTCCCAGCAATGAAGCATCATTAAAGTATATACCTCAAAGTCATGGATACCTCATGAGCATACCACAATCTCTTTTAGGATAGCTAAGGAGTATTTAACCAGTGTCTTGGTATGGGAAGGTGGTTGCAGTAGGTGCAGCTATAAAGGAAGGTGGGGAGGGGGAAATGGGGATAGACAGACCCAAGGACAGAAGTCTCCAAATATGTAAAGATAGGTTATTTTGCTTTTTAAAGGAATAGTGTGACCTCCTCATGACCTCTTCTGCCATTCTGTTATTGCCTCAGACTTACTGACAGCAGTAGGTGCTTCAGTCTGAGAACCCTGCGCACTGCCAGGACATAGGAATAACAGCTGTGTAATGAGATGATACCTTTGGTGCTGTGGCTGGCATAAAAAATAAAGACAGGTAATGATGATATACAGAAAAATGGATCAGCAAGGCTTACACTGGGCAACCTGAAGTCTTTTGAGTTAATGAAAGAAATGAAGAAGGTTTGCGGTAATATGAAAAACCCATCTTATTCACGACTACACCACAGGCTACCAAAAGGAGCTCTTAATGAGGAGATGCAAGCCTGGCCAGCTTTTCTCCTGAGCAGCCTATCTGCATTATTACAATCTGTCATTTGTTCACAGTAAACCTTATGTTAAGCCAGAATACCTGAATTTTCTTTGAATATTCCCTCTCCCAAAAATTCCTACCAAAGTTGTCTCTAAGTCTTGGTTAGGGCCCAAAGCTGGTCCTGATCTCTGCATGTGTGCAGAGATGTTGAGGATTCTTTGCCTTTTCATATCTCCTCTCCACTCTTTATCCTTTACTTGTACATAAACTTCAATTCTATGATGTAATCACATGTGCAATGTTACTACAACTGATGGTTGGAATTCTGTACCCTTCCATTTTACCTGTGTCTGCAGCACACGGGTGACAAAAAACTCCTCTTCCTTTTGTTCTTCCAAATGGAGTGACAGTGATATGAGCCTCTTGCTACACCTGTAAAAACAAAAACATTTAATTATGTGAAACTTTCACTACAGGTTAATGTACAATTAAAGTGAAAAATTCTCTACAGACAAAAAATAGACACACACTTGTGCATTACAGCCGTGTTGGAGGCTTCATTCAAATATCTCCTGAGGGTATTAGGTTGTTGACAATATCTGCTGTAAGCACAATGTGGCGACAACCTCATCTTGTATGGAGATGTGGTAATCACACGCAAACTGCAACCCTTATATGCCGTGAAAGTTCATAAGGTAAGAAGTTCTCCTCTAGAAGAGGCTATATACAGTCAAAAACAAGGTCTAGAAGTAATTTATCTGAAACTCTTCAGGCCTATCATGTAATAGCTGAAAAGGAACTTCCTGTGTTGCCCCCATATTACAGAAGACTCCAGTGAGAAAGACAATCAGCCAGCTTCTCTCCTGCTTTAACAATCAAAACAAGAAGTTTGCTGTTCACGTTTAATTAAACAGTACATTAAATGCTGAGAAACAATTTTCAGAAGGGGAAATTTCAGGTCATCATGCTGCAGCTTGGTGTTTGAAAGAGTCAGAATGTGAATATGGTTAACTTGATATCAACCACTGATAAGTTGGCACAGTTAAGCACTGACAAAGTAGCTGAAAAGTTATTAAAATTATTATCGTAATACTTAGGAGTCACAATCATGCATTAGGAGTCCTTGCTGTTAGACACTGTAGAAACACAGAACAGCAAGGTAGTACCTACTTTGGAAAGCTTACAGCCTTTTTTATTATACAAGACAACATAAGAATGCATACAAATAGGCAGGGAAACCCACACACTGATTTGTGTAGAGCTCATAGTGGAATGCTGTGCAGAGATCCCCACGTTTGTTGGTAAGTTCAAAACATGCCCATGTAGTCTGGGAGAAGGGCTACGAAGGGCTTCCAGCTGGTTGTTCCCGCATATGTCCACAGAACCTGCATACAAAGACTAAGTATCACATGTACAGTAAGGCAGCAGTTTAATCACATGGATTCAGTGCATTTATTATGCATTCATAGTGTGCATCTGCAGTGGATCCCATGTTCTCCCTGGGAAATTGCTTCCATATGCCCAAAACTGTTAAATAGACATTTAATGTTAAATGTCCTGCAGCGGAATATGACAGTGTATGTTGGTGATTAAAGATAAACAAACCCATGTGTGGTTCAAAAGTCTAGCTACAATTTGAATGCTTTGGAGTAGAAAGTGATAAAAGAGCAGAAGAAAAAAACAGTGGAGAAATATAGGATGAAAAATGCAGTTGAGAGGGGAAAAGAGAAAGTTGTAAATGAGCATAGAAGCAATTTAATTACCATATACAGCATACTTGTCAAATGCTACATTTCCCTGCTTTGATGTCTGATCCAGAGGAAAGCTGTTTGCTGTTCCTTCTGAGGCAGTCTGTTTTTGCTTTAGTGAGCCAGCGGATACCACTGGATCCTTTGGTCTGGACTGCTGCCAAACACAGTTCAGAGAATTTCACCAGTTGATTTCTACACTGAGCCCAGTAACTTCCTGTTGAACTGGGGCATGTCTTTTAGGAAGACATCCATTCTTGACTGGACCCCTAGGTAAGTTGTTTCAATTATTTATGTCCCTTGCTGTTAAAAAATTTGCACTTTATTTCCCATTTGAATTTGTCAAACATTGTTCTAATAGTCACAGGTTTGTACCCTGATGACAGCCCATCCATCAGTTCAGCATTAGACAATTCATTTGTGTCAATTCAGTTACCAGGAAGGAGATAGTTCTGTCTTTGCAACGACTTTCTTTTAGATAGGACAAGAAAAACAACCATTAATAAAATCTCTGTAATTAAAGAGTGCATCACAAAGCTAGACTGGCAAGTTTGAATGTAAGCAGCCTGAGAAATGCAGCTGCTGATGCCGAACTAGAGATACCTTTCAATGATTTTTTGAATGACTGAGCAGTCCTATGTTGGACTGTGCAAATCATCCCTAAAATGGAAGGGATGAGGTGCTCAAAAAATTGCCCTTCTTTATCACCCAGACAAAAATACTGCAGCAAAAAGTTACCAAAATTAACCCTTAATAACAGCAAAAGCAAGCTTTAAAGTTGATCACTGTTGTTAGTTGTAACTCCAACCAAATGTTTGTTGCTACTTAAAAATATCCAGCCACTGTATCACCAAAACCCACTGCCCAGGTAACAGTACTAGTTGCCAGGGAACTGCCTAACAATGGGCTCAGTGTAGCACCAGCGAGTAAAACATGGCTGGCTGAGGCAGACAACTGCACGATCTTTTTGTAGGGTTACCTACTAACAGCAAACAAGCTTGGCTGAGATATATCATCTTGTTAAAGCTGGCTTTGCATAACAAAAGGTTTTCTAACATTAATGCATCAGCTGTGATGAATGCCAAAGGGGAACAGAATAGGGCACTACTGAGGAAACAAAAAATTACTATTTTTGTCATAAGATTAAGTATGCAGGGGCATAATAATGTTGACAAGGAGGAAGTTTGCACCAGGACAGCAGAATCTCATCTATTCCTTCTAGGATCTCACCATCAGTGACTTTTTTTTCCTAGTTCTCTGTTATCCTGCATGGTATATGCTTTACTAAAATCCAACCCAAAATCCATGCATCCATCTATTTATTCACTTGCAAGCTCCGTATTGTCTTTCACTCCCTATTACTACATATATATCTGTACTAGTTTAATTGTAGTCAGGACAACAGTTATTTTTCTTCTCAAAAGATGGTTGTCTGCATTTTCTATCTTTCACACCTTCCATTATGTGCTCTCCATTTGAGCTTGATTTCAAGCCCATCTCCTTTGCAAGCTACCATTGTTTTCTATTACAGGGATAGAAATGTCTGAAGCAAATAGAAGGCTAGTTTGTTTTTAGAATCATATTGCAAGCTGACCTAACACCAACCAGCACTCCCTAGTTAATCCCCAATTCTGACACTCTTAGTTTGAGAGATGTCAATGTACACGTGAGATGGAACAACACTTTTTGGCCTCACATGTAAAGCAGACATAGAGTAAGTGATTCTACAGTCAAAACAGTTTGCTTCTTACTCTTTATGTCAGGCATGAAATTAAAAATCACCAGAGCCATGTCTCAAGAACCAAGTTCAAGGTATCTTGCACACACCTAAGATCTAATCTATGAGAGACTGGCAGGTACATCACTGAGCACCGGAAGGGCTGGAATCATGTTAGGCTGCCCTCTGCAATACGTGGTTCTGCCTGCTAGATGGCCAACCACATACTTTGCTCAAAACTACCCCACAAAGAGCCTCCTAAACCTGGTACCACAGGAGCTAAGCAACCATGAAGGTCAGATGTGGAAAAACAAAATGGAAAGGACAAGTGTAAAGAGCTGTGTATGAAGCTAATTGCTCCTCTCTCTGCTGCTGAAATGCTGTCTTGAAGGAATAGTAAACCCTATATGAGGTGTTGCATTGCAAGCAAACTATTGACTTTCTATGTCAAAAAAAAAACCCACAAACAAACAGGGTGAATGGCAGTAATACAGCAAATTAGCTTCTGCTCACACAGAAACAGAGCACTTGTCAGATTGCACTGGCTCATCCAGATTCAGTTCCTGACAAGCTGGCTTCCAGGAGAATTCACCATGAAGTCCGAATCAGTCACATCAGATGAGAGTCAGTGGTGGAAAGCTAAGACTGATGAATGGCAGGCAAATGTCATCAAGCACTACATGTGCTTCTTTAATAATGGGCTCAAGGTGGGTTGTGGACCAAGAGAGAACATGACCATGCTGATCATAAGCAGGGACAAAAATGTGCTGATCCTAGATTGCCAAGGCATAAAGAAGTGCTGGGCCAAACACTTTCAGTGTTTGCTTAGCAAAAGCATAACCACCAGTAGAAATGTGTCACATTGACTTTTGAGGAGGCTTGGCTGAGCTACTGGTGGTAGTCAGCTTAACAATACATTGGCATCAATGCAAAATAGTAAAACACATGATTTCCTGAAACATACAGAATTAATTGCCAGGCTCTGCGTAAATGATTGCACCATCTTTTTTGACACTGCTGGGGTACAGGTGTCACTCCACAATATTTCAAAGCTACATACATCGTCTAAAGATGGGAGAAGGGAAATCTCACTGCATCTATAGCAAGGAACCTCACTACTGGCCTTCACTATCAAGAATCTGTCTCAGATTCTTCCGAATCCTTGCATCTGGTAGAGAGGAAGGTTCAGGACTGCACGGTAGCTCTAAGCAAACCACGAAACATTCTACATATATTTGCTGCTCAGCAAATCCAAGAGAAGTGTCCAAGTTTTAATTAATCTGAAATGGGGAGCTGAACTGAACTTCTAAGACTCCTAGAAAGACATGACTCCGTAAGAAAGTTTAGATCAGTTTTAAGACAACTTTCACAATCAACTGTATCGCACAGCGGAAGACATATCTCACCTTCTCCCTGTGACCAGCAAGGTTGTATTATTTTATACAGAAGAGCTGGAATAAAATGACCTAGTCCTTATCACGAATATAAAGATTTGCTTTTGAACTGCCAGAAGTTTGTTCAGTCAGTCTGGTACACGTAATGCTCAACTGATGAAAAACTGATGGAAAACTGATGCTCTGTACTCCCCACATACCAATCCTCTTTTCCACCATTCCTGCAAGCATGTCTAAACATCTGCCTGCTCAGCTGTTCACTTGGGAGTGCTTTGATCAATGGTGAAGGTCTCTTGCATCCAGATCAAGTTTTCCATTAGACTGAAGGTGTAGAACTGTTTTGCCTACCACATTTTAATTCATTATGCTGTATTAAAGCCACACGTATCAGCTGGAGAAATTCTGCTTCAGCAAGCGAAATATTCAGATACTGTTCTGAATATAGTGGTAAGACCAAATGATGATTTCTTGCAACATGTTGATTGTACGTTCATAAAAGCATTGGTAATGAAGGGACAACTGATGGGTTAGGCACATTCTCCAGACATGAATGCCCTACCAGCTCTTTTATAGAGAACAGTTAACAAGGAAAGAGGAAGCATGTTTGTATAAGAAAGCGCACTAAAGACACTCAAAAGGAATGCTTGTGCAATTGCAGCTTATTAAATCTCTCAAGGTCTTAACTGCAAACAGGTAGCAAGGGAGTGGCACTATGAGGGAACACATAAGCTCTTTGAACAGAAATGGCATGTCCTTGAACAGAAAAAAGTATGTAGCGAAAGAACAGCTTCAAAAGCAGAATGGCTCATATACTGAGCCTTGCTAACCAAAGCAATGACTTTGCAAAGTTTAAAAGTAGCCCCAATGTTGTTAAAGATACTTCCTACATTAGAACTTCCATAGTATTATATTATGTGTGAATATAGTGCAAGGAACTGATGAAGAAACCCAGATGTTCTCTGCCCACTCAGCATGTCTGTAGTTCCCACCAGCATTCTGCTGTGCATCCTCTCCAGCAAGCTTTTATCTTTCCCAGACACATGCTGAACTAGCATCCCAGGCCACAGACAGAAAATTCTCAGATATATTATGTACTGCTGCATACCTACATATTTTTTTGTGAATTGTAAACTTGAAGAGAAGAAAAACAGCTAGTTTGGGAAACCTAGGATTTAGCTATCACAAACCAAAATGAAGATACAGGAATTAATGAAGGCATGTATTGTCGATTTAGGAATTTGTTCTTTTGTTTCAATTATCAGTTCTCTTAGCTGATACAAGCTGTGAACACTCTTCTTCCTTTTCAATTCTACACAGCTCTCTCACTGGGCTGCAGATTCAGTTCCTGTTCTTCCAATATTTTGAAAATATAACCCAAAATTTAATTGCTAAGTAGCATTATGTCCCTTATAACCTCGTCCTATTAATGCTGATAAAGGCTGAACCTGGTGCTCATGTATTAAATCATGCACTTGTGTGAGTCTTGGTACATTCAGATTTTAGACCATAGCAGCTTACAATTTAAATGACGAGGCACAGCTGGGATAAGGTAATCATATGTAATGATATTATCAGCTCTACACATTGTGCCTGTAGCAGGTCTGAAATGGGAATCCTCTCAAATCCTATTGAGTTCCATGCTTATAGGAACTTCACTATTAAAACCAGTTGGCAATTGTCCTATTCCCATGGACTCTTTTCAGAGCAATGCTGATGACTTTGTCAGGGACCCCAGTTCCCTTTTGCTGACCTTATCCATCTGCCCTAGAATTGCACTCAATAATTGGAGAAACACAGATTCTAACATTTACATCTAGCGCTCCAGCCACACCGACTGCACATACTGGGCTAGCAAGTCAAATTGAAAAAAAAAAAATCACCTGTTAATTTAGACATCACTTGTGCTGATCTGTGTCACCAGTCTGATAAGATTGTATCCACAAGCAATGTGAGGAAGGATACTCAGTTGTGTTGGAAGCCTTGAAAAACAAAGAAGGCACTAGTTTGCCAGGCAGCAGAAGAGAGATTCAACAAGGAATAATTGTAAGTGGGCCCCTAAGATAAGTACCCATCGGAAATTCAAACTGTACCTTTACCTGGCCAGCTGTGAATCTGGTATGCTTCTTCAAGTACAATTTTTAATTTTCAGCACTACTTGTTAATTCTTTTGTTGCTGTCACTATGGCTACAATGTTTCCAGAAAGCCATTGCCATGACATATTCAAGAAGTAAAGAAGGAAGTTCTAGGTAAATCTTCAACTAACAGAGTTCCTACAAAATAATATCAGGCCCAGGGGCTTCAGGTGACTCTCAGATTGATTCTCTGCAGTCACATCCACACACACCCACACCCTCTAGCACACTTCATACAAATACAAATGAATTCATAAAGTATAAGGCAACAGAGATCAAATTTGGCAAGTTAGGTAGCTTACTAAATCTTTAGTTAAGTTTCCCAGGATTTTTTGTTATTATTATTGCCATCACTATTAACCACTGATGCTGTGATAATATTTACAGGCCACATCAAAACTGAGCTTCACTGCACCAGTCGTTATACACGTTTGTAAGCGGCTCGCCATGGCCCAGGGGACATTGAACCAGAATTCTGGATCTTTCAAGGTTTGCCCTTCTCCTGCATTACCCCGGTTTCACATTTCACTTCACATTGGCTGTTCCATCATTTTTCAAACCTTTCTGGCTATTCTGCCTGTCAAGAAAATGTGCATTAGCCTCCAACAGGAAAAGGCCATGTACCTGTAAGTGGAAAGCAATTAAGTTAATAATGAAAACAGTCAAGGTTTGTGTAGCTCTGTCAGAAAAATGAGAGATTTATTAATGGCACTTTGGCTGGGGAAGAGAAACGTTAACTCCTGTTTAGTTAAATTGTATATGCCTTGTACACATTTTGCTTTGTAAAAACTGGGAATTAAACTGTATTAATAGATATCTATTAAAAGGGCAAGTCTGTATTTAAAAACCTTTGACCCACGAATCAATATTCATTAATCCCAACTACTTGTTGATATAAATGGAGTGCAAGCTTTTCTTCTTGCAGTGAGAGAGCACTTATCCCTCATGAGCTGTGGAGGTTCAAAGGGGTTTAGGGGTGTGTAGGAGAGAATATGAAAAAGTTAGCTTATAAGCAGCAAAGCTGTATGCTTGAGTTTTGTGAATTTGTGTCATATAGGTCAGAAAATACTCTGGCTGTGGACAAACTGAGTACTTGAATATCCTGGAAATGTACTCTTGAACTAACTTCTTAGGAACTGATTTGTTACAGCCATTTCCAAACTATTTTGCCAGCATTCTTACCCTATGGTAACTCTCTGGGGTGCTCTCCCCAGGTAACTTCGGTGCTAACAAAGTTATACAGCTTCTAGCCTTGGAAGGTAGCCTGCATCCTTTACACTGCTGTGGTGACTCAAAAGCCCTGTGACGTGTTTTCATTGCAAGAAAGTTCTCTAGCCAGCAAACAAAGCAACAGACTTACTTCCTGCCCCTTTCCTTTCTCCCTTTCAGGTCCTGGTACCGGGAGACTGCTAAGGCTTGTCAGAGACAGGGAGTAAAAGACTGAAGAGCACTCTTCACTGTGCTTTTTTGCTACTGGAAGTTCCCATGGAAGTTATGGGCACTCTGAATGCAAGCCAGAGCAGTCCTGGAATCCCTCTAATTCTAAGCAGTTCTCATAAGTATCTAGCTTTCTCAACCAAAAACAGTACAAATGTGGCCTAGAGCCAGCTCTCCCTTTCTACACTTTATTTCCTTTCTAACTTCATTCTTGCACTGGCATACAGAAACAGGGCCACGTTGCTGAAGTATTTATTACAATCCATGACTACTTGAAATTAGAACAGACTCATAAATAAAGTGGCAGAGGCAGATTTGCAGTAAGCATATCTGATTTACAGACTGCATCTTTGTGCAGAAATAGCCTTGATTAGTAGCCATCTCCATTTAGTAGCTGCCTACTTACTACACAGTTTATAATAGACATTGACTTCATTCATTAGACACTCTTGTTTAGTGCAATATTTGCTCCTTTATCACATACCTTTAAGCAAAGCTGCAGGGGAAAGCAATTAAATGTAATTGAAGCAGTGCCTCCTAAACAAAGATGTACAGGATGTTCCCTCTGATAACATAGCTGAAGGCCACGATTACAATTTATAACTAAACAAATACCCATATGCATGACATTACAAGCTCTGAACCATGATGTGCAGGTAATGAAACCATACAAGCCTTATTTATGCTGTGAAACAAGCTGTTACATTCCTTGCAACTAAATAGGCCCTATTCTGTTGCTGTATGCAGGTGCAGCTCCCAGTGACTCAAACAAGCTTTGCAAACGTACCACAGTGGCAGGCAGGGGCTGCTAATTTGGGTAGGCACTTAGTTTTTAAGATTCTGTCCTCATAGGAGCTATCAGATTGCTATAAATATTTAGACTAAACAAGGCAAATTGTTTTAAAATCATTTTCCTAAAGAACATAGCCTTACAATACATGTTTTCAACCTTCCTTTGCTCCGTTGGCCCACTAGTGAAATGTGAAGAAAACATTCAGCTTCCTTTGTAAAGCACTTTGAGTTCAAGGGATAGCAGGTGCTGAGCACTGCAATATTAATAAGCAGTTGCATTATTATAAATTCATTATCGTTAATAGCAAATAAAATTATTACTAGGGAAAAAGTGGGCTTGACCTTTGAATTAGGTGTAGCATATCCTTGCCATCTCCCAATTACACCTTCCAAAAAAGCAAGCTCCCTAGAGGGTCACCCCAGTTACTAGCTTAGAGAAAATGTAGGAAGATTTTCTTCTCCATGCCGTTACCATAAAATATATGAGTACAGGTAAAAAGTACAGTGTTAGTGCCTTACAGCGCAGTTCGCTTTTTCTTGGCTGCTTGGGAGTACTCACAGCTGCACCCTGGACTAGCCTCAAGGTTTCTGGGTGGCAGGTGGGCTTCCCTGCACACTGGTTTGGGCTGTGCAAGTACAAACTTTATGCTGTTTTTACAAGCCTTCAGCCAGAACTGCCCACTTCCCCACAGCAGCTAAGAATGTCATGTCGTGTTATTGTCCTACATACCCTCTCATTATACCCTCCTCCATCCCTTTTTCTATGGCTGGCACTTTAATAAGAATTAAAACTACTAACACTTTTCTGATTTTAACCTTAATTTCAGTTTCTACAGTACAGGTGTCAGGAGGAAGTAATACCATTGCATTTAGCAATTTAATTAATAAAAGAATATTAGGGCTACAGTGGTAATGAGCAAAAAACTATTTAAACCTTTAGCAGTGTCAGAACTCCTGAATTTCAGTAAAAAAATATGCAATGCTAATGACATATTACAATCCCTGGGGCCGGAGAACAAAATTTGAATTCTTCACCGTCCAATCACAGTTCTGCTCTCAGCCTCACCACTTACTAACAATTTCTCTCTTGGTGATGAGGGCTATTTTCTAATTGTATTTCATCCATTTCTAGTAGAGCAATGAGGACATGTAGTTTGCTTCCATTCTGCATCTCTAAAGACATGGGTAAATTATCTGTGGCTACAGAATTTCAGCTTATCACATCTAAATAAATCACTTACCCCTGTAGAAGCAACAGTAAACAAAAGTCAAACTCTTACTAATCCACACCTCACATTCACCACAATTCCAAGATCCAAGTATCTGATGCTGAACTCACACTAGATCGTAGAATTGCCATTCAGCATCTGAATTTCCTCTATGTAAAATACATATTTTTAATCTTTATAATTGTAAACTTAAGCTTGAAAATAGGTGGCAACAAAGCATGTATTACAGTTATCTGCCAGCATCTGTGCAGAGTCCAGAATAAAACTCTAGAGGTATGAGCTACTCTACTCTTCTCCATCAACACCAGGTAGATCCCACAGTTCAGCGGTTGTACAGTGTGGCAATTACCCAACATGCACAATACAGAATTTTTGCTAGGAGAATTACCCTGCTCCTGGCATGATATTCTGACTTCCTTCTAGGCCTGCTAGTATTCTGTTCAGCTTTCCACGTAGATATTCAGGAAGAAAAGTTTGGAACAATTTGAGGCACAACTAGGAGACAACAGAGTAGCCAGGGAGAGGGTTCACAAGGCAGCCTGTAAGTCATCATATAGCTAAGAAAAAGGAGATTCTATGGTGGATTGCTCAAAAAGCAGAAGTTTACGGGCCAAATCATGAAGTCCTTATGCAAACTATTGCAGATAATTGCTCTGCAAAAGTAACGACTGTCAAAAATAACCCTTGATATATGTGAATTACTATTTTCAAATATGGGATCAGAGATGTGCATGCTTTGGAGAGGGCAAGAAAGGGTGAGAATGGAGAACACACCCTGCTAAGAAAATAATTTAAGACAGTAACAACATTCTGAATTTGTTGAAATCTAATTTAGGACTGCCTGCTGCAGATTTTGATTCCATTTTGTCATGGAGCCTTCACTGAACTTAGTACCTACATTTGAATGGATTAAAGATTCAGATTACTTTATGTATCCGTTTTAAGATTTTTAAAATACAGGTAAAGTAAACACATATTGATTAAAAATGCCAAAATATAGCCCATTGCAAGGTTCTTGCAGCAGTAAATGCAAGTGGTGCAAAGCGTGTTTTGGAAGATTTCTCTGTATTCTCATTTTTCTTTGCATTAAGTGTGACAAAAATCTGTATTTGGCAAAAGAGCTAATTAAAAGAAAAAAAATTAGGATTTCCAAAAATACTTTCCATGAAAGCTCAGACAGTTCCAGAGTAGAGAAAGAAGCGTTTTACACACATTCTATCGAGATTCCTTTCAGTAGCAAATATCCCCTTGATAGTAACGGAAGCAAGATTGGACCCTGAATTATACAGAACACTTGCATTCTTCATTCTAGTAATCGCACAAAGTTCATCTGTTTGGCTAAGCGCCAACTAACAGCCATGAGAATGTAGTGACCAAAAAGAACGGATGCCAAGGAAGATAGGCAGTGTCTCACAAGATTAACAATATTGTGATACGCAGCCAGCAAAACTGGCAGTTACTTCAGACTCCTTTGCCTTCCCCCAAAAGGAAGAAAATCTTCTTAAATACTTAGGAAGGGAAAATAGGCTGGTAAGCCAAGCCACTTGGATAAAAGATCTCTGGAACAAGATTTTTAGCTACATAAAACAGCTATTATGCAGCAAAGTCAACATGTATTGAGGCAATAACCACCCAAAGGGACAATGTGTTAAGTATGCAAGAATGAAAGGTCCACAGACAACTTGATGTGCACTGCATGTAATAACATCACTGTGCTGGGGGAGCTGGATTCATGTACATGTAATTCATCAATCTAAAACGTAAGCCATTCTCTGCCCTCCATCAGCAGAGCTGTATTTTCAGAGGGTCTTACCTTCTGTAAATATCTTGGACCTTTGGTGAGATTTCCAGGACCATATTTTCCTCAGAATTGTTTGATACTTTATCTATGTATCACCCAGGAATTAATTTTCTTTAGCAGCTTTATGACCATTGGTGGCATGACCTGACTTCAATTAAATTAATTCTATAGCCCTTTTTAACTTAATCCAGCATAAAACTTACCCATCCCAGCATGGACTCATGGATCATTTTAATACATACATTTATGTTAGTAAAATTAATATTGTTAATATAAATTAAATAAGTGAGAACCTTTCATTTTTTTTACACAAGGAATAATAATAATTAGAGCCAGGGAGCATTAAGACTCCACAAAATACTTTTGAATACTAAATCTAATATAGGTAGATACAGGTAGAGACTTTGTTGATGGAAAAACAATATTTTATTTTATTTTTGTTTCATTTTATGTAATTTTTTTATTCCCACATGCTTAAATGGAAATCCTTAAAATCAGACATAAATTTAATTTCCTTATCTAGTTAAATAACTGTACGTGTCCACTCAGTCAGCATCTTTTCTCATTAGTGTACATTTTACTATGGTTATGGAGACCTCCAGGGGATTGCTGTATCTCTGTGTCATAAGGAACATCAATGTGTGATGAGAAGTTTCTGTTCTGTCCTGTGTTAATGCCTACTCAATTCATAGATTGTCGAGTTCATTTTTAGCTTTACCCATCTTCCCATGAGAAGCTGTATGTCACTTCTCCGGTGTCTCTGTATCACCAGCCTATAAAAGGCAAACTATTTTTATCTGGATTTTTTTTCTTTTTCGTTTTAAGGGACGACCGTGCCTTCTTCAGCTGACCTTACAATTATCACAATTGACCCTTCCTTCTTCAAAAGATCAGCTGAGGGCCACCTCTTGCTTTAATGCCACCAAGAACAATAACAGGCAGCAGCCCCAAGGAAAGATTGAAGCTTCTTTATAGCACAGAACGACATCCTCAGCCGCGTTCTACTTCAGCAAGCACAAGGAACAACATGGTAAATTACCTGTTATCCTAAATAAAAATTTAGCTGTATCCAAGAAGTAAGACTTCAAAAAGTGTGTGCTGCTGGAAAAGTTTCAAGTGTTATTCTGTTTTACCTGGCAAACGTCTAAAACTGGGCACTAAATTTTATTCAAAATCCATTTTCATTTCATGCTAATTCCTAAAATAGGTAATGGATTTATTTTAATGGGTTTTCAGATAAACAATGACACCCAAAGATTTGCTGTATTTTTTTTTTATTTAAGAAAGATGCTGAATTCTTCATTTAAACACAAAATGTGGACCCTAACTCTAAAATCACAACTAGTGCTTCCAGAAACCTGTATGAACAGATTTACTGGTATGGAAAAAACATACTATTATGCCAAAATTAATAGGACCAAAAAAATTGTTACATACTTGAAACAGCTTTCTGCATAAGCTGCAGGATCCTTGTAAGTAATAGGTGGAGCAAGCAGCAGCCTTTTATGATAAAGCTTTTGCTGAAAGAAAGGAGGATGGAGAAGTATGGTTTCTTTAAATGAAAAGGCAAGTGCAAATGTCTAATAAGTGATTCAGAGCAAGCATATGATAAGAAAGAGGATTTCCTTTTAAAGTACCATCCAAAATATTATCTATGTTTATATTAGGGACAGATATGTCCCAGGAAAAAAGGGAGCATTTGATTAGATGATTAGAAAACATTAATCTGACAGATTAATTATTTTTGAAGCAATAGAAGCAATGAACTCATTAATACATAAAGCTCTCCATCTCTATGCTTCCATAAAGGTCACATTAAGTAACTTCTATTTCCCTGAAAAGATTCAGTCTTACTGAAAGCTCTTTATGTACTTATAAATGTGTCAACAAGAGACAGGGAGGTAAGGGTTTCAAAGAGGTATTACTGCAATGTATATTTGATAATGAAATTTGCTGGTTAAATTAGCCAGAGAAAAAGCATAAAGGTCTAATGGGCTTAGTCTACAATTCAAAAGAGCACACATTTCCAGCTGTAGCAGAGATATAATGGATACCTTCCACAAACGAGAAAGTACAGTATCATAGCTAGCAAGAACACAGATGAATTTGTTTGCTAATGAGATTATTATAAATAATTGTTGTCATGAGCATGACCTCTTCCCTTTGACAAACCAATCCTGATTACAACAAATGTATTCACTAGTTGTAAAAAAATTAGTTTTTAATCTGGATTATTGCAGGTTTTCCACTTCAGGAATCCTTTACTGAATATTCATAGTAGGTCACTGATCACTTAAATCACAACGTATTGTTACTGTTTTGATCCCTAACTGGATTATTGAAATTAGAAAGTGATAAAGAGCAAACAAGCACGTCCACTATTAATATTTAGGTACTTTCAGTTTGTACTGAAATTAATTATATTTTAAGATTTGCAAAT
This sequence comes from Struthio camelus, assembly GCF_040807025.1. Lineage (NCBI taxonomy): Eukaryota > Metazoa > Chordata > Aves > Struthioniformes > Struthionidae > Struthio > Struthio camelus. Next base: position 10,589,063 of record NC_090955.1, on the reverse strand, counting down.
TAACATGGGGATTCACAGGCTTCTGGGAGCTGTTCAGAGAGCACAGGCTGGGAATTTTATGTCCCTAGAATTAATATAAATCAAATTCAAAGTTTATACTTACCAAAATAATTTCAAATTAATCTTGTTAATATTTGATCAGCCATACTAACTACACAGTTGCAACTCAATGCTACATATTACACAGGGGAGCCGAGCTGCCTAAAAATGGCAGTCAAAATCTCTGGGATTTAAAGATGCAGAACACTGGGGAAGCCATTTGATTCATTTATATACCCAGATTACATGACTGGTGGTTTATACGGAATGATGCAAACATCAGAAATGTGTTATATGTTATCATGGTATGCTACTTAACATATATATCACTTTTGTTACCTCACAATAGGAAGAAACCTAATATGATGGAGTAAAATGTTCACATTGTCCATGTGACTGCATTCTTCTCATCAAACTTAAAGATGAGTTACAGTTCATTCTCCACTTGAGAAAAATGATAAAATAGCTGAATATTTTACAGTTATGCATATGCTTCCATCTGGAATAACAGACTCTAGAGGGACGGTGTAAAGTAGTAGAGGGCTCAGAGATAGGGTTTCTTTAAGTAAATATACCCCACACGTCTATGGAGAAATACCTCACATTTTAGAGTTCTATACTAATGTAAAATCATGAAAAAATTGTAAAACTTTACTGGTATGTTAATGATCGTCATCTTCCAAATATGTGTCAGATTTATATTTCTTCCTATGAAATGCAACAAGTTCTTTCAGATTCCTTCTGAGGTGAAAAGAATTAATGTTCATTTCTGGAAGTGTGAGAAATTATGGTTTATCTGTAAATTTAATATCTTTAGAGATTCTAGTGTGAAATTAATACATCACCACTACATAAAATGTATAATTCATGAACTGATACCCAGTCAGACGTAGCAGCCATGAAAACAGAGGCATCTGCAAATCATCAGCATATATCTGGAAAACAAGTGATGTCAACAATCTCATAAAAGTGGAATATGGATTTAAAAAAGTAAAAACTTCTAACAGCATCTTCCAGTTACCTTTGCAGTGGAAGACTTTTAAAAGCGAACTAATACTTAAAAAATAAGCCGTTATAATTTTATGAAGACAGATGACAAAACTGTTATAATATATAAATAGGAAGCAAATGAGTTGTAACAGACGTTAGAAAACAAACAGCTATACATCATGAATATAATTACGATATAATCTCTTGGAGAACGAAGGAACGCAGGGGCTAAAGTTCTGCAGAAAACACTGAGAAACTAGGCACACCAAAAGCTAGGAAAATACTAGAAACATAAAAACTAAGAAATATGGGGGGAAAAAGGCAAGGCAAGGAAAGCCTGCGGTAACACAAAGAATAAGATTAAGCAAACAAGATTTGAGCGTTTTCAAACAGAGAAGGGTGGTTTTGTGTACATCACATGAGAACCTATAGTGACAATCACGGAAACTCTTGAACTGCTATATTATAACTGCTATAAGAACAACAGCACAGTGAATGTAAAGGTAAAAATGCATTTATATGGGAAGTATGTTTCCTGCCCAAGGAAAACAGTCACTTAATACAGAGGTGTCAGTAAGGACATATATTGAAACAATGATATAGCTTTTAAGTGTTACTGAAAGCAGAATTTGGAAAATCTTCTACACTGAGCAAATTGGAAGCCAGTGAGACACAATACAGGCATACCCTCACAATCCACATTTACTGTGAGCCCTCCTTTGCTGCGGACCTGAGTGCGGAGGGTGAAGGATCTCTCCTCACACACATTAGAGAGGTGGTGGATCACAGTAATGGTTGGGGGGAGCCAGATTGCAAGGGCGAGAGAAGAGTGATCTGTTGGACAGATACAAAGCAGCAGCAATATCAGCATTACACTTTCTCCTCAAGCTTTTCAGACTTCACCTACATTTAACATTTTCTAGGGTAAAATGAGGGGAGCACTTCAATCTTGCTGCCTTAGATCCTTAGCTTCTTTCTGTAACTGCTGAAGCATGTTTTCTTTAGTGTCATGCACGATGAGGATTATTGTGTTGCAGACAACTGTCAGCTAGGAATACGGGTAAGACTGCTACCCCATTCTAAACACATTCATCTGAATGAGCCATACGCATTTGCCATATGTCATTGTATGAATATCAGAAGTTTCCTCCAATTATCCATTATTTTCATTATTGTTCTGTGCCTGGAATACTTAATTATGCATTGTGAAGAACTGTCAGTTAAAAGAAATAAATTTTAAACAGTAAAGAATCTTGACTGTATATGCTAGTGTCTGCTGATGTTAAGCAATGCTACTGTTTTAGACCGACTGTCAAAAAATAAGATCCTTGGTGAATTCCACCTGTTGATTAAGAATACTTTTCAATTCTTCTTCATACTGAGTAGGACCTTTCTTTGGAAGCTGTCATCTTGAAACCAGTATCACAACTTCTCTTTCTTTGGTTTTACAGAACTTCATCCCAGATATTTGTTCTGGTAGAACATTCAGCTTTCCCATCTTGAATTAATTTCCTCCCACACCCACCAAGTTTTTATATAACTCTCTTAATCCTCAAAGTACTGTTAAGGTCTCCTGTATTCAAGACAGGAAGATTCCAGGAGACATGACAATCTCAAGATCATGTGGGAAGAAACATTTCCGTGGCAAGTGCTTCCCTCTGACAAAAAGAGCTGGGAAGCTGGAGTAGAACGGGAGCTGGGCTTAGGGACCACAAAAGAGAATGTGTCCTTTTAGCTCCTTGATGACAACCTCACCAGGGCTGAATCTAGGAAAGCTGTATACCGAAACAACTAAATCCGGACTGGCACAGCCATAATACACATCACCTTCTAAAATGCAGTCTGAGAAGACTGCTTTCTTCTGAGGAGATGCACAAGTCTGATGTGAAGATGACTGAGTCCATGGAACTTATGACATGCACCGCAGAAGCAAACAAAATAGCATATACATTTGTGGATTAGTTTAACTGCCACTAACTTAAGCAATGCAAAGCCAGAAACAATGAATACACTTTTCTTAAAAAAAAAAAAAAAAGAAAAGAAAAAGAAAAAAGAAAAAAAGAAAAAAATCCCAAACAAAGATCCCAGTATCAGTGCAACATATTTACTTGGAAAAGAAACTGGGGTGGATTTGAGAGAGAGTGTGTAATAGGTGCCGAGTGCTGGATGCAATGGATATCACAGCCACAGACTGAAAATGAAGGAATAAAAATGCCTTGCATCTGTCATGGCTGTAGTGCCAGTGTATAGAGATCACAGCAGGAGAAGCAGAAAAAGCCAATACAAAATGCCTTTTGTTTTTGTAGCTTTATACAGACATCTCTTTCATGTTCCAGCTCGGCGCCAATGGCCCTGCATATCCATTCAAAATACGGTCTGAAAGGCAATTGACTTTGTTGACTGACCCTCAGAGTATTCCCACAAAATGTTCCTACTCATCCTTAGAGGAAAATGCTGACACAATTAACAGTGTTTTGCACAAAAGCCACAGGAGAGATAGAGACTTCATTCTCCTCTCAATCACCTAGGGCTACATCCAGGAAAACCCTTCTCATGCCCTGTGAGCCAGACCCTGCTTTGCATGCCAGCTGCTATCCACTATTCTAATGGCTTCAAGCAGCCCTAAAGCCTGTTAGTTAGTCACTGGTAAATGGCCTTTCTTGCAGATTTTACATTATCTAGGAAAAGGGACATTTCCAGAGCACCCTGAAACCACTGTAGTCCCGAGTTCTCAGAGCAGCCTTTGTGGGCACTGGCAGACAAATTACATTAAGTTAGCCTTCACTTGGAATTGCAGCAGAAGTTAGACGGCTTCAGGACAGTTGTGTGCCATGAAAGACAGCCTTTATGCCACCTCCACATGCAGCCACAAATGAGGATCTGGCTCTTTGCAGGGGACTGAAACATAAAATGAGCGTTTTAAAAGGATATAAGAGCAAAGAAGCAGTTTGTACTGGCTTGTCCTTTTCTCCCCACTGTGATATCTGCACATTGGTGTGCTGGCCTCGACAGATGCAAAGCATTTTTTGTTCCTTTCACTCTCATTCTGCAGTGAACGGAGTGGTGGCACGTATGACAACAAACAATGTACATGTATTAATCAACTATTCTCAAATATCCCAACTCCTCCTCTAAGCAAACAGAGGTCCCACAAACTCATCACTGGATGCGGCAGGATCTTTGCAGTTAGTTCAGTTTAGTTACTTTCACTTAAATTAGATAAAGAATTAGCAGTAGAAGCTATACACAAGGTTTGAGGGAGAAGCAGGAGCTGGTCCCTTTAGATAAAAATTGTTCATTATCAGGCATCTTTAAAACCTTTAATAAAAGAATTTATATATGGTTTAATATTTTCCCAGTTTTTTAGTTATCCAAAGTCAGGTCTTTTAAGCCCAAGAAAGGAAGAGACAAATATGCAAGAAACTGAACCGGTATATGCCTTTGTTCTTAAGAAAAAAAGAAAATGGGGCCTCTTAGAGTTCAGTCTGCTGCTGGTTCAGGCCACTGTGTCATAATAATCCCTTTACTTAGTTTCATCTTAAAAGTAGTTAAAATTCTTTTTGCCTCCACATCTCACTGGAAAGCAGTTCCAGAACTTCACTTCACTGACAATTAAAAATGTCCTTCCAGGTTTCTAAATTTACTTGTATTCATGATTGTTTTATATCCATTTGTCCTCTTGCCAACATGGCTCTTTAGCTTCAGTACTTCTTTTCTTCCTCAGTCATTTCCGATACATGAGCTTGCACCTTCTTAGTCTGCAAATGTATGACCTTGCACCATGTACCAGTGAATTTCATTCCATTTTGACTACTCCAGACCTCTAGTTCATACAACTCTTCCTTTCTGACAGGCTACTCCTATTCAGAGTTTTGTCATTTTACCAGCACATATTTCCTTTTTGGGAGACTGATATTTAAAGAAAACCTAATTGGTCCCTAGGCTAGTCCTTAAAAATTGTGCTGCAACTTCCCCCATCAACTAAAACTTTCCTGTATCTCCTGTAGCTCTCAGGCCTTTACATCACTCTTCACTCACTTTGCAACCTTCTTTTTGATCAGCATTATCTCTAATTTTCCAAAGAGATGCCAAATCACATACATTACTACAGTCCAGCTAGAGGAGTGCAATTGCATTTTGTTATATAGAAAATTAGTTATCTTATCAAAGATGTGCCTGTGGATTTATCCCAAATGTATTCCATCAAATCATTGCTGAGCAGTGGCCAAAAAGACAAGTTGGTCTGTAAGACTGTTCACAAAAATGCCAGGTGCCATATTTTTTATCCAGCTAGTTCACCTTCATGGCTGCCAATCCAAATCTCTGCTAGTGTAAAATTTGACATCAGTGCCAATGTTTACCACTGCTGAGGCAAACCAAATTCTGTTATCATTTAGAGCTTAGAAACCTTATTTATCTCAGAACCCACTCAGGGGGAGACAATCTCCCTATCTCCAGATTCATATTGTATCAACATGTGGCATATTCTATAGTAGTCAGAAAATTAGATGTTTTGTAGTAAGCCCCAGAAAGAACAAGAAGTTCAACTGGAGAAGTACATAAACGTCCTCTCCCACACTGTCTTCTATGAGGATAACTGTTCTTCCACAGGTAACCTACAGATCTTAGCTCTTTAGAGTGAACTTTATAGTAATTCATGTTATGCTGCTTTTTACTTTAACAGGAAGCAATTAAAGTCATAGAGAATTTGTGCTTTACAAGTGTGCAATGTTTTTATGTCACACTGCCTACTAAAAAGAAGTCTCTGTAAGCAAGAGTGTAGATTTGTAACAGGAATGTCACATTCACTTCAGAAGATTTGGTTTTGTTCATGCTTGCCTCATGACAAAAGAATTTGCCAGCTTCCTCTTAGAAACATACAGAAACGTTTGTTTTAACATATTTAAAACAGATAATAAATTACATAAAATCTGTACTCTCTTCCTTCTCCTCTGCTTACAATAGAACATAGAGCTGACCATCTTTCAGTCTTACACGTTTCAATCTTATACACGCTGAGGTTTTGGATAACCAACCCAGTCACAACATAGTTAATATCAATTTATATTTCAGGTCAAAGATACAAACAAAAGGCCCTATTCAGCCAACTTCCAGAATATACTGTATCACATATCAGTGTAACACTTCAGGTCAAGTATTCCCTACCAACTACTTAAAATTTTTCCCTCAAAATCTGTGACACTTTTTTAAGCCTTATTTCCCAAGGAGTATCTTTAAGATATTAAGCTCCTACAAGTTTCATGAAAATCAACAGCAGGGTGGACAATAGACGTCACTGATGCTGCCATTAACAAAAGGCAGGAAGAATTAAGCCACTGTGTGTTTTCTTTGGCAGTAGCCAGGCTAATAGGCACTTACCGGCTGTCCACTCAGCACACCTACTGCTTTGGACATATCACAGCACATACTCTCTTGTATGCCTGCCAAGCAGAAAAAGCACATGGAAGTCTTGGGAGGTCTGGAAGCTTTGCAGTAGGAAAAGGTGAGTTTTAGGAAAATAGAAAATAGCTGAGAGTACAGGGTAAATGGCAAGAGACTTGGGAATTTTAGAGTATTACAGGAGAAGAGGAGAGAAAAGGGGGGTTGTTGTTTTAAGGGTCTCATAGGAGACAGAGAAAGCTGAGGTCATTAGACTAGAGAAGTATAAGGAACAAATCTGTGGGAAAACAGTCTTTGTTAAGCCTTTTGCTCATTGAACAATTTGATATGGCCGATACAGAGAACGCTGCATAGCATGCAGTGCCTCTGCCACAAAAGAAGTCAGCGCAAATTGCAGATGCTCATCAGTTCTCAAAATTTGTGTTTGAGTTTGTATATTTATCTGTATTCCAAACGTGGACTGAGTTTTATTTGAAAGTACTTATAATTCTGCAAAATCCAACATTAATTAAAAAAGATTAATTTAAGAGATATCACAATGCTGTGAGATTAAACTCTAACAATGTGAGCAATAAATAAATGGAAAAAAATAGAAACAAAACACTAAGCGAAAATCTGACAAGTTGGATGAGTAACCTGAAACTGTATATTGACTCCTTTTTATATCTTGTCAATAAAAATAAAATAGAAAAATTAGAAAGAACGCAAAATAACCAGTAATCAGAATAAACAGTCTTTGTTTATCCTGTCTCAGCACAAAAAAAGTAGGAAATGTCAAAAAAGAACAGACCATTTCGATCCAACACAGCCAGTATCTTGCCTTATAATACCAGATACTACTTCAAAAGAAATACTCTATGACATTCTCCTCAATTGTTCAATTGAAGAAACTCTTCTCTGACTCCAGACATCTGCCCATGTTTACCCTGAAGCATGAGACTTCTTGAGAGACTGCAAATGTTATTGTTTAAACAAGTCACTACAACTTTTTAGGCATGATAAGCTATCTGTCTTAAAATTATCCCAACAATAGCAAATTTCAGTGGTTAAAACTTTATTGTAAAAATACATGTCCTCATCAAATAAATAAAGGTCATCAGTTCATTTCAGAGGTGAAATCCTCTGCAGTACTGAGGCTAGTGTGGAGATGTTTCATTCCAGACTGAGAATACTATCATACAATTTATAATAGATAATGTGCTGAGTGCATAATACAAAAAAACGTAAAATGATTTCTTAGGAAATCATTGGCAACTTAATTGTATTATAAAAATCAATAGTTTATCATTTAATGGCTTTACTGGTTAGAGAAAAGTGGCTATGCTATTTAAAGTTCCCAATGGTCATCTAGAGCTCTTTTTTAATCAGTTTCAAAACTCTGAATCAAAGCAGCATGAAGGAATGGAGGTCATTAGCACAAATATTGCATAGAGCTATAAAGCTGATAGGTGTTCTTCCAGTTAAAGAAATTTATTGCCTATTTTCAAAAGTTCTCACATTTATTTTTACCTGTAAACAGATACCACTTGCCCCATATCAAACCAAACAAAATACAAAAAAGGAACAAACTAGTATTCTTTTCAGCTCTGGACTGGATGTCTTTCTACATTAAAGAACACTGGCTAACTAGTTAAGCATTCTCATTGAACATATTTTCCTGATTTTCAGGATTTAAACGTTTGCCCTAAACAGAAATTTGGCCAACTGATCACATGGGTGGATTCCAATAAAACCTGAAATACACAAGTAGCAAATAATTCAGTCAAGGATTACTGTCTGAACACTCAAAGCTTTCTGAGTGCTGCAGACCGTTTATTTTACACAAACCCTTCAGGAGCAGAACCACTCAGTGACAGAGGGATATTAATGTCTTTGCCTTTATCTTAGCACTGTCCAGTGTGGTGTACAGAAAGACATATGAAGAATAAATGACTCCACAGTTTTCCTACCTCTGCCACAGCCCTAACCGCTCCCATGACCACGGTCCTCTCTAGAATCCCATTCTGAGCTTCACCAACAAGACTGTACAGTGGTGAGGGGAAACTTGATGAATATCATCTAATCGTGGAAGCACATACCATGGAAGCACATACCTGCCCAAGCAGGATCTTTTCATTGCTACTGCCAATCCTCAAGTGGTGAACCTACAGAACCTCTACTGATTAAGTACTGGTGGAGCTTAGGAGAACAGGCTGTGAACTGACTCTAAATTTCAATGTACTTACCCAAGCAAGCTATCTTCTCCAATTCCTGTGTTTTCAGAATTGAAGGTGCTACTCCACCCTTTTGAAAGGACAATTTAAGCTGATGCAGAGATTTTATATATATATATATATATATATATATATATCTCTGTATTGTGTGTGCGCATATACATACATATAGGCATCTCTCTCTCTCTCTCATAAATGTTTCTGTCCTAAAAGTTCAAAGAGGTAGTCAGAGTAATTAATGATTCCGCCCTTTTATTTGAACAGTATTTGTTTTAGAAGACCACGGTAAAATTAAGTGTACATGGCTGACGGAGGAAGCATTCTGCATGAGAACTTCCAGAGATCCACAAACAGTAGTGGATACAATGGTGACCACACAGTTAAATTACCCTGCATGAGGTAATCTTGGCAAACACATTCATCGGAAGGTCACAGCGGAGGAGGAATGCTCAAGGGAAGTGAAGATAAGCCTGGCATTGGGGCAAATATGCCTCAGCTCCATGGCAGCTGTTACCAAGAGAAGGCTAAGCAGACAGCAGTGGCACATCTCCCCTTCCTGTAAGTCAGGAATGACAAGAGGAGCTACAAAAAACATCATAAGATGGTAAGGTGTCTTCTTATGTAGTTTAATTAGTATTTATTATTTATATCGCTCTCAAAAGATGCACGGCATTTTATGGAATACAATATGAGCTACGGAGATGAGGGATTTCCAAACTAGATGAACGGACAGTCTAAAAAGACATAAGCCAAAACAATTCAGAACAATAGAATACAGAACAGACTGGCAAATGGTCATTAAAGCTGAAATGGAGCTTTACACAGGAGAGAAAGGAGGCCACCTGGCATATATTAACTGGCAGGCTGCTCCACACGTGAGTGATGGTATGCAATAAGGCAAAGTCAGGAATGGATGAAGGAAATTACAGTAATATTCTTATGGATATAAAGCCAAGCTACGTCAGTGGGGGTCCTTTTAAAATGGCTGCTTTAAATATCACACATCCAATATCTAGCGCACATTGAATACTCTTCTAAATTAAATCAATTCAGTTCCCAGCATGATGCTACTAACATGTCTGTATTTTAAATTAAAAGACAGGAGACCTAACCATACCTCATGCTTAGGGTATACATGCAAAGGAAGGGTGGTCTGTATGTTCTGATTCCCTATTGCAAGACACAGTAAATTTTTTTTTACTGAAATACATTGTAAAATGTACAGGTTTAGGTTTGGAGTATAGTAGGGCTGCACTAGAAGGCAAACATATATGAATTCTCACAGTTTTCCCCCAATAGCCAAGCACTTGCTGAACACCCCATCACGCTTTACCAGGACTTAGTAGATGTATGCTGCAGAGTGGTTTAAAATCTTTAGACAAAAAAAAAAATATATTTATATATATATATATAAATATATATATATAACCCAGCTCAGGTATTAACAATAACCAAGCTAAAGATACAGCCCAAAAAAATTCAGTGTAACAAAACACGTTGGTAAAATCAGACCTTGGAAGTAAAACAGGTTCATGCCACAGAGGGGGCCAAATTTAATTACACAGGGTTCCTCGCTTATTTTACTTTACCTGGCATTTTTAAGTCACACTGTCTAAAACAAATGTTATGTGCTTTTTCTGTACAAACCGGAAGAAACTAAGTAAATATTGTTCCCCTCACAGTACTTCTTAAAACTTACTGTTTTCTCTAGCAGCTGCCAAAAGGGACTTGTGCAGCCCAGTTTTGCCCTGAGCAGGCAGGCAGCTACTTCCACATGTAATACTCGCAGCTGGCTGCTTCACATACCTTTATAACCTCAGGCTTTCCAGCATGAATCTCAGTTTTTAACTGGAAATTCTTAGCTCCTCAGGCCTTAGCATAATTCCTGTCACAAAGGATTCAGGCTTTTTAGATACAGTTATGTGAAATGAATTTCAAGATCACTTCACTCACATAAACCATGTAGTTTCTGTTGTCTACAGAATTCCTCAGTAGTTTTCTAACCTTTCTCTCGCTATCGTTATCTCTCTTTTGACCTTTACTATTAGCTGCCTTTATTTAATAACCTGTAGCTCAGTTTTAGTATTATTGTTTTCCTTATCTTCCACACCCAAGAACTGTAATCAGCGTAATCCAGTGTATGATAAAACTACACTGGATGTGATCTCTTTGGCAATTCCAAGCTAAAATGAGAAAGCTAAATAAATCTTATAATTGATTTAACTCATTCCCTTCCTTAACAAAAGCTGACAGTACCTTTCAGGTGCAATGAAAAGAGATGAACAGGGTGAAGGTGGGCCAGGACACTGCACGCCCCACTGAGGGCGCAGCACTTGCAACTCATGTTTCATCATGCTGCGATGGGTTAGAGTGTTCTTAATAATCATTCTTTGTAGAAGCATTAAAACATACTTCCAAGAATGAAAAAGAAGTATTCCATTATTTTTCTGTGAAAAAGACTACAAAGGTTCATGAAGAAATGCTGGGATCAAAAGAGCAATCATTTCCAAAAAAAAAAAAATCTTTGACTTAACTCTCATTCAAAAAACTTGGAACAAATGTGTTACTCATAACCTTCTTCCTACTCCTTCAGGAGTTTTTGTAGCCATCAAGAGATGTTCACCTATTCACCACAGCATTGTTAAACTAAAGGGGCCATCCTTCTCATTTTCTTTTCTTAGAGAAAAATGCCAGATCTGCACATCCATTCTAGTTCCTTAAAAAACAGTGACTTCGATACGGCCTCTCTGACTCGTAGCTTCCTACCTCCTTCTCAAGAAACACTTCACGAGCGGGAGTCTAAAAGAATAAACGGCAAATGCTTTGCAGGGGCGTCCAAACCCCGCCGGCCCGGGTGTGCGGCCCCAGCCGGCCCGGGGAGGCCAGGCTTTACCTCACCGCGGCGGGGCAGCAGCCACCGACAGCGGAGCCCGCGTAGGGGACAAGGGTACAGCTGCTCGCGGGTAACGACCACCCGCCATTACCGACCCCTCAGCGCGCCGCGCGCCGCCATTTTATACAGCCTCTTCCCCCCCCCCCCCCCCCCCGCCGCCGCCGAGTCCCGGGTCCGCCCCCTCCACAGGTGAGACCTCATCCCCAGCCGCTTTCGCCTAGGTGAGACTTGGCGGCGGCTTCCCGAGCCAAGCGCTCCCGGCCCGCCGTGGCGAGCGGCGGGGACGTGCCGAAGGGGAGCCCCGCGGTGGGCCGCGGCGACCAGGCCAGCCCCGGTGGCGGGAGCGGGGTGGGGGCGGCTTTGCCGGCGTGGCGCAGGGAAACGCGTCTGCCGAGGCGCGGGTCCGCCTGAGGGCAGCGTCCCGCCCGCCGCTGCTTGGATCACGGGGCCTGCCGTAAAGCGCTGTGTGGCTGAATCTTCGTAAAAGTGAAACGCTTGGTTTTGTTTATTTATTTGCTTCTTAATTCAGCGAGCTGTGCGTAAAGGCTGCCGTTGCCCCCTTTGGCGTAGGAGCGTCGGTAGTCATGGTATAGTTTATTAATGGTCTGTCTGCCCATTTATTATGTTAACTTGTATTTTGAGAAAATATATAGCAGTGTTACAAACCCAGCTTTAAATATTCAATATGTGGTATTCATTTGTCTAGAAGATACTAAAACCCTTCATCGGTGATGAACTGCTTTCTCTGGTGTGTCCCAGCCTACCATAAATCATCACTGGCTTTGGGCCCATGACGGTGAGTTATATGTATTAACAGTCTTGGGTCTAAGCCGACGTTCCTTGCCAAAAATAGTGTATTTGTGTCATTTTTCAACACAAATTAGTAGCTGCTGTAGAATCATTTTATTTTGCTCCACACTTCCATCTCTGGAGTAGGGTTTCTTAAACAAATACAGCTCTTTCAACACTGTGAAGCTGATCGGGAAAGTGTGCTTGTATACTGGTTTTCACTTGTGTAAATAGACCCTTTTAAGTAAAGGGGACTGCTTGCCTTGAGCAGACCCGACTAGTCAGGCTCTCAGGACTGCCGGAGTCTATCCATCCCTCCCTTCCTTGGGGCTGGAATAGTACTTGATATTAAATAAGTTAATTAAGTTATTTAAAGAAACCTGAAGTTCTGCTTATATTCACTGTATGTAAAATACTCTTTTGCTTGTAACTTACTAGGGCACAATAGTCAGAATTTTGGGGACACGTGCACACAAGATATCATTGAAATATGTCATATCTCAATGTGAAATATTCTAGTTGGGGAAAAAAACCATATGTATGAGAAGATGTCATTGTAGGGTGGAGTTTTTTTTTCAGGGTCCTAAGTGGTTTGTGAGAATGGTAGGATTGGAGGGCCCTTTGTACTGCTGCTGCTACTACTTTATTTTTGGTGTGGGAAACATTGTGAAACTAATGATCAGAAATCAGGACACAAATCAAGAAGTTCACCAGGTAAATCCTGACAGGAATTTATGTTTCCACAGATATCTTTCATTGTCACTTAACTGTATAAACTATATTCTTGATGGTTTGTCATTGACTGATGCTTTAAGCCTGCATTTTCAGTTAGGCAGGCATACTACTCTAAAGTACAACATGGTTTAGGGCAATAAAAATAAGTTTAATCTCTGAGTAAAAAAGGAGAGACATTCTATAAATATGTCACAAAGTACTTGTTTATTTGAAAATTATTCTAAAAAGTAGAGGATTTATATTTCAAGGTCCTTTTTTTTTTTCCTTTTTTTAAGTAGTCCCTCTGGATGTTAAGTACTCTTGATTTTTAAAATTTTCAGAGAGGGCAGAAGGAGGAAAATGAAAAGGGAGTGATACTGCAAATACCAGTTTTCCAGACCGTTTCCTCTTTTGTTTTTTGAGCATCTGTTACTATACCCAGAGACTATAATACTTACTGCATAATGAAGTACCTCTTAATATTATCATAGTAGTTACACTACAAATATGTCATTCAGTGTTTTTAGTGGTTAGCAATCCTGACAGCAAAGGCAATCTCTAGTCTTTATTTGTAGTAGCTTAACAGAAATTGGGAAATTACAAGTAAGCAATATATGAGCAAAATGTACTGCAGTATAACTTGCAATATTTTTTTGCCTTTATGAAAGACAAGCTGCCATTTCACTGACATGTTTACAGTAATAAGCTTTACAATATGAATGAGTCGTCCTGACACAAATGCTTACAAACTTTGGACCTTCTTCAGCTTCACTAAAGTTGGAAGGAACAATTTTATTATTAATTTGATAGTTAGGAGGATACTGAGTTTTCTGAATGTGTATAAAATGTATTCTGCAAATTACTAAACAGCCTAACTTGCTCTAGTGTTTGTCAGTTTAAAAAACAACTTTGCTGGAGACAAATTTTAAGCCTGATTGTGGAGGGAACTTGAACTGATGATTTGAAAGTAAAAGATTTCTAGCGATGGTATGAGATATCTAGTCCTTCAATAAGTATTCATCACCCACAGTTTATTTTTGTTGTTACTGTTGCACACTTCCTAAATGTTATCTCTGTGTGTGTATTTCTACCCTTTCTGACTAGCCATTATGACACAATCTTTAAGTACTTGATCATAGGCTACCTTTTGTTAAGCTCATCCTTTGAAGGAGACCTTTTCAGTTCAGACACATACTTTCTCCCCTTAAAGAACTAATTAGTAACAAAAGGTTCTTGTGTGATATAGACAAATAATTTTGTGTGTCTGTAAGGTATTTTACCAATGCACATATGTTCTTTCTGTACTTTGAGCCAACCAACTGAAAACCATCTCTGTACAATACAATGTAGAGATAAATTAATGTGATGTCAAGCTAAAGCTAATAAGCACTGCTAAGAGGCAGGGTGTATTAGCATAGTATTGAACCCAAGTTGATATATCAACATGGCTTTCCCTCACCTTGAACTGTATGGAGAGCTATTTGCATTTTCCTCCAAAATCTTGTGTGACATGCTAGTGGACTGGCATCCATGCTAGTGGACTGGCTCCTATGAAAGCCAGATATACTTTATGAGAGAACAGTGAAGATAGTGAGGTATTACTTTCCATGTCTTCTCAGCAGTGTAATTCTGACTGCAGCAGTGTTTGCAGATACTGTAGCTGTCCATGTTGCTAAGTTGCTTTAGCCTTTTCATCCTGAAAATCAGTACGGTAATGAAGATGAAGCTCGGCCTCTACATAATTCACACTAAATGTTTGTTCCAAAATACATATTATGCTTATAGTCAGTAGAAGAATGCTGACCAGAAAAGTAGTAGTAGTCTCTCAAAAGAGATGCACTGCTGTTTTCAGTCTCAGAACTTCATACTTTCAGCACAGTGACTCTTATACCAGAGTCCTTCGTATTTGTGTAGGCATGATCTTTTCACTTGAGATGTAATAAGGCATGACAGAACTGCACAATAGAGGAGGGTTGTGCTAGATGCCTGAAGCCTGGCAGATCTGGAACCGATCTCTAAAACAGAAGTCTATGGAAGGGCTTTGCTCCAAGAGAAGGACAACTTCTTCCTTCTCTCCTTCTTCACTTAAAAGTAATAACAAAAAAAAAAACTAGGGGGTGATGAAATCCTTAGTTATAGAAGGACAGGTGCCTGACCATGTGAGAGACAGTAATAACATTCATTATAAATGTGTGCCATTGGAGCACACATTTGGCAAGCTTTGGCAAAGTGAATCAAAACAGTAGGTCACTCTAAGATGAGTTCCACAGTACCATTACTTCTCACTAAGAAATGAATCATGAAATCTGGGATAGTTCTGACTTGTCTAAAGGCCTAAATAGTAGCAAAGATGAGGCTGCAGATAGAAAAAGTGTGAAAGAATAGTGTTTTTCAAAAAGATTGCTGTATATGTCAAATGAATATATACAGAAGGAAGAAAGAATACAGTGCTTTCACACTTCTAACATATCTAATTGATAATATTAAGTAGTTCAATATGGCTTTTAGATTAATATAGTCATTTTTAAAGAACAGTTATGAGAACCAAACAAGTTCTTTTTTTATGTGGGAAGTTCTGTATAGAAAATGGTATAAAATACAGAATAATACAGCTTATGTGTTAGAATTGCGGTGGCAGCATTAAAACAATATGGTCAAAGCAGTAATCACAATTTGTGATAGGCTTGTTTACAAACATGGTTTCTAAATTTCATTTTCTTCAGAATCAAAAGGTTTAAAATCAACTAATATTTCTAGATGTATGTATGCATGTAATAAATGTCTAATTTCTGAATGCTTTTTCCCTTTATATTCCATTTACAGACAACTTTAAGACTTACAGTTGTTATTCCTGATTAAAATACAATATTGTAAAGCATCAACAGAATTTACCATATTTTCTTAAAGGAATGGTGATATGCTTTTTAAATCAGAATGATGCTCTAATCCTTCAAATGTATAAATTGTCAAGTCGTGCATATTGTTATTAAATTTGCAGTTTGTTCACAGTCATGTATCATTTTATAATATTTAAACCTTTCTGCGACTTTCTGCTGAGAGATAAGCTTTAGAGCTAAACTGTTCTTCAAGACAAGCTATGCTTATGTTCTGCTGGTAGGCATATTATTTTGATCCAACAGGAAAATGGTTTCAGGCTCCAAAAAATTCTAGTCATTTAAAACAGCTTGATTCTTTAAGTACTTCGTACCTGAAAATTGAAACAGTAAATATAATCAAGGTTTATCAAGTAAATTAGAGGCACAGGCTTGTGAAAGGATGTTCTGAGTGAGCTGATGAGTGCTCTCACCTCCTCCAGTGAAGGTGCTTGTTGTCTCTTGTGTCTGAGTTGTACTTGTCATTGGAGATTGGCAGCCACCTTTCATAGGCTAGGTCCCTTCAGTTTCTGCTGACTTTGGGTGAAATAGCAGATACTCAGCATGATCAGAGGGAAATGGGGAAGTTGCAGTATAAATCCCCTCGCTTTCTACTGTTCTGATTCTCCAGCCGCAGACATTCCTTAATTCATCTTGACTTCAGCAATCCTCAGAATAGCTTAAGTGTTTGGTTTGAGTCTTAGACTAATCACCCTCAAAGGAGACTGCTGAATTTGAAAGAGGATAATTTGTCTAAGAAGTCTCTGCCAGATATCTCTAGATGGAGTGGTTTCTATTGCAGCTGTTCCATATGTTTCTATTTTTCTATATTAAGTGTTAGGCTCCTCTTTAATGGAGTTCTAATGTTTTCCAGTGGGCACTTGATAGCAAAGAATAATAATAAAAAATGTATTAAAGATGAATTTCAAGCAATTTTAAAACATGAGGAAGACTTCATTGTTAAAAATAAAGGCTGATGATAAAATTACAATTTTTACTTGGAACGTAAGGAGAGCCTCGAGTACTTGATACATAAAGAAAACATGTTTTGAGAAAGCATCAATATTTATCCGTTTTTGAATTTAATTCCTTTGTGATAGCCCTGTAACACAGTGGATATACATTCTATTCTCATGAAGTGTGTACCATAATGGTATTCTCATCTTTTAAAATAGGGTTGGAGTTTCATTGTAGGGTTTTTTTTCCTGTCAAATCCTATATAAAGTTTTTTTTGTTTGTTTATTTGCAGCATAGTCTATAGGTGTCATTACTGACTGAGAAGCTGAAATTATTTTTTCCCTGTGAAAGCTGGAAAAATGTTCAAAAATCACTATCAGGTAAAACAAAAATGGGTTTTTGCTGAAACTCTTCACCTTTGAGAGAACTCAGTTAAAGTGGCTTATTCTGGAGGGCAAATAGTCCTGATACAGAAAAGTTTTGGAATGTTTAATTATTCGATATTTGTGCATGAAAAAGTGGGTAGCTGCTGATGCTGTTAGGCGTGGAATGGACGCTGACACGGTGATATCAATGACTTTTCTTGTCTGTCTGTTCCCTTACGGGCCAGGGAAGGCACCCCACCCACTCCCAGCCCAGGCATGGAATCAATTCTGAACAGCAGGTTTGGCTTATTCTCCTGGTGTAGCAGAGGATTGCCCAGCAGGTACCCCCAGACAGCACCAGTCACCTCATTTGCAAACCTGATTATCCCTTTTCCTGTTTCTTGGTCTTTTTTTGTCAACCTTTACTTCCCTTTCTCCATACTGGTCTCCTACCCCAAAAAACAACATACCCTTAATTACTTTTTCCCCACTGGTCCCAGGTGTGCTACATGTATAACCAAAACTGGTGTTTCTAATACTGTTACCTAGGCATATATGGTATTACTGATATGGTTACCAAGGTGCTGTTGGCCTTGCAAGGTTATATTCCCCCAAAGGTCCCTGGTACTCCCCTGCAATTATCTGTGGAGTTTGGCCATTCTGTGCTTAATTCCCCCTCAACCACCCGTGAGATCCAGGCCATCCTTCCCAGCGCTATTGGTAACTTGTCAGCGTCTCTCATTGTGGTTTATGTTCAGTAGCTTCTCATGTTACATCCAGTAGTTTTCCATGTCCTCATGGAAAATGGCTCTTAGCCTAACTTGAAGCCAGAGCCTACTCAAGGGCTGCAGCCTTAACAAAATGCATGTGACAGAATGCGTGGTTAGCCATGTGACAGAAAGCTGCCAGGTGTGGGTGGGCAGCAGGAAATATTTAATTTAGAAAAGGTGCAACGCTGTTGTTCTCTGACAGCGTGATTTAAAGAACATTTATTTTGTTGGCAAGAATGCTAGCCCTTCTTGCTCATTCCAGCTTATGTACAATTGTTTGGGCAGCTGAGCATAAGCTGGGTTGGGGAGTGCATGCAACAAGGAATGAGAAGAGAGAGTTGTGCTATCTGATTAGGTCAACAGTACTGCTGAAAAAAATACTTACCAAACTATAGCCTGAGTACATCAGAAGACATTTTTGTGTGATATCAAATGAGCAAAATACTGAAACAAATTTTTCTGTAAGCAGCAGAGTTGATAAAGCCTACCTTCCTAATACAGCCTATGGTTAGATTCTTTGATGTCTAATAGAGTGTGTGCTCTGCATAAGGAGTTTTCACTTGGCTGGGGTATTCATGTCTCTCTACAGTATTAATTCTCTGATGTCTAATAATGGCTGCAGCATGAGCAGAGCCCTTATCTTGTTGTGGGGGTATTGATAGGATCTCTCTTCTACTTGGCCACTTAAATCAGCACCTAAAAGATACTAGATAATTACAAGTTTCATGAAGCTTCCTGTTAAATCTGGTTGGAGTTTGATAAGTAGTTAAAAAGTTAGGGGGAAATGTCTTTGACGTACTCACGCATATAGACAGAGACAGTTGGATTGTGTAAACTTAATTTCCTTAGGAAATCAGACCAAAACATCAAATCTGACACAAATTTTCGTTTGATCATTTACTATGTTTTAAAAACTCACTTTATCGGGTGAGATGTAGAAATAAAACCTTTCTAAAAATAAATTACTAATCTGCTGCATATTTTAAGTATTTTTACAATAGTTTTGCCTTTTAAAGACATTACAAATAAAATAATTAAAATTGTAAGTGTTCTGCGTATATCCCTTCAGCTTTATGCTCTGATCCTCTAGTAAAGTCAAGTATTGACCATAGGAATTCCTATATTACAGTAGTCCACAAGCTGGTATTAATATGCTGCGGTCTGACTGATCAATAATACTGACTCTGATTACCACAGACTGATGTGGGGACGGATTGTTCTAATATTCTCAGCTTGAACAGTGGTGATTCTATACTGAACGCTTGGCTGGGTGATGCATCCTTAAACCATTTTATTACAGGGTGGTGCGTTTGTTGAAATATTCAGTGCTCAAGGCAAGAACCCCGGTGCACAGTGGAAGATTTCTGGCAATCCATCAGCTATATGGAAAGTAAGTCTTATAAGAAGCTTAAAAAACCCCAGAGTATGAAACACAGAAAAATGTGAATGAAGCTTAAAATTAGAAGGTAAGGAGGTTTTTGACCTGACTCTGGAGTTGTCATTTGCAGTTCTGTCATTATGACAGACTAAATGACCACTTAAATTAGTACTTTATACCTGCTTGCAAACTAGAGCGGTCACAGCGTAATTTTATAACTTAAATATTTTAGAGAGGTTCAAAGCTTAAAGTAATTTTGCTCTCCCGATAACTAATGAATTGGATCAGGCCCATTGGATCATGAATTATGTTTGTCAGCATTGTTTGCTCATAAAACATACAAGTAAAGGACAAGTTTTTACAGATTATGTTATTACCATCACCTCTGAACTACTATCACATTTTCCATGCAGGGTCCTATATGCCAAATTTTACTGCTGTATTTAAAAAATAAGCAGCTTTGGATGTTAGCGGCATGTCTTTTTGTGGGAAGAGGGATTCCATCATGATGTTTGTTTGTTGTTTCATTTGTAGGAGTATGATAAGGAGGTAAAAGGCTTTGTTTTTGTGCTTGAAGGAAGCAGTCAAATTAACAAAATGCAGCTACCAAAGGAAGCTAGGCAAACTCGTAAGTATTGAAGAAATATATGTCTGTGATGTTCTGCTTTTTGTAATAATCTTACGTTGGAATGTAAAACCAATCTTATTCTTCCTTACTTTGGGCTTAATTCACTGTTAGCAAAGTGTTTTTTCATTAACTTTTTTTGCAGATCAGTTGCTACAAATAAGTAAAGGCATAGAAATATCGTATTAAAGTAAGTGCTTTAGGGAGGATCTTGGTTCATATATATTGTCCTAATTTTGTTGAGTTCAGTTCACTTCTGTACCTGATCCTCCTGCAGACTGACATCTGGCAAATAACTTCCAACCCCATTCAGCACCCATTAAAGTCAATAATTTTGTTGGCATCAAAGAATGTTCTATAGATTTGTGTCCCCTTTGTCATCTTATTTTTTAAAATAGTGAGATTTGCCTACATTATGGAGATTTTTGAGGATTCATTTGAGCATGAATGTAAAGTATTATGTTTTGCACAAAAAGCTTTATAAGCTAAGCTTACAGTATTATGGAGGTAATTTTTTTAACAATATGACTGTTTAGAGCCATTTTTCTGGTGTTAGTGGTATTGTAGTGGTTTTGTCTAAGGACAAACAAAAGACAAAATTTGTAGGCAGCATAACTGTTGTAGTAGGAAAAAGCAGATCAACTTTAGGGACAGAAAAGACTGTTGAAAAACTTATCTTTCCATGGTATTTGCCTTTTAACTCCTTTTGTGTCAAATTATGTCTATATTGCAAAGTGATCAGTGTGTGTGAACCTCTTAACCTTATACTCTCTTTGTGTGCTAAAATAATTGAGGATCTAAATACTAAAAAACAGTTAGTACTTCAGAAAAGTAGCATTTGTGATTTAGTCATGCCACCAGTAATCTCTCCAATGCATTTCTTCAAGGAGTTATAAAATATCACTGATCTTTAATACGAAAAGCTAATAATTAGTAGTAATAATTACTACTTGTCAGGTTTATGGTACAGGTATTCACATTTTCCGTATTTATGAATCCTTAGGAATTCCTGTTACATAAGTTCTTTGCAAGGTCCTTTGACCATTCAGGAAAAGACATACCCATCATATCAGAGGTCATCATTAAAGTCCTCTGTAGCCATAAGAAGTTGCTAGATCTCAAAACTGGAGATCGATGGTCTCGGTATGCCGTGAAAATTGTTCTTAAAGGCCAGAGACCCTTTTTCAGTCTCCTTGAACACTGTGTTGCAGCTCTCTGCCCACGGTCCTAACATGGAGGTGGTCGATCTTCAGTGATTCTTCAGAGTCCAAAGTATTAGCTGGATGTGGACAGACTGGGTATCATAGAAGTTCATTTTTACTTATTTTAAAAATTATTGTATTATTCTGATTATAAGAAGAGAAGCAGCATTTGTAAAGAAACTCCAGTACATACATTTGCTACAGACAAGTCTGTAGGTGGGAAGACTTTCATTCTCCTCTCAGGAGGCTGTGGTTCCCATTGCCGTTGAGTCTCCTTTAAAATACATTTTTAAGGAGAGAGATGGTGTCTAAACCATCTACAGGGTATACAACTAGCATCATAATTTATTCCTTAAATTGCACAGCAGGATGTTGTACTTACATAAGGCTTATAGTAATGAACTAAGCTGGTTTAGATTTAACTGCTTACTTTTGAAAAAAAAAAATTGAGATGGTGACTTTAATTGAATGAAACAGAGGAATCTTCTTATATACTTCTCATACATGGTCCTGTAATTACAAATTAATTTAACTTTTCTCAAACATACACAAAAATAATAAATGAGAGATTGTAAAGTCTGGTCATGCACTAAAGTGTTAAAGATTTATCTGATTTTTGTAAAAGAAATTTAGTATTCTCCTCAGTATTATAAATGTTAGACCAATGTATCTTTCTGAGAAATCCAACTTTAATTTGTTTATTGCCAATATTAAAATAAACTATTGCAGCCTAAAATGAGAATTGAGAATTAGTGTTGTGGATTATCACTGTTAGGAATAGATTGGTTTTAAATTAACTCTAGCTAGTGCTGCAATACTATAGCCATACTTCCATCCATTACCATTCTCTCTGTCTCTGTCTTTTTGTCTCCTTCTCTCTTCAGGAGTATATGCCTCAAATATTTTAGTTCTGTCAGATATACAGTTTGCCAGCTGTACTGTAATCTTTGAATACTCTTCCAAAATGAAAGGCAGCATGTGTACAAATATAATTTGAAATCTTGAAGTGTCATTTTACCCACAAAAGAAGGAAGATCTGAATTAATATCCTTTAGAAAAGGAGCCGATGTTGCTGCTGAGTCCTGTTTAGTCACTAAAGAGGAGCTCATTTCCTTCCTGAACCAATCACTAAGAAAAAAACATAAGGTTCAGTTCAGACAGCCTTGTATTGTTTTTCCTTAATAGGGAGCTACCTGAATCCTAAAAGGTTTCTTGTATTATTCCCTCAGTTAAGCTATATTCTAAATATAAATAAGCTGTGTTTTAAATATCAGAAGCCTCCATTGATCACTGTTGTTATGATCTGGATTGCGTTTATATCAACGGGTTTTTTTAAGTTTGTTTAACGAGGTGTACATTGTCACAAAAGTGAGAGCAAGTTTCTTATGCCTTTAAGATAACCTTGATATGAATATATTAGTTTATTTTATAATTCTTCATGGGATAATTGATGTCTACATGCTCTTGAAACACACTGAAGAATTGCAAGTAAAAAATAAATAGGTTCCGTTTATTTTCATGAGATTTCCACCTTAGCCACAGGTAGGACTTTTATAACAACATTCTTATTACAGTTTGAATTGATTTTCTTCGAAGTTTTTCTTTTCATGTTTGTATGTTCTGTGAGCCTTGAGAAATAGTATTGCAGCACTATAGCTGCATCATTAGTATGCTTGATGGTGAAGTGTGCATCCGCACACAGACAGCATATGTTTAATTTTTTTTTCACTCTGCTTTTAGTTGGACTGATCCAGCAGTTTCTGACACTTCAGATTTTTGTGCCATTGGGACAAGACTTCTCCACTGAGTTACTGTAAGATGCATAACATTTCCTTGCATATTTAATGTGAAGTGCATGCCTGATTGTAGCCATTAATTGTAGTGGCAGATTTTGCGTTAAAGCATAGTGACTTATCAAGTCAATATGAGGTAATTAAGCTAATGAAATCATTATTTCTTGGCTGTTTTAAATGCTGACATTCCTCTGAAGGCAAAACAAATTCTAAAAATCATGAATGAAGATGGTGAGAAATCTAGAAGAAAAGGGGTATGAATTTATCAAACAGAGATATATGAAAGTATTGGCTTGTGAGGGTCTCCTGAAAATTCCTAAGAGATTTATAAATGAATATTTCAAGGTACTTTTGTTCAGGGGAAAAAATGTATGTGTTAATTACTTTAAAAAAAAAAGACTAAAGATAAAAAGCTAGAATATTTTGGAGAATTTAATTGGTATAATTCTTTTAACGAAAGAAAGATAAAATAAAACCACACTTTTTTCATTAGTTGGGTGTGGAATGATTTAGTACACTTTTAAGCTTGGGCAATTTGTCTGTCTTTGTTGGACACCATTCCCCCAAACTGGCACCACCTGTTTATAACCAGCAAAACCCACTCTGCTTTGTAGCCAGTAGAACACCTAAGATTTGAATTAACAAAATAAATATTATCTCATTAGAAGCCCTGCAAGAAAAGATGGATTGAGCGATACGCAATTAAACTCAGTAAGTGCAAGCACTGAATTGTGTTTTTGTTTGTCCTTTATGCAACTTTGCATTCATCAGTACCTATATAGGTGCCAGCTTTTATTGTCTTAAATCTTTTGCATCTGCAGTAAGGAGAAACAACTCTTCTAGGTTTAAGTCAAAAAGGGCAGAATGAGATGCGGTCATGTATCGTTCCAGCTATGCCATAGTAGAGAAAGAGTGTTTGTTATAATGTGAATGATCTGTTTCATGATATTAGGATGGTGTACTGCTTTATGTTGAGGATTAACTCTGTTATTTCCTTCGCGTTCAAATATGTAGAGTCATCTTGAAATGTTTTGTTGACAAAGAATACTTCTAATATGAACCGAGTCATTTATTAAACCTAATACTCTTATTCTTGATAGCTTTGTTTGCCTTTTCTTTCTTCCTCTGCACTTCAGGACAGGGATGTACAGCTACTGTCATTCAGCAGTTACACATTTTGCGGTGCTAAAATGTTCTAAAAATAAGGTTTATGTTCCCATTCAATTAACATGACAAATCTTTTATAAAAATAATAATAATTTTAAAAAATGAAGAAGCCATAGTGATTCAGACTAGGGATCCATTTACCCCAGTATATTGTCCCCAACAGTAGTTGTTGGGGAGATCAACAACAGTAGTTGTTGGGGAGAGCATTGGAACAGGTTGCCCAGAGAGGTGGTGGAGTCTCCTTCGCTGGAGATATTCAAAAGCCGTCTGGACGTGATCCTGGGCAATATGCTCTAGGTGACCCTGCTTGAGCAGGGAGGTTGGACTAGATGATCTCCAGAGGTCCCTTCCAACCTAAACGATTCTGTGATTCTGTGATTCTGTGATCTCAGCAACTGTGGGATCTGTTACTGCTTCCTGGTCTTTTCAGATCTTCACGCAGAGCTTCACTGGGAATCAACCACTGGCTCCTGGGATAGCTCCAGATTGCGATGGATGCTGTCACTGGTGCTCTGCTCAGTATCTTTCTACTGTTCCCTGTCTATACATTTTTAATTATGTGACCCTTATGTCCTTTCCCTTTTTCCATTTGTCCTCCGGAATCAGTTGGTTTTATTCTTGTTTTTCATTCCCTTTAGCCTTTGTCTCCACAGGAGAGCTTTAAGGTTGGGATTAGGCTAGCAATAGGCCTGAGAATGACAGTCTGGTAGGAACAGTGGCCATCAGCAGGTGCCTAAAGAAGAGTAAGAGAAGAACAAACATTTGAGATACCTATCCGTAGTAGTCTACTATCTTCTGGCTTGTTTCCTCTGATTTCAAGGACTTGCTCAGTCTTCCCTTGGAGCCTTGTAAACTTTCTACTGCACCGTGCTCTGGAAATGAGGTCTGCTCTGCCCCTACCTATTGTATGAAAAAACAAGTTGTAATGTTTGTTTTGGGTGGGGCTTCTACTAGCTTCATTTCATAGCTTCTAGTTCTTATATTGGATGAGATGGTTACCAAGCAGGCCTATCCACCATGCCATTTTTTTGTAATGAGGTATGTAGACATCTATCATATTTCCCTTTGCATGCCAAAGTCACTTCTGTCCAGACTGAAGACTTCTTGCCTGCTCAATTCCTTGTATAGAAGCCATTCCTGCCCTTTGATTGTCCTTGAGATAAGGAGACCTGAACTGCACGTTATATTCAAGAAATGGGAAAGCCGTATAGGTTTACAGAGTAGCACAGTTTGTGTTCTTTCTTGTTGTCTGATTCAGATTTTAAATGATAAAAATCGTTTAATTTGATTTTTTTGATTGTTGCCCAGCCTTTTTTTAATAGAAGAGGCTTATTTAGGGCTTATTTATCAGTATTTAAGACGTCAGTACCTCAGTTGCAAAATGATGTTCTTAGGTAATTAATGCATTGTGCAGCTAAAACGAAATGTTTTAGCATAAAAGTGATTATGATAGTGATTAGTATTCTCAAAAGAGTCCAAAGAGAGTTAGGAACACATTATCTTTTTTAAGAACTTACGAAAGCTGCTAAAGGTTTGAATGCTTCTGTTTAAACCTTTCTGGAAACATTTTTTAATTGTTCTAGAATTGACACTTCAGGGCTTACTGTTCCTCAGTGCATTTATAATAGTCCAGGCAGGTATTTCTAGCCTCAGTGATTTGTGAGTCAGTGGGTCTTTGTAAGCTGCATCACGTGGTATAACATTCAACCTTCATCTCGCAGTGTGCCTCAGTTTCCGCATGATTTTAGAAGCTGAAAATTGAGAAAATCTTGAATGGATAAATTAACTTATTTAGCACAGATTTTCCCTAGAGAATATTTTTGCTGGATCGAGAGAAAATTGAAAGAGAAAAGAGGCTTCAAAATACTTTTCTTAAAGACAGCTTTGACTGTATGCGTTAAGATCTTAGTGCAGGAAATATTGGCATTTGATTAATTTAAGCTGTAGACAGGAAAGTTGGTAACTGTCGAGTAGACCACAAAAATGCAGGTTTTCAAGCAACTTCTGGCAGTTATATTTTCCTTTATCTCTAATTTCTTTTCTTACCACAGCCATTATCTATTTTATGTTCTGGTTTCTTTCAAGGTAGTTCTTATTTCTTATCTCATTTTGAATTTTTTTTCTGGGTATTAAAGAATCTCTAACATAAGTGATTTTCAGTCTACCTACAAAGAAGCTCTTCTGTGTCAAATCACACCAACTCTTCTGATCTTTGAGTTTTCTGAATATAATTCTGGTTACACTTTCTGCTCCTATAGTTTTAATTGCTGTGTTATTTCCAGAAGTGTATAGCAAAAGGAAATCGAAGAACAAGACATATGACACAGTAAGTAGAAACCAAGTACACAGATTTGCTTCTTATAGGCATTCTGTAGACAGATGGCAGAGGCTTAGTGCCAGGTTCAGGCACTTATCTTGAGATTATTTGTGGTTTTGTATTGGCTTTGGTTATTTTCAGTACTTCTGGCCATCCAGCTATACCTCTTATCAAGAACCTCTTCTCCACATTTTCCTCTCTACTTCTTTTTCCTTTCCATCACTGGTTTTCAGTAATAAATTTTGTATTAGAAATCAGCTCTAATATATTGATGTAGCTGTAATTTTCTTCAAGAACTTGCAAAATAGACATGTATTCTGTCCTTTCAGACTCTTGATGACCTAATAAATAATGAAGGCAGGTTGTTCTTGCTTCACATTGCTTAGACATGTTAGTAATAAGTGACTACTATTCAGTTCTTTACATTTCAGATTTTTTTTAAAGTTTTTTTTTTAAACTTGGTTGTGAACAGAATATTGATTGTCCTGACGCTTCCTGGAGTTTAATCTTTCGAGATGATTTCTTGTGTAATCCATTACTAGCTGAATCTTTCAGTAGCTTCAAGAGAAAATTCAGAGCATACTAAGCCACCATACCTGCAGATGTTTACTTTATGTAAAAAAAAAAAACACTTTGACAATTTTTATAGTAGCTGCACATGATGGTTTATGGTACATTTCATCCTCTCCTTTTATGTATACAGATGGAAATGTTATGAATTTAGGTTGAGGCTCATCCTCTCTTTTGCAGTCTGTTCAGTGATTGATCTGATCAGATCAAACAAGAATTTCTTCAAGGCCATCCATCAGTGCTGGCATCAACTGAGCTAAACCTTCTAACTTGCTGCTGTCAACCAGTCATGAGAGATTCCTGTCATAAATACTGAATGTAATGTATAAACAACTGTTTAAATTAGCTGTCTTGCCTTTTTTGGAAGACATTTAAGTGGAAATATACCCTGATACTTTTTTTAGCTGGCGTGATTAGATGATAATAAGTATCACCACATTAACAGTATTTAATCTACCTAACAAGTACGTAAATAGATTGGGGATGAAAAAATTCAGTGAAGCATAGTAAAACTAGAACTAAGGTGGAGTGTGTGTAATATGTGCAGCTTTTTTGAAGCCAATTAACAGTAAAGCTGTTAGTAATACTGGATATAGCCATCTGTTGTAAATACAGTAGTCAATTGTTAAATTGTCGGTATTATGAAATTTGCTACCTTTCTGAAAAAGCAAAAGTTAAGTCGATGTTTGGAAAATAATTGTTCATAAAAGAAAACACCATCTGGCTAGTGTTGGCATTCTTGATTTATCTTCCAGAGTATGAGCATTTGCAGGTGCTAGCACTTCTGCTTGGTGTTTTATCAAGAACATGAACATTCATTCTTGTTAAAATACCGTATAGCCACTCATTTGTCATACTTTATTTCTGAGATGTTTAATTTTAGATGTTAGGTATCATGTGAAATTAGGTCATGTTACTGTAAGTTTTACAGCAAATGAGTGAACTTGTTGAGGTGAGAAACCATGTTTAAAATTGTACTATAGCCTCCAAAAAAAAAGAAGGTACGGTGATCTGAGAAGAGTCATAAGCTCTGTTCCCGGCTGTACTACTGAGATGCTACTTGGCCCTGTGTAAGTCCCTGTAAGTCCCTCCAACCGTTTTTTTTCTCCAATCTCTTCATCCAAGTTATGGGAGTAATACGTATCAACTTATTTTGAAAGGATAAATACAAAGACTTAACTAATTCATAGCGATATGATACTTTTAAACATATGAAGGGCTAAAAATAGGAAAGATAGTAAATGTTAAAATCTGGTAGTTTGTCAAGTCCATATTCATTAATATGCAGGCTCCTATCTGCTGGGGGTACAAATTTCAGATTTTAAGTACTATCCCGTCACTGAAAAGTGCCCAGTTTAGGGAGATAGCATGTATGACCAAGAAGAGAAGTTTCCCAGGTTTGTATTTGGGTGCCTAGACAGGACATCAGATAATAATAACAAAATGTGTTCATACTGATATGTTCTGTCCCCTTTTTATGTCCCCCACTTCTAATTCATGCATCTCAAAATACTGTACAAAGGAAGTCAATATCATAATCTCTGTGATGGATGGACATCTTTGTTTCTCCTTAACATAAAGAAACTAAGTCACAGAAATGGTAAGGTGACCCAACAAAGTTAGTGGCAGAACCAGGTATAGTACTTAAGTCCTGATCCGTTGCTGGAGATGTTAAAAGATACTGTCCATTACAATGGTGGCCAGCTTTATGGCGCTTCAGCCTGCAAATTTAAATCTCCAGATGGTCAACAGCTATGAATCATGCATGGCATACCTTGTAAAGCTGAGGAGGTGTGAGATCTCCTGTGAGATCCCTTCACCTCTGTGGCATGAAAATCTGCATTGCAAAAACAGACATGGTCAGTGCAAGGTGCTTCTCAGTCACAAAGAATCCTGCTCCTGTGTCCCAGAACTCAGTGCCCAGTATTAATGCGCTGCAGGATTCTGCTTTGTTGCCCCTTCCTTTAGTTACTCACCACTTTATGTACTGTCTTGCTAACTTGAATGTGCTGAGAGTCACAGCTCTCGTCGTTCACTCTAATATTAACTGTTTCTTTATTCTTTGTAATGTTTCCACCTTTCTTTTGAGGCTCTTTTTAAGGCTATGTCTTCCAATAGCAAAATAATTAGCAGGTTTGCTCAGATAGTAGTCCACTGTACATAGTAGGATTCTCCTTAGAATAGGGCTTTACAGACCTTCACCATCTCCAGAAGGCATCGGAGTTTGTTTCTGTAATAAAGAGATGAATCTTACACTATGCGCTGTAGTCAGTTATTTTTTACTGTATCAATATAGACTTGTTTATGTTTAAATTAAAAATAATTATAGCAGGAAAGTGAGGGTGAAAGACTGTGTTATTTGCCCTGGAAAAATATATATAAAAGTAAGGCTTTCATTTTAAAATATAAAATGATATGTGAAGTTATGTCTTAAGGCATGAACTAGAAGTACTTCTACTTTTTTCAGTAAGTTATCTGTCAGATCTTGTGGCAGATTCTCCATCTGAGTCATGCTATTTCAGTATTTTTACCTCTTCCCTTGTACATGATAGCCATTCCATTTGGAACGTGAAGGAGGTCTTTAGTGCAGTTTATCTGAATATGACTCAGGAGAGCAATTAGGTAATTACATCTGTGCAAATAGTAAGGTAGATGTCCAAATGCTTTCTCTATTTTATTGTCACTTTGCAGGATTTTGTCAGCGATTTATGATTCTGTTATTTAGAAGAAACCGAATTAGGAGTTATTACATACAGCATCAGAAACTCTCAGATCTTCTTTTTTTTTCATAAAGAGGTTTTCTGTTCACATCCTTTGCTATAAAAGAAAGTCTGTCATTTGATTAATTAAGCTATTAAGCTTTATCTTTAATTTTCCAGCTTGACTGATGGATGGAAGTAAAGAATTTTACTGTATTTTAGGATCCAAGAAAAAACTTCTGAAAATCCAAATTTAATGTTACTGGGTGCTTGTCACAAACATGAGCTTCTGTTGGAACTGTTTGGATACAGGAGTGCTTTACGATGGAAAGAAAGAGGTCTTGTTGACACGCTAAGGAAAACATACAGAGTGGAGATCAGTCCCCACTATAGGACTACTTTATTCTGGGGAGCAATGTGAAAGAAGGTAGCAATGAAATTTGCCGGGAGTACTGAAAAACAGCAACTATCAGCTGGTGCAGGAATGCACAGATTGTATCCCACTTTGGCAAGAAAGGTTAATTCATCGCAAGTGTTTTTGATACTTATTCTTCTCCAGGACTGTTGAAATTTATGATGAGGTTTTTTGTTTGCTTCTTTTAATCAAATTACAGTTATTTGGCTTCATCTCTGGTGTCATTGCATTAGTTAACGGAATTACTGCCAGAACTATTTTATCTTACTATTCATACTCTCATGAATATATTAAGGTGTTTTTCTTCTGGTTTTCTCACAACCATATGCTGGCAGAGAAATGTGTGGAAGGACTACAGCCATTCGCAGAATCACAGAATAGCTGAGGTTGGAAGGGACCTCTGGAGATTGTCTAGTTCAAACCGACTGCTCAGAGCAGAGTTAGATAGAGCAGGTTGCCCAGGACAGTGCCCAGTCAGGTTTCGAACATCTCCAAGGATGAGGACTCTACAACCTCTTTAGGCGAACTGTTCCAATGTTCAATCACCCTTTTCTTAGTTTTAAACAAAATTTCTTGGATTTCAGTTTGTGCCCATTGTCCCTTATCCTCTCACTGGATTCCACTAAGAATCTGGCTACGTCTTCTTTGTACCTTCCCATCAGGTATTTTTATACATTGACAAGATGCCCCTGAGCCTTCTCTTCTCCAGGCTGAACAGTCCCAGCTCTCTAAGCCTCTCCCTGTGTGACAGGTGCTCCAATCCCTTAATCATCCTTGTCCCCCTTTGTTGGACAAATGCTAGTTTCGTTCTGGAAATATTTCTCATTTCTAGCATGTGATGGCATTCACTGTTTCTGCAGCTGTAAAGAGGTATTTTTATGAAGTCTTCTTATATCAAGGATTATATTGTTCATTCAGCTATTCAGTATACAATTTCAAGCATGAAGAAAGACTTTGTTGAAGGTTTTGAGTTGCAGAAGAAAATCTTGTTTCCTGACAACAAGAAGTAACTATTGTGGAGAGGACATTTTCTGAGAGATGGAGAAGAGGTCTACTTTGTGCATCTGAACCTTTTAATGTTTTTGTCAGTAGTACTATCAGCAAGAGGAAAGTAGTGGCTAAAAGGAAACGACTTGCTTGTCATCATGCTAAGAAAGACTGAGATGATATAGCTGAATTGGAAGGGCGTGCAAGGTATACATTTTCCAAATAAAATATCAGAGGCACTGGATATAGCTGCAGTAGAGCAGTAGAGCTTGCTCTACTACAACCATACAAAAAAGGGCGTAGCAGACAGCATTGTAGTTCTGCCCACAAGGAAGCAAGACAGGAACTGTCATTCGATGTCAATAATAAAAAAAACCACTTCTCTTAGATTCTTAGCATCTTGACAGCACAAGGCCCATAACCACGTTATTTTTTTCTCTTTCTTCTCCATGGTAACTCTTTCTTCCTTCTTTTCCTTCACATAATGGAAAAAAGTAAAAACTATATTGAATCTTTCTCTCTACAGGTTCATGTGACACTCTCTCCTTGATAGAATCCATAGAGAACGTCTCCTTGGAAGAGTCTCAACTTATCTTCTAGAGCTTGCACAAAGCTATCCAGATTTATATTCTGCTTATTAAAGAAATCTATTTTCCCTGGCCTCCTGTATTTCTCCAGAAGTAAATAGTTCTTGTTCTTTTTTCCTCCACTCTTCTCAAGATCTCTAAGTGTTACGTAAAGATTTTTGTTCTCTGATAAAACTGAGTTGTCCCTTAACAGTAGTTTAATTCCCAGTTCATCCTTCTCCAATATCTCTTTAGACCATCTGAATTTTCATGATTTTTTTTTCCTCTGCCCTTTTTGAGTCCATATTTGTCAGTACCTTTTGAGAGATAGTACTGTATCTTCCTTCTCTGGCAGTCGCTTTCAGTATTTGAATGTATACCCTCTCTGTGTACAATGTGAATCACTGTCATGTTTCTGAAAGGTATCAAATAGGGCATTTGTGACTTTTAGTGTGGGTTGAACAGATACAGAAGTGTACAAAATTCTGTTTTATATGAGCAATGCAATATGTGATCCATCCAGAACTGACTTTCTCAGATGCTGAAATTCTCTCCTCTTCTGATAGTTTGTTTTAATGAAATATTTTTGCAGAAGATTCTTTTGTTATCTCCCTCCCTCCCCCTCCCCCCCGCCACCCCAAGACCTTACAGCTGTAGAGCAAGAATATTCTCAAGTGGATAACTTCTTGTTTCTCCCACAGTCACTGTAGGGAAGAAATCAGAAGAGTTTCTCATAATTTTATATGAAAAAAATTATGTTTAAAAACTGTAGCTTCAAAATTACTTTGTCAGTGGACAGACACATTTACCAAGGTGAGAAAGAAAGAAATGAGGATGCTGGGGCTAAATCATCATCACTTAGAAACACTGAGGAAATTGCTCACACCTGGGGATTCAGATGGCTAAAAAGTTGAGTGTTGTCATCTTCAGTTATTTTGATGATAATCTCTTTTATAGTATGCTGTAAGAAAGTTTATAATAAAAAAATAAAACCCAGCATATCCTGCCAAGAATAAATCAGACTGGTGGAATACTGACATAACTAACTCTGACTGATACATAAATTGTTAGATTCTGAATACCCTACGATAGTGGTAAACTGCTCAAGGAAGAACAAGAGAAGTTTTAATTTGTCAATAATGTATGTAGGTAGAGAAGAAATAACATTCGGAGAAGCATAATTATGAAAAATTATGAGGCCGGTCTTTTCAAACTTGAATGGCAATGCAAACCATGGGCTTTCTGCCCTGTTAATATTTCAGCAAGAGGCAGTAAAAAATATGGAAGGTTAATCAGAATATCCTCTAGTTGAAATTTCATTGCGGGTTTAAGCGTTCTGTCAATGTGATATGAAAATCTACTTGAATCAATCCTTCAGAGTATCACTGTAGTTGATTAGAAGCCAGTATGCTTATGGTTTGCGTGAATGTGGTTGTTTGTGTCCAAATAAATCTCATTTTTCATTTGCTCACTCCAACTGTAGACTGTTCTTTTGCATAGCTGTCTTGGTCTAGAGATGTTAATAATTATCCCTTTAAGGAAAGGAAATGAAGGAATGGCAGAGCCTACCTATTATATCTTGCAGTTCAAAAAGTAAGCAGTGAAGATTGCTTACCTATAGAGAATATTGCTAGTGTTGTTGTGATCTGCTGTACACACAGCAGTAGTGATTATATATATGAACAGATAGTGAGGTCCATGATGCCTCAAGGGTTCCCAGCTTTACGCAGCAGCTGTAGCCATACAGTTTTTTTTTATCTGCAGTTATCTTTTTAGAACACTAAGATTTCAGTTTACCCAAGAATTACTCAAGATGTAGGGGAAATATCTGAAAGTTTCATCTGTTTTGAGACTTATTCCTGATAGGAGGTAGTACTACTTAAATTTCAGCTTGCTTTTCTGCAGAAACAGCATACACATGCTAGGACATGCAGACATTTCAAGAAGTGAGGGAGACTGACCAGATACCTACAAGCTATCCCGCAGTCTTGGATACCAAAGAGTAAGATGTGGTGCTGTTACAGATGAGAAATAAAGGAAGCTATTTAACAGGCAGTTGAATGCAAGTACCAGTTAAAAGTCCATAATACAAAGGTACAGAGAGGCAGATTCGGTAAAAACCAAGTTTTTAACTTGAAAAATGGTAACTCTTTTCAGTATCTTTATTCTTCCCTTAGTGATGTATGAACCTTTTGTGGATTAAAAAAATATATATGTATTTGATCCAAATTAGAATACAAACTATGGTCCTTTTTCAATCAGATCTTTACTGGTAGGCTTTTAATATGAGCTCAGTACAGCTGATGATCCTTTCCTAAATCTTGCCGCTAACGTTTAGGTATTTTGTTTCATTTTAAATTGGTAGACGAAACCATTTCACTTGCTCTTCTGACCCTGAGATGCTTTCATTCGAATATTACTTTCAAAAGGGATCAGAGCAAAAATGAAGATGAAATAATATCACTTATTGAAACACTAAACCAATCTGTTTCTTAAAGTGAAAGTGCAGTGGGGATCTAATGGCATAGACCTTGATGAGAATGATTTTGTTACATTGTACAGGAAATTGAAGGATGGAGTTAGAAAACAGTTACCCAGCTTTTCTGGTGATAAGTAATAATTATAATTTTTGTCTAAACTATTACATTCTTCTGAATATTTGTTTAGTGGCAAGTAAATTGAGATCTGATAAGTAGAAATGCTTATTCACAGATTACGGTGATCCACCAGTAACTTCAATATCTTAATAAGAGATTTTTATCTGGTATTACTGGTAACATATTTAGCTTCATACTAGAAAATAAATACTTTGAGGTCAGATTCAAATCCAGGTAATTTACAGTAGGTAAATTGTTGCTTGAGAGGTCAGGTGCTTGACTGATACAAGAAGCACATTTTCAAAATAAATTTCCTATTAATGTTCACCCGCGTTGTGTCTTGAAACCTGTGATTCCTGTTAAAATATGCAGTATGAGATCTCAATCATCCCCATTAATGCCTTAAACTGTATCTTCCAAATCACAGTGTGCATGCTACTGCTGATTTAAAAAATTCCTTCCAGATAGTATTCAGCAATAGTTTGTATCTGTAGATCAGGAGCCAAGGCAGGAGAAGTCAATGTGGGAAGACAGAACTGAAGCGTGAAAGTAGAGGAAGACAAATGAATAAATGATGAAGAATGATAGGAGAAGTGGAGATCAGTTTGGCAAGGGGAGGGAGAATGGAGGAGAGGGGGCCTCTTTCTATGTATCAGTTGGAACAGAGCCAGCATGTGCAGCCTCTGCCAGTGCCTCCAGTCACTATCAAACCAATGGCACCTCGCAAATCAACGTTAAGAACCTCATCCTAGACAAGTGAACATCATTTACCAACGTTATAACTGATCCTTAAGATAAATTATAAACAGACTTTAGTTACAAAGTTAGTGTTTTTTTAAGCATGCTTTCTCTAAACTATACAAATATCTATAGGAGTAGTTTTACTTTTTAACAAATAAAATGACATTTCAGACTCTTAGTAATTGAACAGTAAATATGTTGGGGAAAAATACATGTTCTCACTAATTACTTTGGACCCACTGAGGGACAGGTTATCCAGCATTACCATTCATTTAAAAACCAGAAAAATAGAATGATGCACAAAAATACATTTCTCAGACTTGTTTCAGAAATAGCATATTGCTTTCCCCTCAGACCAGAGCATTCCCTTCTGCCTCCCAAGCTCAATTCAGATAAAATGTGTACAGTGAGTTCAACAGTTGTCACAAAAAGGAGTGTTTTCTTCTTCAGGCTGTTGTATCCTGCGATGCTGATATTGCACACTTTGCTTTGCGGTTGTGGTGTCTGCAAATGAACAGCTACTATAAATGCATTTTCTCAGGGCAGTTGTAATGATCTCTGTTTAGTATAGCACGATTTTTAGTTTACAGGGTTGATGCAAATAGTGTGTCTAGTCCCTCCTTTTCCGCTAGTTACTTCCACTAGTTAAAAAAGTTCACCTCAATCTAAGATAAAGAATATTATCTCTTTGTGTTGCAATGTTTCTTCCCAAGTTTGGAAAACACCGTGAAGATAATTATTTTAACCTGTGTCACTTAATCTTTGATTAAATATATTTCAGATCTATTGGAACTGATGAGAGAGATGTTTTGCTATGCTAAGTTTTAACTTGTTAGGTGATGAGTCCATTTTAAGCTATCACATGATATCGTATTAAATGAACAGAGTTGACCTTATGGTGTCAGATGACGTCCTGATGATATAAGCAAATAAATTACTGTCTTCTAAGACTTATAGGAAAAGAAAAGTGTTAATTGCATACCTTTGGGTTAGTGGATCGGTTTAAGTAATATGGGGGAATGGCTGAAGCCTTTTTGTTTGTTTGGTAGGATTCGTTGGTTAGGAAGCCAAATGCGGGAAAATTCAAGATCCGTTGTTAGTTTTGTCTTTTTAAGGGGCAGACTTATTAGCAATTCAAGGAACTCAGTAATTAGAACAAACAGTTTAAATGGGAAAAATATGTCTGTAGTTAAGAGAACTATTATATATAGTAGGAGTGAATGTGACCTTTCTCTGTCTTTCTAAACTTGAAAGGACAAAATGTCCCTTCTGAATAGATATATTCATGGAAAGGAAAATAAAGTAGAAAGGAGAGCAGCCAATAAACTAAAGAAAAGAGCCAACAAAATCAGTTAGAGGCATAAATAACTGCATTACAAGCATAATTTGTTTTGATTCTGGAAAAGATGTGTGCACTAAACTTTCCACACATTAATACTCATTAAAGTATTTTGTCTATACTGAACAGATTTAAAAACAATTTTCCAGAATTACAATTTCCTAAATGGTTTGACAGAGTTAGTCAAGCTTCAGAGGAACAGCTCACCATACTTGATGGAAAGAGCCACATAGATGTGCTGATTTGAAAACCAAAGTTGTTAAAATATTGATGGATGTTCCCAGAACGTATGATATAGATATTAGTGATCATTTCCAGAATGATTTTTAAAATGTGTGAAGCTCTAAGAGTAATGAAACTCTCGCAACAAATTATTCCTGATCAGTCAAAATATCAGGTCATTCTCTCAGTTGGAGAATTGATTGCAAACATGTCGATATCTGGTAGGTTGAGCTCAGGAACTGCCAGTTCTTCATCACTGCTCCTGTTTCAAAAGTTTTTCTATTCTGATGAGCAGGTTTCCTGATTCTCTTTATGTACCTACCACCTGTATTATTACCTTTTTATGGCTACAGTTTATGGGGACTTTGGGGATTTTTGGTTTTAATTCTTTCCAGAAAAAGACCGAGATTAACAAAGAAAATTCCAATACATGAAAATAAAGCTGGTTCTTCACAGCTTGTGATCTATATCTTTGTGACCCATCAACCCTCTTAATTATTTTGTAGAGATTAGATTAGCAGCATAACTAAGTCTGTTTCTATGAGGTCAGAACACGGTGGTCTGGATTTCATATGGTCCTGCGTTAAGTTTAATAACATAGTACCTCTTAGGACACTAATTTACAAGCAGTGCGAAAAATAAAATGTGAATGAAATACAGACTGTTACTGAATGAGGAAATTTAAGAATCTGTGACCATGGCAAATCGTGTAACCATTACTATTCCTTTATTTTCCTACCTGTAAAATAGACTGTAATACTATGTGACGTTTATGAACCGCATCGCTTTTATGGAGAAAAAGGTCCTATGACTGCGAAGTACTTATATGCTAATATACTAATGGTTAAGCTTTACCAGAGCATTCTACCTGGATTGAGAGCAGAAAATGTAGAGATTTACGTGAATAATACATTATATGGGAGTTGTTCTTTGCACAGCAACATTAGTGAAATACCTGCCCTCATGTTTGGTAAACTTCCAGGTTGAGTCATTTATAAAGAGAAAAACACTTTCATTTTAAGAATAAGTGAACCTGATAAATGAAGCATCCCTTCAACAGTCCAAATCATTTTTTCTAAGTTCATTTTAAGCCTTGAATTGAACATTAACAAATGGTTATGAGTTATTATACATACAGAAGCAAAGTGAATAGGTAATCTGAGGAGATGGGTTTATCTATACTCTTGGGTAGTAGCTACCGTTTACTCACAATCTCACTGTCGTCACCATTGTGAGGAGAATAGTCAATCAAAGTTGAAGATATAAAATAAAGCTGAAAATTGAATTGAAAAGTAATTTTACTTTCAAATGGTTTGCAAATGTAGATGTTAAGCGTGGAATGAATGCAGTTAATGACCATAGCTGGGAGAGTTATGCACCTGCTGATCACAGGAGTATTATTATAAATGAGGTTGATTTTCCTGTTGACTACCTCATTTTTCTCAACATGGTCTCATTACTTTTCTATCACATGTCTGACCCTTAGATATGAATACTGAAGCACAGACATAATAAAAATACATTAACTCTTATATAGATTTTTTTAATACGTATTTGAAAATCAAGGAAGATAGTACAGATGTTTCTTGTCTTTTTAGGTTTAACATAGGTCATGCTTTTTGATAACATAAAAAAAAGGTTGAGTTTCACAGGTACGCAGTCATTTTACAAGTGAGAGTTCTAAAGTTCCATCTCTTGTCTTCTGAGTTACTTCATAAGAGCTTTGTCAGACCTTTATTTGGTTTTATTTTTCAAGAAGCAGTGTAATTGAAAAGTCTGGAAATTACACCAATTCCTGAACAGTTCTCTTTCTTTTCACAGAGAATAAATTATTTTACAGAATTTTAAGACCATCATCTTTCTCCAGGTTTGCCCCTTCTTGTTTGAGTGTTTCACCGAATTTCTTCTGTAGAATATAAATACAGTTTTAAATGTATTTCCCGAAGTGTATTTTAAACTCCTTTAGGTGTGATTATAACCATCTGTCTAAGGTTTGCTTCTTCTATATAGCATACATGCCATCACAAAAA
Source organism: Struthio camelus (assembly GCF_040807025.1). NCBI lineage: Eukaryota > Metazoa > Chordata > Aves > Struthioniformes > Struthionidae > Struthio > Struthio camelus. The sequence goes on along the minus strand of NC_090955.1, from coordinate 10,550,412 downwards.
AATCGTATTTTAGACTTACATTTCAGAGTCTGATATAAGTGTGTATATTTTTATCTAAATGACTGTGCTTTCTATTGCACTTCAGAACTAACGGCCTTTGTATTGCTAAGATACCTAAATTTCCAGAAGGGAGAAAGGTAAAACTACTCAAATAAAAATAAATTATGAGGTTTAAACATATTTCATGAACTAATATTATGAAGTAAAATTAAGTTTTTAATGCTAGTTGTTTGGAGATATGCATGCCTTAAGTTTAAGCTCCTACTGCTTTGTCGTGGCATCGTTTAAAGCAACGCTCTCCATTGAGAATTACACAGTTTGAGTTTCAGCAGGAGTAGTTACTTGTGTTTCAGCACTCAGGTTATTGCAGCTACCTGCTTCCGCAGCATAGTTGCTTGGCTGTACACATAACCAGGGAAGTCTAGGAGAGTTTGAAGCACCCATCGCTCCACTTCATTGAAGCTCTTTGGTGCACCAAATGCTTAGTGTCTCTGAACATCAAGGTTTAGGACAGACAGAGTAGGGAGTTTCAGAAAAGTACAGCCATCTGTTTTTCATCAAAGGGTATCTGAGAAGCAAAGTGATGTATGAAACTGAGCATTGGTCTGGGGCTCAGGTTTAGTTACGCAGCAAGCTTGCTGATGATCTTAGGTGAATAACTTCACATTTTTGCCAAAATGTCTTCAAAAGTAAAATCAAGCCCAGAATAATACCATTGTAAGACAGTCTGTGGTCCTGTTATAGAAGCACTCTGCAAGAGCATTATGGTATTATCCACATAAGCATATGTGCAGCCAGTGCTGAAATCTACTTCAAACAGTAGCGATGGTAAGGATGTAACGTTCTCCCTTGGCATGGAAATGAAATTTCTATCTTTGAAGTGCATGGGATTTATGTGAGGAACTGCAAGCCTCTCAAAAAAACTCACTGGTAGACTCTTCCCTTTTGTTTTGCTTTGCTCACCCATGTTGTGAGAATGAATATTTGAAAGATTGGCTGATCTGGAAGGGAGAGCAGAGAGACAGTAGGTTCTGGAAGGCTGATGAACTTTCCCTCTGCTTTGCATGAAGCTCTTAACTACTGGGGAACAGGAAAACACTCCTGTGTTTTTGTCAGTGGAGCTAGTAGAATCCTCTGAAGGTCACATATCTGCCATATGTTTTGTACTGAATCCTGTCCTTGGGTGAAATCTTGAATTGCCCAAAATAGATGAAGCATGGAACGTGCTCCAGAGTTAATGCCCTGCTAGGTTGACCTAGGGATTTCTAAGAACATTTCAGGATATTTATTAGCAAGTTTGGGCTGATGGCATTACACTAGCTCAGTTGCCGCAGGTAGTCTTTATTAATAAGAAAGCATTTTCATTTTAAAAAAAAACGTTTACAGGACAGACTCACAATTCTAAAGCAAAACCCAGCATTTAAATCTTGTAACTATAAATAATTATTTTTTAAAAAACTAAATAGTGACAGAAAGTTGTTTATAGTAATTATCTATCATCTTCTTAGAGGGGCTGCTAAATACTGAGAAATACCCATCTCTTAGAAATAGGCTTGTTCAAAAATAATAGGTAAATTAATCATGGTTTCAATTGCAGCCTTTAAAGTAATGTCTGTGCTACAGTATAACAAGGTGGGAGTGGTGGGGAATGTCAAGACTGGGCTGCCCTCAAGACTTGAAAGGAGCAGAACATAAAAATGAGCCTTTTTTTCAGTTTAAAGCAAAACTAATGTTTGTGATCGTGGTCTAAATCTATTAGAGATGTTCAAATTCTGTGTCCTTGGTGTCACTGAGAGATGACCTGAGTGGTGAGCAATAAACTTGTGTATTATAGTTCACGTTTGAAGATATGTGCTCAGGAAGTGAAACAGACAGTGTTTTGTGTCTGTTTTTAAGGCAACAAAGACTCTATATAAAATGGCAGATGCATTTTTAGGAAAAAAAAGCAAATAATGTTTTTGTAGTTAGCAGGTGACAGTGCGTCCCAAGGTAATGCAAGCTTAAGGGATGGAAAACAAGCACGATTATTAAAGGCTACGGGGTTCTCAGTTCATACAAATTGCATTCTTTTATAGTCTGAAGGGCTATGGAAATCTAGTGAAGGGTGTAGACTGTTGAAATAAAATTAGCATGTGAAGTGATTTTATATATGCAGGAATATAGCCACCAAGTTTGAATTTGAGAAAGAAATCTCATTACTCATCTCGTAAAAGATGTAATTTCTAAATTCTATATTTGCTATCACAGCCATAAAGGTTCTGAATATGAGTAATACTTTTTTTGTGATTGCCTAAAGATGCTGGATTAGTGAATGGACAAAGATCCATTTCTTCTTTTTTGCTTTTTCTTTTACAGGATAACTGATTTAGGAAATATTAAAAGAAGGTTGTATTTATCAACAGTCCACAAGGAGTTGTCTGTAACCCCTCTGCATGCAAAAATTCCTCTTTTTATGATCAAGCGCAAAATAGTAGGTACCTTGGGAATATTCCTTAACCTGTGGTTGAGCATACTTTTTTATCAGAAGGATTTTATATAAATTTACAGAGCTGTTCAAATTAGTGTGTATGTTTTAGAATTCCATTCCTGTAGATGCAAGAAATATGTATGTATCCCCTCTACTGGATGGTGTCAGAACCGCTTACCACTTCTGTTCTCCCACCCTTCTTTTAACATTGAGAGTTCATTCCCCTTTCCAAGATTAGTGCTATTTGTGACGTGTTTATTTCTCACTTTTGCTGTCTATTGAGCCTGCCTACAATTTCTCAGTCTCCCTGATTCTTCTTTGTCATGGTTCTCCTATTCATGTGTACCCCCTCCTATAGTGAACTTTTGTTGCGTTCACTGGAGCTGCAGGTAGACTAATGGTTATTTGCATGTACTTCATGTTTTTGCAGATTCTAGAATATATAAAATGATGTATAGTTCTAAGTGATTAAAATAAAACAACAGACTTCACCTTCTTCCCTCAAAACCCAAGTCCTCAGCCCCATCGTATGGTAATACCTAGCAGAAAACCTGACAGTTACCATATACCATGTAAAGACTCAAGAGTCTTAAATACTGCTTTAGAGTATCGTTTGAAAATGAGAGTGTTTAGATTTCAAATATTCTAAAATATAAATGTGCACTGAGAGAAATAGACAATACTTAGAGTATGCTAAGCTGCTGTGGTTTTAAGTTAGAAGTGAAAGAGAAATATTTTACATAAACCTCTGAAGTTATATAAGGACTTATTTTAAGATAGTTTAGGTGAAAGCAGTTGTGATAATTTCAGATTTCGGGAGTTTTCTACTTTCTAGGAAAAACTTTTTCTTTTTTAAATAAAACGCATCAGACCATACACCTGAAGTTACCATTAATTCAAGATCCACTGAAATAAAATTATTTTTTTTTCAATATAATTTCAGTTAACTGGTCTTGGTGTAAGGCTAGCACAAATGTTTCAGGTTTTAAGTATGCGTTACTGTACACTAAATTAAATTCAATCAGAATATGAACTTCAGCTGTGTATTTTAATTTGGGTAATAAATCATTCATCAGAGATCTATCTAAATGCTATGATCGGTTTTAATGACAAAATATTTTAATAACAGTGACCTCTGACCTATTCTTTAAAGAATACGTCTACATTTTTTAGTGTGTTGGAATACATAGCCATCTGTTTTCTTTTAAATAGTTATCTCGCTTTTTATTGTCGCTTTTACTTAAAGGAGGGAATATGTTACTTTTAGTGATTAAATAGGTCTTTTACATGCCTATGATAGTTTAACTTATACATATGCTGATCGTTATTATCAGTAAGATTAGTTGTGAATAAGGAAGTAATTTGCTGTGTGTTTCATCAGTGGAACAGAGCTTACATTTTCGTATGCTAGCTTCCAGTGTATTGTGTTCTTGCAAATTATGCTATCTTTCAGCCTCAGCAGTAGACTTAGAAATATCAGTAGTAATTAAAAACTGTATTTTCCAACCCATTGCACAGTGTCTTCATAATGAGTATTCCTTACCTACCAAAATTTCAGACTTAGAAGCTAAATAGTGATGGATACACGGGTCTTGTATGCATCTAAATATTTTCTTAAAAAATATTTACCGCTTAGCATTTAGAAAACAGTACCTTTACTTTGACTTCATAAGGAAATGAGACATATACAATCATTAAGTCTGACTGTTCTTCTCCCTTAATAAAACTTTAGCCCGTTGGTCAATTAAAACTAAATTTTGCACATGGGTAGTCATATCAAATGTGTTTTGGTTCTGTAGCTTTCATGGAAAGGATTACCGTTTCCCCAAGTCAGTGTCTGTTTATTTCCCTATTAAAGAAGATGTGTTAACATGAGCTCATTCCTTAGTAAATATAAGAATCTACGAGGAGAAGAATGGTTTGGAACACCCCAACTGTGAGCATACGTGCTTTTAAACATCAGAGAATCTATCTGAAGCACATCAGAGAATCTATCTGAAAGATGTAAAACCACAATAAATGTTTTTATAGTTCTAGTTGCAGAACCACTTGTTTTATATGAAACTTCCTTTTTCCTAGGAGGATACTGAATTGTTTTATAGTCCACATGCAAGATAGATACCTGTAATTGCTCATGTCTGTGTTATAATAAAACAGCAATATGGAAGTGTTGAGTAGAAAAAATTTGAAAATGAGAGGAGTTAGAGCTATTGGAGTAGTGCAGGAAAGTACAGTACATTGATGTTATAGTCTTCTAGTAGTGTTTCCTAACACAGATGGAACAATTATCTAAAGAGAATTAAAACATATATTTAAATAGGAATCGTAGTCAGTTGTAGTGGTCTGATTTGTCCTTCTGAATGTCTTAGCAGGAATGGGTAGCACTAGGAATGGGTAACACTTGTCATACTCAACCTTTCCAATCTACACTGCCTTTTCCTTATTATAAATAAGAAGTAGTTTTAAGTTGTTATGTTATACTGCGAACTTGTATATACTAGAAATTTGCATTATAGTTTGGAATGTGGAAGGGGCACACACTCTGGAGGGGTCATTTTTCATGAAATGCAAAAAAGAAGTTAGCAAAAAATCTCTCAATATAGTCTTTGGGGCACTTAAGCTGCGGTAACTTCAATAATTAAGTTATATTTAATGTTATTTAAATTATATTATTGTATTGTTGAATATTTTAATGAAATAAATATGAAATAATAATAATAAAACCTCTTTTCTCAGAAAACCTTCAGTGAATGTATTTTATCACACGTTGCTTGCTTAGAAATAGCTGCAGAATATCTAGTAGATGTGCTACGTAACAAAGCTCACTTGGGCTGGCAGTCGCTAGATCATATGTACAACTATTGATTTGTTTGTATAAATAATTGTTGTAAGTGCAAATACAGCAATAACTTTTTTAATAGCAAAAATGTCATGCATTATGAATCATAGCCTGTGAGAGTCTAATACTCCACACAGGCTTCTTCTGTAGAGAATTATGTACTTTTCTGCAATGATTAGTGGTTGGGTTTTATTAAAGAGTATTGTTTCTCTTTTCTAGTGGTGCAATATGTGTATTGACTTGGTAGCATTCACCAGTGAAATATTCAGAGGAGCTGTCTTCCAGTCTTTGGATGGAATTATTATTTCAGCTAACTGTAAACTAAGAAAGATCTTCACTTTAAAATCCAAGCCTCAAGATACAGCTGAGGAAGATGGTGTGTTATAATTACTGTGTAGTCTTAGTCATAACTGTTCATATAAAATCAAAAGCTTCTTAGTCACTGGTTTTGCAATTTGAAAGATAAAAATGATTTAATGAAAATTAAAGTGACTTTAATTTTATGTTAAATGTTAAATCTACTAGTCTTGGACTTAGGTGATCAGTTAAGTATATGTGTACACATCTCTTTTGAGCATTGACCTCATTAAAAGTATTTTATTGAAGGAATTCTGGCAAAATTTATCAAATAGCTTGTTTTAAAGAAGTTTATGGTGAGAGAAGGCTGGTGTTGGCCAAAAACAGGGTGTCTGAAAAGAAGGAAAAATATTCAACTTAGCAGCCTTTAACTGTTTCCCTGGTTTCCTCTGTCTTTGAGCTTAGCAGCTGATGAAGGATTTTTTCTTTAAATAGTCCAGGACAAAACTATAGCAAAATAGTATTAGATAAAGCAGACCTATGAAACTGTCATAAATACCTCTCCGTGATCCTTAGTCCATTTATCCTCAATATATTCTTGTTCATTGGGAAAGTGATATTGGTGGTGAACTGAAAAATGAGAGATTTAAATTTGTATTAGAGCGGGGATATTGCTCAAAGGGCACCGATCTCCTGAATTGTCATTTTCCTAGGCAGAGAGCTTCGTTCCTTGCTAGTGTTTGTGGTAACAGAGAAGGAATCGAAACAGCACATTTTCTTATTTAAGATGGAGCCTAGGTTTAGCTCAGCTTTAATTTCATTCAAATTTTCATTTTGTGACTTTTGAAGGATGCTCCAGAAAAAAGGGTTCCAGTTTTGAAGGAGAGATAGCAGTAGCTTTCAGTATCGGGTATGAAAATACTGGATTGCTTACACAAAAACTCAAAAGTATTTCAGGATGAATATTTGTGTTTGTTATTTGCACAAAATGTAGATACATACAAGATAATCAAGTAGTCAGTGACTGTATTTTGGATACAGAAAGTTTTTAAATGGTAATAAAATGAATCTTTGATTTGAAAAACCTAAGCCAATAAGGAAAAGTATGTGACCAGTGTGGTTACTCCCCCTTTTTTGTTGATAAACTTGAAAGAAAATCAAAAAATCATTCAAAATCTCTAGAGAGAGAGTCCAGTAAATTATCAGCAAAACCTACAGTTAAAGGTCTCACTGACTTTTAATTTAATTTCATTGGTGCATTGTTTTCTCTCATTCGTTCTTCATAGTTTTGAAATGTACATAAGTGGTCTAAATGAGTTCCAAAATTCAGAGTGAAATGTAGTTAACATAATGAGTAGACCAGTTCTAATAAATTGTATGCATGGTAAAGCATTGCACTTATAATTACTGAATTATCAATTCTATGATTATTACAGAGCTGGCAGGCATTAGGGTTTCTGTATGCTTATGAACTTCCTTATCTAGGCAAGTCTTAACAGTCAGGTTACAGCTCACGGTTTGGAGGCATTAAAATAGCCCTATAGTGCATTCTCAATTGCAGATAAACAATATATTTTTTATTTTTATTAATTAATTTTCAATTAACAATCACAGCTTGTTAAAACTGATATCCTCTGAGATGACTGGAACCAGATCAGTTTAGCTCCACTGAATGCAATGACATTATAACTTATAATTGGGGTCGAGTTCTTTGCTCATATCTCCTCAGTTGTGAGAACTGTGGTTTCAAGGCATATCGTGGCTGTAGCTCATATACACCATCTTTTTATTCTTACAAGTGATAGCAAGTGGAAAGGAGAAACCACATACCCTGGGAAATTTGTATGTGAGATCATTGAGATGGAATAGGAAAGAAGAATTCGTCTTCTCTGCCCCGTAGTATTGAGACATAAAAGACTGACGTATATATAGCTTCTGTTTTCCGTAGTAGTCCAAAGGTTATATACGTATTTGTTTTATCACTAAGCGTTGTCTCACTGTGTTAAATGTTATACAAGCATAGTGAAAAAAATGGTGTTTAATATTTACCTTAATAAACTAGTTAATAAAAATATGTCCACTATTGAAACACGATACGGGGCCCTTGAATTTTGCTATTAGGGTCTTAATACTTTATCCATTATTCTGTTTGGTTTTGAGGTTATTTTTTTTTCTTATCCCTGGAGGAGAGGCTAGCGTTCGTCAGCTTACTCTAGCGTTATAGAAATTGGAAAGAATTCACATCAGAACTTCCCGAGTGGTTCTAATGCTAGAAACCTTGTCTTCTATATTGATTATCAAAGGGAAAGCAGAGATAATTGGATCGTATTTTACTGGTGCATGCTGTCACAGGAAGAGAGAGGCTGACAGCTTTTCAGTTTACAAAAGAAGTATAATGATATCCAAAAGTCTGGAATAAAGCTTGGCAAATTCATTTTTTGCATAGATGGGATTTCTGTATTTGCTACTTCAGTCTCTCTGATGGCAGTATCGTTTTCAGATTGTCAGTGTGTTTGAAAATCAAGATATCAGTATTAGAATTAAAGCTGTTTTAATAAAAATTAACAAAATTAATTTTAACTTTGCTTGCTTACTTACCAGATCAATGTTGATTTACGGTGGCTATTACAGCCATTCTTTCCTTTTTTTAATTTTAAATATATATGAAGTTTTCAGCCTAAAAAACTCAACAGTATCAGTCTAAAATTGACATCTTTATTGTTTTAAAATGAACAATCGCAGCAAATTTTTCAAATCACTATGATCTATTAATTTTTTATAATCCTATGAGCTATAGTATATATAACAACAAGTAACAGATCTAATTTAATTCAGGTATGTGTCATCTTTCAAAAAAGTAAGACCTATGTTTTTGATTCTAGATGTATGTGTAGTACCATTTGCACCTGATAAGCCCTCAGCTGTTATTCCTCGAAACTGCCAATTAAATACAGATGTGCCTCAAGTTACACAGTTGTTGAACTTGACTAAAATTCACAAGCCAGAAATAAAATGCAGGAGCCGTGCCTCAACAATGCAAGAAACAGGTATTCTGTTTTGTTAAAATACTGTGAATGTGATATGTACGTATAACAAAGATTACAAATAACAGACGTTTTTCTACAAAAGTACATGTTAAGAGTTCCAGAGACTTAAAATAAGACATCACAACCCTTGTGCAACCGTAATATCAGGCTCACGTAGACCCGTCTGTTCTGTAGTTTGAGATCTGTGTGCAGCCTGAACAATTCTAATTCAAGCACGGGATTTATAATAAAATATCTTTGAGGATTTGTCTTCTGAGTGCACAATCAAATATGGCTGTTTAATTCTTAAGATTTTAAGAGTGTATTTGAATGTTTTTGTTTTTAATACCAAAATTTTTATAACAACGTGGCCAAACGTAGTATACTCAGCTTATGCTCTGAAAAGAAAAATCCTATCTTACTGATGTCTCAGAATTATTCGAATGTCTCAGTAAACAGGAAAATAATAAAATACATAATTTAGACTTTGATAGGGTTGCGTATAAGAGATTTACTAAAGAAGCTGGGCAATCATTTGAAAAGAGACAAACTATTGAGCTGGATAAAAAGTAAGATACTGAAAGCAAACAGTAGGATCAAACTGTAAATTTTCATTATAGCTGAAGGCTAACAGCAGGAGGCCTCAGAAGTTTTGTACTCGGTTCTGCATTGTTTAGTATAGTTATGAATGTTCTGAAAAGAGAATGTGGGGAGCAAAATTTTCAGATGATACAGAGATATTAAACTATTTAGGAGTGGGACTTGAGAGAAGTCTAAACGTGTAAAATAGGCAATCCCTTATGTATTTCTTCATAGTCAGTAATACAGAGCAGATAACATGCCAGAAATGTCATACTTTGCTTAAGATGGAGTTTCAGTTTTCTATTTTTATTTCCTTTACCACTGTGCTGAAAAGTTACAAGTTTTGGACCACTCTGCTAGGTAAACGGGTAATATGATGGCATGTAAAATGCTTAACTTTGATACAAAGAACTGCTTGGGGGGGGAAAACGTGAAATACGGTTAAGCTTTTAAAGTGTCATATGACTCAAAAGTAGGTTATCATCACTGTAGCTATAGCTCAGTGGAATTCTCAGATTAAATAAACCTATAGTTTAAAAAACTTAAAATACAGGGTAGCAGGAAATTCAAGCATGTATGAAATGGAAAACGTATCAAACCTTAAAGTTAGTCGGTTGTGCATTATTATCTGAAATACTTTATACATTATCAGTTAACCTGTCTCAGAAGACCATTTGCAGACAGGGAGGGATTCCGAGAGGAGCAGCATGAAAGAAAAATTCTCACATGAAGATGCACTGAAAAGCTTAGAAGAAATTAGCTTAGGGGAGTTTATAAAATAATTAGTGATATGAAGAAAGTTGATAAAGAGCTGTTTTTCCTGGCTCGTGGCACAAAAGTAAGACATCATTTGATAGGATGGTACAGTTGATAATTAAAAACTGATAAAAGGAAAAACCTTGTTACACAGAATATGATTAAGATATGGAATCCACTGTCAAAATAAGCTGGTGAAGTAAGGATATTAGTACAATTCCAAAATGATTTGGATATTTATATGGGTAACAGTAATATCAATGGTAATTATACTTAATGACAGGAAAAAAAAAAAGGAGAAAAGAGCATCTTGTATTTTGGGATTTTGCCAACATTAGTGTAAAAACTGTGTGTAAGACAAATTATTTCTCAAATCCCTACTGAAAATTTCTTGTGCCATTCCAGAATGTTTTGGCTCTGGCTGTTACTGGAAACAGATGATTGGCCTATTCTAGTTCAGCACTTTATAATTGTTTAGATTTGAGAATATATGGCTATATACCTGCTATATATGGCTATATACCCAGCTTTTGCAGATTGAGAACCAGTAGAGACTGAACTGAAGAAACAGATGCCAAGATTTGAATGTGAAATTGCTTAAACAGATTAAGATCAGACAACTGACTTTTTTCCTAAAGTGTATTACTTCCTGTATGCAGTAAATTCAACGGACAGATTTATCTAAAGCAGGTGTTATTACACTTTTTAATATTTTGAATCAAAATATTATTTTTTTTTATTTTAAACAATTTTGTAATGAGAAAGATCTTCATTAAATAACAGCTATAGAATAGAAGACAGATAATTTCTGTTCATTAAAGGGGTTCTGTAGTTGTGGGAAGTATTCACAAACAAAAATCAGTAGTCTTTAAAATGTAATTTAACATAACAAAGTAGCGAAGGAATTAAAAATTTTAACTACGGACAGTCTTTCCTAGTTGAATCTTAAAAGCCAGTGGTTATAGTTTTGAATAAAAATTCCAGCTATCCCTGAAAATTTTGAAAGTTTTGTTGATATTTTTGGTTTAAAGTTTAAGGACACTGTGATGTATTGTAGTAAAAGATCATTTCAAGAAATCTTAAGTGAGCCTTTAATTATTTTTATATTGGGATTAGACATTCATCCGGAAACTTACACTTGAGTCCATCCGTTGTTTGGCAGAGTGTCACATATGTCCTAGCAGGCATGCGAAGATGGAATCTTATTGGATAGTATCTTCCATTTAATCTCATAAATACAAATACGCAAACTGTTTAGGTAGCATCTAACTGTACATCTTGCTCTGTTCAGGAATCTTTGTCTGGTGTCCTGTCTTAACCCTGATAAAATCAGTTGAAAGCAGCAGTAGGCTTAAAGGAAGATCTTTAGGGTGGTGTGTACTTTCACAGCCTGTCAGTTAAGTTCTAATTAGATATAAGCATGGAGGAAAATACTCTCTGGAACATTATAATGATCTAAAATATTTTCTCTACCACAATAGTACATTCAAATGCGTTTTAGTATTTGCTTCCAAAGCAGAAAAAAATGCATGGACATTGATTTGATTCTTTTTTTTCAATTGTTTGCTAATATTGGATTGCCGTAGTTTTTCCGAAATTAATAACATGCTGTGGCTTCTAAGTGAACGTTTAGAAGTCACCTCATTGAATTACAGCCTGTCCAAGAACAATGTTTTGAATGCTTTCACTGACGTTAATAAAGCCAGCATGTGTCTGGTAAGTTATTGCATCTAATTTGTCTAAAACTCCTTCCAGCTCCCTTATGAAGTAACGATGGATAGTCAATGTAGTAGCTATAGGAAGGATTTTTTTTCATTAATAGGACTTAATTTTAATTGAATCAAGTTGGTTATGGAAGTTGTTCAGTTCAGCTCACTAATGACAAGATGTAGTAGTCCACAAAGCACAAATCGAAACCAGTAATTTAGTTAAAATGAGTGCTTTGTTTGAATGAGTGCCTTCATTTCTAGGTTAGCAACATGAGTTTTTTTCTCACTCATGACAAAGAAAGGGCAGCCTTATTTCATTTAGACTCTATTCTTTGTATGTAAGATGAGGAACAAAATCTTAAACAAAATCTTAGCTGCACAGCCGAAGTGCAATAGAAGTATTGCCATTAGAAGTAGTGTTACATTTCTATTTCCGGATTTACCTCTGAAATACTTACGGTTTAGATGACTTAAGAGGATTTTTTTTCTACATGTAAATTGAAAAAAAACCCAAGCCAATAGTAGAAAATAAGTAAGCCAGTAGTTCAATTTGAATTTTCTTGCTCATGAAAGCAGTTTATTTTGTGGGGGAGAATTATGAATACATCATCATCAGTGAAAATAATTGTAGAAGTGGTGCTCTAGAGAAAAAACATACATTTTTATTCCCCTGTTTCAGTACTTCCTCATTCCTGGGCCTGTGACAAGTTTCTTACCTTCACTGTTTGAATTCTGTGGATGGTTGTTTCCGCTATTTGTATTAAAATGCTCTAGAAATACGTATGCAATGTAGTAACCAAAGATGTAAGATAAGTAAAATACAGTGAATTATAATTACTGCTGAAGTTCAATATTATAAAGAAAAAGACAAAAATATTTTGAATAAAATAATTGTTTGAGAACAGTCTGGATAATATGAGATGTCTTAAAATACTTTTCAAACATCTTTTCTTCTGTTTTTACCAGAATATAAAAAAAACAACTCATAAAGATTTTATCATCTGCATTTACCTACCATGCTGATTCTTTATCAAATTGTTAACTTTTACTCACTCTTGGTACACCTTATTGGTAATGGCAATCTCTGTCCTATGGCAGCTGAAAATAATAAGAGGTGTTTTTTTGTTTTTACGTGCAGTAAAGCCCTTGAAACATTTACTTACTTAAACTGGCTTCAGCTGTTTTATATGCAAGTACCACTACTGTAATAACTAAAAGACAAATAATATTTTTAGAGTATTCTTTCCCTACAAGTAATCAAGCCAAAATTCTGATGTGAAGTTTGATATAAGCTGGCTTTTGAAATAGCAGGGGAAACTGTGGAATTCAGCCTTTCAGTACCTGTCGTCAAAAATCAGTATTTTTTGGTGAGTTGTCAAAGTAAGAGGGACTTTAAAATTTCAGTGAGTACTATAGTGTCAGTAATATATCTAAACAGAAAAATGAATGTTTATTTAAGACTTTTGGTGAACCCTCATGTTTTACTATCCACGCTACAAAGATGTGTAGCCCTTAGTTATACAGTATAATGATGGCAACATCCCTGATCTCCATGAAAATGAAATGCCTTCAGCTTAATGTTCAATCTTCGTTTTTCGTGCTATGAACATAGCATAAGTTCTTCTGGACGTGTGTTTCAAAGTTCAGAGGTCAGGCCTTCTTGAAAGTAGAAGCTTTGGCGTGTTTAGTGCATTTTAATTGGAAGGAGTTCTTTTTATCTACTACACTTTTTGTTTATTTGATAATCAAAATCCCTAAATTATTTTAAATCTCATCTACTTTTAATTACACCTATTATTTCATTATGCCAGATGACTGTTAATGTGTTGATGTAGGTAATTAATTGCAATCAATTAATATGTTCATGAAGGGTGATTTTCATGCAAATCAGCTTTTATAATTGGAGCTAACAACGTCCCAAGGTAGTCAGCAAATTAAAGAAATTGATGTTAAACCAAGAGGGGTCACCTAATCTTGGGAAATGGCAGCTGTTAGCAGCAACCAAATGTCACACCATGAAGATGAGAAAAAGAAGGTGATGGCAGAAAAGGGCTTCTTTTGTGTTTATTGGTACTAGTAAATTGCAATATTTGGTGGCTGATGGTTGACCTTCTTTTTAATTTCCTTGCTGACATTGGAAGCAAAGATGACCTTAGTTCAAGATTAAACAATTCTGTGAAAAATGTTTAAGAGAATCTAAAAAATGTTTTGTTTCTACTTTATTGCTTTATGAAAGTGTCAGATCTCAAAAGTGAGATAGGAATTTACCATTTCAGTTACAGGCAGGAAAAAACCCTCAAACAGATTGTAAATTTTAGCTATAAATTAACGTGAAGATACCCTTGATTTTATCAGCTCCAGAAAGGACAATTCACTGACAATCTTGAAGAATCAAGAAGGAAGAAAAAAGATATTACATGCAATTCTGGCACATTGGTGATGAAATTATCTCCTTATATAATCATTTCACCCTCCTTCCATTTTAAGTTTTCCTCAAACTGTTCACCTGCGTTCTGTGTTTACTTTCCTGTTTTTAATTGCCTTGCAGACTGGTTTGCATTTTTCTGTGCTTGCAAAGCGTTATAGAAATATATATTTTAATTAATAAAAAAAAAATGCAGCAGGTAGAACATTTCAATGGGAAAAGTGTATGTTTGCAACATTAGGCCCCAATGCTGCTAACAGAGTAGCTTTAACAATGTCAAAAAGCAAATTGCACCTAAGTAATGCTCAGAAGAATCAGGCCCTGTATGAGCATGTAAGTCACACCTTAACAGTCTTGCCTCAGTTTTATTGTGTTATTTACTAATTAGAGTGTTTTTTTTCTTCCTGTTACAAGTTAGGTTTTCACTGAAGTTCTATACCAGTTATGCACAAGAAGAATTAGACTTTTGTTTATAAATAGCCCCGATATAAAATAACTCTTTAAAACAAATAGATTAGAAATATAGCTATATAATAGACTAAAGGCTTCTTGCTTCTAAATTGTGTTTTTGTTTTGAGCACTAAGATAGTGAACTCTGACCACATATTTAGAGGGGTTATGCTATAAAGGAAGATACGTTTTATGCATGTATAATATGTATAATTCTTTTATTTCTGTTGATTTGAAAAAGTATTAGTATTCTTTTTAGTTACTGTAACACATTTTTAAACCTATGATCAAGCTAAAACAATTATGTAAAACAAATTTGGAAATGTCTCTTGTTTATTTTTCTCAGGTCGCTCAATTAGTAGAAGACAAGGTAATATACGGAGCAATAGAACTCAGGATGTGTCACATATTGCATTTGGATCAAAGATCCTTGGGCCACCCCCACCTTCAAGCAGAAGAGTCAGCATGAGGGTATCTGGAGAGGTAAGGCATTAACTGTCACAAAATTAGTAGCACTTGTGTAGAGGAGTCTATCTCAGAACTGATGTGAGGCTGTATCGAGAGTACTGCGTTCAGTCTGGGCCCCCAATACAAGAAAGAGATTGACAAAATGGAGAATGTCCAGTGTGGAGGGCAACTAAAACGCACGGGGGCTGGAGCACCTGACGTACGAAAAGAAGCTGAAGGAGTTGTGTTTGTTCAGCCTGCAGAAGAAGAGGCTAAAGGAGAATCTAATTGCTCTTCTCAACTATGTAATGGCAGGTTACAGAGAAGACAGGGCCAAATTTTTGAGAGGTGAACAGTAACAGGATTGAAAGGATGAGAGGCAGCAGTTGCACTTTGCAACAAGGGAAGCTCTGACTGGATGTAAGGAAAAAGAAGAGTGGTTAAGTACTGGAACAGGGCCGCTGTGGGATTGTAGAATTTCCGTTCTTAAGACATTGAAAACTTGACTGAACAGGGCTTTGAGCAACTAGATTTAGTTTCAGCATTAGCCCTGCTTTGAGTGAGCAGTTGGACTAAAGGTCTGCAGAAGTCTTTTCCTACTGAAATTATTCTGTGATTTCTTACAGTTCTTATTTTTCTGAAATTTTTGTTAACATCTTACTGGGGTGTGGCATGGGTTTTTTTTCCATAGTGTAGATCATTTTCCCATAATTCAGAAAAGAAACTGTATTTAGAGACACTGTCAGTGGATGATAGCCATGTAGTAGCTCATGTGATGCTGTCAGTCACAATGCCAGGGAAAACAGTTGGTCTCACTGTGCTAGCAAGCAATGTGCAGGTGTTGGGAATCTGCTGAGGAGTATGAGTCCCAGTTTAAAAAACTTAAGAAGGGACCGGGCCAAAGGAAGTAGAAGGAGGTGCACTATTCTGTAGGAAGTCAACTGGAAGCTAAGAGGGAAAGCAAGATAGGGGTTTTCTTTAAAGAAAGGACTCCTTCTGAGGGATGGCTAAAATAGCATGATGTCTCACTAACTTTGGAAAATAAACTCAATTCAAAATCTGTATTTAGCTTTGAATATTTTGAAAGCTGTTACTTTTTTTTTTTTTATTAAGAAAATAATGTCTTTCAAGGTAACAAAGACTGTGGGGAGCCAAACTAATAGATCGTGCCAACTTCAAAGTTTAGAAGAGGGAACTGAAGTCCTACAAGATGTTGAGAGGTCAGAACTATCATTCTCACTGTGCAATGAATCTCTAGATCAAGGAGGCAAAGGAAATACTTACCAAACTGAAGATGTACATCAAAATGGTAAGGATCTAAAGTAAAAAATATATAAAGAGTTCACAAACTGCCAAAATTTTTGAGTAACTTCTGACTTTAGAAAGCTTTTTATCTAACTTGTTAATTACTGGATATATGTATATTAAATAATGGTTTACTCTTCTGTACGAGCTTGATTAAAGGCTCATTTTCTCAGCAGGTATTTTGTGTAGTAAGCTTTTGAGCCAGTGACCACTGCCACTTCCTAAGTAGCCACAGGGTGTACACTCCTTCCCTCATACTATGTATATAGCTGTGTTAGTGTAGTGCACTTGACACAGATCCTTAGTTGTTCTTGATCGTTTTGCAGGCTTCACGTCATCATTCAGCTTCATCTGAGAATTGTGTTATTTCATTTTAATTTTGTTTTAAAATATCTTGATCTCATAATTATTATATAGCCATTATTTTACCTTTTTTTTCTTCTACTGTTGCTTTTCCTCTCTAAAACCAACACAAGTGATTGGTATGGCTCTTGATAACGTAGCACATTTAAACCATTTTCTTCTGTTCTTTCTTCTTATAGTCTGTTCTTATAATTTCTATAGCTTGCCCTTTCTCCAAAGCCAATGTTAAGCTTTGACTTTCTTGTGATTGTTGTGTTCCTGCTGCCCCACAAGTTTCTCATACTGTTAGGAAGCTGTTTGCATCCTAGGAGATTGCTCCACATGCTGCTCTTTCAGGCCTCAAATGAGAAAAGTGCACAGTATGAGTTTTCACAAGCTTTCAGTCAGATTCTGGGTTATATTTCAGACTGGGCAAACCAGACCCAGAAAACTTCTGACAGTGGAACAGCAGATCTTCAGCTCCCTCCACCAGAAGCACCATCGACAGACAGGAACAGTCGTAGAAGATTATGTCTAAAAAATGCTGCCAAAACCACATGGGAGATAACCAATGGTATGATGCTCATTTTCTGTTATTTCACATCTCAGGTCTGTGTGGGGTAGGAGTCTTATCTGTTGTAAATTTCAAAGGCTTCTGAGGCAATTCACATAAAATATGAATGTCTGTGCTGCGGGGATTATGAAAATCAAACACCCTGCAACAGAATTGCTTTTTAGCATTGATAAAGATTTGCAGGATTAAGCAGAGTACGAGAGCAGTGAATGAATAAAAAAGAAAAATCTCATGCTCTCATGGTTAAAGGGATAGAACTAAAAATAATTTATTCTTTAAATCCCTATTACATTTAACACTGAAGACTCCAAACATTGGAAGTACTAGAGCTTTAACTTGTCCCAGGTAAGAGTTTAGGACTTCAGTTATGGTACTCACGCAATGTTAGGTTTGGGATTAGGGAATGTTGAAGTTCTGTGGTTAATTTTCTTCATTTTTTTTTATTCACAGAAAAGCAACTCAGTTTATCTTTTTTTCCCCTTTCTTACCTACCAAGCAAAAAGCTGTGGTTTTTTTTTTTTTTTATACGGTGTCAATCACCTTGCTCTGACTGTGTCTAGAAAGCATAACATTGTGGCAAAAATAGCCCTGGTGTCTGAAAAAGTAGCATTATTTTCTATGAAATGCATAGATATCAGCTTGCAAAGCAGGCATACTGCCCGGATATGCTCAGAATTCTCCAAAAGAATTTTCCTTCACGTTATGAGTTATTACCATTTTGTTTAATCTTTGGGATGTTTAGAAGCAATTTTTTGCAGCTCTACTATGACAGTGTTAGTGATCCATAATTGCTATCATGGATATCATAGTTCGGTTGAAACAAATGCAAAATGACTACATACGGGAATTTTGAGGATTCTGGGGCAGGAATCACTGTTTTGTATTGTTTTTTTCATCTAGAAAAGTGAGACCTATATCTAGTGCTAGAATTCCAGAAAAATGAATTAACGCTTGTTGTTTTATGTAGCTATAAGTGATATGAAGGGACAGAGACTTGGGACAGTGGACTGACACGTTTAAATGCCCTACTATAAAAAGAGAAGACAAACTAAGGAAGAAAGCTAGACATAAAGACTATCATTTTGCTGTTTGTGTATGTGATAATGAAAACACTGCTTTTTTGATAGAGGGATATGTTTGGATTCTGTTTAGTACTAATTGTGTACATGAGCAGATAAAGATACCAAATCAGATTGTAAGTTACTATTCTCCAAACATTTTTTCCCTTCATATTTTGTTTGCTTGGAACTGGTAGCTCAGTTTACAAATTTCAGTTTCTTTTTAAAACATGCAAGGTTTAACTTTACATAGCTGCCTTGATGGTGGTTGTGTTCTCCAGTAATACTGAATTAATCTGTTTTGAAGAGCTCCCCATAGGCAACCTATTCATTGGAGAAAAGTCTTCTGCTGTGCTTTATTCTGAACTTCTTCCAACAATGGTAGTTGGAAAAACTTGCCCTCAGAGAAGGATAAGCATTCTTTGAGAAAAGTTCACATTTTGTAATGTTTTAACATGTTTTAAGTGAAAGCGTATTTTGTACAGAAAGACATTTCCAGGTGTAGGTCACAAACATTTTCATGGATTGTTAATGAAAGATAAAATGTTCTTGTTGTGGTCACTGTGAATTTTGCTACTAACTTCAATATGAGAAGTTGGATTCGTGCCTCAGGAATTAAAAGGCAATCTGAAGAAAATCACTTCACATTTTTCTGATATCCAAAGCAGAGAATGCATATATTACTTTAAATTTTATTGGGTGAAGAGGAGGTTCATAGGTGAGTTTCCTTGTTACCTTAGAGAGAGCCACTGCTATTCATAATAATAATCTTTAGTTATAGAGCTCTCATGAACGTATCTTCTATAGGGGGAAAATAGAATGAGTGAGCATTGTTTATAGTATGCCAATCTTAATTATGATATGTTGAAACCTACATTAGAATGTTAGGCTGCAATTAGAAGCTCCAGCATAAATTTGTCTAGAAGAACTAATTAGATGTTTAGGTGATCATTCTTGCATTTATCTTGTTTGCTGCAATGTTGTGATTACATAGTAATTTCCATATTTTGCTAAGAAGATACTCCAAATTGTTCATTACAATTGACATGGAAATGCTGAGGTAAAAAAAATCCAGTGTAGTTTGTGGTTGAGAGATGATAGGATTTGATTTGGTCCAGAACACCCCATCCCTTTCACTTGTAGATTATTAACAAAATGCTACACTGACTACAGGTTACAGAAGTTACTGAGCTCCATAACCAGTGTAAAATGTTGTCTTTCAGTCTTACAGACTTTCATATCTTCCCCCTGCATATTACCTTATGAATAAGTACTGTAATACACAAGCTAATTATGTTTGCATTGAACTTACTCTTATACCAAGTATATTTCTTCAGCATCTCTGGAAACTAATATTGTTCTTTACAGAGAAGGTTAGGCTGAAAAAGCAAAAATTTAAGGTTAAATACTGTACAGACACTAAATCTTTTAAACTAGGTCTTTATGCTTCTGAAGTGCTTTTGATTTGGGTAAAGGTACTATTATTTTACTAACAGTGCTGGATAGAGTGAGGTATAGAAGTTCTGAGATGTCTGTAGCAGAACCAGGAGTTGGAGTCAGGAATGTTTAGGCATCTAATCATCTCCTCTTCTCTCACTACTTGAAAAAAATGGTTACTGAAGATTTCATTTTCATATTTTGATACTTCATTCAAAATTGACTTAAAATCACAAAAGCTGAGTGGTTTAACACATTTCTGCTTCAGAATTCATTACAAAATGTTATCTATAATGACCTCTGCAAATTAAACAGCAACAAGCAGTTTGGAGCCATTCTAGAATGAGAGAAGAATGGGTGAGGCTGCAGTTAGATGAGCTGGTTGTTATTAGGTCAGTAGAACATAATAAAAATTAAGCCAAATGCACTTAGGCATTACCTGTGTAGATCTTTCTTTGGTGGTAGTTTTGATTTAAGCAGTACGCTCTCCTGTCCTTTCATTCTCATTTCTTTTGACATACAAATGAGCAGGTTCTGATGAAGTAGGTTGTATACTGAGTATATAAACGTACCATAGGGGACCAGTTACAATGGTCTGAACCGTTAGCCTTTGAAAACTCTACAAATATAGTGTGGCACATGTCAAATCTAATTCTGTGATGGGGAAAAAGACTTTCTGAATATGGGAGAAGTGTATGTCATGCATCTTGATCTTAGACAAGCCACTGACTTAGTAAAACATGCCTAGATGAAACTACAGAAGGGTGGGTGCAAAACTTATCAGAAGACTGCAAAGTGCTGAGAAAGGAAAAACTGCAAAACAACAAAACTGTGTGAGCAGCTGTTTTGAGATTTGGGCAAGTGCAAAGGACTGGATCACAGTATGAACATACATCATTTATTGCATATCTTGGCAAAAAAAAAAAAAAGGAGGAAAAAAAAAAGCAAATGTCACCTTAGGAATTATTTGTTTATAAAAAAGTAGAGTAATTTTAAAGACATGCAAGGTACTGTTTTATAGTGTTTGTTAGCCTGTGTACTATCTTTAGTTTCAGAAAAAGAGTGCAAAATGTCACAGGACTGTTTTTTTGCAAGGAAAATTTAAATGAGAAAGTGGGGAACACTTGCTAATTAAAAAGTATTACGTGTAGCATTACCACTGTTAGAAGGTTTTCAGAATAGGATAAACTAAATTGTCCTAAATAGTTTAGCTATAGTTGTCTTGCTTTGAGATAGGGGAATTGACTAAATAGCCTAAAATCCTCTTTCAAGTCTGTCTTAGGATGTCAAAGGAAGTTCTAATACTACAAGAGATGTATTTTATCACTAGGAAACTTTGATTTGAAAATTTAATTTATAGCTGCAATCACTCAAGAAATTAAAATCTTTTATACACAGCACCTTCTGCTCTCAGTAAGCATGTTTAATGATTAAACACAGTGGGCATAACCACCAATATGTCTTGATGTAACTGCATTTCAAAAATTATTGATGGTATGGATTGATTCTGTACATCATGACAGGAAAACAAACTGGTTAGCGTTTTTCATTTAAACCTCTGTTCTTATGTTTAGATAAGAGCCAAGACAATGCTTTTGAATGTTTCTTCCTTCATTTCCCTGTGTCTATGCTTCATAATTATATTATAAAACTATATTCATAAAACTATATTTTGCCTGAAAGTGTGGTCTCCAACCACATTTTATTTTCCCATTTGGCAAATAGTTCAGCCTGATCAGTGCATGCACATCAAAGAATGTAAATCCCAGACAGTTAACATGTGAAAACGCACATAACATGTTTCAATTTCACTATAAATGCTCTGCTTTTCAAGAGATGAAATTTTATTTCTCTACACTGCCTGTTCCTTGAACACCGTTCATGATGTGAATGCATATGTTGTCTTAGCCAGGTAAGTACTGAAGATACTTTTTTTGTTTTGAAAATGCAGTGAATTGAAAACAATCTGTGAATATCTTCAGCAGAAACAAAAACTTGATATTAAAGTCTATCAGATAAAGATTTAAAATCGTATGACTGGGACCAAAGCCAAACAAATCTAGACTTAATGTAAGGTAAAGGATTTTTTCACAGAGTGATGAAGTATTGAAACAAATGCCAGTACTTACAGAGAGTTCTCTGTTGCTAGAAGTTTTTAAATCACAGCTGTGTGTTTTTCTCAAAAAGATACTGGATCATACGTTGTTGCTGAACATGAGATGCTGCTGAACATGAAACACTGCTGCTCTGTGTAATGGCAATAGAACAAAAAAGGGCCATCACAGAAGTTCTTTCCAACTTGAAAAACTTTATATAAACACACTCCTGTAAGAAGATACTTGCATCTGCAGGCATCTGGAAAATTATGGAAAATTACAGTGGACCTTGGAAAAGAGAATTAGAAACGTTCTAGCCTGTGCCTGTTTAGCATCCCTAGTAGCTGAGGAAGAGATCTCTTTAGATACAGGAGAGTTGTCCAGCCAGGTGAGGTGAAGTTTGGGGAGGGATGGCATTTTTGTGGCATTTTTGCAGGCCACATGCAGCACTTTCTGGAGTCACAGATGTGGCAGCATCCTCAGGGCCAAAGACATTCAAAACAATTTAAGGGTTGGTGGGTCGGATTCCTGTCAGAATAGCTGAAAGTTCATAGCTGGTTGGGTAGACTAACTTTAAAATACTGATCTAGGGCAAGATAGTTTTTAAACCATCTTAGGTAAGAAAATCAATTGCAAAAAAAAAAAGTCCTCGAGTCCTTGTTCTTAAGCATCCTAATGTTGCATTCAGCTTCATGTGAAAGTTTATAAAAAGATTTCTCCTGTATCATTTTTTTGTAGAGGGAAATGATTTCTTCAAAAATGCAGGTCTCAAAATATATATTATAATGAAAACGAAAACTGAGAAATACAAATTCATGATTAATGCTGGAGATATGCAGGCTGAAGAACAGTGTTTTCCTCTTAATGCTTCACTGTAGTTTTATTCAGATGCAACTTTTCACATAAAATTCCAATTACTTGGGTAAGAAAAATATGTTATCAAATGAGTGTGAAGCAATCTTGAGTGATCAAGGAAAGGAGGATTCTGCACTGGTGTCCTCCTTTGAAAACACTAGCAGTTATTGATCAGGAAAAAAGGTGAGGTTTACACAGAAAAAGAATGACTCAAAAGCTTCGCGTACTCACTCATTTCTTATGGCTCCTGAAAAAATAGTCCAAAATATATGTAAAAATAAATGGCATTACTTACGTGTCCATCTTAAAAGTCTTACAGTCTTCAAAAAGGAAGATGAGATATCTATATAGTTACAAAACAGACTTTTTTCATGTTTATTAGGCAATAGTGTGTTAGATTACTTTAAACTAGCAGGATTGTCTGACATAAAAACAGATTACGTGAAAAGCAGTGGGGCTTGTAATGATAAGTGGTCTTCATGTAAAGGCTGAAAAATAGTCTGACCTGCAACAAGTAGTTGCAAACCATGAATGCAAAAGATGTGTATTCACAAAGTCCCTGCTTTTGGCCTGGTTCCCTGTGCAAACTACCATTGTAAGTGTTAACTACAGTGTGGTAGCTTCACTACCAGCTCCCATAAACCAGAGATTTCACAGCAGCCCAGGAAGAAGGCAACTCTTTCTCCTGGCATTCTCATTTTTCTCCTCCTTTTTGTTTCCTCTATGGGAGTTCAGAAAGTTTTTGTCCCAGGTAAAGCTGTTGATTCTGCCTGAAGTGATAATTATTTCTATATAGGAAACTAAGAAGGAAGAGTTAAATACCATTGTAATCTTACTGTCTTTTGTGACAGGCATTTAATTATTGCAGTGCTACTTTATTGTTATATTTTTACTATTTTCTATTGAAGTTTTTTTAATATAGTTGATAGTAGCTTTGTTTTATGGAGACAGAAATTTCAAGATCTAGTGAATAATCCACACTACACTACCTTTAATGAAGATAACGGAGTATTGCATACTTGAGCAATTCTCCTTTTCTCAGATGCTATTTGAGATTGGCTTTGATCAATCAAATTGACATTTTTTTCTGTACCATCATTCCAACTGGTAAAATATAACAGTGAGAGTATAAAAACGGTCTTTTCTTATTTATCTGGTGCACTCAATCTTTAAATCCATTTCTGTAGTTTATTGTTTGTTTTAAAATTGGCAGATTAGTACAGCCTGTATGCAGGGAAACCTGGTGAAACAGATATCTTCATGCATATTTCATGTCAAGCTATTTTTCAGCAGAGCTGTAGTTTGAAATTGAGATTTAAACCATAGATTCTGGACATAAAAGAAAGTGTAGAATTTCAGCAATAAAGAAGCAGCAGATTGCAATATTATAAGCTTTCTGCTTAGGTTTTTTTTTTTTTAGAAATTACCAGCCACAAAAAACAAAATACGCAAATTGAATAAAATTATGTTTTCCTAGAATGGAATTCAGTTGAACAGTATCAAATCTTAATAACTGAATAGTTTCAGATTTGCAAATTGCAGGCTTGCGTGTTACATATTGTGGCCTGCACGTTCTTTGAGCTGGAATGGGGAATCATTTTGATTGACCTAAAAGCAGCAAGGTCTCTTTCGTTACATCCTTGTCACTTTTCCAGATACGTAAAACTGATACAGAAGAATGTTTCTATATAACAAAACTTACTTTGCTGTATGACTTTCAGAGAGCAAGAAAGTGTTTATTATAAAATACGATTTACATATTTGTCATTAAAGTAAACATTTTGCTATGCATGGCAATAATTTTATTACCTTTTGCTAATTTCAGATGAATGGGTGTTTCCAGAAATTGTCAGTGAGACTTTTCATTTGGACAAGGGTGGGCAGTTTGTAACTACTCAAGATTCAGCCTGCCCTAATTTAGTCTCACCACAGAATGCCACTGAAGGCAATGAAACAGGTGATGACCAAGTGACTCATAAAGACGTTTTCACATTTTCATCAAGACCTCGGTCAGCTTGTCATGGAAAGTCTCCAGATATGTCACCAGAAGGTTGCATTTTCCCTTTGGATTTGAATCAAGATGGTAATTTGGCTCTAGGGGAAACCCAAAGTGAAGATAACTTTCAAGGAACTGACAGCAGTGAAGAGGTAGGCCACTTTGTACACGTAATCCTTGATAAAGTAGTCTTCATCCTAAAACTCCTAGGATGAGATTCTGTCTTCAAACCAGACAGAATAAATCATCTTTTCCCCATATAGCTACGGGCAGATTTGTCTTTGTCAAGTTGCTGTGTCTGAGTGGATGCAGGAGTGAAAATGCAGGTAGTTCCCTCTGTAACAAGTGGACAAAAGAAACCTGCCACTCTTCTCAGCCCCTGCGCCACGAGGGTGAGGGAGTATAGCGCATCCTTACAACAGGAAAGATTTTAGAAAAACCTGCATCCTAGACTTGAGTGAGTGAGAAGTATGTCCAGTATACACAGTTGAGCAAGAGTGCAGTAAATAAAGGCTTCACTGTGCGTTCTAAAACCGTAAGTAGGGACTGTTTTGCTCAGCAGCATTATCAAAAGTGAATTAAGAAAATTCAACTGTTTAGTTTTATTTGATGATCAGTATTTCTGCTTTACGTCTTTTCTGAACTGTGTGTCATCACAGACTTTTTCTTTTGCGATGTGGAAATCTTTCAATAAAATTAATAAAGGAAAAGAAATGATATTTTTTAATAAAAATATCAGTTGATACTATATAAAAATGTAGCAAATTGTCAATTCACTGAATAGTTGCATTGGATCATTACGGTAACTGATAAGAGTTTCCACCTGTATTAACATTCTGGTGTATTTAAGTTTTAATTATAAAAACTGTTTCTTATCCTTCTAATCTGTTTCTCAGAGCTGAGGAATGAAGTGCAACTGAGTTGCATGATAACAAGACAGATTAAACTTAACAGAAATACTGTTCCTTTCTGAGAAACCATATTGCTGCTGCTAATTATAACAAGTAGAAATTCTCTTTTCTCATGGCTGTGGAGTATTTTCCCTGTTTGGGGAGGAGGAAGGGGACACCTAAATCTATGGGGCTTCATTTCAAACATGGTTCCAGAATTTCTGGCTTAAATCAGTTATAGTTGGGCTAATAAATCATGAACAGTGCTATATATGATATTTAGGTTTAGAACTCTTCAGATTTCAAAGAATTTTTGTCAGTTATGTTCATGAAAAGTCAGTAGGGTTATTCTTGATGATAGAGTAAGAAAATATTTCTTTAACATAAATATTAGGGAAGTTTCCCAGCACTGTCCCTTGCCCCTTGCTCAGTTATAATACTTTCCAATTTGAAATTTTCTTTTTTTTTGGGGGGGGGGGGGGGGGGGGGAGGGGATAATTGAAGGCTGTTGTAAAGGTAGGTCTCCAAAACAGTGTAAAAAATGGCAAGTCAAAATTTTCCAAAAGGCACAATTGTTAAACAGTGAAGTGCCCTATCTAAACTGATTTTAATTTTTATTATGTAAAGTAAAAACTCTCCTTTGGTCATGTGCCAGAGGTACTCTAGAGAACAGACTTTGATTCATTCATTATCTTTTGACAAAAACTACATTAAATCATATCAGCATTGTAGCTGGAAATGCTTTACACTTATAAAACTAAAAGATAATTACAGTAAAAAAAATTATGGCATGCTAACAAATTGTCAGAGCTTTTAGCTCAGTCTAACTACTATATTAGTAATTCATAGTTAAGGTTTTTTTCCTGTGAAATAAGTCACTGAACCAACAAATTTAGCAGTCATATTTTGCCTACGTTCATCCTCATTTTGGTGCAAATGTATTCCGTGTTGCTTCTCGAAGTCAGCTTTACACTGATATTCTGGATATTCATTCAGTATTCAAATCATTCTCTACTTTGTATTACTAAAAAACTAGAAAACAATTTTATATGAGGCACTAAAAATACAGGAAAGAGGATCCTGGAAAAGCCATGGGAGCTAAACATAAGACTACTGACTTAACAGCATCTATTTAAGATATCTTTGCAAAATCACCAAAATTCTTTAGCCCAACCATAACATATTCCCCCAATTTACTTAACTTATGTGACAAAATATTTACTTGCTTAAATTGTGTTAATCTTACCTGCTGAAATAAATTCCATTGTTACAGGTTTTCACTCTATTGGTCTTTCCCATGGTCCTTGATTGTATTCCAGCATTCTTTGAAATTCAAATGCATTATGTTTAGATACAACACTCTTGAAACTAAAGAAAAAACTCAACCTACAACTAAAATAATTGCATGTGAGCATAAATTGCCTTCCTTCTGGGAAAATATAAGTGAAACTTTTGGTTATTTATGGAGGAAAAAAAAAAAGATTTTTCCTATCTTTGAAGTTTAAATATCTCAGACTGGGAAAGAAGTCAAAAGGTGCCAGAAATTTTGTTTGGTTTTTTTGAAGTCACTGCATTATGAATTCTAAAATGACAGTAAAAGGGATCAAGTCCCAGTTTCATCCCAGACTAATTTTAAAGTTAGTGGAGCTGCAAAGGAGCATTATGTACTTTTTGACTAAAGCTGTAGGAAAGCAGTATTTTCTATGAATAGATACTTATTAAATTGTAAAATATATGAAACAGACCATTGTTGCGCTTCACAATAAATTTCAAATAAGTGAACGTTGACTCCCTTTACATTGCGTGTGCTGAAAGCTGTTAAGATGTGCACAATACTTATGCTAGGATTATATCCTTTATGTAACTTTTCTTTCAACTTGCAAACTGAAAACAGCAGTCACTTATAAATTCCCTTCAGTGGCAACTGTTTAGTCACTGAAATAGTTAAATGCTGTTATTCAATTATCGGCATCAAAAGATCAGTAAAGGATAAAATTGCTTCTTCTTTTGGAATCGTTTACCATCAAATAGCTTATTTAATAATTATATAAATGTCCATGTTTTCAGCCCAAACTTCTGTCAGAGACTTAATCTAATTAAATGCTGACATGACACGCTTACAGATTCAGCCAAACCCAGAGCGAAAGCAAGAACTCTTGCTGGTTACAGGAGCTGTGTGACTCCGGTGTGACTGCAGTGTCACACAGTGCTATCAGAAAATTATGTTTTAAGTGGCACGTTCATCTGTGAAGACTTCAGTGAAGAAATTGAGAAATGTTCTGCCCTTAAATGATTCAAAGAGTAAAGGAATAAAATTAAAGAAGATAATGTGCCATTAAAAGACTGACGGGCAATTTCACTCTGATACCTCAGTATTAGGGCTCTGCCTTCCAAGGGACTATATCCCATCTGCTCCGAGTAGGTGGCCCTTTAGAGTCATTAGAATCATCTTAAAATTACAGCCCAGCAAGAGTAATCCGTTTTATGTATCCAGAAATTATTGTCCACCTGCCCATCTGCATGTCCTTACAAGGAATGCAGTACAGAGGCGCAAATGCTAAGTCCTCAGGGAAATCATTCTCATCTTCGGTACACATATGCTGTGCTACAGTTCATCAAGCAAACTTTACTGTTGTTTTGGCATCATTTCATGATTGAATATTTAACAAACAAATTATTCTAGAACCTAAATATTTTTGGCTGAAGAGACATGGAAAGGTGGGTGGGATTTAAGTTGTAGACAAATCAAGGTGACGTTTTTGCCCCCAATGCATGAAAATAATGCAGTATTTTCTGTAATAATCTTCCATACTAAATTAGGTTAATTTAAGGTGGGCTTCCAGCAAAGATTTTAAAATAACTCCATGCCAAGTGAAAACACTGGAAAAAGAGAGAAGCATGTGCTTGTATTTCAAGGAAATTACTATGTAGGGAAATAAAAAAAAAAAAATTATAACTTTCCAAAATGTGTATCATTTTAGTGTTAATAAAAATTGAATGAACTAAAACAACACAAAGTGTTTATAAACTTGATGACGTTTCATGTATTTGTAAATTTCTTGTTCTGACTGAAATGTGCAGCAAAAACAAGCATTGTAGAAAGGGCTATATCAGTGTACCTTTATAGAAAACATAATGTAAATTCATTGCTCCCTTGTTTTTTGCATAACAGTAGCAGTCAGTGATATCTTAATAAATAAATTCAACCTTGCTTGTTCCTTCTTATATATGTAGTCTTATCTAAAGTGCTAGAAAACACATTAGATCCATGAAGCGGTGCTGCAATATTTCATAAATTAAAATTAGATAATTTATTCAAATAATTACATTCAGTGAGTTTACTCTTGGAATCAAAAATATGCTTTATTAACTTTTATATTCATTCTTAACTCCCTTGAACATACCTAACTTAAGCGTGTGCTTAGGTGCATGCTGAATAGAGACTATAGTCTGTAAGAAAAAAAAGAAGACGTATTTCAATTTTATGTAAATAATATACATTATTGTTATTTGGTTTTCTCAAATCTTTTAGGATGAATCAAGAAGACTGGAACTTCTGAAGGCTACATAGCGTGTCTGTGGTTTTTTTTCCATTTTACTCATTTTCCCATGTTGCTAAGCTTATTTAACTCATCCTCAGTGTAACCTTCGTTTCTTATACTTCCAAAAACGATGCTAGAGGATAAAATAAGAAATTAGTCTTCTGTATAGATGGAGAAATTGAGCCTTTTTGAAGTTTATAGACTAAGAAGATAAAAGAAACCTTCCTATCAAAATATCTCCAAATGTATTCCCTGCTTCTATTTTTTGCATCAGCACTTTTGAGGTCTTTTTGCAGCTCACCTACTAGTCAGTTCATAAAATATCATAACACAAAATAAAAAGCAAAACTTTGTATCCTGAGTACCCTCTATTATAAAAGTATTAAGGAGCAGTAACTGATAGCTGTGCTTTTCCCTTTCAAGTAACTGTACCCATTTTACCTGCTTATCTTACAAAGAAGCTTCCACGGATGAGTTGAGGGTATAAGTATTTTAGTTACAATGTATTTTTGTTTTATGTTAACAGAAAATCTATATATGCTAATAGGGAAAGTCTTAATTATATAATTGTATTAGTGAGCATAAGAAACTTGATTCATGGGATGTTTTGCAGATACATTATTCGGAGCATAAATATAAGGCTAATAAAATAAGTTCCAAAATTCTGAAATGGTATTCCAGTAACATGCAGAGGTGTGCAAAGTGAC
This sequence comes from Struthio camelus, assembly GCF_040807025.1. NCBI lineage: Eukaryota > Metazoa > Chordata > Aves > Struthioniformes > Struthionidae > Struthio > Struthio camelus. Next base: position 10,520,612 of record NC_090955.1, on the reverse strand, counting down.
CTCAGCGGGAATATTCTTCATGTTTGAGTTCAAGATGTTATCGGAAAGTATGGAATACCATCCTTTTTGATAGAAAGACACCACTGTCATGGGCTTTTTCCTTCCTTTTTGTTGTGCAGTTGTTACAAATTTTATTTAAATGATGATTATCATGTAACCACAGGTTTGAGAGGTTTCCAGCATTCTAAGTTGGGGAAAAAAATTTGGGCCTATGTTTTGAAATGTGCAGTGGCTTCTCCCCTCCCTCCCTTTGGTTCCCTACTGAAGTAGGAGAAATATGTTTATGGTATAGTCAGGTTTGTGCGTTTGTTGCCGGCAAGAGCAGATGGTTCTCAAAATCTTTGCAAATTTAGAATAAAGCTGTACAAATTAAAGAGCCATTTTGAAACGTTAAGGTTAAGTGTTTTGCATAAAATAGTATTGTGTGATGAGGAGAGGAAATCACTGATGCTTTGTTTCCTAAATTTAGGGTGACAACAGTGAATTCATCCAGGGTGCTGAGTACCTTGAGACCAGCCACAGCAGGCAAGGAGCATCTGATTCAGCAGTTTTTAAAGAGATCCCATTAAAGAGAATGTCATGGAAAAATGAATGCTGGAAGAATAAGGGACACAGCAAATACAACCTCAAGGAAACTGTATTGGCAAAACCACAGTGTTCTGCTATGAAAAAAACAGATTCTGCTAACTCTCAGAGAGGCTTAATGCCTACCCTTTGTCTTTCTCCAACTGGAAGTAAATCAGAATTCTTTAGAGTAATTCCAAGTGCATCAGAAAAACCTGACAGATCTGAAGGAGTGTTTGGTCAGTTGCAAACATCAGTCAATAAAAAGTCTATGAAGAAAATCTCTAGAGAAAATTCTTGTATGACAACAGAGACTTGTGTAAGTGATTTTACTTTAAAATTAAATGAGTAGATTGTATAAATAGAGGAGCTGTATTAAAAGCCCATTTGCAAGAAGTGAGAAATAGTACACGTCTTACAGATACGTTCCAGGTTTATCGTAACAGTATTTACCAAGCTCAGTCTCCTGAAAGTTTTGTTTTGTAGTTTTTTGTTGCCCATAAAATAGTACTTCAGATAAAGCAGAAATCACAGAGGTTCATAAATAAAACAGGTGTAATCGAGCAACTCCCATTTTAGAAATGTATGCACTAGAAATGCATATGTAATTTTGGGCTGAAAGGCTACAGAAGAAAATTGATAGACTTTCAATAACTGTATTAAAGAGGGACCATAGAAAAATGATTAATCTATGTACTTCATAGTCTGTCTGCTGCAGTTAGGAAAAACAATAAATTATGTGACTGAAGGCTAGCAGTAAGGCTGTGTGACATTGGCTGAAGTGCCAGGCTGCTGTAGGAACTGTTACGTTTACCAGTGTTGTTTTATCCCCAGTTTTTTTTCTTCCTGTGCTCTCTTTATGGAAACGTACAGTAATTTTAAGAAGAAATTACTCTGATGCTAATTATGGTCTCACAGATTTCTTAATAGTTAATTCTTGTTTCTTAGCTTATGTTAAACGATGTGCTTTGAATCAGGAATTAGAGCTTAATAATCAAGTGTATTGTGTAAATAGCAAATGAGGAAGTATGTTACTGTTCCACGTTTTGGTTATGGAATTTTGTTGTGCTTGGAGTTACTGCATATTTGTATTTTTTAACATCTAACCTCCTTGCTAAATGCGTTATGAGTGGATTAGATTTCATCCTGAGCAGCTGAGTGGAGCAAGCCAAATTTGTTCCTAAGACTTCAGAGACTGTTATTCTCAGACTTCAGCTAACACTGCCTGAGACAGAAGACTTGCAGAGCCAGCATCTTCTGTCCTGCAGCGGTGAGTTGTAGAGGGCTAGAGAGAAGTGCAAGGACAGAGCAGGCTTCCGGTGTTACCTCACCAGCATGTCCTGCCAGCTTCCTACCAGCAGTACGGCTTAGCAACTTCTTGAGTGAAAGGTGTTGTCTTTGTGTTGTATTTTATGGCTGTATATCATATTCTTCTTCAGTTGTCTCTTCTGCAGGTCAAGTTTTGTTGTATTTAGTCTCAGATTTGCTTTTGTGTGTTTTTTTTTTTTTAGCCTTTTCTCCCAAGGCTGTTGAATCATGGTCACTAATGTAAGAGTGGTTTTTTGTTTTTGTTTTTTGTTTTTTTGTAATATCTTGAACCAGATGCTGCGCACTACTGGGAACCAAAAGAATAAGTGCTTCTCTTTTTGTGGCTCCATGAAGTAGTTATTTATGCTTTGGGAAAATTAGTCACAGTAATGGGTTACAGCATGGCATTTTCCTAGGTGACATGTAGGAATTAAAGTCTACCACCATTATTGTGTTTTTTGTCCTTGCAGCTTATCTAATCTTAAGGATATCACAGTCACCGTACTACTAAGGGGATTTTGATGCTGTTCAATTGTTGGAATTTTAGTCCATGGTGATTCTGTTCTTGTTGATAAAGTTAATTTTATTTATATGATTTCACGGCCTCCACAAAAGGGGAAGCAGGAGTGACTACTTCTGTGGGACAGGGCTGCTGCTGTGGCAAGATCATATTGTGATGACCCTGGTGATAACACCTACTTTTGGCTCCTATGGCTGCTGAGAATGGACCACACTGCTGCTACATGTGGATGTAGAAAACTGGGCCTTAAACACTAGGAAGAGCAGTCCAAACTGGGATTAAAGAATAGTGTCTAGGAAAGCACATGTTCAACTTTTCTTGATATCTGTGGTAGGGAGACCTGCTTATTGCCATACCACTGATGCTTCAGTGTTTTTTGTGAAATGAGTCTTTTTACTGGTGAAGGGGTTATGAAAATTTTATGTATCCCGTAATCCAGCGAGTCAGACTGTGAATCAGTCTCTTGATTGAGGTTTCTCCTTGAAGTCTCTTCTGATATTTTACAAGTAGCTGAGTAGATTTTGTAAAGGGCTTGCTCTTTTCCTGGTAAAAACAGACTATCCTTTTTCATGAAGGGTGTAGACACAAGTTTCTTCTGGGAAGGAAAGGGAGTAGGGGAAAACAAGGGGAATGAAATACAATAATGTATGTGGAAACGTGAAATGATGCTGAGACCTTATGGTGAATTTCTAAACTTCAAGATAAGAGTGGCCATCTAAGTACAAAGTATATTTATTGTCCTGCAGGATGGTATCACTGGAGTTAATAGAAAATTACTGATGGAAGGCAAAGACATCAATGAAAATAAACAATGGCTGATAAGCTTAAAGATAATAAAAAGAACACACATAACAAAAGCAGAGAAAGTCCTACAAATAGCATATGTTCTATAAATTTATTTTCAAGACATTAGAATTGCTGCTTCTGATGTAGAAAATGTGGAAGTATGCAATGCCTGTGTTTTTTTGGATTTAGACAGAAGTAAGATACTCACTTCCATATTTTGTAGCGCTATGAGAATACTTTATATTCCCCAGTCAGTGCTAACACCAACTCTGTTTCTCTGTTTCTGAGATATGTTAATATACATTTATCTGTCTGTCAACATATATGTGATAAAATGGTGTATGTTTTAAGTTTTACATTCACTTCCCCTCTTAATTTTATCTGTAGGACTCTCTATTCATAGCTGTGGGATTGGACACAAACTTTCTAGTTTCCAGTAACTGCTCACGTTTTTATGATTAAATGTATTCCTCCCTTGTTTCCTGATTATTTTCAGCTTTAGGAAATTGTTCCACTTAAAATTCAAGTATGTTTATTACCAATCAGAACTATAATCTATTTGTCCATAACAAAATGGAATGTTGATTGCTTTCATGAAAGATGTTATGAGTGTTTAAAGCAGTGATCAACTTTTCTTTATCCATTAGAATGTAACTAAATGTAGACTACCCACATGGCTTGCAATTAGTTTTGCATTACAAAGTCCTCTTTTGTCATTTTTAGGAACCAAAATACTTTATTACTTTGGCTTCAGTCCTGCCAAGCCTGATAACAAGCTATCTTTGCTATTGCCCTGTTTCCTTTACAGCTACTGATTGCCCACGTGGTCTGCATGTATGGCACACTTGCATAGGGCTCACGTATGCCAGCTGGTCTCCCTCTTGCTCTGCAGTTTCTTCTAGAGTTTAGGAAGTGTGCAATGTCTGTCAGCAGCAGGTATAGTTCTTACAAGGACATCTATCTGTGCTAGTACTAATAGGAAGAATAGCTGGTCTAATACAAACTGCAGTGAAATAGCAGGCTGTTTAGTTGTATTCCAGCTATGTGTGAGCATTTACCCCCTGACACGGTAATGCCAACAGCTTGGTGTGGTTTGCTGTGCATTGTGCTCAAGTTTGCTGAAGTGATAGCCATTTGAGATGACATTTTGTAATGTGTTCTCTGAAAACTTCAGGTTTTTTTCCCCATGAGATACCGTATTCTTATTGTATTATTTCATTTCTTTTCTTGTCTTTTCCCAAACTTTCATTTTTTAGTATCTGTTATTTGGCAGTTCTCTGATCTGTTTTAGGCTCAGGTTTTGTGACTGTAAGGCAATGAGGCATCCCTCACTGGATGGTGCAAGTGCAACAATAAATTGTCTGTTAAAGCAAAGGATGTGAATTCCCTAAAAAAAAAAAAAAAAAAGGCAAGAAAGAGAAAGAATAGCTAAATAGTTCTTTTTCTTGGCTCATAGCAGTTCTTGGCTCATAACTGCATGATCCTTATCGCATGTAAAACTGATGTAGTGAAACAAAAGTTATAAATCTTCATACTCAACATACATACATTTTGAAGTATGCTGTCCAAGATAATGGCTGAAAAAAGATATGAAAAAATAGGGAAGTTTTAATAGGAGCAGAAAATTAGTAAGAAAGTTCAATCGTTCCTTCTTTCTTTCTCCTTTTCCTATAGAAGCCAAAAGAATGTAAAAATAAGAGAAAATTGTGTAGGACCACAGTGTACCAAATGTAATAGCTTTGGGACAAATGGATTCCAAAGGTTTTCTCAGCTACAGAAATCAATATTCTAGGTTCCTGTAAGTTTTAAGAAAAAAGTTCTGACCTACAATATTTGCTAACTACAGTGAGACAGCACTGGAGCTTTTTGTTTGCTTTAGGCCTGTAATTATTTTATTTCCATTTAGAAACACTCTTCATCATTTTGAGAATTTTGTATGAGAAGACAGTTTTGTATGAAAGGGTATTAGAGTGAGAGTTTACAGAGAAGTAGTCTCTCCTAATCTGCTCATAGAGAGGACTGGTGGAAAGAAAAAAAATCTTAACCAACTCTTACTGCCATCGATTTGCTAACTGCTTAATACGCTTTAAGGACCTGGTTGCTTGCAATGTTTTATTCATGTTTTAATAGAGTTCTCTATTATTAAGTTCAAATATTTTTAATTAAGAAAGAAGTACAACCCTCTGGGTAATACTTCAGCCATGTAGATAGCTGGTAATTAAACTTTTCTGCGCGTATAACTACATTCAAACAATTCTGAATGAATCATTTGAAACTAGAAGTATGCAAATGTCATTATGTATGAAAAAAATCCTTTAAACAACAGGTTTTGTCAATCTAGCAAAAGTTTTAAGAGCTTAATAGAAAAGCTCTTTTTATCATAGGGGGAGGATATGCTGAAAGACAAGATAAGCTTTTAATTACTAAATGCAATATTCAATTTAGACAAATTCACAAGTATTGCAGAATTACTTTTTACATCAAATGTTTCTCCTAAATTACAAAATGAACTTCATCTCAAATTCAGTTTTCAAATTCTCTCTTTGAAAATCAGCTAAAACAGCATAAAATTTGTGAAGAGGCTTTTTTTTTTTTTTTTTAGTAATCGTCTGAAGCTACAGAATATTTAGTCCAAACTATTTCTCCTTTATTGCAAGGAGTTTATTGTAGACGCAGTAAAGGACAGAAAACTGTCATGACTCCTTTCTGAACATGGTATTTCTGTTGAAGAATGGGAGGATTATAAGAGAGGAAAACAGAATGACAATTTGAAATAAGCTAAAGGAAAAAAACAAAAGAATTTTTTTGAGTTGTTTTGTAAAAATTCCAACATCTATACATCTTTCTTCATAGAGGTAAAAGAAAATGCAGACAGGACTGGGGAACGTTTTGCCTCAAGATAACGAGAAAAATGTTCTTTCAGCTCTTAATGCTTTTATTCTGCATGGCAGTAGTTCATGCTGTCCTTTGATTTTGTTCATGCCAATTGGTTTGTATACGAGTAAGAAAGATAAACAGAAGCTTCTCTTGTACTCATCAAACAAATGAAATTCAGAGGGCTCCCATATAGGAAAATCCAAAGGAAATCAACAACTTCAGTAAGATCAGTAAAGGTTAAAACGGTGGCAGATCTGATGGAACACTGATAAATCAGAGAAAAAGCAAGACTTTCCAGATGTAACATAGCAGGCTTGATATGAACTAATAACTAATAATAATTGAACTAATAACTTAAATTCAGTAAGGGTCTAGATAAAATGTTGTGTGCTATTTTAGGAATAAAATATGATCGTTAACAATCACACAATTCAGGAATAAAACTTGGACGTCAAAAGCTAGAGGTAAAAAGGGGTAGCACCTGTGCTAATAATAGTAGCAGATGCCTAAAAGATGGACTGGGATTAATGCTTTGTATAAGAATTACTCTATCAAAACTTATCTAGGTAATACTGCTTTACATGATGACGATGTCGTCATCTCAGCTGGTACAATTCATCTAATTCTTAACTGAAATATAAAGGAGATTGATTTAAACTCTTTGCGGTGCTATGAAACCAAGGTAATCACCCCTTATGAAAGTAGCTATGTCTAATTTTGCATAGATTTCAGAAAAATCCGTTCCAGACTGTAGTGTTTCGAGACCTTTCAGTATTCTGAAAATGGGAACATAAGGTAAATCCCCCATGATTCATTTCCATGGTGGGCTCAGCAGAGCAGCTCCAGGACCTGCATTCTAGCCACATGTAGCAGGAGAGCGGTAGTCGCTCGTGTGTGTGTGCTCACGCACTGATGCCGTGTACAAAATGGCAGACTATATTGATCTGTGCTGAAAACAGTCTCCTAGTGCTTGAGGTGATTCTGTAGGAAAATCTGTAAATGGCTTTTGAAAAGACATTTGACTAAGAATTTGAGATATATAATAAAAATTTGAAAATGTTTGCAATGAGCTTTAGAATTAATTGTCTTTTTCACAAAGCTCTGCTTACTTGCACATGCAGATGTACCCATGTGAGAGCCCTTCAGTCATAAGTCTAGTTTTACATGGTACATTTACCTGCTGATTGGCAATTTGCAGGCATGCTTCCCATCAAAGATGGTTTACTTTATTATTTCAATGCTAATTTTCTTTTTGATTGGTTATTTGCTGTAGCTGGCTTTAGGTGAAATATCTATTACCAGAGGAGTCAGAATGAGATACAGAAAATGTAAAAAAAAAAAAAAAAAAAAAAAAAAAAGGAGCGATCACTCACAAAAACTTAGTGTTTGGTTTGTCAGCAATCTTTACTGACTGGTACTTAATTTCTTACCTGGAAATAAAATAGTATTGTTTTACATACTATTCAGATAATAACTGTTGATTTCTTTTATGGCAACCGTGAAGAAACAAAAATATACTACATGTTTTCATTTTAAAAATATTTTTGCAAATGCTTAGTTAAATATTCTAGAGCTTGAGCTGTAGTCAAGGTGCTGTTCGCTGCGTGCTGCTGTTACATGTATTATTAAAAAGAGTTTCTCCATCTGTTCTTGATCCAAAATTCTCTTCCACTGTGCAATGTATTGCACATCCTACACTTGCAATATAGTACTATGAATGAATGTATGAATGTATCCCCGATTTCTCTTCTGGAAGGGAAATAAGTAATGTATTATGCTTATAATCCTTCATTATCTGGCTTTACTCTGATCTCGAGGACAAAAAAAGCTAGAAAGAAAGGGGATCAGAGGAACAATAATGCTTTTCTGATTCCCAGAAAATAGAGTTTCATTAAGGTGTATGGAACTGCCTAAAACAGAAAAATGCACTGTTTGCAGCTGCAAAATAAGTTCCTGTTTGAGCAGTGATGTCGTGTAATCTTTCTAGTGAAAGTGAGCACTTTGTGAAATTCTAAGTGATGCAGATGCAAATCTAGGATGTCTATTTATCTTTTTCCATGATTTCCTTAAAATGTGGAAATAGTGTCCAGTGTATAATGTCTTTTGTGGCAGGTATATTTCATACTTCTGCAGAGCAGAACAAGTGAACCTATGTAGAATAACTCATATACTTGTGAGTGTTTTTAAAGGCAGACGTCTTGTTTATGTGAGGTGATAGCCTGAAGATATTGAAGGCTGCTGTAATACTTCTCTTACTAAAATGAAGCTGCCATTCAAATAATCCTGTGTTTCAGGTGTGGCCAGTTCAAGACTATAATCCACCTACAGGACTTAAAATGTACGCTATATACACAGGGACAAAGAAGGGGGGACCCTCTAGTAATAGCTCACAGACAGGAAGGTGACTTTTGTCCCCCTAGAAGACCCACTGAAAGATTTCTGGATTTTGTAGTAGGAAAAGCTAGCAATGTCCACCTCAGTAACACTGCTGACCTGCTTACATAGTTAAGGTTTTCAGTTGCCCGCTGTCCCCCCATAGCAGAACAGGTTGGGGGAATACTCCTGCTGCCAGCACAGCTCCTCATCAGTATGATTTAGTCCCTGGAGGACAGCCCCATTCTGTTCCCGAGAGTGAAAGCACTGTCCCTCGGAGTCTTTGGGAGTCTGTCGGCGATAGTCTAGGAATATAAATTGTCAGAAATCCTAGTCGCTACTGTGGATTTGCTTGTCAAGCAGAAATGCTTCATACTTCCTTTCATGACCTGCAACAGAACAACTTGACTTCAAATGAAACTAAAGACCTCAAGTATTAGATTTGCTCCTGTGTGGACTTTTTATGAAAAATAAAGTTTTTCCTAAGAAAGGAACTATCTGAACAGAGACGATGCTGCAGCAAATTGAGCCCACTTAAACATTCCTATCATGAAGTTCTGTGTGAGGCATAAGGACAAACTGCAGAATAGTTAATAATTTTTTTAGCTTTTGGCCTCTGGATCAAATTTGAGATAACAGTTGGTAAGTACAAAGTAAAATGAAAGTATAGAGGCATTTATTTTAAAATCTGTACGCTAGCAAGTTGCTGAAATAACTTTTAAAAATTAGGGCTGACATATGTAGCTTTCCAGAGAAATGCTACGCTATGCTTGACAAATAACTGAATTTTATGTTGGCAGTGTTTATGGTACCATAATAACTATGCGATTGTGTTTATTTCAAGATTTGCATTTGATATTTAAGCAATTTTACCTGCTAGATTTTCATACTTTTGAAAAGTATGAATCAATCTTCTGTTTTTAATTTCAATAGAACAGCAAATTCACGAAACACCCTGGATGCAAACTGCTGTGCAGTGCATGCAATGTTTGTATTCTGCTGCCTTCCCATGAAGTTATATGTATATGCTTGATCTTCATAGCTAAACAGAAATCTGTTAACTAATCTTTTCTAGTAAATATTCTGTTTCTTTTTTAGTACTATAGCTTCTTGAAGATTCCCCAAAGGATTCCCCAAGGGATCTGTTTTATCCCAATATTCTATTCCATGATCCTGTCTATACTGTTAACTTTTCCATTCTATTTCACAGGAGTATAACTGGAAGAACTACCAGTCGAATAGACTAAGTGCATCTGAACTACAGATGTTGGCGAGCATGACGAGACAACAAAATGAAGAATTAGGGGATACTGGGATCTCACATGGGCTGAGCGCGTCACAGATGGATGACTGCAATGTTAGCATAAGCACAAGCAGTGATGATACAGCAACCTGGAACTCTTCTTTCCCACCAGTGAGTCTAAACATGCAGTATTTTTTCTAAAATTCTTTGAATGGTTACATAGTCCCTACCAACTCTGAGGTTCAGTGGTGTTGGGTAAAACTTCTGAGGATACCTTTGAAATTTAAGATAGCCTTAACAAACGTGTTTTTTAGAACTTATAAAGCACACAACCAAAACACACGTACTTCCAGCAGCTTCCATAGTACCATCATGGAAAACAAGCAAACCTATTATATGTATTCCAGTGTAGAACCCTGAATAATTATATAAATTGTACAGCATGTCACAACAGTGGCTGACAAGCTACATGTGTGTGTTACAGTACTTTAAAATAGTTTCAAAATGAATGAAACCCAGATACACCAGTCAGGTACTGCATTACAGTACAAGTAATGGAAAATAATTGCTTCTTACATTGATAGTTTCATTGCTGAACAGCTAACTGCTTTTAAAGAACTGAACCAGGAGAACAGCGGAGAAACACTGCAGTAGTTCTGAGCACTTAGTATGTAATCCTTCTGTGTTTTGCACCTTGTATGAATATTTGTCGTGGTAGGAAGTGGTACAGAACCGCACACAGCTGTACTGTGTGACAGAGTGCTGTTGTTAGAAGCAGAGGCGTATTTGTTAGCAGTCCGCTGAAGAGTATTGAATGTATGAAATCACAGAATAACATTTTGGCAACTATATAAAGGTACTTGCAGGCATTGCTGTAAAACTCAAAACCTCACAGTCCATTTCTCTAACTAACATAGTTCTTATTTTATTATAGCTGAAACAATAATAAACAATGAATGTGGCCTAAGCAGCGAATGCAACACAGCTGTCAGAGGCAGGTCCAACTTTAGAAGAGTAACACACTGCTGTGTTGCCCCAATACAAATTACCGCAGGTTCAATGCTCTAAAATGACGTTAGCTGCAAATTTTCTCCAGGGATTCATAGGGCCCAAAACGGAGGCCTGTGGTTAGCAATCTTCTATAATCGATGATCAATGCAATATTAGAGCCGTGTGTTATACTAATAAATGAAGGTTTAGAATTAGCAGAGATTTATTGATAAATGATTCATTGTTCTAATAAGAGCGTGGTTTACAGAGTAATATTTTGAGGGATATAAGAGGAACATTAGCTGGCTCTAACTACTTAACGTATGTTGATATTGTGCATTTAGTTGATTTCATCATATTTCCAATGCATTTTCTTAGTACTCACTTGATAGACTCCAACATGGAGGAGACCCGTAAGACTGGACAAATGAGACTCAATTAAATAAAGAGAATAGCAGTCTCATTAACTTTTGAGTACCCTAATTATCAGGAAATTGATAAGAATATTTGGACATGTCAGGCTTGGTTAATACAAATTATGTGACTGAAACAAAAAGAACTTTTAAAATGAAATGTACTGCTCTGTACTGTAATACTGTACTGCAGTGTTTAGTGAAACATTATGTGGTTGCAAAGACAGTTCTTTGATCCCACTGCTTTGATCAGCTTCTGTACATTTCAGACTAAAATTTTCAGTTTGAAGTGTTTAGCTATAATAGGTTATTCACTTAAAATGAATTTATTACAGGTATAGTTATTCATAATACTCCTTTGTGGCAATCTTTCTCTACATAAAACAATGCATTTGGCTTGGAGAGAGACAAATTTTTCAAATTTCTGTCTGTTGACTGAAGTGTTGGTATGTCTTACCTCTACAGCCTTCTGCTGTGCCTTTTGCCTGGTGAGCATTGTGTTTTTAATGGCAAGAACCTTGGTTTGGGAAGGATGGAAGAGCTAATCTAGAAAGCAAATCTAATCTTTCTCAGATAAGGACTAGCTACTTAGTCCCTCACTACAGCACAGAGTGCTGAAATTGAGCTTCCACAATTCTCCCCACCAGTATACCTCTGCCTAGACCCAAAGAGATTTTTTTGTACCAATATCTGTTTTTTCACTTATGTTTTCCTTTTTGAGATAGCTGCCAAGCACCAGCTATCGCTAATGCTGATACTAGTTTTTGAAGTGTGGAGTTGTGTTTACTGCTGCTTGTTGTAGTTCTGTTCAAATATTTGGGAAAAAGCAGAGTAATCATGTGAGGGTGATGACTAATTTTCTAGTCCTGTAGTATCTAAGAAGGTGATAAACAGATTTATTAGAGAGGGTGGTTATTTGATTAAGACTCCAAGTTATTTGACACAGAAGAGTCTTAAAAGAGTGGGTTGAGGACGTTTCTGCTGTGCTGGTGTTAAGTTTTAGTATTTTTTTATATGCTCACAATATTTTGTAAAAGTCTAAGAGTAGTGATACTGTGTCAATATTCAGACAGCTGAAAAGACCAAGTTACTGTAAGCCAGCTAGTCTGACATCATTTCAAAACAGTGAAAAAATGACAGGGGGTTCAGTTAACAGAGATTCAAAGGATAGTAACATTTAATAATATGGTAATTTTATATAAAATATGTCTTGTTTAACAGATCTCATTTCATTAATAAATTTACAACTTTGATAAAGGTAACTACTTGGATGTAATATGCTGAATCATTGTAAGTATTTGCTTACCATGTGACTTTCTATTTGAAAAACGAGTAGCATACAATATCAATAAAGCGTGCTTTAAATGAATTTAGAACTGGCCGCCGGACAAATATCAAAAGCAGTCAGCAGGGAATTATCTGTGACTGGAGTATACTCAGCAGGACTCCATCAGTCTATCAGTTCTAGACCTGATGTTCGATGTTTTTATCGGTGATCTAAAGTTTAATGGCCTGTAATAGACATATGGTCATTCTAGTTGATCTAATTTTCCCTCTGGTTTTCAAATTTATAAATCTTTCAAATAATTTCATATAGTTATTTTCTGTGAATCTCTGCATTTAGCAGTCTCACATGTGCTTTAAACGTGTACACACGGCTAGTCTACAAAACTGAGAGCTCAGAATTCAGCATATTTGGAATGGTTAAAGCATGTTCGAAGGTTGCTCCTCCTGGCTGTCAGCCTTCTGCCGTGCACAGTCCTGCTATAAGATTTAAAATGAGTAAAGTCATAATTCCTTCAGCTTCCAGTTTTTACTCAGAATTATTCCTTATACATACTTATTCCTTATACAAATTCCATAGATATATAGATATAGATAATAAAAGGAAATTTATTTTATGTCACCAGATTTTCAGTAGTGACAATCACTACCTTTCCAGCTGAGTCAAGAGAATTTACAAAAGATCAATCCCCCCTGCAGTCCCTTTAGCAAACCACAGAAAAATTTTTATGTATCTGTAGCCATCTTTCAGTTGTATTTAGCAAATGTTTTTAGCTGTACAGTATATGAAAAGAAATAGAAATAATCCTCATATTGTAGTTTGAAAAATTAAGGACAGTTTGAAATTCCTGTGGTGATTAACTTGTCATGTTTATTTGTACTTCCAGGAAATAACTTTTTGATTATTTAAATCAATAATATCTATTCCCTTCTATTATAGCCTTTAAAGATAAGTAAGGAGTATTTTTTTTTCTAAATATTCATTCATTTTATATAACCTTTCTGTCACTTGATGGAATCTGTGGCAACAGCACCACCAGAAGGCAGGTTTTTGAGTATCTTTCCTCTTTGGAATACATATGATATTTTGCAAAGCAGTACAGGATATAATTGTGTTAGATAATGAACTTATTTATCAAAGTAGTATTTTATATATATAGAACACATTTTTAGTGAGTTTAAATTTTCCATCACTTACCATTTTTAGTCTCTAGATTCATTGAAAGTTCTTACCTATTACTGACTCTAATGAGGTTCAGAAGTTCTTCTGAGCGAAAGGCACATAGATCTTATTGCTAAGTTGCCATTAGAACAGATGAACAGACGTCCTTAAACAACTGTAAAAGTGATATACTAAAAACTATTTTATAGCCAATGATAGTTTACCAGCAACTGAATAAATACTCTCAGGAGATATTGCTGAAATTTAAGTTGTTTAGCAGCTGCTGTAAACTATGATAGCCAAAAAGGAATAAAATAGCTTTGAGTACTATACATTACCCAACATAGCTATTAGCTATAAATATAAAAAACTTTTCCTTTTTTTTTAATAATAATTTTACTTGGAAGGTGAATTGTAAAGCTTTATAAAATGTGCGTGGCGCACAGAGCAAAGTTCCAAATCAATAATATGTATATGTAGAACTACATATTTAAAAAGAAAATAGTTGCCTGTGTCTTGCCTGAATGTTTTCTTACATGTCGAGATCTAGATGAAGTTCCACATTAGCTTTGCACAACTGGTTATAATGTGAAAGATGCAATTTTCTGTACTGTGCAGTTGTACATCCTACACATTATCCAAGGAACGCTTTACAGCTTATGAAATATTTCTGCTCTAGTGCCTGAACTAGAGAGCCAGTAAGACCTTCCTGCCCCTGTTAGAGAATTGACCCATTCAGCTTCTTGGCTAGCTGGTTCCAAACAACTTCAGTGACGTGTTATGTTTCAGCTTATGTTATATGACATGCATATAACACAAACATTGTGGAGCAAGATCGTATATAAGAGAAATTCAGGATGCCTTCTTGCATCTGCTCCCTGATTCTCAGACAGAGACAGAGAGGAGAATGAAGATGCTGCTAGATTGTTCATTGAGGAATCCTGGAAGCTCACAGTGGTATAATGCTCCATCGTCGGACTCCAAAATATTCTCTCTTGTCTTTCAAGCTGGAAGTACTCAGAGAGAAATGAGATTACTTGTTCCACAAGCATCTTCCTCCTAAACATAAGTTCAAGCAAATAGGCGTTTGATCTGAAAAATACTTGAAAGAGTGCTTCCAGGTTCATACCTAATTTGTGGAAGGTCTTTTGGCCTCCATTGTGATGATTTACAAAAAAGAGCCACATAACACAAAAATGTTCAGGCAGATTTGAAGTCTGACAGACGAGAAGAGTGATATTTAAACCCAGAGTTATTCTGACTGAGAGCTCAGTTTGACAACCCCTGGAGGGATCTATTCACATCAAGTCAAATTGCAAAACTGAGGCAGACTACTCTTTACTATGAAATGAGACTAAAAATTATTGAGACAGATATTCTGGTTCAGAGACTGACTAACTCACTTTCTCTCAGCCTCTGTCTTCAACTGACCATCACTTGGGAATTGCACCATCCACCATCTCGGCAGTGACTCGTGTTTGGCAATAATTGGGATGTCATTCATCCTGAACAGACATTTTACCACATCCTTCCCCACTTCCTGAAACCATATGAACCTACTCATTTTTTATATTGATTTCTGTATAAGTCCCGATCCTTTTCATAATTCTTAGTATCTATTTTTAGCGTTTCATGTACTAAATTGTGCACATATTGATAATGTGTTGCCTATGCTTGTATTTTCACTTGTTTCTCCGTTTACTTAAGTGATGTGTTTAGAACTGGTTTCGATGTTTGTGATAATGGGTAGGAGTTATTCTCTGGAAGCGGTAAATATATACTGAGACTAAATGTATTTCTGAATTTTAGAATTCTTCAATTTCTGTAGCAGTTTGTGAGTATCAGTGTTTCCTGCAAGTAACTGTTTTGAATAAGCCAAATAATGTAACTTACAACCTTTGGGGCACGTTCTTATATGAGTAGGTAGTATTTGAAGAATCTTTGTGGAAAATGGTAATGTTTTGTATGAATATTCATACAGTCCACTCTCAGTTACCCATGAACAGCTTAATCCGAGTTTCAAATTAGCAGAGTCATAGAGAAGCATGCCTGTTTCAGCTGACTTCATTTGGGACCACTGAGATTTCTCTTAACTGTGCTTCTGAAAAGGGGAACCATGCCTGCCAGACCTGTTGGCTCTAGGTCAGAGGTGGCTAGCCTTAAGCGACGTTGGTTCTACGCGGATCCAACTAAGTGTCCCTGCACCATATTTGCTATATACATATAATCACAATTTTTTTATCTTTGCTGCCCTTCCCTCTCTCTTTTCCTGACTCTATCCCCACACTTTTATACCAGACAATAGAAAAATGACCACATGGTCAACTTCTGGTTGAGACTTTTCCGTTATGTTATACCTTTGTACAGTTAGGATCTGAATATCCTTTTTGAATTTCACACTTAAGAAGACAGACCATAAAATTCTAGTATCAAAAGCTGCAAATGTGTATCCTCAAAAGGATCCCTTACACACCTTTAAACATTCTGAAAGAATATTTGCAGAGTTATTTTCTCACTGTTGTTTTTTGTTTCTCATAGCCTGTCAGTCAAGAACATCACTATCAGAAAGAAATGAGCCCACTTTCTCATTCCAACCCACGGTAAGATTCCATTTATAGCCCAGGCAATAAGAATTCAGTTAAAATGTTCTGAATACTAAATGTGACATTCTTTGATTTAATCTCAGCTCTCTTTTCAATTGCAGCCTCCTCTCAGAGAGCTTTACTATTGCTCTTTTTATTCATTGTCTACAGGTTGCATTGTCCCAGAAGGCAGGGCAGAAATCTGCATGTTTTGAATGTACTGTTATATATTTAAAGTAACTGACACAGGCCTTGATCCTACACCTGCTTTAGTGTGCGTTTCAGCAAGTCTTCCTAATCTGCCACACATGCACACACTCTCACCTATTTCTTTTTCTCTCTCTCTTTTGTTTGAAGGCTTGGAACTAAAATTCTGTAGGTAACTCTAGATGTCAGGGAATCCATTCTTTACAAATTATATTAATGTTGCCTAGTTAGACAGGACTTTTCAATAGACAGCACAGGCAGGAGAGAGTATTAGATTATAACACTGAGGGATAGTTCAAAGGGATCCTGTCTGCAACATATTTTGCCTGTTAATTTTTTAGCTGGGTCTGTTTTATCTGGAATCAGCAACAAAATTCCTGTGACTTTAATGTGAGGTAAGTTGTATATTTGGGGCCAGGTAGAGAAGGGGCCTGGGAAGAAGTAATCAAAGTTGAGGCAATCAAAATTAATTGTTCTGTTTCAGAACCGACTTGTACCTGTAAAACCCCAACATTGCTTTGCCAATTTCTTTTACAGTCTGATCAGGGGGTGTAATTAATTTTAAAAATGTTTTGTTTCACTTTTGGTAGGCCTAATTAAGGTGAATTTTGCTTGTCCGTGGACAACGTATGTGTGTTGGGAGGGGTAAGAAGAGAGAACATTTCAGATATGACTGACTTTATTTAGAGAGTTTGCTTGACTTCTTTTCAGGGTATCAGCAGTCTGAAATGTTTTGTGATAGTGTAGTGCCAGTTGATTGTACAGCATAATATCCACTTACCCTTATAGAGATGTTTTCAGTCACTTGTTTCAGTGTTGCCATCCACGCTTTTATTATCTTCTTGTTAGATTTCATGAAGTGAACGCTATGAAACTGGCTGTGGAGGTTCACCTAGATGCATCAGTTATTGCAGCATGCAGCCCTGAGTTTCTTAGTGCAGACAGTATATTACTGGAGCTAAAGTGCAGTCCTGGATTCCTGTGCCCTCTCACGTGTATGTCCAAGTGCTCGTGTTGGTCTCTATACCTTGGTGCAGGTTACCAAAGGAACTATCTCTAGCCTCATGAATTGTTACAATGGAGGAAGTGGACAGAGACACTTGACTATAGTCCACAGATTAAGATGTCAAGTATCTTATGACTGACACATTTTGGTGGGGACTCTATTCCATAACTGATTTTTTTCTTCTGATGGCTTTAGAATTGCTAGTATTTTAGTCCAAGCTACACTGTTATCTTCTTTTTGCCCTTAGTTTGGTTGAGTCAGGTTTTATTAAGTTATTTTTGTGCATGTACTAAAACAATTTGGTGCTCAGTACATTTTATGTACTGAAAAACAGAATAAACACTGTTATCCATAGAAATAAAACATTTTAGCAGATCAACTTAAGTTAATATGATCAACAGTAAAAAATTTGTATTTCCATATAATAAAATTTAAAACAAAATATTATAAATTACTACTTAGTTCCTATGCTATTTTAATCCAGTACACACAGTAGACTTAAACTTCTGTAGAAATTGTTTTTGAGAAATGCAGGCAATCAAAGTATTCGTAAAATACCTGGCTTGCAAGTACCTCATAAATTCAGTAGCCCTTGTGAACTGCCAGAAGAGCATTATTGGGCTGTAAATAGAGAAGGTGACAAAATTATGAGGTCAGTTTGCATCATGATATTAAACTGGAGAATATGTGACTCGAATACTGTGATTCACATCATTACATTTCATTTAAAAAGGAAAACTGTGTATTGTTTTTCACAGAGGGTGTATACCTGGGTGAAAGGGAGATAGGATTGATGGTAATCCTGCAACTTAGTTCCTGAACTGTTCTTTAAAGCCAATTTTAACAAGTAATACATGAGCAACTGCAAAAATTTCTAAATCTGTGTAAGCTTGCAAGCAGGTACGTAGAGGAAAGCAGAGGGGAATATTTGAAAAATTGATATATCCTGTTGTAGCTCAGTGGGTGTAAATACTATGGCATGCAGACAATTAGATAATACACTTACTGAAACAACAGATAATTTGTTGTGAAGAGTGATAGAGAATTTGGCAGGTCTCAAATAACTTAGGAAAAAAAAAGCCTAGTACTGATATTTTCTGGGAAATGAAGAGAGAGCAAGGTGACAGCTATTGTCCAGAAAATGTAACTTCTTTCTGTAATAAGATAAAAGAACAAGCCAGAAAAGAAAGCACCTGTGAAGGTAATGGAAATGCAGTCAATAAAAAGACCTAGCAAGACTCATTTTCCCTTCGTTCCACTGGGTAATGGTCATAAGCCTGCCACAGAATATTGCTACTGCCATACAAATCGACTCTACAACATGCTGCTTTGCAAGGCATAGAACCAGTTAATGAAAGGAGATAGGCTGACTGCAGAGGCTATAGAGCCAGATGAGCAAGATGTGCAGGGTTTCAAGCCTTAGCTCTGCAGTTTCCACAAATAGGCTTGCTGTTCCAGCTGAATTTCAGAATTGCTCTCTTCCCTACAAATCATTCTGTGGTACTTGTCCCTCCAGTACAGATATTGGAAGCTCCTCTGTACCCTACATCTACTTAGTAAGCACTTAAGCAGGGTTGGGCTTTGACATGTGTCATAGAAGGTTTGGAAGTTTCTTTAAAGGGAATGCTAAAGCAAAGAAGGATTCTAGAGGAATTCTAACCATACTGGACTGTAAAATGTGGAGCTGCTCTCTGAAAAATACCACTTGAGCCTAGTTATACGTATAGATTTTCTGAACTTCTGCAGATGCTCTTCAGAAAATTTATTCCTCATGAAAGCCGATTTTCCATCTTTGAGAGAGATTTTTGAAATCTGAAATCTATTCTTACAAGCATTGCCTCACCAGATCCTCAGTTGGCATCACACCTGACTCTTCCCAACCTACCAAATAAAATGTGTTTCTCTGAAGTTCACACAGCTGTTCCCTAGAAACTGCACTAAGGTAGGACATAAATATTTCAGCACTTCATTGGATATCCTGTCACAAGAAGTATATTTTCCTTCAGTAATTTCCTACAAAATGTACACGGACAAATTTTCAGTTAGGTGTTAACCAGACATTTGATTCTACCCATGTGAAAAAAAATGTATTCCTTGAGCGAATTATGGTTACAGATATTTGATGGTAGTAAATGTCTGCCTGATTTGGATTATGGCCAGGAACATAAGATCAGCATACAAAATGAAAGCCTCAGTTTATGGGAAAGTCTATTAGTCAGTGGTTTCAGGCCAAAGAATGAGTGATCAAGTTAAGTTCCATTCACAAATGAAAATATTTATTAAACTGATGTTTAATTTGATGTCCCTCTTAGTAGCTGGGGGTTTTCATATCTTACCAGCTCTCAAGTGTGATGTCTGTTCTTTTAAGAAAGCAAGAAACAACAATTCATAAGCAAGAGCGGTAGAAAGTCAAGAATTTAGGAGCTAGAGTTACATTTCTCAAACAACTGCTATTCAAATAGCAATCACCACTCCCCTGTGCAGACAAAACGCACAGGCTCACATCTGCTTTTTGTAATCCCAGTAAAACTGAGAGTTAGGAAGGCTGATAGCCCATTTGAAATCCTTCTCACTAGCAACAGCTTTTTGAAGGATGGTTGGAATTCATATAATGAAAATAGTATTTCGAAGGACTGTCGCTACCTCTGCTGTGGGCATGGTCAGGGTTATCTGCACAGAATTGCCACGAGTAAAGGGGACTGTAGTCCCTTGTTAGCCCCGTCTCTCTTTTTCCTCTGTGGTGCTGGAAGCTCGCACTTGCCTTGCTGGCATTTGGAAGTGTGCATGTCCATCCAGGATATAGCACACCCTACCCATTCAGCCCTGTGTGTCAGCCCCACCGTAAGACCTGATGGGTGATCATGACTCAGCATGGGGAGGGGAAGAAGGGAGGAAGCTTTAAGCCTTCTTGTGAAACCGAGGGTGGAGCTATAGCTGATGATGTAGATTGTCACCCCCAAAATCCCATTGAGAATCTGAAGAAGAATTTGATGTCATTTACCAGGTTCCCTTCTCCCCTTCACAGTGTCTTGTCCTTCTCTGTGACCCTCAAACCTGCATTCATGCAGATTGTTATCTCAAAGAAGCTTTGTTATGAAACATGAGCGTTAACGATAGCTCTGAAGTTATAGGATTTGATACCATCCTCAAGCTCACCTAGCAGCTGACTTATTAAATAAGCTAAATTTATCTGCTCTGTACCCACAAGTCAGTTGCTTCTTCAATGGCATTTTTTGTATTTAAATTAGATTCCGTCAGTGGTTTTATTATGAATAAAAATGAAACCTCTTAAAACTGAGGAACATTCTAGATCCCTGATTTTAAGGAAAACCAATGATATTATGAAGTGTTTGCTGAAATAGCTAAATGGAAATAGATGATGCAGTGCAAGCTAGCATTTTATCAAGATTTCTATTTTATCTCTAAAAAGGGTCACCACTGTATTATGGTTTAAATCGTTTGTAGCTTTGCCACTTGAGGGTGTGATATAAACTTCCTTGTAACTGTAATTGGCTGATAAGGGCCTGCAGTCTTTGACAAATGATTAATAGTCACTGACCTCACTTCACATTGGCTTGGTACAGGCAGACTAAAGCATGCTGTCTTGTCATTGTAACCTACATGTGTTACATTAAACTGACCAGGATGTCATCATTCTTCTTTCATCTAAATCATTCATCTTTCATCGTCTTTCATCTAATCTTAAAGAATACTAATTTTTTCTCCCTTTTTTGGTAAAGTTGTCTCTCCAATAGAAACAGTACATATAACAAAAAAATACTAAGCAATGGTTGCCTTTGTAATAAAATTCAATTATTTGATGTTAAGATAAATATTACGGATTTGAGATTGAGCATTACAAAAGAAATGTTTTATTGATTTGCAAATTAACGTGTTTGAAGAGGACAATAAATCCAACATTTTAGGAAAAAGTTGTGGGTTTTGTCTCAAAAAAACACACCCATATCCTTAATTACTACTTTATCGTACAAGGTGATGTTCTTATTTTTGTAACGATATGTATGCACAGTGGTTCAGATGATGAATCATGAAATGAAATATGTTTCTTTAGATAAATAACATTTTAACTTCTTTTCAAAGTTGATTGCTGATAAAATTCTGTTTAATTAGTTAAACATAGCCAACAATTATTTCTGTGCATAACTTGACCACTCTTTATTAATTTCAGTAAGAAATGGATTCTTTCACTTTTTAAAAAAGTTTCTGGTACAGAAGTTTTTTATTGAACCCATCCTTGCTGTAAATATTCAATACTGCCATTATCACAGAACCTGACATTTGCATAAAATTATCAGTGGTTCCAGCAGAAGAACCCAAACCCCTGTATACTCTCAAATATAAATCTTAAAGTTATATTCAGTTTTGGGACTGCCATTTAAGCACCCTCATTCATCCCAGATGAAAACTAAACATGCCAGTAGCTGATGCATGTGTTATTGTACCGTTGAGAGCTTCAGTAAGATTAAAGTCACCTATAAAACAGTGCAGTGAAAGAAGGATTGTAGTTATAACATTTATTTGCACTGCAGCGGAACTTCTCTAATGTGCATGCTGTGAAATTCAGACACAAAACATCTTTGTCTCCAGTGGATCCAGGAAATGGCTTAAATACCAAAATAACTCAAAGCTGAAAATGGAAATTAAAAGATTGAGTTCTGCAAACAAAAAAGCCTGTTTATTTTTATAATTTGTTACAAGATCAAAGTCATGTAACTCCATTACTTCTGCAAAACAAGCAATTTTACATTATGAAGTATTATAAAATTACACAAAAATTGTCAGAATAAGTGAACAAGAACAATATATCACTAAATATACTTTGCTTTTTCGTTGCACATGTTCAGTTACTTTACTCATCCACAAAATACAGCAATTTGCAATGGGTCTGCCAATCGTTAATCTGAATTAGTGAAATTCTGCTGCGTTTGTCAGGCTATAATATGCATGAAAAAGAACATGACAAAAGAAGCAAATGGCACAGGATACATCTAATTGAAAAGGTCTCATTTTTAATCATGATAGTAAAAAGCTTAACTGCAGAAAGATTTTTGAGAATCGAGTGGCTAACACACAAAAACTTCTTCGAATAATCCACACAAAAATGACTTTCCTTTGTATGGGAATCTGAGAACATAAAAAACTGGCAGTATATACAGTAAGGGTTTGAATATAAAACAAGTCAAATGCTTCTGGGCATGCTGTTGCATACATGTTAGTATAAAGAAGTTTATTTCTTTTTTTGTAGCTTCAGAAGTTAGTGAGACTATTTTGTATTGGTTCCACCCTAAGAACGGAGTTGTCAGTCCATGCAGAGCTGGAGAACAGGCCAGCAAGAGTCAACTGTTCCCTGCTGTTGTTCCTACCCTCTCTGGTATAAGTAAAGTAACAACAAACACTGTAATATTAACGTTCTTGAGAAGTGGCTGCTTGCAGTCCGCAGGCATCTTTCCAACAAATGGTTACCTTCACAGTGGGAGATGTGGAGGTTTTTCAGGAGGTTCAATGTAAGGCTTCTTTGAGATTCTTTCTAAAAAAAATACCAAGGCAAAATAGAAATTCACATTCTGACTTCACAGCAGTTACACTGGGGAATGGGATAGTCATCTGCATAGGAAAAGTAGTGCGATCAGCATCCCTATTACTTCTTCCCTTTGTAATACTCAAAAGTCTTCAAAAAGGATTATATGAGTGAAATAATTTTCGTAATTCACAATATGCAGTAGGCACTTCTACTGTTGGAAAACAGGTGAAATATGAAGAGGTGGTGAGCTCTAGGACGATTTCTAGAATGATGAGTGTTGAAAGTCTCTTGTTTTAAGGTAAGTCTCTAGTTTATGAATGGGATTCTGTGGTTATCTGTGATAACAGGAAGTGAAACTCCATGACTCCAAGCGTCTGTGTTGTCTCCTGCACTCACGATAATGTGTTACAGCTATTTTGGTGCAAAAATGTCTTGATCAGTCTATGTCCAGAAGAACAAGAGAAAGGAAACATCTCCCAAGGAACAACAAAAAACAATCAAATAGCAATGCCTGTTTGTGTTTTCTTACAGTGTAAGGCTAGCTGGGTTTCTAAGGGCACAGATGCCTACACCTCCCTTACTTGCCATTCCAGTATAATTTGTACAATTGCTTTGATCCATCATACAGAGTGTTATTTTTGATTCCTTGATGTTATTTTAGTGTTGTTGAGAGAGCTTGGTATTTTTGAAAAAAGCTGAGGTAGTAGCATAGTTCTTATTTTGCGGTCATGATTAAGTTTCCAGCTTCATGCTGTAGTGTTCACTGCATTAATATACTGAAAGGTCAGAGCTTTCTAGCTTTGTTTTTAACTTTCTTGAGGAAAAATAAAGGTAATTTTCAGGGAGTAAGAAACATTCAGCAGCAACACCTTTAACAGGTGGATAAGATTAAAGTTGGTGTTCTGTTGAGTCATGTTCTCTCCATTGATTTTTGAAAGCCCTCTGGCTTCTTGTCATCTGTTAAAAGTTAAATGGGATGCAATTTGCATCCAGGATGCCCAGAACAGTAAAATGCTGTTTGGGTCTGACTGTAGGGAAAAGAATTTATTTGAATTGGACCAGGACTCATTAGGTTCTAGCTGCAGGTGTTTTCTGAACTGGTGAAGCATTAAAATATGATTCTTAAAATGAATGGTTTATTTAATTGCTATGTATAAAATAGCAAAGCAGACCTTACCTAATGGACATTTGTGGGACTCCAAATTAATTGATTCACTGCTCAATGAATATCTGCTGTAATTTGTTAGAATTTACTTGATTAAGATTAGATTAATATGCAGGAATTTTAACACACAATTTTTTTAATGACCTGCAAAAAATCTATCATTTGAACTCTAATATTGAAAGAAAAATGGTATAGCATTTATAGACCAGGCTTTCAGCTTATACTGGTCAGCTTGATTAATCCTGTACACAATTTTAATGCAGCAGCTTGTACTGTCTACACATCTAGTTTAATAAATAGAATTCACATTTCCTTTATTGTCTTTGAACCTGATCCAGCACCAATATAAGCCAGTTCATTTACAGCTGTAATCCATTAAGAGGTGCAAATTCAAGTTTTTCTTGCACAGTTTCACTTGTACTTTTAATGATTTTTTTAGTTATTCATTAAAAATTAAATTATTTAGTTTTAACAGAATTCTCTTTGCCTCCATGAGATGTATGATATTTTGTAGGCTAGACTTGCCAAAGTGGTGTGGAGCAAGAAAAAAGGCATTCTGTAAATATGTTTGTGATTTTCTAAACCTCAGTGCTAGCAAAAAAAGAAAGTTCCAGTAAGGCATACTGTAAATGAAGATATTATGTATTAAGGATGGAATGAATCTGTCACTTTGACGGATTGTGAGGCAAAGAACAGATTAACAGATTACTCATAGTCAGAATGCAGCTCACTGTGAAAAATGTGCAGGAAATGATAAGTGTTGGTTTGTGCTGATTTAATGATATTTTGAAACTACAATAACACTCTAGGAGAATAATACAATGTAGCTGATGCCTTGCGTTCTTTTAATCATTAACATATTGCCAGATTGACTTTAAATACTTCTGATATTTCTTTTTAAAATACAGCTTTCAATTCATGCAAAGTCATCCAAAGATGTATATTTATGTTATTTTTAAAATGTGCACTTAGAAATCCCTCGTTTATATGTATAAATATACTGTATCTTCTTTTGGTAGCGTATCTTATTATTCTTCTGTATACTCACTCAATTTTCCATTACAGAAATACTTTTTTTCAGACCTAGTGCTGAGTGGCACTGGACGGTTACTGGTTTATAAATTAATATTAAATATTTCTTGGTTTATTACATATTTAAGTAAAAAAATTGTTTAAAGATGTATTTCAGATGCAATAATGGACAATTTAAGGCTAAGATGACTTCACAGTTATTACAGACAGATGCGGTGGTAGGACCTGAAGTTTTATTTCAACTTTTTTTCAAAGAATATGATTGCATTTTGTACATAACACAAATATGTTATTGTTAATAGACTTCAGAAGTCCTCTCTTCACTACTAAAACTAATATGGTATGTACAGATACATAATATATTACAAAGCAAAACCCTAACAGATATGTATAGGTAGTCAGATTAAGGTCAATGAAATTACACATATGTATAGAGTTTAGCAGATACATAAATAATTGAAAAATCAGATCTGCTAATCTATAGAGCCTAACAAGTAATGCAGGCTCCAAAGAGTATGTAGCAGAGGATGGCTGAGGGTTGTTAAAAAGCTAGGTCACTTTGTATCGATCTATTAAGTACTGAATTGTCTTTGACAACCTTTCTTAAACAGATATATTTAAATTTCAAGCAACGTGGGGAAAAAAATAGATCTTCATCGTACCTAAATTGAATATTTAGGTTATCCTGGGCCATTTTATTGATATGAGCCAGTACTTTATAATCAGTGGATCATAATAAGATATTACTTACATTTTCTGGGTTTGCAGTAGAATTTGGTTCACATAGTATTAGATACTATTAATACCATAGAGGTATGTGCCAAGATTTTTGCTGATCATAACACAAGATGCCAGGAATTGGTCATTTTTTCTTTAAAATATTTTTGTACTCTTGATTCGTACATTGACATTTTCTAGCCCACCACAAAGTCACATTCTTCATTGTAAAAAATAATTCAGCAAAGGCACTCCTTTTATTATCACTCAGGCATGAACTAGTTCTCCCCTAGTGTTCACAAAAGTTTACAAAGTATTTTAAGCAGTTAAGTGTCATCTTATGTGTTCTTCTTTGATTGTACTCTTCAGATACTTAATATTCTGTCAATTTGATGTGCACTTAATAATACAAAATTCATGCGATTTTTTCATTCCCTGATTCAGTGTAATGTAGCGCTGGCCTTGCATTTTTTAAGCACGTTGCCAGGCTGACCAAGTAATTTTAAAGTTCCTGTTAAGTTCTGTATAGATCGTCAGACAAAACTTTTCTACTGAAGTTTCTAAGCATTTTGGTTTTTTAATAATATGGATCAAATAATGCCACTGATGATTTAAGTTATACAAATTAAACCTGATCCAAAAAAAAGCTATCTCAATTCACAGAAATGTTTAAAAATCTTTATACAATGTGGTTTGCTATTTTTGTGGTTTGCTAGCCTAAAAAGCTTCAATATCTGTAAAAAAAAAAAAAAAAAAAAAAAAAAAGAGTATCAACCAAAATATTTAAATCAGGACCCTCTAATCCTTCAGATTTCTGCTGATGGTATTAACTATTCCTTGTGGTAATAGTTTTCATGGGGTACTCTTTGTTAACGTACTGGTTAATAAAGCATGGCTCGTTTTCTCACGCACTTTTTATTATGGGTGCCATTTTCTGCAAAATGTAGCAAACTACCATAAAACTAGAAACTAGATGTTTTCAGGACTCCAAAATACTGCTTTTATTTTGCACCACAGTTCAGCTATCATGTCTTGCAACATGCAGCAATTATTTCCTGAAACTAATTTTTAAAAAAGGACTGTGATGTGACAAGATTGTATCGCATATGTTTTATTATATCTTGGTATGGAGAACAGCTTGCAGAATAATTAAGAATTTCAGTGCAAGCATTAAAGATAAAGCCTACTTCGAATATGTGTGGAAACTGTCCATTCTGTTCCAACTGTTCATACAGTGCACCTCACAATGTCAAAGACAATACGTGGCATCCAGCATTGTTATCAGGAAAACTAGATAGTTTCTTGCGGGTTGATTATATTGATTACAGCTTGAGGCCTCAATAGCATAAATAGTGTCTTTAATTAATGAAAATGCTTGATTAGTTTTTCTAGTTTGAGGAGATAAACTAGCTTCTTTAAGAAGCTCACTCTGAAAATATTCTTTCTTCAGTCAGTATAAGAACACATTAAATTGGAACACAGACCACAGTCTGTGTTTCTCAGAAGGTCGGGAGCCAGTTGTCTCCATGCTGGGCTCTGTACTTTTAGGCAAGGTCTAAACATTTTTCAGAACTTTTTTTTTTAGTTGACTTACACACTCTTGTCTCACACACACATGCTGTTTTAGGTGCTTCGTAAAAGCAGGCTACAAATTTTGTTATGCCAAAAATGTCTTGACTGCTAGAGTAAACCATCTATCAGCATTACCACTGTTAAGTCACTTTTCAAAGGATTATCAATCAACTGCAAATATTTATTCTCTGCTGCAATTTGGCCAAGAAGATTTCAGCACACACAAGGTTTGTTCTAGAGATTTGGGGAAAGGTTGATTTAGACATTGCTAACTAACATATGGAAGTGCTAGAGTGGTTTTTAATGTATGTTGTGTAAAATTTTTCAACTGTAGTCAATAATGAACACCTAATATTGTTTCTGTTACTTTTTTTCATGGGAGGGTTTTGAAGAGCAAAAGCATGTACTGGATCTAGACTATGTTTAATACGAAAGATTAAAAGTGCGAACACATCTCGACTGCCTCTATCGTAAATACACACTCCTCTACCTCCCATTAGAACTATCAAAGTCCCTGAATCTTACACTCACATTTACTAGAATGAAATATGACTGTGAACGAGGTGCCTCAAAGTAACTGCAAGGATGAAACTGAACAGCTCCTCAACACTAGAATTGACTCCAATAATTGAAGGACAAAATGAAAGGACAGAATCACCCAGCTACTCACAGATCATCCCATCTCCGATTTCTCAAAATTGATCTTTCAGGAATACCTTCCAGAGACAAGACTGGAAACCAAAATTCTTAAATTTCCAGAGTAATAAGAACAATCAGTTCAGCAGAGCTACTGGTCTAATGGCACATGACTACCTCCCTCCCTCCATGTTCCGTAAATGACTTGTCTCTCTCTTTTCCATAGGAAATAATTGCCTTATTATCTTTTTTTCCTTCTTACTAACATTCTCTCTGCTCTCCAGGTATCAACTGCCTTTTCTTTTAGAAATGATCTGATATATATTTTACATGAAAAACACATATCTTTAAACTCTTCTTTTTTGTGTCAGACCTGTAGAACGGCATATATAGTCTAAAGCCTCTCTACTTTTTCTGACTGTTTGTTGGTCTGATTAAGGTAATTCTCTCTACCAGCAAGCACTGTCCTTGCTTTGTTCTTGCATCACTGTAGCTATAGCAGATTCCTAGGAGAAACATTCTCATTCTAGTTCTCAGGCGTTACTATTATTTAAAAAAAAAAAAAAAAAGTTGTAGTGGATTGGGGGCAAAGGGCGGCTTGGGAAGGGGAACTGCATATTGACACCAATGCTCTGACAAAGTTCTGCCTTTCCTTTAAAATTGCCCCCGCGTTTCTTCAAGAGGTTGCCTTTGTTGACATTGTGTTTCTGTGCAATTGTAGGGAATCAGGTAAGGTACAATACTTATGGGCTATGAGCCCATTCAGACACTAGTGTTCAGCTTCATGTTAGCTTGAGGCAGCACAAACATCCAAGTGGCAGAAATGGAAATATATTTTACCATGCCACTTGGTATAATAATGCACATACCTAGCTGTTATTCTTAAAAAGTTTTGAAGCTCTGGTATAAATGGAGAGTCTCTGGCTCTCTTCAAGGTATGCAAATGCACCAAGTGACAGGGACACCTAATAATGAAATATCTAGGCAAGCATATTGCTGTGTGGATCAGTTGTTCCAGTTCTCACTGGCATTAACTGAAGAGCCCTAAGGTTCAGTTGTGATGTTGGCCATATATGTGAAAATGCTATGATGGTACTTCAACAAAATTTTGAAGTATGTTTTTTATATATTGAAATGATGGAAAATTCAATATTTCTCCCTTTAAATCTGCTGTACTACTTGCTGAATTTCTACACCAGCAGTTCTGTTTCCTGAGGCAGAAAATTAGTTTTTTCCATTTTGACTGAAAACAGATAGGTGGGTGTCCCCTGATTCACCCCATATTATGTGTACATTCCAGCAGCAGATTATGTGGAATCAATAACAAATCTGGCAACAGCAAAAAAAAAAAAAAACCTAGCAGAAAAGGTAAAAGGCCTATTTTAGCAGTTATAGCACAAGACTTAGCCTTGCCAGGTTTCTCTATCAGAAAAAAATCTTATATGAGATCATAAGGCTTCTCAGAAAGTAAAAGTATGTTACCTGCTTCATGCTGGAAGTAAGTTGAACTTCAAGCTGTACTTCATACGGTCTGGCAATGTAAAGAAATCAAGTTAATTAATCTTCCATGCTTTGGGAAAATTCATCCTTTCTAGAGGAATCCTTGGACACTGAAATTACTTTCACGGCTCTGATTAATCTGAACCTGGCCCCTAGCACAGGTTCACATGCCTGATGTTCTTGTGTCAGCTGTGACAGCCATGGCCCAATGTGACAGAAGTTGAAGCAACCATATTTTGATTTGTGTTTTTCAGAGACTGGTTGAATGTGTTCAGTCCCCCCATCGTTCCTGCAAGCCAACAGCTAGAAGAACACACTGAATCGTCAACAAATCAGAGTATTCCAGGTAGGAATTTATGAAGATGAAAGTCTGTGTAGAAAGTGTATTGAGATGTCCCTAAGTGCTGTTTCTGTAGTGCTGATGCTGCCTTGTAGTTGTTTTCCGCACTTTTGCATTTTGATGACAAAGTTCTCTTATTTGTTATTCTCAGTTCATGCTAGCAGAGTTTTCCATCCTGATAGAAGGGTAACTTACACAGTGGTGGTTTCCTGATGTTCTGGTTCAGTATGCATTAACTTCTTAAAAATGCATGTTATTTGTTTAAAATAAGGAATGGATGGTGGTAGGGATGGCAAACCTATGAAAGAAAGACTGTATCCTTGAAAATGATTTCTATTCAGAACAATTTCATTTAAGCGGAGAGAAAAATTTCAGATTTAGGCTTTAATGAAATCTCATCGTTCCCTGATTAGGTTGTTGAGTCACCACCAAAAGCGCTACAAGATTTTGTTTATTAAGGTGATTGGTTAGAGAATGGCAAAGAACATAGCTGAAACTGAAAAGTCAGCAACAACAGAATAAAACAAATACCTTGTTTTCTCTTAAAAAGCCTTTTTCTCTCACCTGGTATGTTAGGAAATAAGGTAGATACCTACTTTTTTCTTCAAGTCCAGTGCATTCAGTGTGAAATCTCATAAATCTAACCTGTGTATTTTGGCTGCCCAAGGGACGAAGATGTCTCAGTGAGTTACTGTCTAAAATATGTGTGTCCCTCAAATTGAGAATCTTTTCATAGATGTATATTTGTAATTGTTTGTGACAGCAAAATAGAATATTTGCTGTCACGAGAGGACCTTGCTTTAAAGAATGGAATAATATGTTGTGTTAAGCATCCTAAGTGAGCCAAAACGAACTGGACAGTAATCCTTGAGTTAAAGGCATGTTGGATATAAATTTGTGATAGATCTCTGAGAATGTTTTGGTTATTAGTATTATGAAATCTAAGGCTTGCTGCAGTAAAGCTAGAATTTCTGTAAATTGTAAAAGTTGTACGATTATGTTTAAAAAGCTAGCAGGAAGGGTATTTGGCAGTTTGTTGGATTTTTCCAGTTACACTAGAATTTCCAAACTATTTTGTGAATTGTTCTTAAACTCATTTTCCTTTATGATGAAATATTTTACGTGATTTATGTTACACATGTGGAGAACAAAAAGTCTCTAATTACTATGGCTTTTTATTTTGACTTTTTGTTCTTGCACTTTTCTTGAATCAAACTAAATTCTGACTCATGTATATATATGATATTTGTAATTTTGTTAACTTTATAGCAAAACTCTTAAGTCCTCTTTTGTTTTATCTCCAAATACTCCAAAAAACTACCATGGTGTTTGAAGTATCCAAGCTTCATTACCCCAGGAAGCAGAAGAAAATAAGAAAGAACAAAAAAGCAGTCACACAGTCTTCCCTCCACATACAGCACACTGGGTTTTTTCCAAACTACTAGACACCCTTCCCTATTAAAAGAGCAGGGAGAGGATCAGAGTAATCTTAGCAGCCGTGGGAAGGAGAGGCATGATTGGCAAAGTGGCTTATCTGTACAATTTAGAGCATCCTCAAGCAACTCCAAGCCTCCCTTTCTGGTTATTTACAGTCCTTGAAAAATAATGTCCTTGAGCTATGCACACAAAACTGACATGGTTTACTCACATATTCCAAAAGGTACACTTGATTCAAACACAAATCTTTAGCCTTAAGGCAGAGGTATGGGAAAATGCAGTGCCCAGTAATATACATACTAGATTCGATTGTGCCCATCCAACCTTAAACTATATTAATTTTTCTAGGTCTCCTGGATTAAAAAAAATCTCGGAGAACTATATGTAAATGGCAACTAAATGTTTTGCAGTATTGTTTTTTGAAAGAAATGCTAAAAAAAAAGGGTCTTATTCTGTAGTATATCTCTAGCACTTCAGAATAACCGTGGAATGGCTTTTTGCTTAATCACTCCACTGAGGTTAGCTGTGTTTGTGTGACAGAAGTGTGATGTTATTCTTAAATTCCAGAGCGGATCTTCTGATTGAACACTCAAATACATACCAGGAAATTGTGCTGCCCAATTTACCATTTTTAAATACCACATTGGAAAATGAGTTATTGCTCATGCTAGGAAGAGGCTTAAGGTCACAAGTCCTTCTTCTTATGCAGTTTTCCAGTATACCAGACATCACAGGATAACAAAAGCCACTAGTGAAACTCTACAGTGAGTTAAAAGATTTTCAGAATGACCATTTCATCTGGAAGTATCCTTAGAGAAAAATAAATACTATAACATTAGTATATTGGGGACATATATTTAATTTTTATATTTAGAAAAAATATTTAATTTGGGTCACAACTTTGAGAATACAAATATGAGTATTTTCTAAGAAAACCAGCGCCCATTTTACTTTCTAGTTCCTTTCTTAACATATGCACCTTTCATAACGCATCATTCAATGAGGAGCTGTAATGAGAAGTAGTCTTATACAGGTATCACAAAGGTAATCAAGACCAAAACTTAGACCAATATATAGGGTAATTTTTAATAGATATTTTTCCCTCATTGGGCATTGATATTTCTGATTTATAGACCCTTATATTTTACATGGCAGCTTTAATACAAAAAAAGTTTCCGCAGTAAATACCAAATGCACTATCATAAATTCTCTGGAACTTACCTTACAGCATAGTATTGCTTGTCTTAAGTTAAGACAGTGCTCTGAAAATCACAAAGCTGAATAGTCTTCTTCCTTCAACTACAGCTATGGACAATATTTGTATGGTAACCTCGCACTGCTTTATTATAACGTAGATTTGAGCATCATAGTTCAGTGTTCAAGGGTAATATCGAAGAGAGTACTAGCAATGTTCTTTTCAGTGTGCTTTCTGCCAACAGCTCATCCAGTGCAGTTGAATCCACTTTTATCAGGGTCAGAGTATGACCCATATATCTTAAGAAGAGATTCACCATGAGCCATTTTCTAATATTAAAACCTAGAATACAGTGCAAATATTTTTCTGTGAAAAGGGAGCCTGTTTATTTCAGTTCTCCAGACTGTGGTAACTGTGCAAACATTTAATGTTAATGTAATCCAAATAACACTTTTAAGAGTTCAAAAAAGCTGCTATTTGACTCCATTCTTTGATATCCAGTTTAAGACATGCAGAACAAAATCTTTCCTTCATAAAAACTGTAGCTCCCCTGATTTCAGTGGAACAGCATTTCATTTAATATGACAGATATTCATAGTTACTAAGTACCTTCAGTCGCTATCAGCGCAGTAGAAGAAAAATACTCATCGCTCTATAATGTGTATGACAGACTTGGGCATAGCTTTTATTTAAAATCAAGTTATGTTCCAGCCTTAGCAGTTACAAAAAGATATTGTTTAATTTTACAGTGGTTTTAAGAACAAAAGCTTTGATTTTGCTTTCACCATGATACTCAAATTGAACTGCCAAAGGGCACATTTTTCTTTTTTTCTTTTTTTTTCCATAATTATGTCATGCACTCTTGAGCAGCTTCAATCTAAAGGAGCGGGCAGCATGAACAGCTCTAGAAATTTCCTTAGAAAGTGACTTGTTTCTCAGTTATTTCTGCCACAGAAACATAATTCCTACGTATGGCCAGATTGCACGCAGTATACCATTTGAAAGTAGAAAGATATTCTCTTACAGAGCTGTTACACATTAATTGAGTCTTCTAAGAGAGTGTCAAAATTTAATTAATGCTTACTTTTA
This sequence comes from Struthio camelus, assembly GCF_040807025.1. NCBI lineage: Eukaryota > Metazoa > Chordata > Aves > Struthioniformes > Struthionidae > Struthio > Struthio camelus. The sequence continues at coordinate 10,487,072 of NC_090955.1, read as the reverse complement.
AGAGGCAGTAATACATACGGAAGTGGAGTTTTCACACATCAATTTGACAAAATACTTTTTTTAAATCCCTTTAAGGCTAAATACTGCATGCTACCATTGGAAATTTGTGGCAACATCTGGAAATGCCTTCAGAGGCATTCTGGAATATTTGGAGATGCTACAAGAAGCAGCGTAGCTTTAAAAAGAAGATATGACTAGAAAGTTAAGTTCTCTTCTTGTTCACATGAAACTACATGCAGGGAGTTGTTATTATGAAGATGTAAATCCAGGTAGTCCTGGATGCAATCTATTCTGATATGGTATGAATTCAAGATATACAGGGAAACAGATAGACCCCTAATGAGTTTGAAGAATTTCCTATTCCTAAATCAAGCCAAGGAATATATTGAGAGGCCAGTGCTGAGGTAGAGAGGAAAGGAGATTTAAGCTTAGAGAAGAAACAGAATAAAGTATGATTTAGAAGAGAAGCATAGACAAGAGAGCAAAAAAATGATGAAAAAGGAAGAATACAATGGAAATAACAGAATGGTTTCAGATGAAAATATAAGGCTGTGTGAGGGAATGAGGCATGAATGCCATGTGCTTATCTGCTATGATCTGCGGAAGCGCAGAAAAATATCTGAGTTAACTTAGTTAGCTTACCAAGCCTGATGAAATAAAAACAGCAAGGAGAGCAGCAGTTTGGCTTTACAGTTTTACTGTTGATTACATTAAGGGACGGTTTCTTTCAGTATTTAGCATCAAACTTGAACCGAGAGTTCTGTTTTCACATTCTGGTCTTAATTTCCACAGACTTACATTGGTTTTTTTGCCTCTATAATCAAACTGTGATAAAATTCTCATGTCGTAAAGCTGTTATCACTATGATATCAACATAGTTGGAAGTACAGTACTTATAGTATATGTATAGAAGCTGATTTTCAACGGTATTTCTTCAAAGTTCCATAGTTTATTTTTTATGAACAGTTAGGACGCTACACTGTTGCATTATACTTAGGTAGTAGGGTTTTTTTAGTGTAAGATGTATTTGTTTATGATTAGCAGGCCTCATCTTAAAATCTGATGTATGGTATGTACTTTTACATAACTAAACGCATCTGAGAATAGCACTTGAGATCCTTTTTAGTCTTATTTTTGTCTTTTATTAAGCTTCCACACAAATGGAAGAGCTTACTGTCAAAGAAGAGTCTATGTGACCTAATTTATTTCAATAATAATGACTTTGCTGCAAGTTTGTTAGATTTATTTGTTATACAGTTTCTTTTTCTACCTATTTAAGGGCAATTAATGAAATATACTGAATATACTTAACTACCTACCTGTAATGCATATATGACTTGTAATAATGAATCTATAAAAACTTCACAGTAAGCTAACAAGCTTGAACCAGATTGATGTGAGGCTAACATGATAAGCAAGAAGTCTTCAAATAAAGATGTTTGTGCTATGTTTAATTTAATCCGGCTTTCCACATAGAACGTTTTAATAATACTCAGTGTCATTTTTACAGACGCTAAGAACAGATTAACTCTCTTTCTGTGTTCATACTAAAATGTTATTGTTTAAGCAGTTCATTGAGAAAAACATCCATTAGAAATACTTTGATCCGTTATCAGTAAAAGTGCTTCTAGTGAACTGTTGTTCCATTGAAGTTCCTAAAACCCAGTTGTTACGTAAATGCTGAATGCCATCATTTCACTTCAGCTAAATACAAATCTTCAGAAATATAATAAAAATGTGAATTGCTGTTATCTTTGAAGGTAATAATTCAAAAGTTAAAATATTATACAGTTGAAAGAGAAATTCTGTCACATGTGGCAGAAGGGTACTTCTATAAGAAAGAAAGAGTGATTTATTCTTGCTTTTCACACTTCACATAGGTGAAGATGACTTCAATGCTGAAGAAGATGAGGAAGTCTTGACTCTTTTGTATGATCCATGTCTGAACTGCTACTTTGATCCAAGCACTGGGAAGTACTATGAATTGGCATAGCCAGATTATGAGAGGATATTACTTTGTATTCACATAGGTTTGTCTTTTAACTGTTTGTAAAGTGTGGCTGAGCTATATAATTTATCATGTAACTTAAAACTTGAATTAACCAATAGTTTTGTAAACAAATGAATATAGTTTTTAAATAGCGTGTCCTATTTTTATAGTTTTGTATTAAGTTGTAGTGCAGTGGAAAATCACATAACATAGAAGTTCCTTGTGGCTAAGACGTTTATTTGTTTGTCTAATTTATTCCCAGTATTCGAAGGTTCTGTGTGGGAGGAAATTAAGTTGAAGAGCTTTTGCAGTGTTCATCTGTAAATGATGGCTTGACTCAAACCTGTTTTTTTCATTACTTGCTTCCTGTATGTTTTTAATTGGTTCCAAGCTATCTTATCCTTTGTACTCTAAGATGTACAACCTGTTGTTTAAAGGCCTTTATTCCATGAGCTCTCTCTCTGCCTTTAGTCATCAGAAAAAGCAACATTTTCCTCATCTTCAAGTAATTCCCTTCTATTACATACTGCAGGAATGGGATATTGTCAAAGCTGTGTGTTGTGGTATACGGTGTACAATGCAGTGCACTTCAAGTGATGTGCATGGGCAATCTGTGAATGCAAACCGCATCGGGGTAAATATGACAGACCTGAGTATACCCACAGCTCTCATTTTACTGATGTAATTTAATATGGGACTGAAGAGGATCTGTAAGTGATTGCTTCAGCACTCCAATTTGAGCCTCGTATACATTTGCAGTAAGGTAAGAAGACGTGTATATGATTCATATACGAAGTTGTGCTCAGAGTATTATTCTCCTATGTTTGTATTATTTATTCTGTTAAGCGTCTTAATAAAAGAACGTGCTTGATTTAACTCATCTGTATTGCCTGCAGTTTTCAGTGAGGGCCCCAGACTCCCAGCTGAGAGATTTAAAATTCTTGCATCTCTGTGGGATCTATTCAAAACATAAATGGAGATTTGTTTTTTCCTGTTGCACATATGATATCCTTGTTTACCGTGGAGAAAGACTACGGAGATAAACCAGTCCATGTATAACCTCTGAAAATAAGATCAGCATGTGAAACTGAATAAATTATTGTGTATGCAAATATGTCAAGCTTTACTGTCAGCTGTAAGAATCAGTTGACCTGACCTGTGGTCACAGCACCAGCCCCTTGCGTTTCTGTAGTGCCTGGCTCAAAACAATGCCTGACGTGACCAGCCCCAGAGCAGGACAAGGCCTGCAGTACTACGCCTGTGCTGCCTGCCGGTCGTGTCCCGCAGCCAATAGGACACTAGCTCAAAGGGTTAAATCAATCATAAAAAATCAGCTATTGGTATTAAAGAAAGAGGCCTGGGGCAGGGGTTGCAAAGAGTCTCAGGAGTTATGCTGTAATGGAGTTTAGTTAGTGGACAGCTTTGGAATCCACCAGTATTCAGTACTAACATTATGGTTTTCGGGAGATGGTTAAAAGGAATGTCAAAATCACAAGGTAAAAGTGATCTATAGACATTCCTGGTGATACTTGTTCTAACCTTCTACTTGATTATGTCCCATGCTATTGCACAGTAATCATTTGCAAACTGATTACTCAGTGAATTTTTAAGAATGATGCATTTGAATGTCATAAAGTGAGCTCAGGTTACAACTGGCAAGTGATTTAAAATGATGTGTCTGTAAATTATTAGTAATTATGGATGCCAGTTAATGAATATCCTAGAATCAATTGAAAATGCAGTTGTTAATAATGGCTTGGCATAAGATCAGATTGTGTATTTGGCTTCCTTGGCAGGTACAAACATATCATCACAAATTGATTCAAGAGTAGCACTGAAATCCACAGGAAGACAGATATTGGGTTGACATAATTCACTTACCCTGCCTCAGACTGTTTCTCCTGGAAGGATTCATACCTGTTTTTGCTAATGCCATAATCAGTTTAAAAGTTCAGTGAAATCATCATTTTGCCCTTCAAAAATCAGATCATAGCATGTACATGATTTGCAGGTCTAACCACTTTCTTTTTAGCATCATTTAGTGATTAGGACCATCTTCCCTGTATTTTTGGCATGGGCTATTTAAAATGTATTGCTAATTTTCCTTCCATAGCTCCATGTCTCATAGGAGTGGCTGGATGTTCAGCCACTGCAAATCCGAACTGGTCCACTGATGCTTCTGAGATACAGCTTACTTGCATCAGAACCTGACTGAGAGTCAAAAGTCTGCAAAGGGCCAACTAATTGTCTGCAAATGTCTCTGGGTAGATAGGCTTGTCCTGGCTTCACACTAGGTAATCTCTAATATGTCATATTTAAAAATATACAAACGGACATAAAAAAGCCTGGACAAAAGGGAGTCATTAACAGCCCCTCATTCTTACCCCTGTCTTTAATGGGATAAGGAGGCAGGTGGGGAGTAACACTAGGTTCAGGACGAGACTGTTATTTCAGTCAGGTTCGTAGGCAGGGTCAGATATATTGTTTGTGTTTTCCTGTCATTAGCACAACAGTATTTTACAGGTAAGACCTCTCCAAAATCATCAGTTTGGGATTCTTGCCCTTTGTATCGTAGTTAGCCGCTTTATGTCTTCGACGTCCTAGGGAGTTCATTCTTACAATGCCGTGAACAACACCTGCAAGTTAAGAGGTACAAAAGGCTTAGCTAAAAGGGCCGTTAACTTTTGCTCCTGGTGCTTTTCTTAATCGTTCTGTGAACCTAGAACTAAAGCACTGCTGGCATGCAGCATGATTTTTCTTTGGCCAATTTGTCAAAACCAGCATTTATGGCAAGCCTTAAAGTTAACACACAGATTTGCTCCTGGCAGTCATATGCAATGCTTTAACTTGAAGTCCTTGAGAATCACATAGTTGTCACTACTGTGTGCTTTCAAATAGGTAGAAAAAAGCCTGTGCCTGGGCATAAAGTTTTGGGTTAATGAAACTATATGCAGACGTTTTTTCTACAGACCCAACATCAGATATGATTTTTGAGAAGAGAAGTTTCAAAATGAAATAAATTTTAATAAGGCCTCATTAATGTTCCCTAGAATATGCATTGAAAGTACAGGAATTGGAGGTAGCTTGGTAGATCTGCCTGAGAATTGGGGGGGGGGGGGGGGGGGGGAGTGGCTGAAACACCAGAGGGCTGGGCTGCCATTCAGAAGGACCTGGACAGGCTGGAGAGATGAGCAAAGGGGAATCTCATGAAATTCGACAAAGGCAGGTGCAGGGTCCTGCACCTGGGGAGGAATAAGCCTATGCACCAGTACAGGCCGGGGGCTGACCTGCTGGAAAGTAGCTCTACAGAGAAGGACCTGGGAGTCCTGGTGGGCAACAATTTGACCATGAGCCAGCAATGTGCCCTGGTGGCCAAGAAGGCCAATGGGATCCTGGGGTGCATTAGGCAGAGTGTTGCCAGCAGGTCGAGGGAGGTGATCCTGCCCCTCTCCTCAGCCCTGGTGAGGCCTCACTTGAAGTACTGTGTCCAGTTCTGGGCTCCCCAGTACAAGAGAGACATGGAGCTCCTGGAGGGAGTCCAGCAGAGGGCTACAAAGATGATGAAGGGACTGGAGCATCTCTCCTATGAGGAAAGGCTGAGGAAGCTGGGCCTGTTCAGCCTAGAGAAGAGAAGACTGAGGGGAGGATCTGATCAATATGTTTAAGTATCTGAAGGGAAGGTGTCAGGAGAATGGGGCCAGACTCTTCTCAGGGGTGCCCAGTGATAGGGTGAGAGGCAACAGGCACAAACTGAAACGCAGGAAATTCCGTCTGAACATGAGGAAAAAATTCTTTGCTGTGACGGTGTCTGAGCACTGGAACAGGTTGCCTAGAGAGGTGGTGGAGTCTCCTTCCCTGGAGATACTCAAAAGCCATCTGGAGGCAATCGTGGGCAATGTGCTCTAGAGGGCCCTGCTTGAGCAGGAGGGTTGGACTGGATCATCTCCTGAGGTGTCTTCCAACGTCAGTCATTCTGTGATTCTGTGAAATCTCTAAACCACTTTTTAACCAAAGCCCTGAGTGATGTGTTTTCCATGTTACTAGAATGATTCCTCCTCATTTTTCTTTTTCTTTTTTTTTTTTTTTTTTTGGCCTTAGTTCCATCTGTTCTGAGGTTTTCTCCGAAGTCCAGCCAAATAACCTGGACTCTTTCAGCCTTTGGATCACTGTGGACTGCAGCGATATTGAGGCGTAGGTCACAGACAACATGGTACATGTGGGCACTGGCATGAACTCGTCCCCAGCAGCTGCTAGGACTTTGTAATCTTTGATCCTGCAGTATTGTCACTTGTTGTACCCAAGTGCTGTGTGTGCATGTGAACTTCATTATTCCAAACAAATGTGTAAGGAACACGCTCTGTCCTAAGGAGCCTGTAGTAAGATATGAATATTGATTTTTTTTTTTCCCTTCTGCTGCCATGATTATTGGGTAAGAAAACATGCAAAATAGTTCTTTATTAGTCACATGTCCTTCAGCCATAAAACATTCTGTTTAGGGGTGCTTTCCAGTTAAACTTTGTGCCGGAACACTAAGATGCCAAAGGTTGAATGTCCAAAAAAGCCATGAAAATCATTTTGCATAATAATCACATTTTATATTCAAATTATTTTTCCATGATATTTCTATATTTTAGAAATGGGCTTATTTTTAAGCAATGGACTACACGAAAAATGAAAAGGCAATCCAGTCTGTCTTTTCTATGTGGTATTGCTGATAATCGCTGCTTTTCTCATGGTTACTATAGTAACTTGGCATCCTTAGCTGCCACCTTTTTTGGCACTATAAAAAAACTCTTTAAATTCAGTTCCCTGATAAACTGAAAGCTTGGCTTCATGATACCCATGGGAGTGTGTAAGTGTAGCAACAATACTTGTCATTTCTCTTACTTGCTGTTTAACTTGCTTGTTAGCAGCTGTGCAGGCAGTTCTAACTGTGATGTTTCAGGATCCTGCTGCAGGCGTTATAAAAAGCACAAATGCTAATGCCCTGGATGAAACCCTGGAAACGGCCATGAGCTCCTGACGGGTCGTGCGCTACAGCCCAAGATGTGAAGAACTGAGCAGAATTTTGCTCTCATCACACCACTGTAAAAGCAGTTCTGCCTCCGAGTTTGACAACTTTCAAGAGCAGAAATAGTCTGTGGACATGAAACTACACGGTGAGAATCATTTTAAAGGCTCCTGTGGTAAATCAGTGGCAAATCAACAACCTATTGATGCTTTTAATCCTTTTGCAAGTGTGTGCATGCAGTCGGTGTGGCAGATGAGAGCAGCCCAGAGCTGGGGATGCTGGAGAGCAGGGAGTGCCCAATGCACTGCTGAGAGAGGGCAAAGCCTGTTGGCACAACATTGTTGGAGGGGAGTGCAAGGCCAATGCAAACACCAGGTGCCCTAAATGAGCACAGCAGTTGGACCTCTTTCTTTGCTCCAAAACGGTGCTTGTGCTGAAGGTTTTTCTAGTTTTGTGAAACTGTCACCCAGCTACAGCCCACTGCTCGTGCAGCCCCTGTGGAGGCTGGTGCCCTTAACCCTCCACCAAAATACCCTTGTCACAGGAAGGGAAAAGGCGATACTGACATCTGAAGAGCTGGTATTAGCTCCAGGCTGTTGGGCACGACTATCCGGCGCATCCAGAGAGGGGCTGAACCCTTTGTTGAAGCCAGGGCATTTGGTGAGCCTTCCTTCCCTGCAGCTGTGTTTTCACGTTCTTTTGCAAAGGGTTTTGCAGAGCAGACAGGTTTGGAAGTTATGTGGTTGCAAAACGATGGAGGAAGAATGTGGCTGAAGTGCTCCTGGGAACTGTCAGTGTATCCTCGTTCTGCTCTTACTGCTCTCGTAGCTATCCTCTCCTGGCAGCTGCTGGAGATAAGATACTGAGTATCCTGTTCTGGCCAGAACAGCCACAGTACGACACTTTTTATAAAGAAAAACACCTACTCTCCTAATACAAAATAGTGTAGTGGCCTGTGCTAGTAATGCTAGTGCACTTCAAACGCTGTTTGCTTTACAGGGCTTAGGGGAAGAGTTTTATTTAAAAGTTTATTATTGGATGATTGTACATTTGTCTATGTGGGAGACCAAGAAAAGCTCAGGTCACGGAAATTACAAACGTAGTTTTAGGACACTGCATATTTATTAGGCCATCTGCTACTGCAGCACTAAAAGCAAAAGCCTTTGTACAGGCAATCTATTCGCAGCTACTGTTTTACCTCCTGATGTGCAAAATATCAAAGCTCTGGATGCATTTATTATTCTGCCGAGTAATTTTCTAATGAATTCATAAAGCTCAGGAAACATCTTATGCAAGAGTTTCCTTTATATTAGGTTGCTCTTTTCTCATCAGAGCCTGGCAGGAGCCTCTGAGGAGGAATCCCGTAGTGTGAATAAGTTTATGGTGCTGAACACGTGGCTGGGTGGCACTGAGTTTTGTTATTCCCACCTTGGTAAGACAGATTCTGGCTAGAGGATCTGAGTATTAATGGCAGATACGTGGATGGCATTCTCCTAAGACTGAATCAATGTGAAGTCCAAATTAAAATAACTGTTTTACCAAGAGAAAAAAAGCAAGTGGCTTTTCAGAAGCAAGCAACTCCAAAGTAACAACTAGTGTCTGGGTGAGCCATGTGACATTCACAAGAATACCGGAAGATGATCTAACTCTGTTTTTCCTCATTCTCCTTTCTAGTAACCTACAAAGCCTTTACAGCATGCCTTTACAGCCGTGTTTCCAGTGCAGCCTGCAGCCTGTGCACCACTGCGACCCCTGCGTCACTGTATGACCCAAGCACCTTTACCCAAACTCGTCCCTTTGTCTTCTGTGACCAAGCCAGGATCAAACCAACAGCTGCAATAGAAATCACCCACAGTGTTTAGGTAAGTACCTTGTGTTCAGAGACATGCAGACCACAGGGGCAGCAGTGGAGAAAGAGAGGAGCAGCTTGGCACAAGTCAGGACAACTGTAAATCACTGCGGGGCGGGACAGCCACCCTGTGCTTGGCCTGTACCCAGCACCCCAGAGCCTCTGCCCTGTGCTGGAGAAGTCCAACAGTGCTTAATACTACAAGGGCCAAAATGCTACAATTGCTAATGCAATTTATGGAGTTTTGTAATTAATTTGCAAGAATCAGCAGTGAATAATAGAGGGAGAGAGACCCAAGAGAGCATGTTGCTGCTCAGGACACGAAGAGTGATGAAGGATCAGCGTGGTAAAATGCAAAAAGAGCATTTGCTCGCACCTCCCTGTGGTGCTGTCCCAGCCATGTAGCCCAGTTCTTCCCATGCACCGAAGGTCCCGGGGCACCCACTCCAGGGCTGCCTTCCCCGGGCGGATACCGAAGGGTCCTGAGCTAAATGCCTGCATTGCTGTGAGGCTCCCAGACACCAGGGGAGGGCATCATCAGCCATTACTCAGATCGTGTTTTATCACCTTTATTTAACAGGGAATCTGTTACAGAAACAGAGTTGTTCTTGTGTGCAGCACAGTTAGACTAAGGCTGGGACTCTATATATCTGAGCCCATAAAAACCTTTGAGACTCCTCTGTCACAAAGTATCTGTGCTAAAATGGCCGTGTCCTGCTCCTGAGGGTCTGCCACAGCAGCACAGCTCAAGGTAAACGCTTGCAATTATTTTGCCATTGATACATTACCCTACCATGCTCTGATCTCTTGCAGTGCATTACACGTTATTTCATATGATCTATTAATCCTCATGTGCCAATAGAAGGATATGTCTGATCCATCTGTAAGGTACTCAAAGGACATATCTTTTACTGAGGTCTTCTGTTAACTTCCAGATCATGAACAACGCTGAATCGTGAGCAAGCTAGGTGCTGAGATAGAGGAGGGAAGCTTGTCAGCTTGCAGCGATCTGTCACTCCATCTCCTGGCCAAGAGTTCCCTTCCGGAGTCGCCTGCAAGCCACACACACATAAAGAAGGTATTCATGCCTTCCTCCATGTGAAGCATGGGGCTTAATATTACTTTGTGCACTGATTATGTTGAAAGTAATAGCGGGAACACTCTGATACTGTTAGCAGTTAATGACCCATTGTTTAAATGGAAAAGAGACATTTATAGTCAAATTTATCGTTGGAGTTGTAATGTTGAACTGTATTAAGCAGCCTGAGTGGCTGGTTCCAGAGCACCCCATGGACCTTCGTGGCAATTGCAGTAACGCACCAATGGCGGGAACGTAGCTGACAGTGTGCAGGGAGGCTCTCTGCACCAGCAGACCTACCCCAGTTGCAGTTACTTACTGGGGGCCACCACAAACACCTCCCTGACACTGCGATGCACAAAACCATTGTCACTGCTCAGCGCAACAATGCCACCACTCAGCCCAGCTGAAGGTGGTGGCCCGGCGAGCTGCCGCCCCTGCCTCGCTCCACGGGACACACTACCCCCCCAGGCGGTGTGGACCCCCTCTGCACGCACCTTGGGGCGCCCACAGCCCAGCACACCGCAGCCTGGGCATTCACAGGCTGCTGTGCATCCCACGTGGCCCTCTGGCAGAGGGATAGCGGCGCTGGTTCGTGGATTTGTTTTCCCCTGCCGTTCCTCCAATGCCCCCAGCTCTGCAGTCCCTGTCCCTTGGTGTGTCTCCAGCACTGCAAACTCAGTGCCATGAGATTTAAATGTGACACCTTATAAACCACATAAATATGATCTGACAGCGCCCCTTTACAATGAAGGATTTTGCACAGGATCTTCAGGCTCTAATTCAGTCTCAGGGCTCTCTTCCCGTTATGGTGGGTGTGCAATGCCACTAGGAAAACTTGACTGAATTATAGCCTTTTATTCTTTTAAGGTATCTTTTTTTTTGTCTGAAACAAGGTTTTATTTTGAACAAAAATGAACATGAAAAGTATAAAAGATACAATCACGCTTAGTGGTAGATTTGTTTTCTTTGGAAAAATGGGTCATATTGTGATGCTAAGATAATCGCTGTTAATTTGGAGGTTATTTTAAAGCTAATGGATAATTATTATTCTGTGGAATTTTTTTCAAATAAATACTGAGTTTAGTTTTGCTGAATGTTCCCTTTCCATTTGCAGTGTGGATGTTTCTCCTCACTTGCATTAACATGTTACCACTCAAAATGAATAACTGTGCTTTTGGCTTTGAATTTTTCCTCCACATTTTTGACAATTGTTTTTTATGTCGTATATAAATCACTGTAACACACGATAAAGTCAAGTACATTGAGTGGCTGTGAATATTTAAGTTACTGGTTCCTCCTTTGTGCAATAGCCCATAACCATATTTTAAGAGCAGTTACAGTCTTTTATCAAGCACATGTATTGGCATTTTTTTTTGTAACTGGATTACTGAGCATACTCTTAACAACTCTTAAACAGCTCTCACTGACTATCATGTAAATCCTTCTTAATTCACAGTTTATTGACCACAGTGGTTCTGGATGAATACTTAGTGCCAGTCACCCTCCTGTGGGCACCACGCCACCTGCTACCATGTCTCTGAAGAAATCCCCAAATTCCCCTTGAATAACAAATTTGTGTGTCGCAGAACATTGCCGCTTCTGTAGGAAAATCCTGCTGGAGAGGTTGGCGAGTTTCTACCCCAAGCAGCACCCGCCCCCCACCCCCCAATGCTGGAGGGCTGGGTTTTGGGGAGAGGAGAGGTGACATCTGGTACTCAGTGAGTAGCCGAAGGTGCCCATGTCCGCAGACCTCAGGGCTGCCCCAAATTGGTATATGACAGCAACCCACGACCCGGCTCGTTCAATGCAATCTGCAGTCAATGTAGGTGGAAGGGGTTTATATTACTCATTTTATGGACTGATTTATGGCTTGTTTACTTGGATGCTTTACCCACATTGCTAATGTTGTAATTAAACCTCGTTAAAGTGCGCAGGCGTCCCTCAGGCATGCAAAGTAACTTTTTCTTTTTTTTTTCCATGAACAATAATTATTATATAGGGAAAAAATGAGTGGTGAGGAAGGGTGGCAGGCAGGCTTGGTTGTAATAAATACCTACTTAGCAAGCAGAGGATGTTTAGTTGTAAATCAAATTGTGTATTAAAAATGGAAATTGCTGAGATTGGTGTTTACCTGTGAAACAAAAATTACTTCATGAAGAAAATAATTATAGACATAGACTATAAAAACCCAGTTGTGAACCTTTATTAAATAGTTAAAATCAAGGTGCTGCTGTGATGCACAGCATCAGCACATCATGCACAGGGTAGGTTGGAGGCATCACTGTAGCAGAAGCATGGGCTGTATGCATATACCCCTTCGAGCCCAGATCTAGGCAACAGAGGTATGACTAGAAGCCTTTTATTGATTTTTTTTCTGTTGTTCCCAGGAGCAGGATATCCCTGTGGATAGAAGCGGTCCTGTTCAAGCTGCAATGCCAAGGAGATAGTGCTGGGATGGTGCTCCGCATTCTGGACCCACAGCGCTGCCTGTCCTGACAGCAGCTTTCAGCTTGGGGTGAGGACTGTGCCGAGGTGCCCCGCTAGTCTGCAGGAGCACAGTGGCTTTTGCACACATCCTGCATGGCAATCCTCCGAAAACTCACCCCTGCGAGCCACGATAGTCGCCCTGGCAAACGCAGTCGAGGAGCTTCACTCACCAGCCGAGGAAAGGGTATGCGTGCAACAAACCTCATTCATTAGCAAGAAACAGTTCAGCCTGCTCTGGTTGAAACGCAGCAGCATCCCCACTGTCTATCTATCAGTGTCAGGGCTGCTGGGGTCCTGTTCGGACAGGATTTGGCACCAGAGGTGCTCAGGCTTGGTCCTTTGCTCTGTGTAACAAAGCTAATGTCTGCAATGACCTTATATGTTCACTGCTGTTATTCTGAAAACTATTTGACTGTGAAATCTGAATTGCAGGTCAAAACTCCTGTGAGCACCTTACACAGAAACTGCAAACGTGGACAGCTTGCAGGTAAACTGCTGGATTAACTGAATCCATCTCTCTCTTTGTCTCTTCCTTTTGCTCATACACAGTGTTTTCCCTTCCTCCCATTTCTGTCTCTCAGAGGGGTATTTTGGTGTTCAAACACTACAGGGTGTTTTTAGCTCTACCCCACGTTTTTCTGGTGCATTGCAATTCCCCCCAAGTTTAAAGAGGTCCTCTAGGAGCTAATGAAGCCCATGAAGTAATCAGGTGAAGTATGGCACAAGAGAGAAATTCTATTACCAGAAAAGACTGATGAGTTCAGGGAATTAGTGGGGGGGAAATGAAAATTATATTAGTAATAGTTGTTTATTACCTATACTAAGGTAATATACCAAACACCCCAATGAGAGAGTGCCAAGGCACAGCACTCGCTGATGGCCATGGGTCCTGTTTCGCAGAAGACATTTTTCTCTTATTCTAAAGCAGCTTAACTCAGTCCAGCTTAACTCAATCAACTCCATGCTGGATTTGCTTAGGGACTTCTCTTCCGAGGCAGGCTCAGCAATTTCTGCCAGGAGAGAATATCTCTATATATCTATATAGATACCTCTATAGATACATACATATGGGTGCAGAGGCTGCCAGATCGGCAAGCTGGCGGATAATGGGAGCCCCGGGATGTCTGGCGGGGAGCTACTCAGTCGGTTTGCAGAGCAAGCGGGAGGCGCTGGTGGCTGGTCGGCAGCACTGACGGCCCCGTTGTGCTGCGGGAGTGCAGCCAGCGGAACATCCCACAATGCCGCGCATGAGGGTATTCAGTCCCATAAACAGCAGGGCTCCTGTCTCAGAGGAGAAGCAGCAAGGGTCAGGCACAGCAACAGCACTCAAACGCCAGCAAAAACTTTCCAGAGCTGTGCTATTTACTCAGGCAGGGATCACGGAGGGATATTTAATTGAACTGTGTTGTGTTCTTTTGCCCTGGGTGGATATTTGCTGGCCTAATGCAAATTTGCCTGTGGTGCAGACAGATTAAGAGACCTGCAGAAGTGGAGTCCACTCTTCTTCCGCAGCTGGCCAAGCCGGGGGCAGGACAACATCGGAGGACCTTGCCTGTAACTCTCATCTCAGTGCTGCATTACAAAAAGACTCCTCCAGGAACCCCATCGTTCTGCTTTCAAGCTTTACACTGGGGCATGTTGGAAGCCAACCAAAATGATTGCAGATGTGGTATTTTTGTCCAGCCCTGTCCAAGAGCAGAGTCTTTCTTGAAATGAAAGCCATTCCTCCTGGAACTGTATGTTAAACCAGATCTGGAAGAGTCACTCAAAGGACAAACAAGCTGCTGAGCCCCAGGAAACGGGTTCAGTGTGAACCGTGGCTGCCCTGGTGCGTTCAGTGTTCATGCAGCCTCACAGCCACAGCCAACACTGTCGGTGCGAGTGGCGCTGCTCCTCTTGCACACATCATTAACGGTGTCCTGGCCACCGCAATCCTCTCCCCGTGCTGCTCCAAGCCGCACTTAATCTTCTAAAGTGCACCTTCCTGTTTGCCTTATGCTCCCTCGTGACCTCTCCTCCCAGCTGCCAAGCGAATATGTCACGACGTATCGATCGGCGCTGTGTGCACCCGGACTGCTTTGAGCCTGCCTGCTCATCAAGCCCTCGTATTTTATGGGCGCTGCTCTTCTTCCTCATGGTTCCTGGTTTTCCTACCACCCGGCACCCCACCACAGCCCAGCACCCAAGCCCGCTGTCTGCAGGCGCTCAGCAGCTAAAGCAGATGGCAGTGAAGAGCTGCCGCTTCTCACCAGTGGTTTTTCGCCAAATTTGGCGATGTTAGCAGGGACATCACATCAGCCTATGCAGAGGGTCACCTAATGCACAGATATGCCCTTATCGATCTTTTGACCAACACTGTCTTAAAAGTTATGTTACTTGAGTAAAAAACATTGAGCTGTTAAAACCAGCAGCTCGCCACGGCAAATGCAATGCAAGCGGCTCACACCTCATGAGCTGAAGAAATAGGAGTGTCTTTAGTCCAGATTAGCACTTTTCCCCTCCCGACTGATGACAGAGCTGTGGCTGGGAGACCCCTGTCAGCCCTCATGCCTTGACTCTCGCCTGTGTGTCCCCAGGCCAGGGGGCACAGGTCACCCCAGGAGCCACATTTGTTCTCCAAGTAGCCCCTGGATACAGAGTGTCTGTCAGACGTGGAAAGAAAAAGGGGGAAAAAAAGCCAGATTTTTCTTGTGGCGCTACATGAAAAAATTTCTTCATAGAGCCTTTGAGGCAATTAGCCAGCGGTAGCAGATGGCACGTGGAATTGTTCCTAAAAATGAACCAGTTACGATGCTGCCCTACATAGAAGTTAACAGATATTAAAGCCATACAGTTTTCAAAGAAATGCGGATGAAAGTGCATGCAGTTTGCAACCGGGCTCGTGCTGTTATACAGTTTGCGTGCGTGTGCACGTGCACGTGCATGTGTATGGTGGTTCTGGAGCATTATTAGCCATGGCACCAGTTCTCTAATGTCAAGCAAGGGCAACCAGCTATACAGAAAGCTCAGAGGTGAGGCTTGGATACTCTAATAGAGCCATTTATTGATGGGGACAACAGCATCTTGCACTGCCTCGGTCATAAGGGAATTTCTTTAACCTGTGTTATGCACGTGCCCGTCCTGTCTGGCCAACCCAAAAAGCTCTGGAGGAATTTGCACCTCTGCAAATTTTACCATTTACTTCAGTAGCATCAGGCTTTCCCTCCAGGGCTAACCTCTGCTGCCACAATGGCTTTGAACTGCGTCATTGGTAAACATCCTCTTCTGTACAGAAAACTTCTTGGGAAAACATAAAACGTTCAAATACAGCAGGCGGAAGAAAGTCTTTGCACCCTCCGCGACCAAAACGCTTGAACCATTTGGTGCATTTTCGCTGCAGGAGACGCTGGGGCTGAGGGACTGGCAGGGCCGTGCGGGGCTTCATGCTCTCGCTGGGCACCTGCCTCAGAAAGTCAGTGCGACAGCTCGGGTCTCTCGCTCATAAAAATCCCTCAATATACCTGTCTTAAACAAGAGTAAAGGCTAAATAAACACATCTAAACAACTGAAAAGCACGTCAACATTCAACTTCAAAATAAAATGCAGTCAAGTGTGAAATTATACTTTTTATTCCATAAATCTCCAGCAACCGGCACAGTTATATAACTTGTATCACGCTTTACTACTGGCAGAGTTTAACACACCATGCAAACCCCATAAAGTAATTACATTTCATTTCAACAAAGAAACAAAATCCCAGCTCATTCACCCCCCTCTGTCTCAGAAAGGATTAGAGACAATTCAGTGCATGTCGATTTTTCCCGGTGATAAATCCAAAGCAGGTCACCAATGAAATGGTAATGTGGGTTCCCAAGGCAGCTGATTTAAAGGGAAAATAGAGATGTTATTTGGTGTTCTTCAAGGCAATGTCACCCTGCTAAAGCCCTTTCGCTTTCTGAAACTTCCTGAGGTTTATCTTCTACTTAAAAGAAGCTTAAAAATGTAAAATTTACCTTGACTAGACCATTTCCACACTTTGCAATTGCCATTTTGCAGACTGGTTATGTGCTTTGGACCAGATTCCTATCCAGCTTTTGAAAAGTTATTACATTCCCCAATAAATGAGATTATGTGAGTGATAATGAAAACCAGCAGAAGACGCAGGTTCCCCTCTTGCAACACGAAGCCGTAAGCCCCAGAGTCTCGGGCACTTCAGACCCACAAGACAGGCTGGAAATATTTGTTGTCAGAGTTTTTGTTGGCTGCTCTTCTGCCAAACCACAGGTATGTGTGTATGCAATAAAACCCAATTAATGTAACTAATTAGTCTATTCACTCACATTCAAAATAAGTTTCCAAACTTTATAATTAGAGTATTGTGATTAAATGCAATTTTAAAAATAAAGAATCCCTGAAAGCAAGGCAACCAGGAACACAGGCGCGCTCTTTCATTTCCAAAACCCAGCTCAAGGCCACAAAGACACACACAAACAGGTAACTAAGGGTTACCGGAAAGGAGGCTTTATCCCACCGGGCACAAAGCAACGTGGCAGCAAAAACTCCCTCCTATCACTCAATCAGCCACTGCAAAAGTGGGCATCACGAAAGGGGACACCCCGTAAAGGAGATGATAGGACACAGCAGCCTCCTCAGAAGTGGGATGAAATGCTTAAATATGCAGGTTTCCATCCGAAAATGGGAGGTAAAAATGATTACCTGCCATCGTCTGTATTTGTGCAAAATACTCAAAATGGGCTCAGGCCCTGAGCAGTGCAACAGAGCTCGGTGCTGGGACAGGCCCAAGGGCAATGTGCTGACATTCACTACAAGTACTGAGGGAGTTTTCCTTTATTGCTTTCAAACCGCTGAGCATGAGTTTGCTTTTCCTATCTTGTTTATTTATCTGCATCTCAGCCTCGGCTTTGTTTCTGACCCAAACAGACTCAATAAATGTTGCACAAAGATGGGAAATGCAGCAGGAAGACCCTGCAGAAATAACTTGCTCTAGTGTTTCCATGTGTTTTCCGCTGATATGCCTTGTGAACATAGCCCAATTCCCAGTTCACCCCAGCAAACCAAAGACTTGAAGTGGTGCATGAAATGGTGTTGCTGTAGTTGTCTCTTTTGGTGCGTGGAGAGGTAGGAGCGAACCCATCACTATTGCCGAGCGAGAGGAGAGCGAGACTGGCCAGCAGCAGCAGAGGGGACTGAACGATGCTAAGCACCAGCTGACCGCAGAGGAGGCTATGTGGAAAACATAAAATTTGATAAGGGAGTGTTTTATATCTCAAAGTCAACAACCAGTCTAGGAGACCACAAGCAGCGGACAAACAAAATGAGGCAAAAAAAAAAAGAAAGGTGAGTGCTAGTCAAGTTGCAGAGGGCAAAGAATTTGATAAAATTACCATCAAACAGGCAAGGAAAAGCTAGAAACAGATCTGAAAGGCCTGGAAATGTCATGGCGGGGAAGGGGGGGGGAAGGCGGGGCTAGTAGTAAGCAGGGAAAATTAGGTTCCTATATATAAACCTGAGCCCGGTTCCCTCATTCCAAACGCTGGTCATCTCTTCTGCCCTTTATACTTTTTGAAAAGATGACACTGTGCTGTAATTTGAACAATCCAAAATCATTCCTCCAGGAGGAGGCACCTATGGCACCTCTATTTGGATTTATATTCTATAGCAAACTGGAGTAAAAAGAGAGTTGCAATAGCCCCCCCCCGCCCCCCCCGGCCCGCCAAAGTACCCGTGCCTCTGCAGTTCAGCGTGGGTTTGCCACTGCAAAACACCCAGCAGGTCCAGCAGGGTCCCCAGAGTTATTGTCTAGCCTCTCTCTAGCAATAAAGACACAGTTGCACCAGGTGGTAACTCTTGGCAGACGGCGACGTTTCAGAGTTGCTTGCTGTATGAATGATACTTTCTGAGTTTGTTCCCCTTTTATTCAGATTCTCAGTAGCTTGTTCAAATGTCAGAGAGCATCCTATTTCTATCTTTTATTTCCTTACTGAGAGGAAATCTTCTTTAAGCCTAAGAATTACAGCTTGGGAGAAAGGATACACTCTCTCTCGGTAAAAATGGTCTGCTTGACAAATCTTACAGCATACAATAAAAACAATAGCTGCAAAAAGCCCAGTGGCTTTGTTCTCAGTGGAGGCTTTTAATTTCTATTGCACTTTTTAAAGAGACATTTTGTCTGCCCCATAATTTTTTGGCTGGAACGGTGATGCCCATTAGCGACAAAAACGCAGGATGCCCTTTGCTGCGAGCTCATGGAAGCAGGGGGCTCGGACGAGATCTAATTAATCAGCCTGTACTGTAAGCAAATAAAAGTGACGGGCCGGATGAGCAAACACGTCCATTCCCAGCGTTGCCTGGGGGGTTGCGGTGCAGCCAGGTCCTGACGGGAGCCTCAGCCTCGGTGGGAAGCTCTTAGCGCCCGCTCGAAACAACGGGCGGCTTCCTCGCTAAGTCAGCCGTAAAAATGGCTTGGCCTACAATGATGTATTGTTTTCCTTCAGCGACTTATTTATCCCTCGGTCGCCTTGTCAGGCTGAGCGGGGGGGGGGGGGGGGGGGGGGGGGGGGGCCGCGTGCCATGCCCCCGCGAGGCCAGCGGCTCAGCAGCACGCAGCAATCCCGGGTCAGGGCTCCGGGCGAGCTGGCGGCACTTTGGGGGCCAGCATGACCCCAGCTGGCCTCACAGCCCTGGCTGGTCCACGCCAGAAGTGTGCTTGGTATGAACTGGGCGTCTGTGTGTGCACGGTGTCTTTTTAATGCTCCCATAGCTGATCATCCGTTTCAGCTCAGCAGCAAGGGCGTGTGGGCGAACAGATGTGGCCTGGTGACGCAAAACTCGTCGGGGTGCAGCAGTCTGCTCCAGCAAGGAGCCCTGGCAAAGACAGCTATTCGGCTCTGAGGACTTCACTGCATGTCATCCACGGACGAGAAAAGTTATGTCTGTCCATGAACTGGGATGATATTGTATTGCAATTTGCTACTGCCACTGTAAGCACCAGGTGCCGGGGCCAGGCAGTGACACGTGAACCTCTGGCTCCTCTGGGAAGAAAGTTTCTGGCTTCCAGTTTCGTTGAGGAAGACAAAAAAATGCGCTCTGCCCCATGTTCGGATGCAGGATGACAGGCAAGGAGCCAAAGCTCATGAAGATCAAAGCTACTCTGAATAGGCTGGACTACAAAACAGCTGCATATGCCTAGGCCTTAATCATTAAAAGATATTTAAACCTCAAGTTATCCAGCCTAAACACTGCAGGGCCTTGTTGCCACCATCGGTTATTTCACCAGACGCAGAGCACCCAAGGGTGGCTGCAGGCCGCTGCGTTAGCCTCCTGCTCGCAGCCCGTTGGCGACCGTCTACAAGAAAACGAACTCTCGTCCGCTTTTTTTTCCTCCTAATCCTGCCTGCGCGTCGCAGGCGGCATCGCTTCGCCTGGGCCAGCAGCCCCGGCTGGCACCAGCCGCGCCAGACCGCGTGCTGGCCCGTCAGTCCGCATCGCCCCATGCCCCAGCTCTGGCAGCTCGGCGAGGTTTCCCGTGGGGCCAGGAGGGCTGCCAAGAGCCCAGAAAGTTTCCAGCCCTCCCCTAAAAAGCGTCCCCCGCCTGCGGGCTCTCACCCTTGCTTCGCTCCCGGGAAGCGGCTTCTCGACGTGTTTCCCGCTGCTGTTCCCTGCGTGAGGCCACCCGTAACGTCCCGCTCTTCCTAATTACGCTAAATAGCAGGCAATTTTGGAGCACGTGGACGATGCATTCCCGTTGTCCTTCTCTGCCATAACTGATAAGCAAATCTGGCCAGCCCACTGCACAGGGTCACCGTGCGCTCGCTCAAATATTGCTTTTCAGCGATGCAGAAACAGCAGAACCAATCACAAAAAAACTCATCCCAGTGTAAAAGTGCCTAGGACTTCTGCCACTTCCTAACGTGTGGCTTATTTGCAAAAAAATGCAGGTGACGGCTAGATAAAAGCACCTGTGCCATTTGTACGGCTGTGGCAAGGGAGGTTCGACAGCATCCGGAAGCCGCAAGGCTCCGTGATGCTCCCCGAGAGAAAAGGCAGACCCTGCAGCACACGGGCTCTGCTGCATCCGGCACGCAAGCTTGTTGCACAAGAGAAACTCCCTGTCCGACTTAACTCGAGCGCGCAGACGACCCCACGGCAAGCCCCATGCTCAGCCTCGCCGCCCCGCGCTTCTGCCCGAAATAGCATCTCCCGTCACCTGCCTCCCCTCTGCCGTGTCTAATAACCACCCCTCCCGCCCCGGGCCGTATCGTAAAAGAGCAAGACCTTCCCTGGCCAAAGGGAAACGTCCCAACTGGGAAGTGCAGGCTGCAGTAAAACACCGGGGACGTCTCGAGAGCAGCGGTAAGAGCGGTCACCTCTTGTAGCTCGATTTATGCCGTTCCCATCACCCTCGCTGTTATATTTGTGCTGACAGGGATCAGCTTAACCCCTGCCTCCGATCTAATAAAAGCTGGCAGGGTGGAAGAGTGCATAATCCTTCTTCGGGGTCCTAGGGACAGGCGCAATAAAAAACTGCTGCTGCTGCTGCTGCTCCGCGGCCACAACCGCTGCCTGGAATAACTAACACCCTGCCCGACGCCGGCCGGCGGTGGGACGCGCTTCAGGCCGGAGGCTCCTCGGGGCCGCTTCCCTTTGCAGCTCACAGCCTGGGCCGGGGCAAATCACGTCAGAACTGATAAAAACACCAGAGCTGCTGCGTGGGTCAGACCACGGGGTCTGCAATAACTCAGGAGACCGCGCCGGAGCCCTTCCTCTCCTCCTCCTCCTCTCCCCGTGTGCCCCGGCACCCCTTCTGCGAGAACAGCTCGGCCGGGGCGGACACCCACCATCCCTCAGTGTTTCCTAGAGGCAAAGCGAAACGGAAAGCACCCAAGGCTCTGCCGTGGGTGAATGACTGGATTTTTTTTTTATTTCCCCCTCCCCTCATCATTAATTGACCAAATCAGCGTTGCAGAGCTGCGCTATGCTTTCTAATGAAAACCCTGCCTGCGCCTAAGACACAGATTTAATGATAGGATACTAACAGGGTTAGAAATTTCCTGTGCAAACATTTATAATTTATATCTACATTCATTTTTTAATACTGTTTGTGCTCTGCGACAAGAAAATACCGAAGCGCTCGTCTATCAATCCCCCCTCGCTGTTCATGCCCGGGGAAGGCGCAGGCACTAGCAGGCTGGAGAAAAAAAAAGTCCCGGCATGATTTCGCTGGAGGTGCAAATTAGCGTTTGGAAATCGCGTCCTAGCATGAGTCCATGTTTTGAAGAAGACAGACCGGCGACACCAGCACCGAGAGCCCGGGGCCTCCGGTCGCCTCTGCAGCTAACCCGGCTGCCACGAAGTTGCGGTCTAGCGGTTGCACATACTAGCAGGCATCTAGCTGCATTTACAGGCAGCAAAAACAGCAGGGCTTGGGCTGGGGGTTACGATTTTGTGGGTAGCGGTGAGGAGGGATTTGCATGAAATGTCATCTTTCAACAGCAAAAAAGTATCTCAAAGGGCAGTGACTGAGGGTCCGAGGAGGTGAAAGAGGAGCTCATTTCCTAGGACACATATAATTGCAGCAATTCAGAATACCAAAAATGTAAAGTTAGGAATAATCAGTGGCCGTTTATGGTCTGTGTCTATACTGTGAATTCAGCTAATATGGAGTAATTACACCTCTAATTCCTGGTACTCGTCATCATTCGGTGAGAGAGGAGTCCTGCGAAACAATGAAAACAGATTGGCTGGGCCAGGGCTGCCAACTGCGGGCTTCGCCCTGTGAGGGCTCATTTCTCTTTTAATGGTAAAAGCGGTTCTGATTTCCTTTATTTATTTGGCTCTTCCAGTGGCAAAGCAAGCATTACCGGGTTGGGCTGCCGGGGTCTCCGGCAGCGGATGCGCTGCACAACAGCACCACCACTAGCCAGCACCGCCGCGGTGCCGGGCGAGAGATGCCGCCGCCGCGGAAAATCCCTGCCGGCGCCAGCGGTCCCCCTTTCGGACCGAACGCCACCGCGCCCCGCTCGCGAAACAGCGTCTTCACCCTCTTTGTCTGATCTAGTGCCAAAACACGTCCTCATTTATTTCTTCTTTCAGCCCCTGCAGAAACAAGCTGATCCCCCCCTACCCCCCGGGGTTTTGTGCAAACATTAAGGCAGCGCTTGCTCACCTGGACTCATTAAAACATACTGAATGTGTCCTCAGTTTGGGGCCGTGAATCATTCTTTCGGCATTTAAGCACTGCTGTTTACTAACCACATCCGTGCATGCAGCGAAGCGGGGCGGCGAGCCGAACACCCTGGAGCTGGCCAGGGAAGCACCAACCACCGGGAGCTAAGCTGAGCCTGTGCCTCTCCCGCGTGCGCTGTGCAGCGAAATACAGGCTGCTGGTTAACGCTAAGGAAATACAGAGGTAAAAGACTGTTTCATTTCCAGGTTTACAGCTGACATCCGTGTCTTCACCCAGCACGCAGCAATCCCAAACCCTACTTCTGGGGACAAAGTTTGCAAAGCGGCACCAGCCGAACCATTCCTACGAGCAGCATAATTTGGCACAAATGTAGCCCAGCCAAGCAGCTCTGTGCAAAGCAGCGTTGCCCTCGCAGGCACTCGGGAGCCCCTCGGACAAGGGATTTGCAGGCGTGAGCCTCTTCCCAGGCTTGCCGGGGGCTCACTTTCACAGGAAACACTCGCTCCTCGGAGGGACGGTCCCGGATTCGCCGGTGTTTCCACAACAAGCACCGCTGCCAAAATGCTCCCAGCCGTCAGCCGAGGGCCCGCGCAGAGCCCGCACACCGAACACTCGGCGCGGAGCAGGAGGACCTCGCTCCTGGCAGGCTTTCCTCCGCGCTCATCCCGGCCCGCGAGTTTGCAGCACAGACTATCCCTTCCCCTGCCCGGCAGCTTTTTTATATCGCATCTATTCTTTTTTCCCGAATGGCTCTTTCTCCCTAACGCGCAGGCACCTCCCAGAGGGAGCCGGTGGCTGGGGCTGACGTGATTGCATTGCACCGCTCGAGTTAACCGAGCCGATGCCCCGCTCCTGCAGTTTGATGCATTCGCTGACATTACCGAATAATGTGATGTGTCATTTTAAATGCCCCTTGCTGCCCTGTGCCCCAAAAGAGGAGCTACGACGGGGCGCAGGGCCGGGACGCAGCCCGCGAGGGCGCCCAGCGCCGTTGCCAGGGCTTGGGCTGTCCCACAGGAGCAGCACGCGGCAGCCCCTCCACTTCTCTGTGTCTTCAGGGAAACTTTGGGGGCCTGGCAGACAAGCAACTCCAGCAAGCCTAAAGCTGTTCACACGAGGTTTCTTCACCGGGAGGTCCCAAGCGTGGAGGGAACGGCCCTGGCCCCGCGCGCTCCCAGCCGTCCTCGGCTCCCACGCGGGCTCCTGCTGGTGCAGCGGGGCCATTTGCTTGTTGATCAAACAAAGCTTTGCAGATCTAGGACACCCAGTGAAGTAAAACTGGAAAAATGCCTTTCTTCTGGATGCTTTTTTGGCCAAAGATGGCTGTGTAAAAGTCAGTAACAGCTCCGTCTTTCATCCAAAAAATAAAAACCTGGCCTCTGGCTGTTTGCAATCATGCAGCAGCCTCCAGCTGAAGCAGAAGCAGAAGTTGAACATCCCGGCAAAATCCCAGCTCCGACAACCGCTCGGTGCCTGCTTCACGCCCCCAGCGAGTGGCTCCAGGCTTTTCCAAGTCCCGCTCCAGGAAAAAGCACAACAGAGGTTTTCCCACATCGAGCAGAAAGCGCCCTGAACTATTAAACTGCCGACGACGGCGGCGCAGCACGACTCACGCGCCGGCCCCGCTCCTGCCCTCGGCGAGCTGCGATCGTGCCGGCGGCGCTGCCGTCACCCGCGCCCCTGCTGCCAAACCCGGCTCTCGGCTGAAATGTGGGATCGAAGCTGTCGTGCCGACAGCTTCGGTTTTAAATTGCTTTAAAACCTCCAAGAGGAGCCATTGGGTTCTGCTAAGAGATGGGAGCGGGAAAGGAAAAGGGAAAAGAAATGGAAACACTTTTGCTCTTGGTTGCCAGGTAAATGAGGTTCAGCTTCGGAAAACACATACGGCCTCTAGTGTTAACTGCAGAACCGGAGTCTCCACGGAGTGATTTCTTTCTTCGGAGACATAATAATAACAGTAAATGATTAAAAAGAAAAAGGCCTAAATCTATATCTGCAGTTAACTCAGGACTCCTTCGGAGTTCATGACTGTTTCTGGGTAAATAAATGCTTATTTGAAAAGGGAACCTCCAGTCGCCAGCAGAAAAAGGGCAGCAAGGCCGTGGCCAGGCTGCTCACACACAGCCTACCCGGGGCAATAATTCAGCAAATGGGGTTTTTTTCCAGATTTCCTCCGTGTGTGGGGACCGCCGGGAGGTTTTTCCCGCGCCGGCAGGCCCCTGGCCGGTGCCCCGCGCTGGGCGATGGCTGCGATCGGCAGCAATTGCCCGGCCGCGGGACAGCCGGCGCCAAGGGAGGGGAGCAGGGAAAAATGTCGAAAGAAAAGGCACGAGCGACGCCGCCCGTCGTGTTTGCGGCCGCGGGGACGGCTTTTTTCCGCTCCCTGCGTGTAAGCGCAAAGACTTCCTCGTTCCTGCTGCGGGGCGGCCGGCTCCACGCCGCGGCGAGATAAGGCTCGGGGAGGTGCCGTGACTCACCGAGGGCCGGCCAGCTCGTCACACCGATGAGCGGCCGGCCCAGAGGCGCCCGGCGATGCCCCAGCGGGGACGCAGCCTGCCGAGAGGGACGGCGCGCGGGAGACGCCGAGCGGTACGTAGCCTCGCGCCCGCCCACGAGCCTTGCAGCGCTTAGATGGAAGAAGGGCAATGGGGTTTCTAGAGCGTCACTAAAACAGCGCCTTTTTGAACCGCTTTCTTCTTTATTTGCTGGCAATTTAGATGTTTTCCGTAGGGAGGCATGCACTTCTTAACTCGTTCTCGTAACGCGGAGAAGACGAAGGAGAGAGCGAGCGGGCCGCCATCGTTTGCGCAGGGCGTGACGTGGCGCTTTGCCTCCTGTTACCGGCAGGATTAACGAACTGCGGCCGGGCCGGACGTTACGGCCACGGCACGCTCCTGCGCGGGAAGTAGCTGTGGGACGCGCGGTGCAGCTCCGACCCCGCTGTCCCTCGCTGGGACGGATGAGGGGATGGATCTGCTGCTTAGGGAGCACACCTTTGCTGCCCGCCCGGGCAGTAGGCAGGACATTATTTCCCCTTAATAAGTTTTTGGCGGCAGCTGGAGCTGCAAGGAAGCGGAGCAGATGGACGGCCAGGAGGGCACCAGGTACTAAGCGCTTGCTGGCGGAGAGCAGCAAACGCCGGCCAGCTGCAAACCCGCTCTAACAAGATAACGAACGCGTCCCGTCTTGCAAGAACAACCTCGTCGTACTCAAAGCAGTCGGGTCTCGGGCCGCGCGGGGAGAAAACGCATCGGGACGCAGCAGAGCGGAGGGCAGCCCGGCGCCTGAGCTGGGCTGCCGGGACGCCGCCAGGCAGGGAGCCCCCGGCTCCCGAGCGCGCGGGGTTTTGCCGGCTGCCGAGGATGAATTTCAGGTCCTCTCATCCGTGCACTCCCTAGTCCATGGGCTACTAAAACGCGGGGTGAGGAGCATCCCCTGGTGCGCCCGTGGCCGTGGCCAGCTCGAGACCTGCTGTGCTTCCCGCCGGAGCCCGTGCCCCAAAAAGCATCTCTTCCCGGTAATCACAGCTCCGTTTCAGCCCCGAGCTGGAACAGTTACATCCTTCCCATGGCACCGGCGGGTTTTGGACCGAGCTGGCCGAACGCGACTTGCGGTCCACGATGGGACAGCTCCCACGCCGGAGGGGCCGGGGGCGCTGGCCCTCGCGCCCGCCCCCGGCGCGGCTTTTGGCAACCGTCTTGCTGGAAAGGCTCTTTAAAACCAACTTCGCTCGGCGACACGGGCAGACCCCCGGCCAAACGCCTCCGAACGGCCAAGGAAAGAACGGCGAAGCGTGGCACGGCTCCGGGGCGCTCGCCGCGGCGCGTCCTGTGTGGCTCCAGTTTTGGGAGCAGTTTTGGGACTGCCTTTCGCCTTGCCCGGGTGAACCGTTGACCCGCGCTCGCCGCCGCTGCGGCCCAGCTCGCCCGCTCCAGCCAAACGTTTTTTATGAGCTGAGGAATTCATAAGCCCTCTGGCAAGGGGCGCTTTCCTGCCGAATAACCCGGCTAATCCCATGAAGGCGGACGCTTTTCAACAGCGAAATCGGTGCTGTGCCGCCCCCTCCGCCTTCCTCCCCGGCCGCCCGGGCACCCGCCTCCCTTCTGCTCTCCTGCCTTTACTTCCTCGGGGCGCCCCCGCGGCGCCGGCCGCAGCCGCGTCTCCCATCCCCGTCCCTCCTCACCGCCCTGCGCTGCAGCGTCTCTTAGCGTTTATTATCCTTTATTAACCCGTGGTCAGGAACCGGCGGGCGAGCGAGAGCATCAGGTGGAGGTCTCAAAGGAGGGCAGGAAACATCAGCCGGCGAGGGCCAGGAGTTTCTTGGGAAGAGAAAGGGACATTTTC
The DNA here is from genome assembly GCF_040807025.1 of Struthio camelus. Lineage (NCBI taxonomy): Eukaryota > Metazoa > Chordata > Aves > Struthioniformes > Struthionidae > Struthio > Struthio camelus. The sequence continues at coordinate 10,460,124 of NC_090955.1, read as the reverse complement.
CTCCTGCTCTGCAAGGAGAAAGGGAACATCCACAGGCTGGGAAGCCTCCTCGTGCCGCCAGGGACCGGCTCTCTTTTTTTTTTTTCCTAGCGATGAGATTCTGGCAGCGATAACTTCAGAAAAGCAGCAGCGCTAACAAGCACCATTTCCGTCTGCAACAGGCCCCGGGTGGAGCCTTTGCCTTCAAACACCGCTGAGGTCTTTAGTGATGTTTGTACGCGAACGTTTGCGCTCCTGGAACGGTTCATAAGCAAACAGACAGATTAATCCGTTTATCACCCTCTGCCGTCCACGGTTCCTCCCCTTCCTCCCTCTCGTGCGAGCTGCTCCCTGTTGGACAATACAGCACAGTGTTTTGCCAGCCGAGTCCCGGCCAAAAAAGAAAAAAAAGAAAAAAATCAATCCAAACAATTAAAAGCGAACACAATAGAAACCCCAGGACAGGGCTACCCCGACGTTACGCAATGAGCTTTCACGAATTTCACCATCAAGGGATTTCTCGCAATAAATTTTACCTAGGTTTAAGGTGAAGATAAATAGCCCGAATAAATAAATGACTTCCCTGAAGCGGTGGTGTTTATCAGTTAATTTTCCACTTCTCTCCCTCTGCAACAAAATCAATATGCGCATAGGGAAACAGAAGTTTGGCAAAGGAAAGCGCAGGGGAAAGAGCCAAACTTGGCAGTAACAGGGGCAGAAGGCAAGCGGCCTGCGAGCCAGGCGGCCGGGGGGCCGCGCGCCGCCCCGCGAGACCCCGGCGCGGGCGGGATTTCCCTTACGCCGCCCGTGGTCACATCGCTGCCGATGCCCCACCGACGCAGGCTTGTTCGCGCACGAGTCTCAAACGGGGGAACCGCTCCGGAGGATGCAGGCGCCCCCGGAGCAGCGGCGCCGCGGAGGTCTCCGTCCGCCCGGCTCAGCGCTGCCCAAGGGGCGCTTCTGCGTCACCCGTTTGCGTAGCTCAGTACTGTACCCGTGGGTATAATATTCAGCGTTATACCCAGGCTCTGCTGCGCCGGCCCGGGACCGAGGCGACGAATCTCCACCCCGGCGCCAGGTTTTACCGCCCGCAAGCGAGAGAAGATGCTGCGGAGCCGGCGGCGCGGGCCGAGCCGGCGGCCTCGGCGGAGGGGCCGCAGCCACGCCGAGCCGCCTCCGCACCTACGACGGCAGGCTAACGCCAGCCAAGGCGTCCCCTTCGGCGCGGAGAAGCCGAGGCGGCGGGCTGCGAGCCTCCGCTCTCCTCCCTCCTCCTGAGGCAGCAGCCCGAAACCTCCCTGCAGCCCAGCCCAGCGCCCCCGCCATCGCTCTTTATTTGCCCTTCAAACAGGAAAAGCAACGCCCAGCGCCCAGCCAGGCTCTTCGGTTAATTTTTGTTTTAAGCCAAGCCTCGCCGAGGGGCTGCTGCAGTTAACCGCCGTCTCGTTAACCCCGTGCGCGCCGGCGCTGGCCGCCCGCCTCGCGGCCCGTCGTTCGCCTTAGGTTTCCAGGACGGAGGGTCGCCGGGCCGCGTCCCCGAGTCTCGCAGGTAGGAGTCGGTCCCGGCCCCACGCGCCCGTCCGGCCAGCGGCAGCGGGGTTTGTGCCCCTGCTCTGCTTTTCCTCTGAATTGCCTGAAATTAAGCTGCTATGATCGCACCAGCGATTTTGCCGGTCGGGGGGGAGGCAGATCTCGCTAACCTGGCCAGGCCAAATCGTGGCTGGCCGTCAGGTGGCATTTGTGCAATCCGTCAGATTTGCAATTTACTTCGCCTAATCCCGGTAGGAAACGTAACAAAACCGTGGCTGCAGATTTGCTCATTGAACTTAATATCAGCAGAACAGGAGAAAAAAAGAGAAGGGATCTATTACTGAAAAAATAAGCGCAGAGGACAATCACAGCAACAAGGCATAGCCCAGAGAGTCTTAAAAATGAAGCAGGTCTGACCAGCGCGTCCTGCTCTCCCAGAGCCGAGCTGGATCAGGCGCGCGGGCTCGTTCTCAGCGCCTGCAGCTTCGGCTGCCTCCGAGTTGCTGCAAACGTGCCTAAACGTGGCACTTTCTCTCCCCCCCCCCCAATATTTGTCTGGTTTTCCCGGGTTACGGTTACGCCTTACGGTATTTCTTCCTTTCCCCAGGGTGACTCGTGACCGCTGACTGCCGGCTCGGCGTCTGCGACCCCCACGCGCCACCATGCGCCTGACAGGTACCGGGGAGGGAGGCAGCGAGATTTGCTTTTCCCCGTACATTTTGCCACGGCTCTTTCCGGCTAGGTTGTCGCGTGCACGACCCGCTTCGAAGCCCCGCTACCCTGACCCTCCGCTGCCGGCGCGACGCGCCTCGCCATAAGCATCAGCTTTTTTAAATATTTGTGTAGATTCCCGCCTGCCGTATTTTTCTCCAAGGAAGCCCTGCGAGGCCGGGAAGAGATGGCTGTTGAGAGGTTCCTGCTGGCGGAAGAGCCGTTCAGCCGCAACCCCAGCAGATTTTCCCGCTGAGTTTCCGCGCGGGCCTGCAACGTTTTGCTCCGATGAGCGTCGCTCCCAAGCCCAGCGCCAGTCGCGTCGGCGGCAGCAGCCGGGCAGCTGCAGCCAGCGACTGCTTGGGGCAGAGCAGGCGTCCCAGCCTGCGCGCCTACACAGCGTTTGGCCCCGCGTAGCTTTCTATCTAACTATCCGCTTTGTTTTAACGCAGAGCGGACCGCGAATATGCTCCCCAAGAGAAAGCGTAACGCCTAGCCGAGGCTCTCCACGCGCTCCGGAGATGTTAATTAAGAGATCACGGCTATATTTTTTTTAAAGGGCAGGGAAAGGCGCGCGGCCGAGCCTCCCGAAGCCCCGAGGGAGGCGCGGGGACGCGCGGGTCCCCGGCGGGCGGGCGCAGCCGGCACCGTCGGGCCGAGGGTTGCTCGCTCTCAGGCGGCTCCTCTCCGCCCCGGCAGGCGTGATCCGGCTGGCGGCGCTGCTCTTCACGCTGCTGGGCACGTGGGTCGTCGTGCAGACCTACTTCGACCGGAGCTGGAAAGCCATCAGCCTGCGGAGCTGGCTAGGTGAGGGGCCGGCCAGCGCGGGGACCGTCCCCCCGCCACCACCCCGCCGCCGCACCACGGGGCGCCTGCGCGCGGCCCTCGACCCCGGCTGCAAGAAATACGTGAGCTTGCCGCCGCTCGAGCAGCTCTGCCCGGGGCCGGCGGTTCGGGGCCGAGCTGGCAGCCCCCCGCCTGCCTAACCCTCCCCTCTGGTCCCCGCAGGTGCCACCAGCCGGCCCAGCAGTGAGTACCGCCCTCGGCTCCCCTTCCCCGGGGTGACGGCGGGAGGGCGACAGCCGCCTGCGAGGGCTCCCCGCTCCCAGCCGCCGCCGCCGCTACGGACACGCAGACCTTTGCGCGGTGCCCCAGCCCGCCGGAAACACCCCTGCCCCCTGGGAAAGGGGGCCACGGCCCCCGGCCGGCGCAGGTCCCCCGCCCCGGCTGAGAACGGGGAAACTCGCTCTCAGGGCAGAAAGGCCGCGAGGGCCGAGCTCAAACAAGCGGCGCCTCCGAACGCCCCGCTGCAAGCCGCGGCCCCGCGCTCGGCCTCGGGAAACCCGAGCGAGCCGGGCCTGGCCGAACGCCGCCGGGCTGACCGACCCCCAGGGCAGCGCGAGCCGGCCGCTGCCGCGCGCGTCCCCCGCTGCCGCGCGCCCCGAACGACGAGCCCCCAAACCATCCGCTTGCGCCGATCCTGGGCCAAACCTCCCCGATGCCAGAGGCCCATCCAGGCGCCTTCCCCCCCCCCACCCCAAACCCTTAGCACCCGGCTCCGCGCTGCCCCCCCCGGGGCCGGCGCGGCGGCTCGCAGCCCCGCTCCTCGCTCGCAGGGAGCCAGCCGCCCCGGCACGACTGCGGGAACCAGAAGAGCTGCCCCGGGGACCACTTCGCCTTCAAGGTGGTCAGCGGCGCCGCCAACGTGGTGGGACCCTCGCTCTGCTTCGACGACAAGGTGTAAGCGGCCCGGGGAGGGGGGCGCGCGGTGGGGACGGGGCGCCCTCTTGGCCTCCGCCAGGCGCCTCTGCAGCCGTCACAGCGCGCCTGCGGGCAAAAACCCTCGGAAAGCGTCCTTCGCCGCCGGGCCCGGGTGTATCTTAGCTCTCCGCAGACGGGCTTTGCCTGCCTTGCCGGACCGAGCGCTCCCGGGGCGCCCGCGCTCACCGCCGGCCGCTCTGGCTTTGCCCTCCAGGCTCATGAGCGGCGTGAGAAACAACGTCGGCCGAGGCCTCAACATCGCGCTGGTGAACGGTGAGTTAGCGAGCGGCCAAGCCGAGGGCAAGGCAAAGCCGGCTGCAGCGGGGGCCCCAGGCCGGCGGCCGGGCAGCCGCCCCTGAACCAGGGGAGCGCTTGGCCCCCGTTTCCGAAAGACCGAGGGGCGGGCGGCACCGAAGAACAAGGCTTTGCAGGGCCTGGACACAAGAGCTGCTTCTCCGGGCGGCTCCCAAACTCACCGCCTTCTGTTTCGCCTTTTAAACCTTCAGGAACGACGGGGCAGCTCCTGAAGACGGGCTCGTTCGACATGTATTCTGGAGGTGAGCGCTGCCGCTGGAGGTAAGCGGCACGAGGCGCCCCGGGCCGGGGCGGCATCCTACTCCCCCCCCGGCGGCCGCTACTTGGCGGGACGCTACCAACGCCGCTGCGCGTTGCAAAGCGGTTACCCGCCTCGACTGTCCAAAGTCAGGCCAGCGCTCCTCGAAAGCATGCCCTGAAAGCGAAACCCAGCAATGGTGCTTTACTCACCCTTTCCGAGCGCTCGGAGGGATCACCCTCTGCGCCTTCTGGTTTTGAAACCTATTCGTAGCAGCTCTGGAGTTTTAAGGAGAAACACCCACGTCGGGAGCTTGCCGAGGGCGCGCGGCGGCAGCCCCAGAGCTGGCGGGGGCAGCGCAGGACGGCAACGGGCTCCTGTGCCCCTAGACGGGACGTTGGCCTAAAGCGTCCCACACCGCCGGCGCGGACACAGGACGAAGAGTCATTCGTGCAATAAAGCTGGAGTCCGTAGGGCAGCCGGCTTCAGCGGCCGAGCCCAGCCTCAGACGCGGCCGCTGACGGGGACCCGGCCCCGCAGCCCCGCGGGAGACCCAGGCTCCCTTCCGTTGTTTGGAAGCGAACTCGTGCAGCGGGGTTTTCCCAGTTAGTGAGCAAATGTTGGGACAAAGCCCTCCTTCCGCTTGCCCTGCCAGCGGGAGGCGAGCAGCTCCTCGGCGGGTCCGGGTGCAGGTGGAGTGCGAAGTGGGAGAGCCCCCTCCAGGCCCACGACCCCCGCGTCTGCCTGGCTGATCCAACATATCCACCATATTTCCTACTAAGAGGAGTTTCCCGCATCTGCCATCCAGCGGTCCCAGCTGAATCCTTCTTTTTCATTCTTTTTTTTTTTTTTTTTTTAATGCTTCCCCTCTCCCAGACGTGAAGGAACTGGAGACCTTCCTGACGGAGATCAAGGACGGCACCTTCGTGCTGACGGCCACCTTCGACGACCCCGCCACAAAGTGAGTCCAGCCCCCGGGAACGGCTCTCCCAAAAGCCGCAGCCAAGATGGGGATGAACCAGAGCTGCTGCTGCTCCTGCCGCCCCGTCCCCCCATCCCACCCTGCCCGGACAAGGCTCCAGCTCTGCACGCACGATGGCTCCTTTACAGCCCCACTGCAGAAGTGCAAGACGGGATGGGACGGGACATGCCCCGCGGCCTTGTACGGAGGGGACGCGGGGCGGGAACGGGGCAGCGGTGGGGGACGCCGACCTGGCACCGCGCTGAGGTTTTCTGACGTCTTTTCTTTCATCTTTGAGGATGAACGACAAAATCCGGATGCTCTTTACCAAGCTGGGCAGCAACCACGTGAGCAAGCTGGGCTTCCGCGACAACTGGGTTTTCTTAGGAGCCAAGGGGATGAGCACAAAGACCCCCTTTGAAGAGGTACGGTCGCCCGTGCGCTCCCGTGGTGGAGGCTCTCCACCTCCCCGCGGCACGTCTCATCTACCCGCTTGCAGGCGACGCAGGCCGGCGGCGGCATCCATCGCGTCAGAGCAGTCCGCAGGCTTCGCCGCCCTGCGATTTCGCCCTGCCACCCAACTCCCCATTTAGTTCCTCGTTTTCTTCCGCAGCACATCAAGAACAACCAGGAGACGAACAAATACGACGGCTGGCCCGAGGTGCTGGAGATGGAAGGCTGCGCCCCGCGCAAGATGGACTAGCGGGGCGCGAGCCCCCACCGTGGTAAAGGCTGCTCCGGGCAAGCCGGTCGCGTTGAACCGGCTCCGGCTCCCCACCTCCTGAGCGCCGTATCCAGCACCGGCTGCCTGCTGCCAAACGACGGGCAATTTCGTAGCAGGGACTGCGCGGTACTGGGAAAAGCGGCGTACCAGACTCCCTGCCAAGCCTGAGCAAGCGTCCAGCCAGGCTTCACCCAAGCTGTTCTAGCGTGGGTCAGTTTGGGGGATTTTACTTTTCTGTCTTTAAGCCACCAAGACTTTGCAAGAGGGCTTTTAAGTTTTAAGATGGCCAGTTGCCAATCACTGCCTTCTTACTTCCCTTTTCAAGTGTAATCTGCGCTTTTCCCTGTCTCTCGCCTGCTGGGTATCACCGGGGACCATCCCGCGGTGAACGGCAGGCCAGCCCTGGTGATGCTTGAGCCTTGGTGGCTCCATCCGCCGTGCCAGGAGCTCCCACCGGTCACCCGCGGGAACAGGCACCCCGGGGACCCTGCGCACTCAGAGGGAAGCTGGCCGGGGGCCTCCGCTGCCGTCTCCTACAGCCGCAAGGGAACAGCCGGACGGGCTGTGGGGATGCCTCGCGGCAACGCAGGTCACGCGTTCGCAGACCAATGCGTTTCCCCCATCCCGTTGCCTCTTTCTTGGGTTAAACCCCCCTGTCCGCTCCGCGTCACCGCACCAGCGGCGAGAGCGATGTGCAATGGGTACAGCAAGCTGAAATTGTGCAACATAACCAATAGGTGGGAGCCTTTTACCGGGAGAAACGGGATGCCGCCGGTCCCAGATGTCAGCCTGGCTGCCGGGGACGCAGTCCCACCTGCAGCCCGGGACTGGGAGCACTGGGCTGCGGTGGGAGCCGGGCGCAGGTCCGGGTGCTGCTGCCGGAGAAATCCCTGCTCAAACAGCGCGCGCAAGGGCCCACCGGCCTCCTGCCGGGGCCGTTCCCAGCGGATCTGAGACCGCGAACGCCCAGGGAGCGCCTGCCCCAGGCTCGGGGCAGACGGCATTTACCCCTGAGTGCCGCTCGTGCCCCAAACCACCCCCGCGCCAGCGCGGCTCGGCATCAGAGGAGCCCAGTGGGCGATGGCCCAGGCTTATCTGTTACTGTAGATAAGGACAAATCTGCATCACAAACAGGCTTTAATTTCCTCCATCATATCCGTTTCCCCCCCCCCCCCATTCTCAAAAGGGAAAAAACACTTTTTGCAGAGAGCAAAGGTGGAATATTCCTGTTCCAGCGTTTTGGGTTTAATAATGCAGTAAAAGCGCCTGGAAACGAAGGGTTATCTTGGACAGCCTTTCCAGCATCCATAACAACGGGCTTCGCTCCCAGAACAGCTTCTAATGCACAATTCACCTCAGTTATCGGAGCCCACAAGTTATCCCAGTGGGTTTCGCCTCCAGAGAGGCTAAACGCAGCCCCAAAAGCCCTGCGTCACGCGGGACCTACGCCGGCCGCTTCGGCGGCGCGGGGGGCTCGGCCGCAGGGAACCCCCTTACGCGGATGCTTTTCCCAGCCCACACTAAGCTGCAGCAGAGACGCACGGAGCAAAAAAGGGGAAAAGCTTCCCACTTGGCCCCGTAACGGTGACGGCCTGATCTGTGCGCTCCTGACCCCGCGAGCTCCCCGTGTCGTATGTTAGAAGAGATTAAGCGAGCTGAAATTTTTCCCTAAATAAGGCCAAAAAAAAAAAAAAAAACACCCTCAAAATGAGCTGCGCGATGCCTGTAAGACCTTCCAAAGACAAAACTAAACGAAAAACCCCGAGCACAACCACGGCAGAGGAACACCCCGACGGCTGTGCCAGCTGCATTCAGTATTACCCTCCTTAACGCGCGCCCAGCTGCCACGGAGGGACGGCAGCACCGCAAACCCGCTCCAGCAACAGCCGCTACCGCCAAGCACCGAGCCCCGCACAGCCTGGCCAGCGGTGACAAACAGCAGAGCTCAGCAGGCAGAGCAGCCCCCCCGTCACACGGCCTGCGGCGCTGCCAGCACAAATATGCCGACTATGTTAAGCCCCCTCAAAGGATCTCGATTCCTTCGTAAGCCAAATTAAAGGCAGGCTATAAGCCGTGAAGGCGAGCGCGCGGTGTCACCTGGGGTACAGGAGACCGCAGCCCCCTGTCACCCTCGGGGAGCTCTTCCTGTCCCTTCACGACACACGTTATGTTGGCTTTAAACCAGACGCCTTTCCAAGGGGTGTTTATGTCCCAGCACCCTATAGACAGCTAAAACCGGCTTTGGATGCGTTGCTGAGCGAGCGCAACGGCACACCACAACTGTCCAAAACCAGCAATCGCGTTTCAGCTCCGTTTAGGGACGCTAATCAGAGACCAGCGCTTTGAAGAGCCGTCCTGCCAAAGTCAGCACATCGGGCAAATAAATCAGAGTCCCAAAGGGTATTCGGGGACATAAATAGGGCTTATTCTTCAAAAAAAAAAAATCTTAAAAAAAAAAAAAAAAGGGGGGTGGCGGACGCAGGGATAACAACTCCCAGAGGAGTTTCCTGGTGCCTCAGCAGTTTAGCATTATGGCCAAGCCGGGGACGGTACCTACCTGGACGATAACCTCGCGGTGCTGCATCCCCCCGAGGCGTCAGCGAAAGCGAGCCCTGCCCGGCGCCCCTCGGGGTCCCGCTCCGGGTAACCCGGGCTCAGCCGGCGGCAGCCAACAGCCATCCTGGCGCATTTGCAAAACCCCCGGCAGCGACAGAGCCCCGCTGCAAAGGGATAATGCTGTTTTCCCCCCCTCTCGCCCCCGCCGCGGCACCGGTTTCTTTCGGCAAAGCACCAAAGCAGCCGCCAGGAAGGATGCTGCCCGTCGGCAACGACCTACAAGCACCGGGGACGGCAGCTCGCGGCCGGTCGGAGCCCCGCGCCGGGCGAATCCGCGTCCTGTGACATCTTGCCCTGTCAAGTGCAATTACCGTAATCTTCCACAGCCTCTCAAAACACGGGTCCCGGCTTAGAAACCGGGCATCCGCGGCATGAAAGCTGCCTTTGTGCCCAGGCAGCGCCTGGGCGCCAGCCAGCCGTTAGGTGCACGAAGAAAATGAGTTCTCCACGTGCTGGGAGACGGGAGGAAAAGAAAGCTTTCCGGCTCGGCCCCTCCGCAGCCCGGCTGGCTTTCGCCTGCGTCTCGGCGCCGGAGCGGCCGAGGGGCCGGGAGCTGCGGGCCCGCGCGGCCCCCCGGGCTTAACGCCGCCGGCGGCCGCGGGAAGCGCGCACGTCGCGCCATGGGAGCGGCTCACGGGAAAAAGGTAACGACGGGGCTGTTTTACGCCGTGCTGCGGGGCGGCCGCGAAGGCGCCGGCGGCTCACGCGCGGCGTGTTTTGCCCTCCGCGTGCTGAGCCGGCTCACCGGTGTCCCACGCTGGCGGCCAGGTTAAGCGAGGCCACGCGGGCGGCGGGGCCCCGCCGGGAGGGCGGCGGGAGCAGCGGGAGGGAAAGGCCGAGTTGGGCCGTCCGCGCGGCCGACGGACGCGGGGAGCGAGGAGGGGGCTGCCGGGATGGACGGCGTCGGCGCTGAGCCCAGCCGACGTCTCCGTCCCCCCCCCCGCCACCGCTGCCTTCCCGCTTCCAGCCTGGCTCACGCAGAGGGCGAGCTAGCTCCCCTGCGGCACAGGGCTCTTCCCTCCGGCCACGCGCTCCGGCACAAACTGCGTCTCAAACCGATCTCCGCTGCAATAAACACCCCGGGGGCACCAGCTGAGGAAATCGGCCCCCCGGCTCGGGTACCTCCCTCCGCATCCCGGGCCCCACAAGCGCTCCGTAATCCCCCCAAGCGTTTCCAGGCCTGGGAATCGCCCCCAGCTCCCGCCCCAGGGCGGCGATGCCCCGCGGCGCTCGAGAGCTGCTCCCTCTCCTCCAAGGAGCACGACCCGTCGGACAGCCCCGAAAGGAAACAGTGCGTTAAGGAGTCAGAGCCGCGCAGAGACGGCTATAGATATTTACATCGGGGATTTAACGTCGCCTTGCTTTTCCGCCTGAGGAAATTTGCCCCTGGGGATAACGTCACCTCTGTACAGCGGTGCTGCCCTGAACCAACGCTGGAGTCTCTTCTGCCGCTTGTCCCCCAGCTCCCTCCTCGGCAGGGCAGTCGTGCGCCACACCAGGTCAGGGAAAACTGGTGGCTCTTTCTGATCACGTAAGGCTACTCTGACTACAAGAAGTTGCTTGAAGACACGTGTTGATGCTGTCAAGAGCACTATCAATAATTGTTGGTGCCACCTTGTCCAAACAGATTGAAGCAGCAAAGCTGGTGGCCTTGCAACTTCTGAAAGGCTTCTCGAGCAACGGGAACTTCTGCTCCGTCCTGTCACCCTCCATCAGAAAGTTAAAATGAAATTTAAAATGGAAAATCCCTCAAATAAGGAGAGCCAGGCCAGGACCCTGATTATAAACAAGCAGCACCCAGTGATCCACAACTGACACCTGATCTTCATCCGTTTTAAACCAGACTCCATCTTAATTGGTTTACATAAAATGAGCCAACCCACTAACTTGACGGAAGTCAATGAAATAGGGTTCCCCACGTGCCTGGGAAGTATTCTCCAGCAGTTACAATAACTGGAACGAAAAAAAATTATCATCTGTACCTTTGATTCTAAATAATGCTCGGTGTTTAATGCCACGTGGTCCCGGAAGGAGAGCAAATCTGCCTTCAGAGGCTGCTCAGCATCTGAACGCAAGCTAAGACCGTAAAAGCAAAACCCGGGGACAGGTTGAGGGAGCGAGCCCGGCACGGTGCGGGGACCTGTTCCTCAGGGCCCAGTTTAGTGAGAGTTTGCAAAACAGGCACGGGAGCATGAGGAGAAACTTCTCAGCTTCTTTTCCCTGTTATGACCCTTACAGCAGAGATGGTCCGTGCAGAGAAGGTAGCTCAGGGTGATGTCCCCCCAGCCACAGCAACTCTGGTCTCCACTGTGATGTCCTCCTCCTCCCCCTCTCCATGGAGGGCATCATCCCCGCACGCTCAGAAGAGCATGGCGAGGTGTGGGTCCCGGCGTGCAGAAGTCTGCGCGTCTGCTGTGCTTTCTGGCTCTAGCGTCGGAAGGTGTTGCAAGAGAAACGCGCTCAGAGGCGACCCAGAGAAGGGGGGGGGGGGGGGGAAAGAAAGTCAAAGTCAGGGCTGGGCTGAGACTCACAAACATTTCTTTGTTCTCCTGGACCTCAAGGACTGAACGCCCCATCCCAAGCAGGTGCTGCTCGCAGCCAGCCCGTCTCTCTGCGAGCCTGTCAGAGGGGCCGGCGCTGCCCTGGTTTCGGGTAAGCGCCGCTCCAGCTCACGGAGATGCCGCGTCTGGGTCGGGCCAGGGGCATGCAACGGTTCCCAGCAGGCTCAGGAGGGTCCGAGCCCTGCCTGCGGCTGGTGCCCAAGCCATCGCTCACGTGGCCGTCAGCGCCGTGCCCTCCGGGCCTTGGCGCGCTTCTGCGGCTGTTCCTGAAACCGAGGAAATAAGCTGGTTCAGCAGCTTGGCTCAGAGCCACCCGCTCCAAGCTGCTTTCAGAGCTATCGCTCCGATCCTCCCCTGCCCCCAGGCCAGGGGCTTTTGGACAGCTTTCACCCTCGCTCCCTCTTCCCGAAACACAGCGATCCTAAGGCGGCCGGTGCTGAACGGCCCGGCTTCGAAGCGCGCCCGCCGGCTCTGCTGGCCCCAAAAAGCTCGGGGACGGTTTTCTTCGGCGGGCGTCACAGATTTCACTTCCATCTCAGCTCCCAAACGTCGCCCAGTTTGACCAAAGCGCGCGGCCGGCGCCGAGCGGGGACGTCGGGCTGGCGGCTGGGCGCTGTACCCGCGGCCCGACCCTGCCGGCGCGGGAGCAAAGGCTCCTTCTCCCGTATTTCCCGGGCACGCGCGAAACGCGGCCTCCGGCCCTCGGGCAGGGCCGGGTCAGCAGGACGCTGGGGACGCCCTGCCCAGCGGGTGCCCTCTCTCGCGGCAGCGTTTGCCGGGCAGCCGCGCGGCCGGGGCAGGGAGGGTTTGCTCAGCAGCCGAGCCGCTGAGCCCTGCGCCGGAGCCTGCCTATTATTTTTACCCACTGCGCTTAAAAATCCCATGAAACCCTAAAAAGTAGCCACGTTTCCCCGGCACTCACCCGCCCTTGCACATTTTCCACCAGATTTCCCACCGCTCCACACTCGTCCCTCACGCCACCCATCGCAAGACGTTTCATCCACCCCGAGGGTTTTGAGGGATCCCCTCAAAACAATTCACCCCACCGGCGCGGGCATCCCCGCGGGCCAGCCGGCGAAGGGCGCCGCGCTCTCCCGGCGGCGGGAGGGACGCGTCCCGGCTCACGCGCCGAGCACCCCGCCGCGAGCCCCTCCGCAGCGCCGCCCCCGTCTCAGGCGGCACCTTCGCCTTCTGCCAGACTGCTACGCCAACACGTTGCATTGCACTTTTCTGGAGTTTTCTCACCAGCAATAAAACACGTGTTAGCCACACAATGCCAGAGATTAAGAAATAAAAACTAAAAGAAAAAAAATTCAGCTCCAAAATAAAGAGCAACTCCTAAAAATATATATATGTATATATGTACATATATGTGTGTATATATATGTATATGTAGGGGACGAATTGCCCTGCTCTGCCCCCCTTTAGCAGGGGGCCGGGGCCCTTCGGCAGCTCTGCTGGGGGAGCAGCGGGGCGGACGCGCTCGCTTTTCGCGAGGCATCTGCCGCGTCTGCTGCTCTCAAAGCACCGGGCGCATGCAAGAGAGAAATGTCGTTTTTCTGTGTTTTCCACCCATTCCTTAGGGGGCGGGAAGCAGAAATGATATTTCCCCCCCCCCCCCCCCCCCACCGGCTTAACAGTGAGCAAGTGGCTGCTCTCCACAGCCCCCCCGGCGGGTGAACGCCTCCTGCCAGCCCAGCTCTGCGCGCCGGTTCGCGCCTGGCCTTGGCGTGCCATGCGTCCAGCACCAGGCCCACACACGCAGGGCAACTCGGCTACCTAAAAGCGGCGTCGCTTTTTCCTTGACTAACGGCAGCCGCAAAAAGCACCGTCCAAAAGGGAGCAGAGCCCCTAAATGCAAAGGGGACATTTAAGGAGAAATTAAAAAAAAAAAAACACATTATGTTGCTAAATGCAAAATTCACATTGACCAAAACAAGCTGGTTCTCTCCATTCAAGAGCTCGGAAACTCTTGCCCCGACGGCAAAACGCCAGGCCCTTATTTTCGAAAGCGCAGGATGAAGCAAGGACAAACAAGAGGAGCCGTGCCGGGGGCCGGCAGGCAGAGGAGCGGTTTGCAACGAGAGAGGGAAGGGCTAGCGCGGGCTGGCGCGGCGACGAAAGCACCGCGGCCGTTCCCCAAGGGAGCGGAGCGGCGTTGAACCGCTTCACGAAGCGGGATGGAGCCGTCCCGGGGAGACGCAGCGCGGCGAAGAGCTGCCCGGTCAGCCAGCGAGGGCTAGCAGCACGGACACACACCTACAGCTTCCCCAAACCTGTTATCGGCCCCACGCGGAACAGCTACAGTCAGTGAGGAAATTCATAATAAGAAGCGACCGCTGGTAGGTGAAGTCGGGCAAATCCAAATCAAAACCAAGGTCCAGATCGCACCTCCGGAGGATGGAGGAGATTTGCCATGGAAGGACAGACAGCCCGTGAAGAGGGGTGAAACGCAACAGCCTGCAGCATCCCAGAGAGCAGATGACATGGCCTAACGATCCCCGCTGCACAGGACGAGCCTCTGCTACTATTTTCATCCACTGTGCATAAAAAACCCACAAAAACCTAAAAAGTAACCACCTTTCCCCAGCCCTGCCCTCTCCTTGCACATTCAGCTCCTGCTTTCCCCCCCCCCGCACCCCTCCAAGCTCTTCCCAAGAGATTTCACCCATCCCACGGGATTTCCCCACGCGCGCAACGCGCCCCACCGGTGTGGGTACCCCCGCAGCACATACAGGGACAGCGGCAGGCCAGTATACAACGGCATTACGGGGCAACGGCAGCAGGGCCCACGGGGAGAGGGGCTGGGACGTCCCTGCCCCATCGCGCTTGTCCACGGCTGCCAGGCACGGCTAGGATTTTTCTGGATTTCTCTAACGGCTCTTTCAAAGCCCGGTAGCCCGTGATCGTGCCAGCTCTTTCAAAGCCTCCCTGCCTCCGGCCAGCACAAGAGCTCGCCGAGGGATCTCACCCGCTTTGTTGCTGGAAAAGCGGCCGTGCCCCCTCGCATCAGGGTCTGCCGCTTCCGCTTTCAGGGACGGGGCTGCCGCTGCCAAGGCCCGCGAGCGGAGCGAGTCCCTCCGTCAGCCCCTGAATGCCACCGGTTGTTTCGTGGCCCTGGCACCGGGACCAAATCCAAAAAACAGATGTAAATGGGGGGCCGCAATGCTTCAGTGTGCCGGAGCATTGCAAGGAGCACTGGGCTAGCCAGAGGGAGAAAGGCTTTGCCGCGTGCTGTCTGCAACAGAAGTATTCATTCATGGGGACAGCAGTGAAAGCCGAGGACTTTGCACATCAGAAGGGCGCGTAATGGGATAGGGGAGATCACAGATGAACAGCCCGTTCCTGTGCAAAAACAGCCCGTGCCAGAGAACGGCTCAGGCTCACGGGGCAGCAAGCGCCGGCGAGCGTCCTGCCCCGTCTGACGCCCTGTTGGCCGGGCTGGGAGAGTCAAGACAGGGCTGGTCCCAAAACCTCCATAGAAACCCTCTAACGTGATTTCATCCTGCTGCTTCCTTCCCTTCTCTTCTTCAGCCCCTTAAAGCCTCACAGGTGGAGACACCAGGGGAGTCTGATTAAGCAGAGACATTGCTTTAGGCTTTTTAATTGCTGTACTGCAATAGTAGAGAGGGAGTTCCCACGGGGCTTAGGGAAGGGCCAGTTGCACATTCCCACACCAGAGCTGCCCTTCTTTGCTCAACCAGCTGAGCAAGGCAAAAAGCTATTACGTAGCAGGAGAGAAAAGGAAAAAGTTTAAAAAAAAAAAAAAAAGAGAGAGAGAGATGCTGTGTTTGCAGATGAGAAAGCTCCGGCAGCAAAAAGCTCACAGGCGTCTCTAGCATTAGCCTAGAGTTTCTCCCCTGTGCCGGTTAAGCGTTATTGCCTGCATGAGCTTTTCCAGAGCCCACACACGCACCGGTTGCCGTGTCCCCGAGGAGGAAGCCATCCGCCCAGAGCTCCCGCGCAGCAGGAGCTGCAGGACCATGCACAACGAGCGGGCTGCACGCTGCGGGGCCCGCACAGCCCCTGGGCTGGGGTTTCCGGGGCTGAGGCCACACCTGGAGACATGGCACAGCCTGCTGGGGGCACAGCACGCAGTCCAGGGACAGGAGGTGCAGGGGAGCATGCAGCCCCGGACCTCCTCACCCCCAGGGTCATTTTCTGCCATCCCTCTTCTACCTGGTTGCTGCAGGTGAGCTTCATCCCAGCGAGGAAGCCAGCAGAGCATCACACCAGGAAGGAGCTGGAGCATCCCAGCTCAGGAAAGCTGGGCTCCTTGCTCCTGGAAAAGGGGCTCAGCTTTATTTCTTACCTACTCAGTCCAAGCCCCCAGCAGCACTGGGCAGAACAGACAAGAAAGCCACAAGAGCTAATACAAAATGCTCTCTGCCCACAAAGGAGCTGGTGTTTCCATCCTGAGAGGGATCATATGGGCCCAGCGTGGGCGGACAACCAGTTTGGCCACAGCTGCCCCAGGTTAAGGCTCTGCTTTCCCGCACGACCGCTTGTGCAGCTGGGCTGCATCAGCAGTCCACACGTGTCCCCCGTCGCAGGGTGAAGCTGGCTGCGACGCCGGCTCGCTAGAAAGCTGAGCCCTGTGCCAGCACCAGCTCGAACCGCAGCGCAGAGCACTCGGCACGAAACGGGGTGTGCGGCGCTGCACGAAGACCCAGCTCCAGCAACCCTGGGCCACCGAACAGCATGACAAGGTAGAGTCAGAAGAGCAGATTTCTGCTCACAGCGCTATCCTTGGCTCTTAACACACAGCACCTGGTTGGGAAACAGAGTAATGATGCCACTGTAGCCTGCCAGCGCTAAGGCAGGATAGCACTGTGCCAGAAATAAATATTGTCCCCATTATTCATGTGGCATAAGCCGCACTTGTTGCAAAATCCCATTCTTCAAGGCCCTTTAGTGTTTCTTAATGGCCTCTCTGCAGCGTGACAGCAATTCCTTCCAAAGCTGCCAGAGCCCCTTGGTGCCAGTGACTGATGCTCTTCCCGTGCAGCCAGCAGCTCCCCAGAAATACTGGAACAGGTTTTCACGTTATCAGTGGTACAATGCCTATGGCACAGAGCAAAAATAAGCTTCCCAGACAGGTGAAAACGGTTCATCCATAGCAATAGCTTAACTGCTGCTGACACCATTCAGGTGGGTGATGCAGGTTGCAGCAACAGCAGGCGAGAATTCGGCTCCGCGTGTCGCGAGGGACCAGATTAAAAAGCACCGCACCGCAGGTCAGGGTTTCCTTAGGACCAGGACAGGTCTGTTGGCCGTGGGGGGCAGGCTACGCTGCTCCGGCTTGTGCTGGGGAGCTGCCAAGACCCTCCTTGCCCTGCTCGTAGCAGGACGTCGGCCTTTGCGGCCAGCCCGAACGCTGCCGAGCGAGCCCTGCGCGCCGACTGCCTCGGGGCAGGGTCCCCTCCCTGGCTGCTCTCATTAATCCACCAGAAAGTTTCCGTCGCAGCCTGGACGGAAGCGGTGCATCACGCTCCATCTCCCCCGCCGCCAGCGTTGCCTGCCGGAGGCAACGCGCAGCCCGGGAGCTGCGTGTATCAGGGCCTCGGCGGGGAGCTCCCGGCCCCAGGTGGCTGCTTCGCTGCTTTAGCTCTAACTGTGCTTTTTTCTGGGCAATCTGTGAAATTGGTCCCGATTTACCAGTTTTCATGGCTGCAGGGAGGCCTTCGCTTGCCTTCCCAGGGCCGCTCCGGCCCCGAGCATTTGGGTGCGGGCAAGCATTCGCGACCAAGACGCGCAAAGGCCAGCACAGCGTTCGTCTGCGTCAAATCGCGTTTTCGTTACGAACAAAATAACACAAAGTGCTATTTCAAGCATTTGCAATTTTCTACTTGAATAGGTTGTAAAGCGGCCGCCTGGCTGGCGCTCTCTGAGAGCGGCTTGCGAGCAGCGGTAACGTGAGACCAGCCCTGTAACGAGAGCTAGAGCCCAGCCTCCCTGTGCAAGTTTAACTTTACAAATTGCTGTTGTCAAAAAAAGAAAAAAAAAAAAATCCCCACGGCTGCTGCTTGCCCTGCTGAGGGTGTCTGCCGCCGGTTCACCGCCACTGGCAGCTCCGCGTTCGCCCAAGAAACGCTGCCGTTTTGTAAAGGTCACAGGATCGGCAACGAAACGTTACACCGAAGCTCCCTGTTTCTCATTGCCTTTTGCAATATGATAACGAAATGGGCTATGGTATGGCCAGGGCCCAGGAGTAACACGAGCTCACAGCATCGCTGGAAAGAGCTGATGCCCCGTGGGCAGGGACTGGTAGGCGAGGGCCAGGCAAGGGCGGCTGGTTGGGGGCGCCGAGCAGGGCACAGCCGGGGACCGACCGGGCAGTTTTTCGCTGCTCGCTGCGCGTGCAGAAGACCTCTGCCCGCGACAATGGGACCGCAAGGGCAGCAGCTTTCATAGCTGCTGGCTCAGGAGCGCCTGCTTGTGCCCCGATACCAATTTCTGGGTGACTGCCAGTCTCGATTACAAAATCTGCCAAAATAACATTGTCCCACAATGAGCTTAGAGCAGAGGAATGTGCACCGTCAAGCCGCCGCCGCCAGCAGTGACCCTCCTCAGCCTACGGAGCGTCGTTCTGCCCCAGGAACATGCACTTTCTGACGGCTGCGAGAGTCCTGACAGCAGCTATGTCGCGACAGCCGTCAGGAAGGCAGAGCACAGTCTGGGAGGCCCAGGAGGGAGTCATCTCGATGTTTGCTTTCCTATCGATACCTCATGACATTTTGCAGACTCTTCCATAGTGTAGCAGTTCCTCAGGTGAACACCAGCAAGGAGTTAGCTCTGATCTTCGGTGTTGGGACATGCTGCTGATTTTGTCTGTATTTCTCCCTAAAAAGAAAACGGCATCATCTAGGCGAAGGTCACAGAATCACAGAACAGGTCTGCACCGGCTTGCTGAATTAAATAAGCCACGACATCTCCCACAGCAAGGCTTTGCTGGAAAGCAGTCAGGAAGCTGACAGATTTCTGTGCATTTCCATCATGCATGGAGAAAAGTCTCTCCCATCCTCAAAAGCTTCTTCCAGCAGATGATTTCATTGAGGTTTGAATCAGTCCCAGATGCTGCAAATGAGCACAGGCAGAGCAGAATTCAGCAACTATACATGAGATTTGGGCAACAGCTTAAATAACATCTCTGTATCCAGGACCATGTAAGAGATATTGTCATACAGAGCATCAGGAGCAGCAAAAAGAGGCTACTTGGGGTTAATAGAAAACAAGAGTACAGCACAATTTGGCTAATCGTTAAATCTCATGTTTTGAGTCTCCATCACATAGAAACGCTGTCTTTGATCTGCCAGCTATCAATGCCTTGTTTCAGGTCATCACCGCTTCCTTCAAAGTCTCTGGCTAAGCAATGAGGCCATTTTAATCAATGGATGCGTTCATTCATCGAACACCAATGTCAGCACTTGCTGGAGCAACTTAGGAACAAAGCACCTTTCTCTGAGCTCATCTACTCCTGAACAGGCTGGGTAACTTCCAACCCTGCTAATGGGGCTACCCTCGGAAACCGCATCCGCAGGAGCTTCAGATCAGGCTGCCAAACTTCTCAGTCGGGGTGGTGTCTTGCCCACCTTTGTACCTCTCCAGTGCTATGATCTGATTGCAGCAATTTCTTGCCTAATTTATTAGTTCAGGCTTTGACTGCCGTGCAATATAGATGCTGTAACTGGGTGACTCTTGTATCACTCTGAACTCGTCTGAAGCCACCCTTATCTCCCTTTCAGGGGCTTGGAGTGTAACTCCGCTGACAGCTCACTTCTCTAACCGCTTTCATCAAGGCACAAATATGATCCAAAATTACTGGCTATTAATTTTGCTCAAAGTTAATATTAGAGCATCCACGTGTGGAACAAATAACACAGATTAACGGCGTGTACAGGGAGGCTGGCTTCAAGCTTCGGTAGGAGCACTGCGCTCCTGGAGCAGGGAACCATGGCGGAGGATTCCCGCTTACAGAGCGGGGAGGTTAAAAGCATCGTAGAGCAGGGAAAACGCCTCTAGACAGTTGCTGCAGGAGGTCTTTTCTACGCTTCAGAGCCTGGGCTAGGAACTGTCCTGCTGGGATATAACGATGCACAAGTTGTCTGGGAGCAACAGAGAACAGAGGCCTCCGTCACCTAAGGGGCAGCTGCTGCCGGATTTGGAGGATGCTAGATTTTATTATTTAGTATTTTATTATTTATCACCCTTTGACAAGATTCAGTTGAACTGCTTGCAGCAGTGATTTTCACTTGGCATATGGGGTTTTTGGAAACGGCAGGCAAATATTTTCCACCCATTTGCTGCAATACGCCCTCCCTGCCTGAGATCTCACTTTGACAAATGAAGCTCTCTGACTCCTGCAGTATCGTCCCACGTGCACAGCTTGGGGACAGACTCCCGTCACTCACTCTGTCCCCTGGTGAGCAGACAAAAGTCTCTATCTTCTGGGCAATCATTAACTCCTTCCCAAGAGCCAGAGAGATGTGAGAAGCTCCCCCGGCTCTGCAAACATACTAATGGCTCGAGTGGCGATTTGCCGAGGTGAAAGACCTATGCAGGGCAGCGTGTCCAGCCTTCCTGCGCCTCTGAGGACACCAGGGCATCATACGTCAAACAGAGCTCTGACAACGATACACGTTCCCAGCCTGGGACTTTGCCACCACCAAGGTCCTCAGACAGTTGAATCAGTGCAAATGCCCAAGTTTCAGCGGGATCGCGTGCAGTTTGTGCTCGCTGAGCCTCTCGTCCCAGAGAAACGGACCAGGACAAAGGGCCTGAGCTGCTCGGTCCAGTCCCTGCCATTGCAGGCAGCCAACGTCCAGCATTAACTCAGCAGAGGAAATGTTTAATCAGCCTCCGGGACTGTCCTGCAGCAGGAGGATGAAATCGTGGCCGTGTTCAAGTTAAAGCCCCAGCTGACTTCAACAAGGCCCAAATTTTATCTGCGGACTGGGGGACTGCAATATGCCATAGTGCTCCCTCGCTACCTGCCCTTCCAAAGGTCACCGAGAGCTGAGACTAGAGATTTAACAAAGGTATAGAAGGGCAGGGCCAGACAGCGGAAGAGCTGTGCGCCGTGCGGCTTACAGATTGCACGGAGGCTCCTCGGTGACGCGGCCCGGCGTGTCCTGTCTGCAGCGTTAGCGCTGTCACTGCAGGCACGTCGGGCAGCCTGCATTACGCAAGCGCTGAAAAGCCACTCTTTTGGGGGGTATTTGCTTGATATGTCTGCTTTTTTTAATGGAAGTAAGTAGACACAAGAGATGTGCCTGTACAAGAAGGCTCTTGGTGCCACAGCAACTGGCTAGACAAATTATAGCCAGCAGCCAACATCACTAACAAAGTAACTCAGCAGTTAATGAGCTAATCTAACAAACAGCCCCAGTAACGAGGACCCGGCTGTGGGCTCCCCCAGAGCCCCGGCAAACTGCCATCTTCCTCTTCCCAACATTCATTATTTAACCGTACAGCTGCTCATCACTTATACCTTCGGTGCATGTTCAGCACAGCGTTATTTTCTCTTTACATGTACACTGAATGAAAAAATCATGTCACATCCTCAGCAGGGAGAATCACAGTCCCACAGAAAAGAGCCCTCTGCAGCCGTGCACCACCACCAGTGGGCCAGAGAGCTGTGCCGGGGGCGGCCGTGATGGGGAGCTCTGCTGGAGCCATGCCGGAGCCTTGCCAGAGCCATGCCACCCGGATCTGCTGCCAGCTCCCAGCACGGGAGCTCCCCTGGGCTCAGGGGGACACTTCCAAACAAAACCTCCCTCCTGCCATCCCACCTTGCGTTTGGGTTAGTGTTTCATGGGTTACAATTGTGCATACTTCACATATGGAGGCAATGCCATAGTCTGGATCCCGGGATCAATCTCGTTTCTGCTCAAGAGCTGCCTGGTTTCACTCTTGCCACCACTCTCCCAGGCTGCCCACCAGTCACCAGTATATTCGCAGTCACCAGTATATTCCCAGTGCCAAAGAGTTTGAGGTTACCACAGCCGCCTGCCAGGACCACTGCAGCTTTCAGAGCAACGTCAGATGGGCCATAACAGACACAGGAGATGCAACGAGGGGTCTTGAAGGACCCCTGGGGCAAGCTCTCTCCATATCACCTCGTCCTAGGACAGAAGGACGTTTCATAAGGAATACGGGGGCAGTTTGCCAGCCCTGCAACTCACCTTCTGAAGGAGCCACTCGAGATAAAGATCACCTAGCAACCGACTGCCTTGACAGAATAACCTTCAGGGAGCTATGGAGAAATACAAAGACTTTTTGTTAATCCCAAAGACTCAGGAGCACAGCTTGAAATTGCTTACTAATTTAGATACCAAAGTGACTCGTCATTCATACAACTAGAAAAACAGCTTTGCCATCAAACCCCCCCTTCAGTTGGAGGAGTTCCTACACACCCCAAAAACCTGTTTCCAGCAGAGAAGACCCTGAGCGTGGCAGCTGCTCACGCACTAGGATGTGCATCGGACAGAAATATGTCCCTGAGATTGAGCTTGCAATTTTCTCATTTGTTTTACTCAGCCTAGTGCAGGTCTTGAGGGATCACAGCCTTTTTCCACTGCTGCATCTATCAGCCATAACCACACTCGGCAACTCAAAGCACGTTCAAAATCGTGCACTTCACCACCTTTACTAAACTTAATGGCATCAATATTTTAAAGAGAGAAGAGCGTTGGGTGATGCTAGGGCCATTTGGCAAGAGCTCAGATCCTGCATCCTGCCAGGGAGGTGTTGCAGAGCCCTGTGCAAGTGCTTGAAAACTCTCCCTTCCCTCGCTTTTAAATAACTCTTGGAGGGTTGTTGTCGGTCACTAAGAAGATGATATGCCCCTGCTGCCTTGCAAGGCAGTTACCCTTTGGGGCCAGCTTCTCCCTACCTGCCGAGTATGTGTCATCCTTACCATAAAGCTGTCCAAGCCCACCTAACACTTTCACCGTGCAGGGCACGGTGACCTGTCCCCAGGCACCTCTGCAGAAAACACAAGGGAATTACAGATTTCCTCAATTTTGTCTTACTTCACTGCAGAATGCAGCATGGAGCATTTTAAACACCAAAGAGAAGGCAGGTATGCCTAGCGCTGCAGCCAAGCCGCGCAGGCCTGGCACCAGGCTGAAACGCCGCACCGACCGCACGCCCCGACGGCCAGACCGACGCTACCGACACCAACTTAAGAGGTTGTGCAGGTCCTAGCCGCTTCTCTCTACCTTTGATTCTTTTAGTCTTTTTTTTTTTTTTTTTGCACTGAAAGCTAGACCGAATCACCTAAATTGCAGGTTTATTTTGCTAGTGCCTAGAAAAAAACGCAGAGGCCCATGGAGCAGCCCGGCCCAGCTGCAAGGAAGGGCCAACAGGGAAAGTACAACCCCTCCGCTTTAAAGGAGGCCCCTCTTCAGCCACAGCCTTTGTCTAGAGGCAGAAACCATGAATGACTTAAAACATTGCCCTTTTTTTTAACCCACGGACGGTCACCAGCGTCTGCACGCACACGCAGACGCACACGTACGCACCTGCCACGCACCCAAGGGCACGCAGGCCAGCACGCCTGTCCGCTCCCGCGGTTAAGACTCCACGTCACTCAAAACTGAGCAACCCCTGGCCAGGAGAATTAAAAAAAAAAAAACAAACCCATGTTGCACTTAAAAGTCTTCGGTAGCAAATGCCTGGCAATTCCTCCTGTGTTTCATTATATGCTTCTATTACAGAGCAACACCTGCACAACCCCAAGCCGGGGGCAACTCGGGGAAAAACACCAGGCCGGCGGGAAGGATGCTCAGCCCGCCAGCAGGCAGCCTGGCGCCGGCCGCGGGGGCAGAAGGTCCCACGCTCGTGCCCCTTTCCCACTTCTCTCTCCTTTCTTTTCTTCCAGAAAGGCTATTCCCTTCAGCCCAAGTGCCCGAGCGGAAGCGGGAAGCCTGCGAGCAGCGGCTCGGGTGAGTGCCGGCACCTCGCGCCCCCCGGCCGCGAGCCGGGAGACCCTGCAGCGGCCGAGGCAGCCTGGCCCCTTTCTCCAGCCCCTCGTCCGGGACGCGCGCACCCACGGGCGCGGGAAGGCGGCCGGCTGCTCGGCTCGGGGTGTTGGGGCACCCACGCGAGGGCGAAGCCTTTCCCGCCCCACGGCGAGCGCAGACCTGTGGGGCCCAAAACGCTGACCGCGGGCGCGGGGCGTCGCAGGCGGAGACGGGGCCGGGCCACCCAGGGCGAAGCTCGCCCCTGGCACCGGCTGCGCGCCGGGCGGCCGCTCCGCAGGCGAGGAGGGAGGCAGGGCAGGTGCCGTCTCCGCCGAGGGCGGCGAGGACGTTTCGTACCTTCCCGGGTACCTCGGCTGTTGCAACATGCCGAGGAATAATCCTGATAACAAGAGCGGTTGCCCTGGTGCCGGGTTTTGCTGTTGCGGCGGTCGGTCGCTGAAGAGAGTGGGCGGGCGGCTTCCTCCGGGGCCGTCTGACTGCTAAGGGAGCGCGTTTTTAAGGCGCGGAGAGGAGAAATCACCCTTGCCGTCCGCAGGAGCGGGGGCTGCATCCCCTCCGGCGGCTCAGCGCCGCTGCCGCTCCCGGCGTGGGGGTCACCGCGAGCGAGCGGCTGCTCCGGTGCGCGCGGAGGTGTTCCCTTCGGGGTGGGGGGGAAGAAAAAAGACAAATCAGGGTTTTGTTTTTGGCCGGCCGTGGGAAAACATCACCCGGCAACGCGCTGAAAGGGAGCGAGTCGCTGCTGCGGAGCGAGGGCGGCGGAGCAAGCCCGCGGGCCGGGCCGGGCCGCCGGCGTCGGGGAGCCGGTGGGATGGCGAGAGCGGAGGGGAAGGAGCGAGAGCGCAGCGGCGGCCGCCACGTGATGCCGCGTCCTCGCTCCGGCTGAACAAGCCTGGCCGGAGCCGGCGAGCTTCGCCGCGAGACCCGCGCGCGCCGGGCCGGCGGCAGCCCCGGCCGCCCCGCCATGTCGCGGGACGCGGGTCAACGGGCCAGCGGGCCGCCCGGCCGCCCCCGAGCCGCGCTGCTGAGATCAGGTGAGCCAGCGACCTCCGCGCGCGCCGCTCTGTCCTCCTGGGCTCGCTCTGCCCTGCAAAGGCAGCGGCGCCCCGACGGCCAGTTTGCAGCGGCGCTATTTGAGCTGCTTTCTTCCTTTTGCCTCGCTCGGGAGCGGCAGTTCCTCCGTTTCCGCCGCTCTGAACGGACCCCCCCAGCGCCGCGACGAACTCCCGCCCCGCTCGGCGAGCAGGCGGCCGGACGGCGGCTACGCGCTCCTACGATCCCTGCAGCTCAGCTTGGGAGATTTTTTTTTTTTTTCCCCTCTGTATTCAACCAAATACCTGTGCGCTACCTTAAGGCGCTCATTAATGATCGCAACGCCGTGCCTCTGTCACACCCTGGCAAATGCCCACAGCAAATATTTGATGATGCACGAAAAGTAAGTTTGCAACTATCAAAGAAGATTGCTGAGCATCTGTCACGGCTTAACAAAACCAAACAAGCTGCTCCGCATGCCCTTGCCGCAAGGCGCCTGACGGCTCGCCCTCGTTAACCGTTAACGGAGCGGGATGCCAGGCTCGCCGGCTCTGCTTCTCACGGTCTGAGGTGTTTAAGTGGAATTACTCACCAGCAAACCGAAGGCGCCCTCCTCCCGCCAGGCGGGAGCGCGCCGCGGCCGGAGGCGACGAGCCCGCAGCACGCTGAGCCGGTGCCGAACCGGGCGGCTCGGCTGGCCTGAACCCGGGCAGCGCTGGCGCCTCCGAGAGCGAGCGCGAAGCTCGCCGGGGCCGCTGCTGGCGGCCGGGGCCCACCAACGCGGGCAGCTCTGGAGGCGGCTGGAGCTCCTGTTTGGCGGACGGGCTCGACCGCCGGGGCCGCGCTCGCGGGCAGGCCGGCGCGGGGCCGAGGGTGGACCCTCCTGCCGGAAGGACCGGCAGGACTGGTGGGGAGCGCTGGCAGTACAGGCAGGGGGCACTGGAATTACCGGTGGGGACCACTGGCTGTACTGGGGAGAGCACTGAAGGACTGGTAGGCGGCACTGGCGGTACTGGGGGGAGCCACTGGCTGTGCTGGTGTGGAGCACTGGCAGTACTGGTGGGGACGACTGGCAGTGCTGTCAGGGCTTACTGGCTGTACTGGGGGGGGAACACTGGCTGTACAGGTGTGGAGCACTGGCTGTACTGGTGGGGACAACTGGATGTACTGTCAGGGCTTACTGGCTGTCCTGGGGGGGGAACACTGGCTGTACTGGTGTGGAGCACTGGCTGTACTGGTGGGGACAACTGGATGTACTGTCAGGGCTTACTGGCTGTACTGGGGGGGAGTACTGACAGGATAGGCAGGGAGTACCGGCTGTACCGGTAGGGAACACTGGCTGTACTGGTGGGGGAACACTGGCTGTACTGGTGTGGAGCACTGGCTGTACTGGTGGGGACAACTGGATGTACTGTCAGGGCTTACTGGCTGTACTGGGGGGGAGTACTGACAGGATAGGCAGGGAGTAGCGGCTGTACCGGTAGGGAACACTGGCTGTACTGGTGGGGGAACACTGGCTGTACTGGTGTGGAGCACTGGCTGTACTGGTGGGGACAACTGGATGTACTGTCAGGGCTTACTGGCTGTACTGGGGGGGAGTACTGACAGGATAGGCAGGGAGTACCGGCTGTACCGGTAGGGAACACTGGCTGTCCTGGGGGGGGAACACTGGCTGTACTGGTGTGGAGCACTGGCTGTACTGGTGGGGACAACTGGATGTACTGTCAGGGCTTACTGGCTGTACTGGGGGGGGAACACTGGCTGTACTGGTGTGGAGCACTGGCTCTACTGTTGTGGACCACTGGATGTACTGGTGGGGACCACTGGATGTACTGTCAGGGCTTACTGGCTGTACTGGGGGGGAGTACTGACAGGATAGGCAGGGAGTACCGGCTGTACCGGTAGGGAACACTGGCTGTACTGGTGGGGGAACACTGGCTGTACTGGTGTGGAGCACTGAAGGACTGGTAGGGATGACTGGCAGTACTGGCAGGGAGCACCGGCCGTACTGGTGGGCAGGGGGACACTGGCCGTACCGGGGGAGGGGGAGCACCGGCCATACCGGTGGGCAGCGGGACACTGGCCGTGCTGGGGGGCAGGACCAGCCCCTGCGCGCCCCTCGCAGAGAGGGGGAAGGCGGAGGCAGGGGATGGGGGCCGCGGCAGGGGGGGCCGCACCGCGCTCCTCCCACGGCACCGCCGGGGGCCGGGCGGGGGGACGCGCCGCCTCCCCGTCCCCTCGGAGGGCCGCAGCCACGCTGAAACCACGGGCAGCCGGGAAAATAAGGCAAAAACACTGCGCAAAGCAGGGGACGTCGACGACACCCGAAACCACTGGCCACGTAACCACACAAAAAAAAAAAAACACAAAAAAAAAAGGACGCGGCTCAAGCCCCAAGCGCTACTTAACCTGGGGAAGGGCCAAAAAAAAGGCCTGCAAATAATTGCTTTCCCTAAAAAGCCGCTCACTGCTAACGCACCGCGTTTCCTTTCCTGTCAGGGTTGTCTCCCCTTCGGCGCGCCCTGC
The DNA here is from genome assembly GCF_040807025.1 of Struthio camelus. Lineage (NCBI taxonomy): Eukaryota > Metazoa > Chordata > Aves > Struthioniformes > Struthionidae > Struthio > Struthio camelus. The sequence continues at coordinate 10,433,186 of NC_090955.1, read as the reverse complement.
CCTCGCCCCTTTTCCCTCCGCGTTTGAGTCCCGAGCGCAGCGCGGGCGCCCCGAGAGCCGGGGACCGCTTCCCCGGGGTCTTGCCCTGCGCTTAGGCTTCCTTAATTATTCACACGCGGCGATTCAAAGGGCGGCGGCGGTCCGTTGCTCTTCCCTTTGGGGCGCCCGAACGCCTGCCGGCCGCCAGCGTCGCCCGGCGCCAAGCGAGGGGCTCCGAGCTGCGGAGCTGCCGCCCCAGCAGGGCGGGAGAGCAAAGGAAAACGGCGGCGAAGACGGGAGCCGGTGCCATCCCACGCCGCCAGCGTCTTTGGGCTCGCCCTACGAGCGTTATTATTAGGCCTCAGGGAGGCGGTAAGCTGCTGCGGTCCTTAAGCTAACGTGCAGCAACGACTGGCGTTTTGTTCTGGGCTCGGCTCACCAGCGACGTGGGGATTAATTATTGCTCCAAGGCGCGTTTGGCAGCCTTGACCCCGGGAACGCGCCTGCCCGAGGGCTTTCAGGCCCGGCAAACCCTCTCCGTTTCAGGCAGCGGCCGCTTCTCACCGGCTGAAGATGGCGCTTGGGTAGCTCGCGCTTTTCGGGATCTCCCGACTGTTTAAGGTGCAGAAAATGGCTTTTGAAAGCCAGTGTCCTGGCTTTGAGGAGCGGAGGAGCCCAAACGGTCTGCCGGAGGCAGAGCCTCGCGCAGGGTGGGCAGCCCCGGCGAGCGAGGCTCCGAGGAGCAGAGACCTTTACACGGTTTTCGCTGTCCTGTGACCCTGGAGTAACGCAGGAGAGAGCCTCTAGTCCCAGCAGATTAAGTTTCCCAGATTTGCAAGACGGTCAAAACCCCACTAGGTTTTTTTTCCTCATCTGTAAATATGCACAGGAGATGCTTAGCCGGCAGCAACATCAGATGATTTCAGCACAGCTACCACAGTATATCCTGACAGCCTCCTTCCCTGGCACTGCTAGGAGGACTAAAAGGCAGACAAAACTTTACCAGACTTGTAACAAATGAATATTTCCTTTCATTAAGTTGTGATTTTGGAACAGGAGTCCAAAACAACTGTCTTTTTCTGACGCTTCACCCTGCCAAAGCCTCTGCGTCAGCCTCCACCTGTACAAGCCGACGTGCCAGCTTGGTCAATACAACTGAAAGCGTTACGGAAGTCTCCTCTAAAGCCCTGAGACATGTCAAGGCTACACCCAAGGATGTAAAAGGAATCAAGCCGTGCAAGACCACCCCAGAATAACCTCCAGTTAAAAGCACAAGAGGTCTCCTGTGGGCTATGTACCGCCTCCCTCGGGTTCCTGCGTGACTTGCGTACGGGATGCTGAGCCTGCACCTGCACCTGACCGTTTCCAATACGTTCCTTTTTCAGGAACACACTCAAATAATTGCTGAACCTTCATCCCAGGAGATATTCAAAACTCAGCTGGACAAGGCCTGAAAAACCTGATCTAAGCTGGCCCGGTTTTGAGCCGGGGGTTGGGCTAGAGGATCTCCAGAGGTCCCTTCCAGCCTCAGTTATTCTCTAATTCTAAAATACAATGTATTAATATTAGGAAAATTATGCAAATTAGCAAACATCAAGAACCTAAGAATCCAAAATTCAAGACGACCCTTCATCTGAACTCTTTCCTGTAGCGCTTAACATACAGCATAACCTCTTCTGTCATAACATTGCACTGGGACAAGTTGTAGGGCCTAAACCCAGTTCCGTTTTAGACAGTGGCAATGCATCGACTAAAAACTGTCATTCTTTAAAAAATATCTGCCGAGTATTAAAGCACAGAGCACATCAGAAAGGCTCCCAGAGGACCAAGGGGTGCCTTCTCTGCCCACCAGTTAATGCTAACATATAAAACCCTTGCAGCATGGGTGAGGATGGTCCCACACCATCGTAGCCTTCCTAAGGGGGAGGTGAAGAAACAAGATCTTTGTGCCTCTGAATCTACAGCAGACATCTTCCTTGTACTGTATTTCCTTCTAGCGTCGGCTCATCCAAACTATTTCCGATTTTTCCTCGTTTTGAAAAGTTTCTCCTAGGTCGTATCACAGCGCTCCTCTGCACTGATGTACTTACCATGATTCCAGCAACACGCAGAAAGTTTGATTCGTCTTATTAGAAGACGCAACGGGCCGAGATGAGGCTTTGGAAGGAGCAAAGCTGGGCACTGGCAGCTGGTAAAAGCTGCATTCACCCCAAAGACCTGGTGCATTTCGTATTCGCCCTTTGGCGGACGCAACGCAGCTTTAGTTCAGAAGAGAAATGTCAAATTCTCGGGCATGGCAAGAAATTCCAGAAAAGGGACGTTTCCCCACTGTCGCAGTTGTACATGTCATAGACTGCAATTATTTCACAGGCTCAGATTACCTGTGTAAACACCTTTGAGCTAGTTTTGATGCGTCATGCTAAGTATGTTATTTTGCAGTTTCCTTACTTGTGGGACACACATTACCAGCTTCTTTCAGCATTATTTCCTGCACGCATCCTGAAGTTCGCTCTTTGAAAAATAGAGATTTATAAATAAATCCCAGGCAATCTGGTTTTTTTTCAGAAAAACAGAGATTATTCTCTGTAACTATATTTTAACTGATTATTCCTGTCCAGAAAATGATCCCTCAAGCTAGTAGAGTTACAAGCTCTGATCCGAAGCTCTGACTCTGGAAATCCTGGCAATTTTCTCCAGTCTCATCATTTCTACCAAGTAACAGGGTCTCACAAAACTATGAATAGTGATATCATCTGACCCGGGATCCCCTTCCCAGGATAATGCCTTCTGCCTATTTTGATGCTAATGACATTTTGTGGAGGCTCACTCTCTGCCCTGAAAGGGATCCCATAAAATACTTGAGGAAGAGCAGTTTGATCCTTTTCTAGCTATTCACCCATATTGAAACACCTCCCCCAAAACAGTCTAGTCAGAAAATCAGTACACAAACAGTACAGACACCAGAAGTAAAAGACTGCAAACTCCATCTGTTTTATAGATTCCAGCTAAAATTAAACACCAGCCTGTGCCGCAGAAGCTAACATCAGCGGTTTTGCAAGTCAAGCCTACCGCAAACCAGCCGTACAGCACTGCACAGAGAAGTAGCGCCTCGGAGCAGGGGTCCGCGCACGCTGCTGTACACGGAGAAACTGTTTGGTAGGATGCGCAAGGGGATGGAGAGCCTGTCACGGGGGCAGGATGACGAGCGAGGAGAGCCAAGTCAAGCAAAAGCCAAGAGGAAGGAGACGTGCTTGCTCCCTGCTACGCAGGCTCATCCCGAAGCCGTGTTCACGGGCCAGGGAGGCCGAAGAGGAGAGATGGAGGGGGAACGGCTGGCAGGAGGGAAGGAATTTCACGTGAAAACCTGCAAAAAGGAGCTGAACACTGGTGTCCTGCTACGCCCTCCGTTCTCCTAAGCCACTGCAGGTGCCCAGGTGCTGGGCAGGGGCCCAGATCTCTGTCCTAAAACTTTTTAGAACACAACAGCTCCGGATTAATATTCTTTTGGATCTCTTCCCCCACCCCGTGAAGAGCTGCTGGAGCCAGGCAGCCAGCTGCAACCAGCCTGTGCACCCCTTGGGTTACCTGCCCTTTCCGAGGCTGTTAATCCCCTTAACATTCCTGGGGATTATTTTCATCCTGACAGGACGGTGAACCGGGAAACGGGAGGCAGCTGACAGCAGGGTGCAGCGAGCAGCACCAGCGCCTGGTCACAACACGGAGAGGCTCACGGGGCAGCCCACCATGTAGAGACAAGGCGATTAATCCTAATTAAATGCCCCGTGAAGGGCATCTCCTCTCAGCAAGTGAAATTACATCAGGGATGATCCAAGAAGCAGCAGCAGCAAAGGGAAATGCCGCTGAGCCCCGTCTCGGGTGCCGGACCCTGGGCAGGGGCTCGACGGTGCCCCAAGGGCCGGCAGGTCTGGTTAGGGTTTAGGAGATTAAAACTGTCCTTGCCATGGGCTGCATAAAAGCCGCTCGCTATCTCCAGCACCACACCACATTTTACACTCCTAGTAGGGTGTATTTAATTATTGTTATTTGTTATTTAATTATTATTTACTATGTTTTTCAACCCAAGAGAACGAGGCTAAGCATAATCGGAAGTGGAAATGGTTTTAGCCAAGATTGCGGACCCGTGATTTTATCACAAGTCTCACAAACTGGGGGCAGATTTATAAGGGTCTCCAGCAAGACCCTGAGCAAGATTTTGGGCTTCAGTTTAGATCACAACAGATCAAGATTTTAAAAGGTCATTTTTCTCCTCCAGCCAGTTCTACACCCTGGGGTTAGGCCTGGAAAAAAGGGTCGAATGCCAAATGTTTCCTGTGGGGTCTGCTAGAAAACATAGCTAGGCTGGGAGTGCGTTTCGCAGCTTCGCTTGGAAGAGGAGTCATGTTGGGTGTGAAATCCAAATATCTGCCAGTGCCTGCGGCCTCGGCCTGCTCATCTGGGCGGTCTTGCTTTTTACATATAGAAAAGTCACTCAGAAACGGAGCTTTCCTAGAAAGCCTCAGACCTTTAGAAATGAGAAAAGAGAAAGTATTTAAAAAGCAAGGAGGAGACTGCATATGTTGAAGCAAACACAACTGCCTTTTAAAACAATAGTCCAAACCAGGTCCATCTGAAAGGTCATGCCGTCTTTCTGAGCACGGCAGAGGGTGTTTGAATGCACATGCATTTTTTGTTTATATCTTGCCAAGAACAATATAAAAATGTCTAATACCTTTTACTGATTTATGATGGTGGCCAAGGAGGTGCCAGAGCAGAGCCTTGTTCATTGATCGACAACTGCATCGTGCAAAACCAGGCATCGTGCTGTAAATCCACTGCGGAGACCTGGCTTGATTTATACCTCCAGCACTATAAATAATGACAAAAAGCAGCCTGATAGCAGTCTGTCTCCTCATACATGGAAATGAATTACATCAGGTCTTGAAGATGATAGACCTATACCACTAGAAACATTTTGCACTGGGTCTCCGTCTGCCAAACTGCAGGAGAAAGGATGCCCTGTCCTTACTCCCAGCATAACCCCAGGCTGTGTTTCAGGAGCACTAATGCTTTTATATTCTCATTTTTCTTTTTATGAAGAAAATGAAGACATGTCTTGAATTGTGCCAGACTAAAGTCTTCTGAAAATATAAAGTGCTGTTCATGTAGCTAGGCTCAAGGCTCCTTCCAGCTGTTTTCTGGGACAAGGTCAGAGCTTTGCCCTTGTGCCAGGGCAGCAGCTCAGATAGCCATGCTCCGTGTACAGCTATCCACTGGAAGCAAAGCCCTCATTGACAGTGTCTACACACCCCTGGACAGATCTAGTGCAGTGAAAACCAAGCTGAAAGCTACCTGCTGGGTCCTGGTCCCTGAAAAATTGCTCAGGCAAATTACAGTCATTGTGAGGACTTGTGCATGCTGCTCTAACAGCCACCTGGCCAGAAACATTGCCAGTATATTTCAATTCCTCCCACTCCTTCCTTCCCAGCATTTTCTGCATTTGTGCTAGCTTCAGGGGAAAGTTCCCTCTCTGCCTTCAGTAAATAGGCTGATAAATTGCTTCTATTTTCCAAGCCTTGGTCATGCAATGTTGGATTGCTACAGTCTGGAAATAACCACATACGCCTATTCAAAACCTCTGGGCTTGCCCGCATTGGAGCTGCCGGCTCGCTGACCGCTTCCACCCCAAAATGACGCATAACCAGTGTGACAGGATTCTGCACCCATCAAACATCCCAACGCAGAAATATCTCTGTTGCAGGATACGGTAGCTCTCTTCTAAATGATGGCAAAGGGACAGAGTAAGGGGCAACAGGACAACACGCTTACACTACAGCCAGTCTTTTAGCACAGCTGTCCAGAAATTGTATTTTCCATTTAAAAGATCTGACATTTCTCAAAATTACTCCAGGGAGAAAGTCTTGTTTAGGAACGAAATAAGACATTGCTTTGCCATTTGAAATGGGAGGTCATCCATTTCATTCCCACCCAAACAAACCTTTGCTTTTACACCTCCCTTTCCTGTCTTTCCTCTGCCTTTTCTTCTACGGAAAAGAAAAATAACAGGAGAGGAAATACGGGAAGAACAAACTAAAGCAATTTTACCCCAGTGAAAACCTGTTGTGTTTTCTCATTGTTTGAGAACTGGTTTTCATTTAACAAAAGTTGGCCAAAAAATTGTGTTGCGTTAACCCTTGGCTGTTCTTCAATCCACGCGCGACTCTGGCGCGCACCGTTGAGCCACCAGCCTGAGCCTGCGGAGTGTGGCCCCGCAAGGATGCGAGTCAGCCTGGCATTTGCGCGTTTCGATGTTCCATGGCCAACAGTGACATATGATCCTAGAGGAAAATAATTTGATGCAAGAAATCACTCCTTCCAGCTTCCAAAGTGCCCTTTACATATGTACCGAATTCACCCCAATTACACTCCTGTAACGGGCTCTGATTTGTTTTCCTTTGTTCCCAAAGCAGTAGGGCGCTGGCCACATTAACCTTCAGTGAGAAGTTGTTTGATATTGAATTGTTTCTTCAGCAGTATTATTTCTTACATAATTCTGTTTGATTGCAATCCACTTTACATTGGATAAGTACTTACTGACTATGAAAGAATGACCCTTACCTGCCTTCTCTTGCTTTATCTATCGATTTCTCTTTTAAAAGGGCTTTATTCCTTTTATACATGGAACTGCAATAAGAGAGAAAAGCAACATTACCAAACAGTAGGTTTTCCTTGCTGCTCCACCAACCCATATAACTTCACACTAGGCTTCCCATTATAACGGTGAGACGTTTACAGATGTGGAGCTGCCTACACTCTTTTCCTGGGACTTTTTGTTCCTACTGGTAAACTTCCAAATTTTTCGAGTGAGTACTTAGGAATAAATTGCTCTTTCTAGGCCCCTGATTAGGCTGCACATTGGCATAATTATAGTCGGCCCAACTGCGCTTTACACTTAAAGGCACAGCCCACTGTATGCATATTGTCTTGTAATGTGTGCTTTGCACTCACTTTGAATAGGTTTTTTTGTAATGGAGAAATGGAAAACACTTGGAAAATATCAACAGCAAGTAGGCCTTGTGGTTTGCCTGAAATCCAGGCTGCCGTCACTTACAAAATAGGAGACCTTTGTTCTTACAGCCAGAACATACAAACTATTACAGCATGATCACATACTGCATGTGTGAATTACGCTTTCCTTGGCACCGGGCTGGATCCTGAATATTAGGCCAGCAGGATATCAGCAAAACCTTACACTGACAAGAGATTTCAGATAACTGTATCTGCAATCTCTGTCTATGAGATTAGACACTATATATAAGCACTTCCTTGGGCCTGCGTTTCCGAAACCCTCTCATATCCTAGCATCCCCATCGCTGTGCTAAGGCACTGACAGCCTCGGCCAGGACGACCAAGGCAGCTGCTCAGCGCAGTCCGAATCAATGGCTGTTTCCAGTTTTAGGTAGATCTATTTTGCCTTAATCCTTGGCACAACATGCTGCAGCTGCTGAAGGGAGGGGCTGGTAAGTAACTTACAAATGATCTGATTAATATTTGTCAGATCAACAATGCAATGGGAGTATTTTTTTAAACCTCTCCAAAACCCCACCAGCACATCTGGACACGTGCCCATGTGCCTGCGTGCAGATGCCAACACGGGTGTTGAGCTGCCGGGGCAGGCACCGTCTCTTTTGCTCCTGTTTGTCCAAGGAGGAGAGCTCCGGTGGGCTCCTACGCTCCAGCATAGCGAGACTTCTTATGCAAACACCTCTCTTTTCTTTCAGCATCAATGTACACCGAAATACAGCGGGAACGACCAGACAGTGGGAATATCCTGACTCACCCAGACTACATAGATGGAAACCCAGATCTTATCAAACCTAAAAAGCTCCTAAATCCCGTAAAAGCCTCAAAGAGTCACCAAGAGCTGCACAGAGAGTTGCTGATGAACCACAAAAGGTAAGAGAACGCCCCCACCTGCCGCTGAAGTGGTCTGAGAGGTGCTGAGCACTCTGAGCTCATCAGCCAGATGCTGCTGAATGGCCTGAGACAGCCTGCGAGTTGGAAGGTCACGCTAAATCCCTTCACTTACAGACACAGGATAAAACTTGCTGCAGCCCCTTTTCTCTTGGATCCAACAAAAACAAAACTGAAAACCTCTGCCATTCTGGGGCATTGCCAAGTCCTTTCCAGAGCCGCTCACTATTTCCTTGCACCTCGAGCTGCAAGCTCTGGGAACTGCAAATACCCGGTCCGAGATCTCTGCACACAAGGCGTCCCCATTGCCCCCTTCTCGGTGTCCCATGAATGTTCCCTCCCTCGTCCTGTTTTTTCCGTTCCTGTCACTCATGCAAAGCAGCTTGCCAAGTCCATCCCAACATGCAGCCTTTCGGCGTGGTTTAAAGCCTTTGGGTCAACCCAGAGGCAGTAAGAGGTGGAGCTGGATGGAGCTGCGATAGCGTCAGTGGGAAATCATGCATACAGGGAAAAGGCTAATCACTGTTTCTGTAAAAATCAAAGTGCTCCTAGGGTAAAGAGCTAGCATTCGCATTCCTGATTTTCCACCCCATCACACCAGTTTAACTCTTTGGAGGTACAAAAATAACATTGGGATTATGACACCAGAAATAGAGGTCCTATATCCACATCATTTCTTTATGGCAAACAAAAATGCCTGAACATCAGTGAAGTAAAAACACATTCAGTGAAAGCCTTTTTAGCACAGCAAGAAATCTGCTGGCTTTTTGTAGGAATTTGCTGAATACCAAGAAATTCTCTGACATGATCACACATGGACTGTCTAATTACAAGGAGCAGAGACTCTTCAAAAGGACTAAATCATCATGAGAACAAGACATACTGAGCAAACAATCAAAGTAGGGTCCCTTAATCAATATGGGCATTGGCAGGGCTCAGATCCGATTTGATTCTGGAGCTCACAGAACCACAAGAATTACCATGCCTTGGCCATTCCCCACCACTGAGGCAGAGTTAACTATCCCAGACAGATATTTTTATAACTTTCTGGCTTGAGAGTGACCATATCCTGCCTAGCGATGCTGCTCAGTTAAAGGCTTACCACCTTGGCCTTGATCTCCCAGAACATAATTCCCATTTAGCCACAATGAAACAAAGCATGAAGAAACCACTGCAACGTAGGTAGCAGAGATGAACAAGGAAATATCGGCCATTGTTTGCGGAAGGCTTGTGGCTGTCAGGTAAGGGTGGTTGGTCAGGCTTAAGGAGGAGCAGAGACTGGTGTCAACAGGATGTGGGACAGCAGCAACCACTCTCACAGCAGGGCAGTCCTGGAGGTGCCCTGCTAAACTATGGGGCAGGAAAGCAAGGGGGTGAGCAGGTTAACGTTACGGGATGGACAGGGTACAGACCCCAGGGCACTGAGCTGAGCAACCTGGCAAACACTAAAGCGTGCCATCATTTGCTATTTGAGTCCTATGCCTGCCACCGTGTTGTATCCACGTTTCCCATCAGACGCTGGCAGAAGGCAGCCCCACCGCAACCATCCTACCATATCCTCATCCCTCTCCTTTTAGTCCTGTATGTCTCAGGGAGAGACACCGGTTGCGGACGCTCACACAAAGTTAAACTTGCTCACGCTCAGGCCTCCCAAATATTTTTCAACAAATATGTAAAACAAAGCCTACTGCAAACAGGAATCTACCTTTGCTGGTTTCTTATCGTTGGGATATTTACCCATTTCTTATTCTTTTTTTTTTCTTGATTTAAAAACAGGAAGCGATCAAACCTTTAATCATCCAGCTTAGAGCTTGGTCATGGAGCCTTGTCAGATTTAGATCAATTCTAATAGTCTCTTTTGGTATCTCTGGGTTCCAGGACAAACAAATGCTGTCAGCCCCTGAGTCGGTTCACAAAAGCCACATGGATATCCTAGATGGAAGGAGGAACAGTGGTTGTAAACATCCTGCACATCACTGTCAAATGCAACAGTTTTGCTGCCTGCTGTGTGTTGCTATAGAGGGAGAGTGGGGGGAAGAGGAGAGAGAGGGACCTACAGCTTGCTCCTGTTTCTGCTTTGCTGTTGTTTTTTTCCCCTTAAGCAACCAAGAAGCAACTCCAGTCAGCAGCATGTGCAACAAAACCCTTATCACAGCCAACACCTCTGGGTACTAACAGCACAGGCCACTTAAATCAAAGAACAGTAACAAATCTGAAGGCAGCATTACAAACCCTGCGTTTCCTGCAAGCCAGAGCAGATTAAATTTCTCTCAGCCTTGGGAAAGGTATCTCTGTAACATGTGAATTCCTTCTGTATTGAAAAAACATCATAAAAGCTCTGCTGCCAAACTTCCTGTTAGCTTTGCTGATGCTACTGTGAACTTTGTCCTGCCATAAAACAAAATAGGCAACAATAGGAAGCAATGTTAAACGCAGGTACTGGAAGCATCCAAGGAACTCGGTCCCCCAGCCACGTTGTTACAGTGCAGCAGTTTGCAGCATCTGGAGAGCGTTTCCCTCTCCTGTCTGCCAATCAAGTTTCTAATGATATTAGATACTACCTCAGCACCTGACACCTTGCCAAGAAAGCTGCAAAGTCCACTAGTTTCAATGTCTCTAAAAACCAGCCAGCCTTCGGTCAATAGAAACCTTCCAACACCAAGCAGCTTTGCACTGCTAGCAAGGCCCCCTTAGTGAGCTCGGTAGCGACGGGTGCCCACTCATCCCAGTGGGATTTCACCTGACTGCAGGGATCTCAGACATGGACCTCGCTGCAAGATCAGGTCCCCCTCCAAGAGCCAGCATCCCCAACCTTCCCACCCTGCCAAGCGCAGCCACAACCCCGGCAAGCCTTCATCCCTGACATGGAGGAGCTCATCTCCTCCCCTCTGAGGGGATCTTCATGCAGACGAACATAGAATAGCCCACATTTTACAAGCTCTGTCCTGTGAATACAGGTTATCTGTGCTCAGAGTATTTCCTTGGAACGTAAAATAGTCTCAGCCCATTGATTTAAATGGTGTTAAATCCAGCCCACAGAAGTGGTCGGGCTCCAGTCCTTCCCCAGGAATGACAGCTATGAAGCCTTCAACTTCTTTTCCCCAAAAATACAACTTCAATCAATTACTTCTGGCAGAGTGCACAATTCCTATTTCAGTTCTCTATTTCCTGCAAGATTATTTACGTGCCAGTTGCTATTGTCAGTGGAGCCCAGCAGAAGATAACCCACGTAAATATGACTTCAGTTACTTCTTAATAATCTTTTCTTCAGCTACACAAAACTCTGCAGTTAGAATAAAATCTCCTCAGACTTCAGCAAATGTTTGACTTTGCAGTCTCAGGTTTTTGCCTCTCTCTGACTAGGATTCACAGCGGGACAGAGAGTCACCAGTCTTAGTGATTTAAGCCAGGAATTTTATGGATCGTACAGGAGGCTGATTCCTTCTGGCACAGAGGAGATAAGACTGTATCTTGGAAAGGCAGGAACCATCCCGCAACCCACACCAAGCACATCTGGACTTGTTCCACACTAACCCCTATCCCTACACATACATACCTACTTCCATGTTCTCAGGAGGGCAGCAGCTGCTAGGACAGGGGCCAGGGTCATGTGCAAAAGGTAAATCTTAGCGTTTAAATTCAGACATGGCAACATTGGAAGTGTTAGGTTTCTGAAGTTTGCTCAGAGGACTTCTTTCAGCTCTTTGCCACATATTTATGTCTGAAGTGTGTTAACATGTCCTTGTGACCTCTCCTTTCCAGTGATCCTACCCCCAACAAAACAGGATTTTAGTGGTCCCGCTTTGTTTAAGAGGCATTGGTAGGGCTGAATGGGAGCCCGTGCCTCCTACATCAGCAAACGCTCTTGCTTCCAGGAGAAAAGGACCTTTCATTTTGGCCTCTAACCCAAACTCTCCACGTCAACAGGGTGTTCACACTAATCTTCAGCTCTGAAGCAAGTCTGGATGCAACAAGGAGGAAATGAACTGCCAGGACAATTACTGCAGTTCAATGACTACCCCTGCTGGTGGAAAAAAAGCTTCGCTATTTAAAATTCTCTAAACGTGGCTGAAGCTGTGGCTGAAATAATTAAAACTAGTAACAGCAAGAGGCAACGGACGGTGCCATTTCCATTCCCAACTACAGCAGCACAGCGGAACAGGGTTCGCAAAACTTCCAGTGCCACGGGGCAACCGCCGTGGCCGCCTGAGGCACAGGTCCCAGCAGTAAGGTGCTCCCCGTAATACGCTTGAATCCTTGCAGATGGATTTGTGGACCAGGGCCCCACGTTTCCTTTTAGGGCTGAGGACAGCCTTTTAGTGCCTACACACCCAGGCTGAAGGCGCCCCGGCCCTGACATATCTGCTTTTTATCCACAGAGGCTTGGGCGTGGAGAGCAAGCCAGAGCTGCAGCGGGTGCTTGAGCACCGACGGCGGAACCAACTCATCAGACAGAAGAAAGAAGAGGAAGAGGCAAAGAAATTGCAGTCGCCTTTTGAAAAAGAGCTGTTAAAGAGGCACCAAAGGCTGGATCAGGTAGAACTGAATTTTCAGGCATCCCCAGGTTACCCTAACCCCTACATGAGGCACAGACCAGAGAGGCGATGGGTATGGTGGGGCTCAACTCAAAGCATGGCTTTGCTACCCCTGCATAAAATGGGAGCCATGGAACATAGTTCCCAGCACGTACCCTGGCCAAACCCATGCTGGGGCATTGCCTGGGGAAGAGTACCTCGGCCAGAGCAGACCGGGGGGCCAGCAACCAGGGACATAGGGTGACAGGCAGGGTGAGCAAGTTAACTTGCTCCTTCTGCAAATAATTCCCTCTCCCACTTGCCAATATTTGCACTCAAATATTGGCATAAAATTGGATACTTTGGATAATATGGATAAAATATTGGATAAAATGGGTTTATTTAATAGCACAGGAGTTCCCTTGCAACAATATCAATCAAGCCAAGACCACCTGAAAAATCAAAGCCCAGCACTCTCAGAGAAGAATCAGGTATATGAAAACAGGGTGGTTTAGGGACACATCCATAGAGACTCCACATATAGAAGAGAGGCAGTACAAGGCATTACCACCCTTTAGATGATAACCTAATGGTAAGAGTGTTTCCCAGGTTCACAGGCCTCCTTTCCTCGGAAGGATTCAAATTTCCTCCTCCCTCTTCCATTTCAGTTCTGGAGTGAGATGCATTCTCCACCTTTTCCACTGGAGAAAAGAACAAGGGTTTCCGTGGGCCAGAAAAACCCACTAAGGGTGAAAAAGAGAGCTAGTCAACACGTGGCCTACACAGTCATTCAATTCTGGGCAATAATAACTGGACCCTGAGCTAATGAATTGCACTTTTATCCTTTAGTGGGCACAGATAACGGTGACTGTTTGCCTTTCAGCTGGAGAAAGAACAGGAGAAGCAAGAAGACCATGCACCAGAATTCATTAAAGTCAAGGAAAACCTGAGGAGAACATCAACAGTGAGTGGGGAAGAGAAAGCGGTGTAGCTTCTGCCAAAACTCAAAAGGGATCCTACCAAGGTTGGCACTAACCTCCACACGCTGACATCTCTGTACACGGTGGACATTCACAGCCGCATCTTTGGGGCTACTTACTGTTATTAACGCTTGCTCCAGTAGAATGCATAAAAAAAGGTTTTCCCATACCAGGAAGGTATTATAATGGAAGAGGTGCAGTATTCACTAGAAGTACTCACACGAGAAGATGCAGAGAGAAATGATGTCACTTCCTTCCCTCTCTCCCCCCGAATTTGTGGGTGCATGCTAACCTCCAGCTAACTCTTGGTTGACCCTTGAGACACAATGCATGTTTAAGCCAGAGACGCCTGTGGAGGGATGGGCGTTGCCACGGGCTGGGAGACCCCTGCATCAGGCCAGAGGCAGGCTCGCCCAGCACAGGGTAGCAGGAGGGTGGCTGCAGCTCTGGGAAACCTCATGGAAGCCTTTGCGTGACAACCGAAAGGGGACAATCTGCACATTACTGAGAACAGCCTAGGTGACCACAATGGCTTTCCCATGGGTTACAGGTATTGTACCACTACACGAGTCAAGCCTCACTGATATTATGTTTCTCAGCGGCATATCTCTACCATTAAACTGTTAGAAAAAAAATCAACCTCTGCATCCCCACACCCATTCAGCATTGGCTGACAGGGTGCAACAGTTCTTCACGAGCATCAGTCAAACGGCATTTCAAAGGTATTTGAATATAGCGATTTAGCCAGTTCCATGCACAGGCAGAAAATACACTGGACTGTACCACAAATGCTTCGAATGAGAGGAACATGCTACATGCAGAGATCAAAGGCTGGGTGTTTGCAGTGTGGGTATTCATGGAACTGGCTCAATGACCAGGTAGCAGATCCCTGCAGATAGGAAAGGTCAGAGTGGCAGAGAGATGAATTGCTTCTTGTCCCTGGACTACTGAGTTTCAGTCCCTCACCCAGCAGCTGGACATGTGCTACCTTAGCAACCCAGGAAAAAATACTTGGTAACTGAGGGGTAGTAACGTCACACTGGTGTCAGGCTGCTCTCCTGTCAACCTCTATGCCCAGCCATGGATCACAACTGACATCTGTATGTGCTAGGGGCTATGGGGCCCATAGATAACTGCTGCAAAACTATTTGTCAGTGCTTCTTATCCCCTTTCCCAGAGGTCAGGGCTGCTTCGTTTCAGTTGCCACCTTGCAAAGCTAAACATCTCCTGGCTGCTAGCATAGCAAAGCTGGGGGAGATGGTGCCTTTGCACCATTTATGGTCAGAGCACACCACATTTATGTGGCACCTGAGTAGAAAATCTGCAAAACAGCTGGACTCTTTCTCCAAATGCACCTGTGCCTTGAGGGTGCCCTCATCTAGAGCTAAAAATTCTCCTTCAGGAATATCTCAGCTTCTTGTTTCTCACATTAGCCCTGATATAAAGCCTAGACAGAATAACTCACCAACTGCCTTTGAAAACCAGTTCTTGAATGGCAAGACTCAATGAACACGGTCAGCTGGGAAGGTAACACCTAATTAAACAATCCCTGCTATCCACATCTCCAGTAGATCCATAATGTAAATAAAGGCAAACGGGGCATTTACCCTATCTTTGTTAATTAAAAGCTTACTAATCTATTCCCTAGTTCCCCCAGTCCAGCAGGGTATTCCATTTCAAAGGACTCTTGCTCAACCTGGCAGCTTGAGGAAAACGTCTGACCTACCCCATCGAGTGTCAAGACCAGTGATGCACTTACATGGCTACGACAACAGTCTGAGATCACAGAAGCCTAGTTTCAGATCTCGAGAGCTCCATCTCACAGCACTGTCTCTGTGGTAGTTTTTAGCTCCACACTCATTACGCTTATTCTAAACAAGTTTTTATTTCAGAAATCCAGTGTACATGGTCACTATGGGTCAAACAAAATCTGAAACAAACTATTATGTCCTTCCCAACCATGCAGCTTTTCAGATAGTTTAAGACTAAACCCACAAGGAAGATACTGTATGGAGCATCTTTTTTTTTTCAGGGGGAAAAAAAAAAGCCAAATTTATCCAAGAGAAAACGGTGTTGCTAAGAATGTTTTTATATAGCTGTAGAGAAAGCTATATAATACCCCATAAATAACATCGATTTAAATAACAAACCAGAAAGTACTGAGTTGGGCTTTTGTGAGGGGTTATAGCGCAGGTTAAGTGATCTTCATCAAAAAGCTCAAAAAAAAAAAAAAGGCAAATTAATCTGTGGTTTTGCCACAGATGAAGTTAATCCCACGAGAAACAACCTGTTACTCACCAGTGAAATCAGTGTTACCAGCTCACTCTAGGTCAGATAGGGGCATTCATGCAAGTCCTTGGGTGGAAAGCCATTCCAAAACGCCTGGGGAAATTGAGCACTCACACAAGCAAAGAAAAGGCTGAAAATATAATGGTGTTCTGAGTACGCTAATATAATCTGAAAAAAAATCAAGGCATCACCCCTTTGACCTGGTGCCTACCGAGCACAGAGCGTGGCAGCATACAAACCCAGTCTGCAAGTGCTCAGGGGTGTCTGCTAGTGCATTTTCAGCTTATGTTCAGAAGCGAAATGAAGGGCCAAGTCTCACTGTCCCAGCTCAGGCTAAACTCATACAGCCAGAAGAAATCTTTCCAGCCCACCATGGCATCAGGCTCGCGGGCTGCAACCAGGAATCCAGCTGCACGCTGCAGATCCACCACCAAACCGGCCGTGAACAAGCACCGCTGGGCAGCTCTGTGTGGCCCAGGAACGGCTGCGGGGCTGCAGCAGCCCAGCAGCGCGCAGCCGGGCATGGAGGGACCTCGGCCGAGGCGAGGGCTGTAGGCTTGAGCCCTCTGTGACAGCACTTCAGAGATGACACTTCTATTGCTGAAGCATTCAAAATCATATTGTTTTCAAGCACAGCCATTCTCACCTTCGTAAAATGAAAACTGCCTCCTTTGCTGGACTCGGACCAAGAGTCCATAAAAGCTTCACTGGACACTTGTATTTCTTCACATGGCCAGCAACTGTGGCTGCAACACTGCAGGAGAGCATTTAACTCCAGCAGCAGCTTCACCTGAATGAAAAACTATGATCAGTGTTGACATTATCAGGAAGAGATTTGGGAAAATCTTTGCGTGTTGTTTTCTTTTAAATGAATTCCTGAATTTTGGGTCTATCTTCCTACATCCCTAAATCACTTTCCTAAAGAAATGTGATGTATCTAAAAGATACAGATCCTCAAAGTATTGCTGCAAGACAATTTTTTGCACTGCATATATTGCCTATGTGGTAGATATCCTATATTCTGTGTTTGTGTGTATACATATAAAAACATATATATATATCACAACTGTACTCAATTAACTGTCACTGCTCACACTGTTTAATGCACATAGTTCTGAAGAAATAAACTAAGTGATGACTGTATATTTTGCTGTTTTCAACAAGACACTGAAAAAGCTCCAAGGATGCAAGCAGATAACGGCCAAATAAACTGATTAAAAATAAAAATAACTTTAGTTTCACAGTGACTTGTTCATTAGTAGTGTGTTAACTTACTCATCAACAAACCATTTTCACCTCCTGTGCCCAGTGCTGCATCTATTGCTTATTCCTAAACTCCATCTCAATTTGCTGAAAGTTTTAGGGCACAAAAAATGCAGGATCAGGCTATGTGCATGGAAGTTCTTTTACTGAAACTCTGTATATGTTAAATTTCTTACTGGTGAAACATGCCCACCTGCCTAAGCAGGGCAAACCCAAAGCCAAAGGAACACCCTGCACTTGGAATTAATTCAAAAACTCAGTTTACAACAGGAATATAAACCTTTTGCTAGTAAACCCACTTTATTATTTTTAAACATTTTTAAACAGTTTTAGCAACAACCAAAAGCCATATCTAAGCTATGATAAATCAAGCAAAATCACTCAGACCAAATAGATAATAAAAAGGGAGCTCATAGTAGGATACTTCACATACATGCAGGTCACACACACACACACCACACTATCCAAGATCCAGCACTAAAACTGAATGCAGAAAAGTAAACTCAAAGAGCTTCTCCAACTTGTTAGTGATATCCTTAATGCCAAGGGCATTGACTTCCCATTCAGAAAAATGGTGGGGATGATGCTTTTCTTTTGACACCAGATATCAGCTGAGGTTGCCACACTCTGAAGTATGCCACGCTCCAAACCCTTCATGTCCAAACCCTGGGGCCCTGGATTTGGGCAGTCAGTTCATCCTGTCATAGAGATGGGTCACTAACAAAAATCTCTTCTTCAGTTTACGTTCAAATTTCCCAGACATCTCCTTCTCTAGCTGCACCACCTCATTGCAGCTTACAATAGGAGCCCACTCGTTTTCCAAAGTTGCAGTGACGCGTTTTCTACTTCATATCCCAGGCACAAACCACACAAAGGGGAATGAACATTGTTTCAGTCTTCACTGCTAAGGCCAGTCCTGAGGAATTCCAGACCTTGGAGACAAGAGAGGAAGGCTGGAGAAAGGAAGACTCTCCCTTGGTTGAGGAGGATCAGGTTAGAGATCTTTTGTCTAAACTTGACATCCATAAATCCATGGGCCCCCGATGGGATGCACCCACGAGTGCTGAGGGAGCTGGCGGATGTTATCGCTAGGCCACTCTCCATCATCTTTGAAAGGTCATGGCAATTAGGAGAGGTGCCTGAGGACTGGAAGAAAGCCAATGTCACGCCAGTCTTCAAAAAGGGCAAGAAGGAGGAGCCAGGAAACTACAGGCCTGTCAGCCTCCCCTCCATCCCTGGCAAGGTGATGGAACAGCTCCTCCTGAAGGTCATCACTAAGCATCTGGAGGACAAGAAGGTGATCAGGAGTAGTCAGCATGGATTCACCAAAGGGAAATCATGCTTGACCAATCTGATAGCCTTCTATGACGGAATGACTGGCTGGGTAGATGAGGGCAGAGCAGTGGATGTTGTCTACCTGGACTTCAGCAAGGCTTTTGACACTGTCTCCCAACACATCCTCCTAGGTAAGCTCAGGAAGTGTGGGTTGGATGAGTGGACAGTGAGGTGGATTGAGAACTGGCTGGCTGGCCGAGCTCAGAGGGTTGTGGTGAATGGCGCAGAGTCAAGTTGGAGGCCTGTGGCTAGTGGTGTCCCCCAGGGGTCAGTCCTGGGCCCAGTCTTGTTCAATATATTCATCAATGACCTGGAGGAAGGGACAGAGTGCACCCTCAGCAAGTTTGCTGATGATACTAAACTGGGGGGAGAGGCTAACACACCAGAAGACTGTGCTGCCATTCAGAGGGACCTGGACAGGCTGGAGAGGTGGGCGGAGAGGAACCTCATGAAGTTCAACAAAGGCAAGTGCAAGGTCCTGCACCTAGGCAGGAATAATCCCATGCACCAGTACAGGCTGGGGGCTGACCTGTTGGAAAGTAGCTCTGCCGAGAAGGACCTGGGAGTGCTGGTGGACAACAAGTTAAACATGAGCCAGCAGTGTGCCCTTGTGGCCAAGAAGGCCAATGGTCTCCTGGGGTGCATTAGGCAGAGTGTTGCCAGCAGGACGAGGGAGGTGATCCTGCCCCTCTCCTCAGCCCTGGTGAGGCCTCACCTGGAGTACTGTGTCCAGTTCTGGGCTCCCCAGTACAAGAGAGACATGGCACTCCTGGAGAGAGTCCAGCGGAGGGCTACCAAGATGATTAGAGGGCTGGAGCATCTCTCCTATGAAGAAAGATTGCAAGAGCTGGGCCTGTTCAGCCTGGAGAAGAGAAGATTGAGAGGGGATCTCATCAACGTGTACAAGTATCTGAAGGGGGGGTGTCAAGAGGATGAGGCCAGCCTCTTCTCCGTGGTGCCCAGCAACAGGACAAGAGGCAATGGGCAGAAACTGAACCACAGGAAGTTCCATCTGAACCTGAGAAAAAACTTCTTCACTGTGAGGGTGACAGAGCATTGGAACAGGTTGCCCAGAGAGGTGGTGGAGTCTCCTTCGCTGGAGATATTCAAAAGCCGTCTGGATGTGATCCTGGGCAATATGGTCTAGAGGACCGTGCTTGAGCAGGGAGGTTGGACTAGATGATCTCCAGAGGTCCCTTCCAACCTAAACGATTCTGTGATTCTGTGATTCTGTAACATCTTTGCCGGGCAGCGGGGTGAGACAGGACACCAGTGGAGAGCGTAAGACCCCATAAAATGCTTCAGCAACTTGTCACAGCCCTAACCAGTGAGGTTTCGTTGGGCTATGCGCCCCTGTGACTGGTTGCACTAATCACACACCTCCTTCAACATGCAGGTACTAAAGTTAGTATTTCATGTCATGAGAGTTCCTCTTCTGTGGAAGAGCGCAAGAAACAATCATTTCTGCTCTGTAAAGACAAACTGCCTTTTAGCTAAGATCAGACTGCTCCACTGTTTGGATCTTTTCTACTGCTAGAGTTTTCAGTACCAGCTTTGCAATTTCTCTGTGTTGGGCTGAGATAGGTATCTTTTCCTCTGCGCTCGTTCTTAAAGTGCTGTTACATAGCTTGCTGCAATGCAGTTGCTCACTCCAGGACCCTTATTTTTAACCTACCTAATTTACCTCTCCCTACTGCCTCAGAAATGGCAAATTGAGCTTTTCTTTCTCAAGCTAGCTGTATCCTCAGACAGGGCACGGCTGGACACTCCCCACAGGGAAGGTCAGAGTCTCACCTGCCTATCCTAGGTATTTCTTTGTATTTAGATCATTTTGAGAAATAATCTAAAACTGCCAAAGACATCCCAGTTTTATGCTGATAGAGACATCACAGGAAACCTGTGATTTCAACATGATACCCAAGATATGCATGCTTAGGGAAGTGGAGAAAAACACTGAACCAAACTTGTAGAGCTACCAACATGGAGAGCTGTTCTTCCAACACATCACAGCCACACACTCTGGCAGATTTTGTTGGTTCCTACCATACCGTGCCCTCCACAGGCACGTGGACTCAACTTGTATGACAATGCCGTTAGGTATACAGCTTGTGCATGGGGCTGAGCACTTCTGGCACCAGCAAAAAGAAAAGAGCAGAGCAGAGAAGCTCCGTGGTTAACTTCAGAAAGAGGCATCTATCCCTAGTGTTGACAACCCAAAATCACTGCAAGACATGACAATGTGCAACATGGACTGGGATACCAAGCAGTAGGTCCCATGTTCAACATCCTATCGCTCTGGCAGGGTGACAGAGCTGCACAGCACCTTTAATCTAACAGGCATGCCATCCACTCCCCATGAACACAACCACTGCATTTATAGTCACTTGTTTGGATATATTGTTGCTTCTCATGGTTGTTCGGTGTGGTCCACTCCGGCTCCAGCTTAAAGTTATAATTACCCGAAATGAGCTGATCTCCTGCTCTTCGTGTAGCTTCTCACACTGAAGCACCTCTGTGGTATGGTGAATCCCACGCATTTCACTTCCCCGTCCGACAAACCAGTTTTGGGTGAGGGAAAAGCAGGTCTGAAGCAGAACCGCAGACTCATAGACTAACTGCAGTTAGTCTGCAGTCTCACAGCTTGCATGCCAAACTATGGAAAGAGCTCAGGACAGCTCTACACCAGAGCCAACCACTCGGTAAAGCAGCCGGGAAAACCTCAAGCAGGTCGAATGCAGGTGCTCTCCCCCATCCTTCCAGCTGAGGACTGGGCAGATGAGTACAGCGGAGTCACTTCCGCTTGCAAAGTACAGAAAACAGACAAAGGCAGGGACAAATGTTCAGTAACAGTGCTGCAACTGTAACCTGCAATGCACAAAACAGGCTAAAGCCAGTCAGAAAAGCAGCATTTTTCAAACCTAGAGACTCCAGGCTTTCGGACCCGGGGAGCTGGCGGCTCTGGGGTTTTAGGCCAAGCAGGCATGCAGGCCTCTCCCAGCAGCCGGCAGAGGTCAGCTGCGGCACACTGCTGCACACCCGCCGCTGCACGCCTGCTCCTGCACACCCGCCGGGTCCGGCATCCCCAGAGCATGCTGGGAACTGCGGCCGAGCCACACACGCACCAGCCACGCAGGACGCTCGAGACAAGGTATGTGGATTTTGCATTTGCACGCAGTGGACAGATGCCGCGGATCTTTCGTACCCAGGCTCCCCAAAGAGGGTGCTTGCAGCTCAGCCACGCTGCTGGCTCCAACGCCGAGCTCGGCGTTTTCCGGTGCCACTCAAGGGCAGATTTGGGTTACTGTTGTTTACTCAGAGCGCTGGTGTGAATCTTCTTTCCCTGCCCAGACGGTAAGACACCTACCCTGAAAGAGGTCTGAATATCAGAAAAGTGAGCATTAAGAACAATGTAGCAAGAGTTCCCAGAGCTGAAATCCCTTGCAATATTAAAAGGTTTAGGAAGGCAGGCAGCCTCTTTGTCAAGGGATAAAAATTAGAAATCTGCCTTTTCCTACATTATTATTTTTTCATTAGCGTGCCCACTAAAAATCCTACTACTAAAGGATTTACAAAGTTAGAAGCTACTATCAAAGCAGAGCTCTGTAGGAAGCAGGACGCTGCAGAAGCAGCGTGGGAAGGAGCTGCCGAGCGCCAACACTGTCAGTGCCTGCGACCTGGCAAAACTTAAAAGCCCACATAGACTTTAATGTATAATATTCCATATTGGAATATATACCTACATATATATATATATATATATAAAATATTCCATATTGTTGCAATGAAGACAAGACAGTGCTTAAACACTTACATAAATCTTTTTTTTTCCTCTCTAAATAAAACCTAGCATGCCTGCTTGAGTACAAAGTACACTTCTACCTCTTTTTTTCTGAGCACAGCGTTCTGCAATCATTGCAGAAAGCTGCCCTTTGCCAGTGGTGAGGCAGGGAGCTACACCCACAATTAGGCAGGTTACTTGTGCAGGTGCAAAAGTCTTCACCAACATACTCGGATTAAACCAGGTTTCCCTGAGCTTAACCCTGCAGTCAGGTAAATTAAACAAGTTCAATTTCATGGACAACCAAGTAAAGGGATGCCAACAACTAACGAGTCCCATCCCTCCTCAGAGCAGCTCAGCTTCCAGGATGGCTCTGCTGGACTCCAACAAACACTTGCAGGACTCGGTCCTCAACGGTGTAAACCCTGACCTTGCCAGCGAGAGACTGACAGCCTCCTTCAGTGTGGAGGAGCTCACTGCCAGGCTGGATGGTGGTGCTGAGCACACTCGGATGCGGAGGGCCATCGGTGAGTCAGTCTTACAAGGTTTGTGTTTGCTGGCAGGCACAAAACATACCCGCACTCAGGCTATTTCTGCTCTTTCTTTGCATGGTGGTTTTTTTTTTGGTATTCCTGGATATTTGCTTATTGCCTGTCTTTTAAGAAAGTAGCGGAGTGGAGTTAGTGCCCTGCGCTGGAGCAAATCAACATGATCCTGTTGCAGTCACTTCAGCTCCATCAGTTCCCACCAGACTGGCTTTGTGAAGCTTTTCCCCATCCCTATTCTAAATCCCCAAGATTTCTGGCCAGACTAGTTAAAGTGGAATACAACAAATGAGCAACGCCTAGGTAAGCCTTTCTGTGCAAGCGCTGCACAGGCATAGGGGCTAGTGCTGCTTCGCAGACATGCGACGCACATTGTGCTTTAACCACAGCAGAGAGACCCTTCTCAGCAAGGTGGACTCGGCAGAGCGGGAAATACCTCGCATGTCACAGTGGGTCTGTTGCAGGGCTTGCTTGGCCAGGCTGAGAAGCTTTCTCACTTGTGATGTGCATGCTGGAAGATGACTTTGCTGAGAAAGAGTAGAGAAAAGGACGCTCTTTTGACTCTGTAACTACACCCCTATTACATTCTTAAGGAATGAAAAGGGCACAAGCCACTGGAATTACGTCTTGTATGGCACAGTTGTAGTTAAGTACATCTGAAATGTGAACGGACTCAAAGGTTTCAAGGCAAAAAGGAACCAGCGTGACTGTCCAGTCTGACATAGAAAGAGCAAGCCAAAGAGTTGCTTCCTGACGTTGTGAACGTCCAGTCAAATCCCAAGCCGAGCTGCCGCTGCTGAGTAGGACACCCTGGCAGGTACCAGGGCTGCTCTGACCAGTCGCCACTTCTATGCAGAACCAGGATAATTTCAGCGCTTGCTACCATTTAAGCATAATAATGCCAATTAGAAACAGCCAGTTTAGCAACATTTTCTATCTGAGGAAAAACTCTCCTGGTATAAAGTCACCTCCTAGGCACTGACCAGGGAAGGTGCCTTAGACTCCAGGCTCGTCATTTCCACATGACTTAACAGCGACCCTTATCGCAGGACCACTTGGTTCCCTCGCCTCTCCCTTTCCCTCCAACGCACCTCTTTTCACAGTCAGGTGTGACAGCCTCCTCCTTGCTGCTGAACTAACAAACCCTGAGGGAAAAGTTTCCGTTGCCGAGACAAGCTCGAAGATGGGGCCTGCAGTTGTCACTACAGGACTCCAGTTTCCCACAGCGAGTCCACGGTAGAATGAACTGTTCCGTATTGCCTTACAGTTGGAGCCATTGAAAGCGACCCCGTATTTAGCCGAGAAAATCAGTATTTCCAGAGCCAGAATGAGAGGTATGAAGCAGCAGTCAGAAGGGCTGTTTATCTCCAGAAAAAGATGCGCGAGATGGGGTGGACTGAGAATGGGCCTGAAGTCAAGTGCATTTACAGGTAACTTTTTTAAAATGTACAACTAGTATCGCTGTTAAAATGCCCGTAGGCCAACGCAGTGAGCTTTGGTAAAGGCTGCAAAAGGCCAACTGTTGATAGATAGGGCTTTGATACTAATGTGCTGCCAGTTTTCATTTTAGCAGCGTGCTTGGGAGAGAGGAAAATGATTATACATGGAAGGGAATTTTTCAAGGAGCAGCACACAGAGAGACTACTTCCGTATGAAAAGCAGCTTGAAAAATCACAGCAGCTCACATCACCAACATGTTAAAGTGGGCATATCAAGTTCCTAGTCTGTGCTGCAGCTCCCCTACTACTCCTTAGCCATTTTTAAACCTATAATCAGAATTTTAAGTGGTGCTGTTTCAGTTACATGACTGCCTTCCAGACAGGGAAAATTTAGTTTATAGTTGATAGAATATGGAAAATCCATAGTCTATCAAAAATACCAAGCTATGATGGCATGACATGCAAACTTAATTTGTACATAAACAGAATAAAATACTTCTCACAATTCTTTCCTTCAAGATTTTCTCTTAACACTTTGCCTGGAGTTGAGCTCGGTCTTATAACTGTTTGCCCCACTTTTTCCCCCCTTTGCTAAACAGAGGTACTCCGTTTGCTACTGTCCAGCACACACTGTCAATTTGGAGGGGTTACATACTCAGTAAGAAGGTGCGAGTTTAAAAGGATTGTTCAAAAGAGTAATGCCTCAGCCTCACAAACCACTGCTGACACTCTTAGGCTGTTTCATCACATGAAAGGTTATAATTTTTTTATGCTAAGCTCCTCGCCTCCTGTGGTGAGCAGGACTGATAAAAGGGAAAATTTGCTATCAAGAGCTCTTGGAACTGATAATTACACCTCCAAATACAAAGCAGTTCTCCACTCCATCCTCAGAAGAAAAAAAAAAAAAATCTCCAAAGATTTTAAAAACCTCACAAAACTAAAACAGCCCAGAGAGTACCTTGCCTTACTTGCTTTTATCAGGCCCCCGATGCCACGAGGTCCAGCATGGCCAGCCTTGTACTAACATATTTTGCTGAATTAAGAACACAGATTGCCTTCTAAGATAATTCTTTTGCTATGACATACCAGGCGAGCAGCAAGTTATCAACAAAAAACCTGATACCTCCTGGTGCTGGACAGAGTGAAGCACTTGTACACATCTAAAAAAAAAATCACCTTTGAAATTTCAGTTAAAGTAATATTGTTTCTGGGTGGCCTGCCAAAGGTTTATTAAGTTGTCTCTGTTAATCATAGCCATAGCCATTTTCCTTTAAATTCTTCTTTGTTAATTTTTTCCCTACTTTTTCAGCATGACTAATTCTCTGTCAGGTCCAGTAAAAAAAGAAAGGTCACAGTCATTTGTTAAAAAGAAAAGGTATCTATTTAGAAAAAGAAAAGGTATCTATTTAGAAACAGATACTTACTATAACACTGCATAAAGAAGGTGCTAAAAATCACACAGTACTAATAGGAACGGCAGAGCCATTTGTTTTTAGGTATGTGAGTACATAAATCACCTCACAGATAGGAATATAACCATACTCTGAGGAATCCCAGGAAGAGGGAATATATTCCTCATATTCTCTTTTCAGGATTTCTATCAAAAACTAAAACCTTAAAACAAATGAGTTGCAGGTTTGTTCCATGGAAATTACTACATCAAAGTGCTTCCAGCACAATACTTTTTAGGATGTGCGCAGCCATACCAGATGGTGAAAGGACCTGACCAGACATTAAAACAGGGCTTACAAGGCTGTGTTTGAGTTTGTTCCATGCAAAAAACACATTAAGTCAGGCCAAGGCTCCACACACCCCAGTATCCCACCTCTGATGGTGAGTGAGAGCAAACACTCAAGGAGCAGTGGCAGCTACAAACCAAACATACAAAGATATTTCCTCAGAACGGGAACAGGAAGGTCAGGAAATCCAAGTCTCAGATGACTACAGATGTAATTTAGTATAATACACCTAACACTGAGTTGTCAGAGGTTTTTTTTGCTCCCCCTCCCTAGCTCAGCCTTAAAATGCAATTCAAATAGTCAGAGGAGGAAAAAAAAAAAAAAGCCTACAAAGTCAAAAAAAAGATGAGGAGAGTTAGCAACACTATCAGAGATGTGCAACCTTAGGAGTTGGTCAGTGTTTTTTCAGAAGCTCAGCCTCTGCTAATCACAAAACAGGCCATAACTCCAAGAGCAAGTGAAATGATGAGCTAGTGACACTTAAGCAAAGCACGTTATGAAAGAAGGAATGCAACCAGCTTGAAAGAACACTTCTCCTGCAACACTATATTGATACTGCTTGTTGCATAAGACACCACAACAAAGAAATCAAAGTTTGGCAGGTGGTACTATCTAGTGACTGCCACATTGCAATTGCCTCATTAACGGCAGCCCTGAAACTCTTGGCCAGTCCAAAACACCACCTGTGCTTTCTCCCTAGGTGGCTTTCAGGAGACATAGCACTTCTCCTTCATCGTATCTTCATGAGAAGTATTTCCGTACTGGGCTCTGAAAAACAGGTTGCCAAATGGATTCCTCTCGCCACTGATTACCAAATTATAGGAAGCTACGCCCAGACTGAACTTGGACACGGTAAGGCTACAAAGAACATGTAGCATTTCCGTAGGATGAGAGGCACTGGCCCAGATTCACACAAAACTCAAGTTCAAGCTGTCCAGAGTTTTGCTTGGGCAGGAATGGCCCAGGGGGAAGACAACACTTTCACTTCAGAGACTGCTTTTCTTCAGCGTTCCTCTGCAAGCTGCAGATGCAGTGGTTTTGGTTTTGCCAATTGAGAAAAAGTTCCAGGAGTGAGGAGGAAAGCTTATGGTTAGATACCAGGCAGTCAAGATCAGCAGAGGGAAGGGTCACCATCAACCAGGCAGCTGGCCAAGGTGCAATTTGGCTTTACAGATCTTGGCAGGAGATCATGTGAGGTTGCCAGGGAAATTGTTCCACAGCTCTCATCAGGAAGGTAAACCACAAAAGCCTGGTAATATATACAGTCCTCCAATTTCCCTCATCATCCTTGTGATACACCAGGAGATTACATTTTTTGGATTTTTTTTTTTTTTTTAAAGGAACTTATCTTCAGGGTTTGGAAACAACAGCAATCTTTGATATCGCTACTCAGGAGTTTATACTGAACACGCCAAAGATATCTGCAATGAAGTGGTGGCCTGGAGACAGTAAGTACCATGCAGAATACTTTAACATTTTTCAGTTGCCTCCTTCAGTTGTTAGGCCTGACTTGCCCAAGCTCCATGTTTGAGGGCAAGGTGCTAGCAGGGGAAGGCTTCAGGGGAAGCTGCAAAACATCCACGGACAAGTAAGAGACCAAAGGATTGCGTGCAAATATAAAGGCCAGAAGGGAGCCACCATTAGTTGTCAAAGCCCTTGGGTGGCAAGGCTGGAGAATTTCACTCAGTGAAACTCCTGCCTCTGCAGGAATCGTTCTTCTCTTCTTTGTAAGTAATATTCAGGTGGTTAAAAATTATACTGAGAGCAGCATACTCCATACAGAGCCAGCGTCCTAGGTAATAACTGGAGTTATTCAGCACAGCCACAGCACTTCCCATTTTGTCAGTACTGCATGTGCTTTAACTACTTATTTTTTCTTATCCCATGATGCAAACTGGTCATCCAGGCTTCACAGGCAGCAACAGAGGCAGAAGGATTATGTGACTTCTGAGAGCCAAGAGCACAGTCAGGATGCAAATTTAGGCATTCTCTGGCTTCCAGCACCTGTGGATCACACCTATCCTGACCTATTTGTTAGCAAGACTGAACGCACAAATTGTGATGACTGCTATTAATTAGGGAAGCTTTTGGAGAGCACCTTGTCTTAGGGAAATGTGATTGTTTTTCTTCTTGCAGTGGGAAGGTCAGCAACCCACACTGTGGTCTTTGCTCAGCTGTACGTCCACGGGAAGTGCTATGGAGTGCATCCCTTCATCGTGCAGATACGCAGCCTTCAGGACCATTTGCCGTGCCCAGGTAAACAACTCCAGACACTGCAGCACTTCTGCAGGTGCTCTGCCTATTTTGTCTTTAAGTCTTTTCTAGAACACTAGACCCAGGGAATGTCAGCATAGATAGTTATCATCACCAAAACAAGCCAAGACAGGTACTCAAGCATAGCTATCATTAACTCTAACCTTTTTATCTAAAGGCATAAGATTTATTGCATCCTCGGTCAAATCCAAACTAAGCCCTCTTCCTAAAAAGTGTCACAGTTGCAACTCTGGACAGCTCTGGCCACCTCTACGTTAATACCTCGGTCCTGACCCCAGCCAATGTCGGTAACAAGTAGATCAAAAAGGCAAAATATCACAGGGCATACAGATGCCTATTTCAACCCTCAGGCAAGATCACCCATGTTGGGGGGAAAAGCAGGGTTGAACACGCCCTTCCTTTGAGATCCCCAGCCTGCTGCAAAAGAGGGAGAAGAGACTTCCAGTGGCAGTAACTAGGATATATTTTCTCATTCTGTAGGAGTGACTGTGGGAGACATTGGTCCCAAAATGAATTTTGAGCACGTTGACAATGGCTACCTCATGCTGCAGAATGTACGCATCCCCAGGGAGAACATGCTGAGCAAGTTTTGCGAGGTACATATGGCATTTAAAATCAGACTCACCAATCAGAGTCTCACCGCACAGCTAAAGAGATGACAGGGACTCGCCTAAATTTCAGACAAAAAAAAATCCTACTTTGAGGCACACACAAGTTTCTAAAGTTTTATCAAGGGTGGAAGTCATCAGGGTCCTAAATATACTGCTCTCTCAGGAACTGCATATTCAAAAGTTAAGGATTATAGGATAGGCAGAACATAAGGGAGTCAGAAGCAGTAAGAGTTGTCTCTCCAGAGGGATATATTTCATCCATCACACACAACAATGTTTTAGCTCTGTATTCAGTGAAATGTTTAAAGGTACCTTTTATTCTATGCATAGAGATTGCAGCACCATCTTTTGTACTGAAAAGTTGTAGTACTGAAGAAGGCGGCATCCAAAACCCTCTCTCTAATTCTAGGTTCAGCCGGATGGCACCTATGTAAGATGGGGGTCACAGAAGATTAACTATTTCACTATGACTGCAGTACGCATTTCCATCCTTTCAGAGGAAGTTATACTACCTCTAATGAAAGCTTGCACCATCGCCGTCAGATACTCTGCAGTTCGCCGGCAGTCCAAGCTAAAGCCATTCAGTGGGTAATGCCATTCAAGTCAGCAACAGTGAGAAGGGGACCTTACATGATGTTCCCCCAAACCGTTCCTTATTTCTGCTTTTCACCTTACCTTTCAGCACATAATTGGCTTATTTCCTTCCCCAGACAAGAAGGGTATGACCAACACTCTTCCCCATTATTTATGTTAACAAACTTCAGTCAGAGTACAAGTATATGTTTACAGTGCTTTTCTGAGATAAGTTTCATGGTTTGAATAGTCTTGCAATTTAAACAGACAACTAATTTTTCTTGACTAGCCTTCGCATGTGATCTCATAACTCAGCAGAATCTAGACAAAGCAGACAAGTAACCGAATTCTTATTCTATACCATTCAACTAATGGATATGACATTAACATATCCACACTTCCAATATCCACACTTTACAACATTGAATGTTATTAGTCTTCTAAGGACACCTGTAATTTTTAAATAAGTATCTTCATTTGAACAGGTTGCAAAAATTTAACTTAAGTAGCCTTTCAAAAATAAGATCCTAACGAGAACATGCTTTGTTTCAAACACAAAACTAAACACGAAAGCACAGTATGCCAAATTCCTGTAATAACCAGTTTCACCATTTGAAGTCCTAAGTGTACTAGACACAGGAAAAGTGGTAAACATTAAAAAAAAAAAAAGCTTATAAAGCTTAAAATAATTTAGACCCAAATATGTTCAAAGTAACTGAGGAGTGTGACCCACCAGAGAAGGATCTGTACATTTTTAAGCTAATTATACATTAAAAAGGCAATTCTATCTGAAAGAAGCTTTTCTGTTTTATGACCATTAGGATCAAAAAGTTAAAACTACTGACAATGTAAAACAATCTAACTGTAGGTACAGCCAGTAAGAGGCTGGACTATGACTTTGTCATTCCTATTTCACTCTGAATGCAAAACAAGGTTAAAGCACAGTTACATCCTTTGTCTGCTTTGCAGAGTCATCAGCTGGGGATGGCACTCTCCTAACTCCACCCAGGACCAGAGGGCCCAGTTTGAAAAGCAAAAGCTCTTCAGAGTGCAGCACCACTACCCCAGCTATGACATCTAATACCTTGCTGTCCTTGAAGGCTTCATCCTCTCCCGCAGTCCTTGTCCCCCCTCTATGCTAACTGATCACAAAGAGCCTTTTCTAGTCTGTTTATCTAATTCACCAATGTAGCAGAAAGTTCACTTTTTCCCTGGTCAGGCTTGTTTTTCCTAACAGCTTAGCAAGTTGGATAGATTTGTTGTGCCGTCCGACCCCAGAGGCAGCACAGGGACAGAAGAGCAGGGACCAGTCTCCCCTTTTGGTGGCAGTGAGCCAACATAAATCCACTCAGTCCTTTTCACATACCGCTTCTCAGTAACCAAAGACACAGTTAAGGTAACCTAACAGTCACTACACTTGCGCCTACAGCTTTCCAGGCTTCATCAGTTGTTTTCCAACAGGGAACAAGAAGCAAAAATCCTTGACTACCAAACCCAGCAACAGAAACTGCTGCCACAGTTGGCAGCAGCCTACGCCTTTCATTTCATCAACATCTACCTGCACGAGCTGTTCAACAGCGGGTACCAAGAGATCCAGGGCAGGAACTTTGACTCGTTGCCAGAGGTAAGCTGCAGCAGAAATAGTTCCTAAGCTATTTTGCACTTACTTAGCCGTACTTCTCATCCCTGAATCTCAAAGGAAGTTAGCAAACTGCACAAGCATTCCTCTCACCAGCAGGTAACAGTAGAAAACTGAAGCTCTAAAAGATCAAATGACTTTCCCTAGGTCCACAACCAGTCAGCAAGAGCATTAGCTTCACTGCCCCAAACTTTTGGCTCTGATAACTATTGCAGAGGGAAAAGGGCTTGGAAAGTATCTTCATTTGATTTAAAAAAAAAAGAAACTTGTTCCGAGTAGCTGATGGTGCAAAGTATTATTTCACAACTTCATCTACAAATTCACATGCAAATATTTCTGGGCCAAAAATGAAAACATGATTTTTCAGATAAAACATGAGATTTTGCAAATGGAAGCCTAAAATGAAAGCACGTTCTGAACAAAGGCAGCCAGGGTCACTGCTAGTTGTGAGAAACTCAATGAAACGACAACAGCATGCCCAGTGTGAGGGCGTGCAGAATTCGAGACAGAAACCACAGGCCAGGCTCAGGCTACATGCATGCAAAGGAGGATCTAATGCCACAGAAATCGCACAAAATTAAAAAAGAAAAAACTTTCCTATCTCTGTATGAACATGTATACAAGATTGCTTTAAATTACTTTCACTATTAATGCTCGGGGGGGGGGTGTTTTTTGTTTTTTTTTGTTAAAAACAGCTTCATGCATTTTCTTCGGGCTTTAAAGCCATGGTTACTCAATACTGCACTTCAGGAGTGGAGATCTGCCTCAGGGCATGTGGAGGACATGGGTACTCTCTGCTGAGCGGACTCCCTTCCTTGTACACTAAAGTACTTGCTTCTTGCATTTACGAAGGGGAAAACACAGTTTTGTTCCTGCAAACTGCCAGGTAACAATTCAAATTTGTTCATCTAAAAGCCCGCCGCCTACTCTTTTCGACTTCTACCACTTCTTCTCCACAACCAGTACAACGAGCTACTCCTCTCCTTCTAAAAATGCAACTTAGGCCATAAACTATTCATGTTTTCTCTCTGATAGACATGGAGGTGTGTGGGAACTGGAGTCTCTTTTCTGTTTTTGGTTGTGGAACATATCCAGATGCTGTTCTGCATTACCTTACTTTCCTCTTTGTCTAGTAATGCAGTGAAAACATTGCTATACAAGTTTTGTGGTTTCTTTTTTAAAGCAACCAATTTAACATGATATTGGCAAAGTGAGGTTGATTCAGAGAAGGTAAAGTTTTTGGATCCTGATCCTGGATGAGTAATGCTCCAAGAACACCACTTTCCTCAGAACACGCAGACTGATGATTATCCAGAATAGGTGACATGCAAGAGAAAAAAAAAAAAAAAGAAAAAAAAAAGAGTACATCTGCTTGCACTTTTAAAAACGTGTGTTTTTACTAGGAGAAAAACAGTACCACTTGCCAGGGACAAAGGGGCTACCACATAGTTCTGTGCTTGCACATACACACCTCTGCACTCATGACTGCCTCTCCTTGCAAGATCAGCAACAAGGTCAAGAGAGAAGTGCTTCATGTTTTACTTCCAGACATGGTCAATGTAGATCATGGCTGAGATACATCAGTGAGGGGGTGGGAGAAACGTGCCTTTGACTCACGTTTAGCTCCAAGGAAAGAGAACGTCAGGGAAACGTCTCAGGTTTGTTAACATGACACGACTGCGCGTTGGGAAACAGAGTGCTTAAGTCCAAAGCAGCATTAAGACTCCCAGTACTGAGACTCAGGCTACAAAGATGATAATGCATGTAATCATCATGCAGCAGAGACTGCTAATAACCACAGCCAATTCCTTTCTAAAAAGTAATCGCTACAGATTGCTGTAGCATTAAATACAGTAGGTGGCCATCCCTGAGGCTCATCACACATCAGGTCACTACAAGTAAAAGGCAAAACAAAAGGCTGCTACTTGTTTAGTCCATTTTGGACCACTGATGGGATGGATCGCGCACTACTGTTCCTCATTTATCGCAGGGAAGCCCCACCTTACCTGTTTGCACAGCCATTCACTGCATGGAAATTATGACTACGGCCTGCTCTGACTGTTACCCTCTCCCCAGGTTCCTGATTAAGTGCTTCAAGGCAGCTAGCGCTGGCCAGCCCATTCCACCATCTGTCACTTACTTGTCTTCAACGAAACCCCGGGAGTGTCCAGCCAAGGACAAGCTGGATTTTCTCAATCCAGACATTTATATGAAGGCCTATGAACAAATGGCTATCAGGTCAGTAAGCAGGAAGGGAGAGGAGCTTTCTGTTTGATATTGGGAATGCGCTGGAGTTCAGCTTCTTCCTTCAAGAGAGGTACAATAACAATAAATTCAACAAGAATTGACACCATCTGCTCCCGAAAAAGAAAAGGAAGGTTTAACCCCTCACACAGGATTAACACGCACATCAAATGTCGAATATTAAACTTTCACATTCAGAATAGTAGAAGTTTTTATGCTATGTGCTACATATAGCAATTACATCCCACGCAGAGCTGATGACACTACATAAGTAAATCCCAAAGCATGTCACAGAGCTGTCATCCAGTAAGACCTTTAGGCAACTGGACCCTAAAGGCAAGTTAAAACGTCACATACCTGAAAAACTGTTGTTTGTTTTCAACTAATACCGCAGCAAAGCCTCACATTCTGTCTGTAGCGGTTCAGCTACACATTCCATTATTCAACACAAATAAAAATATTATGAGGGGTCTCATCCACAAGTATTATGTGCACATTTATAGGTCGCATATGTATCATCTCTGAAAACTATGTAAGCAGACAGACAGTCTTGAAGTCATTCAAACCAGAGTAAACGGGAGCAGGATTTGGATCCCTGTGTAGGAGAGCAGAAACATGATATAACAGCAGTTTGATATTACCGTCATCTTATTTTATTTTGCAAACTTTCCCTCCAAAAAAAAAAAAAAACACACCCTGAGAAGGCTCCCCAGTAAACTATAATGGGAGCTGTGGCAGGTAGAAATCCTTTAGTACCTGGGTGGTGTGGGCACTTTACTCCAGTTTGTACTTAGATAGCTCATTTTGCATAATTTAAGTTCTCTCACACAAGGTATAGATAACGTGGAGTTTCAGAAATGCCATTTTGCTGTAGGATCACACACAAGTCTGAGTATGAAACAAGTGCATGGGGGCTAGTATATTTAAGTACGTTTTTTCAATTTCCCAGACTCTTAAGCAGCAGCGCAGCTAAACTACAGCACTTGATCCTGTCGGGAGTTGAAAAGCACGAAGCCTGGAACCAGTGCACAGTACAGCTGGCCAAGGCCGCGAAGGTTAGCACAATTTCTATGCTTGTTAGACATATGCAGTTATGATACAACAGGCAACAGAAACAGCATGGTTAGCTTGAAAAGGTCTCAACACTGGTTTTTGTTTCATGCTAGCATCTAAAGGACACCACTAAGACCAGGGCACCGCTGCGCTCCACACAGTAAAAATTCATAGTAAGAAACTATTCCTGATTATATATTCCTGATTCCAAACTCTCTGATGAAGAGTTTGCCATCTGAATAGACCAGGAAGGAAGAGACTGGACAGTGTAGAACCACATGAGAGATTCAGCACAGCAGCTGCCAGCCACAGCTCAGGCTTAGTCGCAAATCCCTCACATGCCAAAAGGAACTCTGCAGGTACTTAACTGTGGTAACATCATTTAGATAACTGCACAGCAGGGAACACTCGTACTTAGTCAAATTAGGGAAAGTCTATGATAGGCCAGACTCTCTTTCTCAGAAAAAAGATAAGATTCTTTCAAAAACATGAGAAGCCTTTATCCTCTCATGTTAGGTAGTCTTTAAAAACAAGAACTCACTGAGCAAGTGAGCAAAGATTAGCTCTTCGTACTAGTATTACATGTGGTCGCCTGTCTGCTGTATGCCACCCCTGATTTTCAACTACACAGACTCAGCAGAAGCACCAAGTACTCAACGCTGTAAACTTGAAAAAAAGAGCAGAAAAACTGTCAAATATCTTCAAAAAATAAGCAGAAGAGGAGAGCACCTGTAAACAAAGCTTTTTTTTTTTTAATTAGTTTCCTAATAATTGTTCAACTGTAAATATATTTCTAGTGGAACGAAACTGAAGTGTTCCTATTCAGAGATTACCTCTAGAGGAAAATAAATAAATAAATAAACAAACAAACCTTCTGACTAGCACTCCCTGTGCACAAACCTGAACAAGCAGTTTCATCCCGTACGTAGTTAAATCAGTGGCAAAAGTCTCTGGACTGGAGAGAAAGGGAGACCATGTGTCAGAGGAGGAACCTGAATGTGGTTCTCTCTGATGGGCAAGGAGGACAATCTAGACAGAAGACAAGTCAGAAAGAAACTATTTCCAAAGAGCCTAACATATACAGAGGCTTAGCTGTGGTATTTTCAGTGACAACTGCACTGCTGAGTGCCCTAGACTCTTCAGGGAACTTTGGACCCCCAAAGTTTCTTAGATACTTCAGGAGGAGGGAGATTCCCCCCAAAACCTCGAGTTTTCCCCATAACTTTAAAAACCTGATAGTCTGCTACCTTCTTGGAGCACTTCCGTATTTACTTCTTGTTCCTCTCCGAAAAAGGTAGAGTCAGTTTGCTTAATTTACTCTGGAGCTCAGCTGTACTAAGTTAATATTTCTGTAAGCCAGCAGTTAGATACTCTTCTGGTGGCTGACCCAGAAACTATCAGTTTACTTAAAACAGCTAAAGCAAAAGAGGTATGTTTCGTTCTTCTTCTGTAACGACGAACGTTCCTAGTGCTGAAGCCTCATAGACACTGAGCCACATAACAAGAGCGCAAGGTCTTCAACAAAATGCATTATTTCCTTGTTGATCTATAAACAAGATATTACTTGAGATTAACACAAGCACATTCTCTCATACAAACTCTTTGCAGTATTCACCAAAACTATTTAGAATAAGTACTACCATGAAGTCCAAAGCAGTTTTCTAGCATTTACAAAATACCATTGTGTTGACTGTTCACATCCCCATCACTTTTCTCTACTGGAGCAATAAGACATGAATGCAAAAGGTCTAGTCAACAGGCAAAGAATACAGACTGGGAAACAAAAAGGTTTTTATATTCTTTGCAAGAACACTTGAGTCACTTGGCCTACATTAAAAGGGTTTAGAGGTGTATTCACTGTTGATTGTATTTGTTTTCCAGGCTCACTGCCACTACCTCACAGTGAAAAACTTTGTGGCAACTGTGGAAAAACTTGACAACAAGGCTGGTATCCAGAAGATTATGAAACATCTTTGTGACCTCTTTGCATTACATGGTATCTTCTCAAATGCAGGAGACTTCCTGTATGATGGATACCTATCTGGAGCTCAAATGGACCTGGTCACAGCATCGTACCTGGACCTCCTGGCTGTCATTCGGTGAGCTGCTGTAGCATGAGAGGAGAGATACAGCTATTCAGTCTCTGCCTGTGATAAATATAAAATGGTACTACTGTACTTACGCCAACGTTTCCAAAGTCAATCCCACCTCATTCGGTTTTTATTTTCGTTGCCTGTCAGCATAAGAAATTGATTGAAATATCTATACAGAATTCATTTTCACAGCAAAACAGATCTAAGCGTCTAGCACCCCTGTAATAATCACTCAATTCAAGTTCCATAACATGAAATCTTGAATTATAAATCAAGAAATCCTAAACACTTGCTACCATTCGCAGTAGAGACAAAGCGGCCAAATATGTAATCAGCACAGCACTGGAAGGAGGGAGCCACAGCAGCTGAGCACAGACTGCAAAATCTGCTTGAGCAACAGCTAACGCAGCCTCCTCTGTTGCCATGGCTGAGTTGCAACTGGTACCCAAACAGTTCTGACTAGAGCTAGTACAGACGCGTCTGCTCAGCACCATACTCACAATACAGGCTGCAGCACAATCATGCTTAAACATACATCATATCACATTTGGTTGTAATTCTAAGTTGACGAGAAAGTTTTCTAAGCTTGATCTGTTTGTAAAGAACATATTACTCACCATGTGACTTCTGAAATATGCTAAGGTTTTAATTTACCACAAAGCTCAGAAAGCCTTTTTCACAGAGGGTTCACCTTTCACTATATGATGCTGCCTGCTAAGAACAGAGTGCAGAGAAGTGAGTTGCTACTGCATGCAAAATCCTACAGAAGCCAGCTGGTGAGAAACAAGAATACACCATAACCAACAGTTGAATAGCAGTGAGCCAAATAGCAAGCGTTTTCAGAACTAATCACAGATTTGAAAAGGTGGTAAGCTTAAGATTCATTTTCCAAAAGTCCATAATTTCACATAGTTGTCTTTGGAATTCATTCTAGCCAACAGTGTTAGCCCATGCCTTGTTAGCAGGGCTCCAGAAAGGAGAAGGTATTTACCTGCATAATTAAAGTCCGTTATTTAGGATTAGGGAAAAGGATACAAACATCTCTGGTCTGGAACAAAAAACACCACACCAGCCCTTCCCCCAAAAGAACTGGGGGATGCAAACGCCAGCTTTTGAGCAAGCCACTTTGCACCCCCGTGCCTCAAGCGCGGGGTGCGGACAGCAGTACTTCTTACACCCGCGGCAACAGAATAAGAAAAAAGAAACTATCTCCTGCTTAAGAGGAAATACTGATAAACCACAGCTGGGAGTGTCATTACAAACTTCCCTTTATCTCGTGCTTTTTCTCTAGTTATCTGTTGTTGCCCACTGTCCGTGATGGGCCACTGGGCTAGCTGGGCCCTTGGTCTGACCCGGTTCAGGGTTGCTTTGTTCTTAGAGCTATGCTGACGACAGCAGAAGGCCTGGGTGCCCCATGATGACGTTACAGCAGTACTTTAGATGAAGAGTGGAGATCAGCAAAGCACTTCAGATCAGACTAGCAGTAACCTTATTCCATTTTGTAAGACAACCACATAGAGGTTGTCTATGAGGGGAGGGAGAAAACAAAAACAAAACAAAAAATCAAGCAGAATCTGCTGATAGAACAGCCCGAAGTGACACTGAGTCCTAAATTAGGGACTGACCCCCACAGATTACAAGACCTGCAAACGTTCATTCACCAGTCCAGAAACTTGGTGCTTTAACAGAACATGCCTCTGAGGAATCAAAACAAGCAGGATTTTCCTTACTATTTAGGCAAGAGGGAACACCGGTGCAAGAATTTTGGACTGAGGAACTTGGACAACTGACTTACAAGTTCACCTCCAACTTATTTTCCTCTCTTGCAAAGCTATATCTATTTCATTAATATGAATGTGCCTGTTCCTACTCCTTAGGAAGGATGCTGTTCCGCTAGTGGATGCTTTCGACTTCACAGATAAGAGTTTGAATTCTGCACTTGGCGCTTACGATGGACAGGTTTACCAACGGCTTTACGAGTGGGCTCAGAAGTCACCGTCCAACCTTCAGGTACGCATGCTGCTAGGCAGCTTTTGTATTAGCCACGGTAGATATTGTTTGCTTTTCTTTTTTAATAAAGCAAAGCAGATAAAAGTAAGCGGAATAAGAGCCTTTAGTTCTCAGCATCCCACTCTGAACCATGAGCTGTGATACTCCAGTTATGCCAACTACAGTCTTGGCTAGACACCGCCACTGCGGTGAACTCAAACCAGGCAATGCAGCGCTGTGCAAACATACTTATTCAAACATACATGACGCATGGTGGAGGGGGAGATGGTAGAGGGAGGGGGTGCAGAAGCAGGTGACAGAAAGCCATTTAGCTTGGATTCGCATGCAGAACAAACTGCCAGGCAAGAGGAATCCCCTCTCCACCATTTAAAGTAACATCTTCAACTGAAGGGCTCTGCTGCCCATTTGCAACTAATCCTGTCCCTCCCTATGAACGTCAGAGAGGATCTTTCAACCACTAGTGCTTAAATCTACTTCAGTCACTGGTATTTAAAGAGGGGTAAGTAATACTCTGGGCACTGTAATCCATCACCAAGCGGTAGAGCTTGTACTAGGGAGCTGGACTGTTGTGTGCCACCAATGTGTTTTGGTTTTGTTGTTTTTTAAACTCATGACATCACGGTAATATTGTACAAAATAAGCTAAAACAAAAGTCTGTTTACCCGGTTGCTGTTATGGAACAACCCTAGATGGCTGCAAGAGCCACAAATAGCAAGGTGCTTTCCACTGACTAGTACCTTTACCAGTGCAATATTTAATTTTTTTTTTTAAATATTTTTAATGAAAAAGAATATAATTGATAAACAAGGCAATATCACCCTTCATGGTCTTTAGCATTTTACTTTCACTTCTTAATTCATCCACATTGTAAAGTAATGTAAAACCCTGCACGATGCAAATGGCTGCTGGTCTGTTTGAAAACTCATCTCGCCTTAAGTGAGATCTTCACAGTGGTCATCAGCCCTCCCTTTGAAATTCTACAGGTGAACGTGAATGTTTGCTAAAGGCAAATTTTAAGTTCAAGCATATTTTTTGAAGTTAAGTTGTATGCTCTCCCATTTGAGGTAAGAGGTATTGAGTACTGGTTACAGAAGGATGGTATATATTATGGGGAAGAGATCTTGCATATAGCTATAGTTTTGGGGTTTTTTTTTTTTTAAAGTGATGTAGCTTTCTATAGTTCAGAGAGCATTCTTTAAAAGTACATATATATATCTTTATATATAATATACATATAGATATAGCATGGTCCTCTTCTTAATTGCCATTAATTCCCTTGCACGTTCGCTTTCTGAACAGGTGAGCCCAGCTTATGCAAAGTATTTGAAGCCGCTTCTTCAGAACACACTATCAAAATTATGAAGACCATGATCTAAGCCAAGGACACGAGCTTCCTCCTGTTCTTTGTGCAGCGGTACATTTATAAAGCATCGGTAATGACTAACCAGAGATTATTAATCAGCTACTTAGTTGCAGTTGCTAATGCATGAAACAAGATTCTTACCCAATCAATTGCATTTAATCACAGGCAGAAGCCAAACAACTCTGAGCAGTACCTGCTACTACATAGCAGAAATAGTCTAGTTTTTCTCTTTTCTGACCTGAAGCGTCCAGATAGCAGCAGAAAATAAGCCATTTGGCTTTCCAGTCCTTCTTTTAAATACACTGTATTCAGTGTAAAGAAAAAAAAATGATTATGAGTTCACCCTCAGTTTGTTACAACTGTACAGTGCCTCCCAAAAAAACTAGCAAACTATCTTTACTAAAAGATCCAAGTAAGGTAAAATTACGGTCCTTGGTTTCTACGAACAACT
The DNA here is from genome assembly GCF_040807025.1 of Struthio camelus. Classification (NCBI taxonomy): domain Eukaryota; kingdom Metazoa; phylum Chordata; class Aves; order Struthioniformes; family Struthionidae; genus Struthio; species Struthio camelus. The sequence goes on along the minus strand of NC_090955.1, from coordinate 10,393,043 downwards.
TGTTCACTTAGATCAAGAAGTCTTATTAGAAAGTGCACTTGTTTAGGCAATGAAAATAGCTCTTAACTTGTTCAGCAGTGAAGTATCCCTGGCTAATGAAGATTCAGACAAAGCTGAGGTTCAACTCCAGTGTGTGGAACTTATTTTCCCCATTAATAAAGCCCATCATAACTGTCTGTCTATAAACCTTGGACTCCAATAAAACAAATGATTTGGAATATTGCTTCTGTAATTATTATACTTCATAATTATGTAAAGGGCAGGCTGATCCAAGCCAAACGTTAATTTACTAGGAAATGAAGTGTTGCAAAGAACATCTTGTCATTACAATCCAATGCCAGTTTAACACAGATATTTCATAACACATGCAGCATTCGGGAAACAGTTACCTTTCCTGAGCTTCCTCAGTTCAGCTTTTTTTTTTTTTTTCCCCCCTTAAGAAGAATAAACTCTCACTGCCAGTTAGTATAAAAGTCAAAACCCCTACGATGTATGAAGAGGGGAGACAAAACAGGGCAGAAGAACGCTCCTGAGATGGGCTTCCTGACTGACAGAAGGAACAGGGAAGGCTCCAGGACTGAAGAACCAGCAAGTACAGTAGAAATCCAGACTTCCTCTGAACATCCCTAAAGAATTGTGGTCCACCCAGGCCAAAGAGCAAACCGATTACTGTAAGAAACTCTTGTGACAAGAATTTCACAGGAGAACGCGATCCGTTCAACCAAAACGGACATCAACTCTTATTTCCAACAGCATTCAAGTCAGAGCATAACCAGAAATTCTATAAATAACTATGACAAAGTGCCCAAGATAAGCAGAAATGCCTCCATGAAATTGAATAAAAACACAGAGCTCGAGTGCCTTGACTTGAGCGGCACCAGAAACAGCACCCTATGGTCAGAACATTATATACATAACAGGCATCAGATGAATTGCTGACAAACTGGATAACACTGCTTAGAAGCTACAAGTATTTAGGCTGTATATGTTTCCTCCGTCTCTATCCCTTTAACCTGGACAAATACTTGCCATCCTTCTGCTAGTCAAAAGGCATAATTTTCAATACACAAGTTGCTTCTGTAATGGTGACAGTTGGGTCAACTGATTAAGATAAAAAGTAATAAAAAGGAACAAGTATGTCAGTAACAGAGGAGAAAGGAGCCCTACCAGAGCGTCTGTACTACTCCACAGCACTGAAAAACAGTTTCTGGGTTTTGTTTGTTTGTTTTGAAGTATTAGACTTCTAGAAGATGAAAAATACAAAATAATATTCTATATTTCACATTTTTATTAGCTTCTCGCTGGCAGGCATTACACTTGGGAATAATATTGCACCAGGCATCAAAAATATGAATTTTACCACAGGGACATTTTGCATTCAGAATCCAATATAAATATTTCTAATCATATTTCCATGGCTACAGATAATATTTGGTTGCTTGATTTATATGCATAGAAAGAAACAGTTGTCATAACTGTAAGAAACTGTACTTATCAAGTACTTTTAAAAGGAGGGATCTGTTTTCCTAGAATATTACAATACTGTTTATTGATTTAGAAACTAAATTAGTCTACATGATAGCAGCTTTTCTCCAACTGCATCCTAAATTCTGTTTGTTTCTTACTCCCAGTGGCATAGCATTAGATGGATTAGAAACCATTTAAACAGAGGTAATTTTAGCACTTTTAAATTGTGTCAGAGAATTGTGTTAACGACACAAAATACCCTATTGTACTAAATCTTCGACTCCCTCTTTCAAACAAAAAAGGTGTCTTGACTCAACAGGCACATGCATGTTTTTTTCTGGACAGGACAAAGAGACAGAGCTGCTAGAGAACGAAACTCCTCCAGTCCTTAAAGATTAACAATAAATAGTCGTATATAAAAAAAAAAAAAAAAGCCCACATTGTTGCTTTCGTCAAAATCCAGACTCTCTCGCGTTTATTGTTCAATTAAGTTGCTAACCACTGAAATGGCTCCCGTAGAGTCGGAATCAGTCATCTGTTTTCCGTGCCAGTCTACAGAAAGTCCAGTTATGCTCCACTGTGTTTTCATTGGCACGCTCGCTCATATGATGAACTCTCGTATTCCTGATGCTGAAGCCTTGCTTTGTGATGTACTCCATCAGATGGACTCGGAGCGACACTTCCTGGTGGTAATCACATGGCCCAAAAGTGAAGGAAACCTGGCAGTCCCTGGTATCCATCATATGCTTATTCCACTTTGTAAAGTGGTTTGAAATGCCTTCCAGTAATGAATGGACTTTTGTTGTGATAGTTAGTTGTGTGATGATTACAGCCACGGGGTTGGAGTACTTGGAAAGCTTCCGGGTGCTGGACAGCTCTACTACCTCCTCAAAGGTATCCACAGGATACAGCGGCTTGGGGTCATTAAGACACTGAATTAGCGGTTCAATCTGATAGAAGTCTGCTTCCTTCCGAAGTAGATCGAACTCCTTGAAGTCCAGTGGCAAAGTCAGCTCTGAGGTCCTTAAAAAGTTAAGAACATAGCGGAAAAGTGGTCCATCTCTGTCAATAAAGTAATTGCCCTGAGAGTCCCTGGCAGTGGGGAAGTCTCCCCTGAACATGGCCCCAAGCATTGAGTCAGGATATCTCGTTAGAGTTGTGAGGGATGTCGTATACATGTGTCCACCCACATTTAGCGTGACTGGATCAGTCATCTAGAAAGAGAGAAATTGCAGAGTTTATCAAACCACCTCAAGAGGATTCAATCGTCTCACCAGCACGCATGGCAGATACTGTTTGAAAAGCGCCGACTCCGGAAGGAATCACATTTCTTCCATTTAAAGTCTTTAAGTGGTGTTTAAACCTGAACGAATCCAAGCCACCTAGCAACAAGGCACAACTGGCAACTAGACAGGATAATACTTAGCATTCAGAAAGCACATTTCAGAACGCCTTAGAAATCTTAACTGGAAACATTCAGCTACCGCCACAGAAGTTTTGCATTTGTGTAACACGTTTATTCCTATTCTACAGATGGGGAAATGAAAACAAGAGATTTCCTGAAGAACAAGTTAGTGCTCCTCACTTTCACAATCTGTCTCTCTTTCTAGAACAAAAATCAGCTGAACAAGCCTTAAGCCTCTTTCTCTCCCTCAAAAGAGACGGAAAGCACAAATTTAGAAATGGGACTAAGAGCTCACAATCAAAATAATCCATGCACGGGTTAAGTCACATCATTAAAACAAGCAAGCAAAAAAGAACTTCCAGCTTTTAACTCTAGAAAGAAACATTTATTAGCAAATTAGCATGCTGCATAGACGAGGGGAAAGAGCACCAAACTATTCTGCATCAGCTCCCAGATCACTCATGAGGAAACAAGAGAGAAAGGAATATAAATCCCATCTGGCCACCGATTCTGACAATCGGGACGGAGGCCAGCCAGAGAAAAGAAACATATGGACGGCAGCAGAACGTTTAGAGAAAGAGAAGAGGAGAAAAATAAGACGTGTTTGTCTAGTTTGAGAAAGAGTTTGCAAGGAAAAATATTTTTCTTCATAAATAAAATTACAAAGCCCTTAAAACCATATGCAGGAAGCAAACTCTTTTCAGTCTTTGCATATTAGGAAGACGGTAACAATGAGTTTAAAACGTCAGTTAAGTACTTGCTGATTTTTAGCTGGGAAATATGAGATCTCCCACCAATAACACGTAAGGTGAATCACACAGGAGAAGGCAAGTAAGCTGTTGTAACATGCACATTTTTTCTTTTCACTTGACTGATGCTACACAAAACAGATCTGGAAGCACTCTTACCTCACGATCTTGAGAGCCCAGTTGTACTGCTCAGCACACAAACACGTTTATACTGGATCACTTACCATATATCCCCAGTCTCCATTATCCATCTGTTCTATTGCTTGAACTGTGGCACTCCAAGTTTAACAGAAGGTTTCTGGAAGGATACACAATTCACCTCCTATTTTCTCCCTGCAGAAAAAAGCACACACAAAAACACAAAACAAAGGACAAAACATGGCAGACTATAAGTACCTACAAGAACAACTGAGGGGAACGCTCTCTAGTCAAAAGCGGCCTCTTTGCCAGGGAAGCATGTCTTGCATTCAGCTTCAAAGCCGCATTAGCGGAAGAATCTACAAACAAGCATTTCCCTGCATCTCCCTTCACGCTACCCACAGGACTTTCTCCAGAGCACACTGTAATCACTTCACCGGCTGTTCCATCCAGCCCAGTTTTGTTAAATAACAAGCAACGTGTCTTTAAGGATAATTTATGCTCACAAATGGACTACCTCTCGCTTGGAAAGACAGATGTCCTTCTCCCAATTAAAAACTTTATTTAGCCTGCATTGAGGTCATACTTGTGATCCAGTAATACTAGTCAGAATTCCCATAGTCCAGTTTCAGACTATGCAGAAGAATAAATCAAGCATGAAAGTCATGAACAATATGAAAAAAGAATCTCACTGTGGAGTTAATAATTTAATAGCGGAGAACTGCAGTTGATAGGAAGAACATTAATCTACAGAGAAGGAGCACAAATGTATTTCACAGGCACATACAAACTCTCGAAAGAAATCTCTTTAGGGACAAGCAAAAGGATATCAAGCACACTTTCAACAACGCTCCAACAAAAGCAAATCGAGAAGTGGTTCATGCCGAAACTTCCTAGAAGATGCTGAACCACTGACTGACATATCAGGGGGACTCCCTCCACCGAGGGCAGCAAGGGGAATTCCACACCCTGGTTTATGCAACTCGGCGTGGGGGAACGAGCAACTCCAGACACCAGCACAGGCTTTCCCAAGGGGGCCTGTGGACCGTGTGTTGAGTGATGCACAGAGAGAGAAGCCAGTTGCCAGTTAGCCTTTATTCCCTATACAGGAGTCTGCATCTCTGCTAGAATCACTGAAAATTTAGGACAGTGTTTTGAGCGGGGTGCAGCTTTTTGGATTTTATTTTTTATATCTTAAAGACTACACATTTACCAAGACTTCTGCTTGCAAGTAGAGACCAACCTCTTTACTAACATACTTCAACCTGCAGTCACCCAGCAAAGAGACGTATGAAGGTGAAGCCAAGATGGAGTACTACCTTCTCAAATAATTAAAGGTTCACAGCTAATTTTGAACAAAAAATTATTTGCCCTTCTCATTCCTGGCAAACAAGGTCAGTATCATTCACCGCAGTACAATGCGACATATCCCACCTCTCTGGACTCTGCCACCATGCCCAAACTCTGAGTTTAAGCAGAACGGCTTTCAAAAGGTCAGGCCTTTGGGGGCCAGCAGCAGGTACACAGCCTCAACTGCATTTCAGACACATCAAGAGAAGAAAAAATAAAACCAGCATATGAAATTGTGAGGTCAGACAACAGAAGACTAAGGAATTAAGATACAGAACTAGTCATACCACCATCCTATTTTTACAAATTAAGAGATGGAGCATGCCTCGAGAACGTATATTAAATGATGCCTCCCTGACAGTAGGTAAACCTGGAATTCTAGCTCTTTTGCCAACTTCTATAATTTTTTTTTTTATTACTGCTGACATACCAAGAAGTGAATTTATTCAGGTTTTTCTTTATTTTGCATTGTTATACAAGTACAAATCATTAGCTTTTATCATTAGCTCAGACCTTTTAAATTCTTTTTAATTTCCAGGGAAAAGTGCACTTGCAGTTGTTATTTTGATCAAGTACAACCCCGACATAGCATGCAGAAGCAGTAAAACCATGAGAGAGACTGGAGTAGGTTTCTGGTGTTCATGTAAAACATTCGCTTGAAGGTAAAACAATGCAGCCATCCAGAAATTCCACTGATTATCATAAGCGAATAGAGCTGCAGTCTTAATATTAAGTTAACTAGAAATTACATTCAGAGTATTTGAAAGACGGATATCCATCAGAGTTATTTAAATGATTGGATGAATACTGTGCTATTTTGGCCAGCATCTGAGTCCCCAGTACAGATCAGTCAAGACGTTCTTTATCAGTTATCATTCAGGAAAAGAAACAAATTACATCTGCCTGTCAGTATGAAGACAGGAGCTAATGTTTGATCACAGCATCACTGCATAACACTGGAGCAAATAATTTATGAGAACAATTAGCTGAAACAACCCCAGCCTTCAATAAATAAGTGGCATCTAGAAGCCTCATTGATCTTTGTATAAGAGTCCAGAATCACTAGACACGCACAGACGTACCTGGCAAAGCTAGCATCGCAGCGAGACGCACAACGCAAACAGATGATCTAAGGAGGCCAGCCTGCGTCCAGACAGCAAAGAAGAGACGAGACGCACGCGTATCCCAACACAGCCTGTGTTTAATAATCATAAGAAATATTCATTTGAGATGAAATTTAGCCAGGTAAACTGCTGACACCATATAAGCCAAACAGAATATTGCTCTTTGGTGAGAGCAGAAGTGCACTGACTGAGTCAAACCACAGTCCTACTTTCCTTAAGCTCTTTTAGGGGGTGAGGAGAAGATAAGACAGTGTTAATACGGTCATCTCATTTTATCGCAGCATTGAGCGCATCCAAAACTAGAAAGTAACAACGAGAGGCAAGCGCCTTTGATGAAAAGCCCTCAAGTCATCGTGTCATGCTCAATATACTGAATGGGGGACCTGCATTTATAGAACTCTCAGTCTTATTTAATATTTTATGACTCAGAGGATTACAAGGCTATTTACTAGCAACATTACTGCAACAGTAGTCCCATTAACTTGATTAAGGCTTCTCCCATGAAGACAGCTACTAGCATGCAACCATTTTGCAGGCTGAGATTCAGAAAAAGCAAGTGAGAGTCAGCTGAAGGTCTGCATCTGTGAAAACACACACGTGGGTCCAACTCAGACCCAGGGGAAGCCAGCGGCATCGCCAAGCCTTTTTGCTGCTAGCACTGTGTATACTGCATTGGGTCAAGGGAATAGGTTATCACACTGCTCCTGGAGAAAATGACAGCATTTTTATCACATGCAGTTACATGGAGGAGGAGTAGAAATATACCTAATGCTTAGAAGTCAAGAGGCAGGCACCACCTGGTCTGCTCTAAATGTTTTTCATCCAGGTTTTCTAACAAAGGAATTAAAAGACTCGCTTTTAGTTCTAGTCTTCAATGGACGATTTGGTACCAGTGTTGTAGGACAAACTGTTTAACCTCAGTAGGCATCTTCGATTTCTAGGTCGAGACAAAGTTGACAGGAATTGCACAAACAGCAACTTAAAAAATTAAAAGGAGCAAAGCTAGCTCTGTACTTGTACAGATAAACATACTCAGTCTTTGAAGCTACTCACACCCACTCAGTGAGATCCTTGTCTCTGACATTTAGATCTCCAAGGATGAGAACCAGAACTCCAGCTCTGAGCACAGTTACGTTACATCTGTGAACAATCTCCCTGCTCCTGATCCAGTTACAGAGTTTGACAGGAGAGTTTTTACGGTAAATCTCTTATCACAGAGACACGTGAACTGACAAAAACTAAACTAGAACAAGCAATGACTCTACTCCACAAAACCGTGCAGTGAGACCACAGTCTATAGAGCGAGACCATGATGATACAGCACCACACTGCCTTAGCCGAGAAAGAGCGAGGAGGACATGTTGTCTTAAAACAAGTTACCAACTGCTCTGGTAATTCAACAGATTTGCTTCACTCAAGGAGGCACCCATCGCCTTCTAAACACATCAAACTTATAATGACTAAGGCAGTTCATTATAAACTAATGTAATCTTGTTTTTCCTTAGTTTCTTTTTAGTATACTTACACCTCAACTCAGGCAGAAGAATAAAACGCTCGCGCTAGCCACTCGGCATTTCATTGCCTTATGTCTAATTGCTTCACTACAAACTCCAAGCTCCCAAAGTTTTCTTCCCTCCGCTGAGGAGCTCCACAACATCCTGTTTCAGGTCCAGCTCCCAAACTTTCCTCGTAACCGCTCGTTCCTTGAAAAGCCCACGCCACGCCACCGCTTCGCCCTCACCTCACGACGAGGGCCAAGAGAAGAGACCCGTATCGGGCCCGTCCCTGCCGGCCCCGCGCTGCTGAAACCCGCCGCGCCAGCGCGCTCCTCGCCGCCCGCCACAACGGGGCGGGGTGCAGCCGTGTGCTTCTGCTTCCGTGGAACATCCACTCGCAGGTGCTTGCTCGGGGGGCCGCGGCTCCAAACGGCCCCGGGGCAGGGCAGCTGTCGGAGAGGCAGAGCTCCCCTGCGCACCAGGGCCGGACCAAGCGCGGGGCCCCAGCAGCCAGGGCAGGATGGTGGCACCTCCCTCCCTCCCTCCCTGAGAGGGGCCCGGGCCTGCACAGGAGGAGCCTGGGAAGTGCCACCTTCCATCACGGCGAGACTGCGGCAGCGAAACTGCCGCCGACACGAGGGTGATTCAGCACAGCAGCCGCCAGACACAGACCCGCGCTCCTCGCCTTCCGCCCCAGCCTTTCCTCCTTCCCGCCGGGCCGCGGCCCGGCCCCCGGCCCCCCCCCCGGCCGACGGCACGGCGGGCCCCTGCCCCAGCCGGGCCCACAGCCCGCTCAGCGCCTGCCCCACCGCCCCGGGGCCCAGGCGTCCTGCCCCCCCCCCCCGAGGACCCAGGCGGCCGGCGCGGCACTCACGGGCGCAGCTGCCAGCGCTGAGGCGGAGCCCGGCGGCGGCGGCGGCAGCGGCAGCGGCAGGGAGAGGACGACTGAGTTGAGCCCGGAGTTGAGCCGCCGCCGCGGGCGAGGCGGGGCGGAGGGGCGGGGCTCGCCGCAAGCCCCGCCCTCGCCTCTCGCGGCCCCGCCCCCCGGCTGGGGCAAGCGGGCGAAAGCAGCTTGGGCACAAGCGGGGGCCGCGGGGCGGTGGGGCGAGAGGGTAAAAGCGCTCAGAGCGCTTCGGCTCGGGGCAGGGCGGAGGGAGGGGGCGGGTCGAGGGAGGGGGCGGTGGGGCCAGGAGCCGTCCCGGCGGCCCCCCCCCCCCGCGCACAAGTTTGACCCTTGCGCCGCCCCGTAAACGCAGGGTGGGCCGGCGGTTGGCCCCAACGGGCCGGGCGGCCGCGGGGGAGCGGAAGGGGCGGTGCGCCCCTGTTCTCGCGAGAGCGCGGGGCGGGCGCGGCGGTTGCCGGGGCGCCGAGGGGGCGGGGCCTCGACGTCACTGGCGGCGCGCGGGCCTGCCCCCCCCCTCCCCTCGGCGCTAGAGGACACGGGCAAGATGGCGGCGGCGGCGGCGGGGGCGCTGCGGCGGCTGGTGCCGGGCGGGCGGCAGGTAGGGCCGGGCCCAGCCCCCGCCGCGCCTTGCCCGCCGCTCAGCTCTCACCGTCCCCCTTGTCTCCGCAGGGTCCCGCCGCCGGGCGGCTGCTGCAGCTGCGCAGGGGGATCCGGCTCTCGGCGCCGGCCGCCATGCAGGTACGGGGAGGGGGGCGGCGGGAGGCGGGGAGGAGGAGGAGGAGGAGGAGGAGGGGGAGGAAGGGGTGACCCCCCCCCGGGGTGCGGGCGGTGCCCCCGCTGTGCTAGGGTGCGTGTGCCGCAGGTGACGGTGCGAGACGCGCTGAACCAGGCGCTGGACGAGGAGCTGGAGCGGGACGAGCGGGTGTTCCTGCTCGGCGAGGAGGTGGCGCAGTACGATGGCGCTTACAAGGTGAGCGGCCGCAGCTAAGAGGCGGGGAGAGGCCCTCCTGCGGGCCCTGACTTCTCTCCTCTCTCTCTGCAGATCTCCCGAGGCCTCTGGAAGAAGTATGGGGACAAGAGGATAATCGACACGCCGATATCGGAGGTACGGCTTCGCCTGTCACTTACCCTGCTCGCCCTTCTGCCTGCTGCTCCCAAAGGCTTACCCTTGGTTTCTTTCTGTTTAAGATGGGCTTCACAGGAATTGCTGTTGGTGCTGCTATGGTTTGTACATTTAAGTTTCTTTACTCCTGAATTAAACTCTTTAAAACAAGCTCTTTTTATGTAAAAAGGCACTAATATATATCCTGACTTTAATAGGCTGGGTTGAGGCCAGTGTGTGAATTCATGACTTTCAACTTCTCCATGCAAGCAATTGATCAGGTCATAAACTCTGCTGCCAAGACCTGTTACATGTCTGCAGGATCGATCTCTGTGCCCATCGTCTTCAGGGGCCCCAACGGGGCATCAGCTGGGGTCGCTGCTCAGCACTCGCAGTGCTTTGCTGCTTGGTATGGGCACTGTCCAGGACTGAAAGTTGTTAGTCCATGGAGCTCAGAAGATGCGAAAGGTCTGCTTAAAGCATCAATCCGGGATGATAATCCAGGTGAATACACTCAGATCATGGCAACAGCTAGCATTAGTTTTTTTAAAAAATGTCTCTTCATGTTTCCCCTCACATCCCATTTAAAAAAAAAGAAAAAAAGTTTAAAACCCTAAAACACTTAGGACTGCTTTACTCTAAGGTAACTTGCAAAGGCACAGAGGAATCGATTCTGATACTTGACACTTTCCTGAATCATGTGGCTTGCTAGTAGTAGACTGTAATTTTGTGCTAGTGCTTTAATCCTAATTCGGTACCAATCTGGGAAGAAACATTTAGGAATCTGTCATAAAGGAATTTAAGAGGATAAAAATCAGTCAGGGAGGAGTTCTGCATATATAGTGTCTGAGTACGTAACTCATTTTTACAGATCTTGAAATTCAGATGTTATGAATATCATGCCATTTTCTGAGAGCAGGGCAGCCTCAGTTTTCCTTCCTCGTAAGCATGCATGCAAAATCTAAGACCTTTCTAAAACTAGCAATTCTGCAAAAACAGTCTCTAGACCATGACCCCTCCCATTTTCATTTGATCTAGTTGGAGTTGTACATTCAGTTCTATAAACTTTACAATATTATCTTTTTTAAAAAACAGAGGCTTTGTACGTCAGTTAGCTTTATCAACCTAGTTTGCCTAATTCACAATCCTCATGATTTTTTTAGAATAATTCTAAGGACCTTAAATTTTGTATTAAGACCTATTACCATTATGCACCACAAGCTAAATGCTCAGTCCTGCTTAAGACCAATTCTAATCAATTAATTTAAAATTTAAAATAATTCAGTAGTGAAGTCAAAACTGGGATTTTTTTCTCCCCCTACAAACATATTCAGCTCCTAGTTGAGGTAGTCTGCTCTAGTGCTATTATCCTCAGTATAGGCCTGTGCTGTAGAACTACAAAATAATCCAAGTAAGTTTTGTTCTAGTTGTGATGCTGGAGAATGAACTGCTGTATGGTGTTCCCTTTGAATTGTCAGAAGAGGCACAGTCAAAGGATTTTGTTGTTCCAATTGGAAAAGCCAAAATAGAAAGGCAAGGTAAGCTGAGAACACAGTTAATATATTCTTACTAACTGAACTGCTTGGGGAGATTTTTTTTTTTTTTAAACTTTTACCGACTTAAAACACTACTTTCACAGGGAACAGGAATACACTTCAAATGCTAAATGTTATTTTATCCTATGGGCTCTGTATTTTTCTGTTCTCTTTATAAAGTAAGATCACTTGATATTCTTTGTCCCGCTGTCCTGCTTTCAAAAGACTTCCTTTCTCTATAAGGATGGATTAGGTAATGCCTGGAAAACTTCTTTCTCCACTTGAGAAAGTAGTTGTTGGGGTTTTTTTTCTAAAAATGCAAGGGAAAGCACTGTAGGTTTTCAGCTTGTTCATAATTTAACACTGAATTACTTGAAGGTTTAAAAGGAATAATCTAAGAAGTATATTCGATCTCTCTTCAGGTCCCTGAATTCAGGGGTGTAGTTTGTGTCTTGACATAGTCCTTCCACTGCCATTTTTCACGCTGTGGCTGTAGAATTCCTTATATTTATTTTAAGTGCTAAATACTTAAATTTACCAGAGAATCCTAACATTACCTTAAAAAGAGCACGGGGGCTAGAGGAAAAGTTTAAGTCTCTCTCTCTCGTTTCTGTTCTAGGAACTCACGTTACTTTAGTGTCACACTCGAGACCTGTTGGACACTGTTTGGAAGCCGCTGCTGTACTCGCCAAAGAAGGTGTAGAGTGCGAGGTGTGTAGGGATTTTTTTGTTGCTTTCCCCTTTCCATGGACTGGAAAAAAAGCAGCGTGTCTTGTTCAGGCCCATTGGTAAATGCCTTCATAATCAGTGAACCAAGCATGTTTCGTGTTTCTGCATTTGACCTTTTAATCACAAAATTAATGTTTAAAGCTCTTCTGCTTATTATCATACAGCTAGGTCCACTGAACAGTACACTATATAAATCAGCATGGCTGGATCTAGATATAGCAAGACTCATCTATCTGGGATTTTCCAGGAACCATCACAAACAGTTCCATAAAAAGTCTGCTGGGATAAAAAGTTTGTAATTTTGTTGACTTTTAAGTCTGATCCTCAAAGTCAGAATAGCTGAACGTGACAAAGGACGTGGTACCCAACAGTAGTAACTGACAGGCTTAGATCATAGCAAAACTGATTCAGTCCCTTTCTTTTAAGGTTATAAATCTGCGTAGCATTCGACCAATGGATATTGAAGCAATAGAAGCCAGCGTTGTAAAGACAAACCATCTTGTAACTGTAGAAGGAGGTTGGCCGCAGTTTGGAGTAGGAGCTGAAATCTGTGCCAGGATCATGGAAGGTACTTAATTTTGCAACATCCCTGTTGATCTAATTTGTAAGTCTAAATCCTGATGACTTTTTCATAAACTGCTTGATAAAGCCAAGAGCAGATAATGAGATAAGGTCAAGTTGGGGTCTTTTATCTGAGGAGCTGGAGCTTAGCCATCTCATTGTAGAGATGGTCACAGGGTAGAAGCTGGTCTGCTGCTGCTCTGGATCTTGCCTATGGAAGAGCAGCTGTGAATAATTCTTATCCTAAGAATCTGACTGTGTAGTAAGCGGGATAGTAACTTTGCATCTAAATCTTAGCGCATGAAGACAAGCGAGCAGGAACTGCTAGCTCTGAAATCTTAAAACTATAAGAAGGAAATTGTTTAGGACTCAGAAATTGAACTGAGAGAAAACCAGAGTAAGTGGCAAACTGACAGCTGTCTTCTGTTTCAGGACCTGCCTTTAACTACTTGGATGCTCCAGCTGTCCGTGTTACAGGTGCAGATGTTCCTATGCCTTATGCAAAAATTTTAGAGGATAACTGCATACCTCAAGTGAAGGATATAATATTTGCAGTAAAGAAAACATTAAATATCTAAGTTGTAAATACATATTTTAAAGTTCTGCTTTAAAAAGCATTAATGTTGTATGGCAAGCTGAATGCATAACTGTTGTATAGCTACATCAACTTTTGTACAGTGGAAAAAATATGACCTCCCAGAATATTTATATGGCTTTGTGTAATGGGGTTACCTTCTAAGCCACACTTCCAAGCAGTGATGAGGTAATGCTTATTTGTAAGGCAGCTTGTACTTCAACAGTACAAGTGGATTGGTGTTACTGTATATGGAGAAATCCTATTCTAAATTCAGAGTGAGGAATAAATCCTCTATTTCTGCTTGTCTCATAATTATCAGACTAGAGGTGTTCAACTGACTATGGTGGTGGTCAGGTGAAGAACTGGAGTGAGCAGTGGGGGGCCTGAAGCCTGTGTTAGCAAGGCTTATTAAAGGTGAATGATTAAACCAGAGTGAGTTAAGTCTTGTTTTTCAATGTGACAACTTAAGCGCATCTGTACAAAGTGGTTTTAGAAGTCTGGTATGTGTTAGAGATGGCCAACATGTTCAGCTTGAAGAGAACTATTGTCTCATGCAGTAAAGCTTCTGCACAAGGGCTTAAATAAAGATCCTGATCAGTCTGTGGTGGAAAGTAATACCTAATTTTTCTTTACTAGTTACCACCTAAAGCAGTAAAAGTGTTTTGAATTGCCAAGATGTATGCATTGTTAAACTTGCCACAGGGGCTAACAGCACTCTCAATTATAGTTCTTACAATAAAGAGTAAGTCTTTTTACTGAGGTCCAGTATGCCTGGGTCTGAAGGGGTAGTACATCCTTTGTCTACAGTTTGTAGGAGACATAAATCCTCATGCAAGAGGTGGGAAACAGTTGCCGTAGCCTTCAGGCAGATGAGCTCACACCTGTGTTTAGTTAAGGGGCCGGTCCTGACAAGAGCTCTGTTAGGTTTTTGTGAAGTAGCTTCTGTTACTGGCCTGGTACAGAGTGAAGGCTGCCTACAGGAGCTGTGCAGTGTGGCTTCTCTATACCAAGGATAAACTGCCTTTTACAGTTAGCTGTTGGGGAGGAGTGCTTACCTTTGCAAGTAAACAGAAGAGCTCAGGTCCTGTTTCAGTTGCAGGCCAGGAACTTGTCAGAACTAAACTTTCATTGTATTTTCCCGTTAGTAGACAGAAGTGTTATTAGATTCTTGGGAAGTCTGGCTTGCAGGTGAAATCCTAGCTGAATGCACCCACCAACACACTGCTGGAGGAATTCCATTAACATTTTAATAAAAATGACTGAATATCACAGGTTACATGAAACTTTGTACAGACATTCTCTGCATAGTAACAAACACTGATGTACTTGAATTTAAAAATGGATTATCTATAATCCTTTAAAGTGCAATTTATTTAAGGTTTTGAGCAAATCAAAAAGGATCTTTCAATAAAGTTTAAACTGTAAAATTCACTTGAATTAACCTTGTATTTAATTAAACCATGAACAATATCCCAATACCCCATTAACTCCCATTGCAACTGTTTCCTCATTTAAAAACTTTCCCTTAGAGTTACAGGTAGGATATCCATTTAAACAAATGTAATGAGAGACAGCATTTTTACTCCACCAGCAAATACGGTGGAAATAAGATTTAATTCTCCAGTTCCCTCACCTGTGCAGTACACTTTAGACTAAGTGCTTTTTTTGATCATCTAAAACAAAACCTTGCTGATTCAGCAAGAATTAGATGTGTTAACTGAATGGAGGTGTTGAAAAACTTAGAGCTGACTAAAACTAAGATTTATGTATTTTGAGAAAAGGGGTGGAAGAGAACTAGAAAAAAATGCATTAATTCACCATGATCATGGTCAGTCCTATTTTCAGATTTTTATTCCGCTATATAGAAGTTGCTTTACCCCTGAAACTGTAGCTAGAAAACAGAGTTCTTTAATAAGAATGGGGGGGGGGAGTTCTTTAATATCACAGCATGGCAATGCAAATCAGATGGGTTAGTGCTGCTACTCAAGGAAAGCTGAAATAGGGGTAAACAGAGCTACAGCATGATTAGCTGCTATCTGCTGGTGGATCCGTTGCTGGCTAGGAAGAACTCATTCCTGGACAGCACAGGAGGGGGAGGGTGAATCCAATCGTGGGGCAACCAGTAGCCTCAGCTGATCCGGGGAGCGCTGTAGTCGCATGTCTCTGTTTTCTTCAAAGTTCCTTTCTGAAAGTTTTGAATTGAGCTGAGCAAGGCTCCTCGGCTTGCACTGACAACGGGCTGAGGGCTTGACTGCATTGGCACCTCCGTGTTCAGAGGAGGAGCTGCTGGTGGCAGGGGTGGCGGTGGGGGTGCTGGGGGTATCGACGATGCTCCTGTTGAGGAGAGAAGATGTAGGTTGATTCGGCCAGGGAAGCCCTGCTGCAGAGGACTGCAGCTGCTCAGCTAGACTAGGCCAGCTCTGCACAAGTCACGTCACTCCTTGAATGCAAGCAGGGTGTGGAGAACAGAACAGATGAAAAATGCTAAAGAGATCAAATCCCTCTATCTGCAGACAAGTCATGCCATCTGAGACACCTCTGAGACAAAGCCTGAAGTGCCGCAGTACTCGGGGATGCAAAACATGACAAAAACGTGATCTTGCACTGAGGGAAATGAAGATCACTTAAGAGGATTTCCTTTCTTCACTTTCTCTTGCTTGTCCCCAGTGAAGCAGTTTGATCTTTGGGTTTCGACCAGTAACAAAGACTGGAAGCAAATCTTTTTACCTGTTTGCATTTCCATGGTAAACTTTACCGTTCTTACAAAGGAACACATCGCTGTAGAATTTGCGATGACTGCTTGGTCTGATTATACTCCATTTTTAGATTACCGACTGCAGATAGAAGATTTTTTGGGAAATGGTTTCACTTTCACGGTGCTAGTAGACTTTTCTCCAAATGTGCCATCACAATCTCTTGTTTCACAGGCTGAATGAATCACAGCAGTCTGCCACTCGCACCACATGCCTCCTGTACTCCCAAAAGTCTCCTTTTCGCTCTCACCCTTGCTTTCTACTCCAGTCACCCTAAACCGTGGCTCCACACTCACCCCAAGCACATCCACCTCACCTATCTTATGCTTCTCGTCTTGTCATGCCTTGGCCCCTCCATGCCTTAGCTCTCTGCCCACAGACAGCTAACCCAGCAGTCAGGGCCCTGTGTGGAGGTGGTTCCTAGCAGCTCAGCTCCATGCAGGTGGACTTACTTGCCCCACACAGTTTGGGAGCCACAGCTCTCTCAAAGCACCCTTGATCTTACGCAACTGAGCAGCTGCGCATTGCACCATTGTTTCTGCACAAGGAATCGAAGGTACATGAGAATAAGAGCAAAGGGCTTCGGAGGTGACCCCTTGCCGTTCCACAAAACTTCCACGTGGGAGTGGCATTGCAGCACATCACCATGTATATGGGAAATGATTCTCCTCTCTTGTCTAATATATTCATCAAAGGCATACAAATTAAGCTCTCATGACTAATACAACAGTACATTTTAATTCCTTCATGTAGATCACGCGAGTTATTCCACAGTAAGACAAGAGAGAAGAACAGCACTTATAGTGTAACACTTGCTTTTGACAGCTCTAACCTACAAAGAGGAATATACTGATAAGTGGCAAAGACTATGTCATTTTGCTTCATTGTCTAACGGTAATCAAGAAACCTTGGTTACCAGAGTAGAACTTCTTGCTACCAAGTAAGGAAACATCAAGCAGTTAAAGGAAATTATGGCACACAGACTCGAGAGGTATTCCATGAAGGATGAAGCTCAGGCACAGAAAACAAAAAGCAGGCAAAGTTGTTCTCTATGCTCCACTTCTCCCCCAGTTTCTCACTAACACTTGCTCTCAGACTAATGAGTAATAGTAATAATAATAGTAAAAAATAACTGCTGTAATTAAAAAAGCAGTTATCTTAGATGAAAGTCAACTCAACGCTCCTTCATTTTCAGTTTGTAACAGTCTTTAAAGAGATTTTTGCCGTATGGGAGCAAGCTCAAAATGCAGAGTATTTACACGAGCGTTCTGTTTTGCCAGTCTACATTAACACCCATGACTATAGCACTTCAATCTCTTCAGGAGAAATTCTCATCTGCATGAAAAAGCTTCTTCTGTGAGGACAAAACATGGAAATACATTTAGACTCAAGTCTTCACTCCCCTCTCTAAGAAGAAATATTCAAATTAGCTGAGAGAGTAACACGCCTGTTGCATGTGGATCAACTCTCTTAAGTAATCAAAGCATTATACAACATTAGCACAAACTGAAATAACAAATTGCATACTGATGGCTTGGGGTCATCTAACTTAGCCAAACCTTTCTCACACTAGCCAAAGATCTGAGCCAATTTGTTATGAGATATACAGGAAAACCATCCCTTAGGTTAGAGTCCTTCTGTTTCTCCTGTGTGTATGGACTGCCAGTAAAGCACAGCAAAGCAAAACTTGACACGTTGCCAAAGGAGGAAACAAGACTCAGAACAGTACGAGTT
The DNA here is from genome assembly GCF_040807025.1 of Struthio camelus. NCBI lineage: Eukaryota > Metazoa > Chordata > Aves > Struthioniformes > Struthionidae > Struthio > Struthio camelus. The sequence goes on along the minus strand of NC_090955.1, from coordinate 10,375,419 downwards.
ACCATTAAAGTCATCAGAGCAGAAGACCCTACAGCACTAGTGTAGCAACGCTAGCATCAAACTTGTGATCAGATGAACTGCTGTAGAAAAGCCAAGAAAGCTAGTCGCAAATGAGACAGCTTGGAAGAGATGCAAAAATTGCAGGGAACAAAGACAAGATTTGGGCCTAGGACAGCAAGGTAAGATTGAAGAGGCTATGAAAGTAGTTGTACAATGTACAATAGGAAATGATGATAAAAATGATGGCCAGGACTCTCTACAGTAACAGAGGGAGTGAAAGAAGGTACATATTTAACATATAGTGGCTTTTTTGCCACTATTCATATTTGATTGGATCATTAAATATGATTAGGCCAAGATACCATATGTTATCTTTGAATTTCGGTCTGGTTATTTCAGGATGTGGGCAGAAAGGACAGGGGAGTGCGAAGAGAGGCCACCTGCCTTTCTGGAAATTTGCTGAATTTCCCTAGATTGGATATTAGGGAAACTGAGCTGCCAACAGCATCATATAGCTAAAAGAACTCTTGCATTACGGAGACTGATTACAGGCAACGATACTCTATTTTACACCTGAGCTCTGCCTTAACACATAAATACACAGAGGTTTTGACATGGTATCTGACTAGCTGTGAGCAATTAGGTACTGAGTCCATTAGTTAAGCGCATGATGCTGGAAATCCTTCAAATTCATTTCAATTAGTCAATCAGAAACAAGCTGTCCTTCCCTTCATGACATGACTTGGTACAAAGCAACTCTTTATTCACTCTGGTGTACTCCAATGCAGTTACACCTACAGGTTTAATTGTTTTATGCCCAATAGTGAAATATTTTCCTGCATTTACTACGACAACGATTTGAGATAAGTCCTCAGTTATTACTAGACCTTCCTGATACACAGATTGGAAGAAGTTGCCTGCAACCACACATCTACACATTCACACAGCTATAAGAATAAAACACTCAAACAAGAACTTACCAAGGGTTTTTTTACAGGGACATTTTTGTTAAGAGAATGTGTTAAAAGGAATAGGAAGTATATCAGATGCTGTAAACTTGATGCCTGAATTGAAACAAAAACTTAATTATGAATTTAAAGTGACAGTAATTGTGCAAACAGCATTAACAATTTTGCTGAGTGAATGGGATGCAAAGAAAATCATTTTAGTCATAGTTTTTAAAGATGCTGTATTTCGTTAACACAGTCCTTAAGAACGTTCAGATTTTTCCTGTGTTCCCTCCCAATACTATAAGCAAGTTCAAGATTTGCATTCAACTTTCCCAAACAGAAACAGAGCATCTTTAAAGAAATAAATCAGCATTAGCTTACTTTTCCGAAAATTCACGTTCAAAATGATGCATGCTCTATTGAGGACAGCAGAGAAAGAGAGAGGACACAAGTTAATCATCTGGTTCTCGTGTCAGAGTAAGAAAAACAGATACCGTTAGCTGAAAAGTTAGTGCAAAAAATCAATACATTCTTATTCACTGAAAAAATATGGTGCTGGTAGATCAACTATTTTATATTACATACACAACACTGTCCGATTCTGACTAATGAACCACAATTTCCCATGCTTTAAGCATTATTATACCTGATGAACAAATACAACACACATGCTTTCAACTTCACATACCAGAAGTCAAGCTTTACAGGATTAAAGTGCATTTAGAGTTATTTAGCAAGAAATCTGCAAGAAGATTAGCTATAGAAGATGAAATCCATTCATGGAACACTTCCTGTAGTGTTAACACCTACGTTTACACCAGTGTAGCGTGGATCAGAGACACTCAAGAAAGCTCTTGCTGAAGCATTAAAATTGTCTTACATAAAGGTGAAGGGCAGAAAAGATGCACCATATGGCTCTCCATGAAACATATGCTGTATTGCAGGATTCAAAACAACAACTGGCACACAAAAAGATAGCTAAAGTTATGTACCACTCTCACTTTATTCCTGCAGTGATGCTGCAGTAACTATTTACATCATTCCGGACGCTGTTGGCCAAAAGAGGCACCCTCCAAACTTCTACTGTAAAAGAGCTCCCTGGCATTTTATGGGCTTACTAAATTTAAAGAAAAGGCAGTGAAGTATTAGATAACCCATACCACAATGTTCTGCATCCCTTCTGATTCTAGCCACAGCTCATAAATTTTCAAGGAATCAAAGAATTACGTGAGTGGGGGTCAGGGAGGAGGTGGAAATCAAACATGCAAGAGAATATCAGAAATGCAGAAGTTACATTAGAATCTCCATTTGCAATGACCCTAACAATATAACTCAAAGCCATTTAGCCAGCACCAGCACCAATGGTCCTTTCTGAGAAGCGTCCATTGGCCAGTCTGTTTGCAAACATTCAGGCTTACTGATAATATGATACCTGAACTGTACTGGTCGGTAATGACTGATTAGTTAGAAGCCATATGGTATCAATTCAATTCCCAACTAGAAGAGTATCCAAACGCTACTAAAAAAAGCGCACTGTGGCACAAATTCAAAATTCAACTTCTAAAACTGAATGTGAGTTTCAAGAATGCGCGTACCTATGGACTGTAAAGTCGTACATAAATACAAATTAAAAACAAGAGAGTAAAAGGAGGCACTGTTTATCTGTAGTCTTCATATTAACACTATTAATCTACAGATTAGTGAACCTTCCATGCGCGGGAACCAACTCAGGTCCTATATGCCTCAGTTATTTAAGACAAGGTACTACAGTAATTGGTATCTGGCATAATGCACCCATTAATAAGTAATTGCTTCAGAGTTACTCAACAACAAGTGGTTGGTTTAGGGATACAACCAACAGTAGGATCGGACCTGCCATTCTATTAAGGAATCAACTTGAAAACAAACAAACAAAAGAAAGATAAAGCAGCCAAAATTAGATGTTAGGACCATCTAGTCCTACAACTCAAGCACAGCTTTCTTCCACAAAAAACTGCTATAAAACTCATTCTCCTTTGTATTTTCAAGACTGTAATCTGAAATCTTCCAGCTTTTAAACCAAAACAGAAGAGTATCATAATGATTAGTATCTTTACGTAATTTGCAATTCATCAAGGTACACTCAATACAAGTACTCTAGTCAACTAGAAAAAGACCATGAGAGTCTACATTTCTAGCGGATACCTTCCCCTCAAAGCAGGTCACATATTGATTGAACCCTACAGTTGCAGCCGTCATTACAAATATTGCTGGAGCCAGGAATCTTTTTCTTAGCACGTTTTGCAATGACTATACCAAGCACTCCACTGCAGGTTTGAGTCTCGTACAGCCTTGGTTTAAAAACAGAGTGGGCAGGTGCTCGAGAAGCTCCCTGAAGGAGGTTCCTCCCTCAGGGCATGCCAGCCTGGAGCTCGCTCAGCTCTGGTCCAGCTCTGTAGATACCCACACACACTACACCGATTTGGTTGGTTACAGGCCAGGACAACAGCAAGAGCTTCTGTTGGATATGCTTTTCCATATCAGCCTTTGTTTTGCCATGGCATTAGATTAGCAAGATGCTTTGGCATACCACGATACTAATACTACCTGGACCAAACCAGGAAGACGGACCAAAAGCTTTATTCCCCTCTGAGAGTCATCTGGCTACACTGGTGCCCATATGACGTTTTGGTTTAGGTGTTAATATTCTTAGTAAGTACAAGGAAAGAGGATGGGAGAGATATAAGCTATAGATGCATCAGTTTTCATGAAGAAAGTCCTAACGTGGGGCCAATTAGGCTGTCGCTGGGTCATTAATAGCATACTTGCACAGAATAACTAAAAGCGCAATCTTACTAGTGAAAAGTCAGGCACACTAGCTTTCTCTTACGGCTAATATCTGAAGTTTCTGCTATGAAATCTACTTACAAAAGCACTGCTGAAATGGTGGCAGTTGCCTTCACCCCCACTCAAACGCACCAATGCTGTCAGCACACTAAAGTGCTTTCAGGGAGGGCAATCTACACAATGCCAAATGCGGAGCAGATCAGTAACAGTCACCATGTGCACACCGGCAGCAGGATGACTGTGACAACGTAATATGAACATCAGAGCCAGCTGAAACATTTGAGCCAAGTCTACAAAAAAAACCTGCCTCACTTGCTCAAAACTTGAAATAGCTTTCAATCAAGTTCAATCAGCACCATTAAAGTTAAGATACAAGTAAAAGGTAGTTTTACTTCAAAAAAAAAAAAAAAAAAGTGTTTTCTAAACACTTATCCATTTTGGAGATTTTCCTTTGCATTTTCAGCAACTTTCTTTTTAAAGCATACCAAACTCGAAATGTGCCCTCCAGAGAACAGTGTATGTGCAACACAGTAATTACCTTGGTTAGAGTAACTGGAAGAAGTCAGTTCACACACTTAAATGTACTTGAAAAGTAACTTGAAAGAGAAATGACTAATTTGAATTATAGCACGACTAACTTGAATTACACTGCACAGATTGTGGCGTCCTTTGAAAGATCATTTACAACAAACACAAGTTTGATTGTATCACTTTAGCTAACAAGATGTTCTGGGTAGAAAGTTGCTTGGACTATGAATCATAGGACTGAGTCATCATAACAAATGATAATGCTACAGACAGCGTCTCTTCTAGAAACACATTCCATTAACACCTGTTGCTACTGTTTCCCAATGCTCTTTTTCTAGCATTTCAGAGTGAAGCATGTGCACTACAGCTCAACAGTCACATTTGTAATGAAACTACAGTTTCATGAGCATTTCTGTTTCTGGTAGTACCCATTTAAGCAGATTCTGTCCCCCTTCCAATCACCTGTGAAAACGCTAACAAACCTGTTTATACAGCTACCTAGCAAACTGGAAGAGGGAACCGGACAAAAGTAAAAGAGAGTATTTTTAACCCAAATGACTTGTTTCTCTGCATAAGCAGTTCTGCTGGTGTTATGAACAGACTGTAGTGGAACAGGCAAGATTTACACAACCTAAGCCACTCAATTTGTCACACACAAAATTCCTGAAATGACATTATAGCAGTACAGATGTAAAGAGACAATACACAAAAACAAGAGATTAAAAAAATCAGTACTTGAGAGTGCACAGACCATAACATCAGAACAAATGCATATTGCAACGTGAGGTCCAGAGAATGTCTGCAAAGAAGCAATGCCAGTAGGCCTGGAGTAACAGAGACTTCAAAACAAGCACTTAAGACTCTCTGGTGGAGTATATCACAATGTATATCACACGTATATCATATGTATATCACAAGAAAGGTTATTAAAGTGTATTAAAAGATTCTCTATGGCCCTGAAAAGAAAGTAAATGCTCACACTTAGACTGATACAAGATAAACGTCATCTCTGCATTCCACCCTTGAAGGCCATCATCACTTAACTGTTCTTGGGAACAACATCCACAGTTAGACCAAAAAAAAAAAAAGAAAAAAAGAAAAAAGAAACAGCTAAAGAAAAAGACAAAAGACTGCAATGACTCTTGAACTTACCTGCTGTAGAGGGTGGAGTGGGGGATGATGGAGATGTTAATGGGGAACTCGCCCCAGAGCCTGCTAAATAAAACAACAGTCTAGTAACTAAAGCTGTGATGTTAAAATTCAACACAGTCAGACAAGACAGGTTGTTGGAAACAGGCTGACTTTATTGACTGAAGGTCCAATCCTGCTTCCACTGAAATCTAGGGGAAGATCCCCATTCTTATGAACAGTGTCACTCAGCCCCGCTCTGAACAGAGAAGCTTCACAGTACACAGTATCAGAGGAGGTCCAAACACATAAGAAGCACTCTCAGCAGTATTCCTCAATAGGAAACGCTTCTTTTCTGTTGCTTAGGCTGCTGGATTTCAGCGTCCAAATTCTGCTCTCCTTAAGAGCTGTGCCACTGCATGGATGGCACCCCATATCTCCTTCTAAGAGACGATTTCAGTCAGTTGCTGTACTCCACAAAATATTCTGATATCTGACTATTTATTCCACAACAGGTTGCTTTTGGACACATGTTAGCCAGGCAAGTCAACTCTGTTAAACTGTTCAGTAGTACAGACCATTCCTCTAAACTAACTGAAGACTTGTCACAGGCTCTGTTGTTTTAGAATTTGACACAGAAGTAGCAACTAAAAAGGTAATTTTCTTATTCGTCTTAACACCTAACTAAGGAATACAAATCACTAGAGTTTCTCTCTAAAGGCTGAAGTATTAAATGGCCCAAATAATCAATGCTGTTATTACCAGAACACATTCCATCCAAATGTCATCAACCGATTGAAGAGACTGAATTTTTTTGGAGGAACAGAGCACAGGAGAGAGGAAACACTGCTGTGTATGAGGTAGCTGAAAATCTAACACTGGCAATATTTTTAACCTCCCAATTTAGCTATTACTAAATACTCAACACAGTGGTATCAGGCTTTCACAGTCCAACCTAACCGTGTAAACTGATGGTGACCATGGATCTTTTAACACAGAAAATGACAAAGTACAACAAAAACATTGACATAGCTGTGTAGAAGCAAGCTCTTCTCTCTGTAGTTACCTGAGTTATTTGAGTTGCTGTATTTTGCTGACTGTTCTTCCCCGCTTTCATAGGCAGAGCGTTTTGACCTCTTTAAACAAAGAGGAAGAAACATAAGGTGGGAATTAATAACCTCTTTCCATGATGAGGACTGATTTTGACACACAAAATTGTAACAGCTGTCCACTACATCACACAAGGATCAATGCCCGACATCCCTCTCCCCGCCACCCAACAGGTGCTGCTGCGAGGACAACAGCGCCAAGGCAGTTCTGCGCTCAAATATCTCCCCCGCCATGCACACCGGGCAACTTCAGAGCCCGCTGTCCACAAGGGAAAGGCAGAAGACTGACCCACAGAAAAGGAAGGGAAATGCAGAAAGTGTGCCGCAGGGGCAGCCTGGAAGAAGGCTCCCATGCCTTCCGTTAGGCAGCAGAAAGCAACGCAGGCTATCATCTGCCTATCAAATTTAACTAAGCCAGTTCTCAGTGAGTTCAAACACACTAAACCAAGCAAGTCAGCTACCACTGTAACCTAAGCTTTTGAAGACGTGTACCACTTCTGGCTATAGAAATTAAAACAACTGGAAAGTATTACAGAAAAATAACATAGGGCAGAATGCAAAAGCATACCTGCGGTAGTTCCAAAAATGTACACATCTCTTTCTGAGTGCGAGAAACCTATTTAAAGGTTGTTTACCTTTCGTGCTAAGATTTTCCTTCTCTTTTTTTCTTCTTCAGAGCCATGATGAGATTGAGCTCTTGTCAATCTTCTGTGCTGGTGAATCTTAAAAATGACGGGAAAAATCAAAGAAAGACCATGTCAGATCTCAAATGATCTCAAATGAAAAGGGATACGTTTGGGATGGGAGAAACCCCAAAGTCACTTTGCAAGTTTAGTTTTCCTTTTTCACTTCTAACTCTTATCTTCACTGTTGCTGGTAGAGGATAGAGCCTCATACTGCAGTTAAAGCGATCCTGTAACTTCGGAGCCACCGCTTGTGAAGCCGTTCCACATAAAATAGTGAAACGCCATACATAAAACAGCCGTTTTACAACTCTTCATACTGTATTTTGGGGAAGGCAAATCTGTGGATGAAAACTTTTGCTACTCAAAACCTGCCGGTAAAAGCTCACTCTCCCCATTTAAAAGTGATAAGAGGAAATGGAATGTTTGTAGGGAAATCAGTAAAGAAAAGCAGAAGTTACCAATTTCTGTTCTTCTGTTAATCTTTTTTCTATGCATTCCTTGGAAGTTTTCAATGCTTCTTTTAGCTTAGTAGGAATCTAGTACAGAAGAGAGAGGGGGAAAAAAAAATCATTGCACAAAACATGACCAAAAAAACCACAACTTCACTGCTTAAAACTCACTAGTCAACTGATCTTGTTGCCTACTTAAAGCCCCAAGTTGTGACACTCTTCCTTTAACGAAGGAAAATACAGGACTCCAGATATGTGCTTTCCCCTCCAAACCTAGCTACTGGTCCAACAGCAGGAACAGAGAAATAGGGAATATTGGAAGGGATACTCTAATGCCAGAGACCACTAACTACTTTGATTAACTGTCGTATGGCTGAGAACCACAAAACACAACACCTGCTTGCCAGCAGCAGCACTCTGGGGACAGTTCCCAACAGGAACGGGATGCAGCTCCCTGGAAGCCCCTTCACAGCAGTGATGGAGTCGGCGGCAGTATGTGCTGACGGTCTCATAGTGACCCAGCAAAATCAGTTTCCTCAGGCCTTAGCAATTGCCTTCCTCTCACTCCAAGGGATCTGGACGATTTAGCAGCCTCCACTCAGAGCACTATGATTAGTCATACAGTCTAGCTCCAGCACGGGAACTACACTTGAACAGCTCATGGGTCACGCTGTGCCCCTCTGCTCTCCTTCTAAGGGGTGCTATAATGATGTTTGGTACACTTCAGCGAAGCAAGTCAAATACTGATGGATCTCACCATAAAGCCAGCTGTCCTCTATTCTATCTGCCATTTGATGCATAGCTACCCCCAGCCTGGCACTTACACAAACACCTGCAAATCAAGACAAAGGATACATCAGCGTTTAACTCTACCTTAAACTGTGGTTTCTCAGAATTTGTTAGCAGGACATCACTGAATAATCTGTGAGTGGATGAAAAAAGAAATAATTGGAACATTATCCCCAAAAGATAGGCAGAATCACAGAGAGGACACTACTGGTGCTGTTCACCTAACTCCCTCTCACCTCTTTTCCTCTACTTTCCTCATCCCTATCTCATGTTTTTTTTTTTTTTTTCCCCCTGGTGTTTATATACTGCTTTTTATTCTCCAAGCCCTGCTGTAAAATTAGCAGTGTCCAGCCCTCAAAACGTAGTCACTATTGATGGCAGAGTTAGCAAGGCTAGAAGAAGTGTTTTGAAAGCTAATAGAATATAATTACCAAAGGCAGAAAAGGGTTTCCCCAAAACAACTATCCCTTTTCCTTAAAAGTATATGGCTTCTTCAATGACAAAACATTATTAGGGATTTTGAATTTCACTTGAAAGATCATTGCGCTTTTTAAGAAAACTCTCTTGGTACAACTGTTACTTAAGCACTCAAAAGAAATACATGAAAGATCAATGAGGGAACTTAACGTTTTAAAATATTTGTGGTCTTGCAAGTACTCTGGCAAAGGTAACTAAAGCAACTATTCCAGCAGCTTCACTCTCCTCTCTATGGCATCAGCAGCCGCATAAATGTTCCATCCAGAACAAAGACACTAGAGGGCAACGTTAGTCTGAAAATGAACCGACTGATAGTCCATCTCAAGACACTTTGCTCTGCAGAACATACTAGAAAACTGTCCCAGAAAGAAATCTCAGGTCTGGCTCTGAGATAAATGTTTCAGAGATTGTTGTGGTTCATATGCCCATGCGAAAGGAAACAAACGCAAGTCTAGAATCATGGTTCATAAGAATGGTAGTCCATGAAAATTAAAAAAAAAAAAATAGATGTAATTAAACTAACAAAGACGTAAAAAAGAAAAATACCCTAGTTCACAGGGCATTTTTCTGACCCTTTCTGAGTCTACGTTTTGCTAAATTCGTGGACTTAGAGTTTATATGGAATAGCTTAATAAACATGTGAATCACTTTCATTGTGTTGCACATCCATCTAGAATACTTTTATAAGAAGAATGGGTATTAAGGGAATGTAGGATATTATCCTACACATCAGATACAGCTGAGCATGGATTGCTTGTTCAACATCTGTTAACACCTATAAGTTCCTGTATTCACACAGTTTTCTTATCGTATTTCTCCCCTGCTTGCATTCTTCTGTCTACACCGTCCTTCCTTTAAGGGCAGAGGAAGGGAGGAGCAGATGGAAAAGAAGGTTGAGAAAAGACTGCAGTGACTCTTTCCAACCAGGAAATATGAATTTTGGAGCACCTTTAAGTATACTGCAATCTACAGTCTGAGAGACCAGACCCAAATGTAGGTATGGGCTGGCTATCATTCAAGAGGTCGTGATTCTAGTGCTCTATTTTAAGAAAAACAAGAGACCACCACTGTGATTCTATGCTCAGCATGCTGTATGGCATGCCACGACATAGCCACAGCAGGCAACTCCCCTGATCATACCGTCTCCTAGTTGCAGGATGGGTGGCACTGCAGAAAGGCACCATCTCCAGCCTAGTCGTGCACTGACATTGCTCCCTTTCTGTGTTCTAGTCTTGCTCCATACCTGCCTTTACCACTTCACTGCATCCCTGGGAGAAGAACCTGTATGGACATTTATTCTGTTTATACTTCAGAGAATCTTCTGAAGTATAGAAAAAACTTCTTCTGAAAAAACTTCTTCACTGTGAGGGTGACAGAGCATTGGAACAGGTTGCCCAGAGAGGTAGTGGAGTCTCCTTCCCTGGAGATATTCAAAACCCGTCTGGATGTGATCCTGGGAAATATGCTCTAGGTGACCCTGCTTGAGCAGGGAGGTTAGACTAGATGATCTCCAGAGGTCCCTTCCAACCTAAACAATTCTGATTCTGTGATCTCTAAACCCTGCAAGAAATCAGGCAGAACATCTACGTAGCAGCTCGCTCCCAGACCCAGTCTAAACATTAATGCTAAGCACAGCAACAGATCTATTTTGGTAGCCGTAAGTAAACTGACAGCAAAATTTGCTGAAGTAAGTCTGCAGGGGATGTGCAAAAAGATCCCTTATTTTAAGTGCTTTGAAAGAATCTGTACATGTTCTTAAGCGTGCTTGCACTGCTTTGATAGCTGGATCAATTTAAATCATAGCACCATGCTAAATAAAACACCTTCATAACAGCTCCAACACACCAAGAAACAAAAAAGTGATATGAACATTTATCATATTGATAAATGCTGGGTTCTACCAAGTGATAATTTTAAAGCTTCATTCGAGATACACTATACATCCCTCAGAACGGAGCAAATCTTTCTAACGGGGAATGAGATTCCTGCTAATAAAATTAAAAATATTACTACAAGTAATTACTAAAACAAGTACGTTAAGACTTACGGCATCTGTAAGAGCCGGGAAACAGTTGGCATGCCATTCTTCATAGCTTCACCTGTCAGAATGGATTCCAACACAGACACTACCAAAGAAAGAATAAGAATGGACACATTTTTGCACTGTAGGATAGCAAGCAATTTAGAATGAAAGTCTGGCACTATGTGATGTTCCCCCAAGTACTCCATCAACTAAGTAGTGAGGAAGCTACGTAACATTTGTTTTTTATTATAACGTTACTATTACATGTACAAACTTTTCAAGAATGTTAGATGTGAGACCAGAGGATCCACACATGTAATTACTAGAGACTGTTCAATCACTCCGTTTAAAAAATTACTGTATTTATATGCTACATATATTTGAAGAAGAACACATTTTCCATTTTTTAAAATTACTAAATAATCATTTCCAGCCATAGGCTCCAAAGGTCGTCAGGCAGATCTTTCACAGCATCTCAGCTTAGCTAAAAGGCAGAGCACCGGGGAAGCTGAGACTGAAGCTCTCTTGATTGCATACTAACCAACAAACACTGATGGTGCAGGAGGGAAGCTGTCCACAGGAATTGTATCTGGGGGTCTTCCATACGTCATTTCATACAGTAAGTGTCCAAAGCAATGTACATCAACACCTTCTAAAGTCTGCAGAGAAACAGACAACAAACCGTAAAGCACCACACCAGAACAGATTAGTTTTTCCACAACCAGTTCAAAAGCATGCAATAATCCATTCGAGAAAATGGGCAAATCTCATATTCGATGATTCAAAGAGAAACCATTCTGAAAATTCCTAAACACAACCATTTCCCTGCACAACTTTAGCTCGAAAGAAGTTTTCACACCTCAAGCAAAAGAAATTACCGCTCTCTTCCTCTAAGTGATGATACAAATGGGATATTAGCATAGCCACGTTCTGTAAAAGCATGTAAGGAGTAAACTCTCTTCATGCACAGCTGTTTAGAAAGGCATATATTGATATGATTTACAACAGAGTACATTTTCCTAGCATAAGTCAAAACAGCAGGGAATGAGGTTCAAGATAATATAACCAGTTACCACTTTACAAGGAGGTAAATAAAAAGAGAGCAAAAATACCTACCGAACTGACCTAGGGGAGCCCCTTCCACCCCTCCACAGGTCTATACAGGCTTTACGTATGTGCTAAGCTTCCAGACAGGATACTTTCTAGATTTTTAGGATCATGTTTAGACAGAAATGGCTCCTCTTACCGCTTAAAGGCTTAGCGATTTGACAGCACTGACAGATTTGGACTAACCATGAACTTTTGACTGTTTCTTTGACAACACAGTAGAACTTGTTCAGCAAGGTCAGCACGCAGCTGTCTCGTGATGCTTTATGTAATTTACTACAATGAGCACTTAAAGGCAAGGCAAGATACTGGCTAAAAGTCTGCATTGCTACAACAGGGCAAATTAGGTTTAGTAGTTTTGTAGGAAGGTCATATTTTGCTGTGCAAGCCTGCAGTTTGGAAACATCCTACAAATACAAAATAAGAGTTTTGAAGAGACAGATGTCTACAAGCATCTAATCTATTTTCACAGTAGTGAAAGAGTGATTACCACTCTCAGTTGAGACCAAGTGATAAGTTATTTTTATGTCTGTGTAATGAACACAGAACTGAAGCGTGGCAGACAATATACACACTCCTGTGAAATACAGGTCCAGTGTGCAAAGCGACCTTATAGCAAGGCTGTAGTTCAGCTGCATTCGTGCCAGCACTGCTAGCAAGAAAACACTCGCATGCACTCCTCCTCCGCCTGCTTGCTTTTGGCCTCAGCCTCACTCCAGCGTGCTGGAATAAAACCTCTGCACAGCTATGCAGTGATTTGGAGGAAGCAGGAAAGGGATTTCATGGAAAAAGAAAGGGGGTTGAGGGAGGGTTTCTTCATTCAAGTCAGTTCTCCACAAACCCAAGTAGAGGGATGCATAAGAGTCAGCTAAATCATATTCATTTTTCAAAACTTACATTAATTTTCCGAAATTGTGAAAAGTATGATCGATAAAATGATGGAAGTCCCAACAAGCAATTTTCTAGATCCAGTAACTTGCAAGTGTCTCCATCCAACATCACATTGGCAGAGTGAAGATGGCCATACGGAAATCCTTTCTCATGCAAGAATTTTAATACCTGAAGAAACAAAGCAGGAGTGCTGTCACAAGATACTCGGGTGATCTCAAGATATCAAACGTTCCAATACTAAAGCATATACATAATAAAAGAGGCCCCCATTTCGGAAAGCTTTTCCATTTCCCTTGTTCAGCTCCATCTGCTGTCGCTATCACCTCTGGCTGACTATTCATTCCCACTTCACTGATAACATTTCTCACAAAACAAACATTTGATGCTGACTCTCAAAGTAGGCCTACAAACACCTCCCAGAGAGGCTGGAAACTAAAATTAACAATTCCACTGAATATCATGGTTTGGAAAAAAAAAAAAAAAACTACACTTAGTGATAACAGTTTTATGGCACATGTTCCACAGGCTATGAATTACTTCTTTCCCTTTTTCTCCTTAAGGAAAAAAACTAAATCATCACTCCTCTCCCACCTCAGCTCCACAGGTGCCAACTACCTTTCTTGTCAGAAATGGCCTCACTCACACATATCTAAACTCAAGTTCCAGCACTTAACTCCCATATAAGTTTATCTTTGAAGTCTGCTGGTTCTCTTTTAGAACGAAAATAAAACTTGTGAGCTCTAAAATTTGACTGCTTTTTCCAGTTAAACCAGTTGGTCTGGGGGGGGTAGGGGAAATTTCCTACAGTCACTGTCCTTGCAGCATCACAGCTAAAACATCACTATTTTTAGAAGCAATGTAAGAATCAACTTTAATCATAAAGGCAGTCTGGCTGGTAAACAGAGTATAAAAAAAAATACCTCTAATATTTGTCTTCCGTATGTTTTTATTTGCTGAAGTTCAAGACCTTGAATTTTTTTAGGATTGCAATACTTCTTCAAGAATGGGTCTTTCGGTTTTGCCTTTAGAAGAAACAGACATATATCAAGTACCATGAGCACGAAATGCAGTTAGGACTAAGAAAAGCCAGCAATTGTCTCAGTTTACTTAGTAATAGATAATAAACAGTTAAACAGTAAGACATACTTTGAACATTTCAGCAAATATCCCACCATTTGAGTTAAAAAAAAAAATTACCTTATAAATAAGGTCCTTTAGTGTCCCTTTTTCACTGAATGGCCTAATAAACAGTGCTGAAGATTCATTGGCAGTAGCAAAAGTGACTTTGTAAATATAGGGATGCTACCAAAAAAAAAAAAAAAAAAAGATACTGTAGGTTACGTTTCAGATGACAGATACTGTATATTCATTTTTTTCTTTTGAGTCAAGCAAAAAAGATCTGTCTGAAATACATGTTTAAAGTAATCAATCAGATTCCGTCACTGACATTTGCTCATGTTATTTGGTCTTTATGCAAACTAAGTGCAAAGAAAGCTACACAAGAACATTGCTCAGTTTCCACATAAATCAAGAAAAATTCAGTATCTTTTTTTTTTTAACCAAGAACTAAAGAGACTAGCATCAAGTATAAACAAAGAATCCTGCCCTATTAACACTTATACATTTGCAATAAAGGTACTCAGGTAAGTGAGGCTATGCTAATGAATTATTTCATGGTCTTGTACAACTAAAGCACATAAAGAAACTCAGCACTAATAGTTTTCATAACAGTTTTGATATTGTCTTTAGAAACTTTTATAATAGCTTCTTGTAACTTTCTGAAACCAAGCAAGACAGCAGATTTGGAAATAAGTTACACACACCACAAACACAAAAGGCTGAAAACAAGGCTTTTCAACCCAAGAATTGGACCCAAAGGGATGTATCAAAATTAAGACACAAGCAAGGGATCTTTTCCTCACTAGCAATTTCAAAAAGTATCTTTTGAGTTTCAGAGGTGACATAGAAGTTTATCAGATTGAAATACACCCTTTTCAGCTTCTCTCTCACATGCTTAACAGTTTTAAGGAGAAACTCCCTTTGGAGTGAAATGCCACTTCTCTTTCAGACAGAGGCCTACTGGATTTAGATTGTGGCACTGCACAGGAGCTAAAAGTACAGCCTCTGCTGTACCTCTAATAAGACACTGCTGTCATAAGGACAAAGAAGAGAAAAAACAGCACTGCACATTGCACTGCCGTATCCACTGCTGAGTGAGACGATCTACAGTATACTGGTTAGTAATCACATCTCGACAGCGCTATCCTAACAGCCTACAAGTCTTGAGGAGCTGAACTAAAAGCTTGTGATCTCCCAGTACTGTAGAAAGTCACCAGAAGACAAAATACAATTAACCACAACCCTGAAACTCCTGTAATGATCCTGTAATAACTGTGCTGAGAACACGTTACCTCATTGTGTGGGAAATTTAATTAAAAGGTTTCCGGATCTCTAAATGAGAGCACCTTTAAAATCACAAACTATTTCTACTAGACTGCATGTGCTTTTGTAAGATTAGCCCTTGCAAGCATTTCTTTTGTGCTGGCACAATGTGAAAGTCTTCAAGTAATACTCACAGAACAGGAAGAAAGAAGTTTCACAGCGTACTGCAAGTCTTTGTCAGACAAGTATTTATCAGGGCCAAGATCAGCCTAGAAATAATAGAAAAAGAAAGGCCTCACAATGGAAAAAGTTGCACTCCGTACAGAAAACGTGCATCTATATTCTTCCCTCACATATTAAGACAGCTGCTTGGAAATCCATTTTGAAGAGCAAGTAAGGGAACTACTCACGAAGAAGTAAACTTTAACAGGCTGAATAAGGCTGTGGTTTCACTATACAAAGCATTTGACAGAAAGCAAGTATTATTGCCTCCTCCCTCCCCAGCATCTGACATGCTGCATTACCACTGAATTAACTCTGCCAACCCCAAGACCAGGAAATTGCGTGCGTTATGAACTGATATGGCTTAACCCCCCACCTTCTTCCTCTCCGCTAAAAAACCTCCGTCTTACCCCAGGTTTGAGCAATCTCAGCTCCCCAGTGAAGTCTCACAAACAGCTACGCTTTTGTAACTAAGAGCACAGCATATTTCAGCACAGAAGCATAAGCGTTTAGTAACGACAAAGTATTTGGCGGCAATACATGTCTACCTCAGAGGAGTAATTCATGCCTATTAGTTTGTCAGAACAACTACGGATCCTAGTAAAATACAAAACCAGAAACAAACAACCCCAAAACAACAATAAAAAAATAGTACTTTAAAAAGGATCACCCTGCTCTTTCGAGTGAACAGATTTATATTATGGTCTGCAGCTACATCATTAAACCTAAGGAAACAGTAAACTGACGTGCTGGAGTAGGAACAAACGGCCAAGGACAGAAACTTTCAAATCGGATTTGCCACCACAGAAAAGAAACACAAGAAGTTCCCACACCACACATCCACCTAAGGGCTTTCAAAACCCTTTCAAGTCCTGAGCTCTTAAATCAGCATCTCTGTCATGCACGCATGATAGCCAACGTAAATGATACAAGCCAAGTTCATTAAGAAAGACTTGAGGATAAGATGAAAGCATACCCAGCTTAACATTAGCCGTTCCTTTGGTTGATTCCTAATCTTCATTAAGAAGTATTTCTTACGTATTCGCCAACCTACAATGAAAGAGTCATTAAAACACTACTGAATCACATGGCTTATGAGCAGGACAAGATAGTATCATTATTCTAGGACAACCAGGATATTTGGAAAAGTCAGGTAAGTTTTCAGGAATACATGCTCTTCTTACCTATATCTTTTAACGGTTCTACTACCTCCCACTTTGGCTCTGATCGGAAGAACATTGAAACATGCTGTAAGGCAATTTCTAGGGAGAAGGAAAAAAAAAAAGAAAAAGAAAAAAGAGAGAGAGACTACTTAATTAGATTATATACACATTAGGTAATGTTTCATGCCAGGAGGAAGCCTTCAGGAATTCAGACTTTGTTTTATTAACTAAGTCAGCAAAATCATTTTAAAAGAAAACCAGGTGAAAATACAGTTAAAAGGTATTTGCATTTTTAACCTGAGAACTCAGATCCACTGAGAAAACAGAAACCACTGTCTTAGGAAAACTTATCTTACCAAGTTTGCATTACGTCTATACTACGGCTTAATTGCCAAGTCCAAATCCAATGTTTACAGCTAAGATTGCTCACCCTTGGTATATACTATAGCATGTCATTAAATATTTTACCGATACCTGTAAAAGTTATCATTTTTACATCTCTTTAATGTGCATCTACATTGCCGTTATTACACATGAACTAATCAGTTCTTTGTTTCACTACCTGCCACTTTGCCCTGTTTTGCACAGGCAAAGGTATTTTGCTGTCATGAACCAGCATGCACTTCTGGAAAAAAAAAAAAAAAACTACTGGGAATATAACCGGTGTATTCATTAAGTGACTATGCCAACAAAGAATTTTCTCTAACATCACTTATCCTGGCATAGAAACACTGCAAAAAGGTAATGGAAATAAAAGGAAAGATGCACTTTTTCTCTTCCGTACTCTCTCTTCTCTATCTAAAAATATGCTAGAAAAAAAAAAGAGAGAGAACAGTGCAATAGACACCAGCTCATTGCTGCAATATTAAATAAGGACAAACTGATAAAACACTCCAAAGAACATAGGCAACATCTTGATCGTTATTAACTTCCTCGAAACTTGCTGAAAAAACAACAATCCCAAAGAAAGCATTCAGAATCAACACGGAAGTCGCAGTATCTCCTAGAGGTTTTCAACTGCTTGTTCAGCATTAACCAGACAAACTGCCTCCTTCGAGAATTACTAATAATTTACATCTCCTCCACAGATTACCATAAACATCCAGGAAACGTTCTTCGCGCTTTGAAGTGCGAGACACAAGGATGTTATACAAAAGGAAAGCAGAAAGACAAGTGAAAAGGAACTAGTAAGTTCCTGCTTCACTAGGTTGTGCTTTTATGAAAATAAGCTTTGCATTTGGGAAGTCAGTCTGCCTATGAACTAAATCTGCAGTGCAGTGTTTCATCACTAGCAGTAAGTTCTTCAGCCTATCAGACAAATATTTAACAATTTCCAATGACTGAAGTTGAAATCAGATAAATTCAAAGAAGAAACATTTAATAATGAAGAGAACCGATCACTAGAACATCATTCTAAGACAGTGATTCCCCATCACTGAGGATTTTTTTTTCTTTATTCACAAATATATTTTAAAAAAACACACACACTAGCTCAAACAGTTCTATGAAGTTTCACAGCCTATAGTGATACAGGGAGCTAGACACAATGATCACAATCGTTCCTGCTGATTTGAAAAACTTCTGAATCGCAACAAATGCAAGATTCAGTGTTCAGGATGACCAGCTGTATTAATAGACGGCAGAGCTGACAACCTCAACCTTCTTACACTCCAGTAAACAAATAACTTCCAAACATCACCCTTCCCATTCGTCACAAATAAGAGTGAAAGAGTAGACCTCTCTCTCTCATTAGCACCCTTCTCCCACGTTCATCTTAAGTAAGTCCTGACCCTCATCACTGCTCTGCAGAATAATGCAAACATTTAGTTTTGATAATCACAGCGAGATCCATGCACACACCTGGAGGAACATTATCAGAGATAAACACACACACAATATGGTCGTTTTGAAGTAAATTTTTTTCCTCTGTACCTTAGTGTAACTCCTTGTCAGCATTAATAGAAGATGCGCACACATGCTAAAGTGAAATTGTGATGCAGTTTTAAAATCTCTCACTTACCAGTGTAGTTTACAGAATAGCTGTTTGGATCCAAGAACTTTTTTACCAGTTCACAGTTAGACAGTATGTGATGGGTAGTAATTACATCAAGATAGGTCTGGAGTCCTTTCTGTCTTTCAGCTATGAATTCACGCTCCATATTTCCAATCAATTTTTTTGGAGGAAGAGGTAGACTTAGAGTTGAGATCTTAAAAAGAGAGGAAAAATGATTATTTTGCAGCCTTGTTCTCAAAATACCTCAGGGAAGTAAACCAGCAAGCTAAGCTAGAAAATACTCTTTGTATTTTCTATGCATTTTAATCTGTGTATTTTCTGTGTGTTAAAAACGAATAATTCCTTTTTTCTTTTTTAAAACTTTCTATATACAAGCTTTATGTTTTTTCTAGGTACTATTATCAAGGTGAGGAACCAGACAACTCACGTTCCAGTGTGAAGAGACTTGTAAATACAACTACACTGCGACCGCAAGGAGATACATTGGTGCTAGTGAGTCATGCATTTAAGACACACAAACTACACAGAACCTGCAGCTGCTAAATAGCTATAAATTTCAGCCATTTTTTTTTTAAATTCTTGATATACCTTTGCCATAGCACAAAAATACACTTCACACCTTACCATTTTCTCATGAGGAAAATTATGCTTACTTAATGTATGTGCAAATTAACAAGTTTCCTTTGCCTCTGCTGCCATTATGGGTAATTCCAAAACCCTTTCTGTCAGCTCTTTAACTTACACTTTCAGATATGGTGCAACTTTTCCATTTTCATTTCTAAATTTGTTGCTGTGCAGTTTTTACACAGCTATACACATTTCACCCCAGAAATAACTGCAACCTATTGGTGGAGGTACAGCAGTTGTTTTTCCTTAAGCGGTGCAAAACTTCAGTTAACATCAGTGAAATATTTAGACACGGGAAAATGGAAAATTCTGCAGAAATCCAGAGCTTTATATAAGTCAGATGAAAGAAATTTGTTTTCTAAACATGATCTAGGTTGCACCTAGTATTTATATTCATTTACGTCATGTGAATTGCCAGAATAAATTATTCATGTTGTCGACACATTGCTGTCCAGCAGATCAAAGCACCTGCCTTGCGTGTGCTGAATCTTCACTGGAGATTATCCTCAAGAAGTGTGCGTTGCAGAAACAAATTGCCTATGTGCAATAACCTCATTTCTAAGGCACAGAGTTCACCAGGGAGAAGACAGGGACTTTCAGTGTTTGAACAACCCTCATTTTAGCTAGTGGAAAAGGTAAGGCATTAGCTTAACAAACTGGAGCAGGGGTGGCAAGCCCTCTCCTCTTTCCTTCGTCCTCCTCACAAACGCAGGAATTGTTCCCTCCCCAGCACGGGTACTTCTCTGGGGTCTGGCTGCAAATCAGGGGCTCAGAAAGAGCGATGGCTACGTGCGAATTACAGAGACATCCAACCCATCCGATCCATTAAGCATTCTTTTCAAGGAAAGAGAACATCCAGGAATAAACCCAAAAGCAACAATGAACCGCTTACAGCACTTACATTTAGTTTTAACACCAGAGGCATGCAAAACTCTTTGTCTGGCACACCGCTCCTACTTCAATTCAAAAACACGTTCGTAAATAAAAACTAAGTGCACCTCTGACATTCAAGTCACTCACCGGAAAAGCACACCAAAGCGTAATCCCTTTAAGTTCTTGACCTGAGAGCTAGCAGCCATCCAAGAGAAAAGGACTCTAGTTTCGATGTTTCCAAACCACTATAAAAGTTTGCTTTGTTTATGGGGAGGGGAAAAAAAAAAACCCAAATATAGGCATTTTTCAGTAGAAACTAACACATTCACCCCAGGTTTTTGTAACTATCTGCCAAAACAAATGGCACAGCGAGAACAGTTTCTACCAGGGAAGAGCACCTCGCCGTGGTCCTGACCTTGCAAAGACTTTGCCTGCTCTCAAACGCAAGCAGTGCTTCCCAGCAGCCCTCGCTCAGCGCTGAGGCCAGCACAGCCTTCGCCACAGGAGAACCTGCGGACTGACTTATCTTCAAACTGCAGCCTCCTCTGCTCAAAAGCTGCAACAAAACGCTTCAGAAAAGTCAGACACCTTGCTGCAAATACCGTACTAGTCATTCACGTAACAAAAGAGAAGAACAGTCAGCGGCCTCCCCCACGGCTGTCGGACGAGCGCGGAGAACGCAAGGCAGGACAGCTGGCAAGGAGCTTTTCCGTTCGCTGCCCAGCAGCGGGGTCAGGGAGTTGGGCTTGAAACTTTCTGCTGCATACCAGGGTTGCAGGCACCCACCTCTCATCCTATGCAAGGTGCTGGTAAGACTACATCCTCTAGCCTAGATAGACTTGAAATCCTCAGTCCTTACTATTATTGTATAGGCAGCAGCAGATTAACAGGAGCAACAGTTGCATTCCAACTCAGCTCCAGCTACGTGTCCAAGCACAACAACCTGAACCCAAGCAGAAGTCAAGTATGCCACAGGAAAGGGAAAACACTTGGGTCTGTAAGCCCAAAAGAAGCTCCTGCAGTCTTTCAGGAACATTTTAGTTGTGAAGGTAGGGGTTTGCTTTTTGGCATTTTCTTATTGCTTCTTATTACTTTTTTTCTTTCTTTCTTTCTTTACCCAATTGATTTTAATACACGCAAGATGAGATCTGAATATTTTGATGAAATGTTGTTGCTTAGCATTCTGGAAGGAAAGAACTGAGAAGTGCTGCATGTCTCATATCTGCAAAAAACTTTCTCTTGACCTCAAGTTCCTTCTTGTCCCATTCTACAAGTTGCTGTCAAATCTGCTGTGAAAAACTGTCCCAAGTCCTTCACTTATCCTGTGCATCTCTGTCTCAGATGCAAAGGCCTTTTCTTTTTCTACTGCATCATGGGTAAGCTATTTAACTTCACATTCCAGACCTTCCACCTAGGCTTACCCTTTCAGTACCTGTCATTTCTAAAATTAAGTTAAAAGGATCCATTACCCTTTTTCACTAAAGCCACCTCATTTGAAAGTTAAATGAGAAGGCAATGACGGGTTTTCATGCCTTAACACATTCTATTCCCCATGGTTAAGTCAGCTGCAAAATACGAACTCTACCATCTTTTGAAAAACCTTTTCAAAGTTATTTCTCTGTGATCTCTATCAAAACTTGACTACAGTTAAAGACTACCCGATGACTACTATCTACTACGTCAACTAGCACCA
The DNA here is from genome assembly GCF_040807025.1 of Struthio camelus. Classification (NCBI taxonomy): domain Eukaryota; kingdom Metazoa; phylum Chordata; class Aves; order Struthioniformes; family Struthionidae; genus Struthio; species Struthio camelus. Next base: position 10,353,482 of record NC_090955.1, on the reverse strand, counting down.
TTTCATTTCCGTGTGTTCCCATGGGTACTTATCTAATCTTAAATCTTGGATTTCTTTGGAGCAGGGGACATCTTTGTACTGCCTTTATGCAGCACCTAACACAGGAGGTTTCTAGGTCATGATTACAGTTCCTGTGTTCTACTGCGCATTTAATAAAGTAATTCCCCAAAACTCAACCATGTTCCTTCTATTGAACTATGACTAATTTCCCCTGTGTACCTTGCAGTCTGCTCTAACTGATTCTTATCCTATTCAGAGTGCACAGCTTAAATCCTTGCACGTTTTTGCCCTCTAAAGTTCACCAAGCAGAAAGCTGATTGATTAAAAGGGGAAAAAAAGAAAAAAACAAGAGGGGGGGATGAAAAAACAGAGAGAGAAGTAGAAGCAGTATTAAGCTCCTGAATTCACACTACGTTTAATAGAGAAAAAGGTCTTAAAAGTCACAAAAATCTATCCTCAAATCTCAGAAGCGTTTGCTCTTTAGCTTGCTTGCCTAGTACGACGGAAACCTTGAGTAACAAGTTTCACTCCTGTCTGTGCTAGTCACTGCATACACACCTCCCACAACTCACTCGCATACTCTGCTCTTTCCCCATACAAAATAAAAAGAAATAACTGTCCAAAAAAGAAAAAGAAAACACACAGTAAGTCCAGCGTTTAACTAAGGAACACTTTTCAATGATACAGAAATCCATCACATGATAAGCAGCGTCTGGAAGTCCTTTTAAAAGCAATATAAATAATGAGAGACACAGCACTTCAGTGCCGAATTTATAAGGTGGGTATGTGCCTTGGCTTTCTTTGACTCAAAGAAGGAACAAATAACAACACATAAAACCAGAACAAGTCACAGTACTGAAGAGAAAGATTCAGTATCTGTCAGTCTCCTCTATTTATATATAAATTGGTGCTATTGAGCTAAAAATTTCCCAGAGAAAACCTAAGAGTGGAAAAAAAAAATTCAACTTATATTTGAGATCATACTTTCCCTTTACAGTTATATGAATTTGTAAGTTATCTTCATTGTAATATATAAAAATATCACAAACCATTTTAAATGTATCCCTCTAGTAGACATTTTATATTTATGTATCAAGATTAAAAGTTACCTGCAAACTATTATTAAGCAAGTCAAAGTCACTGTATCGCCTCACAATCTGCAAAATATAAAGACAAGAATGAGGAAACATACTAGTTATCTCATCAGCATTTTACACTTCAGAAATCCCAGCAGAGAGAAGTAATTCCCATTTATAAACTTCTTTTAACCATCTCTGCAAATTCAAAACTACTGGTGGATTTATGCCACACTGCCAGAGAGCAAAGAGTTGCTTTTAATGACATCTCAACCAGAAATAAAATATATTTCTAAATATTATCTTCAAAGAGCTTTTCCAAAACTATTTGCGAGCAGAGGTCTGTGCAAACAGTGCGTTTTCCCATGTTAGAAGCAACATAATTTCACGAGCATCTTCACTACTACTTCTAGGTTTCACCGGTCACCCATCAGCAAGGCAGTGATTCTAGCACTAGGGAAGGCAAGCAGGCATTTGAGAGTTAAAAGAGATGGCCATAACAATACACAGTAGTAACACATTACACACATGATTTTCCTGTTCTCCTGGAATATTCACAGCGGCAGAAGATGACTGGCAGCAATGCTGTTTTTCTCACATTTCTTGACCAAAAACATTCAAGCACTTCAAGTTCTCAATGCTCATTCTAAACCAACAACTCCCTCTCTAGCTCAAAATTTAAAAACCTAGGAAGAGACAACATTTGAACTTTCCTTAAAAAGGCATCCTAGTTACATGAATCAGAGTTTAAAAAATTACCTGCCAACTGTTTTCTGCTGAAATTCCTCTCTGAACACGGATTATGTATTCCTAGTAAAAGGAAAAAGTTATTAGAAATGAGAATGAATGAGTTGAGGCGAGTTGTTCGGTACGTCTCTAAATACAACCACTATCCAATTAGGAAACATTCGGAAACAGAAAATTCAGATGCAGACTTTAAGCTTCTGAGTAAACTTCAGAGTTGGGTTAGGTCCGACCCACCGCTAGCAGCTCTCATCTCTACTTAATAGAGTGAGAGATGAAAAGACCTCTTGGTTCTAGGCGCTTTCAGATCTGAGAAGCACTCGCACAGTTTCATTTTCTAAGGGAAAAGGTAACAAGAACATACCCTCTCCCCATCAACTCTATTGAGAGGAGCTGGACTGGGGTTGGCGGGGGGGGGCAGGCAGGGGGGACCATACACACACTCTCCCCCCCACCTCTAAAATCTAACAAATAGCCTCCAGGAACTAGAGCCTCCTTCATTCCAGGAAAAAAATGCCACAATGTAAATACCCACAACTGCCCAACCTTTAATTATTCTTATATGAAAAAAGGTCATAACAACAGCTTTGGGGTGTGCTTGAATAACTAGAACATAACATACCAGTTTCTCCCGACGATAATTCTTCATTTCTAATACACAGCTAATGTTAATTACTTACAGATTAAATGGGCAGGTACATATAAATCTCAGTGAACCACTTTCAGATTTTAATAATTGTTAATTCTCCCACCACAATTAAACTAATAAAGTACAGTTCTTTTCAGTCTTTTCATCTCAAGCTCCACTGTGCCTTCTGTAGGCTAATACCTGGTCAACACAGCAATATCGTTATTTACCTAATTCTCTCAAGAATAGATAAAGGTATATTGTGCACGCGCTCAGAGATACTTTGAGCAAAACCCAATTTTGTTCTTCTCTGCTCTGTGTGAGTTTTAAAATAGCTCTAAAAAAAACACTTGATACTTCAAGGAGCATATACAAGGCAAGTCCTTTTTCTGGAAAGCCTATAATCCCCGTTCTAGATAACACATAATTAGCAAGGAAATAAAATTAATCTGGGTTATAAGTATAGTAATAGATACTTCCTTTACCATTAGCCTACCTTGAAAGGTCTATGAATACGACATTTTAAGTCTTATTACAAAGATGAACCTACGGTCACATCATTTGCGTTGAACGACATGAAAACGAAGCACCAAAAAGGCAAGGTGCCGAGCGAGAAAACGCAACGCTGAGCCGAGCCAAAGAGCACCCACAGTCAGAAGAGACGCGATAACCCGCGCAGATAGCTCTACTTTTACACAACAGGCTTTCCTTCAGATTTGTACGAGTTTGAAACCGTAGGAGAGCTGACAAGACGGCCCTGCATCCCCACAGCCTTTTAAGCAAATTCGTCTTCTCTGCTGCACTTCGCCCGGGATGGCGGGACCCACCGCCAGCACCCAGAGCGGCTCTGAATACTCCCGGCTCCCTCACCGAAGGCGCTCAGGTGCTCTGCACCTGCACACGGGAGGCTATAACATTCACACCGAGAACTAGAAAATCCGAAACAAATCAAAGTTCACGGCTCACAATATTTCTAACCTCTAACACGTAAAAAGCTCTTGGCATTTGTGTCAAGGGACGCGAGAGCACCACCCAGTCATTGCCTGCAGTGCAGCAAGCATCACATGCTAAATCGTTTGTGATTCAGCCCGTATGATTTCATTCATGCGGGTAGAGACGTTCAAACGTATTTGATGTAAAGGGCTGATTAATTTTTCAGTTTGGAACACCACCTAATTTTGCTGAACTCCTTACATTAATAGGAGTCTTACACAAACAGAAGGGACATATTATAGCATTTGTGCACAATCTTTTTTCAGATATTAAAATTAATGCTGCATTTCAAACTATCACAAATAAACAATAACGAAACAATAACGAAGAAACAAGGGCATATCCAGCACCCTGAATTTACACAACCAATTTGTCTGTTCGGTAGCAATAACTATTTGCACAAATCTAGCATGCACCTGCATACCAACTAGGTACTTCAATTAACTGAATGTTTGAACTGTGAAGCGTTATGAATTCAGCTTCACAGTTAAAACGCCACTACAGGCATTTATTAATAACTTCTTTCGGGTATTACGAAGCCCCTTCTGTTTTTGGAAGCTGCCTTTGGAATCACGCAGAACTAATTTTCCCCTTTAAAATGAAATTAAAGGAAAAAAGCTTGTATCCTGAAGAATGTGTATGTATGACAGGATCCCAACAAGTACGAAATGGAGCGCATCAGAGAAGCCCATCCAAGAATTAAATTTCCATTTAACATTTACCAGCACAAAAAGCAGTACAAGTCAAAAATTACAACTACTCCAGACAACAGCCAAAGGCAACACTTATCAGATGACATGACCTTGTGTGTTCAGCCTCAACTAATCTAGAATTTATTTACTGAAGTTTTCTTCCAAAGCACAACGCTGATCAGGCAAAAAAGCTATTCTATTTTCTTAAGAAAAGATATTTTAAGCGAATTTATCAACAGCTATCAAATTTCTGTAGCAATTTTGAACTATGTAGCCTCAAGAACAAATTCAAGACTAGTAAGCGAGCAAAACAAAGTAATTTAAAATATTTAACATTCTAACAGCTTAAAAGGAAGTGACAGAAATCTAAAACGTCATAAACCAAAACACTCAACTATTATAGTAGAATTAAAAGGTCTCTTCACAGAAAGTCAGCCCGGCATGTTCTTGCTGTATTCTCTTTTCTTACCTACTTGAAATTGTAATTATCTCCTTGCAAACCGAGAAGCCCAAATCCTCATAAATGATAACAAGCATCAACAAAATTTATTCTAGTCAAACCACTACAATGATGTTTGGAAACCTGGTGACAGAAATGGATTTAACAGACACAAGGAAACCTAGAATCACAGCTAACACTTGGCTTTTCCTGTTTTGTAATCGTTCCCCTGCGTTTGGGGGAAGCAGGAAGAGACTACTCTACTCAGAGGACCCCCCCCCCAAAAAAAAAAAAAACCACAGCAGCAACTGCTTATTCAGCAAGTCTCCGAGGAACATTGGCTGTTTCCCTGAAAAAAAAAAAAAAAAAAACCCACGTCAGTGATGATTCACCGTGTTCAGTCATTCAGCTTTACTAGTATTTTGAAAGAAGCAGCGTCATTGCCCAATGCCCTGCAGCGCTTGCTCCCCAGCCGGCGACGGACCGTCTCTAGGAGCGCTCTCGGCCGGGCGCTCACAAAGCTGTACAGCTTCCTCAGGGGACTGGCAGGGCATCTACGACACTGCAACTACTCTGAGCAACGGGACGGTCCTCGCTCCGCTGGAGAGCCCAGCGACAAACAACTCTCCAGTTTCCATCTCAGAGTCCAGAACTCATTTTCCCAGTAAGATTATGGTAAAAAAAAACAAACAGGTATGGACCACAACTATTTTTTCCATGCAGACTCAAGCGTTTTCCCATTCGGTTCAGCTAGAAGCAGTAATCGAGCCTCCTCCAGATGCAGCAAGAGTCACAGCCTGAAACAAGAGGGCATCCTCAAACAACTGTCTGCACAGAAGAGGGAAATCCCCACTAGGCTCCTTCCACCAGCGCTGAACGTAACAGAAAAACTGGCCACCTTAGCACTACTTTGTCAATACCATTAATGAAAAAGCCCAAAAGGTCTTTGTTTTTCTTCCAAGAGTTGATAACGAGATCAGAAGTCAAAGAATAGCTATGGGAGGAAAGCCATGACATGAAAGACCATCCCATTCCTAATATCTACCGTGGCTACACATAATCCGCAGAGCGCAACGCACTGTGATTTAGTGAGACACCAGCACTTCTTGCAGCAACGAGTTTGGGATTACAGTTAGCTCCACTGATGCATGATTCCCATAGGGCCAAAGAGCTTTCACCTCTGCAACAAAAAAGCCCAAACACACTAACATCTGCCACGAGCCAAATTCTGCTTTGTTTAGAAGAAAATTTGAATTCCAACCATTTTCTTCCAAGGCAGCCTGATTCGACAGTGCGACAGAGGCCGTGCCCATATGAAAAAAATGAAAGCGTAAGGAAAACAGATCAGCACACTCAATATATTATTTCTGTTTAGTTATATCATATAAAAGATGAAGCATGACAGAGAAAGCTGCCGAAAGGGCTAGCGCTTAGGGTTCGTTTCTGCTGGAAGTTCCAGGGACTGACGACCAGGCTTGGCGAGGTCTGCTTTAGCTGCGCGCAACCCTTGATTTAGTTGTGCAGAAATTCCCGGGGTGTCTTTCTCTCCTACATGAATCACTCAAAACCTTTTCTACAGCTGAGTTCACCAAACAACTTCAGAGAAGACCTAGCAGCTGCTAGATGGTAAAGAAAGGTCTCAGGCTATAGAAAATGAGAGACAATCTCATGCTACTGATTTGTCTTCCCACAGGCCGAGAACTCACTGCTGGCTTCTACTTGGGAGCCACCAACAAGACGGGCCCTAAAAATATTCCGCTGAGAAAACCTCTGGGCTGTCCCTTCACACCCCTACAGAGGTGAGGTTTGTATGTCTGCTGTTTTTACCATCAGTTTGGCCAAGTCAGCTCCTTTCACAACCTTAATATTTCAGCAGCAGCTCAATATATGCATTTAAGCATATATATGCTGCCAAGCAAAGCAGTTTCACCTACAGGATCATTTCCTGATACCTCTGGTGGAAAACGGAAAGCAGTGTTGGGAGGAAACAGGGAGTAAGGAAAGCTGCATGACCCCAGCTTCACAGTGTCATTTCCTAAAATCTTGTTCCTGCCACGACAAAGTAACGGATAGAGTTTCTGAAAAAAATATATATTCCACATCAACACAGATCAGTGATAAACATGTTGCCTTTCTCCAGTCCTCCGCCAACAGCCATTCCATGATTACTGCTTGGGATTAACGTTATCCTAAAATTACCCAGATCATTCAATTTGTTCATTTTCTTATAGAGCCAGCATTTAGGTGGCTTTTTCCCAATTCACCAAGATCAGTCCCCAGCGTTCCAGCACCAACAGCTCTGAGCTTCCCAGATGGTTCTGTTAATATTCCTAGGTACAAGTTGCATGGCAAAGCACATCAACATGTTTAATAAGGATGATAAACAGCAATTGTTAAAAATTATTACTATTGATACATATTATTAGTGTTACACATACTCCATTAAGGATTATTGTTATTAAAACAGAAAGCAAAACGGACATGAAAGGGTTTTGCAGAGACAAAACAGGAAAGAACAAATGGCGAGTTTAGAGAGTCATTTAATGAAGTGTAGGGAGCCTCTGGCCAAAATTGGGTAACGCTTTCTGTTTCCCCAATAAAATAATCTCTAAATTTCTAGCTCAGGGTAGTCATTCCACTTCACAGATTTCTGCTCTACATCTGTTTAATCCAAGGAGGCTTGAAAAGCCAACCTTTATAAAGATCCAGGTCACCTTCAGGTCACATCAACTAAAAGTTTGAAAGGGTTTTATTTTATGAGCATTATAAAGACAAAAGTGTAATTAAGCATGAATTCAATCCCTGCTTAAGTAGGCTGGATCGGAACAATTTCTAATAAGAAGCTCTTTTAAATGCTTATTTAGGAAATCTCCCATGCGAAAAGGAGCAACAAAATCAGGAAAGCTGCTCATACTCACAGACCTCTCTTTACTGGAGGGCATAGTACTTATTTACTCTTGCACAACTTGCCATTAAGCCTATCTGAGGAACAAGCAGCAACAGCAGTGTTTACCTGCATTTTTAAACAATGCACATGTTTGTCTGGGAGACATAATACAGTTCCACATACACTGTATCATTATTGTAATAACGAGTAAGCCGTTCAACAAGTAACAGCTATGAAGTAGGACAACTGCAGAAAAAAAATAGGAAGCACATTTACATATAATGAAATGCACTGAGCAAGAAAATCTCTGTAGGGCGAGACAAGAGAAACAGCAGCTTTTCAATCTCCTGCATCACCACGGCCTTCATTGGAAAAGGGAAATACTCAGTATTTTTTCAGGAATTATTCAGCAGTCAGTAAAAATGTCCTAATTACACTGCAACATCTCTAAGGCAAGGGATTACCTAACGTATGGTATGGCAACTAGCATTTTTGCAAAAGCGTTGGTACACATACCTACTAAGAGTGCTGAACCATGCCCATGAAAAACGCCCAGCACGCTACTGGGAGTTATGCAGTTACTCTCACTTCTAGGTAGCACTAATGACTAAAGCATATAGAAAAAGCAATAAAGTTGACAGCAGTTTGCTTGTGTAGTTTCAACTCTATTAAGTGAGGTACCATAGGAATGCCTCTGCAGTATAAATTTATTTGGCTTTCAAAATGAATAATAATTCGTAAGCACCGCACTATGGAAATATTCGTATCGAAGTACACTTTCAAACAAAACTCAGAATGCTTTTACAACACATTTAACCAGAAAAGAACTTTTGTAAAAAAGATTGAAAAGCATCATTTTCATCTCCAATTATTCCTGGAAATAAATATGCAAAAAGAAAACCTCAGCTGACAATTTCTGTGTTGCAACTCAAAAGTACGGAGATCACGTACTAACTCAAGTAAGAACTTCTGAGTCCTTTTGACTCGAGAAAAAAAGAAAAAGAGCTTTTTAAATACCAGCGTTTTGTTTTTTTTCCCAATACTAGTATTTAAATATTAGTTTTGTCCCTTCTTGAGTTTCTGGGGAATTCGGGCATATATGTAGTAGTTTTAAGTTTTGCTTTCGGTTTTCTTTTTTATTTGCTTCTTTATCTACAGGAAATAGAAACTCACCCTCTGCCAAGCGCAGTCCTTGGTTCAATGTTAGTAAGTTTACGTTTACCCAGCCTGTTGTATCAAATCTAAGTTAACAGCAGCTGCTTAGAACAATAGGCAAGCAAACTATCCATCTGACACAAGCTTTGGTCTTCTCCTTGGTATTTCACCCTATCTACAGAGCTTTTCCTCAAATTCTTCACCTTTTCCTCAGCTGGTCATTCAGAAGGCTGGCTATTTTCAGCACCTGTAGAAGGCTTAAGTTATTACTACCTTAATCATCATATTAAAGTTGCATCTAATCTAGGCCTAAATCATCTTGATATGAGTGTTTTTTCCCTCTAGATCGTTGCTTATAAAAATTATAAGTGCAAGTGTAAAGCAGTTCTTGTAACATTAAGGAATATTATAAAAGCTTAATGCACCTCGTTGACAAATGAACAGAAAAAGCTGGTTGCCCTTGTATTTCAGCTTTAGAATAAGACTCGAATGTGAAGACCTAGCTCTCCAAATATTGGTTTGAGGTAAAGAACTGTATAGACCTACACCTTTTGAAGAAATTACTTTGGAGTGAGATGAGGGACAGACAGAGGAAACATTCAGTTAATGACGACCTGCTTCCGTACGTCTGTAATATAATAAAATACAGGGCTAATGCCCCACAAGAATATTTCAACATATACTTTTATTTGTTAGGAAAGAGACTCATTTATACACCTCTTTAAATACAAGGATCTATTTGAGTAGATTATTTAAACCAGGAAAGCTCAAGTCAGGGACAGCATCGCCCACCAATAAAGGAATTATTCAGATGCCACGGACATAAGATCAAGTGTCCAAGATGACAAAATAGTCCTCTTACATCAAATAAGAAACCAAATCTCTTGTTACGGCTTCCTGTATTTTGTTATCCCACACTGCCTCTACATAAACCATCTGTGCTACACACACTTCAAACCATCTTTCAACTATCAACAGGGCTTCTGCAGTAAAACAAACAATTACTAATAGATGTATCTTAGAGACAGATTTTAAATCAAAAGGCATAGTGCTTCAGCACTCTGTTATTAACAAAAGATCAGAGTGAAACAGTACACAGTTTCTTCCTCAACATCCATTAATAACAGGATGCAGAGATGAGTGATTTCGGAGGCAAGGGGGGCAACATTTGCTACCAAACTCACACATGGAAGATGACACACACACCGCCTGGATTGAAAAATTGCTTCCAAGTGCTCATTCGAAAATTTTTTTTTTTTTTAAACCAGAACCTTGCAAACTGAGAGAAAGAACACAAAAAAGCTGCTGTCATGTGCACTAGCGAAGAAGTGGAATAAGCAACGATGAAAACAAGTTAACAATGCAGCTATAATCCAGCCTGCTAACTCAGGAACATTAGAAGTCATATGAGCTCTCGTACAACTTGGCACGCACACACATACACACCTCTCAGCTACTGAAACAGGTAAAAAGTATTAGGCCTGCCAGGAATAAACCTCATTAGCTTTATTTATCATAGGAATTGCAACAACTGAGAGCCACGACCTGCTAGATTTGCACGATCTTCTAAAAGAGCCTTCAAACATAACTTCTGTTCAAAGAAAGACTGCGACATCAGTTAACGCGAGTTCTTTGTACCAAAAAAAAAAAAACCCAAAACAAGACACACACACACACTTTTGAAGTGCAGATTACTTACAGGAAGACTGCTTTAGAAAAGAGCATAGAGATTAGTGGTATACCATGGTGAATCCACGACTATTGCCAGTCAGGTTAACAGTACTCACCAGATGCAAAGAACCAGTAGAAGAAATCCACAACGCAGAAACCAAAGCAGCACAAGGAACACCCCTTCTCCATTTAAAACATGCTGCCTCCTGGTATACCTACTGCTGAAGTACCTCTGGCCTCCTTTTTCAGCCCAGCATCCCCGTTCACAGCTAAGCAATGCCAAAAACGAGAAGTGACAGCCAGTTCTCTCTTTGGATCCCTATCACAGCATTGCTTGGTCATACCATAAGCAAAGCTAATCCTTAACGTGGAGAATAACGGCAGGCAGGAGATTACGAAGCTTGCGCTATTACGGCATGCCCAGAGACAGTACAACTCTTCAGGAGCTGCTGTGCGTGTACCAGACATCGCAGGAGGATTAACCTGTGGCATAAAAGCCGAGACGGGGCTCACGCGGCTGGTTGTCCTCGCTCCCCATGGCGGAGGGAGCGCGACTGCACCCTCAGCTACGGCTCTGCAGCTTCACCGTCTTCGCCCGCGTTGCGCAGCGGGACCCGGAGGCAAACGCGACCCTTCGTTATCAGCTACCGAACCGAGGCAGCTAGAACCCATCTCGGTCCAAAACGCAGCGACAGCGCCCAAGGAAAGAGAGATTATAACAACTTATTCAGTCCAGGGAGAGAGGGGACGGGAGCCTTGAGCCGACACCGAGCTCGCGCGCCGCCGGGGCGGACGGCAGCGTGTGGGCAACGGGCAGCGACGCTCCCTGCAGCGGGGGCACACCGCGGAGAGCAAACCCGTTCGACAGGGAGGAAAAGAAGGCGCTAAAGCAGCTCCAGGGTCGCTGCAGGACGCCCGGCAGCAGCGGCGCGTCCCCGCCGCCGGCCGCGCTCCCCGAGGCCTCGGCCCACCCCGGCCTCCCCCAGCTCCGCTCCCGGCGCCGGCCCCCCGGGGGAGCGTCCGGCCTCGCCTCGCCCCGGCCGGGCCCCGCTTACCCCACCGCCCCCCTCTGATCCCCCCGGGCGTTCACACTCACCCCAGGCGCTCAGTTACCCCCAAACCTTTACCCCACAAGCTCCCAGGTACCCTCGCAACACACTCCCAGCTACCCAGGCTCCCTCCCAGTTACTCCCCTGCCCCCTCCCAGTTACCCCCCGGCCCCCTCCCAATTAGTTACCTAGGCTCCCTCCCAGTTACCCCCCGGCCCCCTCCCAATTAGTTACCTAGGCTCCCTCCCAGTTACCCCTCTGTCCCCTCCCAGTTAGTTACCCAGGCTCACTCCCAGTTACCCCCCTGCTCCCTCCCAGTTAGTTACCTATGCTCGCTCCCAGTCACCCCCCCACCCCCTCCCAGTCACCCCCCTACCCCCTCCCAGTCACCCCCCTACCCCCTCCCAGTTAGTTACCTAGGCTCGCTCCCAGTTACCCCCCAGCCCCCTCCCAGTTAGTTACCCAGGCTCGCTCCCAGTTACCCCCCTGCTCCCTCCCAGTTAGTTACCCAGGCTCCCTCCCAGTTACCCCCCGGCTCCCTCCCAGTTAGTTACCTAGGCTCGCTCCCAGTTACCCCCCCACCCCCTCCCAGTCACCCCCCTACCCCCTCCCAGTTAGTTACCTAGGCTCGCTCCCAGTTACCCCCCGGCTCCCTCCCAGTTAGTTACCTACGCTCGCTCCCAGTTACCCCCCCACCCCCTCCCAGTTACCCCCCCACCCCCTCCCAGTCACCCCCCTACCCCCTCCCAGTTAGTTACCCAGGCTCCCTCCCAGTTACCCCCCGGCTCCCTCCCAGTTAGTTACCTAGGCTCGCTCCCAGTTACCCCCCCACCCCCTCCCAGTTAGTTACCTATGCTCGCTCCCAGTCACCCCCCCACCCCCTCCCAGTCACCCCCCTACCCCCTCCCAGTCACCCCCCTACCCCCTCCCAGTTAGTTACCTAGGCTCGCTCCCAGTTACCCCCCAGCCCCCTCCCAGTTAGTTACCCAGGCTCGCTCCCAGTTACCCCCCTGCTCCCTCCCAGTTAGTTACCCAGGCTCCCTCCCAGTTACCCCCCGGCTCCCTCCCAGTTAGTTACCTAGGCTCGCTCCCAGTTACCCCCCCACCCCCTCCCAGTCACCCCCCTACCCCCTCCCAGTTAGTTACCTAGGCTCGCTCCCAGTTACCCCCCGGCTCCCTCCCAGTTAGTTACCTACGCTCGCTCCCAGTTACCCCCCCACCCCCTCCCAGTTACCCCCCCACCCCCTCCCAGTCACCCCCCTACCCCCTCCCAGTTAGTTACCCAGGCTCCCTCCCAGTTACCCCCCGGCTCCCTCCCAGTTAGTTACCTAGGCTCGCTCCCAGTTACCCCCCCAACCCCCTCCCAGTTACCCCCCCACCCCCTCCCAGTTAGTTATCTAGGCTCGCTCCCAGTTACCCCCCCACCCCCTCCCACTTAGTTACCCAGGTTCCCTCCCAGTTACCCCTCTACCCCCTCCCAGTTAGTTACCCAGGCTCCCTCCCAGTTACCCCCCCGCCCCCTCCCAGTTAGCTACCCAGGCTCGCTCCCAGTTACCCCTCTGTCCCCTCCCAGTTACCCCCGGCCCCCTCCCAGTTAGCCCGGCCCCCGGCCCCGCTCGCTGCCCGCTCCCCCCGCCCGGCCCCGCTCCCCGCTCCCCCGCCCGCCGCGGCCGGGCCTGCCGACCGGCGCCGCTCACCGTGTGCGAGTGCAGGCTCTGGCTCGCCTCGATCTGCGCTGTCAGCGGCACCGTGTCGTCCAGCAGCACCTTGCCGGCCGGCGGCTTCTCCATGAAGGCCATGCCGGGGAGGGCAGCGGCAGCCCGGCGCCGCCAACCTGCTTCCCGGGGCAGCTCCCGCCGCCGCCGCTGTCAACACGGCCGCGCCGCCGCCGCGCCGCCGGGCCTTAGCGCCGCCCGCCCCGCGCCGCCGCCGCCGCCGCCCGCCAGGGGGCGCCGCAGTGCCCGCGCGCGGCCCCGCCCCGCCCCGCCGCCACAGACGCCTCGCGAAGGGCCGGTCCCCCGCGGGGCCGCGCGCTCCCAGGGCGCTATCGGTATCTGCCACCGCCGCGGGGCCGGGGGGCGCGTTTTGTGACTGGTTCTGCCTCCGCCCGGGCCGGGGAGGAGCCCCGCGGCTGAGGGCGAGACGCTAACAAAGAAACTGGAAAGTCTGACGCGCCAGCCGCTCCTTATCAGTGTGGTTGTTTTGGGGTTTTTTTGGGGTTTTTTGGGTTTTTTTTTTTGCAAAATCAAACCGTCATCGAGAATCCAAGAGGGATTCAAAGCCTTCTATTCAGTTTATAGATTTTGCAGTTTAGATTCTGGAAGGAAAAGGTTTTCAGTTGTTGTTGACAAGCTGAGTTCCACAACCTCCTTTTCACTGCAGCGGTGCACAACGCGGTGCAGCAGTGCACTTCAGCGGTGCTTGGCAATCTCGCCTGGGAACCTATTGCCTGTTGAATACTGTCTGCGTATCCTTCTGTATGTTTACACTGCAGGAGTTAATTATTTAAAAGAGTTAATCCCACTTAAGTTGCTGTAAGTATGTAAGACTGCAGAGCTAGCATTTAACACTCACTTAGAGTAGTTACTGCAAGTAGCCCCTTCTTTCTTTTAACTCTACCTTGACAGCAAAACAGGCTACACACTGTATGTATACACACTGAGATACAGATTTAATTACTGCCCTAATCTCTCACCTACTGTGTCTTCCTTGGATTTGACTGCGTGTGTTAATAGGCATAAACAGGGTTAACTTCAGATCCAGAGGGGCAGATGAACAAGCAATGAGTGACAAGAGAATGCCCACTTTGAAAAAAAATACTTTAAATAGCAAAAGCCTATGATGAAAGGTAAGGAAAGTTCTCAACCAGAAGTACTTGTTCTGTGTTATGAACAGGCCAGACCCTGTGCTCTGAAGTTAGAGGGCATATTCAAGCCCAACAGCTTAAATTTTACAGCTTTTTTTTTTCCCCACTTCTTGCTACCTCCCCCTCATGATCCCGCCTGATTTAACACTCTCAGTTTACTGTTACATTGCAGCTGAATTTAAGACTAAGACATCATACCTAGACATTGTAACAGCTTTACCAGCAGTTTTCATGCTGTTTGAGAACAAACTTTTTTTCATAAGAAACAACTTTTGAAGCTATTTGCAGCCAAGAAAGAATTATGAATACATTTCTGCTGCAGAGAAGATGAGGGGAGGGATCATACAGATGTTTGTCAGAAAATTCTATGAGCCACCCATTGAAAGGAGCCTGTACTTTTACTCCTGGTAGTCCCCATCATTTTGGGGAAAAATAGCGTATAATAAACTTATATTGGCACTAAAATAATTTGACCTGGAAGATTTATTGGTGAACTTACCAGAACACTACTGCACCAGCAGCCAAGGTACTTCTAATGGGCAAAGAGGAATGAATTAGGTGTTCACACAGTCAAATAAGCAGAGAGAAGCCAGATGGTTAGTACACAACTAATTTGCACCTACTGCCTTGCACACAGGAGATAAACAGTCACTATGTACAAGCAGTGACAGTATGGCTTTTTACATGCCTTCCTTCACTCAGCTACATTTCTGGGAGGCAAGTTTCCATGGCAGTTTGCATTTAAGGTGATTTTCTTTTTTTTTCTTTTTTTTTTTATAATCAGGTTTTGTAAGGTAACTAAAGAATTTGAACGTATGAGAGCCACATCTCAAGATATACCAGGAAGAGTATATTGTTTACATTAAGGCTGACTACTGCTTATTTACAGAGCAGGCTACAGAGGCTTTTATTAGCTAGAGCACTGCAAAACAGCACATTGCCCCAGTATCAGCTAGAACTGGTATGTACATTACATGAAAGAATCCTGCAGTATGTGCATCAAAACTCTTTTCCTCCACCTGTTTGTTTGCTTGTTAAACATACAGCATTGTCCCCTTCCACAGGTGTTTAATATAACTCTTCTGTAAAGTGTGAAAAACTTTGAACTGAACTTAACCAGTCTGGTTTTTACCCAGAAGTGTTTTTGTCCAAAAGAATAACCGCTATATAAGCCCATCACTGCAGACTTTCCACTGTAGCACAGCAAAGGCTTGTCTAAAAGAGACGGTTTTGTCAGACTTCTATGAAAAACTGGAAGCTTCTTACTGCAGTTGCTATCAGGATTGAGTTTGTGTGCTGTCTTTGAAACACTGTGAAGGTTTTGTTGCAAATTGACTGGATTAAGTAATGTCACCTAAAAGGCAGAGTCAAAACAGAGCACAGGTTTCTGAGCTTTACTATGAAGTAGCATAGGATGAAAAGCTCTAACTTTCCGCTACCATGACTTTCACCATCCCTTCCATAACAGTCTTTCCACTTTCTCTGACTGTACATGATACAGCAATGTGTGCAACAGATCTCTTCAGTCGTTTAACTTCTGCTGCAGCTAAGACGACTTCTCCAACATATAAAGGAGATGGAAATCGGATCTCCTGAGAAAGAAATACACAACCTTGACCAGGCATTTTAGTACCTAGAACCGCAGAAATAAGTCCATTGATCAAAACTCCATGTACAATAGTTCTCCCAAACCTAGACTTCTTTGCAAAATCTTCATTTAAATGTAAAGGATTTGTGTCACCTGTTAAATCAGAAAAAGTAACAACATCATTCTGTGTAAAAGCTTTGGTAAGTTCAGCTTTGTCTCCAACTTTTATATGTAAGCGCTGAAGTAAGGGACATCCAAGTAGCGAGCTGATAACTGTTAGCTTCGTCAAGGCTCTTTGCTGGAAACGCCCTCCAGAAATTCCATGCCTGAAGAGCAGCAACATCTCAAGCAACTTCTGCTTCTTGCAACCAAGCCAGCAACTGCATAATCAGTCCAGCACTAGTTCTCTACTGTTCCCAGATAACGCAAGAAGAAATGGAGATGTCTAGTTAGGGTGGAAAAAAACAAGACAAAACAGGAGAGTAAAGCACTACAAAAACCATCAAATTCACTCAAGCAAAGCTGAAAATACTTAAATTTCCCTTTTATGTAAAAGATTAAGAGGTCAGAGCTACATCCA
This sequence comes from Struthio camelus, assembly GCF_040807025.1. NCBI lineage: Eukaryota > Metazoa > Chordata > Aves > Struthioniformes > Struthionidae > Struthio > Struthio camelus. Next base: position 10,337,114 of record NC_090955.1, on the reverse strand, counting down.
AGCAGATTTTTGTTTAGCCATCGCTTTTGATGTAACGAATTCTTGGAACTCATGTTATGAAACCACATCCTAAGGAAAAATGTAAGCTCTGGAGGCACATGTTCACACACGCATTTTTAAACAAGGTCTGTTGACAGTGACTGTTAGAAGGGGAAAAAAATGGGGTAGGGGGAGTAAAAGGTTGAACCAAAACGTGGGCCAAGAACAAAACTTTTACCTTTGCAGATCTATTAATGAGATCAGAAATTATCACTGGAGCGAAACTATAAAGTAAGGAGACAGCAACCACAGTCTGCTTTTACAAGATCACATCCATATTAGCTTAGAGGGAAGAGGCAGACAACCCAGAGATGACAAGTTTAGACACCATTCAGTGTAAGACTGCTTAGGACTGAGATTACTTAAACATAGGCCTACACACCTGCAGTGAAAAGCATTTCACTCCCTAACCACAAAGTTTCTACATGTAAGCTATCTTTCTGTTAAGAGGCAGCCAGGTGATCTTACAGTGAGAATTGACGTTTGGGGGAAGCCATCCAGTCTCCCCAGGGCTTTACCTGTAGCACTCGAAAGGCGCACCTTCTGTTCTGATAGAAGCCCAGCAACGTGAGAGCACTCCACAGCTTGACGAGGCCACTAAGGAACAAGAATATGAAAGAGACTAATAGGATTTCTCTGTCTCAGTTTTCCTGCAGCATAAACAGCTTAAATAAAAGCATGTTACACAAACAGTAATGAAACCTTAACTGAATTTAACAGCAGGTAATTTCATCAATGAGTTCTGGTAGCAGCAACACTATGCCCTAAAGGCTTACTGTAATCACTGCAGTCTTACCCTTGACTTACAGGTGAGGCTTACTGTAACCTTGTCAAATAAACTTTATTGACCCTTTTTCTCAAATTCTTTCTCTGTGTCTTTAAGCTCCTTCTTCCTCTAATTCACCTGCTGTTATCTTCACCATTTAAATCTGATAACCATTGCCTTCGTTTGCTATGGAAAGAGATTTGCGGTCACATATTTCAACAGTGCTTAATTCCTGTCAGATCATTCTGTTCTAAGACAGAAATAATATATTGATCCATGTATGTTATACATTTTAGTAAGTTTTCATGAATGTTCTATGCTTAGATCTAGAAGTTAGGCTTGGTTCTTTGGAAACAGCATACCAACACCACCAGTGGGATTCTGAGCAACCTGAAGATGTCACCTAGACAGTACTGAAACCAAACTAACTTTAACTGATTCAGAAATATTCTTCTATTCCAGAGAATTATTTTCCTGAAGAAAAATTGGCAGAACAAATGAAGATTCACTGTGAACTGAAGTCATCAATTATTAAGATACTAATGCTAGAACGAGATACAATAAATTTGACCCACCTAATAAGAATAGGAGATTGGTCAAGATGATATGATGATTATACCCTTTAGTCATTTGTTTGAAACTCGGCCTCACTTAAAAAATGTGACTGATTAGGCAAGTCACTGAATCAGCACATCAATGAAATCTACATATGCTAAAAGGAATTTGTCACAGTGAAAGCATTTCTGTAGTCTGCTTTTTTATTGCTTTTAAGATAACGTGCCGTGACATTTTTCTTAGTAATATTTAGGGTTTTATTGAACTATCTATTTAACCTGATTTCACAGACAGGGACACAGATAAAGCAACTTGCACATAATCGCACAGGAAGTCAATATCAGAATACGGATTATATCAATTACCCTAGTTCTAGTGTATAGGCTAATGAGTATTTACCTTATAGTACTAACTAATATGAGGTTAAAGATGTGCCAGATCGCAGATAGTTTTTCTTCCCACTTTTTTTTTTTAATTTGTGGTGTGAGACTAGAAATCTTAAGGTAATTATTCTTAGTTTGAGAGTTTTGTTTTCCTATGAAAAATATTTTCACGACAGCCTCTGAAGTGCATACCTACTGTACCTTACCTGCTAGTAACTCTTAATATTGCAGACAAAGTCTTTTCCTCGTATGTTAAGACATCAACAGGCAAAGCTGCTCCAACCTATGCAAAAATATGGCATTATTAAATCAGTTCCTTCCACTGCTTTTGTAGAGGTATATACAGAAGTGATTTTATTATCAGCATGTGACTTTGTTAAAGTTGGTATAGTTAAGCTCAAATCTCATGCGAGCATTTCAGCTGTAACAACACTGCAGTTTTTGTACGCTACCATTCTTCTCAGAACTATATAGGAAAAAGCCACTTTTAGTCCCACGTTAGAGCTGGAGAAACAGAGACCTGGAGATGATGCGACTTGCTCAAAATCATCCAAACAACGCAGTAAACAGAGCAAGAACAGTATTCAGGACTTCCCAGTCCAAGAAGCTGTTTCTTTCCCGTAGCTTTGCTTTTAAACCCTTGCTACAGCAAAAGCACCAATACCCCAAATTCTAAAAAGCAGGTGTTCTGAAATCACTTGATTACCGAAGCTCGGGCAAAACATACAAGCCCAATTTCATTAGGGGCCAAGGTCAAACACGGGCTGGAGAGCAGGTAACGGAGTAGCAGGGAGGAGAGCCGCGGCCCTGAGGACACTTACCCTGCCGCCGCCGCGTGGCCGAGGCCCACGCCTTGCTCACGCTCAGCTCGGACCTCCCGTCGTTAGGCCGAGGAAGCGTTATTCTGCCACACCAGCCCTTGTCAGAGCCCGGCGCTGACTGAGTCCCGCCAGGCGCCCCCGGCCCCGGCCTGAGCCTGGGGAGCTCGGGCAGGGGGCGGGCCGCAGCCCCATCCCGCACCGCTCCCGGCCCCGGCCCACCTCGCCGTGCAGCTCCCTCAGCGCCGTCACCACCAGCTGCTTGAAGTGCGCGGCGCTCGGCCGGGCCCCGCCGTCCGGCAGCTCCCTGCGGGGAAGCAGAGCAGAGGGCGGGCTCGCGGGCTGCCGGCGGCGGCAGGCCGCGGCCGGGGGACGGGGACGGACTCACAGGCGGACGCGCAGGTAGTGGTGCTCGGCGGCGCTCCGCAGCACCCGCCGCTCGAAGGCGGCCGGCGGCGGCGGCTCCGCTCGGGCCATGCCGTGGCGGCGGCGGCGGCGGCGCGGCCTCGGCCCGCCCGGCCCCTCAGCGCCGCGCACAGCCTACGGTGGCCCCGCGGGCCCAATCCCGGCGACGGAGCTCGCGCTGAGGCGGCGGCGGCGGCGGCGCGCGGGGAGGGGCGCGCGCGCGCGCTCTAACGGCTGCTAACGGCCGCGGCCGGGCCTGGGGCCCCGCGGAGCGCTGCCTGCGCTCGGTGAGGCCTCTCGCCCTGCTGCTCCGGCCAAGGGAAGCAGCAACTTCCGCGTTACCAGCGAGAAGAGCAGCCGCTGTTGCCCCGCCGGCCCCGCGCAGAGCAGCTGCGGGTGCGGACCAGCAGTTTTTCTGCCGCCCTGCCGCTCGACCCCCTGAGTGCTGTGTCCTTTTAGCGTGCTGAGGCCTTAGTCCAGAGCCATCAAACGAGTGGGTTGGACAGTCCGGCTACGCTCATGCTGCTGAGCTCATCGCTTTCTGATTCAGGAAGGCAACTCGTAGTTTCTGGTTCTGAAAACCGTTGGGAGAGGGGCTAGCTAGCAGCCACGCTTCTTCATCTCCCCTTTAAACACGTGATAGCGGTCCTGACGCAGTTACTTGCGGATGCCATAGCGGGATTCAAGCATCTGGGCATTGCGCTATCTCCCACAATCCGGCTTGCAGCACACACAGCTGAAACGGAAACTTGGAGCAGATGCAGAATCCAGGCAGGTGGTGGTGGGTCCTCGTAACTCACTGGTCAGCAATGACTTACTTGTGGAGATACTCCTAGTAACACCGTTTTCATATTTGCTTGAATCCTTATAGCTTATCTGATGATGGGTGTTAAATCCTTCAGAGAGAAGCAGCAGAAAAAATATGAAAGTTTCCTTGCTCTGCTAAAAAGGTTCCCAAGCTGAAACAACATCCTGAGGATAAGAACTTTAGAGTACTGCTTCTTTCTTCCAAGAAATAACTTATCCAGGAATTTTCAGGGAACCATGCTGCTTAATCAAAACCATTACCAAAAGCCCTCCTTTTCTACTGTTGGGTGGCTTTGAGAACAAAGAATGCAATGAAGGAGTGATCCTCAAGAGAAGTGACTGGTTGGAGCAGTCATAATTTATTCACCTTTGATGCCTCTGTCACTGCCTGAACTTGCAAGGGATATCATTTCCTTGCAGTGGGATTGAGCAGCAGAATCAACTTTCATGAAAGAACCATGTTTTGTAATGTTCATTGTCAAAGAAAAAAAAGCATCCACCGTTATCCACATAGCGCTTCTTCAAGCCTAAAACAACAGCTGAGGGATGAGTTTCCTCATTCACCCCAGCAGGGTAATGCTGCACAAACACAGCACCCATCTGATACACTTGTTAGGGCGTAAGTCACAAGAAAGCATTTGCATTTGTCATCAAGCAACTCAAAGCCTGCGCAAGGGAACTCCAGGATTCAAGGTGTTTGCTGTGTTTAGGCCCAAGATTTTCTCTCTCCTCTCTGTCCTGCTGGGAGCTCAGCCTCCTCCGACTCCAGTGCTTGGCAAGCTTTGGATGTGAGCTGTAGCTCATTGACAGCCTACTTGCGTGTCAGTGAGGCTGTGAAAGACAAGAATTTTTCAAAGGTATTCATAAGAAAACAGAAACATCTGACAGAAGCCTCCTGAAGAGGTCATCTCATCCACCCCTTTTTCAGACAGGTATGTAAACCTTTGGGCAGAACTAGTTTCAAACTTGCAAGAAATATCTAATGAAGATTTCACACTCTCCCAGCGTCTGCTCGAGCGGACTTCCAGACAGAGCTTTTGCATGCTTAACCTACACCTTCCCTGGTGCAGTTTATGCCCAGTATTAGTAATTTTGTCCTAGCAAATACGGGATCATTCCATCTTGTTGAAATCTTTTATAGGTTTGTACATTTCTCCAGCCCCCTGCCCTAGTTGTTCTTTCCAAACTAAAAAATCCCCGTTTTTCTTATCTTTCTGTATAAATGTTATGTTTTATTCTCTGTGTATCTTGCTGCTCCCTCTGGCTCCTTCAGATGTCAACATCTTCCTTGAGTTAAGGTGCCCTTACTACTTAAGTACTACAGTAAGTTGAGTACGGTAGTCCAGGTGAGGCAGAGGCATTCCCATGATTAAAGCCATGATGCATCTGAACCACTCCCTCAGACTAATTTAAAAACTGTACATAAAATAGTAAGCATTTAGAAAAAAAAGCTTCAGCAAAAGCAAATTTTGAGAGTTTGAGCAAATAACTTCACAGGTACCAAACTAATTTTCTTTTAAAATTGTTTGTTAGGTTAAAAAAGGCAGCTTGCCACATGACATTCAGTTGCCATAAATGTAGGGCAGCAAGAGATCTCTAGTAATATTGTTTCTCCTCAAAACTGAGAACCAGTTAGCACACTGCTCAAATAATAAAATGAGAAAATCAATTTTACAATAGTGTGGCAACCATATCACAGCAGCCAGGTTTATTTGGAGCAACAGTATCTACAGAAATAGGTATCATTTTAAAGATATTAGTAAAATTTTCTCACCAAACAGTAAAACGTGGTGGTTGGATGATGTATAAATCTATTCCGATTATTGCAACAGGGCAAGTGCTGTTTTCCATAAGGCTCTGATAACACAAGCAACAGTAACTCAGACACTCCAAGTAAATTTCGTTACCTGCTAGAAAGTCCAGTCATTATGTAAGCGCTGTGTGTGTGTGTGTGGGGGGGGGGGTGTCAGCTGCAGTAAAACAATAAAGAGCACACACAGGATTGTACCAGGAAGGCTGGACACAGCATGTCAGCTTTTTATTAACCAAAAGTGAAGCTGAACCCCAGAATGGTTTAACTTTTAAAAACCATATGTTTATATGGCAGATATTTTCTTTCATGTTCAACACTGTAGTGCAAGAACTGAAATTTGCAGTTGTTCGTCCTTTGAAAATCAATTACTAAATGTAAAATGAATTAAAAGTAAGGGTCCCCTCAATGAATCAATGAAGAAAAAACATTTAACTCAAAAGAACAGACCAATCCTAAGAACTGTCTTATGAAATTCTCCCAAGTGAAAGACCATTAAAGCACTTGGAGCCTTGAGGTAGCAAATTTATGCAGGATTTAATTCCCCTCCTGCCCCACAGAGTGGAGGAAAATTAGTAGCGCATTAGCAGCTCCAGCCAGCTAAACGGAGTTGAGTATTCTCTTATGAGGTTAGTGACTTTCTCTTTCGCCTTGAAATAGCAGTGTAGTGCTGTAGACCATCAGGAGAAAATCCGCAAGGAAGGCCTCTTGAAATAAAACATATGGTTTGAAAGAAGTGGAAATAATAAACAACAATAACTGTAACAACAGAAATTAACTGGAGTGAAAAAAACCCAAAACGTCTGTATTTTGGCAAGACTAGTTTACAAATACACGTCAAGAATAAGAGTCCATTTTCAGCCAACTGAAAAGAAAGAAAGGAAGTGACATTCAAAGGGGTTTCTCTTTTTGCCCTCTGTGCAAAATTGTATTTTGTTTTGTTTTTAAAGAGAGCGCTTTTTTTTGCCCTTTTTTTTTTTTTTTTTACATTGTGAAACCTGCGCTGTGACATTAAACAGAATACCATGTGCCAAAACACTTGACCACTGAAAGCTCCTCTCACTGACTTCACAACAATCACAAGCAGGGAATCAGATATAGGAGACTGTTCTTCCTCTAAGTCTCAATGACACTACCCTCTTTACCCACTTTGCTGCTGAGTTCTTTTATTAAAAACTAGATGTTTCTCCACTACCAATTTCAGAGAATCCACAGCAGATGTACTGAACACTAAGCAATAACAAAGATCGTGCTCATTCTCCACGACAATCGCGATGAGCAGTCACAGTGAAAAGGAAAAAGATGGGATAAAACGACACAGTCAGATCTTTACAAATTGGTGTCTCACTTCACTCCCTGGCTTCAATATCCCCACTCACGTGCTTTCTGACTTTGTTCATCGCTGGTGCTCTACCAGGTATCTGGTTAGACAACGTTGAGCATGTTATTACAAGCTTCTCTCACCTATCTTTATATTCCAAAGTTGTACAGAACAGGCTGGTTAAACCAGAACAAACTAGTCAGGAACATTGCAAATTATACCATTTTAAATGAAATGAGCCTTCTTACAGGCCCATTCTCTTTCAGCTCATAAAGGTTGCCTCTTTACACCACAGAACAATGTCACACAGATCCTGGCTGCAGGATGGCATTGCCCAGTATGACTTTGCTGCAGAGAGTCTAGAGAAAGGTAACATTTCAAAAGCTTGTTCTTGCTCACAAGGGATCCCACTGTTTTGATTTTATGGTCTCATCCTTTCCTTTGATTTCCAGAGCCATCAAATCCTCCCTCCAGGCAGAATTACCTTAAGAGTCTATCAGGGAATTCATCAGCCTTGCTTGTTTTTTTGGCTAAGCTTCAGAACAATTGCCAACATTTGCATACACTGAGGTATACAGTCCTGCCATGCAAAGGACTGAAGGCTGTAAGAACCAGAATCCATCTGTGAAGGGAGCCCAACCTGCCAGGCTCCTCTGGATAAAGAGGATACTCTGCCTGGGATGGACAGAGGCCAGCTGATGATTTTTCACAGCAAGTTTCTCTTTAGTTCACACGACAGTTTAGGCAGCACAGAAACTCCTCCTGGTTTGAAGACCAGTTTATGTTTGGGTTGCTGGACAGTCATGAGCTGGCTTCAGAGAAACTTCTGTCTATGAACCCAAAGTACTTTAAACTTTAAAGTATCTGTTATCAATGCAAGGACCTGATGATTTTTTTTTTCCTTTTTTTTTTTTTTTGTAAAAAATCTGCAATTAAAAGAGTGATTTTGTCTTTGGTGTTAAACCTCGGAAGCATGAAAGAAGTACCTGCTGCTTCTTTAGCTATAATTTATCATGAAAAACCAGTCCAGTAAAGTAAGGGAAACTCACTGTTCTAGCATACATGCAGTTAGAATAGCCACTAGACATCACAATCAGAACTTTTAAAATGGAAACACCTCTTTCAGTGGTGTCCATTACAAATCATTTATATTATATAAAAATTGGATTCCAATTACAGTACTGGACAATAGCCATTCAAACTTATCAAGTTTCCATCTTATTCATATTGCAGAGACTGGGAGGAGCTCATCCATTTAGGGAAGAAATTATTAGCCATGACTCTGAGTCAGTTTCTGGACAAGTATCTTGTGCCTTAGAGAAATGTCCATTGTGATAACTAGAAGCAGCAAATCAACATTAGCATCCTTCTATTCTTGCTCACGTGGCCATGAAGAATAAAAGAGCAGGTTCTGTTCTACTAGCATCCACAATTAAAATTTCATAACTCCATAAAACACAAGTTTTGCATGAGCTGAAGAATGCAAATTCAAAGGGTCACTAGATTTATCACCTACAAATTCAATGTCTGAATATAAATATTCTGTTTTACACCATAAAAATATCCTTCTTATGGTCTGGTTCTTATTTAGATAATACTCTGGTAAAATCTTAGCAGTATGCCAATTAAGGTCATTAAAGCTACAGAAATAGAATCTACCTAGTAAATGCTGCAAATTTAACAGGTATTTTAGATAAACATCATTAGCTGAGTTATCACCTAAACCAGAAAGATTCCTCAAACACACCAACTGCATAGTTAGCAAAGACATTTGCTCTACTAAGTCAAATGCTGCCAACTTTTGAAAGATTTAGCAAATAGACTTGGCATTTGGAAGCATCCAAGTGTCTAACAAAGTTAGAATACTGTGAAATATTAGGACTGGGGTGGGAGGGAGCTCCTGTAAATAAGTACAGAAAGAGTCTTCCTTTAAATTACAAAATGTTCACCTCCTTAAAAAGCTTTAAAACTGACCCAGACAACAACAGTGCCCTGGGAAATCAAGCAGTATACAGGATCTCTATAAGCAAGAGAAGGTCATATATAGCGATCTCTCCACAATAAAATCTACTCGGTGTAAGAAACAAAGAGCAAATTTCGGGAGATGACAACTATGAAACCTTCAAGCCATTTGATCTGTTAGACTACAATCCAAACCACTGCACTTTTTTTGGGGCAGCCGAGAGTAAAACCATTTTCTTTGCTGCCCAGAAAACACTTAAAATTTAGTAATGCTTCATTTTCTGCATTTCATTGCTAAGCAGCTCTCTCCTGTGTCCCCAGCTTGGTTTACTTGGTTTAAACAACTATAGTACCTGCCTCTTTCAGCAGGCTGAAGAAAACTTCCGTGCCACCTTACCAATTGGCTCCATTGATATTTTTAACTTCAAACCTAGATGCTACAATTAAAAACAAATTTGACATTGTGTAAGGAAAATATCAGAAGAAGATAATAAGCTTGTAAAAGGCTCGTATTCTATAGGTTGCCTCTGCAGAACAGGCAGCCTACCACTACAGAATCTGATCTGAAAATTTATCCCAGCGGTAACACCAAAAAGGAGGCTTTTACATCTTGCTCACTTTGGGTTTCATATCAGGCACTTGAACTGTTGGAGAGATGCCATTCTGAACCATGTAAGTGAACATAGGGTTAGAATCATCTTTAATCTAGGTCTAATAATGAAGTATCAGCAGCAAAGTGGAGGCATGGAGTGAGCAATCCATCTGTGCTGAGACTTGTTTATGGTTTCTAAAATGCCCAAGAAGACAGCAGCAGTAACTGTTCCGTAGTGTCTATTTTCCTTGTGAGTTGTGTTGCTGATAGGAGGCTTTTCTGTGTCTTGAACTGAGAAGGCGTTGAGGTACCCTGTGCCTAATTCCCTGGATCCAACAGGTCCATGCTAGAGCCAAACAGTGCCACCAGCTGCTCCTCATAATGCGTTATATTCCTCTTCATAATGTCCATGCAGGGTCCGAGCAACCTCTCAAATGCTTGCACATCCATGACTGCAGAGGAACAGAAGTGGAAACAAAATTGTCTGTCAAAAGGACACCACGTGCCAATCTGTTTTCTGAACTCAGAACACAAACCTCAAGTCCAACCCCTTTGGTTCTGAGACTTCAACAGAAGCCATGTTAACAAGAATCATATTTCTTATTTCAGTCTGTACTGTTGTTTCAAGAAATAAGATTCATAAAATATGCACCTGACCTCAGGGATAAACACGGAAGGCAAATACACACAGTACAGGCATAGATGTATCACCTAAATGCTACGAACAGGTGCTAGACAAGAAACTGATGTTGAAGACTGTGCTGCAAAAACAGTAGAGTCTGGGTACAACTTCCCTTTTCCTTGAGCACAGACCATGCAAGCAGAAGTAAAAGCCCACTGGGGCAGTTACCCCACCCACTTGGACCTAAAGGTCTGAGGGGGGAGGTAGTAGAGCTTCCCAAACTTCAACACGGAGATCCTCTCCAGTCCATACTCCTAGCCTCAAGTGTCTGACTAACAGGTCCCAAACGGCAGCCAGGTTTTGAATAGCTGCTCAGCAGAAGAAAGTCCACAGAACAAGTGAAGACTAGAAAAGGATAACTAGAAACACAGAATCCCTCCTTACCTAAACATTTGACCTCCCCAACAGCATAGGCAGAGGCTGCTCTGGGTTTGTTGGTAACAAGTGCAAGCTCTCCAAAATACTGTCCTCTGTGACACTGGGCAATCTCCACTTCTTGGTTAGCATCCTTACTTGTCATAGTCTGTAAAACAGAACATTTAAATTACTTTGCCTGCAGCTCTGCCTTTGTATAAGACTGCAGTTAATCCCAGACATCCTTCAGATGTGCAACAGCTCATTGGTTTAGTAATTGTAGGACTAGCAATACCCAAATCATGCTCTATAGTGGTAGAACACCTTTCCCGCATGCTCAGTCAGAATTTTGGTAAGAAAAGTATATGCTGGCCCACAAGAAGCTTTGAAGACAGGTAGCTATTCACTGTTAAAGCTTTGGGAACTGCTGCTCTAGACTATTACATTGGACTAACACAGATCCAACGTTTATTATACACAAGACTTTGCTCCCTAAAGACTACTTCAGCCCGCACTGGGATCTGTTTGAAAGCAAATGTCTACCAAGTGAAGATAATGCACCCCAACTTTTTGTGGCTTCCAGTTTGCTAAAATCCTAAAAGAAAAGTTTTTCCTCTGTCCTTAATGCCAGGGAGAGTACATCAAGTCAGTTTGCACGGGAGCAAAAAAACCTCCAACTTTATACTAAAGTGCCTTCTGGCCACTTCAGAACCAACGCAGAGATTTACAACCTACGTTACCCGAGTGACAACGATAAACATCATATAACAATAAATATTTTAAAGTAAGTCATGCTGGATTTTTGTGCAGCACTTCTATTAACAGAGCAAATCGGGGATTAATCTAAACCCAAATCATCCTATTTGAACTCACCTTGCTTTTAATCAAGATTTTTACTTCACCAGATTCTACAATGTAAAAGCAATCTGCTTTATCACCCTGTGAAGAGGAAAAGGTGGAACATATTATTTTTTTAAGCTTATTGTGAAAGGCAGAAATATTAAAATATTTATTCTGAACTCAGCTTTGTGTAAAAATCTGTTGTAATTGACAGCAAATTGACATCAAAGCAATGGGTGAGAGAGAAAACTGAAGAGTCTATATAAAAGGCTAATATTAGTATAATTTATTATCGAGGTTTTAAAACTGTTGATTTACAAGTTAGAAACTGATATGAAGCTGAACAGAAGTACTTCTCTCTTAAGATTAAGTCTGAAAGTAAAGGGACTTATGGTAACTATAGAAGTCATAAGAAACAAAGGCCCAGAAGTAGAGGAAGATTGAGTTATGGACCACTTAAGCAAACTGGACATACACAAGTCAATGGCACTGAATGGAACGGTCAGCTGAGGAAGCTGACTAGTGTCACTATGAAGCTGCTCTTTATCATCCTCACGTGGTGATAGTAATTGGGAAATGTCTCTAATGACTGGAAAAAAACTAAAATCTTGCCCATCTTCAAGAGGGGGGAAAAAAGGAGGATCTGGGAAACTACAGGCAACCAGCATAATGTTGGTCCCCAGGAGAATTATGGAGTAATCCATAAAACTATGAATGAAACTGAGTGAAAAACCATTTGACCCTCTAGTCTCAAAGACTGATGGCCAGCAATTTGAAGTCCAGCTAGGCAGTAGTTTTAGGGGCATCCCTTAGGGGCTGATATTGGAGCCAAGACTGTTTGACAGCTTCATTAATAATCTGGGTGATAGGACGGAATGCCTTCTCAGCAAATCCATGGGCGATACCAGATTGCGGGGAGCAGTTGATACCCTGGAAGATGGGGCTGCTATTCAGAGGGACCTCGGCAAGAACGAACCTCATGAAATTTGACAAAGCAGAATCCTAGAAGAATGCTATGCAAGAGGACAGGCTTAGCACTGAACCACTAAGGAGCCTCTTTAAACAAAAGGAGCTGGGGATCCTAGTGGACAAGTTGAACAGCAGTCAGTAGTGCACTCTTGCAGCAAAAGTGGCCACCACACCTTGGGCTGCACTGGCAAGTGCGCAGCCAACAAGTCAAAGAAAGCATTTCTTCCCATCTATTTGGCTCTCTTAAGACTGCATCTGGAGTACCGTGTCCAGTTTTGGGCTCCCCAGTACAAGACAGACATTGAAGAACTGGTTACTAAGATACTCAGGAGGCTGGAGCAGATGACATATAAGGAGAAGCTGGGAGAGCTGGGTTCGTTTGGTCTTGAAAAGAGAAGGCAGAGCGGGATCTTATTGCTGTCCACCTAATGGGGGGGGGGGGTTAAGGAGGAGGTTTAGAGGAGACAGAGCCAGATACTTCAAGAGACACACAGTGAAAGGATGAGAGACAACGGACAGAAGCTGGAACAATGGGAATTCTGATTAGCTATTACGGGGGGGGAGAGGGGGGGCACTTTCACCACAAGGATAGGCCAACACTAGAACAGGGGCCTAAGGAGACTGTGGAATATCCATCCTTGAAAATATTCAAAACTCAACTGGTGAGGGCTCTGAGGGGCCTCATCCAATTTCGACACTAGCCCTGCTTTGAGCAGGAGATGGGACAAGAGATCTACAGTGGTCTCTTCTTACCAAAATTATTCTATGATCCTATGAAGCACATTCAGAAAGGAAGAAGAGCTGGAACACTCATATTCTTACAACATTAAAAAGTGACTGGCTTTGGGAATTTATCAGAGGAACCCTCAGAGGAAGGAACTAAGGCAGGTAGAAAGGGAAAAGCAAAGAGGATGACAGTATATAGCAGAATGATCCAAGTGCAAATCACCTGATCCTTATGGAAAGTATCCAGTGGTGAGTGAAACTTTCCAAGTCCTAGAATATCCAGAAGCAAGTTTTAATAAAACATCAAGTTACTGACCACATTTCTAGTGGCCACCAAGTTGCAGACCTTTAACAAGACTAAATTTACATGTGCTCTGGAGAGGTTCAACCAGAGCTTAATATTTTGAAAGTTTTAGCTGTGATAGGGAAGAATTTCCCTGCAAAGGCAGTTGTGGGCTTGGTGTAGGACTGAAAATCAGAGCAGAGAGCTTGTACATCCTTCCTCCTATGAATCAGAGGTGAAGAGAGTAAAGGCCTCAAGGATGCAGAGGCTGAATAAGGAACTGATAAGGGAATGGGAATTGGCTCAACAAAACTGGGACACAATGTGAGCGAGATAAATCCAGTATCAAGTCAAGTACAGTGGAAGAACTGGGAAAGGGTAAGCAAGAGACTAGAACATGGGAACAGGCAAAGTCAAAATAGCCTAGAAAGAAAAAATTGGATTTGAAAGTAGTAGAACTGGAAGAGAAGGAAGACAGACAAGAAAGGGAGACAAGATTTGGGCAAGATGACTATGAATGTGACAGGAAGGATGGAGAGAGATGATTAGAACTTAAGTATGAAGTCATGCTCGAGTATGACTGAGAAGTTGATGCAAGACTTAAACTTGCAGTCACAGAAGAAGTTAGACTCTTAAATTAAGGTTTCTGGGGATGGTGGTAAGCCATCCAGCACAAAGTTTTTCATTCACTCTTGCCACCTATCATCACAACATGAGCAGATACAGTCAGCCCACTTCTGTGCTGCAAGAGTAGTTACTTATTTTTCTAAAGAATGAAAATGAATAAGTGGGAGACATAAGAACTTCACATAACACTGGCATGCCTTAACAATTTCCAAGCGCTTTAAAGCATACTGTGCTTAATTGAAGGATCAAATTCCAGAAAGATAATTAAAATGCAAAGTCATCCACAAGAGAAAAGAGGTTCATGGTACTGATGCAACTGCCGTAATGTAGGAGCTATCAGAATCTTTTCCCAGCATAAAATTTAATCTTCTTTAGCAGTGTATCACCAGACTATTAATCCTACTTCTGATTTTTTTTTTTTTTTAAGGATAATTACGTCCTTCTCTTTAATTCAGTTATTACAAAGATTAAAATCAATTGCATAATTGGATCACTGATTGCTCGGGTTTCCAGTTTTGAGACTCAGATTTATAAGCTTTGATTTTGCTGACAGTTCAGTTTTCTCAGACTCTTATGCAATAAGATTTTTCATCTTATAAAATTGAAGGGATGTTTGCAGAGAAGAAATTTGGCAGTACTTGGTTATCAGCAAAATAAGGTTTCCTGCATTCAGAGTTATCTGACATGCAAGGTAACTAATTATGCAAGACATTATCAAGGAGTCATACTCTGTTTATAAAACAACAAAACTGTTGCAATCAAAAGCCTACTATTCCAGGTAAGTCAAGGACTTTCTTGCCTTAACTCCTGTTCAAAATAGAGCACTTTCTTCTTAGATACATAAACAGAGCAAACTCCAGCTAAATGTTATCCAAACGTTCCAGTGCTTCATTGGTAAATTATTCCAAAAGTTAACTTCTGTCACAAGCAAAAACCCACAGCTTAAGGCTGAATTTGTCCAGCTTCACACTTCACCAATCTGGCCTTGATCTATTCCAACAGTCAAAACATATACCAGCATCCAAAGGCTGTATAGACTGATGCCAGACTACTCCAGCCTTGAAATAGTCTTTAAGATCATCAGAAAAAAACAGTGGTTTTAATTAACCCTGCTAGTTTCTTCAGACAATATAGTCAACTGAGTCGGGTCAAACCAGTGAAATACTTTCCACTGACTTCATTTCGTTTTATCTAAATCATACGCCCATTTAAATTGTTCTAATTTTGCTGTTTAGTCAGACCTAGGAATTAGAGATGCCTTTACTGTGTGCTTGTGACTCCTTGTTTAATCTGCTCACAGCTGCCTTTGAAAAGTCTAACTGGGGGTTTTCATGGAAAATGGCATGGATATGTAGTTTGAGCTTCTTAACACATACTCCTCTTTTGAAATCTTGTAAAGACCACTTATATTTAAAAAAAAAAAAAAAGGATTAGAGGAGAAAAAAAACCAGAAGCTAAAGTAATAGAATAAATTCTTAACAAAAAAATGTAGGAGACCATTCCTAAAACATTCAAAAATTGGTTAAATAAATTGGAAGTATTAAAAGAGCAAGTGATGCCAAGCTGGTTCAAGTAATATGATTGTATAAGCAAATACAAAGTAGAAAAAGCAGAGAAGAAAGAATGATAATGGAAATTTAGACTCCAAGTACCTGAGAAATGATACGTTCCCCATCTTGATACACTTTCTCCCCTATTACATCCACTATTTTCATTCGTTCTGAAGGCTGGAACAAAGAGGAAAATTAAAACACAATCACTTGCTATAGTACACCTCTGGTATAAGCTGTAGCCCTGTCAAAATAGAAATGAAGAGGCATGCACTAGACACACACACATGCTGCATCTCAGTACTGAAAAATGCAGCCCCTGCAATGACACTGTCACATTGCATCATGGCTTTCCAGGCAACCTTTAGAGAAAGGAAACTTCTATCCCATCCATGTGCTTCTCTTACTCCAAGATTTCCAAATAACTGATTCAGCTCCTTTAGAGCAAAGGAAATAAATCACCTCCTTTAAGTTTCAGTTGACATTTGAAGAAATTGCTCAGAAAAGTCAGAAACTTTTTAAGAACAAACTTCAATGAAAAATATCAGTAAAATAGTTTCGAATTATCTTAAGTCAGCTTACACTTGAACATGATTTTTGTTTGTTTGATCCAGGAATTCACTCCTATTGTGGAGAGAGGAAGGGGATACAAAAAGGATAACAGGTCTAAATTGTCAGCAAGCACTACAACAGGATGCCCAAGAGCAAGAGGCACTAATCTGACGTGCAGTCACCTTCATAAACAGGAAGGGAGAAAGGACAGTCTCAAGAGTTAAATTTATCTCTCATGTTTCCTGCTGCCCATATATAACATGACAAAACAATCTGGTCGATATCCAGAGCAGTGAAAAAAGAAGTTAAGGAAAAAACCCTAAACAGTTAAAATGAAAACCTCAAAAGACGATTCAGTTTTAAATCCATTCATCTCACAAATGCACCTCGATCTATCCCTTGTCTGAGAAACTCTGTTAATTCTGATCCACGGATGATTCAACTGCAGTTTGTCATTCAAAAAGCCATCCAGTGCTAATGAGTTATTTTTCTATAGCCTTAAATATTTATGAGTCATTTTTGTGCTATAAAAAAGTCATGCTGATGGAACTGGTTTAAGCTAGGCATTGAGGGAAAAGGTGTTGCGCAAATTTCCCCTTCTACAGCTATCAGCATAGCTCCAAACTAATATATTCTAGAAGTTGCTAGTCACACCTAACAATACTTTGCTATTTTGTAATCCTCTCTCAAGGGGAGTGTAAGGGCTTCTCAAACACTAAAGATTAATGCTGAAAAATATCCTTATCATGAAAAAAAAAGCTAAGTTACAGTGTGAGGCAAAGGCTGACAAGTACCAATGCCTAAAGCAGTCTGGTATGGCTCTGAAAGCCCTCTAAAGATCCAGGTTGATTAAATAGCTTAGAAAACATCACAACCATCAGCATGGCATGTGCCTGCTCTGCCTGGTTATTTTGTTTCCAGGCAGTGGTGCTTTCCTCTAGCCTGTTCTTAGTTTACCTCCTGAATATAGGTAAAAGGGTTTAAAGCAAGATCTGCTGCGGCCCACATCTTGACCTCGTACGTAAAAATCATTCATGGTTGATAAAAGCTGAATACCTTAGTGCGGTATGTCATTACTTCAGCATAATGACCTCAAAGGGAACCACAGTCCTTATTTTCTAGTCTTTAGTAGTTTAATACCTGTTCTTTGGGATACTTATGTTTTGATATCTTCACACACACAGACTGAGATAAAAAAAAATCAGCAAACTATCTTCCAACTGTGAACAAAGAAGAATTGGAACAAAACGTTGTACAAGTGCAACACTCTAAATTAGGTTGTACAGTAAACAATTCCAAAGGAGCTCTTAAAATTTTGCTCTGAGCAAAAAAGATACATAAGCTCCCAATATACCAGAAACACTGACTGCAGAGCTAATGCTAATACAATAATTTGATACAGATGTCTGAGAGGCATTACCTCCAAGGATTTAAGAAGGGGCACAGACTCAATAAATAACTCATATGTCTTCCTCTTCTTTGCGTTGTTTTTCAGGATAATTCTTCTGAATGTCACTCGATCCTACATGAAACAGCACAGAGAAGTAGGTTATTCTCTTGGCCAAAACGCTCACTGTTGAAAGGACTTACAACACCATAATACGAACCAATATTTGCAACAAACACTGGATTTGAGAAGGCAGCTGTTAAAATGATACCACATGCATCACAATGGCGAGTAACGTCTCTTTTGATGGTACTTACTGTAATAACAAACTGAAAAATGCGGAGCTATGAGACAAACTTGGTCTTTCCCAGATAAGCATTTAAGAATTCCATTTTTAGTCTATCTAGTACTGTTTGTCAGGGTTGAGTTTTTGGTTTTTGTTTGTTTAGTTTTTTAAAGATATATTCCACACTTCATATACAATGAAGTCATGTTTTCTAGCTGCATCCATTAGAAACTGGAATTTGCAACACTTAATTCTGAAGTCACTTAACAAATGAAGTCTGAAATGGATTCTTCTCTTCTTGAGTCAAGGATTTTAAAAGCAAATTGGACATTTATATAGGTCTCGAGTAGATCAAGAATCAGATTATCAAATAGTGAAAGCCTTGATTCCCTACTCTCACCTTTAGGATCTGAGAGGCAGCTTTTTTGCAGGGACTGGCTACTCCTTAACTGCCAGCTGTCCTACTTGTACCATACGCACCTTTTATGCAAAGATTGTTTGGTTTGTTTTTTGAAGACCAAACACCAGACAAGATCCCCTTCTCCTCTTAATATTTTCTTTTTTTCCTTTCTAAAAGGCATTTCCTTTTTGATCTACAGGCTCGGTGGCCCCTAGGTGGCAGTACATGCCTGCGTGAGGGCAAGCACACCCAGTTACCGCACATCTCCTGTCTCACTACCTGTAATGGCAGACATATTGGAGAGTTTATTGTCAATGATCTTGCTTTTTACTTCCAAACAGAAAAGGCAGGGCATAACTACTGGAATATAAGGATGAGAAAGGCCACAATAAACAGCACATCCAGGCTCAGGGGAAAGACACTTCCCACGTCTCCTGTTAGGACCAGGGTTCAATTCTGTACAGAGTAAGAGTTGAAGCGAGGTCAGTTTGCAGGTAGTTTAGCTATCCTGTTTTGTTCAAGAACATAAATTCTGACATTATGCACAGGTTGCTTTACCACAACCTTTTCTTAGAGCTCACAAAGAAAAGGGAAGTCAGTTCTCTCAGCAAGCACAGAAATTGTATAAGCACTCTGTGTGTAGAAGCTTATCAGTCATATAAATCAAGGTCACAACACGTGGTCAACCCCTAGCGATAGTTGCTGAGGAGCCTAGCGCACGCAGAAAGCCTACAACGCTCCTGGCTTCAAAGGCTTTGTTGATCGCGCAATCCACTTATTAGGTGAGCCCTCACAGATGAGTAAGAGAGCACTGTGAAAATAACTCTATCCAAATGGTACAGAGAAAAGAACTAAAAAAGGAAACTCAAAAAAGGAAGTCTACAGCTTCTCATTCAACACTGCTGGGCAAGAGACAAAGCAACATCTTGGGATCTCAAAGGTCATGTTGACCTGAGAACCTCTTGTAGGGCAACCACAAAGAGATCAGAAACATTGTGACAGCAACAGTTTATTTGGGGGGGGGGGGGAGGGGGGAAACAAAGCTTTGGGCAGCTTTCCTAGCTCTTCAAATTACTCACATACTCAAGAAGTAACTTGCCCCTGCCCTTAAAAAACAGAAAACGGTAGGAAGGTAAGTCGAAATGTAAGGACATATTTAGATACAGTGTTCCTCCCTGCCCTGCCCTCCCCCCCCCCCCAAATATGTGCATTAATGTCTCCACTGTCCTCTGGCAGGATGAAAACAAACACTTTTTTTTTTTTCCTAATAGAAGCTAAGATTACAGCAAATGCAAAATAATAACAGGATCGATACATCTAGTGGTACAGTTTTTATAGACAAGTTGTTTCAGGAAAGTTGCCAAAAGCATTTGCACAATGGAACTTTTACACCAGGAGGTGAGATAACAAATAATGATAAAATAGCTATTAGCACAAGGACTCATACTGAGAGGAGCACCTGCTGAGGAACCCAGTGAGTTAGTGTTTAAAATATTATGTAGATGAGAGCAATTTTCTTTCCTTACCAGTCCCCAAAGGGCTCCTTCTGTTGTGGCAACAATGGTGGCAGCTCTAGGAGTGTTGTACATCAATGCCAGTTCCCCAAAACTGCCGTGATTATCATAGCGGCCCACACAGCGTGTCTGGTTGTCTCTTGCTACAAAGATATCATACAATCCTCTGGAAAAAATGGAATAGATGCTGTTTAATAGACGACATTCCAACATTAATCATAAAAACAGTTTTCAGCTGTTACGCTAAACTGAATGCACGCAAAACATTTTCCAAATTAAAAAACAGTTCTCTTACTGGTCAGTGATATGGAACATGCTTTATTGAGCTTTCCAGCTGTCTGATCTTAAGTTGCTTCTGTCTAAAGTATTTTCACAGCATCTCTCCCTTAATACAGCATTTCAGTCACGATAGAACTGACCAGGATCTGCTTGCTTTCCTCTGCATAGTATTTTGGCATCGCTACTGTAAACGTTCTGGCCAAGGCATAGGTAGTTTCATACCGTTTAACAATCTGTCTTCTCACAGCCTGTGGGCTATTCAGTGAGGCTTCTTCAGAGCCACTTAAATCTATCCACAACCTCTACTACCTGTTTTCACAAAGACAGCATTGCTGCAGTACCTTTGGGTAAACTCAATCCAACTGCTCACCTGCTCCTAAGGTTTTGCCTCAACCTAACTCCAACTTAAGAGTATGTCTGTATTGTGATCCCTAAGTACAACTGTAAGCTTGTATTTGCATACATCCATGCTAGATTCAAACTTTCCAACTCTTGTATGGACAGCAGTGATGCTGTAGCAGCACAAAGATCCCAGAAAGGGCCTTTCTGTACCCAAGATACTGAAAAAGTTTTGCAGGACAAACTGACCCCTGTTATGAGCGGCATGTATTGACCCTCAAAAGCTAGATGATTTAAAGCTAATTCATGAACGTGCCACATCTTTACACTGTAGCATGGAGATCTCCAGAGGCAACCACAGAATCATTTCACATCTGGCATTTGCCTAATAGCTCCCTTACGACCAAAACTTTCACACTCAGTTTAACTTCATGCCATCCTGCAACTCAGGGCAAGCTGACAGTTGAACCGATCAATTTTATCACTATTTTCATGGAGATAAGGCTGCTGAAGGACACAAGTTACAGCATGCAACGTTCCAATTTGAATAGTCTGCTTGGATCTCACAGAGCTCTCTGCATACTGAAGTGACATTGTAGGATGCACATGGTTAGAAAGCATGGGTAACTTTTGACAATTGTGCAGAACAGGGTGGATTCCACTCTAGTCACACTGGCTTTAAACAAAAGCTGCAGAGTTAAAGAAAACTTTTTTTGTTATAGCTCTCTTTCAGAAAACAGAAAGATTGCTGACACCTAGCCAGGATATCTGAAAAGATCAAGAAGGAAGTGTTCAGGCTCCAGAAGCCTCCTATATTTCGCTCATGTGGAGCTGGAACCTGTTTAAGCTGGAAAGGCCTCCTCATCCTGTTCTCAGAGGCACACTTCCTATCTTAAAATGTACTTAAGGGAACGGTAAGCCAGAACTTACTGAGAATTAAAAGACTACTCTGACGAAGCTGGAGACACACGTACAGAGAGTTAAAGTCCAAGGCATAAATCTGGATCACACCAGCACCACAGAAGCTGCATAGGAAGAAACAGGCTATGCACAGAAAGGTAGCCACTTAGAAATCAGACAAGTATCTAGACCACTGTCAAAACCGTCTCATGCTTGGCGCTTTAAAAAAACCATTTAAAAGTCAGATAGCTTGACTAGGCTTGATTAATTCCTGTCTATGGCACCAGAGAATATTTAGGGATCAGACATTGGCCTAAGAGACTTTACAAAATATATTACATCCTGGAAAAAAAGCAGGTAGGGAACACCTTCCTGGCTTCATGAGCAGCTTTGGATGTGCTGAACGCACACACAATTCTCGCCATGAAGTTGAAATCTGTCAGGGGAACTGGTATTATCTCCCAGAATATCAACAGGCACCTTATTAAAAAAAAGAATAAACAGAAGTGGCAGCAGGTGAAACTCTTCATAATAAATAAGTACGGGAAGAGTCTCATCAGTGAGACCTACCTAGCGTTAACAGCAGGGCATTCAGGAATGCTGATGGACAGTCCTGGCTTTGTCAGTTATCTTTGAATACTACTGCTTCTAAAAGAAGCACTACAGGACAGCTTTATGCCAGCTCAACTTGTAGGAGATTTCACAGAGTGGATATTAGATGCATCAATCAAGCAATTAAAATACCCTGAGGCAGGGAAGCTTTGCACAATGACTTGAGGCTCTACTGTATTAACGCCTCTCAGATCCAGAGAAAAGTCTGGCTACTGGTTCAATACTAGATGGGCCAGATTTAGACATGTCAGAAGATGAAAGAGGTTTAGGCTCTCTACCTGTCACCCAGAGAGCTAAAGGAGGAAGCCAGGTACATGAAGACTGCCTAACATCCTTACTGCTTACTCATACCTAAGATACAAAGAAAGAAAACACAACAGCACGCTAACAGTAAACTATTGAAATATGGATTAGCATTCCTGGAAAGGTGCACTGAAATTCTTGCAGTGTTCAATACCTACTTAATGATTCTCTGAGAGGCAATCAGGAGCAAAAATGTCCGGAGGTCTTTTTGATCTAGAAGAACCATCTGTGAACACCCGAAGGGAAATGAAACAACCTCTCCTCCCCACCCCTCAGCCTCAAAGTCATTTACTAGTACCGTTTTTTCCCAAGTGACTGTAGCCGTGTAACCTTGAGCCCAGCATTCAGCTGACTGTGCCCCAAGGACTAGTTTGGTTCGGCACCATTGGGTGACCTTGGCTCAGCTTTATTGAGAAAACTCTTGCCGAGCTGTGAGACAGTTCACGAGCTAAAGCCCTGCAAGATAAGAGTAAAAACACAGACCAAAGTGTAATTTTTGAGACGGTAATCGTTCGAAGCTCAAGGACTCGAAAGAAAAAAACTGACATGAAAAAATATAAAAACCTAAGGAAAAAGAAAGCAGAAAACCAGAAGCGGACAACTCAACAAGACTGAGGATCAGCCTGTTCCCAGAGGCAACAGAGGCCAACGCTTCCCCTCCTGACTGATGACTACCCAGCCAGCAGAGACTCATCGAGTGTCTCCGTAGCAGTGGTGAGCATACTAATGCTTAGCTGTGCAACACATTTGTCTTAGCTCTCCCGCGTGTGCATTATGCTGTGTCCTGAAGTCGCATCTGTTCTACCTGCTGTCCCTCTGTGCACATTAAAAGATACCCAGACAAATACCAAGCAATCTGGTGAGGAAGGGTTAGAGCTAGAAAACTTTGAAAAAAGCCTGTGCCGAAAAGCCTGTTTTGTTTTGTTCTTCAGACAAAAAGCAAAAGCATTCCTTCTGCAACACAAAGTCTTTGTTCACTCAGGCAGGAAAGCTTAGCTTTCTGTAATCACTGCTATCCTATTTTTTTTGCATGAAAAACCGGGGAGAAAAGAACAGAAAACTGACAACTTCCAAATTGTTCATAACAACAGAACAGCATAGGAGGTGCAGCTGAGCTGGTGCTTAGAGCAAAGTCAGGTATGATCCATCACTAAAAAACATCAAGTTTATTTAATTCCCCCCATTGCACAGCCCCTCTGCCACATAGTTTGGCAACATATTTATATTACTGGTGTATTACACCTTGAAAACGAAGAAACCCTTAAAAGCCTGAAATCTTCCAACCCAACTCTCTCTTGAAATAAAAAAAATGCTGTGGAATAGCATTACAGCTGTAGAACATAGACCATAAAATATTTACCTGAATATCAAGATAAGATTGCATCTGGATAACCTTATCAAGATGAAGTTAAAGTTCCTAGCAGAAAAAAGCTTTACACTAGCCAACAGGGACTAGGAACTAAGGCCTTGCACGGAAACAAATTAAAACACATCCAAGTGGCTGATGGTATCTGACATTTTTATGAGGCGTTCAAACCAAGTCTGAGTTTCCTCAAGATGAGCAACCTCTGCTCTGCATACAGTAAGAATATCTCATCTTTGCAGAGCTTGTGGCTCCCAAGAGCCCATGAATTCTGATCCCATGAGTTCTGATCTGCAATAACTTACTCATATCTGGGACAGCCTGCTCCCCTGCAAACACAGCAAGAGAAGTAACTTGTCCCGTCAAGCTAAGGATGTGGGATCACGGCTGATGCAGAGCAGCTGAGGAAGATATTCTAGTGTAGAAATGGTTTAGGGTAACGGGGTAGAATGGTAGAGAAGCCAAGAATGGGCGCATGGTGAGGGTATATTTAAGGTTCTCTTACGTTCTAGTAATTCCGGCAATCAAAAAGGGGCATGTCACTAAGCGAACAAAGATTATCAGAACCTAATCTGGAAATTTTTTTGCAAACCTCTAAGGATAGAAAAAACAACAATCTAAAGGCAATGCACTGTTTTAAAGAAGTGCTTTGAAAGCATTTAATACCATATTAAAGGGGGCCATTATTTCAGTGATAAGGATGATGGCTAACAGTGAGTCAAAAAAGTAGTTACCTAGGATCCTATTCCAACAGACATTTATCATTTGTCAGTAATATTCTGGTTAATACTACAGTTTTAGTTTTACAGGAAGAAATAAATCCATGTCCTTAATTCTTCAAATATGGTGAGTATGATTAATGTTAGCTATGTAAAAGGAAATTCTGAGATGCCAGAATTTCTTCCAAAAGGGAGAAAGATGCTCAAAATGTGTGTTCGCACAAATCTATTATATGTCAAAATTACCATGTGAATTTGCGTGGTGCAAAAAAAAAAAAATGCAAAGTGGCACCTTAAACTCTGCAAATACAAACCAAGTGACTGACAGAAGCAAGGCAGCAAGCATCTCTAAAGTCAGTGATCAAAACTAATTAGACAAAACCCAAGTTGTTCCATGGCAGTGACTAACTTAGGTGCTTATGGATTTGTATTCCCTGTATTCCCCTTCCCCAAAAGGAACTCTTGTCCCTTCCCTTACCATATGGTTTCTTTTCTTCTTTTTCCCCTCCTGACTTCAGGAAAATCCATCCTGATCTAGAGACAGCATATATGACTGGTGTCAAACCATGCACATGCTGATGGGACACAAAAGCTAAACGGAGCAGACCATGGGTAGAGCTCATGCTGCAGCCTTTCCCTCAGAGAAAACGATATTTGAGTTTTTACCCAGTCACCAATAGTCACAGAACGTGTTAAAACCCAGCAGGTTTGAAACGTCCACCACTGTCAAACTCAATGGCCCCAGCGAAATGATCCAAAAGTCAACGCGGCCCTAACGGGCAGAACGGAAAGACCAAGAGGAAGAGGCGATGCCTGCAAAAAGTATGCTTCCTTGGGAAACCAGCCTGCAATAAGCATTCCCTGCTGTTTCTAGAGAAATGGAAAAGAAACCTGTTTACATTTCAAAGCACATCTACTTACCGCTCAATGACATAGAAGTTGTCTCCATCATCCCCTTGGTCAATCACATGTTCCTGAGGTTTCACCTTCCTCTCAAACATGGCATCAAGGACCTGAGACAGCTGCTCCTATAATATAAACAGGAGAAAAGAAAAAACAAACCCACCCCCCAAAATACACCTTAGTATTATTTGCTGGACAAAGGCGAGCTCATCTGACTTGATCTCGATAGTGCACTGCATTATTTTTACCCTACAAAAACATAAGTTATTTTTGTATTAAATTTTGGTTTCTATTAGTACGATTTAGTATCATTAGCATTAGTACCATTGCTATCATTTATTTCCAGCTTATTCATATGAGTTCAGTAATGCAGGCAAATACAAATGCTTCCATTTTGGAAGAGATATGAACTCAATTTTATGCCCAAATAGTTTAATTTACACAGTGTTTCGGTGCTAAAGTGCACACGTATGACAAGCTCTCACTTGGTATAAACTGACACAGCTTCACCGACTGCCATCAATATATACTGATTTCTATTAGTATTTCATTATATTTATGTCCAAAAACAGCACTAAGATTTATTACTATCTTATTTGCACTGTCATAATCTAAGATCCCCAAGTCATGGATCAGAACCATATTGCACAAGCCCACGTATAAGCACAGAATATTCCCCAAGACGCTCTGTGTCTCAGAGAGCCTGCAACTTCAGCATGAGACAAGAGGTAACAGATAGGGGAACGCACACAGAAAAAGGGAAAATGCTGGTCGGCACGCAGACTTAAGCTAGGCTTCTGATGAGCCATGACTAAACTTTTTTGTAGGCGGCACAGCCAACAAAATTTGGAAGAGGATGCTATATAAATGCCCTGCCTCAATGTTGAGCTGCTTTACTACCTCCGATATTCTTAAATCCATTAACAATAGATTGCATTGCAATTTCAGTGACTGGGCGTTCAAAAGTTTAAAGATTTAGATCACAGATGAGTTTCTAAAAATATATTGCATAAACACACAAACCAGTGTTTATGCTGGTAGGTGCACTTCAAATATTTACTGCAGTCACTAAATTGTAAATGGTCAAAGCGGCATCTGTAGGCACCACTATATTAAAAATATTGTCTACCTTTTCATTAGAATCCTATTTTCTTGTCTTTAAAAGCTCTCCTGATATTTAAACTAAATAAAGAATTATTGCCTGAAAGCCATTTGTTTTAACCACATATTTCACAGCATGCATTTAAGCAACAGATGTCAGAAAACAAGCAGTATAGAGTTTAAAAAGCTTTTTTTTTAAATACTGCAACTGAATAGTGTTTTATTTGGAGAATAAACAGGCTAAGACTTATCATTTTAAGCAAATGAAACACTGAGCTCTTCTGCCAATAAAGGAAGAAGCTCTGTTAGATACCTGAGCTGTAAGACGCTCTTGATTTACATATGGGTACTGAACACGCTCAGGGGCCTTTACTACTAAGGGTAACAATCACTGCTCTCAGCCAGTACAAAATTCAGTCATAACTAAGATTCTGCAAACTCATTTATAAGACTCTGTAGAACCTACACATTATGTCAATAAAAAACTTTTACTAGGAGAGGCTATCTGCTCCCCCAGCACTTTATATTTAAGCATAATTCAGGTTGATCATTGAGGATACTCAAAACTTCTTGATTAAATGCTGTGACAATCTGATCGATTTTAGTCCAAAGTTCAATGTGAACCTTGCTAAAAGCGGTCAACCAGACACTGGCTCCTTAGTGTTTGATACCAAGTATTACAGCAACTGCTCATGCAGGTGAAGACATTTAAAAAGACAATTGACAGCACTGAGTCACTGGGCCTAAATTCAACACACTTCACCTAATATAAGCAGCAGAAAGAGGATGAACCTGACCAGGACATCCAAGTCACCCCTCTAGGATTAAATATAATTCTGAGTTCTGTGTGGTTTTTTTTTGTTTTTTTTTAAAAACAGTTTTACATGACACTCTGTAGAAGGGTAAGGAGCAACAGCACAGATTTTGAGCCTAAATTTGAAGGTGGTTCCTGACAGTTATTAATCAACAATATATACTAAGCAAAAGCAGCAGCCACACGCGTTGCTATTTAGTGCACATTTTATAGCCATCCTGCCAAACTGCTCACACTTTAATTAAGCAGAGGAGTTAAGATGAAATTATCGGGAGGTAGAGGGGTGAAAGGAGGCAAGTTCCATACCCCATTCATACTCATTATTAGGAAAGCTCTCCCCTCTCTGCCAAGTGCCCTTTGCCATACTATAATCAATGTATGCGCTGCAGACATCTTTTTCAGCCATGTGCTATGTTAATGCCTCAGCTCTTACAGTTGCAGTTAACATTGTACCCATTAATTCTCGCTCCAGTTGCCTAGAAAGCTTTTCCCATGAAGCAGTATTTTTCCAAGCCCACTCTCTCAGCTCAAATTTGTTTTCAAAGTCACTTTTGAATATAAACTGGTTATTAATTTTTGCTGGGTTATTTTGCTGGAAGCTAAAAGATTGGTCTAATCAATTTGAATGCTCATCATATTTTGTACACACCCCTTGAACAGCTGAATATTCTTAAATGTATTTCATTTTTACTGTATATAATCATGCTCCTTGCAAAAGGAACCTTTCAAATGGCTTAGGTAAATAGGCTTAATGACATCAGGAATCCCAGAACAGTGAAAGGACAGTGTTTGAAAGGACAGCTTTCAAAGAAACTTTTTGACTGAATGTCAATTCCTCAAGCCTGCTGTAATCAAAAGCTTTCAACAACTTTTTCAGGAATGCAGTTCAATGTCTCTCAAGGTTTGTAGAGCAACCAGAACTGGGAGAATTTCCTGGCTTTCAAGGAAAGCTGAGCTGCATATATCTGAAACCATAAGCTACCACATCCATCCTTTCACATCTCAGACAAAGCTCAATGATTCAACCCAGAAAGCTGCAGGGTCAATTGCTGGTGTTACAGCTTTCATTCTTCCCTTTGTTTTAATGATATTAAAATAGCGTTCTAACCTGTAGTGGAGATTCATTTGTTTTGGGGGAAAAAAATATACCAGAGATGAGATGCATTTATTTTATGGTCTCTCAGAGACTGGAGCAGATGACTTGCAAAGGTCCGTCCCAACCTAACCTATCCAATGATCCTCATTAAAAAAAAAAAAATAATAGTAATTTTTAAGTGCCAACGATGGAGACACTCGTTATTAAAATTTAATGCTGAAGCAAACAGTAAGCAAATCAAAGTAATTAACTTCAGCAACACATCTATAGGATGAGTAAGAACAAGAAGATCCTACAAATAACCTAGAAACTTCTATATTTGCTTAGAGAAAACCGACTAAAATGTCAATATTTAATAAAAAATACAACATTCTGAAATCAAGCAAATGTCACTAGTGTTCAACATGAAAATTATAAATTGTGTAAGCTGTTCCCATCACATGTGAATTTATGAAGCATTTCCTATGGAAAAGAAAATCAAGTGCAATGGTACCCAGCAGCAACTACTGAAAGACAAGTAATGGAATTAAACAATAATTTTTCTTTAGTGAAAACAGAAAAAAAAAAAAAAGTGTTTTGCAGGGAAAGGGAGCTGGCAATCATGGTAACTGACAATTTGACATGTTTGTTTGTATTATTCATTGATTTTTGACCTCCAAATACATGCCCCAAGCCAACCTGCACATAATTAATAATTCATAAACTATCACAGTGCAAAAACAGTGTCTGGACTGCTAGATCAAACCATTATCTGTTCATACAAACCAGCAACTCCAGTTAAGATTTCCTTACAGCAATACTACCTGATCTAGGTTTTTGAAGAGCAGGATATCTTTACACGCTTCCTGCAGTCTGCATCGCTGTTCATCAGTTTTTGGATGAACTACCTTTAAAAGAAAGTAAAACAAAACTGTCATGACAGCAAAGAAATAATTACAGGCTGAACCTTCACTTCAGAGGGAAAGAGAGAACACAAATTAAGAGCTTCAGAGTATCTAGGTTTTTTGTTTACATAAATAGTCTGTCTGGAGACAGAGTGAAAGAAAAATAAGAAATAAGTTATTCTGACAATAAACACACAGGCAATAGTGCAGTCAGAGAGATGAGGAAGAGGACCTCTTTTCTCTCCTCTTCCAGTCCAGCTGTAGGTATGGTCAAGGCTTGGGCATCTTGAACAGGGGAAAAAGTCAATGGTTTTTGTTCTAAGCTCTGATTATATTAGTTTCAATAAACTTACTGTTGGCATACACATAGTTTACAAAACGTATGATACATATTTATATCAGCTCATCTAATAATAAAAGTAATCTGATATAAGTAGTATAGTTTTTTTTTTCCCAATAGAATTACTTCAATAAAAACTTTGCTGCTGGAGAGATTTCTTTATACTTCTTTTCAATTACAAACCTCTCCTCAGGTTAAAGGAATCAAAGTTCATGCCTTCAAAGAAACGTTTACGTATGTGCTTGTTGTGGATATAACTATGAAAGCATATGTTAAAACATTAATTGCCTCATATTTACCAAATAACTGTATTTCTGGAATTACTAGAAAAACAGTTACATTATTAGGCATTCTCAAAATTCATTATCCAAAGTTGAGCAGATCTTAGACCTCTCTTCTAAAAGGAACCTTGTTTTTACTAATCAGCAGTCAGGAAAATTAAGACTTTTGATAGAATAAATATATCCAGCTTTGAATACATTTGAATGATCAAACACACACACTTTTTTTCTTTTTTGTAGTATATTATTTATGAAGTTAACTTCCCTTTTAAAAGAAATTAAATTAGTCTTAGGCTTCCATTGCAGATGTACGAGCATCCTTGAGATGGAACCTGGAAAGTGAACACCAAAAGCCCCTAGAGAAAACATTGAACCTGACCAGCCAGGTTACAGGATTTCCTCACATCAAAGCACCTCTAAAGAAATACAATTACAATATCTGCAATTGTAATTCCTAGAAATTCCCAACATTTAAAGACAATACAACAACAGGTGGCTACAGGCTTAAAATATTTCAACAAAGTATTTCTCTTATGAGCAGCAAGTAATCTCTCCCCAGGCAGAACTACTTTGACAAGAAAGGCAGTGAAAAGCATGTGAGGAATTTTAATCACCCATGAAGAAACAGCTGTCTTAAAGCTTAACTAACTCTTCACAACCACACCAGTGCTCCAGGAATTGCATCAACAAGTGTTTAAGATAAATAAGAAAGGAAAATATTCAAATTTGTATAGATGGTAGACTTAAGCACAGCTCTAAAGACCTTCGAAATAAAATTATGTTAAAGCTACAGCGACTAAATAAGTACATTGAATAAAGTGGCCCAACAATTAAGAGTAATGCCACTTGTGAGTTGCTACTCACAGCCTCTCAGAACAAAATGCACAAGTGATAAGATGACATACAGACCTCGACCTATCAGAATGTACAGAGAACCAAGTATGATGCAATTCACTCGTTCTTACCCTTGGTTCTGTATCTTCTTCCTCTTCATCTGGATTGAAAGCTTCAGCACACACTTAGGGGAAAAAAAAGGATATTAGTCAAAAGAAGCTATTACATGAGAACATCAAACAAATCAAGTTTCAACTTCTTTCCCCTAGATTATCTATATTTTATTTTCCTACTGGAAAAACAAAATCACTTCTGTTCTTCTGTTCTTATATTGCTGTATTGTCAGAGATTTAAATTCTTTCTGTTATCAGGACATGCACAGTATGTCTCAAACTCTCACGTAAAAGGCCTCTGCCTTACAACAGAAAGTAATATTGCCTATTGAGTATTCTAGTGTATGTACACAGATTTCCTCTCAAATCTTACTCAAGGCATAACAATCTCTATTTAGATTCATTTGAAAACATCTTTAAAAAGCAGGGGGGTAAATACTGCAGCTACACTGCCTCATTCTCCACTATAAAATGCATATAGAAAAAACACACTAAAACAGCATTTTCAAGGAGGGATGAGCGACTCACTCTACCTGAAGTCAGATTTGCAAGTGAGAATCTCCCACTTTTATTTATTTGTTTTTATACAAGCGCGCACACACATACACAAACACACATATATATATGTAAAAAAAAATCACGTTTACACAGAAATTCACTTGGGAAACGATCAGCCAGCTTGACTGTAGTATATTCTATGACCAAAAATTATGGTTAGTCTCTGCTCCCCCATATGTTCCTGTGCCCAAATAGTTTAATCAAACGAACGTCAAGTTCTGCTATGAAAATTACACTAAAACTGATTCTTTAAAATGGATGAGACGTTCATGGAAAGCGTACACCATAGCGGTGAGGAACAATGCTCTGCCAAACATTTAACTAAGTTATAACTACAGAAACAATTGTAAAAGAAATAATGATAATGAGCTTCTAAAATTTCAAACTCATTCAGTTTTAATGCTTCAGAAAAGGCTTGTCTTCATAGTTAAGCTGCTACAGAATGATTTTACAATATTAAATACAAACTTTGGCTGCCAAAAGCCTAAGTCTCTAGTTGAGACTTTCTTATTAACTCGTGCACATTTGCATTTCTTACATGTCAAAGTGAACTTTGAGTTCTAACCAGCTTTACGGATAGAAAGGCAGTCCCATTTTCATCTAGTTATGCTCTCACTTTAATACAGATGGTCTTATTTCTGAGACTATAGATCACTTTTAAAATTTTTACAATGAAACACAGGCAAGTATTTTTCTTTGTACTTTATTCAGTATCCTGACAGCACTGAAGACTTGGCAGAACGCCCAGAAGCTCGCTGCAGTGACATCTAACTACTGAATGGATTTAGTATAAATAAAAATAAGCAGACTTAAAAAAAATCTAGAAGGCCTAGTATTCAGCAATTTGCAAATAATTTAAAGATGCACACAGGACTATTGACCTTGTCACTGTGCTTTCAAAAGGGCTATAAAAACACATAGGCCTAACCTAATTTGCTAGGAAAGATTGGCATCTTTTTTGCTGCCTAGAAGTGCAAGTCTTTCCTAGCAAATTAAATTTTCTTTCCTGTCTTTCCAGAGAGGGCAGAGAGACTGGAATACAATGCAAGCCATCCATTTATCATCTCGCAATATGAAAATCATATGAAGAAATCATTAGCCATTTAAAGAGTACTTATTGCTCATCATATAACAAACCAAGTGTTAAACTGCCTCTCCTGGCATATTAATGGTGCAAGTGCAACAAACGAACATACGATTTTAGTCTAACTAAGCATAGTCCACCCACTTTTTGGACAGATACTTTGAAAAGGATAAACAGCATTCCTCCGCAGCTGGATAAAAGGCATAGTCCACCATACAGTCCAAAGGCGACTGCATTAAGGGAAAAAAGATGCGTACAAAGACACAGAACTTGGACTGATAGGCAAACACTCACTTAATATGCAATACAAAAGCACTAACAAAGAGAATGCTATTAGCGTTTCTGTGTGAAAGCTTTCCTCCTCCTTTCATTTTACAGTAAGGAGGAAAGTCTATTGTGAAAGCCTTGGATTTTCTAATAAGGAACGTCTTCTTAAAAGAAAGACTCCTTGGTTTAATCAGTACAGGGAAACCGGAGATGAAAAGTATTTTTATTCTTGCATATCTTACCAGTGATCTGGAGTTCAATCCTGTACTGCGTACTCTAATAAGTACCACAAACGTACTTACCTAAGCTTCTGAAAGTACCTGACATGTAAGCCCATTCAAGCTGCATAGCTGTGAATTCAAAGACCACTGTACTTCACTACAGAATCACAGAATCGTTTAGGTTGGAAGGGACCTCTGGAGATCATCTAGTCCAACCTCCCTGCTCAAGCACGGTCCTCTAGACCATATTGCCCAGGATCACATCCAGACGGGTTTTGAATATCTCCAGGGAAGGAGACTCCACTACCTCTCTGGGCAACCTGTTCCAATGCTCAGTCACCCTCACAGTGAAGAAGTTTTTTCTCAGGTTCAGATGGAACTTCCTGTGGTTCAGTTTGTGCCCATTGCCTCTTGTCCTGTTGCTGGGCACCACGGAGAAGAGGCTGGCCTCATCCTCTTGACACTCCCCCTTCAGATACTTGTACACGTTTATGAGATCGCCTCTCAATCTTCTCTTCTCCAGGCTGAACAGGCCCAGCTCTTGCAGTCTACGTTGTTCCATCATTTCAATTCTCAGTATTAAACCGCAACTTAGATTTTGTTCCCTTCTCAACTGCAGGGAAACTATCACTAAGGATATATTTTGGAACTGAGGAAACTCTCTTCAAGATTTCCTTAGGAAGACAAGCTTTATTACCATTACCAAGAATAGCACTAGAGAAAACCTTGTCTTAAAAGATGTAGCAATAAAAACAATACAGTTCTCTGCAATATTAGGATCAATCTTATCCTAGCACAATAAATCTTGCCACTTCTCCAACGAACAAGCGTTATTTGATTGCTACATTTTTACAACTCTCTGTGAAAACTTTCCTCTATACAGGGTTACTCCAGATCATCCCACAATAAAAGAAAAGTGACTTCTGTTCTTAATAGCTTTATATGAAAAATGCTCTTAAGTGTTGGAAGTTGTCTAGTGCATTTGCAGGATCACAGGAAATAAAGACGTAGCCACAGGAACACCCACATATGTTTGCTCCAAAATGGGCTACTAAGTTATGGTGTACACAGGAAAATGAACGGACTCCCACAAAATATAACAGCCCACCCCTCTGAATCGTGGTTCTTTGGTGGAAAGGCCACTCTAGGAACATAAGCAATTTGTTCATCCTTTTCTCAATGGCACCAAGAGTCTCAGACCCAATATTAACTTTGGGCAAAGATTAGGATTCATTTGTCCTGTAGACAGCTGATTCTCCTAGGACAGCGCAGCTAAATAAACTTACAGTACAGTGCATCAAGACCAGAGGTAGTGGGATTTTGGTGCAACAGATGGTGAGCAAAATTCTGAAGTATGTAAAGTGTTCTGTCATTTGTCTACCTTTGAAACTCGCTGCAAAGTCTTCTTTCAAACTGTCTCACCATATCATATTTTATTTTAAAATGCCCATTTAATGTATATTCATATTTTATAAAAATAGAAGCATATTTTAAGATCGTTATAAAACTTCATAATGTTTTCTCATCTGTTCCCTCTGTCGATAAAGAGGAAGCTTTGTCTGGAGAACACAAACAGCTTGGGTTGAGATTTGTGCGCATAAGCCTTCCCTATTTTATCTTATAAACCAGTAAGGGTGAAAACAACTTCATAAAGCCCACTAAGGAAACAGTGTAGGACTTTAACCCTTCCCTTATATTTGGGAATCACTTCAGCATGACAAAGGGCACCACAGAAATATACTAAGAACATGCAAAAATGCTACTACTTCCTATACTGTCCAGAAACTGTTTCAAGCAGAAAGCCCTCCCATTATATTTTTCTTTCTTCAACCTGCTACAGGCATTTGTTTATTGAGGTAGAAGTGGTATGGCAGACACATTTTGGACTTCAACTGACAGCTCTGATTGACAAGAATTTATTCATTTGCAAGCAGAGCTGTGACACTTAATATAACATCTGTCATGAGATGGCAAAAAAAAAGGGGGGGGGGAAGGGAGACACAGAAAAATAATGAATTCTGACCGCAAGCTTAAACTAATATTGTGATATGCTGGAAAGCCCACAGAAAGCTCTGCAGCCCACTCACATAAATATATATTACAGTCAACAACATTTTTCCATATATTTTAAAGGATGACTAACGCAAAGAAAAAGACAACATTACATCAACACCTTCCTCTGGTTTAAGTCCCAATATGTCCAGTTTTTCTTTCCACCTTCCTTAATTGGTAAATTACTTGTCTGCCCTGCTGAACACATTACCTGTCAAGATCTGCGTGCCATACTCATCTTCAATATGTCTAATGTTGTTTACGTTCAAACAGTGGTGTTTCTCTGTTCTTCTGATACAAAAGAACACCTATAACTACCCTAAACCATATAAAACCCCTGACAGCAACCTGTGGTACCAATTTTATGACTCCTGAAGGTTAATTGTTTGTAGGTTACAGTGCAGCCAGTCTCAGTGGCAAGCCATTCGATTTTCACTTTTGCTGGAGTGAAAAATATACTTGCCCCACTATTTTATACTTGTCCTAATACAACAGGTATTCCAAGGTAAGCTTATCCTCATGAGATTATCCAAAAGAAATCTGTTGACAACTTTTTTTTTTTTTTTTTTAAAAGACTCCTAGAAACATTGGTTGGTAGGGATCTCAGGAGATCATCCAGTCCAACCTACTCCTCACAGGGGAGCTATTGGCAGATCAGTGCAGTCATGGCTTTGCCTGGCTGTCTTGGAAACCTCCCAGGGAGACAATTCCACATCTCTCCGAGTAACCTGCTCCAGTGCTGCACTGTACCCTCCTGGGGAAGCAGCTTTTCTTAATGTCCCATCTAAACCTCAAAAATGTCTGGAAATAGTTTGAAGAGACTTCTGAAACCACATCTTTCCTATGTGAGATTTTCAGCGCACGTAACTCTGCACTTAAACAAATGCTAAGTGCGAATGAGTGACACACTCCACTTAGGTATATCCAATAGTACAGCTACCTCAGCATAAGAACTTCTTCACGCAGACCAAGCTTCTTTCCAAACCTACCCTACTTACTTCAGGTAGTTTTGGAACAGAAAAATCGATCTTCAGTTTTCAGAAGCTTTAAGAGAAAAATTCAGGCTTTTATCCTACCATCTACATGTCATTTTCCTGCTCTCAGTTTAGCTTATGTAGCTCCTACAACTAGTTTACACTTTCTCCTTGTACGGCCCCTTCTTCAGCTTTTAAGAAGAGGTATCTCTTTTAAGACTCCTGAAGGCTCAAAAATGAGACATGATCGCTGCTTCTTTTTTTTTGCACATGACAGAATCTGAAGGCAATACAGATCCTTCTGGCTGCATCAATGACATGGCATGGAGTGTAGGAAGAAGCTGATAAAGCAAGAAAAGGTGAGCAGTACAAACATCTTTGTTTATGCAAGTTTAATCGCTCCCAAGATAAAATTATTTTGCAATATATGTATTTTTGACAAGATCAGAGTCCTTGCACTCTATGCAAATTTTGAAATCCTTCAGCATTTTAACTATCGTAAGCTAACAAAACCTTTGTGAGAAATGAGTATCACCCAGGTAGCTGAGACATCTGTGTTCCCTTTTTTTTTTTTTTTTTTTTTTAAATAGTAGCCAAGAGATTAAGGCCTTAAGTCCCTCTGATATACACAAATGAAGGAAAAATTCTGCACATGAAAATTGTCTTTTGTATACACTGAAACCTTTATTGAAATTTTTAGCTGTTATGATTAAAAGTAGCAAAGACACACTCTGTCTTATTCTATTTGCAGTTTTGGGTAGCACTTTCTGTACTTTGGAGTGAAATTCTACTTGTTCACCTTTACCTGTGAGGATGCGTTGTCTGTCCATGTTTCCCCCCGCCCCCCACCCCAAACCTATGAGACCCATGAATGAAAATCCACCTAGAGTAGTACATGGAGAAAAACTTTTCCAATCATTTATTCAGATCAGTAATATTGCACTACTGCTTAACAATATGCTCTTTGCATTTGAGCTTGCCAAAGCTTCAAACATTTGTTAAGTCTGTTGCTCAAGGCATAGATGCAGGGCCTCTTTTGGAAGCAATATGCCAGCTGGAAAGGTGACCAATTCCAGTAGCTTGTCACTCCCTCTCGGACAACTGAGTTCTAAAGTAAGCACTTCCAAACTGCTGTAGTCAAGAGGAACTGAGAGGAGCTTACACAGACCAAGTTATAGGTCTTTGCTAACATAGCTCAAAGCAATGTTCTGCTCTTCTGAGACAAACAGAATTTTGCTCTCACTTCTCTTATTAGATAGCTCAGAACTTCTTTCATTTAGAAATCCCACTTCTTTGTTTCATGAGTTGAAGATCTTGCCATGTCAAAGCAGATACCATATTCATACCTCAATCCAGCCACAAGTGGGAGACAGAACAGGCATCCATTTGCACTATTTGAGCAGTTGTCTCATTTACAACAGTTAGAATGAAAGGCAACACCGAAACTTAAAGAATAGTTGAGCCATCTATGGAAAAAAATAGCTCAGGAAAATCCGCTGCTTCAGCCTTCAGGTTCACTAAAGAGGAACTGACTGAAATCAAGTGCATCTCTTTGGCCAACAAGAACGTCATTGTGCCAGGCCAAAACTGAGGTCCTGGTCTTGAAAGATCATCTTTCTCTTCTACTTTATGTGTCACCACAAAAGTCTCCAGACATAGAAGTACCCTCAGCAATACCAGCTCTTGACTTTATTCTTAATCCTCCAAGAGGCATAACTGAGATATGACTTACAATGACTAGGTCTTGAGCGAACAACTCCCCCTCAAATATTCATCAAATACTGACGCAGAATATTCAAACGCACGACCACTTGCATAACCACATATGTCAAATCAAGTGTAAAATCTTTTCATTGAGAAATATTTAAAAATGATGAATTTAGTTGGCAAATGAAAAAAGGTGGATTTTCAGTTTTGGAAACACAGCTTCAGGTTTAATTTAAAATTAGAATTCAAATAAGATCAACTGTTACTCACAGGCAGAGTTATTCTGCATAACAGATTAACTAGGAAGACAAAAAGATACCCAACATGGCTGTATCAAATCAGCTCAGTCTAGCAGGGATTATGAGTTCAAGCACAGCGCTGCATATGGTCCCAAAGCCCGCTCACGTTGGAAAACTGTGGATAATTTTGTCCGGCAAGGAGGCCTGTGAGACACTGAGAAGCCTGCAAGGCCTTAAAATCCTGTCCTGTCTCACGTGACCCTCCAAAAAGCCAGCATTGAGTCTCCACGCTGTTTTCTGGTACTTGAAGCTCAGTGTAAACATAACTAATGATAAGGATTTAGCCCACTTCCATCAAAGCTGATTAGCTTCAACTCCAAATCAGCCCCATAGCCCTGTCCTAATGCCAGCAGAGCCAGTGAGATGGCTCTAGAGCACACTGCACAGTTCTTCAGTTTCCAGGAGGCTGATCAGCTTGGGTGTAGGCCCAGATCCAAGCAAACTCTACACAGCCATGTGCCTGTTCTACCTTTCCCCGCTGCTTCCCATTGTATAATCTGGGTTTTGTCCAGAGTATCCCATGCCTTCCCATTACCATATGTAATGGAGATTTAGTAGTGCTTAGCAACAAAGACAGTTTAAACATTTCTGCCCCAGATGCCTCCTTCCATCCTCAGATGTGTAAACCCAACTCTCTCTGGAGTGACACCCAAAAAGATCACTGGAATTATCCTGTTAAAATAATAAACTTTCAAAAAGATAAGTAGCAACAGGTAGCTGAGGGGAAGAGAAGGTGAAAATGTTCATCTGACTTCCCCAAAGCCAATATATAATTCACTTATATTCGTAATCCAACTTTAAAATGTCCATCTCTGATTTGGACGTTACTGATATTTCTCACTAAAAACAGAGTAGTAAAATACCAGTCCCCAAACTGGAGTTTGAAAGGACCTGATCTAGTCCATAGGCCTGCCTGAAGGCAAGATTAGCTGCACATGTGTAATTCTGGATAGATGTTTGCGTCCATGGAGGTTGGGGCACTGCAACTGTTTAAGAAAAACGCATGATGTATTATACTGCTCGCTATCCTCACCTTTAGAAGCCTTTGATAATCACCCCCTCGCTTGATTATGTACTTTCCAGTAGAATCATCTAAACCAGTTTATTTTCTTTGCAACATATCAAGACAGAAACGCGACAGCACCGGTGGCAATGGCTCTTGCGATAAAACTGTACTGCCACACTGTCACACACTTCCATGTCATACTACATTTAAGTAAAGAGTTCAAAGCAGCTTGCGTGATCCATCGTAAGTGCCACCTCTTATGATAATGTCTTTTCTTTTTAGGAAATCCTATTTTTACATCTACAAATATCTATTCTCCCTCGACATGTAAGTACAGGCAATGTAACAAGCCCTTTAAAATTCTAACAATTGGCTGACATCTGATTTTGTATTTACATTTGTTTTATATATGCTGAATGCATTTCTTAAATGTTTTACTAAATTCATATAGATGAATAAAAATCTGGTTTTAAGTACTTAAATAAAAGCCTTCATCACTAGATATAGAGTAAAACAACTTAGACAATGCATTACAGCAGAACAGTCATTAAAACAAGATAGCTGCAAATTAATTTTTTTCCCCCCCCACTACAGGAAGGTTTGGTAAGGTATTTAAAATTCCATTTCTTTTGGGACCAAATGAGAAATTTCATGATGAAAGACCCAGAATAATAAACCAATATCAAATAATCATAGGTTGTTCTTTTTTAAGATTATATCTTTACACCCATAGAATTAAAGCATTACCCAAAGACAACATTGCTTTAGCTGGATTTTGAAGAGAAACACAAAGCGTCTTTAAGTTATGACATACCTAGAAATCATTAGGTCGGAGTGCATTGTAAGTGCTGTTTTGTTTTGGGGGTCTTTAACTCTTTCTGAAACATACAGTATCAAGGGCAGATATAGCCCCACGGTAACTGATGCGCCTGCTCTGCCATGACCATCCCACACAGCACAGGGATATACAGCAGAAGGCAAATAATAATAATGGGCTAAAGGACCCTTCGCTTGCCTGAGAAACTGCTCCTGCGATCTACTACAGGAAGACGTTTCTTGTCAAAGAAAGAAGCAACTTGTGGAAGAAAAAGAATTAAGAGGCTTCATACTGAACTGTAAGGAAAGTTCAGAAAAGAATCTTCAGTTCAGATATCTTCATTTAAATCCTCCTCCTACTCAGGAGCAATTAAAAAACCCATGCCCATGCAGGACTGGGGAGAATTCTCTTAGGCTATTGCCATCTTTTTTATAACAAATAGCTGTTTATCATTTGCAAAAGAATTGTGGCCAGTACAAACTGTATGTAGTTGCCTGCTGAATTATTCAGGGACACAACTTCTGCCTAATACCTTCATATATGAGCTGTGCATGTGTGTTAGCTTATCCTTAATTTAACATGCTCCCAAGGAGTTAAAAGGTCATCTCCTCATGTCCCAGAAATCATATATTGGAGGATAGTAATAATAATAATTACAAATATATATATGAAGCTATTTGGTTGAGCAGAATAAAATACTGGCAAAATAACTGAATAAAGTCCTTCCAGCTCTCTAAAGGCATGTTTGTGTATGCACTTCAAAAATTCTGCATCATACTTATTCTGTAACTTTTGGTAATCTGAAGTCCTACAATTTATAGAGGACTTTCATCATGAAAGCACTTTGTAGATAAAACAACACACTGCAAGCAGTCTCTCTTCTATACAGCTGGGAAAGCCGAGGCACAAGATTGCATGATTACACAGAGGTTGTCTACTGTCTGAGCCTCAGTTAGGACTCCTGCACTCTGGGCTTTTTATGTCTCTGTTCGCAGCAGTAGAGCCCAGTATCCCACTAAACGCTAATTCACTCTGGATGTTGCGATAAGAGGTGAGCCTGCATAAAAAATAAAAACAACAAAAAGCTTTCCATCATGGCAGAGGACTGACCACAAACAACAAAGCCTTCCATGAGGCAGTACCACAGCAGTTCACAATTCAGATATGGTAAGAGCAAAACAAAAAT
Organism: Struthio camelus; assembly: GCF_040807025.1. Classification (NCBI taxonomy): domain Eukaryota; kingdom Metazoa; phylum Chordata; class Aves; order Struthioniformes; family Struthionidae; genus Struthio; species Struthio camelus. Next base: position 10,296,434 of record NC_090955.1, on the reverse strand, counting down.
ATTGCCCATAAGCACCTACACAGTAACTGAACATTTGCTACTTTTTCCAAATTCTCTGTATTACATTTAAACAGAATCTTAGAACAGCAGCAGAGTACTTTAGAGTTAGGCATTATAACTCTGTGTGGCACAACCCGAGAATTCAAATGAAGCAAGTTTTATTCTTACAAGTTAAGAAGAAATTAGAAGACTGAAATGGATAAACATGCTGCTGACCTTGTTCAAGCCTTCTAAGAGAGCCTTACCGATGAGATAGTCATCCATAAAAAAGGTCTCCTGGAAAACATGATGCTACTACTATTTCAGAGTACCCAGCTTCACAATTGTATAAGTAAGCCTTCTGCTTTAATATCTTCTGTGTTTTACCCACTTACATAGATCTTATAGCATTTCTAAATATTATCCAACTGATGCAGATAAAACCAGCAACTAAGCACCAAAAATATCAACATGTCTGACAAAAAACAAACCATACTTTACCTTGCTTAAAAAGAGCATAGAGAATGTTTAACTTTTACATTTAGGCTTATGTGTTCTATGCTTCAAAATTCTACAAGTTCCAATAAATGGCTCAAATATAAAAATTAGCATGCATCTTACACACAGCAATAGATAACAAGTACAATCTAGCTGAGGAATAAAGCAGCCAAAGTGTTTTTCCTTTCTAGAAACAGAGAACTGTCTTATAATTTCCAGACCATGATTTTTTTGTCTTTACACTTGCAATTCTGATACATGCATTGCTAAACCTGCAATAAGGTACGTGGTATTTTAAAAGAACAACGAGCCTCTTAGGAAAAGTGCACTGAAATTGAGCTTGTGTCTTAGAGCAAAGCAAAGAAAGAATAGAACAGATATTCAGCAAGGAAAATTACCTACATCTTCTGATACCTATCATGACAGCAAATTGAAGATTGTCAAAGTGTTATGAGGCATTTCCAAAACTGATGATTCACTGCTTTAGAAGTGATTTTTAAGGATTTTTAGAGAATGTCCAAATACATCAAAAGTCACATTATCCCTAATGGAACAAACATTGCCCTATTTACCTGTAATGACGACAACAACATAAAACGAGCATGGTTCTGACAATGATGTGGAACCCCAGTGACTGCCTCCTGTCCTGGCATGCTGGCAAGGCGGGGAATGCGGAAACGTACTCTCCAATCTCTTGCAAGAAACAGCAGATACCTCCATTTCTGGATCAGCTAAAAGCAACTCTCATGCGCTGGTGACCACAACATAAGAAGAATGCTAGTAACTGGGAATGCATACTATTTGACTTGATGCAACTCACCCTCAGAATGAGTCAACTCTCAGTTTTAGCGTCTCACTGAACAAATGGGTTTCATTTACAGGAAATAGACAGTTGAAATAGTCTGGGCTTAACTGGCAAAAGACCAGTTAGGGGGAACCTGATCAGTTAGGAGTTACGAGCTTTATTTATAACCAGTTCTATGCTTTCCTGACACAGAAGATGAGCGAGTTTAAGAGTACGCTCTTTTTCCTATCCCAGATTTCGGAGAGGTGGGACAAATATGCATTCAGATGCACTAATCCGAATCAAGCAAGTGTTTCAGGCAACCAAATATCCCCACACACGCCACCTCCCAAAGTCAAGCCTTGATCTATTAAGTCTCTCTTTAACTGAGAGTACTATGAAAGTGCTCATAGCATTTCTCAAGTGAGATGGCTTTAAATCCATTATTTTCCCTGTAGTTAGTTTTTAGTATGCTGACCACTACTAAAGCTTTACGCTATTTGGAGTACGTGCAGTCTCACTGAGGTTTTCTGATGTTAGAAAGGTCTGTGTGAAGTTTCTACAAATACATGGAATATCCACTCATATTTAAATCAGATATGTTTAAAACGTTCCGCTCCACATAGATTATACAATCCATTTAAAATTTAATCCAAAGTTACAAACTATACTGAGGCCTAAACTTGCTAAAAGCTTATGCATCAGTTTAAGATACTACACATATATTACTTTGTCTGACATTTTATATAAAATAAAGGGTAAAGTGCTCTCTATTTATTAAGATGACCAACGCAAAGTGCATATAATTTCTGAGGTCACTCCAAATATACACATCTCAGCACCACACTCTGCACTAACTATAAAAGTGTGGTTTTGGCCTTTGTGACATGTATTTTGGGATTTCCTCCAATGAGTCTGCTTTCAGTCTGTTGTGCACAAAAGCTTAACAATCACTATTTAGCTTACAGTTAAAAAGTTCAGAGAGACTACTTTCATTTGGACTTTAATCCACATGTTAAAAACAAGCTGCAGTTTTAAAAAAGCCATCTTCCTCCTATCTCACTTCAAAAAAGGAAACGTCCAGTCTACTAGAAAAAGTGAAAAAATGAAATTTTCTAAAACCTTGAGAGCTGTGAGATTTTCTGAAGTATCTGTGTATTTAAAGACGAGGACTAGCATTTAAGTAGATTTTTAAAACATCATCTACTTTCTCTCTTCTTCTTCTTTTTTTTTTTTTTTTTATTTACGTTAATCACTTGCTGCTTTTGCCACCTGAATGCTTTTGGAAAACTCATCCTTAGTGAATTAATGAAATTGCTTATTAAACATGCATAGATATAACCTACTCTCCCTCTCTTTTATTACTCCTACTACTCCTACTCTCTTTTATTACTCTTAGTAATAAAAATTACTAATTTAAGTTTAAATATTTGGTTCCAGATGAACCAGTTTTAATCATTTGATAGAAGTATGAGAATGAACAATTATTCAGAAAGAAGAGATTAAGATTAAATTAAAAAAATAATGAATTCCACATCACTGTAGCATTACGTATCCACTTGTATTTTCATTGAGTAGACTGGACCAGATCTGGTCCAATGGAGCTACTGCACTGACTTAAATTTTAAATATGGATGCTCATAGGTGTTATATTTCTCTTTATGCCATGAAAAAGTCTAGCCATTAAAACAGAACTATTCACTACAGTGTGAAATCCAAGTAATTGTGAAGTCACGACCACTAATTTCCGAAACTATATACTTTTCATTATTCACTAAATGCCAATTACATGCCAAGAATTTTTAAGTAAGTCCCACTACTGCAAACAGAGAAAATGAGCTTCTTTTCCCCTGTCTAATGAATAATGATTCAGGCACTTTCTTGCATGAGAGCACCCACACAATTTATCACTACTCTCATCCTTCATCCCACACACTTGGCTTTTGCTCATATCAACATTTTTAAGATGAATTATTTTCACTCTAGTTATGATACCAGTTTTGCAATCATTAGGGCTAGCAAAAAAGGATAAAAGCATCAGGTTGTTCAAATTGGAAAGCTGTTTATGCCATTTGTAAAAATTTGAATTTAAAACTCAAATCTCTCGCAATTTATCATCTGCCTGAAAACCTTTCAGTAGAAGTTATGCCATTGGTTTTCTAAAGTGGCGAATAATCAATATAGGAATTCATTATTCAGCTGCAGGAAAAGAAAACACATCATGATTTTCAAGTCATCCTCTGATAATCAGGTAGTCTGATAAGTGGAACGTGAAGAGAACGGCACAGAGCAAGTCAGTCACCCAGTCTTCCTTGATGTCCCGAGGTTACATGATTTTAATACTGAAGAGGTAGAGAGCATCCTGCAAGAGAAAATACTTAGAAGGAAAAAAAAAAAAAAAAAAAAAAAAAGGTATTGCCTCTTGCTTCACTGTTGCTATTTGGATGTCCTAATTCAATAGGATCCCAAAACTACCTGTTCTTTACCAAAGAATACTAACATGCTGCATGACAATAATTAATATAAAAGCTTTCTTAGAAAATTATTTTTTAAGTTATTTTAAAAGGCTAAAAGCTACTAAAAAGGCTTTTCTATGCACAGCATTATCATATCATGACATCTCAACTTCCAAGGGTGGGAAAGTGCTGTATCTCACTGGAAAGCCCAGAGAGATATCCGACTTTAACACCCTATCTACTTTATGAGATGATTGCTCATCTTTGAGAGGAGCCAGAAGAATGAAGAGAGCTGAAGCTAAAGAATTCTCCATTTCCAAAATGGAGAAGAAATAGTGAACCTTAAGTATCAGCTGACTAAAGTCAGACTTCAGATTCACTTACTTCAGTAAGTGCGGGTTTCTTAAAAATCATTCCAGAAGAAAGTTGTAAGTGCACAGAATTTAGTGCACATACTCAGAGCAGCACATCTGTCACACCAGAGAAGTGGCATATATGGTTATGCAATGCCTCACTAAATACTTCTAACCAATGTAACGTAATTTCCCTTGATAAAAATTATTTTCTTGTGAGGGGGAAAAACTAATCCAAGTAGGACAGCTCAGCTTGTCTTTGAGAGGTGATTTTAGCTTTTCTAAGTGGATCTAAGTTAACGAAGGAAACTAATCCTGGGCATTCACAGTCATCACTGCTCTTCACTCTGCTCATGAAATCTATGACCACGGTAATTAAGCAGAATTCTAAGATAAAATATATATACACATACATATCAAGCACAGTGAGAATCGAATGTAGCTCTTTAGGCTGAAGATGCAGAAAAAGCAGCAGACCACCAATATATAATCTTTAAAAGTTTAATTACATATGTTAATTCTGTTCAGGCTCTAGATTCAAAATAATTTATGCTAATCAGAGGGGACAGCTATTTGGGATACTTAAGAAAAAGTTAATCGAGTTTCTTAAAACTGAGTTTCTAGAGTAAGTAAATTAAACATTCCAGAAAAATGGTGGTATTAATGCTGAGAAAAGGAGAAGAATTTTTTTAAAGGCATTTGAGAATAAGCTGCATTTCAAAAAATGAAATAAAGAATAGAAAAAAAATGTGTGGATAGACAGAAGAGCTACCATTAAAACAGCTATATTCCCAAAGCTTTTTCATTTTCAATTTTTATTTATGTGTGAGAGAGACATTCTTTTTAAATTGTGGCATCCTGTTCTAATGAAATTAATGGATTTCATTTGGAAACACAGACTAATAGTGAGCGCATGAGTATTACTACAGGCCCCTCGGTACCCAAGCTAAGGGAATATCCAACAGCAGTTGACAATCACTAGAAAGAGGCATGCAAAAACCTTATTCAGTATGTGTGGCCTGATTCTGAACAGCCATAGAGGAAACAGCAATCCTAAATGTTTGTTGAAATTTGGAAGGGGGGGAAGGGGGGAGGGCAATACTTTATTCAGACTATTCTGACTGAACATGGGAAGTTACTCTTTCACCCTTCCTGCTCCCCTGCTTTGCTAGAAATTAGGAAGTATCCAAAATAACTACCATTTAGTATGATAATATCCCTGTTTAAGAGATGTTGGTTTGCTTCCTAAATAGCTCTCTTATGAAAGTTCACATTCTGAGGAATGAAAAGCCAAAAACCACCACCAGAGGACATCAATTTACACATTATTCAAATATAAAATTCCATACCTACACCTACTAAGAACAGAGTGTTAAAATGTTATATGAAGATGAAGAAACTATCCTGTCATATCGGATTGATAGAGAGAGGCAAAAGAGAAACTTTGAAAATAATGACTCCAAACCCAATGTATGTGGGGGATAAACTGATAAACTTAAAATCCCTAGCCAAATTCTTTGAATATTAATGAATAATTCTGAATGATTAAGCTTATACAGCTTATACATAATATTGATGATAACTGTAAAATACACAAAAAATATTGTTTTGTGTTGTTATTAAGCACTTTGTTAAAGCTCCCAGCAATAACAGTATATATCACAAATTAAAGTTCCTTTTTTATTAAGCACAATAAATATACCTGAATCTAGGAATTTCACCAGGAAATGTTTATTCTTCAAGTGGAAGGAATCCACTTATTCTAGATATACAAGAAACACACTACATATACATAATTAAATATTTGCTAAAATGCACTCTTCCTGTCTACTCATAAAAAGTCTTAAGATAAAGTTAAGCTTAAAAAAAAAAATACACTTCACAAACACACTTCACATTAAAAGCAGAAGTATAATTGATCATTTCATAATGAAAATGCTGGGCTTATTATTCATAAAAGCAGTTTGAGTGAGTGACCTGAGCTGGAATTTTAAAATGCCTTGCAATCAAACAACGAAAGGCTGTGACCTTGACCATTTTGGCAAGGTAACATGACCTGAACTTTGTTCCAGATGCTCCTAAGTGGTGCTCTTCTGTTAGAGCCCCATCCTGCTCTGAAAGTATATGGATATAATCTGGAAAGGACGTTTTAATCCAAATGAGCTGAATTTCTATTAAATTCCACTGAAATAAGAACTGAAAAAACAGAGACAGAAAATTAGCTTTAACTTTAAACATACTTTAAGAATACCAGCTAGAGACTTAAGATCACAAACAAGCACACAGGAGAACACTTCTGAGCCGGAACTGCAGGCAGGGCAATTCTACAGAGTGCCTTGCCAAAAGAAAAACAGCAGCTCTTTAAACTAAGCAAGAACCAGAAAGAGGCAGATTTTCCTACCCCAGTAAGGCTAAGACAGACCATAGAAACACTCATGTGAGCACTAAACAGCCCGCTCGGGTCAGTGCAGACTCTTCCTATGCTCAGTGTTTCTCATCTTGTTTCTGTCTTCAGAAAGGCAGCCAAGACACAGATGAGGACAGCAAGATAAAGGGAGCCATGGCACAGCATCAAGAACAGCAAAAACCTAGTTCAAAACTTCTTATTAGCATGAAAGATGGGGAAGTTTGCCAAAATTCTGTCAAAAAGAATTATCTGGAATATTGAACTACTACTGTACCTTAAGTAATAGAACCCTCTCCTGTTTCACAGAATCACAGGAGTGGTTGAGGTTGGAAGGGACCTCAAGAGATCATCTGGTCCAGCCCCCCTGCTCAAAGTGGGGTCAGCAAGAGCAAGTTGCCCGGGACTGTGTCCAGTCAGGTTTTGAATATCTCCAAGGGTAAAGACTCCATAACCTCTCTGGGCCACCTGTTCCAGGGTTCAATCACCCTTAGAGTCAAAAAAAATATAACTTTTTTTAATGGTTAAAGTGGAATTTCCAGTGTTTCAATTTGTGCCCATTGTCTGTCATTCTGTCACTAGATAACACTGAGAAGAGTCTGGCTCCGTCTTTTTTATGCCCTCCCATCAGGTATTTATATACACACTGATAAGATCCCCCCCGAGCCTTCCCTTCTCCAGGCGGAACAGTCACAGCTCGCTCAGCCGCTCCTCCTATGACAGATGCTCCAGTCTTTTCATCAGCTCTGTGTCCCTTTGCTGCACTCGCTCCAGTAACTCCAAGTCCTTCCTGTCCTGGGGAACCTAGCACCGGACACAGCACTCCACACGGGTTTCACCAGGGCTGAAGAGGGGAACGATCACCTCCCTGCCAGCAACGCTCTGCCTAACACAGGCTCAGGATGCTGCTGGCCTTCTTTGCTGCAAGGGCACATGGCTGGCTCAGGGTCAACTTGTCCACCAGGATCCCCAGGACCTTCTCTGCAGAGCTGCTCTCTGGTCAGTTGGCCCCCAGTTTGTCCAGGCATGTTGGGTTATTCCTCCTCAGCTGCAGGACTTTGCGCTTCCCTTTGTTGAGCTGCATGCGATTCCTGTTGGTCCATTTCTCCCGCTGGTAGCACAGAGACAACCCTCTGAGCCAACAGTTCAGCCACTTTTCAGTCCACCTCATAGTCCGCTTATCTAGCCCGCACTTCATCAGTTTGTCTATGAGGTGTAACGGGAGACAGTGTCAAAAGTCTTGCCAAAGTCAAGATAAACAACCTCCACTGCTCTCCCCTCATCCACCGAGCCAGATATCTCAATGCCATTCCCCTGCATAAATCCATGCTGACTATTCCCAATCGTCATCTTGTCCTTCATATGTTTGGAAACGGCTTCCAAGAAGAGTTGCTACATCACCTCCCCAGGGACTGATCCTTCTCTACTGACGGTAAGACTTCAATGCTCCAGACTTTCCCACAGTCTCAGGGGCCTGGGATTCCTAAAGACAGATCTTACCAGCAAAGACCAAAGCAAAGGCGGCATGAGTACCTCAGCTTTTTCCATACCCTCTGTCAGCAAGTCTTCCACCCTTTTCAGCAGCAGGCCCACATCTTCCACTCAGCTTTTGCTGCTTAATGTACCTGCAGAAGCCCTTCTTGTAGCTGTTCGCATTCCTTACCAGATTCAATTCTTGGTGGTCTTTGTGCAAGAATAGGGTTAGGAAAGTCAGTCAGACAGTGTCCACATTCCTCCCAGGACCTTGATTCCACCTCTCGTTATATTTCCTTTCTATATTTGACTTTAGGTAGGAGCTCCTTTGTTCATCCATGCAAGCCTCCTGCTACCTTAGCCTCATCTCTTGCACATCAGGACCGTTCTTGAGCTGGGAGGACCTTTAAACACTAACTTGCTTAGATAATGCATTTCTTGAAAGAACACAAATGAACTTCTATTTTTTCTGTCTGTGAGGGTTAATTTGGAACTAAAAAAGAGTGTGCTACTTAAGAGGAACAGTGCACACGTTCATTTTTAAAGTGGTTTATTATAATGAAATATTTCAAGTACTTAACTTGATTTCACAAATCTCTGTTAGGATTACCAATGGCTCATATACTCTACCCAGGAAAACAGGATTCAGTAACTTCAAAATAGTTATCCTGTGAATATATAAACATTTATTTAGCAATAATATATTAGGAGAGAGCTTAGCACCCAATTCAGGAGAAAGCAAGTTTCATCCCTCTCAGTTCACTGAATCTCTGCTGAAAGCTGCCCATACTGAAGGGACTACCTAAAGTAACCCTTGTTCATTCAATTACTTTTTACATTAACGTGAAAATAGTCACAGGTCTTACAGCCGTATTACTTAACTGGTATAAAGAGCTTAGGGAAAGAACTTCCCTAGATTATATAATTTAATAATTTTGCATATACAGTTGTTGAATGTGAAAACTGTAGTCCTACTCCTATCTCTCAGAGGCCAAATGAAGATTAAAGAGCAGGGTACAGCATATGCAAGAGAGATAATAAACTACACTGGGTCACTCAGATAACCAGAAATAATAGGAAGAAGGTTTTTAATCTTGTTCTCTCCATCACAGGTGTACAGATATTCATAATAAGGGCATTTTTTTTATCCTGCGAATAAGTCAGCAAGTCTGCTGGAGAGTGGGCGTTCTGTGGAGTGAATCAAAGGCATCTGGAAATGGCAATATAGGAATCTAGCAAAAAAGTTTACTTTTCCGAAAGACGATAAAACTAAAAGCAGGAGTAGAAATTACGCCCAAGTGAGACTGAAGTAGGTGACAGATTCTTCATTCCAAATACACCACAAACTTTCATTCATGTACTGCCACTGGCAAAATTCTCCTCAATGTTAGGTATCAGTTATTACAGTGGGACAAATATCACTGCTATCTTCCCTCCCATTTTGAAATATTATTACCACAGAAGAACAGTATCACTGACTTAAGCTAAAATCTAACCTAGCTCATAACAATCTATTAATATCCATAAATATATTCGTGGCATTCAACACTTCAGTTGAATCTTCCCTGCATATCCGGCAGTCACCAGCTGAGGACTGGGATACTGACTGGTATTCTCTGCAGTCTCTCTCACTGCAGAGAAGAAACTGTCTAACAAGCAAAGTTTGTTAGGAGCCCCTATGCTTGGATGAGAATCAGGAAATATAAGCAAGTCTGAATTTCAACACAGTCCAGCTCCCAGGAGGAAGGAATCTAGGGTTTTGATGCTATCAAATCAAGTCTGGGCAGACTGAGACAGCCAGCAAGCACTGTGATACTAGCTACTCACAGCAGCAGAAGGTTCGGGAACCGCTAACTCATTTAAAGCGGCAGCAAGATGACTTTTCTACTGGGTAATTAGCACTGACACTGCCAATGGCAGCACAGTCTGCAGTGTCCCTATAGCTAGGATATTTTAAAATTAGAGGGCTTTTTAGCATAGGGAAAGATTTTGATCTTGCAAACAGAGGACAATCTGCACCAAGTCAATCACAGCCTGTATACAATTAGAGTTGATCAACATATCGTTTGAGGTTTGTGCGCGCGCCATGGTACCTCAACGCGTTACATGGCCACACGCACTATACATAATTATTCGTTAGATAAATTTTCAGGGGAACATCAAGCTCTTATTTCTCTTTCTACCTCCTAACACTTCTGGAAAAGGCTGATTCTCTTCACGAGAACACTACTTTACTGCTCTGCACTTTTAATCGGGTTCATGGCATTATTTATAGATGAGCCCCTTTTCCCAGGACGACCCTCCTGCACAGTCTATGGAGTTTCTCACAATCCCACCCACAGCCACCTCCTTTGCATGTTGAATCTCTGACCAGCACACAAAGCCATGTTTCTCTGGTCAAGAAGCAAACGGGATTCCCCACAGAGCCTTTAGGGCTGCTTAATCGCTTGGAAGAGTTTAATGTCAAGCAAGTAAACACTCCCCCTCCTGCAAGAGCGGACACCTCAGACTAGGAGATGACTAAGTAGCAACAGTAGCAGAAACAGAGAGCACAAGCGAGCAGAATGAATCCCCATGTTCTTGGCACTCCAGGGTGAGAAAGAAGAAGTAGTACGTGAGAATGTATTAGTATCATTGATATGGTATGAAAGCCATACTATCACTTTTTTCCCAATTATTTAAGAAATGTAGAAATAAAATTATGTTTGTGGAGAAGAAGATGTAAATATATTTTTTGGGGGTGTACAAGATTAGCTTGACCTTGGCAGCACATTACCACTTTTCAAGTAATTTTATCAAATCCTGATGTTCTTACTTAAAGTATCTACTAAATTACAGCACAAGCCAGAAGGGCGTAAACAAATGCACTCAAATTTTTAAAAAGTAAAAATAAATCTGCTCACCAATTCTTGCCCCTGTATCAGAAAACTCATATTTTGAATGACAGTTTTAAAGAACGAAAGAGTTTTGTAAAGCTAAAAACTTAAAATGATTAAAGCACTATCTGTCAGCGTAGTTCAGAGCTCCAGGTTTGTATGTTTCATAATAAAAAACAAAAATTCAGTAACTGTTACAGCAGTCTTGCCTTTTTGAAACTCCCCTGCAGTTGGAAAATCCATATAATCTAGCATTACACAAGTTATGCTTTGGAATCTGGATAGGCAAATGCCAGCATAAGGTCACTGTTGAAGAAGGAAGCTACACAAAAAGAAAGTGAATGGCATAAATTAAGAAAAACTATATGCAGTTTTCAGAAACCAGACTGTTTACAGAATAGATAAGAATAATAAAACTGTTGCATGTAAGAAGCAACGTTCAAATAAAATAAAGTTCTACACAAGTATGTTCTGTATCAGACAAAAAAAACAGACTATGCATAGTTTTCAGAGAAATCTGTTTAGTTTATTATTCCTGCACACTTTCCAATACATTTCAACAATGTGGGGCATAAGGCAAAGCAGGATCACTGCAGGTAGAACTGTGGAGCCACGTTCTCAAATAGCCCATGAGGCCAGAACACACGTTAAAATTTTAAGCTCTGGTTTAGCAGCTGTGTTACATGCATCAAAGTACAAAAGATGCAGAAAATTATATGCACAATTTCTTATCCCTATTTCCTCAGCTGTCTCTAGCTTGGAGTAACAGGGAAAAGAAAGTATATCTTCTATGGGTTTATGTATCCTTACAATTTGCATCATTATCTCTTTACCTTTAGGCAGATTATCTCAGCAAAGACCAAGATTTTGAAGATAACTAAACCAAGAACAATCACTCCAAATTTAGATTGCTTTGTTGATGTACTCAGTATTAGAAGAATATATAACCACTGTTATACAAGTTTAAGAGGTTAATAAATTATCAGAGAAGTTCATAAACAATTATTTATCTCCAAGAAGATATATCAAATTGAATCATTTTTAAAACAATTATTAACCTCAATATATAGCGTAGACAATTACTTTATTATCTTTTCCTGTAATTAGAATTGTAGTTTTTTCTAACTTACATTTTTGACTTACTAAATGATTTGGGAGCAATGCTGTAAATCCTTAGACAGTCAAATGCTTGTCAGAAAAGACAAGAGGAAAGTTCTTCATTGCACTTTAAGTCTTTTCTTCAGTACGTCCAATGTCCGTTTTTTATTTCTTTTCCTATCTTTCCTATCCTATGTTTTTCCAGAGTACAGTAAATCTGCAATTTTGCAGAGTTTTGTGGTAATCTTGATATAAGCAAATACTTTAGCTCTCTTCTTCACTCCCCTTACAAATTACTCTGCACAGGAAATATGCCAATAGCTGGTAGGAAACCAGATTCAATAAGGACTAGCAGACAGTTCTTCTGAATAAAAGACCAGATAAGAATAGACTAAATATGATTATAAATAAATTGTGTGTGTCAGCTTCTTCACTTCATGATTTGTTCTGCTTTACTTAATTAGTGAAAAATAAACACATTTGGAAAGACAATACATTGAGTAATCCATAATGCAAGGTTTGTTTGCTTTTTCAAACAAAAAAGAAATTATGCAAAATTCATAGAATGAGAAGTTTCTGACATCCTAACATATACCTAACAAGGAAACCGAATCAAGTTCAGACCATCAGAAGCAATAAACGAGGCTGACATTCATTTTACGAAGGGCATTATAGGATGTGGATGCCTACAACAGCAGGGGACTGAGTTCAATAACCTAGGAGAATTCTGCTAGTCTTGTTCCTATTCGGATGACTTTGACAGACACAGCAGGTATGGAGTAGGGAAAAAAAAAACAAAAAACAAAACACTAGTGGGTTCTTGACCTTTTTATGCTTAATTGGACCTGTATACGCATGGATACCGTTTGCTTCTCTTCCATGAGTTTCAACAAATCCCACACTGATCATAAACTGTACAGAGCATATATATAGGAAGTAGAGGGGAAAAAAAAAGTGAAAAATATTTAAGCATACAGTAGGAAAACACGCATAGTCTATTAACATTTGTCTGCATGCAAATTCTAACATATATTGCAAACTCTGAATTATTCTAGCTCTTCGCTGACCAGCAATGTTCTATTAAGCATCTAACGAGTCCTCCTTAATCTAACTGTATAAGTTAGTAATTCAAATTTGCATTTGCTGTTAGTTCTTCACATTAACCTTTAGACTCCTTCAGTGAAGGAACGCATTCTTTCATAAAGACTAACTCAGGATTATGAGAACACTGATATTATGTTTCCAAAGATTCAAAAAGATTACATCTACCCTCTGATTAACTTTTAGACTCAGCAATAATTCTAGTCTTTATTTACATTTAAACTTGAGATGCATTCACTTCTTATATGTCAAGTTTTACTCCATCAGCAAGCACCAGGATGGATTAGTTTAATTAACAGGGAAATGAAAATATCTTGGGATTCTCCAGATTAAGATGCCGTACAATTTCTAACCTCAAATAGTCACTATTAGAATATCTAACTCCCTCTTTCAAGATACAGTTTTGTCTTATCTAAATTTCTCATGCAATAATATCCAAAATTATCAGCGCTTTTGAATTATAAGAATTATAAAGTTTTCGCTACAGTCACAGTTACTTAGACGCAGTGACATACCTATGAAGTCACCTCCTGGATCATACCCAGGCAACTAGTAGTAAAGCAATTGTATTGCATGGGTATGAAGACATTTTGCACATAAGGTTAAACATGCATATACAATTCAAATGGCCTCTGCTTATTTATCAGCAAGACTTCACCATAACTATAACCCTGAAGGGCATCTATAATATACAAAAGTTACAAACTGAGTGGACTTGAACTGAAAATTAGAGAGGAAACACTGAACACATTGGCATTTTTACACTGCATTTTTCAAATCAGAACTATGATGACTTTCTATACCAGTTAAATTCTACAATTAGGAAGATTTGGGGGGCGAGGGGAATCAAGAAACATATAGTGCAATCCACACTGCACTTTGAAGGAAAAGTGACACACTACCTTCTCATCTATATTTAACATTTTGTTCATGTGATACTGCTCAAAGACAACTTTAAAAAGAATTTTTGGGAATGACACGGCTAAAAACATCAACAGCAACTCATTAAAGGACTTAATATTGGTTAATAAGACAAAAAATACAGTCCATGCCTCCAGAACAAACAGACAACCATAATTCCAATGACTTTAAATACCAGTTGCATAAGCAAAGGGCTTAAGGCCCTGCAACATCCATCACTCCCAGTTAATATTAAACAATAAAACAAAAACAAGTGAGAAAAAGAAAAAATATATATATTTCTGTATGTTGACCAGAGATAAAACTGTTAGTAACATGGAATAGTAGATGTGTTGCAGCAGAAAAAAGTTTCCACTTTTCCAATTCATCATAAAGCAAGCTTTTCCATCATTCTTATGTCATGTAGAACTTTTGGGAAGCTTTTCTGGACAGAATTGTTACTAGGGCTGAAATTGCTTTAGTATTCTGTCATCACCCACAGAACTGTTTTCTAAATTACTCTCATAATTTGTTGCTCAGTGGTTTCTAAAGGGAATTAAGAAACAATTCTGATTATTTCAAATAAAAAGACTGCAAGCAGTATGAGTAATAAAACACAACGATGAAGAGTAAGGTCATTCTTGATGTAAGGAATTGCTTTAGTCAAATACATATTTCAAAGCTTTTCAGAAACATATGAAATTCTTGAAAGGAAATCATACCTGATACTCTTCTGTTGTATCGGTTAATGACTGGAGCTGCAAAATAAACAAATTAAAATCACAAATGCTATTCACTATTAAGAATTCAAAATAATTATCCTGAACAATTGCAGCACATTTTTACAAATCTCATATAAATCCTTGTTAAAAAGTTAATAAATGCTTTAATACAGCATTTTCATCCATTTACCAGCCAGTAAGTGTTTATTCAAAGTTAAAATTTGATTTTCCAGAGGCTACACTCTAGGATGAAGGGTAAACAGTTTATTTTTACCCAGTTCTGAAAAAAATATACATCTACAGAGACAACCCATTCTCAACACAGTATCAATCCCAAGCCCATTCAGCAGAGCACTATTATAAAACATTCAAGCATTTTAGAGTGAGCTATACCTACGTTAAACAGATCTGTGAGTTTTAAAAACTGATGGACCCATTAGCTAAAGCACTCTGATCTCCTCCACAACATAAGCCGTAACTGTTCAAAAGCAGTGATCCTATATCAGCTCCAGACATTTACACTTGACCCAGGCTATCTTCCATAAAGGCATGCATCCATTCTTAAATTTAAATAATTCGAAGACAGAGAATCCATTGTTTCATTGGTTCCCCAGGCATACTGTTAGGTATACAAGATACTTAAACAGGATTCCGCTTCCTGGCTTTATTCATATGCATTTCTAGATTAAGTCACCCTTTAGCAAACAGTATTCTCCCCCCTTTACACTGTAACCAAGTTAGTGTCTGTGATTTGTGCAAGTCTCACCACAAACAACCTTGCAAAACTTCACAAACAAATTCGGAACAAAACTGGAACGCGTCATGTGCTCCCTCACCTCTAATAACCCAAGCAATTTATTCCGAATGCTTCATGTTTTCCCAGTCCTTCTCCCCACCAAAACTGATAATTACATTAGTCTGATACAACCTGTGACCTTTCTATTCCCCTCTCTAAATATCTAGGAATTAGTTGAACTTTTCTACCATGTCAAAGAACATGCATTGCACACAGCCAAATTTAAATCCATGCCACTCAAGTCTTGGCAATCTAACCATTTCTCAAAACTTAAACTTTTTTCTTTTCTTTATTCCCACCTGGAGAACCTCAGCCCTACCAGAATATGAATAGCAATGTATTCTCAAGCAAACACAGAAGAACTCAGCTTCTTTGAGTATTAAAACCACCTTACGGCTATATTTAAATGCATAACTGAACGTAAATACTGGAAAAACAAGACCAATTTTAATTGACATTGTTTAGTCTTTTGCAATGATTTAGGAAGTCAGAAGAGGGGATGGGGGGAAAAAAAAGATACAACTCCTAAGAGTTATCAGCCAAATATTTTTAACAAGGAGAAAAGCTTGCTTAACAAGAAACTAAGGATTAAAAGCAATTGGAATTGCTTCTATTAGGATAATATTTTTCTTCCCAGAAAGTATTATTTATTTTAGCTAAAACCAGAAGCAGGAAATCATTCAAGAAAGTCTCATGTCACAGAGAACTCAGGCTAGAAAATCAAAATGATCCACACTGGCCTTCTGATCTATGAATCGCTTGAGCATAGGCACCACTGATCTATCCAGTTGTGAATATCCATGAGAAGTGCAACCCCAAACTACAAACTTTCATTCATGAGCAAAATTCTGCTGAAACAGCATGAGCATCATCATCCTTTAGAAGTATTCGCTGTCTATTAAGTAAATTCATTTGGTGGAAAAAATAAAGACTTCACCTATGCAGAGCGTTTTAAAGCATACCACGCTGCTAGAATTTTCTAATGGGGGCCAATTTCATAGTTTTTACCATTATTTAATTACTTAGAGCATACAAAGTGAATGCTTGCAACCTAGTCCAGGAACAGAAGCATCAAAACCATCTTTAAAGTGATATGAGCACCGTAAGAACCGCCTGGGCTCAAAACCCTTCTCATTTAAATAAGCTACATGTGTATCACTTTTAGAATCTAAACAGCAGTCAGGATAATTTTTTTAAACTAGTCTAGACTATAAAATGGTATGTCAGGGTTTGGTTTTCTGTAATAATATTGCTAAAGATTATTTTGAGTTTTACAACTTTAGGTATATAAGGCCTACATTTCTGTAGCACCAGCATAATCTTTGTAAGAATACTAGTGAAGCAGTATGTTTCATACATAAGCTTGAAAAGACTCAAAAATTTCTGCCAAACCTGACAACTCAAGAATCTATTTTCAAACGTTTAACCCACTTTTGACAATAGTGACCTCTCCTGCAAATAAGGACAGCACATCTTTATCACTTGTCAAATGACAACACGGACGCAAGAAACTTCCAAGTGCTTAGCTCCTGCTAAGCTGATGTAGCACAGATCCATTCTGCATTATTAGACAAACCACAACAAACTCATGCAAACCCCTGAACTGAAAACGCTTATACGTTTTTGCCCCGTTCTTATTCTTCCATAGTCATCTGCCTATAGCCACCACTGGAGAGAGAATATTGCTCTGGACAGTCATTTGCCCTGCAACAGTACATTCATTCTTGTCTCTAGTTTATTGAGCTAGTTCAAATGAGTAACTACCCGAAGTCAATAAGCAAATTTGAACCTTAAAAAGCAGGAAAATTCACCTCTTACTATCTAGAAACAGAGAGACTAATGCCTACTAGTTCTAAGATACAGAAGGACAAGAAGATCAGAAAAAATGTGGTCAGTTCCCACTACAACGAAATGATTTACTACAGGAGAAACATTAAGTCCAAAGCAATTTGACAAATTCGCAGTAAAAGCACATGATCTAGTTCAAAACTTTTTCAATTAAATGATTAACTATTCTCAAATCTTGATTTGGATATTTTTAAACCAAGATAATTTCCATCCAAACTCAGCTTGTCACAAGTAAAGATTAATTCAATTCAAAGCGTGCCATGCCATTTTCTGTGCAGCAATATAAAAGTTAAGAACATGAATAAACATATACTGAGGTATAACGTTAAATGAGAAGCATGTACGGATAACAACAACTCACCCACCCTGGCTAACAAAAGCTGAACTAAATTACATTACCCAAAGGTGAGAATCCAATTTTCTTCAGGAACTGCAAGATTTAAACAGGTTTCCTGCCTGTTGATTAAATCCTTATTTAAATTAGTGCTCTGAATTACTTTCACGTAAATCAGTCCACACTAATGAGAAATTTTGAACAAGTAGTAGTTCACAAATACTTGTTTTGCTTCTGTCCTGTTATCTGGAGTTTCTTTTTTTAGCAATAGAAATCAGTGTTCATCAGTGCGGAACCATGTGATTTCATTTCAGGCAGTCTTACACACAAACTCTTTCTTCACCTTTCAGTTACTACACCCATTACTTATTTATGTTTGAGAACAACGTCCTCTAAACAAAATTGTCTAACACTGCTACAGGAAACCTGACATTATTTGGGCACTGTAGGGCAGAAAAACAAACAAATACACTTTTCAAAGACTAAGGCTTCTTTCAGAACCTTGATTACTTTATCTCATAGCAGGGTTCAATGCCATCAAAACAGCATCAAGTTTTCTACAGCGGAAATAAAAGTAACAAAATCAAAAAAACAAAAACAAAAACCAACCCTTTAAGGACAGTTAAGAGAGAACTACTATTCTGCCTCCACAAAGCATTTAAGATTAAATTGATAGTTTGCTTTTTGTTATACCAGTGACAGTTTTAACACGTATAAAATTTTAGGTTCACTTTTATATGTTGTCAGATGATGACTATTTTTATGCTAAAGAGACAAAATCTGACATTTCCTACTACATAACATTTGCATTTTCTTTTGTTCTAGCTTATCAATGAAAGGCTCTCTCTGTTTACAACTATTTTTCAGCGTTGCACAGACAATCTGGTCACTCCTGCAGCATCCTCTTGAGGAGTACACAAAGAAAAGCCTGACTTTCTGGAGAGCAACACTCTCAGAAAATGAAACAGGGCAGCAAGGACTAACACATTTACAGTTAACCTAACCCATTCTGAAATAGCTCCCAGGCTGATTGCGAAAATGTGGCTAATTTAAAAGCAAAGGAATAGTCATGGATACACTAACAGCAGTAACCTCCTACCTCAGCACAGCCATTAAAACACGTATCTGCCTATACTGTAACTAGAAGATAGTCAGTCCGGTATCACTCGCTATGATTGGTATCTTCAACAATAAAAAGAAATTGCTACTTTGAAAAGGGAAACAATTACTTTTTTTTGTATCATATGTAGAATTTCCCCCCTCCTGCACACCAGTGGGTCTTTTCTCAAGTCAGTTATACATGAAATGCAGAAAATATGAGATTAAAAGATGTTAGTGTGAGATGACAGTACTATAAACTCTCCTTTATATGTCAAAACCTGAGGTGCAGCAACACTCAACTTCCAAATGTTTCTTACCTTTGGTACAGGGTCTGCTTTTACTTGGGTCATGCAAAGCCAAGACCCAGGGATTAGGTAAACACAACTAAAACAGAAGTAAATTAAACCATTGTTCCAGAAGAGACTAAAATGGTCCAATTTCCTCCCTGGCAGCCAAAGGCAAGTTCCAAGAGTCAAAAGACGTCAAAATCGGAAAGGCATATCAAGCAATACCTTCCACGCTTTTGCCAAAACTGACTTAGGATATCGGTCCTACTCATCTGTTGCAAGAAAAAATCAGAAGTGTCTGCTGAACGTCTGCACATTTTCCAGACTGATCTGAGGTATAGCTTTAAGAACCAGACAGGAATCAAGAGGGGCTGTTTTCACACAAAGAAGAGTTTATGGGTTTCTAGCCCTGGGATTCTTTTTGATTTAGAGCCTCAATTTTTAAAATCAGCTAGTTCTCTAGCTTAAAATCAAATACTGATTAAATATGGAATCATCAACTCTATGTCAGTATCACTTAACTTCACTCACCATTCTCCTTTTCCTGCGTTAAGAAAAAAGAGAGGAAAAAAAAGGTGTTCCTATATAGATAAATAGATTTTCCCGTCGCATCATAACATTTATGTTATGAAAAGGCAAAACGTTTCCTAAGTGATTTTATTTCTCTTGTCTCTCAAAGGGTAACAAAAATGAAATCATTCTTCAAGTCATTATATACATGTCAAAAACGTTGTTGTTGTTGTTGTTTTTTAAATCACATCTACACCGAAAAGACCTCTCCAAGTGCTGGCCAATTAGCCTTAGAATCATTCCCCTAATGTTTACAACAGACTGAGAGCCTGATAAACCTGATATTGCTACAGTTGAGCAATGGTCAACTGTAAATTCAGTTTGATTCTAGAATTGGTCACAAATTCCCGTGTCACAAAACTCTGTTCCTCAAAAGAAGGATCTTTTATAGGAGCAGCGCTACCAAAAATGCTCATGGAAGAAGTAATGCTATAAAGGTGCTCAGCTTCACAATTTCAAAAACATTTGATACTACCTTTGATCAGCTAACTCTGCAAGAACATCAGTCACGTACACATTTGCTAATAAAAGACTGCACAACTTCCCCTCCTCAAAACAGATTTATGTCACTATTTAATAAACATGTTTGAATCACTTTTATAAATAAAGTGGTATTGTATATTCTGCTAATCTAATTTACACATGTGATTTATATCAAACAGCAAATAGCACTACTGCCATGATAGCTATACTTCCACATGTTAGTGACTGCATTTCTCTCTGTTTTCTCACTTGAAAAATTAGGTATATAAAACTTCAGAGACAGGGACTGGTATGTGGTAACGCTGGAAATCATTGACCTCAAACATATTCTTATCACTTTCTAAAGGTGAAAGAATAAGCATTTCTCCAAAATTCTTTAGTGTCCTTTAGTGTGGAGATTTCTTTGAAATATCTGATGCTGGAGTCTGGCTTAAAGTGTTTAGCTTACAAGAGTCCTAACTATGGTTATAGGCAGGTACGAAAACTCAGCTCCATTTCTGATAGAGTACATGAAAGAAAAGGACACAGATATTACCCACTTTACCTATGCTTCGAAAACCATATAAAAAAAATTAAAACTGTTTATGCCAAACAGTTTGACAGTAAAGTTATACCCCAAATTACAAACCAGACCTAAAATAGTGCTTTTCCTACAATGCCTGGGATACCTTTAGCGTACTGAAAAGCGACTAGTAAAGGACTTGAGTAAACCTTTTTTAAAGTTATATTACTTCTGTAATAGCATAGGTTATTTCTCTTGAAATGAACAGAAAAATGACAATAATCATTCTCCCAGCTAAAGCTACCCTCTTAAACATACCAAGAACATCAATACATGCTGTGGTAAGTGTATTAAATTCTTATGGAAAGGATAAATAAAGCTTAAAAGATCTGTTTAGGGGCACAGAAAAAAAAAAAATCAGTGACAAAATGACAAAATAAGAATTATCATTCCAGGCATGAGCTTGGAGTACTAGATATTACCACTCTGTATTGGACACCTTAGAAACCCTGTTTCCCCTCCTCCTCCACAAGGACTTTCATTTTTACGGACTTCTGTGAACACTTCTTAATTATAATTGGGGAAGGGGAAAAAAAAAAACATACCAATTGCTTCTGATTCTGGATACAATTTATAGTAATAGGCAGACTAAGTCTACCATGCATACAAAAAATTGATTTCTTTTAATACAGCTCTTCAGTGTAAAATTCTGATCAACTCAATTTTTGAAGATTTCTTGATGAAAGAGATAGCAAGTTTACATTACTGCTGAATTTATGCAACCTAGAGTGCTCAGAGTCCAAAGAGCATAGGCGTACAATACAGGTATGAATAAAACAAATCAGCAGCAATGACTTCCAGAGTACCATCACATTGAATTATGGCCCTATGTGAACAGGGACAAAGAGAGAAACAGAATGTACACAGTTCTTATTTAACAAGTCAATTAAGATTACAGAAACATGTGAGTTCACACCATAAACTATTAAAGCTGAAATACCAGAAGCAGAGCGGAGAATGAATCTGAGACGTGACTGTCTATGGAATGTTATATCAAGTTATGATAAGGAAGTGCTAGACTACAGCTGTCATACTGTTTTTCCACACACCAAGATGTTAATGGACTCACATCAAAACGAACCATCACAACTGTGAGAAAGTTTGAAGATTGAAGAATCCACATTTAAGGATTTCTAGTAATTAAAACTTAATGCTATAGCAGAAAAGAGACTTCCATCACCAGGTATGCAATCATACTTTACTAAATGCTGATCTAGACTTGTTCTTGAAAATATAAGTAAAATAAGGGGGTTCCTTGTGGCCAATAAAAAGGTATCCATGACTTCCATCTGGATGTCCCTCCTGGACAGCAGCAAATTCCACCAACATCTTCCAGATGTCTGCTTGATAAGGTAGGGACTCTGAGTGAGGCTTTATAAACTAGCAGATTTTTTCAAAGACAGCTCTGGTACAGAATACTCTACAGGCCAATATATCTTTTGTTAAAGGAAAATAGAAAGAAAGTGACAAGAGTTCTATGCATGCTGCTTTTTTTTTTTCCTTCCCCTCCAGAAGATGATGGAAACTCAGAATCTGGTTTGAGATGGATGGGAAAGATTTTGATGTTGTGTCAATTGAAGCATGCCAGATATTCAGAGGAAGACAAAAGCTCAGGGAACACTAGGAAGGAAGCAAGTTCTTTATGATGATGAACTGACAGAACATGGATAAACAAAAATAGAAACCATGATCCAAGATTGCCTGTAGACGCATCTAGATCCTTTTGATAAGAGGGTTTTATATTTATTAAATTGGAAAGTAATAACAAAAAGTACACTAATATTAAACACAGTTTATCTCTCCACTACAGGAGAAGTAATAGAGGCATAGATATGTCTTCATTTCCGGCACTAAGAAAAAAAAGTGTTAAGTAGCTAAAGATATAATATATAAAGCCAAAGTAGCAACACATCCTGGTCTCCGTATTTAATTGTTTTTTTTTTAATTTGGGCTTAGAAGTTACAGAAAGAAAATGGAAAAATACTGTCTAGAAGCCTAATCTTACAGAAGCTCCTGGTACTTGCATTCAGAGTTGTTTTAAAATCCCTGTAATAGAAAAAAACGTATTAACTTTTTTAAAAGGAAAATTTAAGTCAACAAGCAAGATGTCTGTGTCAGTTAAAAAAGACATTTTACAAAGCTATTAAAGCTATCATACTATTTTAGGTTGCCTCTTTTTAAAA
The DNA here is from genome assembly GCF_040807025.1 of Struthio camelus. Lineage (NCBI taxonomy): Eukaryota > Metazoa > Chordata > Aves > Struthioniformes > Struthionidae > Struthio > Struthio camelus. The sequence continues at coordinate 10,273,626 of NC_090955.1, read as the reverse complement.
AGATACAAAAAAATTAATATGCAATCTGGGATGGACAGACTTTAAACAGTTGATAAATTTGAGGAAACCCAAAAATCTTAACTGAGCTTTCTGAAATAAATCGGGGACTCTCCAGTCATAATGTGCTAGTCAAGAACTGCTATTAAGAGGAATGGTTTGTTTCTGTTAATTGAAGACATTTTAGAAAAATATATCACTATTTTAGTATTCTCATTCCATGATTGAGATTCCATGAATTTGCACACTGTGGGATGGTACTATGTTGATTTTTTCTATCAAAGATTAATTCAGTACCAAAAAGGACCATAATCACATTATGCAAGGAAGCTCTGCTCACAGAACTCAGGAGGTAATACAGCCCGACTGAAGTGTAAATACAAGTCACAGAGAAGGAACAACCATCAAGCAGCATTACATATTATCTGACATTGCAATGGCATTACCCACACAGCCCTCTCCTATTTCTTGCTGACGTGTTTCAGAGATCTAGCCAAACACCAAAGTTAGCACTTTTTTTTTTGTTTTTTAAGGAGTTGCTTTTCATGGGTGTAGTCTATATTATAAAGATGAAATAGACAGCAGTAAGAGGTGCACTTGCTTTCCAAATATGGAATTAGACAAAGCCCCAGTCCTAAGGTGCAACCTCAGCTGAAAGGACACATTTCACAGTGATTAAAGATATAACTGCATGCTGACATTACAACAAAGATTGTTAGGGACTGAAATGAAAGACAGACTTTTTTCAAAGATTAGAAAGACAAAATTATACAGAGCACAGAAAAGGAATGATGCCTCATAGTATTAGCAGAGTTGACAAGAAACTGACAAATCTTCAAAAGACTGCCAGGAGAGAGGGGAGACAGGCAGGCAGCACTGCTAGGTAAGACACAGTAAGACTGTCTAAGGTGACCGTTCAGTGAGAAAGGGAAATTTAAGCTTGCTCCTAAACCCAAGCAAGGAGGAAGGCATTTCAGAAATAGGGAAGCAAAGGAGCCACATTAGCAGTATTATAAAAGTTTTAAGAGCCAGAACGATGTTAGGCTTATAAATCTAACCAAGTAGATGATAAAGAAAAATAGGATACTGAACACGTTTTGGAAGGGCCTTTTATGGGGATGCTTTGAAAACAAAAAAGCTAGAAAGAGTTAAAGATGAATTTGAAACTACAGACTAGCAGAATCACCACATGAAGAAGAAACAGCTGTAAGTTCCATTAAAATACATGCTTCGGACAGGAAAAGACAGTTGCATCTCATCTAGGGAACCACGAAGCATCCCCCAAACAACAAGAAATATGGGCAACTCATCCACATGTCTTGGCAAAGTGGCAGATGAAGGACAGCTTTTTCTTCTTCCAAGTCTCTTGACTTTTCTCTATTACCTTACCAAGCCAGGTTTCAAATTTCACCTCTTTAGTTACCAGACTGCTATCACAGCAGAAATGGAAGATACTAAAAGTATATATATATTTTTAATACCTCAGGGTATTTAAGACCTTTGAAATGTAATGAAGATATTACTTTGCTCTGAAATTGTTTTGGTAGAAACTTTGAACTTTGTTGTTCAAAGCAGCATTTAACTCAGACCGACAAATACAATTCTTTTAAAGGTAAATCTACTTTTGTATTTCAAATGATTTTTACTATGGCTTTGATTTCCAAGATATTTAGAAGACTTAACTTCACGTGTTCAGATCATTTAAAATGTCAGAATTTAAAGACTTCTGGCTAATCTTTAGCCTTTTATTGGTGATAAGGTGCAGTGTCACTACTACATGTTACAAATTAACAACACTTGACTCTCTTTTGGCTTACTTGGAAAGCTGAGTTTCACTGAACATATTTGGAAATCCCAAAGAATTTTTCAAATGAGTCCAAAAATGTCAGTTAGTTATGTCTAGTCAACTTCTCCATTTTGACTGTTTGCAATTGTGCCTCTTCCATAAAGGATTCATTGTGCCTCTTTTATAAAGGATGGCTTTCCAAATATTAGAGAAATGAACTAGGTACAGGTCAACGCAATGGGAATAAAACTGAGACAAACAAAAGACAAAAAAATACATATAAGCCTGAGCTAAATATTTTATATATTTCACTATCATAAAAAACTTGTATTCCATCACAGCCCAGAGCCACTACTATTAAGTCTAAGGTACGCAAGTCCTTGCCCCAAAGGGCACAGTCTCAGTCACTACTGACCTGTCAGTAAAATCAGCCATGGTCACCTGTTTTTTCCTTTTTCAGAAATCTGGGTTATTAGTGGGACTTTTGATTAATCAACTGAACGTATTACATACTACGAAAATTTCCACAAGAGCAGTGACCCACCGCAGGTCTGTCAATCTCAGATGCATACAGGGAAGTCTGATTCTGCTGGGCACTTTACACATTCCCTCCTAAAGGGAATGGCACCTACACCAGTGGTCTGGGACTGCAACACCAGAACTAGCTGTCTGAGGTCGAGACACAGCTTCTCCTCATTCTGAGATTATGCAGTCACTGCTGCTCTCTCCCAAACCTCGAGGGCAATTGCACGCTCAGTCTTACTGTGGTCTAGATTTTAAAAACACTATCATATGAGTATTATCCTCAAAAATGCCATACAACCAACTTCTCTGAAAGTACGCATAGATCACCGAGGCAAGTACCCTTACTCAGGCCAGAAACTTCTGTTGTAAAATTAAGTACAAAAAGGATGGGAGGCAAGCACGTCACAATTACAGTAATAGCACTAGTGAGTTAAACAGTGTACCGGATTTACATATTTCACATATCTTGTCACTGCCTTTTCTATAAACTCTTCTCCTGATATACTCATTCCGTTCTCACACTCCTGCATTCTGCCCAAAAGGATGACTACAACAGCAGAAAGGAGGACAACTACAATTCTCACTCACATAGAAACAACGCTTCCGCTTTCTGTTTCAGTAGCGCGCTTAACCCTGTTATTTCCAAGACTTTTAATATAGTTCTACTATCAGCACTTTACTTAATATTTCAGCTTACCAAAGAAGCAAGGTAAACACACACATAATTAATCTACACATCTTCACAGCTGGATTGCTGCTGTTTTCTGGAAGCTAACTTAGGTTCTGCAACACACTACAGTAGGGTGCATCACTGATGTTCTTGTCATCCTCTTTTATTCCTAGTTTTATGCTGTCCCTCCTGTTTGGGATGAGCTTGTCCTAATACTCCTCACAAGGCATGTCCAAATCCCAATTAAACACACATTCATATATACACTTTTACATGGTCTTTGTCAATGAACAACTCCTCAAATAACAGTTGAAGCATAGGATGTCTAGAAGTTATCTATTGCATCATCTGTCCTTTAGGCAGTGGCATATCTTTTAAGGCACAGCAAATACTGCATATATTCCTAATATTTTTCTCAGTGCATTTGGCATTTAAAACAATTTTAGTAAGACATAATGCTGTATTTTTATCTGGATGCATAATAAAGAGTTATTTCCTCCTATATATAAGGAAAGATGATGACAGTACACAGATATTCTTGTGATTCAGCAATGCAAAAAAAAAAATTTTGACTATCTCCCAGTTTCCATCAGAAACCTAACCCTAATTTTCCATTCACTGCACTATATTTTAAAAAGATTCCATCTGCTCTGTCTGTAGTACACATTAATATTCAGAGGACATCTGCAGTGTGCAGACCAAGCTTTTAATTGGACTCATGTCACAGCTACCATCACACAACACTGAATGTAAATGTTGGATATCTGCACTTGGCAGCTGCTTTGCAGGCTTATTATAAAGTCCCACTGAGAATGATAGTGATTTTAAATTATGTGGTATCAGAGCATAGAAGGTATCTTAAAAAAAAAATTACCATCTTTTTTTTTTAAATAAGTTAATAGCAGCTTCATTTGCTTCAAATCTTTGCCAATATGTGGTTATATAAAGTCACATTTTCCCAATCATCTATGTACTTTCAGCTTGTATTTTAATAGTTTCTAACAAACAGGGCAGAGTGAGCGGCCATCTATACAGAGGAAGAAGTAGATATTTCATTACACACACAAACGGAAGTTATCTGTGCAATACAAGCAACTAGTTGTTATGCTATCAAATGCAAACTGATTTTTTTTATATATTGCAAGTTATTTAAATCTTATCAGTAGGTGAGAGGGACATAGAAACATTTTCAGAACAGCAACACTCATTTTTCATGAAATACACATTTTCTTGGAGAATGTGTCTTCCATTATCTTTGTTACAGTATCACGACAAGACATTTTCTGAAAAACCTAATAAGACCATTGCTCCTTAAGAAATAGATACATCGCCACAGAAATAATTAGACAAGTAAAGGCAATGTAAGAAAAGAAAACCATCACAATCCAACTGTTTCAACTCTTTCGCCCTTCTTTGACAGGCTAACTGGCTTAATGGATATTGTTTAGCTTTAGTACAGCTTCTAACACACAAAGTCAATTATACTCAGCAGAAGAGGAGGACACAACTGCTTGTGCTCACAGCATACATACATGGTCAGTCTCAGGCCTGCACTCACACTCTGCCATGTCCTGCATATCCACCACCGTTTCAGAACACACTATGGCAAAAGCGCAACAAACAAAATCAGAACAGCCAGCAAGGTTTCAGTATGAAGCCTGAGCACACAACCAGCTGAGAGACAACCACTGATTGCATCAGGGTTTCTTTCCAGTCTGCTTCAGTGCAAAGTCAAAAGTGTCAGCAATAATTTCATCAGTGATATACAGTATCCTACAGACACCCTTGAGTTTGCACTAGAATAGAAGGGAAGAATTAATGTGGCACTTTGGATGAGATACAGTTTAAGAAGCTTTTCCTTTTGCCTCTTAGCTATTTACAGTCTCGGATAAAACAGATTGAGCTCACGCTCACAATCATGTACTGCATCTCATGTGATTGACAGTAAGAAACAACTTTAACTGAACTAGTTCTACAAAAGAGAGCAATACAGAAGAAAAAAAAAGGAAGAAGAGAAGATGTGAAGGTCAGCAGAAGCAACCAGCAACACTGACAGGCCAGTGTTTTATGTGCCTAGTATGGGTGTCACACAGCTATACTTGTTGGGTCAACCTGAGCTCAGGATTGTATAATTTTAACTACCTAGGCAGGATTTAAAATAGCATCCCACAGCTAAAATAGGAGGCACACAGAAGTCCCTGGTTCCTTGCCCGAGTCACTTCTACTTTCGTTATGGATTTGGATGATGAAACACAGCATGCTTTCACAACATTTGTGTAAGACAAAGCTAGAATAGGTTGCAGTCAGCTGATTTGATCTGTATAAGGGAGCAAGAGGAATTTCAATCAGGAACACCAGCATCAAGCTTCACTTCAAGCTGATTCAGAGCCTAATCTTACACAACCACACATAAATCAGGGCATAAGAATATCTTTATATGCCTAGGCAAGATGCTCTAAAAGCTCATTAAAACTCACACTTTAAGTTCCAATGGTAAAAAGGCAAAGTAACCTTAAATTGCAGATAGAGGCATAAAGAGGCTGTAGTTTCAGCCATCCTTTTTGCTGGTAGGTAACTACAAATTCTGACAGAGCCACTGTTTGGGGTTTAGTTTAGTCAGGGCTTTTTTTTTTGTTTGGCTGTGGGGTTTTGGGTTGGGGAAAGAGGAGGAACAGAGAAATAAACTAGGTTTCTTCAATTTCTTACCACTGGGCATATTCTCCCTATCTACAAACTGAGCATTTTCTTGACTCTGATCAGTGATGACCCTACTATATCATACCCAGCAAGTACATTTCCTACTAATGCCACATAAAAGCTAATAAGCATTCACATCCTGGGCAAACCTCAACATACTTATCAGCTGTCTTAGCCACATCAGCATAGCAGGCATCTATTATCAGCTGATTATCTACAATAACCTCTGCATCCTTCCCCAAGTCACTGTCTTCTAGAATATAGCACCCTAGCCTGTAAACAATCATCACTGAAAAGATTCACTTTTGCCTGAACAGGGCTTGAATGACCTTTCTCAAAAGATTACCATTTTAAAGTGCTGGCTCAATCCTTATTGAAGTGTCACGTTAACAGATTTTGAATTAGGTCCTTAACAAAAAAAATAAAGATTTGTTACCGATTTGTGAAATTAAAAAAAAAAATGTACTGGAATAACTAGCATTCCCATATAATTATACATGATACATTCCAAAAAATATGTTTTGGAACAATCATATCATGTATCATGATATCTGATCAACTATGTAACAATGCCTTTTAATTTTTAATAACCAAAGCCTAGAAACCTTGATCACTTGTTCATAAAAAGTTCCAGATATACTTAAACTGTAGTTTTGTTTTCCATTTAAAAATCTGTCCTAGATACATATTTATCTACAGTAGCGATGGGAGAGGTGCCACCAAGCACTGCAATACTGTTAATTTTTTTGTAGAAAAAAAATCAATAGGGTTTTGAAAGACAGTCACATTCACTTTCCACCTGTTGTGCTCCTCATACACCATTAGTTAATCCAACCTCACCGGATGGTAGGACTTTTTCTTACAGAATTTTATGTCTTCAGAATCACAGTGCTGGGCACCAGGATTTGTGCCTCGCTTCCCCGTGTCTCTAGAATGTGAGAATTCTCTGTCTGAGCACAACTGACTCTACCGTCCACTTTGCTTCTCTGGTCGAGTGCTTTGCTGGGGAGAAGAAAGTGAAACACGACTCGCACCTAGCCCTTCCCCACCACTGCGGTAAGTAACACAGCCTCAGCTCTGAGGAAGACGACCACCAGAGGACTGTGGAGTGGCACAAAATTATGAGATTGCACGGAAGGAACAGAAGATTATCATGGATTCTGCAGAAGTATTACTGCTAACATCTCTGGCAGTTATGTGATTCTATATCTACAATACCAAATACTACTGCACGATTAGTGCAATTATCCATCAGTAATCCAAAAGTGGATCTTGTTCCATTGAGACATAAATTGTGAGACAATATTTTCTTATATAACACCACAGCTGTAAAAAGACTAATCTTCATGTAAAGAAATATTTTGATAGACAAAAATCTCATAGATGAAAACAAACCAACCAACCCTTCCAGTAATTACATACTGTGCATTTTCACAGTATGGGGAATTTCGGGAAAGGAGGAAGGGCGAAGACTGACAGACCTGTCCTGATCACTAACAAGAGATAACAGTAAAAGTCAGCATGCTCTCACCAGCCCTGGAAAAAGACTCTTTTATTTTCCCAAGAACATTTCAAATCCCTGCAAGAGGGCACAACCTATCATTCATCCTGTCATAAAAATGCCAGTAAGATTTCCCTGACTAAAGTAAGCTGCAGTCCCAAAGATCTTCCCTTTGCTTCTCAAGCCCCCTAAAAGGATGTGGCTTTGACTTCGGCTCCCTGTATAATCACCTGACAGGCGGAGAACCCTTACCCATATTCCAGCTACTTCATCCTGTCACACCCTGCAAGAGCGGTCACTTGGAAACAAATTCCTCCTTGATACAGCCCAGTGGTATTTCTTCACTACTTTACTCTTTTGACAGTTCAGTAAATATATATTTTGCACCAAAATCAGACTTAGAACTCTGCAATACCATAACTAAAATTCTTGTTAGTTATGTTTCCTAACTTTAAGCTAGCATGATAGCAAGAACAGCCAATGTCCTTTAAAAGGTACTACATTTTCCAGGCTGTATAGAGATAAGTATAGCTACAAGATATCTGTTCTGAAAAGTTCATGATATAAAGAGACATACCAAACCTAGGAAAGAGTTATCAGCAGTGACAGCAGTGATATCTGCATGCTCATTAGCACTATGAGAGTTCAGAAGATGGGATAAACTCGTTTTGCAAATTTTTTCTTATTTTTTTTAATAATGTCTTTTGTCACACACTATCTTACATAGAATAACTGGGGGGGGGGGGGGGCAGGTTTTGCCTTTTTTAAGTAGGGTTAACTGCATCTTCGAAATATTTTCTCAGACATCTTCCTTCCCATACCTCCATTTGGTACAAAATCACATCCACCCCCAGCGTAACAACATGCATGCACATTTTAACTAAAATACTGTTTTCTCTGTTTCTTTGCACAGAGGAAAGCAGCTCTTCCAGTTCAGTCAGCCTGATCCTTTAAAGGTAAAAGGACAGCAACAAGTAACAAGTTACAATTTATAAGTTCAGTGCTACATACAGGTAGGAGAAAATAACCTAAAATACAGGTGAAAATAAGTAAAAAAAATTACTGTATGGTCATATATTACTTATGTCAGGAGGAATCACCATAAATTAGCAAAAAAGAAATACTGTACTGTAGGAAGTGAACTGTGTTCATTTCAAGAATCAGTTCATATGTGTAGCACTTCATAATGCACAAAGAAGAATTCTACAGGTTTGTTTATTAATGACAAACTAACGACCTTCACAAAATTTCTGGCTCCTAGGAGACAGGTGCCTTATTGGAGCCTTCTGCAAAATGAGCATGTGCAAGAACAAAGACTAGTGGAAACAGTACACCACTTTGCAAAAATAAGTCTTGAAATAATTTCAGAAGATAATTCCAAATGGGTCTTCATTACTATATTAATGGTAGAGTTACTAGATTATTTATATCCACAGAAAAGACCCTGAGATGCTTATTTTAATACAGGGCCAAATTTTTTTTTCCTTTTTTTAAAACAGATTTGCAAAAAAATATAGACGTTTTAATACACTGTAACAGGCAGACAGGTACATTTTACTTCCAATTGCTTTCTATTATTTTCAAAGAATAAAGTGAGCAGGTTTTGCAAAACTCCAATATGCTACAAAATTCCATGTCCTTACATTAATTGAAAGGAAAGAAAAAAAACTTCATCGTGGCAAAACTTTAGCCTTTAGAGAAGCACAGTGATGCTTGACAGGTCTTAACATTTAAAACATGCAGTTTGCCCAATGACACAGAAAATGAATGCAACTAAGTCTTCTTGCTAACTCGAGATCCTGCCTTACACCCCTTCGTGCTTGTCAACTTTATTTTTAAACTCTGCTTACTATTTTCATTCCCATTATGAACACTGATAACGTATAAGCAGAGTCACACTCTCCACGCTCTGACTTCTACTTAACTCCAATGCTTCCAACAAATTTAGCTGCAGTTATACGTATCGCAGCTACCCGACCTTTTCTATTTGAATGCTTTCCTCTGCAAATGGTAGTACTGTTTAGCTATTCAGTCCAGCCATTTCAAATGCAACTTCTTTAAATGAACTAGACTTTTGCCTTTCCAAGGGCTGAACTGAAGGGTTGGTGAAGGGTTAGTCCACAATTTAAACATTAAGAAGGAATTAAGTAACTTTTATAATGATTGTGTATCAACTTGTTTAATATTATATGTTCTTTTTGTTTCTTTATGAAAGGTATTGCTGGTTTGAGTTCGTTTTTTAAACTAGAAATATCAAGTCCTGGCTTCATTACATTTACTGTACTGTCACCAGAATTATTACTTCTGTTTCTGAGGCTCTTTCCTCTTAATATTCCGATGATATTTGAGAAGTTTGAAAAGGATGTGGCTTTAGTAAAAAGTAGCTATATCTGATAGACCCAAACATATAAAGAGCACTCGGGGAAAAAGAGCACTCTGAAGGAAGCAAGAGGATCCCTGACCACCATTCAGTCATGGGTTCAGACATCTGAAGATTCCCAGAACAAGCACAAGGAAGTCAGTATTCCTGATACTTCTAACAACAACCAAAAAAAAAAGAGCATGCCTCCCTCTTGTAAGTCTGCTAGTACTTCTCTGTACGCTGAGAACAGCAAAAGAGGGCAAAGTAACTAGATTCTCCGTTACAGGTCAAATTCAAAGGAAACAACAACTCTGCTACTTCTAGGTTAATGCAGACAGGAAGAAAAATACTGGGCAAAACACTTAAAAGACAAACATATTCTGCATCATCATTACTTTTAAATATACTCAACAAAACACTCCCAAGAAACATTGCTTTGTATTCTAATAACCTCAACTGTCACATATTGCTTTATATTGCACACTGCAAATCATTAGGGATTTACTGCTTACCTCACCTAGTGCAAAGGAGCAGAGCATCTACTCACATCTTCACCTCAAAGGTGCAATATAAGCATTATATTATTATAATTTGGCATATAATTTGTAATATGCCAAATCATTATAATTGCAGCAGGTAACAAGTACTACATGGTTCAAATTCCAGATGAAGTGATTGTTGGTAGGACAACTTCTATTACAGAGCTCCCCACAGTCACTGTTATGTACTGCTTGCACATAGCACATGTTGCAAATCTTCTACAGCTATGCAAACTTACAAATATCTGCAGGTAAAAGCTATGAAAAGCAAAAAAAAAGTGTAAGAATATGCAGTTATATTCTTTTATTATACTATATATAATTGAGTCATAAGGCATAAAATTGTTAATAATCTGATCTTTTCAACAGTCAGAAGTGAAATTGATTTCACAAGAATATAAGGGATGCTCATAGAGAGAATAAAAAAAAAAAATTAAGCCCACACAAATACGGCTCTTTACCATCAAGTAATTCTAATCCTTGAGATTGTATAAAATTCATTACACAAATTGCATCAAGTGATGTTTAAATACCTCAATTTCTTAAGCATACAGAAATTGAAGTAACATTAGTACTCTAAGGGGAGGTGAAAGAACTATGAAGTTTTAGCAATTCAGAACAAGAATGCTTGTGGAATCTTTCCCGTCCCCACCCAAAGCATCAAAGACAGAATACCACAATGTTAATCCATCTTAACAAGTAGTCTTTTCTTAACTTATCACTGAGAAAGCTTGAAGCCTTACAAATATTCATGAATTTTAAGCAGATCCATTGATAATATTAAATGTTAGAAAACTAACAGTTTCAGAACCATTACTTTTGAAAAATGGGAATTCTATCACCTTTGAATTTTCATTCCAGGGCTTTCCATGAGACATTCTTCATAGAGAGGTATTCCCCATATCCATGATAGCCGGAGACTGACCAGATCCTTATGCTATGGTATGTCCTTGTGGAAGCAATTCTTCCTGAACGATATTTCTAAATCGGGGTTAGCACAAGTGTTGCCACAGAAATGGCAGTGTTTACTGGAGGTCCAAAAGAAAAAAAAAAAACAAAACACACACACACACACACTTGCATTTTTCTTCTCATGAAATCTCTTCTGTATAAGACAGCTCTCCCAATAGGAAGCACAAAACAATATGCTACCCCAAGGGAGGAAGAACTGAAATGGAAATGAAGGGCCATTGTAACATCCTGCTCTGTAACAACCTGTCAATATACAATCACCAAGAAAAGAATCTTGGCACTACAGTTCTCTCAAAAATATGTAGGAAAGACTATACACTAGTTTCGCAACCTCCTTCTAAAAAAGACACAGTTCTCACATAAATTTCATATATTTATGAAATTTTTAGAATGCTCACTAACAAGAGAAGCGGTATTTTAAGCTTTGAACTCCTTCACTGTATACTACTCAGATTCACTGAAGGGCAAAAACATACTGTTACTAAAGGGAGAATTTTCTTTTCTTTTTTTTCTTTTTCTTTTCTCTCTTTTTTTTTTTTTTTAAAAACAAAACCAACTCATCTCTAACTTGTAATTCTAATTCTTGTTCATACAGGAGTTTAGAGAGAAATTCTTTGACAAGTTGCTCAGTTTTGCTGGTTAGACATCACCAACATCCAAAAAGGAGCATGGGGTTCCAGGGTCCTGCAAGATCACCTCAGAACGAACCCTGCCATCATGCCAGTTGGAAATGGAGCTCCTACAGGCTGTGTCATTTTTGAGAAGCAGAGCTCTTCTCCAAGCCACCCTCAGAAAGCCTTCAGGAAATAGAAGGAAAGCACAGATAGTGGTTACTTTTTTTTTTTTTTTTTAAAGAACATTCACAAAAAATTAAAATCTATCTTTTCAATCATGAATGCAGTGCTACAGAAGGGATACCTGCAGTCTCACCCATAAGCCCCAAAGGTGGAGTGTTCCTAGATGTGTCTTTCCTCCTGAAGGGAATTTCCAAGCCTATATTAGAGCAGAACCACAACTACTCATTGTATCTAATTTCCACACAGAAAGGAAATGCCCCAGTATGGAAAGGGCTAATAGCAAAACTGCTACTGATATAATGCTGGGGTTTATTGTACAGTAACTTATATAATATTTATGAAACACAGGCCCAACCACAGCAATATGAGGGAGAACTAGAAGAGAACCTCTTTTCTAAATCCCCTATTCTCTTCTATCCATTCCTGTCCATCAAAGCCATCAAAACATCATTGTGACCACTGGGATTTTTAGAACCTCAGAGAAAATGCAAATGAACACAAAGCAGCTGAGTGTCCGAAGTAATAATTCCTGGAGATTCTACCTAGTAGTCTCTTTTTCACATCTGTGCTTTAAAAAGGAAATAATCTGTTTTGCATTAAAGAAACTCATAAGTACACCACCTTTAATAAAATCAGCATCCCGGTCCAAGAGCCTTTTATATATTGGTCTTTTGTCCACATACAGATTTCTCAAATTCCCCACTACTCACTTTTCTCACCTGTGTTCTTATCATTTACCTTATCTGTTTTCTATTACAGTGACACAAAGATACTAAAAAGGCACAGTGCAGAGTACCCACCATTTTTTGTAGAACCAATGGCTAACAGTTATAGCTAATATCAAACACTCTATTAGAAAATACCAAGCATAACAGTTAAGTGAAAAGTTACTAGTACCTGAGAGAGCACAAATATGAATTGAAAAAGAAATTAAGATTAAAAATTTTAAAAATAAATTAATGTAAAAAAAAGTATTAGATGTCTTCATTCCTCACATTTTAAATCACAAGAAACATATCTTAAAATCAATGTACAATTTCCTCCTTCCTGATGTAAATTAATATATACTTAGCAGTATCCAGTAAGGTCTGCACATTTCAATCGACTAATTTATAATTCTTTCTCAGTCAGCCAGCTTATCCCTTCACTTCATACTTTCAGTTCCCCTGGTGTCTCAGGTGAAGAAAGACATATCGTGTCTATATTTTAACTAAAGTTCCTTTTGTACTGAAGATTATTGATGAAACCTCCTTGCAGGCTTCATTAAGATATAAATGACATTTTCCTTAGTACTACATCACGTATTTAAAAAAAGCCCTGGTCTAATCTTTTCATAGAATAAATACAACCTTAAGAAGAAATGCTGTAAAGAAAGTCTTGTGAGATAAGCAAGTACAGAGGCAAAAAAAAATATCTTCAGAGCTTAGAAAAAAGCTTTCAGTATTTTGTCCACGTAACTAACAACAAGAGAAATGACACCTGACTTTCTTAATTCTTAGTTTATCTTCAAGTTTCTCTCGTTTGAGCAAGATAAATATAGAGTGAAGTCCCATTAATACTAACAGCAGTTACTCTGTCTAATGCTTCAGAGTTAAGTCAGTGACAACTCGCTCTGCAAAACAAAGGCAAGTGCAAGTATAACAGTTGTAAAATGCTAGTCCTTCACTCGGTATTTTCTGTTAAACACATTCAAGATAATACACTGCCAAGACCTATAATATTTAGAAAATTGTGCACAGAAGTATATTTCTCTTAAAACATTATCAGAGATGCATTATTAATACTTTGCCTCATAACAGATTTAATGTTATTGATGGAGAGTCAAAGAGGAGATAAAACTCTAAAGCTTCTTCTATAGCTTCAGATGTCAGCACTTCCTTGCACATCCACCCATGCTAAATATATAATATTATAAAAGAAAGTAAGTGTATTTATTTCTTTATATAATAAACTCAAAGCCTTAATATAGTTTGACCATAACCTAGAGATTATGCTATCTAGAGATAGAGCTTCTTCCTCCATCTCCTTAAAAATCTAGAAACAACTTAAGCAGAGTGCAAAACAACTTTGTTACAATCACTAGTAAGGCACATGAGTTAGAAACAATTTCAATGCAAAAAATAGAGAGATGCAGTGCTAGTAACTATTAGATTATGAAAGTGTCCACTATGTGCTTAAACAGAATATCTATTCCTTGGGATGAATTTCAACCACACAATGCAATAACATTGTAAAATAAAAAGATGCCCTTTTAAGGCTCGAGGACAAAAAAAAAAAAAAAAAAGTGAGGAAAGAGCTATCATGCTTTATTCCCAGGAAATTAACAATTATGGAGAAACAGTGCATTAGGCGAATGTACTACTAAAAAGTTAAAAGCACTTCCATTTTAAAGGTAAATGTATCTCACAGGAAAGCTTGCAGTAATCCATGAATCTGACTCACATCTGAAAACGTGAACAGAATTTTCCAGAAGGACTATCATTCTCCTTATTCCTTCCTTCAAAAGTTCTAAAGATTCACATCAAAAATTTCCTTTAATTATTTCAGGAAAACACTAAGGAGTTATGCCTGACCTGTAAACCGATTTAGACACTACATAAACTCTTAGCGATTGCTATAACACCAAAATTTTGCAGTGAAAATGTACTGGACATACCAGAGAAGCAAGAATAAAGAAGCATAAGCAAATGATGTTCAAGAATAAGAACAGCATTAAGTATTCACAAACAGGTTTAAATAAATATCAAGCACTTCTGTTGACAACTAAAAAAAAAAGACAGTGATTTCAAAGATGAACTGAACTGTTACTCAGATTCACTTACAAGAGTTAATGATTTAGAAGAGTGCATTTCGCTACCGTTTCTCTTCCTTCTAAGCCCCTTCTGCTCAAATATCCTATTGATGATGTAAAGATAACATTTAGCAAATCCTTGAAATTTAATTGAGAAGCTGACTGCAGAACTAAGCAGTATGCTTTTACCTGTTCATTCAGATTTCTATGCACCATTTTTTCATTGTAACAATAGAGCACAGACAAGAGGATTATTTTGACAACAATATAGAAGCATTCTGTTTTGCTCAGGAAGCTGCTCAAGAAGTACAAGCCCTTCCTCCAACATCAAGGTGAAACCCTGGGAAAGAAAAATTGGAATTTGCACTAAAACAATTTTCATTTTATATTATATTTATATATATAATTACGTATACACACATATATAAAAATCTAAAATGACAATTGTGTATTTATATATTCATATAAATTTATATAAAATTTTATATGTATTATATGTAAATTTATAATGTGTATATTATATATAATGTCATATGTGTTATTAAACATCTGACTTTTTCAAGTTAGTGCATATCCCAATATTATTTTTATTTCTACAAATTTTGCTTAATATCTCCAAGAATACCACAGTTTTAGTATTAACTGATTACTATAACAACCAAGGAGGCGTAACATTGAAAGTTAAATCCCAAAGTCTTGAACAGCAAGCACCCCAGACCTTTGTGCAATTGCTTCAGCTGACAGGGGAGGAAAGATGCCTTGCTTCCTTCAGATGTGCTGTTCACAATAGAATTTGCTGCTCACAACCTTAGTCTCAAACAGTGGGAAGAATATTTCTATGGCTTTCATTTTGTAGCCTTTAGATGTCCCCTTAGAGCTTTCCTGCTAAGACTACCAGTGTCATGGTCAAGGACACGTTTTGAACATACATACCCATTCCCGACTACTTTTTCGGCCTGGTTTTTGAATTTGTCACTTTGCATCTTTTTCCAACGTTACCAACTTCTTCGTTTTGCAGCTATACCAGTTAAACAGGAAGGAAAGCTCATATGTTTAAGTGTAAGCTCGCTGCCACAGCCCACTGGATAAACATTCTGAGTTTTTTCCCCTGCTATCATTATCATCATCTTTCCATACGCTCCTTACACACCACGTTCTGCCAAACAGCCACCTCCTGACGTCATCTTGATCACATATACACAAATTTTAAGCAAAAAGGACCAAAAACAGGGATGAAATGCTAGTCTTTAGAGAATAAACATAAACCTAGAGGTAAGTGCTTAAGTGTCACAACAGAATAAAAGTCTTTTTTGCAATCTAGTTAGTTTCAGTGGTTTTTACCACATCGATGGAGTACCATTATGGGCAGAAAAGGAATCACTGTGGTCACTATGACTACATGCAGACATTTGCCACATACCAAAGGCTCAATTTATTCTGATTTTGAATTATTTATCTGTTCTATTACAACATGAATTCAAAACAAACAAACAAAAAATGCTCCAGATGAGTTATCTGACATGTTCTCCAACTCTTCACATGCTCACGCAGTCTAGTGAGATACACAAATTTAATGTTGTGTCCAAAGCAGAAATGTGAAGACAATCACATTATTTGTGCAGAAGTCTTTCATATACCTAACAAATTTTAAACTAGGTTTAAATTTTCTTAACATAATATTTTACAAAAAAATCACCATTTTATCTTTTCTTTCTTAATTTCAGAGGAAATATTTTAAAACATCCATTTGACCTCAGTCTTTTCAATTCAAAACTAGAATATTAAACTAGGAAAGCAAAGTGAAATTAATTGAAAACTATCCTAAGTTATCCAAAATGAGAAAAATACAATCTTAATAAAACACTGTTAGGATCTGTTCAGTTGGACCATCTGAGATTTTTTCATTTTGTGTATTTTTGCTATCTTCAGATAGCATACAGAGGATACAGATATTAGATAGCATACAGAGGATACAGATATTAGAGCCTCTGACTTCAGTATTCTCTGGTTACTAGAGTCCTCTTCAACAACAGCTATGACGGAAATTTAAAAGACATGCCGCCATAGTTGACTGCTCCCCCCCCCAATGTTAAACAACATGATAAAAACATCATTTCATGACCCTATGCAGAGACTTTTGCCTGCTGTTACACAAAATATATATCACTATTCCTTTACCAAGTCTTTGAAACGATAAGCAGGGAATAGCATACTTTTTCAGAGCAGAAGCAAAATAGTATTACTGACAGTGCCACTTGCCTCAAGGGCTCTGACTAGCACAAGTGACATCAACGAGTCTCTTTAATTTTCTATCTGAGATAAAAAGATGATGAACAGAAACTTGAAGCAAAGGAGCCACGCGCACGCTTTGGACAGCCTCACCACATAGAGCTATATTTGAAAAGTGGTTTGCCACCACCAAGTTTATAAATTTCCATCTGAACATGTTGAAGCTCAGAAGATCCTTTCAGCCGCAGTTTCCACCATTAACCAGGAAAACTTTACATTCATTTCCCTGTTCTTTCAAACCTTAAAACAAGACAAATTGGTCAAGAAATAGAAAACTAGCATTCAACAACAAAAGAAAGCCTCCACCAGGGCTTCTAAGAAAAATACTATTTACAGAAATATTATACATTTAAAAATTGACATTCAATTATTTACTGCAATTTGCTCCCGTTCTAGAACTATATTTTAAATAATCTATTTTATAAGAAACAATTTATATATAGATAACTTATATTTAGAGATGCTTTAAAATATTGATAACTTGGGTGCAAGATAAAATAACTCATAATGGTTGTCATAAATACATGCTCACTCTTGCACATCTCCTTGACTTAACTCCAGCCACAATCACTGCCCATTTCACTTTCCTCCTCTTTGCTGCCTTTCTTCTTCCTATTTCATGCCCTAAACAGAACTCCCTTCTTTGCAGGGAAAAAAAGACAGTAAATGCAGATTGCTAGATAATTCGTCCTGTTTGCATGTTTTATTCTTGTCCTCTGATACATTTGCATATTCTGTTCAGACTGCACACTTTCAAGAGAGTAGAACCTGCATTTTAGTCTGTGAAGTTCCCAGCCTAAAAGGGTTGCAACAATAGCTGGTCTCTCAATGTTTCCTTAATAACAATAACAATGTGTTCCACAGTTTAATTTCTTCTCGCTTCTTTAAAACCATTAACCAGAATACAGACATAAGAACACACTACATCCACAGGGTGACATGCAGTAATTGGTCTGAAAAAGTATCCTTTATCTATTTAAAGTCATAAACCTTTATTCATGTTATAGATCAAGGGCATAAGAACTCCAAATGAAGGACTGAAAGTTTAGGGAAAGCACGTCTTTTCACCTTTCCTTCCCGCTTAAGTTACCTTCTACTAAAGAGAGAAGATTCAGAAACGTCAGGTCCAAAATTTCAAGTTTGTTAAGAAGTACAATTCACAAACGTTTTATGCAACTTTCCTCTTTGAAGCTCAATTAAAATTCCAAGTTATAAACACTGTGCTTTGCACACCAAACACTGTTCACTATGACAGAAAACAAATGTACAAGTAGAGTTTCATTGTCCAGATCAGGTAAATATCCAGTATCTTTTCTATCTTAGAGAACTGCAGCATAAACAGAAGGACACAGGTGGTTTTGAATTGTTGCTCTTTAGCAACACATCCAAAAGCTATCTCAGCGCTTTAAACAAACAACACTGGGAATGAAAAAAAAAAAGAAGTACTTAGTTCATCCCCAACTTCAATGAAGAACACGTATCCTTATCCACTTGTCCACTTCTGCCCTTAAAACATTGTGGGCAAGTACAGAAGAAACTGCACAATAACACATGATCTTCCCCTATCACATGCCTAGCAGTCCGCTCATTTCACTCCGATAACTCTGCTCAGTCCCCGGGCACGAGCTCGGCCGTTACTCGGGGACCTCCGCACATCTGCTTTCTGGCACCCACCCCGGGAAAGCGTCTCTCCTTTCGGGCGCTACGAGCCCAACAGACCGAGCAAAGGCTTCTCCCCCCCCGCCCCCCCCCCCCCCGCCCCGAGGACAACCCTGCTGCAGGCGCACGGGCTCCCCGCAGCGCAGCACAGCCGCAGCCTGCGGAGGGCCCCGGCGGCAGGATCCCGCGGCGGCGGCGGGCGGACGAGACTCGGCCGGGGCCGGGGCCGGGGCCGGGGCCGGGACCCCCCCCCCCTCCCGCCGCCGCCCCCCCGACCCGGCCCGGCCGCCGCCCCCCGGCCCGGCGCTCACGCTCGAAGTCGGAGTCGGAGTCCTCGTCGCCGCGCTCGGGCTCCTCCTCGCCGTTGGACTCGGTCTGCATGGGCTCCCCGTCGAAGTTGACCCCCCTGCGGCCGCCGCCGCCGGCCGCCGCCGCCGCGGCCTCCTGGTCGCGGGCATCCCGCAGGCGGGCGAAGTAGTCGGCGGCGAAGCCGAGGAGGTCGGACGGCCGGTGCCGCAGCACCTCCACCGTGTAGCCCTGCAGCAGCTCCGTGAGGCCCGGCGGGATCTCGATGCTCATGGCGCCGCGAGTGCGGAGGCCGCCGCCGCCGCCTCCCGCCGCGGCCGCTGTGGCGGTGGCGGGCTCGGGCCTCCCTCGCGGGGCGCTGACTGACTCCCGCCGCTCCGGTCACGCCAGCCGCGCCGAGGGGAGGGGAAGGCAGGGGAGGGGGGAGGGGAGCGCCCCGGCCGCCGCGCTGCGCAGGCGCGGCCACGAGCGCGGGGCCGGCGGCCGCGCACGCGCCGAGGGGGGAAGCGCGTGCGTCACAGTGAGGCGCGGCGCGAGCGCGAGCGGGAGCGGCGGCGGCGGCGGGCGCGAGGGCGGTGGCGGGGCAGTGCGCAGGCGCGGCGCGGCGCCGAGGGGAGCAGGCGCGAGGCGGGCGTTCTGGCGGGAACCCTGAGGCGCCGCGGGGCGCGCGGGCTCGTGCTCGTGCTCGTGCTCGGCGCCTCGAGGCCACCAACGGCCGCGGCGCCATGAGCAACGGGCGGCCAGCAGCGTGCGGAGCGTCAAAGAGGCTTTGCGTGGTGTTGGCGAATCTGACTTTGACGTTATTCCCGGAACGAAGCTAAGGGCTTTGTGTAGTGACGAGAAAATACAGGCTGTGGAAGCTGGTGGAGACTCTTGCTTCTCGTCATCCGGCATCTTCAATATGTAGAAGTATTTATAGCGTAAGGAAGGTTTTTTTACAGCTTTTTTCAGGTTAGTCACCACATATGTTAACTTATTTTCTTTCCCCTCTCCTTTCTGCAAAGCCTCAGTGTTGGTGTATATGTTTCCAAAGAGCAGGGATGGAAGAAGGAGGTTTTCTTTGGTTTTGACTGGGATTAGGTTTTGGCCCTCTTTGAGCCCTCTAGTTGCTCGTCAGAATAACTCAGTTAATAAATACTCTTAAAAGCAGCGAGCGCAAGAGGAGTCAGCAGGTCTTTGTACCTCTTGGTAAAATCTTTATAAAGCCCCAGTGTCATCATCATGACATGGTGATAATGGCATTGATCTACTTCATACCGCACATGTGAGCGTGGTAAAGATGAAGTTTTTCTGAAATGTGAAGTATTTCATCAATTGCTCCTATGTGTGAGCAATGGAGATGCCTGTTCATATGTTGGCAAATGAGTTTTATTCAGATCGTTGCTTATATTCCTTGTAAAAAATGTACACGCTTCGCGCTGTTATCTGTTTATATGTGCAGGGAAGGTTTGGCAGGTGCCCAGTGGTAGACTACTCACTGTGTGGCATGGAGCCATCCGCCCTTAAGATTTGGAGTTGTTGGAAAGCTAGTCTTGGAAGGAAACAGGCCTGTACAAACAGGAGTCGAAGGGAACAGGGATGTTGGCTTGGTGACGCCACTGCATGTTGTCAGTGTAAATATTTTTATTTAATTCTTCTTTTGTTTCAACAATAAAAGGGCAGAAATTGACATGTACTCAAAATACAGTTTTAATTTACAAGCTCAGAATTGGCTGAGGCAATTTACTGTGTGTTTTGTTTCTGTTTGCTCATGTGCCAAAAGGTCCCATCACATATCCAGATGGTTCTTACCACACTCCCATACAAAGATAGTCTGTTCATCGCTGTTGCATGAAGGGCACAACTGAGGATCCCAGAACACCGTATTCAGAGCTTTTTCTGACTATTTTCTGTGAGAGGGGCCACTGGGAAATTTTGTGGCTCTTATTCGGCACCCACTGTCTCTGTTACAAGATGTTCTTTGTAATATGGTTCTCATATTTTTATGTAGGGTAAGGTTACTTCTGTTATCCATACTTTCTGTTATCCATACTAAATTAACAAATTAGAAACAATCATAGGAGGTAGATTTGCCACATCTCATCAATTTATCTGGATTCTGGAGCTGTTTCCGTTTCTGTTGCTTTTTACAGCAGGCACAACAAGCTATATTCCTTTTCTTGAAAGATAATTCATGACAGTTGTTGCTTTTTCATGTCACCCCTCTCTTACTATCTTTCTGATGGTCTCAAACAATACCAGAGCACGCTGCACCTGCTCGATGTGCATACTTTATCTGCTGATAAGGAACTGTTACAAGGAAATGGTTTTGATCAATGAGAAAACCATATTTTGTTAGTTTCCACAAAAAATATATTTCAGATTTCTGATGAGATCTTCTTTCTTTTGCCAGTTCGGTGCCAAAGATGTTATTGCTGGTAAGGAGGTAAAAATGGAATTTAAAAAATGCTGTGAAAATGAAAAAAGAAAATAAAAAATATAAACGTAAAGAACAGAAAGCTTTGGCAAGTAGGGTCAGGAAAGAAAGAGAATCGGCAATTGCAAGGGAAGACAATTATTTTTCTTTCCCAGTCTCTTGCACAACAGCCAGCCACCTGACAATTGCCTGCTTTTGGCATTACTCAGCTCATGTATCAGCTTTTAACATTTGTTGATAATTTTCTCTCATTTGTGCCTGTGTATATAAATCTGGTTATTTATATGAAAAAATGTGTTACCAGTAAATATTGTTAAGTCTCTGAAGAGCTACATTGTGTTAGCCTTCTGATATTTATATGTCCACATGTAACTAATCAGCTTCACAGGAACATAAACAGTGAAGGTCTGTTCAGCCTCTCTCTGAAGGTCAGTGCACAAAATAAAGAGCATCCAAGGTCACATGAAGCATATTTCCAAGCTGTTTTATACCACAGTTTGTCACATTTCTTTGTATACTTTTTGTTTTGTAACAGTCAGAATTGATGGCACGTTTATGCAAGAGACTTGTCTGTGATCAAGTTAATGGTAATACTGCATGCTGTGCATACATATAACTCATCATAAGCTTTTCTTTCTCACTAGGTTTGCATTAGCTTTTTAATTATTATAATAATAAGCACCCACATTAAAATAATACTAGAAAAGATATTAGGAAATGCATTTTCGGGCTTAATTTTGTCCCCTCTATAATAATGTCTTTAATTTACACAGCATGACCAACACTTGTTTTTCTCCACTGGGTCCCTGGTTTACTCAGCACATGATATAGAATTAGAGTTGAGTGACTGATGGATCTGGCCCCCAAAGTATTTCCATCAATTATTTTTAGGATCATATTTTCTCTTTTTTTTTTTTTTAATAACTGAGAACTATTCCTATATTTTTCTTGTACTCTTGCTTTTATGCTCCTAAATGTTGAGGCCTCTTCCCCTCACTCTACCTATCCTAGCCAGTCTTATGTAATTTTGGAGCACAGTTAGTGAAACTATGATGGAACTTCAGTGTTTGTCCTGCCAGGAGGAGAGGTGAAGTTGCAAGTTAAATGTCAAAATAGTCTGCGTAGTCTTGGCACTGGAGAAACATAATCAGATTAACCCTCCAGACTGGCTCTTTAAAAGTAAAATAAATCCTGTTATAACAGGTAATAATTTACTTCTCAATAAACATGTCAGCACCAGCCAGAGTTCAGATGCTATATCAACATATGTACATCTTGGATTAATTACGTTTGCCTTCAAATTCACTACAAGTAATTCAGCACAAGGATAATGTGAGAACACATTAAGTATTCTGATGGTTGATATTAGAAAACAGAATCTCTTGTTTAAGGGTAGGTGGATTTATTATCATGAGCATAGCTCTTGCGTGTTATCGTAGGTGACACGCTAGCAAGCCCTTTAAAACACATATATTCCAAAACAGTCCTGAGTAAAAGTCAGCTTTAGGGCCTTCTATAAACAAAGTGAAATCCTGCCTGCTGAATTGTGGAATTCATTGCTGTGGGATGCTGTTGAAGCAAAAAGTGAGAATTCATGAGGAACAGAGTCAGCAGTGGCTTTGAAATTGAGAGATTGGCTGCAGCTTTTGGCTTTAAATTATCTGTTGGTTCCAGGTAGAAGGAAAGATCATCTATAGTTGCCCTGTTTCTTATATCA
The DNA here is from genome assembly GCF_040807025.1 of Struthio camelus. Lineage (NCBI taxonomy): Eukaryota > Metazoa > Chordata > Aves > Struthioniformes > Struthionidae > Struthio > Struthio camelus. Next base: position 10,250,602 of record NC_090955.1, on the reverse strand, counting down.
CTTTTCTAAGCATCTGCTAGTGAGCACTCTTGGGACAGATCATTGGGCTTGAGTACCCTTTGGTCTGACCCACTTAAGCTTCATGAATTAATCTAGTCAGGGTCCAGAGCATCTTAACACTGTAGGTACTATTTTTTATGCATTGTCCTATACCAGGATGGTTCATATTAAGAAGTTTTAAGCCAATATTAAATAATTCAAAGGCCACATTAATAAGTATAAAAAACATGATAAAGTCAAATAAGTTAGGCATCGCATTTGTGACCTCTTAATCAGATCTGCTTGCCATTTTCCTATGTTTAGCTGCCTGGTAACTAGTTTATGCTATGCAGATGTAAAACGTATCCAACCAACATCATGGAGCCATAGAGCTGAAGACAGACAGAACTGTTTGAACATCTTAGGCAAAATGCTGTAGATTTCGGGTCGTTACCTTTCCCACAGTCCCCTCTGTACTGATGCCAAGAACTTGGGTTTGGCCATGTATTCTGTCTCAGATAGTCACAGTAGGAGACTCTGCAAAGAGCGCGTAAGCGTGGCTGCTTTCTGCAGTTTGCTCCTCTTGTACTTCTCTAGCATCTCCAGCTGTTTTTGTAGGGATATTAGAGGGTGCATCCCTGGCTGTTTCTTCCACTTTCCAGTTCTGAACTCGCTGTTCCTGACTCCTCTAATCACCTTCTGAACTTGCGAGTATGATGTGCTTCCACAGTGTCTCATGGCAGCAAGTTTTGGAAGTTAACTCTTATGTAAAGAAGTATTCTCTTTAACCAGTTTTTAATCACTCTTCCTAGACTTACCAAATGCCCCCCTGGTCCTAGTATTGCACGACCTGGTGAGTAATGGTTCTGCATATGTTTTCTTTGCGGCTGTGTGATTTTGCAAAACTCAATCTTACCTTGCCTGAGCTTTCTCTAAATTCTCCTTCAAAGATAGCTGCTGCATCCCCATGATCACATTAAGTACTCTGTTCTGTACATACCTTCTCAAAGACTGCTATGTCCATCTTGAGTACTGCATGCAGTTCTGGTCTTCACATCTCAGAATGTGGTCTCACCATGGTTTTACCTAGCAGAAAAACAATGTTGTCTGTTTTGTTATCAGTCTGCTTTGTTGGGATTTTTGGCTGCCACATCACAATGAACTGAAGGTATCCAGTCTTGATTTGAAGGCATAAAGAGATGAAAAAATTTCCACTTCCCTCAGCGTGTTTCTCCAATGATTAATCACCCTCATTGTTAAAAACATGCCTAATTTTGTGTTTGAAATTTTGTATGTTTAACTTTCAAACTTTGGGGGTTTTTGCTTTTTTTTCCCACTTGCTGCTTTCTCCTGTCACTAAAAATGTGCATATACATCATCTAACTGTGTGCGTAATGTAGACAGAACTTCTGAGTCTTCATTATAGCAGAGGAAGTCATATTAACAAAAGAAAGAATGATCCTGGGCTTAGCTACCAGGATGCAGAAATCCTTCAATACAATGCACAAGATAAAACAGCTTCTCCTGCTTCTATTTGTTTTTCTTCCTAGGAAAATACTAAATCTAAGAGACTAGAGCTTTGATGTCCTAATGAGTCAGTTTGCTTGTGGCAGTAAGCAAGTTTCATTCAGAGTATCTATTTTTCTTGTTAGCTTTTAACTTGAGTAGAATGAGTACTATATCTCAATAAATGAGACTAGTGCAAACACAGGGAGAAAAAAAATATCAGCCTTTTGAATAATATATGTAACTACTGGTTTCAGTTGAAATATATCACTCTGTCACAAACCTTAGTTAGACAAACATATTATGGGTAATTCCTGGGAAGATACTTTTCTGCATTCATTGATAAATCTCAAAGTATCAACCTAGGAGAATCATCATAATTTAATTTCTGAACACAGATAACTGATTCTGTTGGTGACACAATAATTCAGGCAGTCATCAACTTTAAAATACCTGACTTCATAACACATTTGTCCTAGCTGTTAAGTAGATTTAAAAAAAAATCTCTAAATTTTACCTCAGTCTTGTTTTACTTAGAGCATAAAAATGCCACATGTGTGGATCTAGATAAAAGTACTCTCTGTGACGTAAGATACGTGGGAAGACCATGCTGTTTCAGCTACCCAGAGCAAGACTACTTAGGAGATGTAAAATTTATGCATTCTATGACAGGGAAGCTGTAAGCATCTGCACTCCAATGTGCAAGGGGGAAATACACAAATAAGAATAGTGTGTTAGTCTCTGTTTCCTGGTACCGAAAACATTACATGAAGAACTCACCATGAAGCTACTACTGAATTCTGGGCAGAGGGAGCTTGCAGAGATAGACCTTTCTGCATGTCCCATGGTAGCCAGTCACTCACAGGCTAGCCCTAACCTTGCTGAAATAGCTATGTAAAGCTTACAGTACACCGGTTACTAGTGTCACTAGTTACTAATTGTTACTAAATAAAGGGAAACAAATTTTACACTGTTTTATTTTAAGAGAAGACATCAAATTAGTCAGCCTGTTATGTTGTTCAAAGACTAAATCTAAAGTGTCAATTTCTATTTAATTTTTTCACCAGACCCTGTTCAAGCAAAAGTTTTATCTGGGTTAAGGGGTGTTTCCCTGCAAAAGAACTCTGAAATGTGTTCCTTTCCTGAGCCCTTCTTTGCAAATCTGGAAGTCTTTTATGTATATTCTTGTCCTTTCCCTCCCTGTCTTTTCACATTTCTACTTTATGCAATTCAGATTGCCAGAGTATTGCAACTCAGATTGACTGTAATGCTGTTCAGATGTGCCGCTACCTGTCCTCTGAAATACCTTAGATAAACATCTGTCTATCATTGCTCTGTGACTGCAGCCCCTATTTTCACATCGACCTTTGTCATTTTTGTCCACTGAATGTTATTAATAGTTTCTCTGCCATACACACATCTTGGCATTTTGACTAGCTTGCTGCCAAATACCATTGCCATTCTCAAAACTTCATCTCTAAGGGTTACCCCCAAAACCATCATCTCTTCCTCTCCCCTTCTGCTTAATTCCTCCATTGTGGCAATTTAAGCCTCCTTTCAGAATCAGCCTGTGAGTCTTTCCCTCCTCTTTCAGCGTTTGATCCCTTGCTGCAAGAAGGCTGTAAGAAGAAAGCTGTTAACACATTTCACTGTTTCCAATATTGGTATGTCTCTTCCCCGTCCTTTCATGCCTACAGATCCACTCCATGCATTGAACTGCACTTATCTGAACACATGGTAATATCAAATTGTACTGGGTGTGAAGAGTACGTTTTACCAGTCCTTTCATCTCAGCTCAGTGTAAACTGACTCACTAATTCTAAGTACTAAAATTGCAGTAATAAATGTAAATTACAACCGTAATAAAAGAGCTTTATCCACCAAATCCCCAACCTTCATTTTATATTTTACTCTGAAAGCCCTTTTATGAGCTATATTACATCTGTTAGCACTTGTTTTAATTAAAGTTATAGCACAGCATGCAGTTCAGTTAAACAGTGCTCCAAAGCTCCATTCAGTTTTCAGAGAAAACTAGTAAGTCCCAGTTGCTTTTTTCTATCATTCTTCACATGTTGTGCTTTAGCATGCATTATAAAAATGTTGATGGAGGATTATGTATCTCAGGAGAGGATAATGGGACGTGGAACTTCCTGCTTCTATGTTATTTTTCCGATTTAGTTCAGGTTCTTAAGTCATAGACCTATCTGACGTTTGACTGCAGGCTTGAATGTCTGCAGTAAACGAACAGGTGGTCTTAGCTTCCACGCTAGAGAATTATAAGGCCACCTTACCATTTTTAGATCCCTCATTGTCAATCTCAGCAAAAATACGAAAGTACTGATTGGTGTGTAGGGCTGAAAAATGCTTGCTGCCTGCAACTACGAGTTAATTCAGGTCTATATGAGAAACCAATTGGATGGCACTTGCTTGTACAGTGCCTCTCCTGACTTTTACTACGACTTTCATCCTCAAGGCTATCAGCCTAAAAAATTGTATCAGAAAAAGGAAAATCTGTTTTTAGAGAATGCAGTGGCACAACCGTTTGTTACAGCTGTTTTGATGTGTCTCTCCATTGACATCTAGTGTCCATATAGAAAGATCTTTAGATTCCTCGCAAGTATGTTGGCAATATTTGTTTCTAAATCTATAAATATTTTTCCATGCATAGTTATTAAGCCCTCTTGTAAGTAGTTATTGAGACCTCACATTAGTGGTGAGACTGATGGTGAAAATACAGGAATCTTGTAACACTTAACATTTTTTGATAAGCAGTGACGTACATAGCTCATGCGTACTAGTCTTCTGTGTTCAGAGCGTTTCCTGAAATCTTTGCAATGCTTTGTAGTTCAAAAATACTATCCTTTTAAAAGTTATTCTGTGAATACCTGTAAAATACTTTGTCAGTATTATTTTTAGTCAGAGTGTACAAGCAATTGTGAACCAATAAATATTCAATACAGAATTTAAGAAATATTATACTTCTACAGTCAAGCATTGCTCTAATTTTATTTTATTAAGCAAGAGTCTTTTTCAGTGATAGAAGCCTCTGTCTTCTTTATGCTCCATTAGATCACTTAAAGCTATGTAATGAAGTATTATTTTTTATCTGCTGCTACTTTTGCAACGATGACATGTGATATTTTCATATTTATCTATAATTAATGTGGTGGAAATTCTAAGTTATTACCAAAAAAATTTACTATTTTGCATTTTCAAAATCTTGAACAGTGGCTGTGAGCAATTAATCATGTTGTTATTATATTCTTTGAAGTTCTTTCTCCTGGCTGCTACTCCTTCAGTCAGCTTTAAGTGCTTTTATTAGGGCCGCATTCACGGGAGCTATGTTAGAATCATAGCCCTGCCATGCTAGGTACTACATCCATATGGAAAAGCCCGTCCCTGCTCTGAAAACTTTCTGTATGTTCATATTTTGATCATTTCCATTGTTAGAAACTGTTTTCAAGAGCAGTCATTTCAAATCAGTTATTTTACGAAGGCTTAAAAAGATTTGTTGCTCTAATACTTGATATGTATCATCTCTTTGATCATGAGAAAAAAGTCCATCCAGTGAAGAACTTGTGATCAAAATATGTAATTAATATACAGGTATAGATATTAACTTCAGATTTACCTAGCAAACGTGTATATTGGGTCTCTGACTTCCAGCGCTCAAGAGGCTTAAAACCCATAAGATTCCTGGGCTTGGTCTGCCATTTTGTGGGAAGATCAGACTGAGTTGGGGGCTAAGGTTTTCTATATACTCTTTATTTTGTTCTTGTAAACGTTAAAGTTGCGATCCTAGCTTTCTTGTTCTAAAGCTAGTGTATGCTACAGATACAGAACTCACCCTCTGAACAGAGAAATAGCTTCAGTTGCCCAGCAGCAAGCCCTCTGGGCAGCTGAGTGTGCTGACAGGCTGGGATGGGAGAGTCTCACAGCCTTTCAACCAACAAAATTTAGTGATGAATTATGGTCTCCATTGACAGCCTCCATTGACAGGTCCTGGGATGTATACGCGACACAGCTCCTGGACTCCATCATCTCTTACCAGTGCTTTTATGTTTCATCCCTTTGCCCAACCTTTCCTCTGTAGCTTATAAGCTCTAGAAGAGCTTTCTCTTACTCTTGATTTGGTGATACCACACACAATGGGGCCCTGTAGGCACTGCTATTTTTTACTACTACTGTTTAATAATAAAGCCTTTGCCTTGGAATGACAGGAAACCTGCTGAAAAAGAGTTAGAACAGCCTTGACCCTTTTCTTTGAAGGTCAAAGGAGGATGATACAACATTTCCTACACTCTCTGGAAAAGCAGCTGTCATCGTTTTCTGTGACTGACAAACATTTCTCCTCTTCTTCCTTTGTCTGTTCTACATTATTTTAAAAGACTCATTACATTAGCCCAGCTGTCAGACAACCTGTATTGAAACTGCCTGCTGAATCAAGCAATTGGTCCAGAATAAGAGTGAAAGCATCATTAAAATGCATCCTGCTTGGAGTATTCATAATTTCAATTTAAAGTAAAACAGGTAGGCTGGTGATCATGAGGGATGAAGGAATGTGATAGAAGTAATTCATTCAGAGCTGTGCATTAGCATGGATACTGGCAAAGCTTTAGCAGCAGCCTGCCAAAGTCTTTAATTTGAAACTGCTTTCTAGTGAGAGTTAGGAATCTTTGCTCATATCCGCCCTTGCTGTGATCTTTGGCCACCCTGACATTTCATCCTTGGTAGGACTCAGTGCTTTCAACAAGCCCAAGTTCTCCATACTGTCAATGAAAGGAAGCAGCAGCTGCAGCCAAGAGCATCATGTTGCTACGGCAACACATCCGCACATCCCCAGGGACTGCGTTGCCTCGGTGACATCGGCCGGCAGACACTGCTGGATCAAATTGTCTCAAAGCAGCTGCCCCCCGAAAAGCAGGGCAGCCCTGCCCCTGAGGAGAGAACGCTAAACAAGCAAAGGTGATGGCCTAATGAGTGTAGGATCACATGTTCACAGCCTATTTTGGGATTTGGAGAGGGTGACTGGTGTGCATATTTCTTTGCAGGTAGAGAGTGAGACAAGGTTACTACCAAAAGGAGCTTACCGTTTCATGTGTTAAGACAGCAGGAAAAGACAATGTCAGCAGGAAGGGATTAGCTGAAGGGAGCAGGGGCTGAGGCCATGGCTCTTGGTTTATATAATCAGAACTTGTAAACATATTGCAACATCAGAAATAATTGGAGAGCAGAGTCACTTGTTACATTATGTATCTATGAATGGAGATAACCTTATATGTCCATTTAGGATAGACCAGTGTTGCATCGTGGTGGATAAACATTATGTGTCTTGTAGGTAGAGGATTAAACATTGGTTTACATAGGCAAATGCCTGTGTTAATACAGTCAGGCATACAACCACCCACTCGTGCAGCAACCAGACCCAACTGGTGGGAAAATGTTGACAAGTTTTCAGGAGTGCGTAGACTCTTTATCACAATGGTGATCATGGAGATCACCAACAAAATCATCCTGTGGACTTTACCAGAGCCACTTGTATAACTGCTAATAGGTGGAAGGAGTTCAAAATTTTATGCATAGACATCAATTATCTTGAGTGCTTGAAGAAAAATTTCAGTAGCAGGAAGGTGGTAAAGGACAGAAGAACTTAAGCAAAAAGGCAGGTCATTTTTCTGTTCCTGTTGTAGGAATATTTTTTCTCTTCACCCTGTGGTACTAAAAAGCCTCTTGCCACTGTACTTAGCTCTTGAATAAACAGCATCTCTTAAACTCAAGCCTCTGTGTGCTGTTTTGTGTTAGCTATGCTTTGCTTTTTCTGCTTTTTTTTAGCCTTATCCTGATTCTTGCAGAAGAGCTTAGCCTGCTTTAAGGGGTCTAGTGTTACTTTCAGTCCCTGGAGACATCACTATATGCTGTAGTGTTCCTGTTTATAAATAAATATTGCCTGTACTTACAACTATATTCTTATTATTTGGCTTAGCCTTGTACTTCTGATACTGGCCTTACTTTCTCTGAGCCCCTCTTTGTGCATTTTCAGCAAGACATTTGCTGTCTTTATTCTCACAATCAAAGCCATGGTTAATTGTGTTTATAAAGGATTCCTGAACTGTGAGAAATGTTTCCCAATGTGTGGTTTTACATCATTTAGCCATGAAAGGATGCTGTTTTCCCTAATCTCTTACTGCTTTTTTTTTCTGACTCTGGTTATTGCATCTATAGCCTTGGGATTCACATTTTCCTTTCGCGTTAAGAAAAGATCCAGCCTTTCCTTACTCTCTCCCAGCTGAATCTCACATCTGGTTCCTCCTTTTTTTCTTTGCTCAACTATACCAGCTCTTCTTTTGGCTTCTGTAAATGCAATCTTGTCTCATTTCCAGATTAAACTCTACCACAATGCTCACTTTCCTGGCTCATCATTTCTACCACTTTACTTTTCTGTGCCTTTTCTCAGTCTTCCCTCTCTTCCCCCTGCATACACATTTCTCACTGTCTCTTTCAAAATCCTTTATAACCTGTCTTCAGCTGATTATTCACAGAGTCTATCAGTAGTCATTCTGCTGATGGTGTCCACCTTCGCTGTTTCAAGCAGGCGTTTCAGGGCTTTCCCATGGCTCTCTATCACAACTGGGAAAGGCTGTCTAGAAACACCTGCAAAGATGGCTGGTGCCCTGAGACCAACGTGCCTCATCGATACCGCGTGCTCCCATCTGCTGGATACATTCAACTACCGTGTTTTGTCTCATTCTTAAACTCAAAATGCCTTGGGGAAGGGACTTATCTTTTCTTCTGTTCAGCACAGTGAGAACCTGAAAAATGAGAGCCCCCTAAGCAGAATGGCACTGCTGGTCATACATCCCAAACCTGCACATTGGTGATTCTGATGTCACCTCAGAAGCTGCTTCTTTCCCAAGGTGATGCTTCGTGTTATTTACAGTTATGCAAGGGGGAGGGGGTTCCCTTTCACATATCAATTCCTTGATATTTAATTTGCAGTCAAGAAAAAATTATAGGCAACATGTAGAAAAACAGTGGTTCCTCTCTTTAAACCCCTTTAAAGGTGGCCATTCTCTGACTCACAGCCAATGCAAACCTGTTGGAAAAGACACAGCTGAGATCTATTTAATTGCTTAGAGGAATCTAAAAGATAATTTAATGTTCAAAGGGCTATTGTGAATTATTAAAGCAAGCACTCTGCCTTGCTTAACTCAGTCAGGTCCTCCTTCAGATTTTGAGAGTTTATTTCTGTTGGCCACCCAGAGCAGTCTGTAATGTGCTAAATATAAGTTTGTCGATGAAATGGGAAGATAGCTAGCAAGCTCTACTTTTTCTGTCTATTTGCAGGAGGCTCTCAGTACAGAGCATATGCATCGCAGGTGTTTCTTTGTTCATATTTAATGATACGAGGAAGAAGAATGTAATTATGCCTTGTTTCACTCACTCTCCTCCCCACCTCCAAGTATTTGAACTCTCTGAGATAAAGGCAAGTGATAATGTAGCTTTTCTGACAACTGAGTGCTTCCCAGAGGCAAATCAGAAGTGCCTCTGCCCGGATCATTCAACATTGTGCAGTTTCTATGTGACAACTGCTTCACACTGAGCAGTCTCTCATTTAAAGGAACACAGCCGGTCTTTCATAGTCTTTTATTGTACAGACAATATTTCAAGTACCTAAAATTGATCAAAGTTTGAAGTGCAGCGTTTCATGTTTGTTTTCCTTGTGTGCTTGACAATCCCATTGGGTATTGCTAGCTTCACTTTTTCCCCTGACTAGTTGGCTGATTTCTTCCTACCTGAAAACCCTCTTATGCATATTATTAGATGTGAGGGTGCCCCATCAAAATGGGGCTTGGCTAGAAAATGGACACTCTTTCCAGTTAGTCATTTTAGAAAAACTGGAATTAATGTGACTAGCAAGAGGCCAGGTTAAGCAGGCTACCTGGAGCTTAAGGTCTGTACAGCGAAGTAAACTGACTGTTTTATACTCTAAACCTATCAACCCTTTTTAACGCACAGCATAGGGTTACAAAGATCTGCTGCCAAAGAAACCTAGTGAGAGACTTTAAACAAGGGAAAATGTGTTCCAGCTGCTTGGGATCAAAATCCAAATCTCAGACATGCAAACGAATAGCCCAGATTCAGAAGCCAATAATTAGTTGCTGAAAAATACTGTGGCAAATGTGAAACCGAGAAAGGGGTGGGAAGCATGAAAAAAAGGGACAAAAGATTGGAAAATGCCCTTGCAGTAGCAAAGATGGAGCTAGAACAGAGGATTTGGATATGTGAGGAACCAGGTTATTTGAGGGGTTATTTGAGAGAATTTATTGGCAGTTATCAAGCTGCACAGTGGCAATGCTGGTGTTCGGAAAGAATGTAACATGAAGCTTGGTTTTAATTGGAAAGACCATGTTTCCATTACAGTTTTGTTCCATTTTTTTTTAATAAAAAAGGAAAAAATACAGGGAAGATGGGTGCTTAGGGCAGAGGAGGTTGGCTAAGATGAAAAGAAACCCCCCAAATAACTTCAATGATGAGAGACACTCTAAACATAAGGACCAGTGCCAGGTTTCCACAGTGCGAAAATGTGTCTGGGAACAGCAAAGGGCAGTTGCCTCCCCAGGGAAGGGGAGTCAGGAGCTGAGCACTGTACCAAGGCCGACAGCGGCAGCACCTAGGGCTCCATCCCATGCTGTCGACTGGTGTCAGTGGACTCCAGTGTGTCGGGCTCTAGTTGTTATTTGGGAGAGGAGAAAAAGCTGAACTTCAGCAAAGTCCAGGCATTTGAAGACATAACACAGGAAATAACGATGGATATTTACACCTAGAGATCAAAACATGTTGGGACAGACATTTCTGAATAACAAGCAACTTGCTGCACAAGGAATGTCGCCCTGAAACAGCAAAGGTAACACACTTTAAGCTCCTCAAAATAACATAGTTATGAATTTGCTTTAGGCTGAGATTTTGAATATCAAAGAACTAAACAACGATGACAAAAATGACAAAACTTAAAGCAATCCACTTTTTTTATTTTACTCAAGAAGGTAATTGATTGTGTAATATACATAAAAGATCTATTTCAGCAGTTATTTTCTTCAGCGAAAGCAAAGGAAGTCATGCTGCCTTTATTAAACATGCATCTTTTCAGACTGAAGCTCAATATAAGAATAAGAAATGATGATTTCTCTCATTAAAGGGCACAGTTGCTAAGTTATTCATATCGGAGGGTTCAGCTTTTGCTCGCAGTTAAAAGCAAATGTTTTTAAAATATGTTTTTAAATAGTCTAGTACTTTGGGAAAGATAAAATTCTTTTCAGAATCTTGAACTTAACACATTTTTACAGGAAGAGACCCAAGAAATCCGGTAAAATAGATAAGGCAGCAAGCACACACTATATCAGCAATTCAGTCTTTCAGACTGCTGAGAAAAACTGCCCTTAGGAAAATAAAATTATATTTTATTTATATAGAATAACAGATTTGTTGTTAATCTCTAAATTCACAATGAAACAATTAGGCAAACCTTGGAAGTTCCTTAGAAGTCTCAAGGAATACTCTTTTGAAAACGAGTACTCTGCTCACTGAAACAGATTTAGAGAAATTAAAGAAGACTGCCTAGTACTTTCAGTTATGAATAGGAACCTCTTAATATTGTTTTTTTTTTTATGCAAAGGAGCCACTTAAGCAGTATTTAGGGCAAGGAAGCTCTTGGGAAAAAGACAGACATTAAGAATAACTAAAACAAGAGCAGGACATTAAACAGCAGTGAAATTCTTAAGATTAGAAGTACTCAGAAAAGTATTAAGAATTAATATAAGTTGAATAAGTTTATGGCATACGACAAAAAAATCTGATATTTTATGAAAATCAAATGGTGAGAACTATTGATTTGAGCATGTAGGAATTCAGGAGCAACACTTCAATAAGAAATAATCAGCAAACAATAGTTATACATTGTAGTGAAAATGTGTACTACTTTTGTTGTTTACTTACTAAAAAAACCTTTATATATGAGATTCTCAAATTAAAAAAATTACCTATATGTAACAATTTATCAGCTGTGACATCAATTAAATATATAAAGAAATAGCAAAATAAAACAACATAGAAAACAAACAAATGTAAAACCTAGTAAAGCCATGAGAAATTATGGCTTCCTAGCTGAATTCTACACAAGTATTTAAAATCCTTTGAGACGTACTTGTATTTGCATGTAGTGTGAAATGAGCTTCCAGTCTGTGAAAAAAGATACTGTCTTTTTTATCCTGAACGTGGAAACCCCCCATTCTCCTAGAGCCCTTTATGGACTCATAGGCAGTCTCATATTTTGATACAGTCTAATATCACTACTGAATCCTGAGCTGTTTATATATTTGTCCTCACCAGTTAAAATCTATGAACTGGGCTAGAACAAAGATCAAACTGAATTTACTAAGGCTAGGCAGATGCCAAGTAATATTCATAAAGCACTTGCAATAATTTATAGTGCCAGATCAAAAAGGCATCTGTTATCATTTGACACAGAGAAGGCTTTAAAAGAACAGAATGCAAGTTCCTGTTTAAAGTCCCCTCCCAGGTGAACCTTCGTCCTCAGTCCTTTCAATGATTACATGATTTAACCAAAGCTCATGCTGTCTGGGGCAGGGGAACTCTCTAGATGATGACTTTTCAGCCATACTTTCTGTGAATCTATGTGTTTATGAATCTCTGAGTTATTCCTTATGCCAACTTGAAAGCAGCTATGTAAATAATGAAATTTTACTTCCTGGTTTTATCACCGTGGTCATCCAGGTGAGGTTTCGTGCTGTAGTTAACCCTAATATTTCCTTAAAACATACATCAGAGGAAACCAATGATTTTGAGAAAATTCTCAGCTTCAAAGTAAATTTTGGCAGATTCCAAATGTTATACAGTTGCCAAAGTTCTTCCTTCAGAAAACAGTTGTGAGTAAACGTTTAACAGATTTCAAGATCCCTAGCAATCAAATTTCAGAGAAATCTAGAACAGCCATATGACTAATATGCCAAACAGCTCCTTAAACAACTAAAAGAAAAACTAACTGTAATCAAGATGAGCATTTTCCATGGATATCTCACTTTGAGATCTTATAATTATTCTTAACAAAGCTTTAGTGTGTGAGTTGAATTGTGAGTAGAAGGCAAATGAGATATGAAAAAGAAACCCAGTAATTTTATAGAAACACTCTAAATACAGTGAGCGGGGCATTGTAAATAATACCATTGCTACCAACTGAGGCAGATAAAAAACAATGGGTTGGACATTCCTCTGCTCAGAAAAATACTACATGTTTATTGATGGTGTATGTGTTGCTAGAGTACATGAATTAAATGAAAATAGACATCCTTTATAAATGTATACATATACTTTTAACAAAGAATACTCTGTGAATTTTGTACTAGTATTTTTTTTCAAATAATTAAAATTTATCAGAAATGATGGGCCAGAGGGTTTTAATTATAGAAGAACCTATAGATGAGACAGTGCTAGCCAACTATTCAATACAGAACCTTTTTGAGCATATTTAAAAATCAATACCAATTTTAGTTAACCACTCTGTCAGTGGCTGTGGGAAAATAATACAGAATAAGACAGAAAATATCAATATGTTCCTACAGAAACTATGACCTATTCACATCTGAAGTACACTTTATATCAAAAAATGGTATGTAGAACTAGAAGAAGTAAATATGGGAAAAGGAGGATCTTGACTTTGTACAAGGAGAGATTAAACAGGCTATCTGCTTAGAGAAGGACACCTGAAGGAGAAAGGACCATAAAATCATGCAGGATTTCAGAAAAGATGAAAGGGAAACAATTTATTCTCATTTCTCACAAGGTAAGAATAAGTGACAGCAATGACATCATACGGGAGATGTAAAACAAAGCAGCACATAATTAAACACTAGAACTCATTGTCACTGGATGTTACAGAGGCCAAAAATAGAAATACATTCACAAGGTGATTATATTGAAAATCCAGCTAAGAGCTCTTAAGCAAAGGTACAAATACAGCCTCTAGCTCTAAATTTCTAAACAGATGTGGATAGGCACAAACTGTGATGGCATCCTGGAGAAGTATCACTGGATACTTGCTTGGTTTCTCATGTTCTTCTTCTGTTTCACTACTGGAGGCAGAACCTTGGGCTAAGAGGGTTGTCGGTCTCGTTAAGCGAGGCACTGCTTACGCTCTCGGGTGGGATCCCATGTTTTAACATGTTCCAGAAAGATTAACTTCGTTAGCCACAATAAATTCTAGTTGATTAGGAAACACACAAAAAAAAGACAACTAATTTACATGAATCTTTGCTGATGACTCCCTTAACAAAGCAATGTCTTCAGACTGTGCTGTGGGAAGACGATATGGATAGGCAAATTATCCTGGAAGGATAGGCTTTAATCTGAAAGAGTTTTTCCACGAGTTATTAGATAAGCAGTGAAGGAACTGTTGTAGTCAATGAAATGGCTGTGCCCCTGCAGGTTTTGCTTATGCCAAAGGCCAGAATGGCAGCAGTTTGGGCAATAAAGGAGAGAAGTGGGGGAGCCATGCTTTGTCACCAATTCCTGTCTGGACGTTTTCCCTGCACACATTCTCTGCTTGCTCCTACTTCCCAAGCGAGTGCATGAGACAAGACTTTGCAAGAGGGCTGCACAGATCAGTCGCTGGGCAGTGCCAGTCTCCTGTACCAGCAAACGTCTCTGGCATTTATTTTCAACCACGCTTGAGCCTCCTAGTGTGAAAGCTGCGTGCTCAAGTGGGTCCTCACAGGCAGCACCAGCAGCATACCACCGGTGAGCTGCAGGTGACCTAAGTGCCCCCTCTTCTGCTGCATGGACACAGGCACTGCAAATGCTGCTGTAGCCTCCAGGCTCTCCCTCTGCATGGGAGAAAACCTCTGGCTCTGACCTCCCCAGGGACAATCCCTCCCTGCTTCTGGTCTTGGGTCTGTGTTTGTCGTGCTTCACCTACCAGGTGGCTTGTGTCAGACGTACTGTAGCAGTTGCTGCTGCAATTCTAATAATGGTGGAAAATGCAGAGACCCCTTATCTGTGTCCTCAGTCGCACAGGCTCAGTACCGAGAGGAAACTGAACACCTTCCTTTTGTGAGTGTTAATGAGAGAAATGCCAGGAGTTGACTCTGCTTTGCAGCTGCCTGCAAAGTTTGCCGGAACAAACAGTGTCTGTCATAGAGTGGGTAATTCCTTTAGCTGGACTCATCAGTTAGGCAGGAAAATGGGGGAAAAAAGTCAATTTTTTGTCAGCACACAAGAGAACTTGTCCATATAGCAAGGAATTGCTCATCTCAGGAGAGGCGAACATTTCATGCCCACATTGTGATGCTGACGTGTGCCTAGGTCCTTGGCACCCTGTGCAGAAGAGGCAGGACTACCTCAGGGCATCTCACCAGCATGGAGGAAATTGAACTTCGCTGTCCCAACACAGCTTCTGCCAAGTGGAGACAGACTGGAGCTAGGATGAAGAGGCTGGGAAAGCTTTCCGCACCTGTACTTGCTAGGGCCTGGTAGATAAGGACAGAGACTGCTGCATCTGGAAAAGCTCCAGGATGCTTCCATCCTTCGCCAGCTCCTGAACTTTGGCTCAGGCCGGGAGGCAGTAACTGAAGCAGATAATTGCCTGGCAGTGATTGATACAGAGTCAAGGGTGGGGGCGGAGGGATGAGAGAGGAGGATCATGTTTCAGAGGGAAGTGTTTTTTTAGGATTTGTCTATACAAGCAATCAGAGGCTTTTCTCAATCGCACTGGCTTAACCAGAGCAGAAGGGCTCACTGTAATTTTGCACCTTTTCAGCATTTCAGCTGATTCTGTTGAAATCAACTCAGGGAATAAAGATGGGTTGAAAACTGATTCCCTCACATTTGCTCTACCAGGACAGAGAGGAAGTGTTCAAGGCTAAATGAAAGTTTAGAATTTTTCAGTTTGAAGAGTGGAGAAAGGAAGGAGCAAACAACTGCCAGCAATAAATAACTATTAGGAAATAGCAAGAAAAAGTTTACGATATGCTCTCAGCATTGGGGCACCCAAAACCAAGCAGCTTAGCATTGGCTTAGATATTTCCAGTTTGTTTGCAACGTCTCTCAAACTCAGAGCAGCAACACTGCTGGATGAGCCTGTACTCAATTCTCTGATAAAGAAGGGAAGTGAGCTCATTGCGCAGATAAATGTTTTAATCTTTCAGTCAGTAATACCTAGAGTTAGCAACAGTATCATGTGTTTTAGCAAATCTACATTCAAACTGTCATCTGCAAGGGAAGTAAAGCTGATCTACAGCCTATCGCCGTAGCTTTGATACTGATCTTTACTGCCATGCTTTCAGTAAGCCTAGAGAGAACCTATGCACTGTAAACTGCTTAAACAAAACCGTTTGAATTCACAGAGACTTCTGTTAGTAAAAAGCCTATCCATCCACTGACTAAGGTTTATATTTTCAGCAGGTTTGAGATATATTTGCAGACTATTCTAACATGTTGAGTCAACGGTAATGAAAAGCGCCCTCAGTTTTACTCAGATGTCCGCAAATTAAAAATGGTTTTCCATTTCAAGCATATAGCATCAGGCCCTGCAGCCCACACCCTCACTTTCACATGCCTTTTCAGGGCACAGTCCAATAGACAGAAGGACAAAGCGCAGCCTAAAACTGGGGTGTGTATTGGGCTGTTTGGCTGTATTGGGTGTTTAAGCTGACTCTGAGTAGGCGGTCAGCACGCGGCTATGAATGAGCCCATTCGCACGGGGCTCGACTTGTCTGCAAGGTGCACCGGAGCATGGGGACAGAGGCTGGAGTCCAAGAAAGCCTTACAGCCTGCCCGGCCTGGGGTGCTGCAGGAAACCGACTGCTGCTAGGGAGACACTTCCCTCAAATTCTCTATGTTAGAAGCAAAAATCTCCAGGAACAGCTGCCAAGGGGTCTGGTTCTATTTTCAAACTGAACAGTTGAGCAACATTATTGAAGTTCTTCAGTGCATAGCACATCTGAGGGCATCAGGACAGTGCAAGAGCATAAACCGCCTCTCACCACTGAGTCAGCACGCATTTTTGTTCCTGGTCCGTACCAACAAGCAGCACTGCCATGCATTACAGTTGGAACTGAGAAGTCTGGATAAGAACCACCTCACACAGCATGCGAGGTGCCATATGAGCTGCCAGGGGCTGCAACGCCCCTGGGGAGAATATTCTGGCAATGGTAAATTATTTGCTTCAGGACCAGCTTCAAACTGCTGGCTGCCAGTTTACTGTGGGTAGTTGTTTTATCGCTGCTGGCAGGAATATCTTCAGGAATCTCAGGCCCCTGAGACCAGTGGAAAAGTCTGGAGCAATGAAGACTTACCCTCAGTAGAGGAGGATCAAGTTAGGGACTATTTAAACAAACTGGATATACACAAGTCCATGGGCCCTGAAGGGATGCACCCTGGAACAGGTTGCCCAGAGAGGTTATGGAGTCTTTACCCTTGGAGATATTCAAAATCTGACTGGACACAGTCCTGGGCAACTTGCTCTTGCTGACCCCACTTTGAGCAGGGGGGCTGAACCTGACCATCTCTGAAGGTCCCTTCCAACCTCAACCATTCTGTGATTCTGCCAGCTTCATGATGGTGAAAGCCACTTTCCTCACAGTACACTCCAGGCTAGTCCCTCAGCTGCAGAAGTAGACTACTGACACTATTGACATAGGAGTCCTCTTACTAAGAGGAAGCAGGTAGAAAGAAAAACTTAAAAATGAGCAACTGAACCATGGCAGGCCAATTTGACACGTGCAAAACTATAGCTCATGCTATGTCCTAGCATATGTTGTTATTAAGAAGGTACTCAGCTAGCACCTCCTCCTGCTTGCAGACCCCAGGAAACTAGTCAGTTTTTTTTTTTTTTTCCATCGTATAACACCAGCCAAACTATCAAAGATCAAATCAAAGGTCTGCCTACTCTTGCCTATCCTGCACCTGACAGCATCCAACAGCAGATGTTGAGGGAAAGATCTCAAGAAATAGCATGATTCTACAGTGCGACTTCCCCTGGCACAACCTCCAGTTCCTAGCAACCTGCAATTCAGGAACTCCTGCAAGAAGTTTTAGCCACATCAGTTTTCAGTAGTTCTTGGTGAACTATTCTTTTGTGATTTTTTGACGCTTTTTTGTTTATCGCGTTCTGTGGCAATGACTTATACAGCTTAATTATGTACTATATGAGAAGAGTATTCTTATTTTAAACTTGTCTGATAATTTCACTAGACATACTGTACGTCTTGTAACGTGAGAAACAGTGAGCAAATATGCTCTCTTCACCTTCCTCGTATCACTCGTGGTTTTATCTCCTCTGTGATTCCTTTTCCAGATTGGGAAGTCTACAGTAATCCTCCCACAGGCAGTTTCCTTTAATTAGTCAAAACTGATCAAGACTGTGACTTGCCAGGGCTATTCCAAGGACGATTCTGTCAATATAGCAACACTTTGTGTATACAGAAGCCAATTGCACACACTGGGCAGAGAAATACAAGCATGGAAGGCTTAAGTCTCAGGGATTACTTCTGTTATACTTCCAGGCATCTTGAATGATCACAGGAGAATCACTTGCATCAAAGCAGGATGGTCCAGGAGGATTTACAGTGCAAGAATTTGCGCAACCTCTGTGCTGATTTTCATATAGCAAAAGTGGGTACTACTAGCACAAGGAGCACAAAGACAAATATTTACCACTCTCCTTTGCTGAGACCAACTTACCCACTGCTGCTGTGTCTCATTAACCTGTAGACATGCTACCTCAGTTCCCAACAGATGCCTTTCAACTCCTGGCTGAGCAATTAGAAAATAACATTAGAATGCACATCTAGGCTCCCGAAAGCAAGAGTTCTCAGCGTGCGGGAAACTGTACCTGCATAAAAAACCCTCTCTCACTTTGAGATTGCACGCACCAGGGGGCAAGGGCTTAGTAAAATATGTATGGCAGAATCAGAGAGCCAAGAGCAGCTTTTAAGCATTATCCAAAGGGCCTGTATTTCAGCTTTTGAACAAACGAATAAACATGTCTGATGAGCCTACCCAAAATTCTTCTCCTCCCATCACTGCTGTTGGAAAGCAGCCCCTCCCTCCCACTTTCCCTCTTCCTTATTTTGATTACTTTCTGAAAGCGTCAAATGAAGTCAAGCATGTTAAACATTGAGAATTTTATCATGCCAAACACAAAGCTCTACAAAAACTTCAGATTAGGGGAATGTAATTAGGATAATTAAAATTGGAAAAAGGATCTGAAGCGCTAAGGAAAAAAAGGTATTAAAATGGATAGTTTGGCAGAAGGGAGATAGTTTATCATTACCGGCAATAAAGAAAGTACTAGACAATTTGAGAAACTCTTAATCTTTCAAAGCAAATACTGCGTAAGGCTGCAGACAGGTATGCCTGAGGTGACAGCACGGCCAAGGTTATAAGTGCAGGACTACCAAGCAGTAGGGCAACACATAGGTTAAGAGAAAGCTGCTCGTCTACAGAAACTGAATTCAGGGCAGTACTAGTCACTGATTTGGTTTCCAAGAATTAAATGTTTTTCAGAGGCTGCAGCACTCTAGGCACACAGGACTGGGAAGGGAGGGAGGACTGACTATTATGCACAAGAGCAAGTCCCTGACTCCACCTCAGCACAGGGTATTACCACGCCTGGAAGATCACTGCCATCTTCATCAGGATAGACAGGGAGAAGAGGCTCTTGCCCTCCAGCAGCCTGTCTGTCCTGACAGAGACACAGAACTTTTGCAGCCTGACTTGGAAAGTTGCAGGAGCCTGTCAGCACCAGCTGGTGCGCTTGCTTGCCTTTGTCCTTGTCTTGGGTCCTGCCAGTCTGTCCATCTTGCTGATAGCTGCAGACAGCCATCTGCTGGGCAGCTGCATCGAAAAACCAATCCAGAAGAGATCCTGGTGTACAACTAGGATCATTATGCTTTAGTTTTTCCTAGTTTCCTATGAGAGTAGGAGCTCCACATGACGCATTAATTGACAGGACAACTGGAACAGGCAGTGTTGAGCATCAATATCTGGAATTTTAAGAGAAGAGATGCACAGTGTGTGCATGCCTGTCTCTTCCAAGAATTGCATTATTTTTGGAACATGCCAGTAAAAAGGAAAAAAGACAATCCAGCTTTATGATACATTTTAAAGCTGTGAAGAGTCACTTCTAGACATCACGACCCTAGCACAAAAGTCACAGAAGTGACCAGAGTAACTAGGCAACCAAATCGGTATAGGGTACCATTTGGTAGCTAGGAAGCACAGTCATAAAAGCTGACTTGGTCCTCCTTGTTTGGATTTAGCCTCAGTAAACCTAGAGTTGTGGTTAAAACTATTTGAGAGGTTAGTGTCCTGTGATCACCACTTCTCTGAACCAGTGATAAAGCATACTTAAAGCAGGAACACTGAGTTAAGTATGTCATTCACCCACAGCTGCAATGACTTTGAGAAGCGTGGAGTGGAGAGGGTCTGTGGTAGGTAAGAAGTGTGAACAACACAGAGGCAGCCCTAAGCAACTGGGCTTTTTGCATGCTGGGGGCTACTTCATTGATCCCCTATCCTTTAAAACACAAAGATGGACTCTGGGGAAGGCAGGTTCACTTCTGGTCCTTCTAAAGAATTGGGAAGGAGAATGGGATCCAAGGCTCCTGCAATAGTATATATTTAGGAATGACCCAACGGAGAGCCAAGGTGAAGACTACTTTATGGTATGGACCAGCAGGCCACGCCAAGCTGAAAACAACCTCTCGGCTTCCTTTATTGTGGGGCATCAGGACAGATCCTTTCCCTAAGCTTCCCCACACCTGTGTCCAGGCCTCTCCTTGGAAGACATAAAATACTAGCTTTCCACAGACCTGATGTGTTCTTTAGTGTGAAACATTAATTTCCATGGCTTGTGTCAGACAGCAGAAGATCTGAAAGCTAAAAGGCAAGGGATTAACAACTAAAGGCAGCATGACATAGCTTATTTCTCATTCACATCTCAGAATTAAGAATTGAAAACTCTTGCAGAACCAACCATGCATGACCATGCAAAAAGTAAATGAACTAAAGCACACATTCTAGCCAAGCAGCAGCTAGCTTTATTGAGTTCTGATAACACTGCATCATAACCAGAACAAATTAAAGTTGCTTTTTGCTCCTTAGCATTAGTCATTTCTCAGATGAAAATGGATTATGTTTAATGATAAAGAGAAAAACAAGAAACAGGAGTAAGAATAAAGTTAAACAGGACTTTAGAGCTACTGTCCCCTTTATGTATGCCCCTCATGTATTACAGAAACTGAGTTCTTAGAAGTCCTCTTAAAATTTCTTAGGTCTGGTACTGAATCCCAGGACAAATCGTTTGATGAATCAAATATATAATGGATTGCTATGGATCACACTATATCTGTTAAATTGCATTTGAGATATTTATCCCATTCACTGGAACAGAAAGTAACAAAGGGATTTCAGAGAAAAGATGGTATCAGGTGAGTTAAACACATTTCTCCCCTGGCTGCCTTAGTAAAGTCAGTAAACACATTTGAGCATAATTCATTTTTCCTCTTAGTTCCCCAGAAAAGATCAATGTGCAAGATCCTTTGTGGCATTTGTAATACCTCTCAATGCACTGAAACATAATTCTGGCCTCACCTGCTTACTTCCATATTTGTTGCCTTTACACCTGCTTACCTCCATATTTGTTGCCTTTACACATAAGATTAAGACCACCGTCCACATGCTAACAGCCACAACTAAACAGCTACAAGAGATGAGATGCTATTTGAAATTGCTTGTAGATATGTGCAACTGTTAGCTTATGCCCTGAGAGTTAAGCACACACTGCCTAACAATTATTTTATGGAGGTTTCTCAGCATTAATAGCTATATGATTCTTCAGTAAATAAAGAATTAAAAACGTAAGAAATCTCCCCTTCTTCCATGAGGAAGTACTTAAGGAAGCATATGTAATAGTGAGAGCTGTTTATTAGCAGCGTTACTGCTGTGGTACATTGGCTCAGAAATCAGGTGTATCACCTCTAGCTCCTGATCAGCTCTGTTTCAGAATTATGGCTTATACTTCTGAATGGCACATAGCACCACCTAAAGAATGTGAAGAAGGCAAAAAGGTATTAGATAAGTAATCATTCCTGGAACTTCAAGTGATCATTCTTTTATTCCTTTGAGGCACATTTGCACTCTCTTCCCTCTCATCTCTAATTTCCAAAGACTTCCTAGTCTTCATAGACCTGGTACAATCCAATTAAGAAACTTCATAGCAACTTCAAAACCAAGGAAACAAGCCTGGAAAAGAGAGAACACACAGAACAAACATGGACTGTAAAGACTTATTCCAAACAAGGCTTTTGAAATGCAGCAGCACAATAAACACCTGATATGGTTGATGTGGAAGGAGGAAGTGAGTTAAAGAAAAAAGTATTGGACCAGAGTTAAGAGTACTACCATATCCCTCCATACAAAGGCAGAACTTCTAATCTCTTAGGTTCATTATTTACTGAATGGGAAGCTAATCCAAACGTCCACACGCTTCTGTCTTCTACTGCTGGATGTGTAATCAGACATGAAATAGTATCAGAATAAGTCAACAGCCATTTCCATGTGAAGCCAGACTTCCATGTGAAGCTGAGAATAAAGGTTTAATTGGTGTTGTGCCTCAATTAGGATACATTTTAGAACTTGGACACCAACAACCAAAAAGCATCTGCAGTACAGAGAATCTCACTGAAACGGTACATGAGCAAGCAACAAGTCATCTCCTCTGTAGTCTCTGTAGCAAATATTCACCATAAGTGGCCAGGTCCTTGAAACCCCTCTGAAATCCTAATTTACTTACTGCATTAGCAGGAAATGCCCTGATCATTACAGCTGTGAAGCCCTTATACAGAGATGCAACTCCTTCTTCTCTGATAAGTTCTCTCAGCACATCTCTAAAGCCATTTGGATATTTTCCGGGAGGAGCTGTGAGGGATCAAAACACATTAGATAAGATGTGTGACAGTCACAAATGCTGACGGATGGGGCATGCGTAACAGTCCAAGGTTTTCAGCGTGTTCATACTGCCACACCAGAATCCAAGCATTGCTGAAGCTATACTGTGAAAGCATCTACTTGGGAAAATTATCTATTTCAGTCAAAAACAAACAAACAAGCCAGCTTACTAAAGATCTAATAAAGAAAAGCTAAGTGCTCACTGTCACCACAAAGAATTTACATAACTAAGTCATCTTTTTGGGAGGAAAGGAGAAAGAAGAACTTTTGCCAGGGTTGGATATCTGAGCTGTTACTTTCATGGCTGATCATAGCTCTCCCAAGAGCTACCATTAGGGGACAGGAAGGTCAGGTGTAATAATTGATAAAGCTGGTTTATAAAAAGCAGAAAATGATCCTATCACCTGCCCCAGCCAAGAACAGCAATAAACTTCAAGTGAAAAGCACAGGCTGACGTTACACCGATTTGCTGACGTGTTTTTAAAACGTTATCCTATTTGATGAACAAATTTGTCCACCTCCAGACCTCTGGAAAGTACTGCCTCTGCCAGCCTTCTGAACTGAAGAAGTACTCCACAAATTAATCCAGTTAAACAGAACTGCCATTAAACCACATCGTCTATAAAGCACCATTGTAGATTGGCTCAGTGGAACAAGGACGCAAGACTAACGTATTTCACACTCAACCCTAGCTATGACATCAAACAGCCAGAGCAGCCATTATTCAGAAAAAAAAAGGAAAATTATCCTGCACTAGATAGTTATGATTCATAATACACAGACATACACACACACACACACACACACATATATGAAACCACACACAGAGACATACAAACAAACAAAAAGCATACTGTCCAGTGGAGATCTGAGTCCACAGACAAGAACCACTGGGGAGCCTTAACAAAAGTATTCATTGAGTAAGAAACCATAAGAAACCATGAAAAACCTGTCAAATCCTGCTGAAGCTCAAGGCCTGGGACCAATTCACTACAGCTAGGCCCCAGATATTTAAGAGTAGATCTTTTACTCTAAAAGCAAGACTCTCGGCAAGGTCCATATCAGTACTGTTAATTTCAGATAGTACCTGTGAGAATTTACACAAGGATGCCTTGTCTCGAGTGAAATGACAAAGCCATTCAAAGAATTACATTTGTAATAATACAGTCAAGACACTTGGTTCTAATATTATGATTTCCCTGCTTAGATTTCAAAACAAGTCTCTAAAATTGGGAACATTATATTGGTAGGAATACAGAGACAGAGAAGCACAGCTCATTTGCCCAAGAATAAGCAGGAAAGCAACTGAAAAGCTAGAAATGCACTTCGGTTTTTCATGTTCTTGTCTCAAGCGGCGCTCGCAGCCATGCTACCTCTCACCCGGGAAGATGCCCAGATGGCAGCTTCCATTAGTGCCCAGCCATTCCCCGGAGCAACGCACCCCATGTGGCCGTGACAAGCTAGCATGCAACTTACCTGTCTGGAAACGGGATTTCAGCACATCTGGTGGAATGGCGACTGCCCAGTTGAAGATCCCAGCTAGGCCCCCAGCAAAGAGGATCCTAGGCACACTGAGGTCACTCACACTGTAGTGGGTTGGAGTAGGGTGGGATGGGAAGAAAAAAAAAAAAGTAAAAGCTTATCTGTTTTGACTCAAATGACAACCAAAGAGGCAGTTTGGCTGACAGAAAGAAGGTGGCAAAATGCTGCAGAAACAGAGCGCAGTATCTGAGCAACAACTCCAAGAATCAGAGACCTCTGGACAAAATGCGTCTACTCCACCCTAAAGGTTCAAATCCTCTCATTCAGCAGTAAACACACAAGGATGCTGTGAAAAAAAAACCCAGCTTTTTGCACACACACAGGTGAAAGAGTGAAGAGAGCTACTCCAAATATTTCTTTCTCATGCCAGTAAGATCCAAGATTTGAATTTGTGAGAAACTAAGAAATCTATTTTAATTGTCAGCTACTCCCAGACCAAAACAGCTCAACTCACAGGACAACCAGTGACAGCAATTTTCTCTTTTTCGGTTATTTTAATGCTACCGTTCAAAACTCCTCCTTAAATGGGGAGATTAATCAGCAGTGTCTGAGAAGTCTAGAAAAGCTGACTTTGGGATTTCACTAACCTCTTTCCCTCAGGGGTCAGAGTGTTCTTCAGCCACTCATACGTCATGAAGTACATTCCACTGGCTGGAACGTCTAGTGGGTAAACAACACAGGCGATGAGTAGTGGGAAACTAAACAAAGCCTAGACGGACAGCGGCCCTGTGCCAGCTCAGCAACACTCTAAATACATCCAGATTCCTCTTCTGAGCCTTCCCTAAAAACAAAGTGCTGCTGCTCTACACAGAGGAGCCTGAACTTTCCTAGGGAGAGCAGGTGTTACAGGCAAGATTTGGGAAAATACTTGTTCTTGAGCACTTCTGTCAGCAACCCTTCTAATCAGACTGTAACCTGGCTGCCAGCCATTTGTGCTGTCTCATAGTTAGCTTAATCTTCCTTAGATGGTGTATGGCAGATCAGAGCAGTTTGGGAACTGTAAGTTTTGCACACTATTTGTTCTGACCAAGCTGTTTTGGGTTTGTTGTTGGTGTTGTTGTTTTAAGGTACTGCCACGGCCCATTCTTAGCTCATGCTTGAATTGGACAACCAGCCTCTGACTAGGCACACTGCCAGAGGGGAATTAAATTGCTAGCTGAGAAGCAGAGGATAGAACAAATTCCTAAACCAAGATCTCAAAATACAGAAATTTCAGCTTATGCTCAGAAAGCACTGCCCCAATACAGGGAACAATCTAACTTTGTTCAGAGAAAAAAGTACCAAAACATGTAAAGCCTTCAATATCTGGCACAATTACTTTGTTGTTGTTGTAGGAGAGGGGACATGCCATCCCACTCCAAAATAACCACACTCAAGCAGGTAGAAAGCATAACTGCTGCAATCACGTCTTTTAAAGCAATCATCATTACACAACAATAGTCACAGACAGCAGTCACAGTCCTTCTCCCAAGAAGAGGGGGAAAAAAAAGACAAAAAAAAAAAAGCCCACTTCTGCATTCTGAAGTCTGATTCCTCTCGCCTTCTTGGATTTTAATTAGTTCCTATATCCCTCTGAATCCATCTACTCTCTTCCTCACTCACTGAGAATCTCATGTTTATTTCTCAGTCCCTTTGGGGCATTGGAGTAGCTCTGCAGACTGCAAAAAAAGAAAAAAAAATGGATGACACAAAGCACCTCCAATAGGCTAAAGGGACAGCGAGATTTACGACACTATGTCAGTCTTCTTGTTTTAAAGTACCCCATGCAGAAGAAGCATCAGAACATTTCCATCAGTTACCTCTCATGAGGGTGAGCACTGTCCCCTTGAATACGCCTCGAATCCCAGCCTCACGGTACAGCTGTTTCACACAGTCCATTGGGCCACTGTATTTAGTTTCACCTGTAGCTGCCTGGATCTGAAGGATTAAAGTGATCGTTTCTGGCTGGTGAGCAATCATTCAGCTAATAATTAGAAAGCCACGTGCATGTTGCCAAAGGAAAGAGCACAGATTCATTCCACAGGCACTCCTGCAGATGAAACCTTTGCATCATTTTCTCAGTCAGCTCTCTGCCATTCAAGCTGAGGATGTGTTTACTGGTCCACAGCGGCTAGATTCTCCCTTTATTTTTCCTAGTGTAAGTTTGAAACAACTGAAGCCAGGTAGGTAGTTTCACACATACGCTGTCAAGAATAGCCTTCAAATAATTTAGTAAAATTCAAACAATTTTTATGTGTATAAAACATTGTATGATAATATCACGCCTGTCAGAACTAATGGCTGGAACGTCCAGCAGGTAAACAACACAGGCAATGACACCCATTTCCATACTAACAGAGTACAAGATAGTGTGATGTAAGCAAACCTTCCCCTCTCTGCCAAAGAAAGTATGTTCATTTGTTCACGCTTACATTTCCTAATAATGCCTTAAAAACTTAAAAACTTAAAGAGGAGGTGTGGAGCAGCAGGTGGCAAGATGATGGAAAATCTTTACCACAGAAAGAATCCCATGATCTAGTGGGTCTGGAAGTCTTTAGAATAAGTTTCATTCTGAAAAGCTGGAGTTTTCCATATTTTAAAATGGACTGAGGCATCTGCTGATGCCTCATATAATGCCACATAGTATAATGCTTGTGCTCGGTAATGTGAATAGAGCGATGAATGTTGTATGTACTTCTATTGTTATGGTTAGTTTGTATAACGCTTCTGCATGACACAGTTGCATTAAATGACAGGTGTCTCAGTCCTGTCAAAAAACAGAACAGAGTAAACACACTCACCAAGGAAGTTGCTGGTATGGGAAGACAAGACCCTAAATTAAATTCCCAAAATCACCATCCAATGCCTTACCTGTAAGAGGCACTTGATTCTCTCTCCTGGAGCCATGATTACTGTTGTAAACACTCCCGACAACATGCCAGCAGCAAACAGCTGAGGATATCTGCCCAGAGGAAACAGAAGAGACCCTAACGCAACACAGTACATAGGCAATGAAGGGCAGAAAGATCCCTGTATAGTCCGATTACAGTGTTGCACACAAGACTGGCAGTGGAACTAGAAATGCATCCACTGCCTATGATCAGTGCAGAAGTGCCTCATTTAATGCACAATTAGAGCTAAACATTTCAGATTTCTAGGATTCAAAGCCACAGTTCCCACAGCAACCGTAACTCAGCTCTTCACATTTACTGTATTTGTTAATACTCCTTCTGCTTGCATTATTTGCTACAGCATTCCCCATTGATTTTTATTCTGAACATCTCTTCCTCCTCCAGTGTCCCACTCTTCTAGGTGACCACAGCTTCCACACTTATTCCCGCTCCAAGGCCACCAAGAGCCACGTTTCTGTAAACCTTGTTTGAGTCTGTCATCCTTATTTCCTTACAAAGTGAGCATGGTCTTGTCACACTCAGAGTGTCTGCCATGGAGCTCCCTCACTTGGGCCCTGGTTCTTTTCTAAAATTGCCAGTCAGTCGCTATGATTCACTTTGTCTCTATGTCTAGTCTCAGTCTTGACTTTCCATTTACTCTCAGCCTTTTCTCCTGACAACACAAAGGCTGTCTCCCTCCAAACTTAGTTCTTCTCAGGCCTTTATTCTTTCAGCCTCTCACATTGACAAGTCTGTCCTACCAACCTGCCCTTGTCCCCCAATACTCTGCATTTGCTTTCATGCTGCAAAGTCTCTGCAACAGAAATCCCTTAAGCAGGCTGATTTTCTCCATCACAAATTTGTGCTTATATCCAACCTCTTGCTAACTTACCTAGTAAAAAGACCTAGTTTCTCAATTAACTAAATTCCACATCTTCCACTTCTCTCCATGTGCCTAATAAGAAATGGCATTCCATTCAGGTTTTCCTGTTTTCATACCCTTGTTTACTCTTAAGTTCCCCTTAAATTTTCTTCCTTCCCATCTTCTACCAATAGATAAGGTGCAACTTATTCTTTCCTGCTTTGACCCCACAGCTCTGTCCACCAGCTGTGCCATCTCCTTTCAGAGTCCATTGAATAGTCTGCAGCAACATCTGAAGGCCTTATTCCAGAAAGACTACCTTGCCGCCTTCCAGTCTAGTTTCTACACCACTGAAACAGCTGTGGGAATACTGTGCAAACGCTCTCTCCATAACCTAAATCCAGAGCCACCACTCCAGCTCTACTCTTCAACCCTCAGCTGGTGTCAGCCCCACTAATCAGGCTCTCTGCCATAAACTTGCTCCCTCCCTCTTCCACCCTGGCCTCCCCCTGCTGCTTCCTATGACCCTTCCCTCCTCATTTACTTCTCTCCTTGCATTAACAGATAATATCTTCAGACAGTAACTCGTATCACTCTAAATGTCTATGAGGTCACCACAGTCACCACACACTTTTCTCCTTTTCTGCACCTCCGAGTAATCCAAGTACTCCAAGTTACTCCAAGTAATCTCATCCATAGGGACTGATCCGAGTATCCACCTATCAGGTCTTTCAGACCTCTCTCTCCAATTCAGATGCACCTCCTGCTCAAACTAAGCTTTGAGTTTTCTAACTCACCTTGGGATTTTTCAGCCCTAGAAAAAACGAAATAGGTTCCTCAGGTTTCTTTCCATCTCCTTCCCTCCCAAACCAGCATGGGGGATCCACTACCTGCCTCTAGACCCATAACCATGGTGCTAAGAGCCTGACCTTTCTTTATGGGCCTGGCATCCCAGGCACACTACATCTTACTGCGTAAAAACATCTGCATCTAAGGTACAGCACAGGGAGGGCACAATGACAGCTCTAACATTTACTTGTTGATCTTTGTACTGTCTGCTTGGGAGGAGTTCTCCATAAAGACTCAAAATACTTTGCTGCCCCCCTCCAGCTCGCTCCTCAAAACTCCATTTGGCTATGATGCATACGAAACACAAAGCATTGAGGTGATTAGGATGCTGGCAATGAGCCCACGGACCATTTGCTTCCTTGTATTCTCCAGTCCTCACCGGTTCCCTCCGGTCTTACCCTTCAGCCTCGTCCACATGAGGAAGTCAGTTACAGTGGTAAAAGAAGTGAGCAAACAGTGCCGGAGTGCCTCAGCACTCCCTCCCTCTGCGCGACCCAAGCAGAGGCAGCTTGCTCTGTGTCGCGGGAGCGGCTGGCTAGTGCTGCACAGCTGGGTGTACTCTGTATCACTGAGGCACCTCCCTGTGCAGGCAAAGCTCCAACAGAAACAGTGTCTCCCCACCCCTCCACGCTTGGCTTAACACAATGGGCTCCTGCTTTCTGACAGGACTCCTAGGCATTGTATGAATAATAGAATAAAATGTTGCTAAGCTACAGTTCTGTTCCTTTAGAGCTGTAATTCTCAATTCAGCAAAGAAAGGGAGTACTTTCGGGGGCAGGGGGGGGCTCTCCTTATGCATAAGCTAACCTGAAGAGAGACACAAAGTTTGACTAGCTTCTCAGAGAAGATTTAGCCATCCTTTGGGTTGAAAGGGACTAAGAAAAGCTTCATTCCACAGGACCTTTTCCAGAAGGTTACACGTGCCACAGAGCAGGGCTGCTCATAAACACCGCTTTTCTGAAATTAATCGTGAAGTACTTCTATGGCTATTGCTATATCCTAATATTATGGGCACAGTAAGAGTCACAGCTAGTAGGGAAAGGAGAATCACGATTCGTGACTGAATTTTATCAAGACTGCTCGACCATGAATTTAATTCTTCCATAGTTTCTGTTAATAGTGAGACTGTTCTCAGGCAGTCATTATATAATTCACGCTGCATTCATCTGAAATGGAATTGTTCTTTAATGGCTTCTTCTTGCGTAGAAAGGGAATTGCATAGCACTTGCCCACATGCTGTCTGTTTTTAGCCTGTGCTATCAGTCCCACGCTTCCAGAAGCATTAAAACACACCCATGTTTTATTTTTTAGAGCTATATTTATAACCTAGGAGAAGAGACAAATTTACACCACAACTCAATGTGCGACAACATAGCAGGCTGCCAGAGTCTTAGGGTGCCTTTCCCAAACGTCTGAATAACTCAGAAACTCACGTCAAAATATCATCAGGTTTTCGCTGTTGGAGTCTTTTTCCCAAGCCAAATCCAAAGAAGCAGACAGCAAACATGGGTGTCACTCCAACAATAGGAGCTGCCATTCCTTTATACAAGCCTCGGACTCCCTGCAAAAAATGTCATCACAAGAATTATTTGGTTTTACATAACGCTCTGCACATGTTTCGACTTACTGAGAAACAAAAAGGTTAAAACACAGGATAATATCAGAGTTAGAGTCAGCCAGTCCAATTAATTAGAGGAATAATGGGATCTATTGTTCACTTGCGATAATGCACATTTAACTGAGGCTCAGGACCTGTTGCAAAGGAAGGCCATCCTTCCTGGAAAACACTGGCACCATTTTCAGCCTTCTCTTCCAATACTGTTCATGTGGTCTCCTGTACTTACATCCCAAATACAAGGAAGTTAAAAGCCACCTGAACAATAGTCTTGTTATATTATGTCCAAAGTTTTCTCTCTCAAATACATTAAAAAAAAATCCACACATGCTTTACGAAGAAGTCATCAAACGCAACATAACAGTAAAATTCTGATATTAAGCCTGACAGTGCTGGATCAAATTCATTCTTTAGGTAAAGATAAAGCCAGGGAGACCAACTTGAACTCCTTCACTCCCCAGATGAGCTCAGCTTGGAACGAGTTCAAGAGCAGATTATTTTTGCTTTCCCTCCCTAAGCTAAAACCTTTTCACGATACAACTTTACATCCCCGATGTTTCCCTTTAGATTAAAAAAATACATCATCAGACTGCATATTTGGAACAAACTCTGATACAGACCCCAGCAGTAGCATTTATTTCATTTATCTTGCCTTTCAACTGAGGATACCAACTCCTTTCTAATTAAAAGGAGAGTTATGAATTATCTTTCTACATAGAGGCTAGATGCAGAAATTAAATATTTTCTGCCCCTCCTCCCCCTCTAAAATCAGTGTATCCCAATATATGCTTGTATGCTTCCTGGCACAACTGACTGTGTAATGAAATCCTATCTGGTTGACAAAGATCAGACACGCCTGCTCAATCTTCCCACAAGCAGTAGGAAGTAAAAGGTCTTAGCAGAGAGGCTTAACAGTTTTTCCTTATAGAAACAGATGAGTATTGAGTAGGAGCAGAGAGGCAGCATTACTTTTGAACTTCACATCAGAAGAGTGTTATTACAGTTCAGCTCTGACGTCCATGCTTCAGAAGAGGTGTTGAAATATTGCAAGGGATTCAGAAGAGAGCTACTAAAGCTTTTCAGTGCTTTGTGGGAGAGACAAGGGAAGCAAGATTTACTTTGGTTAGGTAGCAACCTATGAGTCCTATCACAAAAAGATTTCTGATCTGAGATAGCTCTTTCATTCAGAAAAGAGTGACCCAACTATATCCAATGGTTAGGAGCTAAACTTTAGATTAGCAAATAAACAGTTGGGCATTAAACCCATTTTTTCCAAATGTTAAATAGCCACTGGAAAAACTTACCAAGCAGCAAAGTGGATTCTATGTCACTTAAAGTCTTTAAACCAAGGCTGCATGCCTTTCTAAAAAAAAAATAGACTATAGTTCAATCACATGACATGGGCTGATTCAGGAGTCACAGAGTGGAAGCCAACGTCCACCTTATGAAGAAGATCAAACAAAGTTACTATAATGGTCCCTCTGACCTTTTTAAAAAAAAAGACAAAAACACACTAGGAATTCAAACTGACACTTACTCATCCACCTTCTCACAGATGGTATAATAACGTATTACAGAAGAAATGTAAAGTACTGCTTTTATTAACAAAAGTCATTGCCTATTTTAGGACTTCCAGAAAGAGCTCCAAATACCAAAGACAACGAGATTCCACCACCTACGACAACAAAGCCAGCAAACGACTGCCAATGCTAACCCCGGTCTTTAGCTTCGGATATTAATATCACAGTATTTTGAGCCACCAGTGTTTCTAAACAAAGCAAAAAGACGCTCATTTAGAAGAAATGGATAGTACATACTCCCCAAATAGATCTCCCTTCAAGTTTTGTAATCTGCTGAAAAATTTCAATTAGACTCACTTCAGCTGATAACCCAAGAATTTTATAATCTCAGGGGGTGGCATTCCCACCCCATGCCATTGCTGTGACGTACACGGACAACTGACGTTTTTGGCAGGCACTGCAAACGACAGGCTCGCACAGTACCTCTCTAACCAGAGTCTTTCGGAAGCAGTCAAAGGTCCCAGAATAGAGCAGAGGCTGACCGGGCTGGGGTTTGGGCTGGGTCTGCAGCCTAACCTGGCAAGAAGAGATAAGAAAACACTATTTTACGAAATATTACTGTCTAAGCTTTGATTCAGAGAACGTGTCTATGTGACTAGGAAGCAGTCATTTTTGTGACCAGACTTCACGTTATTGGCAAAGAGATCAGCAATGTTTTCGACATCTGCAGAAGAGAAGAGACTTGTGTTTTCACGTATTTAACGATTTCCGATTGCTTTGATGATGTCAGCAGCGTTACTTTTCCGATTTACCCTTATTAACGTATTATTGTTATTACCGAGCCCAGCGCCGGGAGGGCGGCAGGGCCGCCGCGCCCGCAGGGGGCGTCCCGCCCGTCTCACCAGCCCCCCCCCCCGCGCGGGGCACGCCGGGAAGTGTAGTCTCCCCTCAGAGACCGCGGCAGTGCACGCCGGGAAGGGTAGTTCTCCCCCTCCCGTGGGCGCAGGGCACGCCGGGAAGTGTAGTCCCTCGCTGACCGCCCCCGCCCCGCCCGGCAGCGCGCGGCGGGCCGCCGGGCCGCCCCCTCACCTTGATGGTGTCCAGCGGGTGCCCTACGAACACCAGGCAGACGCCCCCGAAGCCGCCGGCGAAGAAGTTCTTCACGGGGCTGATGGGCTGCACCTGCTTCGCCATGGCGGCGGCGGCGGCGAGCGGAGCCGGGGCTGAGACCGGGACAGGGAGCGGGGCGCTGCGTCCCCGCCGAGCAAACACCACCCCCTTCCCCCCGCGACCTTTACCCCAGTGCCCGGCCCCGCGGCATGCCGGGGCGGGCGCGGAGCAGGTCGGGATAGTGGCGGCTGTAAGCGGCTTCCCTCGAGCCGTGACGCCGGCGGAGGTCCGGGCCGCGCTGCCCGCCGCCCCGAGGGCGGTCTCGCGCCGCCGGCTCGCCGTTCCGGAGGGGAAGGGCTGGGGCGGTGGGCTCGGCCTCGCCACCTTCGGCTGCCGCAGCAGGCAGCCCCCGCGGGGAACCTCCCCCCCCCACCGCCTCGCTGGTTCAGTCCTCCCCCCCGCTGCCGCCGTCCCGGTGGTTCGGTCCGTCCCGCCTTGTCTCTCCGCTTGCCCCCCCCGCCCCAGTCCAATGGTCCGTCCCGCCCCCCCCCGCCGCACGCCAATAGTGCGGTCCGAGGGCGGTGGCGCGGCGGCGGCGGCGGCGGCCCCGCCCGGCGGAAGTGACGCCGCGCGGAGGCCAGGGTCTTCCGGCGTGCAGGCAGCGGCGGCCGGGCGGGAGGAGCCCGGGGCGCCTCTCCCTGCCTCCGCCGCCCCGGCCGCGCTCCGCGGCGCCCGGTAAGTGCGGGGGGGGCCGCGGCGGGGCTCCTAGCGGGGCGGCGGCAACCGGGAGCGCCCCGGGTGCGCCGCCGCCGGCCGGGCCCGCGCCCCCGCGGCGGGAGGCGGCCGGAGCCCCGGTGCGGGGCAGCCCCCGAGGCCGGAGCGGGCCCGGCGGCGCCCTGCGGCTTGAGGGGCCGCTTGGGCTCCGGTGGGCGCCCCCCCCCCCCACGCGCACCGCGCCGCGCGGGGCTCCCGCTGGGGCAGGCGGCCGGCGGGACGCCGCAGTGCGTGTGCTCCGTGAGGCCGGGGCGAGGGGCCGGGGCGAGCTGGCCCCGTGCTGGGGCTCCCGGTCCCCGTCCCCCCCCGCCCGGCTCTCTTCTCTCCCTCGGCTTCTCCTCCGTTTCCCTCCTGTTGTGTTCTCAATGTGCGGGGCAAGTGCGTGATTTAGCCTTGCACGGGTTGCATTCGAGGTGATTTAAGTGAACGTGGTGTCTTCCCCCTCCGACGTAGGGAGGGCACTCCGAGCACAGAGTTACCGTCGAAGGAAGGCTTGAGTTGGTACGGCTAAAATGATGTGCTGAAAAACGATGGGAGATTAGAAGGGACAGGAGTGAAACGGCTCAGATTGGTTGGGAAGGGCAAGGTAGTCGTGGTAGTGAGAATACGGACTGAAAAGGGGAAGGAGAGCAGGCAAATTCACAATGGATGTGTGATATGGCAGCAAGGAGGTCTCTGCAGAGTCATCTGTGATTAAAAGGGTGGGAGGTGATGTTCCTGGTTCTCTCTCTTGAAATGAAAAAACATCTGAAAACTCAGTGGAGAAGGAAATGGCAAAATATGCTGTGTGTGTGTGAAGAAGCTACTGAAGATGATCCCTTCATCTTGGATTACGGGCTCAAGTGACATAGACAAAGATGTGATTAACAATGATAGTAAATTTGGAGCTGGGGTTGTAAAGGACTTCAGAGGAAAGAGTGTGTTTGTCCATTTACAGGTTATGTGGATAAGTGACTTGGGAGGCAGACTTGAGTTACATTCTCAGTTTCAAAATTATCAGCAGAGAGGTGAGGAGGGACCAAGCCATCTCACATGGCTGTGGAATTATCAACTGAAAAAGCAGAAGCGGGGGGAGAGGAGTGTTCTCCAAAACACTTATTCAGGAAGCCCCAGAGAGGCAGATACAGAGGATAAGAAATCAGAAAAGGATGGCATAGTGAGATGAGATACAATGTGGGGTTGTCTAATTTCCTCTATCTAACATAGAAGAGGGAAACTGATGATCTCATATTTGAAGGCCTTTTTTTTCAAGGGGCCTTGTTAAGAATTAGATTGTAAAGCAGGAATCAGCAAGAGGGCGTTTCTGATGGAGCTGGAAGGGGGCAGAGAGGAGGGTGGACATGTTTACAAGCTCCTGCAAGGAGGCTGGAGGAAGAAGGGGGATTAAATTATGTTAGTTTTAGTGAAGATGAGGGAGTGTCTTGGATGCAGGTGGTAAAGTAGGACCTCATTCTTCCCTAAGCAGGAAAGCGATCTAAATATGGTTTAAAATTTTTAAGTCAAATCTTTGGGATTATGATAATTATTTAAGTAATCTTTATTCTTTTGACCTTCTTTTTTTAATCTTCTTTATTGTCTTAGAAATTAGTATTAGCTGTGTCCTTTGTTAGTGTGTACTCAGATCGTGATTTGGTGATGAGGGCCTTAGGCTGAGAATTAGGTGAGGTAAAGTCTGTTTCGTTTCTTTTTTTTTTTTTTTTTCATATCTTGCTTTGTTTTGCCAGCAAGTTTGTGCCTTCATCTTCCCCTCTTATTCACACATGTCCATCTGACATTAAGTTATGGTGGAAATGGACTCTTTTCCAAAGTGTCACTGCAGGAGTCACAAAAGACATGCAGTCTGCAGACTATTTTCTCCTTGGTATATCTGATTTGCCCATGCAAACAGTTCCTCTATTTGTTCATGTAAATAAGTTAGTTGCCCAGAGAAATGGCTGAAAAATACTTCTAAGAGCCCTGCAGTCTTGTGCCTCTCTTCTCCAATGACTGGCGTGTGACTACTTAGGTACTGTGTAAGCCCCTTATTCTACTCATATTATCTGGAAACATCTCATTGCTTTGATGGGACTCGCTATATGTTGAGGTAGTAAATGGATCATCCATTAACCATTTTTTTTCCTATCCCCATAGTGTGGGATGATCCGATTGAGTTTGAGAACTTTCCTAACTGGTGATACCTGTTTGGGCTTTATGATGCCCTGAGATTGGCCAAACAAAACTATTGCACGCTAGGCTATTCATATCTTCTGTGGGAATGTTCAGACTGCTTCTAGATTCTCAAGTGAGTTATTCCTTTAACATAAAATATAACAGGTAAAGTCCCATTACTACTTTTGTGCAAGAAGTCAATGTTGATACAGATTAAGCCCAGGCTGAATCATTAAGGAGACTAGAGGGAGGGAGCATATAGGGACAGTATAGGTTTGCCTTGTGTCTATCAAATCAGAGCCCACCAATGATCCTGAAACGCAGAACAGAGATCTTCGTTTGCAGAACCCTGAGTGGAAACAAAGCCAGAAAAGTACATTAACCTTTTCGTTCAGAACCACCATCTTTTCCAAATGTGTATTTGTAGGAGCACGTTTACCATCCCCCCCCCCCCCCCCCCCCCCGGTTCTCTATTTGAGTGTTTCCATTTGTGGAAACCTCAGAATTTTTTCTGTCTGTGAATGGGTTTGTGTGATGGAGGGAGACTCTCATTTAGCAGCAGTTGTATGAGTGATTCCTCAGCAGTATAAGCAGGTTACTCGGACCTGATGGCTTGTTAATCTGAAGGAAAAAACAACTTCCCTCGGCAGTTTGATGGAGTCATCTATGTTACTAGCATTGCTACTGTAACTCATTTTCTGTCACTAGTAAGAAGATACTCTTCAAGATTTCACTTCTGTCATCTTTCAAAGTGGAGAGTCAGAGCTCTGATCCTCTAAAGTTCTGCAAGAAGCCCTGCTATAAAATATTTGTATGTCATGTACGTTGTGGATAGTTAAGAAATCAAGAGTCCCGTGAAAGGAATGGAGACCAACGTTCAAGGGATAATATAATTAACTTCTAACCTTCCTCACTGGAGGAGGTTTATATCTGCTGAAACTAGTGCAGCCCCTCAGATTAATTATGCATCAAACCTCTTCCTGGTTGACTTGTGATGTCTGGTCTGTTTATTAGAACCAGAAAACAAATAAGTTCAAGAAAAATTATGAAAAATTATGATTGAGATTTCCTGTGCTCTGAGGTCAGATTATGGTTTCTTGAGCAGCTGCAAATTGTGACATTGTGCATGTGTGTTGAAGTGCTGGAGCTAGCGTAAACAGTAAGCAAAAAGCTACATATGTGCAAGAAACCCAATATATGCTGCCTGTGGGAAATATAGCTTTGATTTTTATGTATATATGTTATACGTCAATCTTGATTGCAGCGTGGTGTTTTAACTCTTTTGTATGCAGTCTCTCTTGAAACAAAATTAATTGGTTAAATGGCAATTTGTGGCTGAGTACAAGATGACCATAACTCAAGGTTGACATGTACTGTGTCTGCTGAACCTCTTAAAACTCTAATTCATGTTGTTTTAATTACGTGAGCAGAAGGTGCGTAGTTCAGATAAGTAGTCAAATACATGAATTTTCTAGCACCAGTGAAAATAAGAAAAATAACTTGGCTGTTCTGATTCCTCCTAAGCAGCAGCTGTCAAACCTTGAGCATAAATTTATACGTTCCAAAGGTAATAAATGTACATTCAGAACGTAATAAAATGAGAAGTTAGTTTATTTTTCCCCCTCAAATACAATGCACAAGCCACATCACGTCCAGCAGAACCTAGTTAAAGGGATGAACTAACTGCCATTTCTTTGAGATGGTACTGAAGATTGTCAAACTGGATGTAAGAGAAGGATCTGTTGCTCCTCTTGCTTTCCGAAGTCCCAGTTAATTTCTGTGGTTCTGAAGCAGTGTGGAGTTGTACAGGGTATCACAGGTTGCCTTTCTGGCTCCTGGTGATGTTAGATAAGCGTTCTTGTTTTTCATTGATGAAATGCAGATGATGCTTTTGATAAAAGAACTTAACATCATAAGTCTATATTTATCTCTGAAAAGATGTGTAGTGAGATTATGGGAACACTTTCCCAAAGGACAGAA
The DNA here is from genome assembly GCF_040807025.1 of Struthio camelus. Taxonomy (NCBI): domain Eukaryota; kingdom Metazoa; phylum Chordata; class Aves; order Struthioniformes; family Struthionidae; genus Struthio; species Struthio camelus. Next base: position 10,212,826 of record NC_090955.1, on the reverse strand, counting down.
AACGTGAAGCCCTTACTGGGGGCTAGGATAATGTAATAAGCACGTTCCTGAGGTTTTACACCTCTCCTGTAAGAGCAGCAGTGGCTTTGCAGGTGCAAAAGTCACAGCAGATCCAAACCAGGGCCCTGCCTGGCAGGATTTTCTTTAGCTGGGCCATCGGGTCAGTCCATTCCTGGCTGTTAGATCACCTGTATGATGTTGACATGGCCTCTCTTACAATTTCTTAGGCAACAGAAAAAATTGTTTTTCCCCCCCTTAGGAGACAGAGCTCAGATGAAATCAAAAGAACGATAAAGTTTGGTGGAGAAAAAGAAGCTACAGTTGCTTTCCTGGTCTGCAGTTGACAGGGCATTAAGATGTCCGTGGACATGAACAGCCAGGGCTCTGACAGCAATGAAGAGGATTATGACCCTAATTGCGAGGAGGAGGAAGAGGATGAGGATCCTGGGGATATTGAGGATTATTATGATGGGGTAGCTAACGACGTGGAGCAGCAGGGAGCAGATGCCTTTGATCCAGAGGAATATCAGTTCACCTGCCTGACTTACAAGGAGTCGGAGAGCACTCTGAATGAACACATGGCCAGCTTGGCTGCCACGTTAAAGGTGAGGAAAGGTTTCCGCATTAACACAGGTGTAAAATAAGTCTATATGATTGAAAAGGCAAATGCTGAACGTAAGAGTCTGGGGGGGAAAAAAAAAGCCGTAGCGGACATTGCTGTTATGGGGGGATGGAGGAACATTATTAAAGGTCCCTGATTCAAAATGGAGTCAAAGGTTTACAGATGTTGTGTACTGGTTCTGGGACCTGAAAATCTTCCTTACAAAATGTTGATTCTTATGACTTCTTTTCCAGAGTTGAGCTTCATGACCAAAACACCTGAATCTTAACTCTTCTTTGCATTAACACAATGCAAAGAAGGTATATAGAAGAGAAATGAGCCAAATCATAAGCGATGCAAATCAGTGCACCTGTGTTTGAGAAGATGACTGACAGATAGGAAGACGTGCTAAAAGTCTATAATTCTAACATCAACATCTTACCTTGTTGGTTCCGGGAGAATAATCATAGACTTCAGAAAGACAGAGCAGCTGTCATGCAAGATGTTAACCCTATCGTTGCAGTGACGAGCAATTACAGTACAAAGAGCTTGCCCCCTCTTACAGCGACTAATTCCTCTCGGGAGCAGATTCCCACTCAGTCACCTCCATGCTATTATGCTCGAATAAGATATTTGTGAAACTTTCATTCTCCTTGTCCAACTGATAACTGTAGTGCAGACTAGTGATAAGAGGAAGTTCCCTCTGTCCTGTCAGTGCGCTTTGATCCTGACACAGGTAAGAGGAAAGCTGAGTTCCTAAGCTGTTAGATGTTGGCACTCTGTTGAAATTACCAATGTGTCTGCCTTCTGACAGGTCTTCTAGTGTTGTTTGTTCTGTGGAACAACCCCTGAAAGCAGGACAGGTGACCACAGCAGGTAAAAGGCTACGTTGGAAGGCTTTTGAGTCCTATTAATTTGGTCTGGAGCCAGCCTAATTTAAAAAATGAGAGGAATCTCTTGATGATCCATGTTTGTGTATCAGAGTCCTATGGAAGTAGTTATAACAGTAAAGCTTAAAGGCTACAAAGCCTATAAACAATAGGCACTCATACTTCTTGCTGCATCTGTAGCTGATTTTGCTGTCTATTGTGCTTGTTTCCAGGAAGCATCACGTCAGAAAAGAGAACGTTTTACTCTTTCTTGACTATCAAACTCCTGACCCTGATTTTTCTAAAATGTGCTTTTCAAGTGCTGAATGCCTGCTGTTCTGTATATATTGTAAGAAAGGGAGGCAAAAGAAAGGAACAAATAGGAGTAACTGGTGAGCACTTTTGATCCAGCTGTCAGTTGCTCTTGGTTCTTAGCAATTAAGTGGATTTAGAAAGGCATTTCCGCTCCTTACTGCGTGGCTCCAAATGGGACACCCTTGAAAAAGGTGACCCTGACATGTTCATTTCAATTAAATTAACAAAAGCAATATTTGATCCAGTCTTCAAAACTGGGGCATCCACAGTTAAAATCAGTTTTCCAAGAATTCCAGAAGTCCCTCTGATGTTAGAACAGCAAAGATGATAGTTGCCCTGATCATTGAAACCCATCTGTTAGATCAAATCTGGTCCTAAATATGACCCTTGTCAGGGGAAGGGATGGAAGGAAAAGTAAATCTGGGCGGAAGCTCAAAAAACTGTGATGATGTCAGCCATGCATTAAGTCTTTAGCTCTTAAAGCGCCATCCTAATCCTCTGTTTGCTAGCAGTGGTGATGCAAGAACTGTACATTTCTTAAGTTGGAAATCTGTTGTGTCTCTGAAGCAAGTGCTTTTTTGTTTCCTGGCATCCTTTCTTACAATATTTCAGCAGCTCTGCTTCTTCCTTCCCCTTTTCCCTCACCCGCACCCCAGGAAAGCTGTGAAAGCTGTGAAAGCTGTGATTTTTTTTTGGTTAGTTTTCTGAGACAAAACTGGAGTGGAAAGAATTTGGGTCACATTAGCAAGAGTACGAGAAGAAGGAAATTGGATAGAGCATGTTGAACTATTTGTTATCATTATTTTCCATTGACTTAATGGTTATGCATAAACAGGGGCTGGTTTTTGTAAGAACTGTGTTAACATTCTTTTCCTCTAACTTCCTTGAGCTCTAAACTTTTTTTTCCTTTGAAGGCTACCTTTCATGATGTAGTGCTGACCTTCTGGCTACTTGGGATCGTTCTTTGTGAGCACCCTCGTCTGTTTTGCTGATTCCTTCTTCTTTACCTCTCAGGGGTAGCTTTTGTGACTTTGTGAAAAGCACCACACAAACACTAGTCAACGTTAGATCATGTTTAGCACAGAGTGGTTGCCTCTGTCAGGGAAAGACAAAGGTAAATTAAGGACCGTTGCCAGGAGGTGCAATGTTGAAGGCAATCTATGACATGGAAGCTGAGCAGTTTGTATTAGTCTATTCATTTTCAGGATAACAATTCCCTAAAGTAAGGAAGAAAAAAATGAATTCAGCGAACGAACTCAAAGCAGTTTTTGAATGCTGTGCTATTGGTATATTGTTGTTAGGTGATTCACTTTCTGAAGGTTAAATTGAGGGCCTTTTGAGCATGTTTTCCCCTGTGACAGTGTCTACACTCTTTTCAGATCAGAAAGTGGTATTCAGAGCTTTGTATCCTCATACTTACAACCTATGCTGTTGTTAATCTAAATGAACAGAGTAAATGCGATACTAACCGTCAAAATGTTTTCTGACTGTGTTACTCAGCTATTTTGGGCTGACTCCATTGAATGCCTGTTGTCTTTAACGTGTCAAGGTAAAGGGTTATCTTCCCTAGAAACCCTCTTGGCTACCTTTTTTCATTCCTTGTGAGTGGCAGGTCACTCTTACTGAAGCTGGCCAGATAACTGAACACTTTGTGTTGGCTGGCCACCTTCAGGTCAGATGTGAACATCCTACCTATGTTTAGAAGTTTGATTGCAACAACAAGATAGTCTCTGCCACCAAACACTCATTTTGTTTATTTGCTCCAGCTAGTGACAAAATGGGGTTAAAATCTTAGGTTTTATGATGAAAGCATGAAACCCAGCATGTAAGTTGATGTAAGCCCTTGTTGTGTTAAAACCCTCAGTCGTTTTGAAATGATGTAGTCTAATAGTATATATGAATTTTTTTTCTCTCTCAGCTATATGATTTCTAGACTAGAGTCTGTTTAAAACTTATTAAAATCTGCCCCTAATAGAATTAGCAATGAATAGAGCTAGTGCATCTCATGCTGTCATAGGAAACTTTGACCTTGAGCTTTTCTGGCTTGCTTTTTATCAAAAGGGGAATTCTGGCTAGAAAAGAACATACAAACAAGGTAGCAGTCAATACAGCCAGCTGTGCAGTGTATCTTGCTTTCAACAACAGTATGTGGTTATCTAGGAACAGAATTCACCATACTGAAACTAGAGAGATTTCATAAATGGTTCTTTAAAAGTTTCTTCTCAATTTGGTTTTAGTAAGAACTGTGAGTAGATCCTAGCTTTCTGGGGAAAAGGAGTGTAAATGTATGCCCCTTGGTTAGTGCTGATGAGTCAAGAGGCCTGTTCATGGAGGACTCAGTACCTTGACTGCAATTAGGACGAGCCATCTCTGCTGAAACACATCAGAATAAAATGTCAAACGAATATTATCCAAAACGGTGATTCTCTGGGCAAAAGGCTTGTGAACTGAAGCAGATCACTTTCTGAGGCCGTTTTCAGAAACGGTTCATAGACTTTTGATTCCCCAAACGACCAATTGACCCAACCACTTCTTAAGGACAGTGTTGCTTTGCTCTCAAGAGTACCTATTGTTTTTGCTAGTCTGCAGGCATTTGTGACAGTTCTTTGAAAAAAGCAAATCTATTTATAAAATCAGTATCTCTCAAAAACAGTGAACTAAAATTGGATAGTAATAAGTTTGTTTTCAAGTGAACTCTGTCAAATTGTCATTGAGTAACTGAGTCCTGGAGCGACGATATCGGTGCACAGGAACAGTGCAATACTCAACAGTTGTACAAAAGTTGACCCTGCCACTGACAAGCGGTTAAGCGTGTGATCACGTCACGTTGTTTTCGTTGGTGGATGACAGTTCCTGAGGGTGTGCTGTACAAGCCTGGGGTATCTGTAACGTTCCAAATAACTGGCAGTAGTTTCTCTGTTTCAGTGATAAAATCTTTCTACTTTTTACCAAATTCTTTACGCTGGTGATCTAAGCCACTAGATAAGACGATTTTAGTTACAATTTGTGAAAAAGTGTTACTGTGACTTTGTCTTTTCAGAAACTGTCAGTCATTTCTGCAGGTACAAGATACCAAGGAAAGATAGTCAATCATGCTGTTTTACAGACTGTTGATACTGATAGAGTTTTCACTAAAACTGCAGGAATTGTAAAACGGGAGAACTTAAATTCTTCAATTCATTAATGCGAGTAACCTGCTGATATTCACCAGACAGCAAAAAGCTTGTTTCTGTTGCTTCTAGAAATAACAGCCTGTGATTTTTTTTTTAACCCTCTCCTGTGAAGATCAAAATTAGTAGGTACAAAAAGCATATTTGCTGTCATAGTACAGGCAGAGTACTGAATCTAATAATCCCTGTTATCACTACTGCTCTTTCAGAGATGAACCAATTTATTCCATATATTCTCACTCACCTTATTGATGTTTTATATCTTTTAATGCAACCAAATTAGTATTTGCTCATCAAAACACAACCCTGTGAAAATATTCCACGCGCTCAAATTGCGCTGACGCAGAATAGTTAGCTTGTGGAGCTACTTGGTGAATGCTGGCAGCAGTCCTTTTCAAATACCATCTTTAGCAGATCCAGAGTCATGTGCATGGAGATTGGCAGCCTGCATGAGCAGCTCTACCCAAAGAGCTGGCACTTGTAGAGCGCCTGTTCAGTGTGATTGCAAAAAGTCTGTAAAAAGCCAGATGTCAAAAGACTAAATGTATCCCTTACTGTTGTGCAAACCACAACGAAGTATGTAGTACAGGGTGCTTATCTGAAAAAAAACTGCCATGTTACATAGGTTGGCTTTTGATGCCATAAGGACTTCACAAGGCTTGTACACAACGTAAAATGGAAGTTCTAAAAGATTAGCTGTACGTAAATACCCTAAGTACAGGAGATGTATTAAAAACCCTGAGAATATTAAAATGTACACGCACAAGAGCAGAGTTTGAAAAAATAAAGGTTCAAAGTTAATATGTCCGTAGAACCTGAAGCAAAGTCAGGTTAGCTGAAATTGGTAGATAGTAAAAAATCATTTGAACTTTTAAATATTAAATGGTAGACCCTAACGTATAAGCATCTCCACAAAACCCATATGGTGGCCTTTGGCAATAACAACATTCTATATTTAAAATACTTGTGAACCCTAAGTTAGTCAGGGCATGTAAGTCTGTAGCATGTTCTGTGTTATAATAACAAGCCGACATTATGTGGGCCTCCAGTCTGTAACTGGAATCCTTAGGAACACGCAAGTTAGAAGTTATTGTCCTTTCTCCTTGTTTTGTAGACGACAAAAAGGATTCTGGAAGTTCTCTTATACACAAGCTATGTTGTTACCTGCCAGATACACAAAGTCTTTGTTTTAGTAATACGTTAAGCGTCAAGAAGATAGGGCTATGTCCATAACAGTCTTCAGTGTGTGTGTGTGTGTGTGTTATTTTGACTCTCAAAAAGCTTTGTTAAAGGTATAACTAAGTTTTCTTATACTTCTGGTCAGTGAGATAAGAGCTGGCTGGAGAGCCCCGACCTTGCAACTGTGAAAACTTCATGAAGTCATCTGAGGAGAGAAATCAGTTTTGTTCCTCATTGCCCAGGACTGCTGAATTTCTCAGCTTGATTGGAAAAATGAGCCACAAATGTGGAGGGTGCTTAAAGCCCACACATTTCTTTGTGATTCACATGTTAAGTGTATCTTACAGGCAGTGTAACTCTGCGGTGAGCAAAAATCTGTTCACAGCTGTTGATGAGTCTGATCTTGGTGGGAGGTAGAGGCAAGACACAAGTCATAAAAAATGCCTAAACAATCTTTCAGGAACTGTTTCACATTGCAAGCTTACAGCTGGACAACATGATCACAGAAGCAGTGTGAGGCGGTTGAAGTACATAGTCACAGCACGCAAAATGTGGCAGTTAAGCATGGAGTAGCAAAAGTGTGCGATGCAACGTTATTCTACAAAGCAGCCGTTCCTCCTCTTTGTCTTTTGTAACAAAAGAAAAATGCCCTTAGAAGCTGGGATTGTCAAATAAAGATTGGTGGTGTTTGGGGCTGAACAGGGATACTCCCCGCACAGTTAACTTGTGCTTTGCGTTACGCCCAGTGCTCTGCGTGTGCATGCTCCTGTGACTGCGTGTGTGCGCCAGTGCTTTCCAGTTTGAGTTGGCTGCCTGGCAGTTTGCGGGCTGTGCTCTAAGCTGGCAGAACTTCACCACCACCACCGCCAGTCATGACCATGTGGCTGCAGGTTAGCTCCTCTCTGCTACTGCCCATCCTTCGCATGCTCTGTGGGCCCGGAAAGAACTATCCAAGTCTCCTATGTTTTGCTGGGAAAGTGCTTAAGCAGAGGCTGAATTGAACGCAGCAGTGGCGTATGTTGCTGGGGATGTTAGCACCGCGCACAGGGAGCGCAGTGCATTGTGCACAGGGCACTATTGCTCTTGGACACGGCATTGCCTTGGGAAGAATAACTCCAGTGAGTATAGCTGGGGAGTCTCATGTCAATCTTATGTCTGTGTTCAGTCTTACAGCTTTTTTTTGCTGCGTTTCTTTCACTCTAAATCTTTCAAAGAAGAAATCTCATTGTTATTTTGTAATAGTGCCTTCTAGCATGCCATCTTGCTTAAAACTTTTTGAATTTATTTCTGATCCTCCTCAGAAGGAATAGCATCACAGCTTGAGAAATCTCAACGTTTGTTGAGATTTCCTAGCCGAGGCCTACTGATCCTGTTTGTTGGCAGCTGAAATTGGCACTGTCGTATGGAGGGGAGCAGATGGATTAAGGCTACGTGTAAGTGCAGAGAAGGGTTTGGGATTTAACCTGAAATCCCCTTTCTTCAATATGTGGCAGACTAGGTTGTGCATAGACAGCTTCATGAACCTTGCATAGTAACACTGGCAGTATTTATCAGTCCTAAACTGCACTCTGCCTCATAAATATATTCCTAATCTTGTGGACTCACATTGGGTTTCTGCATGCCAGTGGGTGAGTGCAGGGTGCAGATTAGAAGCCCGTGATGTAGCGCGGTTGCTGTTTGTCAAGACTATTCCACAGTATTGAGACCGCAGCGGAAGAATCTAAATTGTATTTCTTTCACCAATGCAGCCTGCATCTGTAATCAGGAGAGCGGCTGAAGTGTCAAACCAATTCTCAATGATAATACAAGTGAAAATCTAAAGATGGAGGGCTTTTTCCTATATTTTTTTAAGAATAAATGAGCCCAGAGAACTTTAGGCGGCGGTATGTGATTGTTTTGTTGTAACTTAGTCTTTTTCTGTAGTGAGTTTCTGATAAGTGAAATCAATTTGAGTACAGTTTTGAAAATAGCCTTCTAATGCTCAACATCCTATAACAGTTAAGAAAGACGACTGCTACAAAACTTTGAACGCTTTCCATGTTTAGAGCATGCAGTATTCATCACAGCTTGGGCCTCTGCAACCTCATGAGACTTCTACCAGGACTGCATGTTGGAACTCTGCTTAACAAGAGCGGTGGATCAAAGCAAAGAAGAAAATGTGGTCCAAAAAAAGCTTTTGTTTGCTCATATGTGTTTCTTTTTGTTTAATCCCCAATATTTCTGCAGTCTTCTGAGAAATCCTTCAATAAAAAAAAGGCAGTCAGATATAGTTTTTCCAGTGGTCTGTGGAGGGAGTCAGATCTACGTTAAACATGAGAAATCAGTGTAAAATAATATTTTTTTCCATTTGCGGGCCAGTTTCTTTATCTCGGTATATTTAAGTTATGCATGTCTGAAGATTTTTTTTTTCTTCAGTTATTCCATCCAAAATAGGATTTCTTTCTGATATTTTACTGTTCTCTGCTATGGGCTCACTTCGGTCCCTTCTGTTTTACCTATTGCCGTTCACCAACAGCAACCATTTGAGGTTCTTGCTTGTGTGTTGTTGTTATTCTAAAGAATTGAGGAGTGTATTTTTAGAAGTTTGATTCAAGACATAAATTGGTATATTCATAAGTACTTTCCTTTTCTTGTAGGACTACCAAAAATCATGTTCCAGGATAAAAAGAAATGCTTCTCAAGATTAATCCTATTTGTTTAACTGTATTTGTAGAAAACCTTTTATTAGGGGAAACCCAAGAAATAGAAGCTGCATTTCTTTATGCCAGCTTTGTGTTCACCTCAGCTAGATGTTTCAGTGCAACCCTGATTTAACGGGACATAGTCAGCTTGATGCAAAGCCACAGGATATCAGCTCCAACCAGATCATAACATCTTCAACTCATTCTGAATTGTATCTCTTTGAGAACCATGTTATGAACTTGTGGGTTGGGTTGGGTTGCGCTCTTCCGGGTTCACAGCCAATACTTTCCCAAATTTTTGGGTCAAGAAAAAATATTTAATTAAAGAGTGTCTCTAGAATCCTGTTTAAATTTCTAATGGAAGTTCTCAGCAAAAGCAAGGATGAAAACAGACCAAGCAGGCCAAAAAATAGGCCATCCCTTAAAGAAAAGTGAGACGAGGAACTCGTGAGAAATGCATGCTTCATAAATATGCATGAACAGTTTCTGTAGAATATAAACTCTACAAAAGACAGTGGGTTTTTTAGCTTTTAGGAAACATTTTTGTCTGAATGAGCAACTGTCAAAGTGGCGTGGTTAAAAAGATTTTTTGCTGTAGAGAGATGAAACTGCAGCTCTTCAAACAGCATAGCTTATCTAGGGAAGCAAGCTGAGATGTGGTTGTCTTAGAGCTGTCCAAACCCAGGAAGAGCTTCTTCACAAATTTGTTTGATAGTCTGGCATTCTCTTGGACAAGACAATCTCTCTATATCAGAAGTATGAGAATTTTTTTCTTATCCGTGGGAGTAAAGAACCCAGGAGATTAACCTGCAGATAGAAATAATATAAAATATTGTGCTGTCTTCCGAAAAAATACAGACGTGTCTAATGCTATGGCATGACTACTTTGTTCTGCTTTTAAAATCTAATTTTGTCCAGCATTATGTACATTTTTCAGACTTTTTTAATGATCCCTGTGGTGACTTCCCCTTATATAGAGCAGCTTCCTCTTGGCACCCTTCCTGTGTGTATAGACATTGCACTTTTTCTCCAGTGTGCTGGTAAACGTTAGCGTTTGGTGCCCAATTCTGACATCTGGCCATCTATCATGAGGAAATCAGAGTTAAGCCGATGGAGGTTAACCAAACTGCTGTTTTAATGGGAAGCTGGAAATTGTAGATTGGATGAGATGTTGCCCAGGCAGTCCTCTCTCTTCGGCTTCACCCTCTAATCGTGAAGAAAAAGAAGCCTGATGGTAAGAAGAGTAAGAGAGAAAGAAAGCTTTCAGTAGAACTGCTGTTTTCAGGTTTCCTTTTCTGAACTGTAGTACATTTAATTATAATGAGCAAAGTTCTGGAGAACTCAAGTTATGTAGAAGCATTGGAACAATCCATCAGTGCAGACAAAACCTAAAATAGAAGCAAAGCATCTAGAATATGCATTCTCTTTTGTACTGTGGTTTGTAGAAGTATTTACTGAAGTGACTTGCTGCCAGCAAGGCGCCAGCAGGCCCTCTCTCTCTCTTTTTGGGGTCTTGGTACTCTGAAACCAGAATAAGAAGGTATAAGCAAAATTGCCAGTTTATCAAAGGCATCTTTTTCAGTTTGTTTTCTTTGCTTCTGAACTGAAGTATTGGGGTTTTTTGTTTTTTTTTGGAAAACGTAAGATTCTTGTGGTACCCAGTTGCTTCAGAGAACATGCTGATAGAAGACTGAATCGGAGCTTTCCAGAATGTTTTATAAATGTGAGATCTTTGATTGTGTGAAACTTCTGACTGTCCAGGAAATCCTAAACTGGGCAGTGTGCCCTGATCAGCAACCAAGACTTATTTCTTCCTGCAGGGGGGGGCTGCAGAGGGTGCATGGAGGGTATTGATGTCCTCTAGTTGAACAGTTCGTGCAGCAGTATCCGCTTTTGTCCGTTACTTCTCCAGTAGTGAAAGGTAGTGAATCAGGTACACGTGGACCAAACTTTTGAATGCTGCACTGTTTTTCTGCGCTCAGCTTATTTTGGCCTCTACTTACCAAGAAATACTTGGGTTATTCTGGGATGGTGTTGTGAAAGATCTCGCTGACTTGGTACAATCATTCGCTCCCTCTCCTAATTGAAGTCTGGAGAGCACTGCTAGTCAATACAAGTAGGCTTTTTTAAAAAAACTTGTTTTTCTTTCCATGCTTGTTTTCTTGAATCTCTCCAGCAGCGTTGGCCCTTACTGTAATTCATGTTTGACTTTTGAATTCCCAGTCTTCCTCTTGGTGAATAGGACATAAATGGTCACGTGGCGAGGCTCCACCTGCCTTAGTCAGCAGGGAAGGCCCAGCCTCATCACCGCTCTCTTCCTCTTCCTTCTCTTATTCTCACAGTTTGAATGTTACTGATCTTAACATGCAAGCACTAGTACTTCTACGCCAACCAGAGTTTGGATGCGTTGCTATAACTGACTCTGGGACTTCTTGTTTGCAAGTTCCCATGCCCTCCAAACAGGCAGTATCAAGGCTTTTCTTCTGCTTCAGGGCTTTTATGAAAGCGGACTCTTGTCATGACCCTGGCTATATGAATTGAGAATGTTTTATTCTTTGGTGCTTCTATGATACAAGTAAAAAAATAGGCACTGTAGCTGGTCCAGTCTGTGTGTTTGCAGATGGAGCAAAACAGGAGTAGCCACAGAAGCTTTCTTCTTCTTCCCCTACCAAGAACAGCAGAGAGGGGTAGCTGGGAAGCAAAGTTTGGCTACTGTGATTAGTTGGATTCACAGTCAAGGGCAAAAATGACTTTCTTTGCTTGCGATAGAACTTCCCTGAAATGTGTTCTAGAGGAGGGGGGGGAAAAGTTTACAAAATCATTTATCTTGATTTAAAACTTCTTCAGTGATAGACTTGTCCCTAGAGCTGTTAACTTGGCATCTTTTTGGAACATTAATTACACGTTTTGCCTGACAAATAATTTGATTCAAAAGCATTTGATTGTGTTAGGGTAGTTTGTTAGACTTCAGAGGTGCATATGCCAACATTGGTATTTGTATACTTCTTCATTCTTGACTAGACTTGTTAATTGGTTTCTTCTCTGGAAACAAATAACTTCATGCGCTGTTGATGGAGTCATTGTTAGGGCAGTGCGATGCTGCAATGGATGCTACACCTCAGGCTGTGAAAATCCAACTGAAAGACATTAATTTTCATGTGTTACACATGAACTTCCCATTTAAGACTGTTTTTTCCTTTGTCAGGATGGTAGTTCTTCCGTACTGCTACTGAGAAATTGTTGCTGTTAGGGAATGATTCATTAGCATGTGGTTTGCATTTGCAGGAAGCCAGTCTTGTAGAGACCGTGTTCCTGGTGCTTGTTTGCTTTACAGAAGCGAAATGCAGATGTTTTCCTTGTACAAGCACGTCGAAAGTGCCTGTCTGGAGTTAAAGCTCCTGCCCGGCTCTGACAGGCGGAGGGCTAAGATAACAGCCCGTGGGAAGCAGCAGTGGCACCTCACCCATCCAAACCCGAGCCGACTACGTGCTGTCGGCAGCAGGGCCCCGCGTGCCACTCTCCGTGTAACCAAAGGTCTCTGCGCTGGCCGTGAGGGCCGCCCTGCACGCCTGGCCTTTGTTTTCCAAGGGTCACATCGCTGGTGAAGTCAAGGAAGGTGATATACCAGATCTCAGAGAGCACTACACCAGTGCTTCAGTTCTCGTAGAAATAGGATTCTTCGAGCATTGACAATTACTCTTTTAGTATTGGGATTTCCTAGCGGCCAGCAAGGTTGGCAAATCAAAAAGCAGAGGTGGATAAGAGCCAGTTAAAAATGCTGAGTGCCTCCTGCCACGTCCCACTGAGTAAAGCTGACCGAATGGCTGGGTGGTCCCGGTGCCCCGCTTTTCTCCGCGCCCTGCCCTTGCACGAGCGCTCGTCTGCCTGAGCAGGACGGCAGCGTTGTGCCGGTTTAGCTCCCCGGACTGACCATCCGACGCTGACAAATGCCAGTGCAGTGCTGGCACGGGACCGCACAGCAGGAGTAGGTCAGCTGTGTTGTGAAACTGCACCTCTTGCGGGGGGAGGTTTAGAGAAGTAATTAGCATGCTGCCAGCATTTGTGCAGAGCCCGTCTGTTTTGTGGAAGGAGCAACTATTGCTTGTTTTTTCTGAACTGATTATATTGAGCATCTACGTATCGGTATGTTGGATTCCATGATTCAACTGTAGCAGGATTCAAGATGGCTTATGGCTTTTCAGCTGAAGGTTTAGGCCTGACAGCTCCTCTAGAAAAAAGGGACTTTTCCTGCAGCTGAGTTAGATGCAGCTGTGTTTTCTGTATGGGTAGTAGAGGGAGCCAGATGCTATGGTGATAGTTTCTCTCACAGTGGGGGAAATAGAGCCCTTTAATTTCAGAGAGTGTTTGAATGCGGAACGTGCGGACTGCTGGGCTTGCCCGCGTGCTCCTAGCGAGGAGGCAGGAGTCTTTGAGCTTTCTGGGTTCCCGTGGAGAAGTGTTTGTTTGCAGGAGACCTGCTTTGTTTGAACTCCATGAGCTTTACAAAAGGCATAAGGGGAGCAAGTGACTGGCTGAAAGTCCGGCCTTTCAGCTGATGCCTGTGATCTTGGTGACTGCAAGCCTCTTTGTGCTAGCAGAGCAATCTGTTTTCTTCTGAAATAAATCACTGCATAGAAGTAAAGAGGAAGTTGTTCGCCTGTGCCCTTGCAACATGACTTTAAACATCTTGTTGCAGTGTTCTAGAGAGTGCTCAAACGCTTGCTCTGGCTAGCATGGACCATGCTAGAGCTTGCCAGGAGCGCTCGTAGCGCGAGCAGCTCTGCGTGGAAATAGTCCTTGTCAGGGTAGCTTTCCCTCTTCCTGTTCTATTCCAGTGTAGAGCTTTCCTCTCAATACTAAAGGCTTGGGAAAATGTTTTTTTTTTTTCCTCCCCTCTACCGTTTGCTGTTACAACAGGTCTGTGTTTGCAGCTTGTTACTGCTTCTCTAGCTAAGTAAGTGGTATCTGCCCTTGTGTAACCTACTTATTAACATTTAGTTAGCAAAGACCCTGATCTGAGTCCAGTCTGGGCCTCTCGACTGGCAACCATGGTCAGGACTGGAAGTTGGACATCCATGAGTGATTGAGCAGATCTAGTGACTTCTCGTTTCCTTCCTCTGTGTGCTGTTGTGACTAGATTGCTAAGAGTACAGGAGTTTGCTTGGGTACATCCGTTCTTACATGTGTGTTTACAGGTATACCTGACTGTCAAAACTGAATTATGTCTAATAGTTTGGGAATTGGCTGTCACTGGGCTATTCTAATTTGCACAATTTATTAGTCTTTTTAGGAAGTCATAGTCCTAAGCAGAGATGTGCCCTTAAGAATATGACCTTTCTTTTTTTTTCCACCCAGGTATCGCATGCTGTTGCTAAGCTTGTATTAGTTAGTTTCCACTGGCAAATCTCAGAGATTTTGGAAAGGTAAGTGCAAGTAGTCTTCACCCCTCTGTGCTCCATGCTTTTCCCCCCTCTCTTTGCAAGAATGTGCAAGATATTCTACAGGTGTCCTTAGACAAGTGCCGTTGGACCAGAAAGCAGGCCACACACTCCGTTCCAGGGAGGAGAAACATTGTTTTGTTGAGACTGCACTGCCTGTAAAGAATTGTCAACAAGGAGAGGGTAGTGGTGGCGGATGCCTTTCAATTTGAGGAATTATCGTCGTGCTGGGAACCCTTTAGATGCGTTTAGCTTAAACGTTGAGATAACAGATTGAGAGCTGCATCTATAATTATTTATTTTAACAAATATAAAGAGAACATATGTTCTGTTTTGAATCTATTTCTAGTAAGAGTTCTGCTATTGAGAAAAAGCTGAGCCGTAAAGCATGAAGGAGTACTGAACCTATGCTGATGCACAAGTTAATAATAAATTTGTGTTGAGGCTTTTGCTCCTTCTGGACATAAGTGGTGGGGTTTTTCTTTTTCCAATCTGCTTAGCATTTGGAGAACAGCAGGAGATGATGTGAGGGAACTGGGAAGCGGTGCGGCAGCTCATTTGTCCTTTGATTAGTGTTGAACTGCAATGAAATCCTCCAGCTGATTTCAGGAGGAGGATTCGGACTCTGCCCAAGTGTGCACAGGAAGTGTGTCAGGAGGCACTGCTGTCTGGCAGCCCCTCCAGAAAATACTGGCTCAGAGCTGAACATTGTCTGAAAATAGAGAGTGCATCAGTCTGACTCGCTCTGCCATGCCATTTTTGGCCCTGTTAGCCAGCAACTTCATCCAGATAACATGGGAAATGGGTCTTTCGTATGGCTGTTGTTGCAGCATCTCTGGTAACTAGCATGTTGTGTGCTTCTTGGTTACCATGCTTCCTGTGACAGCCCCTCTCTGGGGAATGTGGAGGGTGAGGTCCATCCGTAGCAGCTCTGACCGATTCTGCTGGGTAACTAACCAGATTTGAACAAGAGGAAGTTCGGGGAAGGGTTTATTTCTAAAGCTGTGACTTTGTAAGTTGTTCCCTGGTTGATCTGGTCCTCAAATTTCTGTCTTCCTTCTACGGTTGCATTTGTTGTAAAGTGACATCCTGAAGTAATCCCTAATACAACTAAAAAGTGCTAGTGGGAAGGGAAAGTTTACAGCCCAGTCAAAACACTGGTGCTGCACTCTATTGTCTGAATTCTTTGGTGAATTTTTATTGGAGATGAAGGCACTCCACTGCGGTGGAAATCACAAACAGCAGGGCATATTTAATTCTAGTGCTGCTGATAGACAGCTTCATATTCCAGGAGCCTCACTGCAGTGTGTTATCATGGGTGATGGCTTAGGGCTGATCTAGCAGTGAAAATGCTAATGTGGGTAGGAAATCTTATCCTCAAAAGTTATTTTTCTGGCAACTTAAGGGGGAGGCAGGTGGGAGACTTATAGCGCTTGATGGATATTTTTCTGTAAGGGAAATGTTGGTCCATTATTGGGTGAAATGTTATCCCTGTTTCTGATTTTGAAGAAACTATCAGAAAGGTTTTTTTTGATGAGAGTTCCACTCGCTGTGTGAGAGCCTCACACAGGACACAGTTATGCTTTCCTTGAAGCCTGTGCTACCATTCGCACAGAGCCTATTATTTATTCAGGTGAGAAGGATCAAATTAAAGCAAAAAGCCTTCAGAAATTGATTTGATCGCTCTTCAATTGCCCGTTTCAGGCACAAGTCTAATGCTGCCCAGTTGCTAGTAGAAGCACGAGTTCAGCCCACCTCATCCAAACATGTAAGTATACTAACTATTTTGGTCTGTCCTTTGGCAGAGACATCTTTGATCCACCTCATTCGAGGACTGCATTACTAATTGCGTAGTCTGTCCCATATTAACCTTTTGCAGACTCAAGGCCTTACGCCCCAACTCACTGCTGTTTCAGCTTTTGCAATGAGAGCGCATTCAAGAAGTATCTAACATTTAAATAACAGCTTTGCTATTGTCCTTCAGTTAATGTTCGAGCATTACTTGCCCTATATAGGAATTTAAATATTGTGGAGCCTCAAGAAAATCAAGATACTTTTTTGGCATGAGTGATGCTACAGAATGTAGTGCGTGGGCTTGGTTACCTCTTCCGATTCTGCTCTCTGTAAGAGACACTCCAGGCGAGTTCTGGCTGCGCAGCCTGAACAAGCTTGTTTGTGACTGGAACAGAGATTTTTTTCCTGAGATGACTGAGTTTGCTGCGCTACTGTGCTCAAGGATGCTTAAGCTAAATCTTCCAGTAATGTTCCTGCTGAGCCAGTCGGTAGTGATATTTGAACCAACAGCTTATGTTTTGCAGCCAGGGCTATGCAGATCTTTGAATACTTTTTTTTTCCTTTATATAGAAGCTTCCTATTGCATGTTTACAGAATTTATTCACAGCGGGTATCTCAGTCCAATCTACAGTAACCCCGGGAACAGATTGCCTTGTGTCAGATTTTGAAGGATAACCTATTACACCCGAGAAGGACCCTTCGGGGCAGGGAACAGTAAGGGGGAGAGGGGGGCTTTAAATATACTAAAAGCCTGGTTTGGCATCTGAGCTGACTTGTAACTAGGTGAGAGTGAAAACACTTAAACAGCTGGCAGGAGTAAGCTTCATGGGCTCAAAATAAACTGTAATCGGCCCAGGTTCCAGAAAAATTCTTTGTCATTTGACATACCTGCAAATGAGTCCCATGAGCTCTTTTTTAATGCGTTTTGAGATTTGTCTAGTTCTTTTATCTGCTGTCACTTATGTATCCTCTATTGCAATGGTGACTTCATTTTGGGAAGAAAGATCTTAACTTTAAGAGGTTGGTTTAAGACTTGATAAATCTGGTTCGGTAGGAAATTGATTACAGTCTTTCTGTATGAGCTACGCCAAGTTGCCCTGTGCTTCAGGCTCCTAATGCAGAATGATGATTTTTTGGGGCCACTTTGGGGCAGATTTTCATACTGAGTACCTGCACAACAACTAACCCTGTGGGCAGAGGCTATACTGATGAGCCCAGAGGGACAGCATACAAAGGTGTGAGGTAGTGTGCTTGCTGTTCACATTGAGCGGTTGATCTAGACGATCACCTAGTCATTGCTGACTTGATGAGTCTTGTTCTGGTCCATAAGTGGTGCTGCTTAGAACAGAGGTGCTTTACTTCCTTTCTTCGTGCAGTCCTGCTATAAAATGAACTCTGCTGGTCACGTGGCTGGGCTTTCATGCTGCTGCTCCTCTGTGAGCATCTCTGGCATGTAGTGGTATGCATGGAGGCTGAGCACTGTCTCACACAGGCTTCTCAAAGGGTAGCAAAGGTTTAAGTAGATGAAAAGTGATGATATGGCTTCTCTGTGAAAGGGGAAATAGGAACATAAACTCCTGCTTGCAGCTTTGTAGAGCCTTTCTTTTGATGATGCTGTGCTAGACCTAGTTCTTCAGGTCCCACGGGTGAGCCAAGATGCGTTAAGGGCTAGCTCTGCTGTCTAGTGATCAGTTCTGTGCTACCAAAGGGGAGATCCAGACCAGTGCAGTGGAGTAGTTCTTCATTTTTCAAACTGGGAGATAGTATATATCAGAAAAGCAAAGCTGAGTTCTGGGTAGTGCCAGACTGAAAAGGAGCTGTTCAGTGGCTGTGAATCTGTTGTGCTCTGTGAGATGAGAGGCTCCTGAGAAGGACTGGCTGTCGGGGCAGTGTAGCACCCCAGCATACCAGTCACTTACGAACCCCTTCTGGCCTGGAGCTCACCTGAGACATTATCACAAAGATGATGATGAAGGTGACTGTGAATGAGGTGAGAATGCTCTGGGAGAACTGGGATGTTTTCACCGTAATGCTGATTTGTGTCTCTCCTAGGCAATGGTACATTCCTCTCATCACTGTGCAGTGTGCATGCAGTTTGTCCGGAAGGAGAACTTGCTCTCTCTGGCTTGTCAGCACCAGTTCTGCCGCAGCTGTTGGGAGCAGCATTGTACAGTGCTTGTCAAGGATGGTGTTGGAGTTGGTGAGTTCAAGGCGGGTGTGGTAGTGGGTCTGTATTCAGTGGGTTGACCATTCTGAAGCTGAGTGGCTGAACTGCTGTAACAACATCACAATAACGAGGAAATGGAACATGGAATGAGTCTTTCTGACAAACTACTTGTGTCTTTAATTTTAACTAGTAGTCTGACCTGATTGTTGGCACACTGCGTGGAGTGTGTTACTCCTGCCTAACAGAACCTGCAAGTCCGTAGATCCACTGTGATGCTCTTTCTCCCCTTTGTGATGTGAAGGGCATGACTGTAACAAATTAGAAGTTGTGGATCTGCTGTATTTTGCGTTTGCATCTCTCATGATGTATAGTTTCAATGTCTTTGCAGTGTTTGTAGATGAAAGCATCTGTTCCCTTTTTGTTAGGTAGAAAGCAGTAGTTGCCAGAGTTGCTTTGGGCTTCTGTTAGCCTGTCCCTTGCGCTGGCTTGGCAGTAACATGCAACTTTCTACTTTTAAGTGCCTGACCTTGTGAATACTGGGTGAAGTACTTACTGGTCTTGGATGCACTTGTGCCCTGTCATCTTTCAGTGAATACTGTTGGGCTTCAGCTTTTCAGCAACCCTGATAGATTTGTTTCACAGTTGTGTCCCTCTTGCCACAACAACAGATGGCACCTAGGAAACTGTGTTGGATGCTGTCTGTGCGTTCGCTCCCTAGTACATGTTGCACTGTGCTGGAACGTTGCTTTCTCTACAGGGGTCTCCTGCATGGCTCAGGACTGCCTACTTCGAACACCAGAAGACTTTGTGTTTCCATTGCTGCCTAGTGAGGAGCTGAAAGATAAATACAGGCGCTACCTCTTCAGGGACTATGTGGAGGTATTGTCTCTTAAAGTACCCTGGGTCAATTATAATCGCTAATGACTTGCAGAAATTTTGTTTGCAGCGTCTTGCATCTTTCATTAGAAATGCAGTAACTGCAGCAAATTTGTCTCTGATAAACATGACATGGCTGTGGCTATAGGACAGGGCTCACTGACAAAATACTCGAGCAGGTTGCCAAAGTAGATTCTGCTGTAAGGTCACCCAGGAACTCCTTAGCTGCTGCTGGCTACTTTCCTGAAGCAGAGTTCTCTGAGTGTTGCAGCTGAGAACTTAAAACTTTGATCTGCATTTTTAAACTCTTCCTTGTTCTTGCGTAGATATTTTAGGTTCTGAAATATAAGTCCTTCATCTCAGTGCAGCACAGCTGTATTGGTTTGCTTTATAACACTTTGCATGAGTTTTATTGAAACTAAAGAAGAAATTATTAAGGTTGAATGTGTAGGAAGTATTCTGGAGAGTGGGAACAGTGAGGGCGTTCAAGAAGCAGGGGCAGTGTGGAAGAGTGGTGTTGCCTGTCTTCAATAAGAGACTCTTTGGGAGGGAGGGAAGAGTCCCCACAAGAGGGCAGATGAGTACGTTCTGGGGCATAAGGCGAGGATGGGGGAAGAGCTCAAATGTAGTAAAACTGTTCAGCGTGTCTTGGTGGAGCTGTTTGATTTTGTTGCTTTGAGTTTGAATTTTCTTACTTGGTCTGTAATCTACATTTTGAACTCCCTCTTCTAGAGAAGCTGTAAGTACCTAATGCTTCCTTTCCTAATGTGAAGGAGGTTTGTTTGCTCTGTTAGCCAACATTTAGTGACAGTTTCCACTGTCTTTTTCAGTAGGAAATACTGGCTTGTGTATTTTTGAGGATAAGGGTGGTTAAACTTAAACTGGTAATGTTCTTCTGCGCCCGCTGCTAATCTTACCACCTTGGTATGTTCACAGAGCCATTTTCAGCTGCAGCTTTGTCCTGGTGCAGACTGCCCTATGGTCATACAGGTACAGGAGCCGAAAGCCCGGCGAGTGCAGTGCAATCGTTGCAATGAGGTCTTCTGGTAAGAAACAGAAAAGGTTAAAGATTGTGGGGAAAGTATATGCTGTCCTCAGGGCCGCTCCGTTTGCTTGCCAACAGATTCAGGGTGTAGAAGCATCTCAAACGCATTGCTGGAGTTGTTTGTAATTTGAGTTGGCTTGAGTAATTGGACGCTCCGGATCTGACTTCTTCAGGTGGTCAGCCCTCCCCTAGCTCCCTAAACTCCTTGGGAGGTGGGTGCTCTGACAATGAGGGAACTCATGACTTGATTGAACAAGGGGTTACAAATCTTGCCTTCTCTTAATTTGGCTAGGTTACCAATACTGATAAAGACATTCTGGTAGTAGATGTGAAGGTGTCACAGCTATCAGCTGGTAGTTTTGAGTTTTTAGGTTTATTACAAGTATTTGACTCCCAGACACACCAGTGTCTGGTGTGTTTTGAGCCTGGTGCGAGAGTAAATGTCTGTTGAAGGCTAATGATCCTTGTCTGACTTCAAGTGTATACAGGGCTAAAAAGAAAAGAAACAGCTTGTAGTAAAAATGGGGTTGCTGGAATGTCTTCTGCTCTTGGGTCTCCAGAATTACTACTGTTGAGAATGTCTGTGGGGTGCGATACAACTGGGTTTAGAGACCTGACTTCCTGGTGTCTCCATGCACGCAGCTCTCGCTCACCTGGGGCTGTTAAGATCTAACATGCTAATACAGGAGCTTGATATCCATCATTGGATTTAACCAACTTGTAAAGCACTGGTATGTGCCAAGACCTCTGTAGTCACCTTAGAGCAGACAGGGGTAGACTCTGTAGGAAGGGATATATCAGCCCTCTGGCTTGTGGGTTTTGTTAAAGAAGTCCTCAGTTCACTCTCATCCTCGCACAGGTTTTTGCGTGAGAGGGCGGGGTTTATTGGAGCACTGGCCATGCAACACTCAGCCTTGGTCTTTGCACTCTGGTAATACACAAGTACATTTGTATCCCTTTCCTCACCTGGCCTCCTGAGATTTTGGTCACCAGAAGATCTTCAATTCCTGAGTAACGTCCTTCAAAATTGATATGTCTTTTTTTTTTTTTTTTTTTTCCTGTTAAGCTTCAAATGTCGGCAGATGTACCATGCACCCACAGACTGTGCTACCATTCGGAAATGGCTCACCAAATGTGCAGATGACTCCGAAACAGCCAACTACATCAGTGCTCACACTAAAGATGTAAGAAGACCTTCATGCTCTTTCTTGACCTCTAGTCCTGCCTGGAAAGCAGGATACAATTTATACATACTCAGCACTATATTCTGCTATTTGCTTTTTCAGACGGCATATTCTGCCAGCTCTCTAGGGACTGTGGTATTACACAGCTGAACACCTTGGGAACACTTTGTGCAGGAAGTCCAGCTGCCCTCCTGGCCAGAGTGCCACAGGGATCCCTGGGGACCTGGCGGTCCTTATTGCAGTCATGGTGCGGTGTGAAAATCATTGGCAGTCAGGTGTGCTGCTCTCCCACAGGCAAAAGGCAGAATTGTGGCTGCCTCCAACAATCAGCAGAGGCATGTTTAAAGGAAGAGGAGGGGGTACAGTAAGTGCAGAGCCGCTATCAAATAGTACGCGAGTGTTCTTTACATTTGGACAATTGTATAGAGTACTGTGAATTGGAAGGTGCAGGAGTTAAGTCTTGATTTGGCAAGGACAGCAAAAGGGAGTGACAGCATCTGTAAAAAAGACATTAAGATACTTACAGTAAATTTAGACCCATGAAAAAAAATTGTTATGTATTGTGCAGTCAGGTCTATCTGTAGAATTTGTAGTGTTTAATTAAAGATTGTAGATATTCTGTCTTTATTCTCTAGGTTAGCCGTCTGCAGATTGGAATGTTTAATGTCATCTGGGGATTTTGTGGCCTGACTTCAAAACAGTTCTTAGCTGGCATTTTTTTTTTACGATAGCTAATGACAAATGTGACAGTGCTAATTAGCCACAAGCTTCAGTTTTGTTGGAAAAGCGAGTACTTAGGCAGACTAGAGATAATAAATCCCAATCCTTCTCTGGAAAAGGTGTCAACGTGTTGTGATAGAGTAGTTGCTGCTGTTCTCCTTTGTAGAAGTAAGGTTCTGTTACACGGAGCGTTGTCCTGGCATGCATTTTGCCCGCCGTTATAAATTTATAAAAAGCCGTAAAATTCACTTCCTTCTTTATACCTGTGCAACCTAAAAAGTGTAACGGAACCTGACGCTGCAGGGGATCAATGGACTGCCAATGGAGCAAGGACGTGTGTGGCTCTGACTGTAGTCAGAGTCCCTTCTACTAGCTAACTGTCTTCTGTTAGTGGCTGCTGAAGGCAGGATACAGAGCTGATTTATCTTATTCTGTAAGTAGCTATGGAAGCTGTTGTCATACGTGAACTGATTATATCTGTATACCTGAGCAACTGCTAAATGGTAGCTTAGTGAGACCTTCAGTTTTACAAGCGGTAAGAACACTGACAAGGAGGTGATGCTTTCTTGAGTCAGCAATCCAGTGCTGCAGTGCACCATCCCTGGCTTTCTGCCTCCTTTTTAAACGGAGCTGTCAGGAATTGGTGGGGAGAGGGGTGTATGTATATGCTCATGTTCTCACATGTGCGTACATGTATTTAAAAAAGAGGGAGGGGGAATTAATCATGCAAGTGTTGTCATTCTCCAGAAGGTTGCTAAGGACAGAGTTTGGTCTCACAAATACCTCTCTTTTCCCAGTGTCCCAAGTGCAATATCTGTATTGAAAAGAATGGAGGCTGCAATCACATGGTGAGCAGTTCCCTGAATACTTCAGATCCTCCTTGTTCTTAGCGGAAATGTGTTTCCACTTTCCACTAACCAGTGTCTCCCATCTCTTCTCTTTCAGCAATGCTCCAAATGCAAGCATGGTAAGTAGAAGGTTTTGGAAGCAGTTTTTTAGTGATGATGTTCTCTCCTCTTTTTGTGATATGAAGGCAAATTGTGAAAATCAACTGAAATACCTTTTCCTCTAGTAAAAGGTGGAAAAGACACTAATTACAGGCTTGTGTGTGATAGCTTTATTTTTTTTCACTGACTATGATCTCAGCTGCGTTCTGATTCAGTGCTGTTTTGGCTCCCTCTCCCTGACAGGTCCATTGTATAAAGAAGTCTCCATCTGTGTCCATAATGTTAACAGCAGAAAACCATCTCAGAAGGGAATGAAATGCTTTCCATGTAAATGGACTTGTCATCAGTTGAAAATACTGGCAGAACTGAGCCATTTCTTTTTGCTCACTGATAGTAAGAATGAGTCCCAACTCAGATGAAACTGCAGAAGGAGTTTTGAATCGTTCTGGATAACGTTATGTGCTAGACTCCTCAGTCCACCCCCTGTGCAAGTAATTGCCTGACTGTCCTTGGCCTGTGGTGTAGTGCTACAAAACGATGGCCTGTTCTTGCACTGCTCTTTTCATGGCAGAATTCATTTCTATTGTCTTGGAGTTGAGATAGCCTATGTTCAGCCTTCTGTGTTAAATGTACCACTAGGAAACGTTTTAATATCAGAACCTTATTTGGAAGATGTTTAAAGTTTTCTGTCCTCTCTCATTTCCTTTGCTTTGGGGTTCTCGGCAGCACTGGACGTGATTTAATGGAGCTCTGTGACAAGGGTGAGCAAGCACGTGCCAAGGTACCATGGTGACTGGCACTCGAAATGCTGGTGAACTCTGGAAATAGCAACTTCAGGCTCTCGTTACGAGTGACATGAAAATGATCCCTGTTGTAGCGACTTAATTTCCATCCTTTTTCCTTCCCAGCGGAACGCTCCCAGCTTTCCCCTGAAATCAGAAAACTGCCATGCAGGTTCCACTGTTGCTCTCTTTCCTCCACTTTCTTCCCAGTACAGTGGGAACCGAACCTAACTTGAAGTGTCGTAAACCACTGACGTCTAGAGTTACCAGGGTAGTTATTTTCTCCTTGAGAAAGCTGATGGCAGACTTTTGTGTGAGTTTGTTCACTTTTGGATTGGATCGTTCATATTTTATTCAGCCAGAGATTCACGTATGGCAGGGATGGAGGACGCAACTTGCAAATAAGACTGCAGCCTGCCTCTTCCATAATCTGGTGTGACAGCCTGTGCAGTGCGCAAGTATGGTCCTACGTATTGGTCCAAGCCTCTTGGGGTGTACAGAATGCAGCGCTTCAGGGTTTATTTCCATACTTGCATGGGAGGCTGTACGGCAAAAACCTTCAAGACAGGCTGGTATTTTTGGCTCACCTGTTGCGTTCCATTATGCAAGATGTGACAAAATGTGTGTTCCTCAGCTTAGCAGAAATATCTGAAAACAGATGGGCTATGTCTCCTGAAACTTTTCCTAGAGCTGTTTTTTTCTGTGTATCACCATGGGGGTTTTTTTTTCTGTTTTCTGCAGACTTCTGCTGGATGTGTCTGGGAGACTGGAAGACTCATGGCAGCGAGTACTACGAATGCAGTCGGTACAAAGAGAATCCTGATATTGTAAACCAGAGTCAGCAAGCACAGGCCAGGGAGGCCCTTAAGAAGTACTTGTTCTATTTTGAGAGGGTAGGAGACATCTCTTTGGCCAGAGCTGCTGTAGCCTTTTAACGCTCCCTGCCTGGTGCAAAGGTCATTGCCAACAATCTCCATGCAAGAAACTGCCCAAAGAGAATCTGTGCAGAATTGTCAGGCCTTGTTCTTTCTTGCTCAAAATCCTCCCCTGTGAGTCCCATCCAAACCAGTAGTGTCCTCCACAAAGCAAATCATATTCGCTCCTCGGTTTCCTTAAGCTAGAGGAAATCAGTGTTACCTGTGTGCCGCTATCCTATCTTCCTGCAAGATGAGTGCTGCTGTAGTAAATGGATGTAGATAGATATTATTCCAACTATTTCCTTTCAGGATCAGGGAACTCCAGAGTTCCTTGCACTGTGTCTTTAAAGAGACCAAGAAGAAATAAACTCTGCCATGTTCAAAGGTCCACTGGCTGTAGCAAAGTTTTCATAAAATTTCATGCAATGATTTATTTTTTTTTTTTTTAAACTTAGAATCTGTTGCAAAGCAGTGAGGCAGTCAGAGCCCCTTTGTCTGCACGGCAGACTCGATGCACCTGGCCAGACAGTGCAATTCTAAAGCAGCTTGTCTAGAAGAGAATGTGGTAGATGTTCAATGCTGCTGCTTTTCAGTGCACTTGTTTCCCCATCAGAGTGAGTTTATTCTTCATACCATGAGCCGAGTCTTACGACAAAACAAATGTGTTCGTGCTTGGCTCTCTAAACCAATAGGCTTTGGGAAATTGCCATGTTTACAGGGTGTACGTGGATGTTAGAGTTCACTGAGCCCATGTTAAATGTAAATGTAAACTCTTGACCCTTCTGTATAAATCTTTTAAGTAGAGGAATCACCATTACTTTCCATCTTATTAGTCACAAGGTTGTTGCGTGATCAGAGGGCATCCCCACTCTCAGGAGTTAGGTTTGCTCCCTGCTTTCTGCTGCTGTCGAGTCTGTTGTATACAGCCTCCGCTACTTGCTACAGGAGGTGCTGCCTTGCTGTTTTCTTTCCCACAGCATGTCTTGCCTCGCTGGACTCCTGCCCCACTACAATTTCTGCTTGCTAGAGCTTGTGCTTCTGCAGCAGCAGTATTCTGGTCTGATGCTATCTTTTCTTTCCTCATCCCCCCTGTTGCAGTGGGAGAATCACAATAAAAGTTTGCAGTTGGAGGCACAGACATACCAACGAATCCAGGAGAAAATTCAAGAAAGGGTTATGAACAACTTGGGAACATGGATAGACTGGCAATACCTACAAAATGCTGCAAAGCTACTTGCAAAGGTAGGTAGTTGTGGCTTGTTTGGCACAGAGAAGAGAATGTACGCACCGGAATGCTAAATTCGCAATACCAAGTGAAAGGAGGGGAATTTGGAGATTATGGGTATGTGGGACAGTATCTCTGGTCTAGAACATGAGCCAGCCAAAAATCAGCTGGAATTGACCTCTGTGAAATTAGCTGTATCCGTTCTTCCAAGGAAGGGGTAAAATATTCCGCCATGAGATGCCCAGTCACCCTTGTCAGAAGGATAGCTCCTCTGTCGATGTTGGTCACGCAAATGCGATTGTGCTGACTTACAAGTCTAAGACTCTTTTCCTTCTTTTCTTTCCTCCCTAACCCAACGATAGTGTCGTTATACCCTGCAGTACACGTATCCATATGCCTACTACATGGAGTCTGGTCCCAGGAAGAAACTGGTAAGACTTTTTTTTTTTGCTGGTAGTCTCTTGGGGTGTAGTTGGCAGCATATTGGGTGAAATGAATAGGCAGGCATCTCACTTTAATTGCAGAGATTGGCGCTGTCTGAAATATTGTTTAATCGGATAGTTGCCACCCTTTTCAAATGTATCTTAAAGGGAAAAAGCGACAGCTCACCTGAGTTCTCCCCCTTCTGAGTAAAGATTTTTTTTAGTGTTGCTATGATAATTATGTCTCATTTCAAAGACCTAGTTTACACATTCCATAAATGTATTAGTGTTATTACATAATGCAAAAATTATGGTTTTCAATATGTTAGGATTTTTTCCTAAAGACTTTTCATGGTTCTGGATTGCCACGAACAAGTACCTGGCCTTGGTCACTGCTATCTGTTGCTTTTTATCGAGGCAAGAGAGTTATTGGTAACAGGCTGATTGTCCAGGAGACTCCAAAAGGAATAGCAGAAAGTCAGCTGGAGCGCAGAGAATTAGCGAAGGCACATTTCCTTGAGAAGTCTCAGCCTTAAAACTACTAACTAAATTGTTGTTTAACTGGGGAGTTACCAGATTCTGTGAGTGCTGAGCTGCTTGCTTTTCTTTTCCTGAGTTTGGGGTAAGGACAGGACAAGCACGTGTGGTTTTGCACCTTTCCTTTTCATTTGGGGTTCACCAACAGCTCAGTCATCTGATACGTTACATTATTTATTTTTCCAGGGCAGCACTTACCCTAGCAAGCAATTTATCCAGAATGGTGTGAGGCTGGAAGTGTAGTTTTGTCCCCTGGTTAGACTGTCATGTTGCTCTGGGCCATATTTCATGTGAAGAGCTGCTGGAGGATAGTTTTTCCAGCCTTGAATCAGAGTGTAACTTTGCCAGTTGTGGACCTTCTGATTCCTGCTCTCGGCTCCTTGCTGGCTTGGAGGCTGGACATGTCCCAAAATAGTCCTGAATTCACTGGACATACCAGTCTGAGAAGAGATTGTTTCTTTGACTTAGTTGTCCAGTAAAATATGTTATCGGAGCTCTCCATAGCATTAGGTGTATTCGCCAGGCAGTGGACAGATGTTCTCTTCTGGATCTGACTGCCAGTGGAACAAGTTACTGCCCTCAGCTGTGGTTAGCAGGCCCTCAGCTCTGCCTGCAGTGTTACTCCTGTGAGCATTTCCTAACCTGTTTCTGGCAAAATGAGCTGAGATAGTAGATATTTGTCACTTCACTGTTCTTAGGCTGGCATGGTTAATTTTTGAGTGATGCAGGTCAGGGAGTGCTCACATGAGGAATTCCTGGAAGGAGTGATAATGTGCAGCTGAGGATGAATAGATGAAGGTAGATGGGGAGGAGGCACGAACCTGCTTCGCTTACACAGCGATCAGCAGAACGCGTTTGTCTGCACTTCAAGCATAGCTTGTGGTATGAAGCTGCTCCACTGAACGAGTTTCTTTTTACTGTGAAATTGTGCTATTTGCAGTTTGAATACCAGCAGGCCCAGTTGGAAGCTGAAATTGAAAATCTCTCGTGGAAGGTGGAACGAGCAGACAGCTATGACAGAGGGGTGAGTCTTCTGCTTGCTTGAGTCTGCTGGCCAGATTTTGTTATGGACAGGCTTAACACCTCTGCCAGAGAGCTAAAGCGGTCAAGGGAGGGTACTGAGAAACTAGATCTTGAGTCTGGCCTTTCTTCCTGTAGGCAACAGATGTTGCAGAGGTGGAGATTTCACTGCCTCAGGGGAGGGGAGGAGGGCTGAGTAAGTCCTGCAGAACTGAAATGGGACCAGTAAAGCTCTGGAGGAAGCTGCATTCAGCCCTCGTTGATTAAGAGCAGATTCCTTAGCTTTTTAAGACAGAGCAGGAGCCAGGTAACTGCAGAGGGAGCCCATGTCAAGAGGAAGAAACCCTTGTGACCCAGAATGCATATGCAGTGTGGAGATTGGTGCTTCTCAGACTAGAGCAGAGTACCTCCCTGAAGAAAATGAACCCCTCTCTGAGGAGTTCACGCTAACGGTTTCTGCCTTCTTTTTTTCCAGGACTTGGAGAATCAGATGCACATAGCAGAGCAGAGACGGAGGACCCTGCTGAAAGACTTCCATGACACATAAGGCAGGAGGAAGTGACAGAGTGCAGGGGTGAGAGCAGCGAGTGAAGTGATGGCAGCTTCACCGTGATGAGCAGGCACTGCCTCTGGGAGAACATGGCCAAGGACAAAGCCACCCCTCCCCTTGCAAGTCAGACACATGCAAACACCACATCTTAGTCCAGTTTGTTCTCTTATCTTTCTGTTTCTGTTTCTGCCAGGCTAGAGGCCAGAGTTCAGATTGGCATATTTCCTGGGACATTTCCCTCCTGCCCTTGATGGTTTCAGAAGGGGAGGGATTTTTTTCTCTGAATGGCTGTTAATAGTATTAGATCATTACAATTTATGTAATTTTCAACGGTTGTACAATTATACAAACAAACCTTAGAATAACACACAACCCTTTTTAAAAATAAATTGGCAGTGGAGTGTTTTTCCTTAATCTGCTTGTAAATTTAATGGGCTTTTCCCCCTCTCCCCTCCTCTGACCCAAAAATCTTCCCAGGCCCTGAAGGAGGTTACAAAATAACTCGACTAGATTTCCTGATCCTCCTCTAACCAGGGCTTTGTAGCATTGGCATTGCATGGGAGAGTGGCTGGTGTTAAGAGTGGCTGCTGCTGTGTCTGACCTGACAGTACCAGCAGTGGCTATGATTTAGTGCAATTACATGTGGCATCTCCTCTCTCATAAATCAGCTGTGCAAAATCCTGCGGCATAAATGAAAGTGAACAGAGGAATTGTAGGAGAGAGACTGGGTTAGCACAGGGGGACATGCCTTGAGTCAAGTCAGATCCTTGCATTTGATGAATTTTAGGTCTTCCATGTAGATTATTGCTTTACTTGTTTTTGTGGGGAGGGCGTTGTATTGCCAAAGTGAATGACGAGGGCATAATAGCATTACAGTTTTTAATCAAGGCTTGGGGCTTTTGCAGAATGAAACAATCCCTGTTATAACAGTGCCATACAACCTGGTAAAGATTAGTTGTGCCTGCTAGGTAACATGATTGAGAAAGGTTGATCGCATTCATCAAGGTGAAACTAAACGCCACTACATCAGGAGGCGGAACGATTATGTACAACACGTTCCCTGGCACATGTTGGCAATGTGGACAGGCACTTGAATACAGGTGCACTGCTTGTGCAGAGCCAGGCAGAAAATTAACTGACAAAATTAATTTATTTGTATATTAGTATTGATGCTGGTGGGGACTTATCAGAAAATTAATTGTTAGGAGCATGTGGAACTTTTTTATTAACGTTCTTTTTCTAATGTAAAATATACACTAAAATAAAAATGTGAAAACCCAGTTCATCTTAGCAGGGGCTTGACATGAAAATGGTTACTTAATGCTGATGCTTGCCTGTTTGCTATAGGAAGCAGGTCATGCGTTAAGATTTCACAGGCATGTATGTCACCTGCGCCAGGAACATGTTGTATGCAGGCCAGTAAGGTGGAGCTGGAGTCTCTGATGTGAACAAATCTTCACTTCTATGGGGAAGTCATGGGATTCCCTTCCATGCCACATTTGGAAGCGTTGCTTTTGGTGCATCCCTGTACTCTCATGTTGTTCTTGGACAATGTCATTTGACAAAGATTGAACTGGAGGGGGAAAAGTCCTAAATTCCTGCTTGTCAGAATAAGCTAACTTTGCTTTTTGGAGCCATTTCTCATCTACCCGAGATGTGTGAGAGGGGCATTTGCAGCATATTTAACTTGGCAGGTAGATTTTAACAAGAGAGATTTATCAGTTTAAAAGAGGAATAGCTGTCACGTGAACTAATGCTGTGGCCGTTCCCTCTTTAGCCTGGAGCCGTGGGGGTAGATATTGCCTTTTTCCAGCCTGTTTCCTTTCTCCTGGCCTCATTCCCTCCTCTGCTCCCAGCAGCAGCCTCTTTGTGCTCTCCTCAAAATATATTCCACCGATCTGTCTCTTCCTTTCCCCTTCCCAAGCGATTCCCAAAGTCTGGGGATGCTGGGCACGGGGGAAGGGATGAGCATGGGAGAAAGTTTACTGTGTACCCAGCAGTTTACAGTGTCTAGAGCTAATGTTTAAACCGTTCTTTAAAGATGTAATGTGCATGGTACTAATCTAGGATAAAAGCTGGTATTCTTGTTGTCTAAATGTGACTGGCTAACACCCAATCTCTTTGCAGAACAGGTATGTGGAGTTTCCTAATCCCAAAGAGCACTCTCACCGTTGTCACACAGTTGTCTGGCTTTGAGCTACATGAGAAGGGTTTTTGTCTCTCTCCATCCCTCCCTCTCCCATGCCCCCACAAAAATGCTTGGCTAAGAATCCTTGTGTGTAGAAAAACTGGGCCGAATAGCTGCGGCCAAACTTACTAACCGGGCTGCTGAGGTGCTTGGCTGAGGAGTAGTAATACATATTGCATCGAGTGCCCCCTAATTCTTTGAAATGTCATGACACTAGAGCCTTTTTGGCAGCTTTATTTAAAACACACACGCACACACACACCCTTTAAGAAGGCTGTGAATGTCCTGGTTTGCATGCGCAGATCCTGTTTCTATGCTCACTGGGAAAACAACAGGACTTTGCTTTTGCAGCCCAGGCAGGGTGACTTCTGTATTAATGTCATACAGAAAGTCACAGACTCCGAGATGAAACCTGCAGAGCACAGGGAATGGGGGCTGTTTGTGTCAAGTGCCTGATGCTGCTCGAGAGGCCGGTGACAGGCAGGAAGGAAGACAGGCTGTTTTTTTTTTTTTTTCCCCTTCTAATAGCTGGGTACACAGCCCTATTAAAGTCAGTGAGGTTACATGAATGTGGGTGGTTAGAAACAGGCTTGTGAGGTACAAGTTTCCCTTTGATGCGTTACCCCTGCAGCTGTGGAAGGTTTGTTCCCTTTTTTCGTTTTACATTGGTTCCCATTCCTGCACCAGCCTGACACCTCCTCACCCTTGCATCTGCTACTCTCATTTCAGCTTTGCTTGTGTTAGTGCATTGGCTGCCTCATCTCTTAATAGTCCTCAGGCTTCCCAGACTGTAACAAAAAGTTTTCTACTGACAACGTAAACTGCATGACTGCTGCTCCACGCACTGAGGAATGGGCCGTGCCGATGTGGAACAGCAGGAGGTTTCTGTACTATAATCTTGCACTCTTCAATTTTAGACTTTTTAAGCGGGTGAAAAATAGAACTTTATTTTTAAATGAGACACTTGTTCCGGGGCTTCCTTTCCATGCCCGGGTCTGGTCAGGTGGTTCAGGTTTTGGGGCGGCAGGTGCTGCGGAGGGGGGAAGCCCCGTGTCCCAGAGGGGTGGCACCGGGGGTCCCACGAAGCAGCTGCCCCCCCCCCCCCCAGCTTTTCTTCACAGGCGCTGGAGAGGGGCAGGGGAAACAGACGTTTGCGGTTGGTGTATTGGAAATAAATTGTGACTTTCTAATTTTAGAGGTGTGCCGGCTCTTCATTTGGGGGGGGGGGCGGGGGGCAGCGCCGGCCGCCCACGTGCTCCTTTCCCGCCTCCTCCCCCCCCTCCCCGCTCCAGCTCAGGTGACGCGGGCGTACGTGACTGCGCGGCGCCGCCCCCGCGCGGTGACGCAGCACGCCGGGCGGTTGCCGGGGTGACGCGCGGCCCCGGGCGGCGCGATGGCGGCGGCGGCGGCGGCGGCGGCGCGGGCGGAGGGCCCCCCGCTGCCCGGCCCGCCGGGGGGCCGCCCGCGGCCCGTGTGCTCGCGGCCCTACTTCCTCGTGCTCATGGTCTTCGCGCACCTCTACGTGCTCAACGTGCTGGGGCTGCTGCTCTTCGTGCACCTCAGCGCCGGCGAGCCCGGCGGCCCCCCCCCCGCCGCCGCCGCCGCCCCCCCGCCGCCGCCGCCGCCGCCGCCCGCCCGCGCCCTCCCGCGCCTCGAGGGCATCAAGGCAAGGCCGGGGGGGGCCGCGGGGCCGGGGGGCCGCGCCGCCGCTCGCCGCCGCTCACCGCCGCTCTCCCCGCAGGTGGGCCACACGCAGCGGGTGGAGCTGGTGCCCGGGCGGGCCCACGCCGTGCGCACCCTCAGCCTCAAGCCGCTCCTCTTCGGTGAGTACCGGCCGCGGCGGCGCCGGCCCCGCTGCCAACGGGGGCACCGGCATCGCCCCCCCCCCTCCACCCTCGGCAGCACCGGGCAGTTTGCTGCGCTTCCCCCCCGCCCTTCCCCCAGCCGCGCATCGTCCCCCGTCCCCCCCGCCCCGAGGTAATTTACTGTGGCGTTTCGGGGTGGCCCCTCGAGAAGAATTGGGCAGGTTTAATCTTTCCAGGTTTTGCAGATTGCCTTTTAATATGCCGCGGCTAGAGGACGGCCGAAGAGGACGCTGGAGACACTGTTGAATGTTAGGAAAGGACAAGAGAGCCCCAAAGTTTTGGTAATAAACGGTGATAAAGCAACTTAGTGTTGGTGCTTCAATGCTGAGGAAATGAGTAGCAAAGCAACCAAAAGGTGTCATGTCTCCCACCGGTTTGCATGCTCTTCTAGATTTATCTTTTGTTCTGGCTGCTCTGCGATATACAGATACACAGCATCCTTCTTTCAAATATGTTAAAGCCTTCTTTGCCTTTCTGTCATTTGATTGTAACTGGTGAAGTCTCATTAATTGAACATTTGGCTCAGTATGGTCCGGAAATCCATTAAGAAAATACAAGCTTTGATCTTTTGGGACTAAGGATTACTAAGTTCCTAATACTGCAGAGTCATAGAAAACTTGTTAATTCTGAAGATGCAACGTTGAGAGTCTTTTAGATGCTTTCACGACAACCTAAGAAAAAGCTTTCCAGATTCTGAATAGGTTATACGGTTTGAAGGCTTGGCCGTAAATCAGAGAGGTTTCTTAAACACCTTTAATACAGCAAGTACCTGTAAGAAATACCCAAAGTTTGTTTATCACTTCTACATACGTGGTACTCGTGGCTTGCAAATTCCTAAGGGGTTTTCTGTCTGACATTCAGTAAGCAGACACACAAATCTGGAACTGGTATCCTTCAGTGTTCACAGAACCGACGTAATTACCAGCATCACAGACTGGGGGATCAGTCTGGTTTTCCTGTCGCTCCTGCTTCCAGCTTCTCTGCCCTGATACTGCTTATGGAAAAGAGTTAATCCTGCCCTGCAAGGAAGGTGCTGAAGTTGATAAAAAACAGGCAGCACTAATCCCACAGCTTTTAACTTGTCACTCTGGCACCTCTGTCAGATTCAGGGGAAGCTTTGCTTTCTGCAGGGAAGACACCCTCCGGGGCAGTGATGGACATTCGGCATTTTAGTCTCTGTGCAAGTCTACTCTCCCTTGTCCCCTGATAGGGGGTCCTTATTTAGAAGTGTCAACTCGCAAGACAGCTCTTATCTCCCAGATGAACCTGCTGGGAGCCAGCACTGACTTTAAAAGACTTCCAGAGACTTCTCTATCTATGCAAACGGTGTCATCTAGGTCAACTGTTTTAAAAACTCATTTGTTGCATCTCTGTTGTTTAAATTAGCTGACGCATACATTTAACTTGGTTGCAATAGACAAAACCAAAAGTCATCAGCAAAGAAGGGCTCTTAAGTTCTGGGGAGTTTATTTAAGAAAAAGTGTTGTGGCCTGTGAGAGGCAATTTAAGGAAATAAGTGGAGGGCAAAGCAGGCTGTAGTGGGACTACAGAGCAGATGCCTTGTTAGTGATTTAATGTGAGCTTTGTGTTTAGGAGGATGGCAGCGGACACCATAAGGGAACTTGCTGTTTGTCTTTTAAAAATGTGGAGAAATCATCTGCGTTGAACCCAAGTGTATTTCATGGAGCTATGAAAAAGTCCCTGCCCTATTTTTTTTCTCCCCTCTGGCTATGAGACGTCATTTCTAAAGCTTGTAAGTCAGACCATCTGTGCCCTTTTTAGTTAGGAAACACTAGTAACCAAATAATCCTATTAATGGAAAACAAATATCAGACAAAGCCTTTTCAACCTTCAGAGCTTTATGTGTTCTGTAGTGTTTTCAAAATGCAGTCTGTTCAGAAGATACTGCCATTACAGAGACCACCTGGCAGCAGATTCTGTAGACAGGGCTGCAGTTTGTGAGACAAGGCAGCAGGGAGGAATAAAAATCGGAAATCTCGCTGTGTTTTTCTTCGGAGCCTCGGGGAATAGAAGAAATCACTGCACAAATGTCAGGGCACAGCTGAATTTCAGTACGAGTGTCTGAGCGCTCATCTCAGTCAGCACTAAATCTGAAGAGAAAATCTTGTCGCAGGTTGTTGGTGTGCTTTATGAGCACAGGGAGGCAATGTGTCTTCATCAGACCTGATGGGTCTCACCACAGCTGCGAATGCAGACTTCATGCACAAGGAAGAGCACGTTTGTCCCCAAAGTTGGTTTTCCGATGGTCTCCTTGCTTCAGTCCCCCATTTAATCCAGTGTAGAAAACTTTCATGGACAGTGCTTTATTAGACACTAGGAATCAGGCATGTTTTTTTTATTTTGGGGATTTGCTGTTCTCTGTTTTGCAGTCCATAGCTTAGAGCTGTAGCTGTATTTGTCCCTGAAGGTAGCTACAGTCAGTACTTAGTTGGGTTAGAGAGTGATCTGCAGAGAACTTCCGGAGACTGGGTTTTGTCACCCTTTCCGTCTTTCCTGCATGTAGAGAGAAGGCCAAACAGATGTGTAACGTTTCTCCCCCCCCCCCCCACCTCAGAAATACAAAGAATGGCATCTCGGGTTTTGCAGAAGTATCTCCTGCTGGGCTCTGTGTTTGGGGCTCACCCCGAATCCTCAGCAAAGCTGCCATTGCAAACCGAAAGAGCTTTAAACAGCTGAAGTCCAGTCCCACTCTGTTCTTTCACAAGGCTCTTGCCATATCTTCGATAGTTCCCCAGTTACCAGAATCTTTTGATCCAAAATGAATTTCTAATGTAAAAGTGTTCTCCCCTGTCACATAAAAATCTTCAACTGTCTTCACCCTTTCCTGCTCCAGAATGGCCATTGCCTTTTACCTGTGCAGGTGCTCCCTAACGCTCAGAGCAGCAAGCCGTAGGTACAGCCTGAACAACCGCTCAAGAGCCGAGTTTTAGCATTAATTTTTTTAAGAGGCTAGGCACTGCCTTCCCTCCCTGCTTAATGTAGTACAGGCTGCTCAAAAATAAAGTATTTGTTCCACTAAATAAGGAGCATCTTTTAGCAGTCAGGGTAACTTCTATGTAATCGCACTGGACGTAAAGCAAGCGGGCACTTGAACAGCATCAGTGTTTCAGAGAGAAATACTGCAGCTGAAATGATTACTGACTTTGATTACGAGAACTAGGAGGAACTGTTATTAAAGGTCTCTTCTAGTTTGTGCTCACCTACAGATTTCAGTTCACCTTTGCTGTAATGTTTGCTCCTATGCATCGTAAATCCTGGATGTGCAGAACTTAGAGAGGAGTCTGTCCCGTCTGTATCCTTAAGCTCTGTCTCATTAAAACAATTTCAGCAATCTCTCAGGGAGGTGATCTGCAGCGAGGCCCTTTATGCTGACTATTAATTGCTTTGAATCACCTAAAAATGTTGTCTGTACATCTCCAAACCCCCAACTGCCAGAGAAAGGAGTTTTCTAGCTGTAGGGAAGGAAGCAGTTTCTTATTGCTGGAAGGGAGACTTCAGACCTTCCTGCCGGGCTGTTCTGGGCAGCGGTGATGTTTCCACCTCCGCACCGCCTGGTGCAGGTTCCTGTTCTTGTGCCAGGCGTAGGCCTTGTTCACCACGACTTTGTCGCTCTGCGCTTCCCCACTTACGACGAAGACCCCTGCGTGCGTGCCTCTCATGATGTTGTGGGCGCAGGTGGCGTCTATGTCCAGCCACTGCTGGAGCCTGGCGGGGATTTCGCTTCGGAGGAGGGGGCCGTGCTTCAGGACCTCCACCCGGGAGGGGTCCAGGTCGAAGTCGGAGATGGTTGTGGTTGTGTTCTTCCTGAAGATCCTAATTTTCACCGCTTGGGGAGAGGGAAAAAAAAAAAAAAAGTTAGTTCTGTTTACATTCCTTAGCTCTTACCTACTTCAGTCACCACAACACACAACCTAACAGGAGGCTTTCGTGCTGTCTCTGTAAAGTGGTGACACATCCGTCCAAGCACATGTAATTGCAGTAAACTTGTAAAAGTTTACATTTGAGGTTAGTGTTTCCAGAAGTGAACATCATTCTTTTCGCTCCACTTCTCATGAGGGTGGAGGAAAGGCATATATCAACATCACTACGAGGGCAGAAACTCTGCAGGAGGCAGCGGCGCAAGCCAGTGGATGCATCTCGCTCCTGGTCTCGTACAAATTAGTTTATTTTTCTCTGAGCTGGGATTTCAGGAGATGACATGACTGCCAGCTGCCCCAGGACTTTAACTGTCTGCGGTCATGAAGGTTGCGTGTCTGAATTTGGAACGATATCTGGAAAACTGCACGTCAGCTAATTTAGCAGGTTCGGTGCTGCCACCTGCTCCAGCTGTGCAAGGGAGAGTTGCGCTGTCAGGACCGTTGCTGACGTTTGAAACAGCTCACGTGGAGTTTGCCAAAGGTTTTCATGGACATGGATTGAAATGTTGGTCTCTACAGGAAAACGAGGGTAGCATACATATTTAGCAGCCACAGACTGAAAACAAATCAGAACCCACAGAAATAAAGCAGGACTTTGCCCTTGGCACACCACCTAGCTGAGCCCTCCTGCTGCTTAGCAGGTAAGTTGGGAACTGAAAAAAATCTCTGGGGTCTGCTGTAACCAATTAAATTCCTCCCAATCAAGTTTGTATGGCAAAGCCATTTGCTGTGCATGCCACTATTTGGTTGCTGGAGGGGAAACCAACGACTGAGAAGACAGGTGTACTCACCAAAATCACCGGCACAGAGGTTTTCCAGGATCTCCCTGGCAGTGCTGGCCTCCTCGAGCTCGCAATCCTTGCAGCTAGCTCGGGGCACTGCTGCAACAGAAATTGGGTTATAACAGGCTTGTCAAACTTTACTGCAAAAGGCGTAGCACCGTTCTGAGATCTCTGAGTGGCGGCTCGCAGTGTTGAAGTGGTGCTTCGCCCGAGCTGCTCGGTCCGTGGAGAGACTGCTCAGGCTGCTGGGATGGGAAATCTTGAGCTCTCCTTACTGCTGCTGTGGCTGCCTCCCCGTGACCTGGATCACTGCAGGCACTACTTGTCATGCTTTGCTTAGGTTTGTGTTTGTCACCGCATGTTGCGGCAGCAGTGAAAAAGCGTGATGAAGATGAGTTTGGATGAAATGGTAAAGCAGTCGGTATGGCCAGACTCCATCCAGTGCGGTTGAAATGAGGCAGCTGTTCTCCCACTGACTTCTGTTAAATCTCCCACCAGTGTCTCCCATCAGTATCTGTTTCTAATGTATGACCTCCTTTTTAATTTCTCTGGCTCTCTTTCCCCTCTTTTTTTTTTTTTTTTTTCTCTAAATCAGCACAGTGGTTTTCAAAGTCTGGTGCCTCAAGACACCTGAGTGACTGGAGAATCCTTAGAAAGGGAACGATCACCCTGGTATCTGTCCAGGGCGGCCTGTTGCTCTCAGGGTTAGTTAGCCCTTATGTAAATACTGATCTGGAGGCTCAGCACCTGCTTTTCCTGGAACAAACGACTGAGCACCAGGATTAGCTTTTAGGGGAGTTGGTGAAATTGCCATCACATAACTGCATTTAACAGTACGACTTCTTAGGCAATAGTGGTGTCACCTAGGCAATAGAAATAGTTGCACGGTATGAAAATGCAGCAACAGGGACTCCTCAGCTAACGTAGTGAGGAAGAGAAAACGTTCAGGGTGTTTTCTTTCAAATTTGAGCCAAATCTATTTTGGTAGTCTTAAAG
Organism: Struthio camelus; assembly: GCF_040807025.1. NCBI lineage: Eukaryota > Metazoa > Chordata > Aves > Struthioniformes > Struthionidae > Struthio > Struthio camelus. Next base: position 10,174,618 of record NC_090955.1, on the reverse strand, counting down.
ATTTTTCTTGTGCCAGTTGTGTCTGCAAAACAATACAGGGTGTTTTAAGTGGAGCTCATGCCCCTTTGTGTTGTTTCCTAAAGTATAAAGAGAACATCTGAAAAACATTTCTTTTTATTTGTTTTTTTAAAGCCTCGGGTATAGCAGAAACATGAGGGCTGCACTTCCTTAGCTCTGGTGGTGGGACATCTCGCTGCCTGGGGACTGCGTATTATTAACTCTCGCGCTGCAGCTGAATGCTGGTCCCGGTAACTAATGAATGCACTAGTTACGAGGGGGAACAAGCTTTAGTCGGTGTTACACCAATGTTGTAGTCGGGGAGAAGGGGTTTTCCCAGAGAGAGCAAAACTAGAATTTATAGGTTTTTTTAAGTGTAGCTTAAAACCAAAAATATTAGGAACACAAACAAAGGAACACAAACAAGGCATAGGCCCATCTTTTCACCTGTCAATGTTACATGTGGGAAAATGGATGAGAAAAACACCTTACTTCTCCTGCTTGAGGAAGTTTCATCAGTGGAGACTGCTGAGATGCACAGCTCGTGATCTGCAGGAAACTTGTTGCAGTTCAGGATTTCAGGCCACGGGTAACCGTAACAAGCCATAACGGGCGCACAGCTTCTCTTGACAGCTTCGCACAAGCTGCGACAGGGGTAGATGAGCCTGGGGAGGGAATCAGGATTGCAGCAAAGGGTGAGTTTTTCTTACAGCAGGCTGCGGGTTGAGCTCTGTCACCTTGCTACCTGCCTCAAAGGGTTGCGGTGTGCGCTGCAGCACTAGTAGAGCTATGGGATGTTTGATGTATTTTGAACATTTAAGTCCAGGCACCAAGCAATTTCTAAGGATGGGAGTGAGAAGGGAGCAGGCTTTTTGGTATAGGCTGCTGCCAGAAGCCCTTCCTCCCCCCAGGGATGTTCTGTATTTGTGCGACCGCGGGCTGCTTGTTTTTGCAGCTGCCCAATTAGATACCTGATTTCCTTAACAGTTCTGTAGCTGGATGCCTACGCCACAAAAATGCGGATTTGCGTCTGCTGCAGTCACTTTCAGATTGAGAAAGCCTGCGCGCGGCCGGGCAGAGGAAGTGGTGAGGGAGGTGTGTGGGGCTGTGCAGGCGGGAGGCTGGCAGTGAGGCTGTGGGACTGCAGCCCGCAGCTCCCGGGGAGCGCACGTGTTGTGTGAGAGGAGTGCGCGGGAGCAAAAGGGAGCAATGTCTGAGATGGGAAACCAGGGAAATCCCACGGGGGAATGTGATGTTGCTGCTCCTGCAAAATGAAACAACCCTGCAAGCAGGTAGAAGCGTACCTGCGTTGTGCGCAAGGCGGAAGAGAGGCCAGCTGAGTTTGTGCGCAAGAGAAGTGTGAGCGTATGAGATGAAGACCAGCATGGTCAGTCAGTGGAAAAGCTTTTTCCAAGAGAGTTGGTAACATGAATATGTTTATACATGATGTATTCTGATTTGAGAAACCAAAAAGGCTATTTTGGTAATCTGACAGGATTTCTGTTTCCCCTTCAGAAATGTTCACGTTTTGCTTTCAGAGGGAAGATCCCTGCTGAGTAATCCCATTTCCCCTCACTGACTGGGGCAGGACTGCTGCTAAATGACTGCAATGATCTGATTTCGCACAGTTTCTCTCAGGGGACAAATGCAATTGCACTGTGGGGAAGTGTTCCTTGCTACAGCTGAAATAACTTGCAAAAATATCTTACCTGTCCAAGCAGATTGGTGCAAAGAGGGAGCAGAGGAAAATCCTAGCGTCTGGATGACACTCTCTGGCCAGCAAGGGCAGCCAGCTGGAGGATTGCTGGATCACTTCTGGCATGGTCTCGTGCTCCAGCAGGTTGGGAATCCTCATCTCGGAGTAACCGATGTCGTAGCACAAGGCCATGGTGTTGGGGATGGCCGTGCAGCTGGAGGATCTCCTCAGGTAGCTCGCCCGGGCGCCCGGAGAGCCCCCGAGCAGCAGACACACCAGCAGAGTCAGCAGCCATGGGCTGCCCGGCCTTGAGGGATGCCTGCGGTGGGCCGTGACCATGCTCGGAGCGAGCCGGTAGCAGATGAACTGGCAGCACACCCCAGACTGAGCCGCTCCTGCCTGTGGGAAGCCTTTTATAGCCCAGGAGCCACCTCTCTGTCAGTCCATCCTCATTAAGTGCAGCCCTTTCAGAGCCCTCATGGGGAAGACAATGCTCCAATTTTTGTTTGCCAGCGGCCCCAATTGTTTAGATTTTAGCAGGGGTTTGGCTTAGATCAGCAGGTGTGGAAATGAGGGCAGTTGGGGAGGGATGAATGACTTGGCCCATGTGTCTTGGGGCTCTTTCAGCTGAGATTGCATCTCTGTTTGACACCAGTGCTCCAACCCAGCCCCCTTCTCTTGCTCCAGGATTAGGCATTATTTCATAAACCCCAATGTTTTCCCCTCTTTTGTTTTTTGTAAAAGCAATCAAGTGTTGCTCAAAGTCAATTAGGAGGCATTTGTTTAGCTGGATCTATTGTTGAGCAGGCAGAGAGACAGGATGGTCTCACAGCCAGAAGTTAACTGTTTCAGAGAGCTTTGGATAGAGAGGAACTAATTTGCAACTGTGGGGAAAGGTTGTTTGCACAGAAGATTGCCAGCTTTTAATTAGAAAACCCCTCACCTTGCAACCTGTGCGACAGAAAAGCCCTTTCTGGTTACTAAGACTGCTTCTTTCACTGGGATCCTGTTACTACAGCCGAAGAGAGAGATTGTGCCTCCTCTTGCATGTAATTAAGATCCCAAAGGCTTTCGTTATTTTAGCCCGGTTAGAAGAACTGGAAACACTGGGAGTGTTGCTTGTGTACAGTTAATTCTGAACTGCTGCTGTGCCATTAACTACAAACCAGCCAGTGGAGTTTCAGCTCTGAAGCATCCTCTGTTATAAGGGCTCTGCCACCTGGGACGGAAATTGTTCCTCAGAGGGTGTTATGGATACAACTGGCAGCATTGTGTTGCTGGGGCTACCCAGCAACATCGCGTTTTCTACAAGGCTAGTTCCTGTCTGTACTTAGCAAGAAGCCAACTGTGTATTGACAGTTTTAGCATTTAGAGTTGATGTAAGGTCATGGAAGTAATTAACTTTTTTTTGTTTTCCTTTGTGGAGTGCCGCTGTGCTTAGGATATAACGTGTCCTTGGCGCATACCTGCAGAAACGCTAGGGAGCTGTGATTTGGGGATTGGGGCTTTAGGCCTAAGAACGCTTAAATCTGCCCTGCACTGATGGTTGTTCCTTCCCTCTTCTTCAAAAGTCTCAACAGATGATAATGAGATATTGCTGTAGCAATAACAGAAATCGGCCAGAGGATGTGTTCAACCTGCTGTACCACAATGTAGCTGGACTGTAGTATGGGACCTCGCCAGCATTTTGCAAGTGCGATTGTGTATCCAGCGCAGCATGCAGCTAGAAATCTCTTAGCCTCATAGTCATTGGTGGATTTCTCCAAATTTAAATTTGCTTGGGATCATGGTATTGCCTGGTTGCTGCTGTTGGGCTGCAGAGGAGAGGTAGCGTTGTTGGTGTGCTACCTGGGGATGGAGCACGACATCCAGAACGTGCAGTGTGTTCCCCTTTCCTAGACGTCTGAAGACTATTTTTGATGGGGGATCAAGGGAACTAGTGGGAATAAGTTTGGAAGTTGTCTCCATGCAGTTTGAGTTTCATAGTAGAGCACCGTTTGTGCCAGCTTTCCTGGCAAGGTGTTTGGGTCTGTGCTATATGCTGTCTTCTCCACACGAGAGCAAGGAAGCCTGAAACCCTGGCCACTGTAACCATTTCCCACTGTAAAGGTTTTTGGCCTACCTTCCTGTGGAGCAGCAGTGCCCAGACTGTGATCCACGTGTAACCCTTTGAAGTGATAATATGCAGTTATTTGCACTTGTTTGTTCACTCCCGTGGCTATTGTGGAGATCTGCAAGAAAGTTTAAGGGTTTATTGTGACCTGTGGATCCAAGTGTTTAAGAACTGCTACTGTAAAAATACTTGCCTCCAGCAGCTAAGCTGTGTGGTGTGCGCTCTTTTAGAACTCTACTGGTAGAAGGGTGGACGTGCTTGAACGTCTCATCCCCCTGACTTGTTGGGAATTTTCTAAATTTTTCCTTTTTTTTTTTTTTTTTTTAATTTCGAGCGGCCTGCCATTGGCGAGGAGTTTCCCTGTAACAGTTGCCTTAGTCTCTGTTGCTGCTCACGCTTTTGCTGCAGAAATTCCAGACTTCCTGACAGAGGACGAATGCAAGCTGATCATCCATCTGGCACAGCTGAAGGGGCTGCAGAAGAGCCAGATCCTACCAACGGATGACTACGAGGAAGCCATGGAAATGATAGAAATCAGCCAGATGGACATTTTCAATCTGCTGGACCACAATCAGGACGGGCAGCTGCAACTCAAAGAGGTAGAGAGCAGGGCAGCAGAGCTGGGGAGGTTTCCTCTGGCTGTGCTCCTCCTCATGTGGGCTCTTGATCACTCATGTGTTTGAGCAGGCCAGACCCCAGTGTATACTGATAAGTATTGCCTCAATTTTATGGTTCGAGTCTTGTGCTGGACTTCAGCATGGAAGGGAAATTTCTGGGAAAATGTGCAGCGGTTGTGATCCTGCCGGGAGGAAGCAATAGCCCTTGCCAGGAAATGTGTGTTTCAGATATGCGGGGTAAAATGTTCCATACGCTGTGGATTTCTTCTTGCTAGGTGTCTTAGTGAAGTGAGTTTGTAGGGCTGTAGGCACTGTTTTGCGAAGCCTGTGGCAGAGCGGACTGTGCCTTCCCACAATTGTCAAGATATCAGCAGAGTCACCCAGGTTAATGAGCCTGGGATGAGCACCCTGTACGCAGCTCTCAGCACCCTTGTCCTGTACAGCAAGATAGATCGGGGTAAGCCCTGGCAATTCAAGGATTCGCTTCCTAGGCTCCCATTTCAGGTGAGGCTGGAGACACACACAGACTGTTGTGTAGGCAACAAACATTGTGGCAGCGTGGGGAACTGGCACCAGGGACAACTCAGTGCAAGGCTCCTGTCTCTGGAGGCCAGGGCCTACGAAGAGCTCTCCAGCATACTGTATTTCTGTGTCCTTTTGGAGAGGGAGCATTTCATTCCAAGGCCTTCTCTCAGATAAGTAAAAGCATTCGCTTCTCTAATCAGTAGTTTGACTTTCCCTTCAAAAGAAAGAACTGTGCCCTCTTTGTCGAGGACGGGTTAACTGGGTCCCAGCAGGCAATTGCCATGGCCTAAACTGGAAATAACAGCACAGGTCTTTGTAGGTGTGGTTGCCAAATGATTCCCACTCAAATCTTTCTGCAGAAACCTGCTGAAGTCTGGCTGGCTGCTGTTCCTCGGAGGAGACTCTGCCAGGCCTCAAGCAGGGAGTCATTAGTGCTAGAAACTAGTGCCCAGTGTTAATCCAATTCTGAATTTCAGGTGCTGACGCACACCCGCCTTGGGAACGGCAGGTGGATGACCCCCGAGAACATCCGGGAGATGTACACTGCAGTCAAGGCTGATCCTGATGGGAATGGTAAGAGTAGCTCTGTGAGGATGGCTTTGTCCTCAGCACACCAGACGCCTCACACGGCGCCGCAGGGAAGAGCAGGAGACACGTCTGGGCCCAGGCCGGTTTTGCTAGATGTGTTCTTCAAAGCAAAATAATGCTGCCTTAGAGGCCTTCAGAGAAAAGCAAATTCAGCAAAAACCTCCCACCCCTGCCTCACCAGTCCTAGAGGTAGACTAGTCCCCCCTGCCTGTTGAGGAGTGTGGATCGTGCAGAAACGCAGTTCTGCGTTCCCTTTTCCCTGCGTGAGTCCATGTCAGGCCTGCTTTAATTTGCGCCCTGCCATAACAGGATATTCAAGGTGCACTTCTGATCTGATGGCGTGTGAGGCCGTGCCGTCTCTGACGCTGTAGCTCCCGTTACTTGGGCTGCAGGTTTAAAGCAGGTCCACTCCTGCTTCTCCCTCCACTCACCCCTCGTTTTCAGGGAGACCTCTGCAGCGGGCTGGGAGAGCTGCCGTGAACTTCACTGGCTGGGTAGGGGAGGGCAGACGAGGTGGATGTGGTCTTGTTGATCAGCTTTTGGTGCTGCCCTCCCTCTCTGCCGCTGCAGAAACTGTGTCCCAAGCGGACGCTTCCGCTCCTCCTTCCGCTGGTCTCCCAAGGGCTCCCGCTGGCCTGGACGTGCGCTCTAACCTCTGCTGCTCTAATTAGAGTGTCCTCAATTAAGCGACTCTCCATTTCCTAATCAAATTAAGTGAACACACAGGCTGTGCACACACTCTTCCAGCGGCCCGGCGTGGAGAGCTGCCTGAGAGGAGCTGCTTTGGAGTCAAAGCAGTACCCATGTGAATGCCTAAATATCCGGAGGGCACCCGATGTCTCGCTCCTCCGAGTTGATGGCGTTCTTGGCAGGGATAGGAGCGGATGACTGAGTTGTCAGTGGCTTTTCCACCATTCTGGACATTAACAAATGAAAAGTCCTGTTGAAGTGCTCTTGGCAGGACCTTGCTTCCAGAGTGCTGCTTCCCTCCATTGTTACTTTGGTTCATGACACCGAGTGGCCAGGTCACAACCTGGATGTGGCACTACGTCATCAAAGACCATGGGGAGTAAGGGGAAGTGGGGACAGGGAGATGTGAGCAGGGAGCTAGAAATAATAACGGTGAATAATTTGGTCATGAGTGCCGATACCTGGGGAAGTGTCCTAGGCTGACCTCGGCGACTGCTCTTTCCTCCCTCCTGCCTGAGGGTGCTCTGTGCCCAGGAAGCAGCCCTGGCATCGCAGCAGCAGTGTATTTACTGCCAGAGCGAGCTCCACTCGCAGTCTGGGGAGTTGCTGCCTGGGCACTGGGTCCTGCAGGCGCTTTGTTCTTCCAGTCTGGAGTTAAACATGTTGTGAGGTGTCGATGTGTGCTCGCTGCTGGGCTGCCCAGTGCAGCGCTCTGCCTGCTCTGGTCTCGGGGATCTGGTCCCCAATGACAGACTTTCCTTCTTCTCCAGAACGGGGAAAGAGCAAAGGGTGAGGATTTCTCTGAAGCTGACAGAGGCAAAAATCCATCCCTTGCCAAGTACAGTTCAGTGCAAACAAGAAATACCCGTTCTAGCAAAAGCCCCTTTTTACCTCTCACTTTTCTGTTACTCTTATTTATGCCGGATCATTCTCTGTTGTATTTCTCTCTCATATTTTTTAATTATACAAATGCAGAACCTCCTGCTTGTTGATTTGGGTTTGCTTTTTTTAGAATAACCCTAAAAGGTCTTGCAGAAAATGTGGACAGAGGTGTCCCACTCTACTTAGATACTTAAAAAGGCATGTTTAAAAGTAACAAGACCCTCTGAGAAGTCAGCATACTCAGATATTTAGCTACAACGTTGCATGTGTTAGAACTGTAGTAGTTATTTCTCTTTTCAGATGGATTGGTTTGTGTTTTAGGAGCTTTAGAAAGCTAAAAATTGTATTTTCTCTGTCCTAATGCTGAGTGTCCCCTGCAGCTGAAGGCTCACTTCTGCAGGTTGCTGTATGCCCTCCACTCACCTAAAGGCATTGCTGGGGTCTGTACTCTTGTGCCTACAGTGGTGGGCACTTACGGGTGCTTGTTTGAGGAAGGCAATTTCAGCAGTGCCCTCAGCTGATGACTCTGAGTGCCGGACACGAAAAACCATTACCTATGGGCAGCTGCACAAGAGCCAGCCCGCTTTTGTTCCCTTCCTGTAGGTGTGCTGAGTTTGGAGGAGTTCAAACAATTGAACATCCGTGATTTCCACAAGTACATGGGAAGCCAGAAAGTGAAGATGAGTGACTTGGTGCGGAACAGCCAGCACACCTGGCTGTACCAGGGCGAGGGGGCGCACCAGGTCATGCGAGGCATACGGCAAAGGTAAGGGCTCCGGCCAAGCGGCCGAGGGGCAGGAGGGCTGGTGCAGGCACAAAGGCCACCTGTGCTGGGAGATGTAGTGGGAGACTTGTTAATATTTACATTTCCTAATTGCGTGAAAGCCTTTGGAGTATAAAGAGCACTGAGCGCAGGCATGAAATGGGGAGAGGAGGTTCTCATTAGAACAAGAATTTGTATTGTCCCATGGAAAAGGGGGGAAAAAATCAAACCTTTCAACATCTCCATTCACTTTTGGGAACAGCCTACTAAAACCAAGAAGACTTGGCATTATTTGATGCAATTCATTCCAATTAGTAAAAAAGCTTACTGGGAGAAACTGTTCATTTCCAATGCTGTCTGGGTGCCAGTAGTTACTGTCATTTGCTTTAGCTACTCATGCATTTCACTGAAGTCTGTCTTAGCTGTTCAGAACTGACTTTTTAACAAGCATGATTTTATCTCAAGTAAGCTGAGTTAGTGTAATCCTCTGAGCACACGTCTAACAGGGCGCCTCACAGCAGATGGGAGAGCCTTTCATCTTTCCCTTCATCTTGGATTTGGTTATTGGGAAGAGTTGAAAACCAGCACCCAGGCCAAATCGTTTAGCTGTGGTGAGTTTCAGATAATTGGCTGGGGACTCTCTTGTTCTTGTGGTGCTGGTCCTCGCCCAGGACATGGGTGGGTAAAAATCTGTCCCGAGGTTCGAAAATGGCTCTTGGCCGCTCCTTTTCTTCAGTGCATTCCAGAGGGAGAACGGGGTCACACGTTGCCTTGATTAGAGCAGAGACAGTGGGTGCCACCGGCTCTGTGCCAGCTAGCCAGGGCCCACAAGCATCAGCATGTTGCTTTTACGCTCTTTGGTTTGTCACTGCTAGAACGCCTCTGTGGAAGTGGAAACTTGATGCTGAAGGAGGCTCTTAAAGTCCTCCATGGGACCATGCGGTGCCTGGATGGGCTCCGCCACCCTGATTCAGTGCTGCACCCGCCTTGTGCCTGTCCCCAGGGCTTCAGCTGTCTGGATTCTCAGAGCTCTAAGTGTTCTTTGGCAGGTCTCGAGAGGTACCTGCTTGCCTTGGGGATGATCTCAGATGTAGCAGCGGAAAAATCCCAGAGCAGGAGGGCTCCCATCTCCTTGATCACTTCCCATGCCCCTCTGCCCTGGGGGGAGGCTGTTGAAACGGCAACAGGGAAAGGTGAGTTAGGTGACAAGAATATTCCTAGAGCTAGTCTCTCCTTCACTCTCAGCAGGAGCCCTTTGCTTTGCTAACTGTCCCCGAGGTCTGTAGGTGGTGTGCAGGAGTCCTGAGAAGCAATGAGATGGCACATGAAGGCTCCAGGGACACACACAGAAGGGATCTTTCTGAGCAAGCAGCCTTCCTGAGAGCAGTCCTGCTGGAGATGCACCCTTCGTTTTTGTTTTTTATTAACCTTGACGAGGAGTTTCTGAGCTGATGCTGATGGTCCAACAGATCTGTAAGGACCTAGTTATCTCCTGGCATGCTTGCTGCAGCCCATCCGTCTGTCCGGTCTGTTGGGGAAGGGGGTTATCTTTCTCTGGATTTGTTCGGTGCTTGGGAGTAGAGGCTGACCAGGGTAACAGTGCTTTCTCCTCACCTGTTCTACTCTCCTCTTCCCCAGGGTAATGCGCCTGACTCGCTTGCCCCCAGAGATTGTGGAGCACAGCGAGCCCCTCCAGGTTGTGCGGTATGACCAAGGAGGGCACTACCATGCCCACATGGACAGTGGCCCTGTGTTCCCCGAGACTGCCTGCAGCCACACCAAACTGGTCGCCAATGAAAGTGCTCCCTTTGAGACCTCGTGCCGGTAAGTCCTGCCTTGAAACCTTGGGGTTGTGCTGCATGCCTGGCCGGGGCGTTGCAGCGGTCGTTCGGAAGAAAGTTTTTTATTAACTTATCTGGAACACACTAACAGAAAGGTGTGGAGAGCCGGTTCACCTCACCTTATGCGGGGGACTTAGTGCTCAGGTTGCAGGCTCAGAAACCGGCTCTGGAGATTGCTGGCTTAAATGGGTGTGAAGGGAGAAGTGAGCGAATCCTGCGGGTCTGCAGGCCAGTGAGAAGAGCCAAGCACGCTGGTTCTGCCAAGCTGCTGGGCTGTCCCCACCAGAGGCCAGAATTGCACTGTCAGCATTGCGAGTGGAGATTTTCTTTGTTGTCCTTGTCTTGGCATTGGAGAAAAGCTGATGTAAACCATGTGTCTTGTGATGTCTGGGAGTTACCACTGTATGTATGATGGAGGGGCAGGATATGGACGGTTGCCACACATCTCCTGTTGTTCCAGTGGTGTCCCCTGATAGCCACTCCGTGCTCTCTCTTACAGCTACGTGACAGTGCTGTTCTACCTGAACAATGTGACTGGGGGAGGCGAAACAGTCTTTCCTATAGCTGATAACAGGACATACGAAGAAATGGTAAATGACTCTCCTACTTGTTATCCCTGGGGACTTCACTGTTTCCTGACTTTGAGCGCTTCTCTAAATCTCTTTGTTCACTGTGGCTGCAAAAAGGGTTTGGAGGGTGAGGTTGGCAGACGCTAGCCTTTTCAGCTAGAACATAGGAAAGCTGTGCTCTGCGTACTGTCTTTCGCTCAGAGACCAAGGGAAGATGTGCAGGGCTTTGACAACTGCAGCTTTCACTGCTCAGAGATGTGTGAGAAGCCCTTGCTGCCATAATGCAGCTCCTGCTTGCTTGTATCTGGGTAGGTTTTCTCAGGCTAAGTCTTGGCCAGCATATTGTGCTCCTGCCAAACCATGATTTAAGGAAAGGGGAGCTGCTCAGAACCAGTCATGGGCTTCCAGGGGGCTGAAATTGGCTGCTCCAGATGGGTTGTGAAAGCCCCGTCCTGCCCAGTGCCTAGAGCTGTTCCCACGGAGCGTTCAGGCAGAGGGCAGGATGACGACTGGCAGTGGAGGCAGTACAGTCTGCGCACTTTCTTCTAGCCCTGTTTACCATCCCTTCTCTGTGTTTTTCGTCAGTCTCTGATCCAGAATGATGTTGACCTGCGAGATACTCGGAAAAATTGTGATAAGGGCAATTTGCGAGTGAAACCTCAGCAAGGCACTGCTGTCTTCTGGTACAACTACTTGTCAGATGGAGAAGGTACCATCCCATTTCAGGACTTGGCTCTTGGGCGGGGTAGGACTGCATGGGGTGACAGCCATCTTTTATGGGTTTTGCTGTGGCTGGGTGCTCAGAGGAGAGCCCCCCCCAAGGGGGTGGTAGCTGCCTTCCAGTGGGAACTTTTGAGTCTACTTGTCACCAGCTGGGTAGGATCTTCCTGGCTCTGAAAGGCCTTTGTTTACAGGCAGTAGGTCAGTAGCTCCTGATGGCTTTGGGGGACAGGACTAGTTAGCAAACAAAGACCGTGGCTGTTACCAGCCATCGCCAGCTGCCTTTCTTCCTGCTGTGTGAGCTGAAACTCCTGCTGGAACTTGGTCCGCAATTCAGAATGTTTCAGTGATGTGGTGTTGCCCGAAGGAGTGGGGAGGGGAGGTAGACAAAGGCACGGCCATAAGCTCTGTAACCCATATGGGCATGGTCCGCCCCGCGCGAGGCTCTGCTGCGCTTGGGGTTTGCTCCTGCTGTATAGCTTAGCTGCAGCCTGATGATGTTCAAAGGGTGGCTGTTTTTCTCACAAAGTTCAGTGCAATTTTTTCTTGTCCCTGACATTCAGTCAGGCTGGGGGATAAAGTTGGATCTTCCAGGCTGTTGGTGAGTATGACTCCAGAGCGTTTCAGTGACAGAAATTGAGCCTTGGTGGGGAGAAGGCAAGTGGTATCTCACTTCTCTTGGGAGCGGCCTCTGTTTCCATCTCTAACAGAAAATCCACAGATGAAATCACAAGGCCAATGTTTGGGCTGTTGGATAACGATGTCAGGACCATCACTGTCCTGTAAGAGCCCTGTTGCTGTATTTTTATGAGCAAATTGTTCCTAAACAGAAGAAGGCTGCTGATGTGAGTCTGACACAGAGAAAATCCATAGGACCTCTATAAATAGATCAGCTGGAGCTGCTGAAATGTGGTGTCTAATATGGCCTTGAGCTTTTGACTTCCCCAGAGGCCTTCTAGTGGCAGCACCCATGTCTTCCATCCCAGCCTCGGCTGTTGGGAAGAGCTGAGAAAAACAGCAGCTGTGATACAAAACGTCAGCCCCTGGTGCTGAGTGGAGACACGAAGCAACCGGCAGTTGCTCATGCGCCGGGAGCCTGCCCTGGGCCGCTCCTTTCTGCTGGGATTTGGTAGCATTAAGGCTGCTCCTTGCGGCCCTGTGATACCGCTGTGTGCTCACAGGCTGGGTGGGGGAGCTGGACGACTTTGCGCTGCACGGAGGCTGCCTCGTCACCCAAGGAACCAAGTGGATCGCCAACAACTGGATCAACGTCGACCCCAACCGGCGGCGGCAGCTGCGGTTCGAGCAGGAGATGGCGCGCTATGCCGGAGCCGGGGCTGGGGCCGGAGCTGGGGCCGGGGCCCCGGGCGAGTGGACGGTGGATAAAGCCTACAGCGGCGTGCACGTGGAGCTGTAGGGTTGGGGGGGGGGAGCGGGGGGGGGCAGCGGCTCTGCGCGCGGTGGCGCGCACGTGGCTTTTTCCCGCGCTGGGCGGGGGAGGGCGGGGCCGCGGGGCGCGCCAATAAAGCGTGGAGACACGGCCGCCGCCTCTGCGTGCTGCGGGGGCGGGGCGCGGCGCGGCCAATGAGCGGCGAGCGCTTCATCAGCGTGCGCGGGGCGCGGCCAATGGGCGGCGAGCGCTGCCGGGCGGGCGCGGCGGCGGCGGCGGCGGCGGGATGGAGTCGGTAGCGCTGGTGGCGCCGGTGACGGCGCTGGAGTTCGTGGGGGACGTGCTGCTGGCGGGTGAGCGGCGGGCGGGCGAGGTGGCGGGGCCGGGGCCGGGCTGGGGCTGACGCGCTGTCCCGGCAGGCACGGGCCCGGAGGTGGCGGCGTTCCGGCTGAGCGGCGGCGGCGGCGCGGCGGCGGGGCGGCGGAGCGTGCTGCAGCAGGCGAGCGTGCAGGGGCTGCGGGCGGAGCCGGGCGGCGGCGGCGGCGGCGGCGGGGCGGTGCGGGTGGCGGCGTTCGGCGGGCGCTGGCTGGCCGTGCTGGCGGTGCGGCGCGGCGGCGGCGGCGCGGGGGGGGCGCTGGCGGCGGCGGGCGGCGGGGCGGCGCGGGAGGTGGGGGCGCGGGTGTGGGAGGCGCGGTGGGCGGCGGGCGGGCGGCTGGCGCTGGCGCTGGGCGGCGGCGCCGTGGCGCTGTACGAGTGGCGCGGCGGCGGGAGCTGGCTGCGGCGGGCGCGGTGCGGCGGCGCCGGGGCGCTGCGCTGCGCCGCGCTGGCCGGGGCGGCGGCGGGCTGGGCGCGCCTGGCGCTGGCGGCCGGCACGGCGGCGGGCGCCGTGGTGGTGTGGCGGGCGGCGGCGGCGGCGGCGCCGCGGCGGCGGCTGCGGGGTCACCGCGGCGCCGTGCTGGCGCTCAGCTACGCGGCGCCGCGCGGGCTGCTGGCCTCCGCCTCCGAGGACCGCAGCGTGCGGCTCTGGGCCGTGGGCGAGCTGGGCGGCGACGGCGCCGCCGCCTGCCTGCTCGTGTGCTACGGGCACGGGGCGCGCGTGGGCGCCGTGGGGCTGCGCGGCCCGCGGCCCGTGAGCGCCGGCGAGGACGGCGCCTGCCTCGAGTGGGGCGGCGGCGGCGGCGTGCGGCGGGCGCGGCGCGGGCACCGCGGGGCCCTGCGCGCCCTGGCCGTGCGCCCGGCCGGCGGCTACCTGGCCACGGGCGGCACCGACGGCGGCGTCAGGCTCTGGCGGCCCCGCGAGGCGGCGGCGGCGGCGGCGGTGGCGCTGGGGGCGCCGGGGCGGCCGCGGGCCGTGCGGCTGGCGGGGCCGCGGCGGGTGCTGGCGCTGGACGAGGCGGGCGGGCTGGCGGCCTACGAGGCGGCGGAGGGGCGCTGGGCGCCGGTGCTGGACGCCGGCTTCGCCGCCGGGCCCCGCGGGGTGCTGGCGGCCGTCCCGCTGCCCGGCCGGGCCGACGCGCTCTGCGCCCTGGGCGACGGCGACGGGCGCCTGGCCGTCTTCGCCCTGGACCTCCCGGACCTGGTGACCCGCGCCAGGCTCTTCGAGGGGGCCGTGCGCGGGCTGGGCTGGGCCGCCCGCCCCGGGCTGCCCCCCGACGCCGCTGCCTTGCTGGCCTCCGGCCCCCACGGAGAGATGCTCTGGCTGGACGTCGCCTGCCGCCCCGGGCGGCCGCCCGCCCTGCGCCTCAGGGGACGCTACCTGCTGCCCCCCTGCAAGCAGCGCTGGCACACCTGCGCCGCCTTCCCGCCCCAGGGCGGCCTCCTGGTGTGCGGCGACCGCCGCGGCTCCCTCCTCCTCTTCGCCTGCAGCCGCCCCGCGGGGCCGGCGGCCGAGAGCCCCGGCTCTGCCCACGCGCCTTGCCCGGTCGGCGAGGACTCCGGGAGCGAGTCGGAGCCCTCGCTCTTGGCGCGAAAAGAGGCTCTTCCCCTCGAGAGCCCGCTGTCCGTCCTCTTCGGGCTCCACGGGAAGACGGGGGTCACCTCGGTGACCTGCCACGGCGGCTACGTTTACAGCACGGGCCGGGACGGCTGCTACCGCCAGCTCCGCCTGCGGGCCCGGCAGCTCGAGGTGCTGCGGAAGCACAGGCCCTGCAAGGGGCTGCAGTGGCTCGAGGAGCTGCGCTTCGCCCCCAGCGGGGACCTGCTCGTGCTGGGCTTCCACGCCGACAGCTTTGTGGTGTGGAGCACCAGGACCGGCGAGAACCTCCACTGCGTCCCCTGCGGAGGGGGACACCGCTCCTGGAGCTACAGCGGCGGCCCCTCGGCCGAGGCCTTCGCTTACGTCAAGCAGGGGGACGTGATGCTCTACCGCAGCGCGGCTGAGCCCTGCGAGCAGCGGGTGCTCCTGGCGTCCCTGCACGGGCGGGAGATCGCGTGCGTGCGGCGCCTGGGGGCCGTGCGGGCGCCTGGCCGCGCCGCCGTTGACGTCTTCGTCACCGGCAGCGAGGACACCACGGCCTGCGTCCTCACGCTCAGCGAGCGCTCCCGCGCCGCCGTGCCCCTCGCCACGCTCGACGACCACATCTCCAGCGTGAGAGCGCTGGCGCTGGCCGGCCCCGCGCAGCCCGGCGACGCCGACTTCTCCACCCTGCTCTTCTCTGCCGGGGGCCGGGCGCAGATCGAGTGCTACCGGCTGCTCTTAACCGGGGACGCGGCGTCCGAGAGCACCGTGGCCTGCGAAGTCACCCACCTCGCCTCCCACCGCCTGGACGAGCACTGGGACCGGATGAAGAATAGGCACAAGCTCGTCAAGATGGACCCGGAGACCAGGTGACGCTCGGTGGCAGCCTGAGGCTGGCTCGGCCGCGGTGGCGGTCCCGGGACCTGCGCTGGCCAGGCCCGCTCGCTGCGTTAGCGAACGGCTCAGCCCTTCCTCCTGCCGCCTCCGAGCGCTCGGCGCCGCATCCCGCGCCGGCCGCGGGCTTCCTCTCGTCACCCGGGCAGCGAGCAAGCGTCGTGCGTTTGCCGCAGGTACATGTCCCTCGCGGTCGTGCCCGGGACCGAGCGCCTGCCGACACCCTGCAAGTTCCTGGCTGCCGCCTGCAGCGACGGGTCTGTCCGGTGAGGAGCCGCCCTGGGCCGCCGGCGCTGGGGCACGAGCAGCCTCAGCGGAGGGGGTGGTGGCCCCGGGCTCCGAGGCAGGAGCGGGAGGGCGCGCGTAGGACGCGGACACCCCGGCAGGGAGCTGCGGGGAGGGAGGGAGCCCCTTCTCCCCGAGCTGACCGCCCTCTGCTCCCGCGCAGGGTCTTCGGGCTGCTGGAGGCCGCCCGGAAGCTGGTGCTCGTGGCGGAGTCGTTTCACCACCAGCGCTGCGTGCTCAAGGTGGAGACCTTCCTGCACGGGCAGGCGGGAGGCGCGAGGTGAGCCCTGAGCGGCGCCGCCGGCGGAAGCGGGCGCTCGGCCTCGCGGAGGTGGGGGGGTCCGCGTGACGGGGACGGGAGGCGGCAGGGAGCAGCTCGGGCCCCCGGGCGCGCGCAGCTCCCGTGACGCCGCTCTCCTAGGAGGCGCTTCCTGTGCAGCGCGGCCACCGACGGGAGCGTCGCCTTCTGGGACATCACCGTCCCCATCGCCGAGGCCGCGGACGCCCTGCACCGAGCGGAGGGAGCGATGCAGCCCCTGGGTGGGTGTCTCCGCCGCCCCCTGCCCCGTCCCGAGGGCGGCTGCGAGGCGGCGGCAGCTCCTCCGCCGTCTCGAGCGTTGCTGCTCTCCTGACGCAGCCTCTCCTCCCAGCCCTGGGCGCCCCGCTGCTCACCGTCGTGGCGCACAGCTGCGGCGTGAACAGCCTCCACGCGCGGGAGACGCCGGACGGCCGGTACCTGGTGGCCAGCGGCAGCGACGACGGCTCCATCCACGTGTGCCGGGTGGAGGTGACCCGGGGCGAGGAGGCGGCCGCGCCGGGGGCCTGCCTGCGCCTCCTGGAGCGGCTCTCGCGGCCCGGCGCCCACGCCGCCCACGTCACGGGCATCCGGGTGCTGCGGCCGGACCTGGTGCTCTCCGCCTCGGTGGACCAGCGCTTGACGCTGTGGCAGCTGGGCCCGGGCGGCCTGGAGGCGCTGAGCACCGCCTTCTTCCACGTGCCCGACCTGGCGGAGCTGGACTGCTGGGAGGCGCCGGCGGAGCCAGGCGGGGAGCCGCACTACTACTGCGTGCTCTGCGGGCAGGGCCTGGAGCTGGTGCGCTGCGCGGCCCCGACCGCCCGCCCCGAGCCCCCGCCGCCCCAAGCACCCCGGTAAAGGTCGGGGGGGGGGAGGAGGCGCACGGTGATCCCCGCTCCCCGTGTTGCTGCGGCGGGCAGGGCGGGTGCCACGAGCGCTACGTGGCGGCCTGGCAGCCTGTGGGGGGGGGTGCGGGAAGCTGGCTCTTCCCGTCCACCTGAACCCTGGTCCCAGCCTGGGCATCCCCCTTGGAGAGATGACTTTTGGGGACAGCACTGCCACCTCAGAGCTGTCCCAGCTCCTGCGGGGTGTCATGGCCTGGCAGTTTGGTGGGGCAAGGTGGTCATGGCTCCCCAAGCAGTAGGGAACGAGCAGGGTCCTTGGGGCCTGTCCTGCCCAGGCGATGCATGAGCTCTTGTGTCCCCCACCTTCCTAGGGGGTGAGGGGGGACACAGGTCCACACTTCCCAGCTCTGGTCCTGGAAGAAAGGTGCTCAGGAGGGTGCTGAGCACACTGCTCTGCCTTGCAGCGTCCCCCTCCAGCCTGGTCCCCAGCAATTCAGAGGCTCCTGCTACCTGGGTCACAAGCTCAATTCCCACTGTGATGAGCATGGCCAGGTCTCTGCATCTCTCAGCTCTGGCTTTAAAGCCCCTTGGTGACAACGTGTCCAGGCTGGAGGCTGTGTTGGCTCTGGCAGGTGACCTGCAGCAGGACTGTCCTCGCTCCATGGAGGACGAGCCCCTAGCTGCCACCTTGAAGGCTGAGGCAGCCTTACACTGTAAGGGAGGTGGCTGGGGCTCCCTGATGGCAGTGCGGGACACCCCCTGCCACGCTGTAACACCCAGAGCCAGCCATCCCCAGCAGAGCAGGCCTCGGTACCGTCCTCAAGCTGGCAAGGGCAGTTGGGAGCAGGTTAAAGCACAGGTAGGGACGAGATGCTGAGCACAGGCCCAGCCCCGTGCAGAGCCTGGTGTGGGACAAGGGGTCCAAGTGGAGCCCCCCCCCCCCCCACCATGTTGCCTGGCTGCCTGCACCGCAGTCGCGCAAGGAAGGGGCCTCCTTCCAGCCCCGAGATGCTCAGAGAGCATCCAACTGTGAGGGACCAGGCCTCTGTCCCCCAGCACCAGGGTTGTTGAGAGCTATATCCTGCTCCCCGCAGCTGGGGACGAGCCGAAACCAGGCTGTGTGGTGCTGGTGCTCTTTTCCCAGCCTGTGGCCACGTGCCTCCACCCCCACCTCGGGCGGCGCTGCTGGGGTCAGCCGTACACAGCACTTGTCCAGCAATGAGTGTATTGGACCTGAACACCGGGGCCCGGCCCGGGCAAGGCAGGAGCCCGCGAGCCCCAGCAGCTCCATGCCAGCACAGAGCTGCCCTCCAATAAACAGCATTGAGGGAACTGAGGCTGGTGCCTGCTATTGTGGGTGCCCTGGGCGCTGGCGCTTCCTCGCCTCATCCGCCGCGTCCCGCAGCCTGGCTGCCAGAGATGCTGTCATCTCCCCGGCCCCGGCTGGCAGGCCTGTCCTGGGTGCGTGTATCCAAAGCCTCCCTCAAAACCCACCGCGGCAGGGCTCCAGTGTGCCTCGACACCCCTCACGCTGCCAGGAGGGCACACGCTGTCCTTGCCCTCGCCTCCCACGCGGCGTGGCTGTCCAGCAGCGGCTCAGATCTGGCTGAGAGGCGGGAGGTGCAGAGTGGCCAGGGCGCTGTGGAACGTGTCCCTCACGGCTGCCAGCAGCTGGAGGCGAGCAAACATCTGGTCAAACAGGTGAGGGAATGGCTCCTGCGGGGAGAAAGGCAGCAATGTGGGGGCTGGTGGCCACAGTCCCCCTTAGCCCCAGAGGCATCGCTGCCTCTTCACCCTGCTGACGTGGCCTCAGAGCCCTGCCCCAGCCTCTTATCTTGCTGCTGGCACGCAGAAGCCTGCTCGTGGCAGCCCAGCCCCACGGGAAGGCCTCCGCAGCCTGGGCTAGTGTAGCCCCCTGGGAGGGCTGCAGCGCTGCCCCCCCTTCAGCAAGTCACCTGGGCTATTTGACTCACCCCCAGGATGTGGACACGGTTGTAGTAGGAGCTGAAATCCATGCTGAGCTGGATCAGGAATTTGCACACCTGCAACACGGAGAGCTAGTGTCGGCACTGCAGGGTCTGCTCTTGGGTCGTCTCCCCCACACCAAACAGCACTCGCAGTGTCACAGTCTCGTCCCAGGGAAGCCCCTCAGCACTGTCCCGGTGTTGCATACCGGCGGGCAGCACCCTTCAGGGTGCAGCCTTGCCCCAGGCTGGGGCTGTGAGAGCAGCACCCATGGGTGCTCCGGCACGTGGTACTTACCGTCTCTGCGCTGGCTGTGATCCGGATCCCCTTGCTGGGTGAGGGCAGCTGTGCTGCCTGCTGCAAGACTTCGGGGAAGGGCAGGAGATAGTTGAAGAGCAGGAGCCATTCGCCCTGTGAAAGGGTTCGGTGTGTCCGAGAGGGCCGGATCCCCCTGGGCCAGAAGCATCGATCCTCCGATCCTCCGGAGCTGAGGGCACACAGCTCCCTGCAGCCTCCGTCCCTCAGCACTCACCTCTTCCCGGAGGCAGGAGAAGTTCAGTTCTGATGCTGGCGGCAAGGGTGGGTATGTGCCTGGGAAGGAGGCGAGAGATGGCTGCTGTGCGCATAGCAGCCCCGGTGCTGGGAGCCCTGGGGTCTCCCTGCTGCAGGGACAGCCCAGGGGACTGCTGCACTGGAGCCCCGTCAGGCCATCAGCCTCCTGCCTCTGGCAGAGTCGCTGCTGAGGCGGTTGTGGGGCTCCAGGAACAACCCCATCCCCACGCAGCCGTGAGGAACAGCCCCAGAGTCGCTGCTTAGGGAGAGGGCCCGGTGGGCTAGGGCTCACCCCGCTCCACAGCCCGCTGGTAGGTGTCGAAGAGCGTGGCCAGCCGGGCACAGTTGTACATCACGAAGGCGCCGCTCTTGGTTCCCTTTGTGGAGATGCTGCTGTCCTCCAGGTCCAGAACGATCTGAGGGAAGAGAGAGGCTGCGGTCCAGGCTGCTCGGCACACAGCCGGTCCTGGCACGTCCCTGCACCTCTCGCTGGGGGAGCGGAGCCTTCCCCAGCAGGCAGAGCGTGACCACCAGTGTGCTGAGCCTGGGCCCGTCCTGGGCAGATGGGTGCAGGCTACCGGGGCTGGCTGCTGGTGCAGGAACACCAGCCTGCACCTGCTTGCTTCAGCCCATGGGAAAGCCCTCTGCCCCAAATCCAGGGCAGCCAGAGCCCACAGAGCGCCTCCCCTCTCCCCGTCGCTACTTGTCCCTCTGCTTCTGCCCGACCTCAGCCTGTGCCATGAGCTGTAGCTCCCAAAGAGCGGTATGTCCCACTGCTCACAGGCCCCCCGGCTCTGCACAGACCGTTGCAGCTCTGGCCTGTCCTACCTGACTACGGTGGGCAGTGCTCAGCATCTCAAACCTGATGGCAGCCGCTGTCAGGACATCGATAACCTCAGTCCAGGCCTCGTCTGCAAAAAAACACAAATGGGGCCACAGCACGGCTTGCTCCAGCCCCGCGTACCTGCCACCCTCAGGCAGAAACCCCCCAGTGCGGGCTGGGAACCAACACGCTTCCCTAGCCCCTTCTCGCAGCAGAGAGAAGGGGACCTTCTGTGCAACGGTTCAGACACCTTCCTCCCAAGCAAGGTCAGAACCCCGCTCCTTCCCAGGGGAGAGACCTCCTGGCTGCAGCCACGAGACCCTGAGGTGGGTGGGTGGGTGGGTGGGGGAGACTTATGGGAGCAGTGCGGAAGCAGCATCTACGTGTGGAGCAAACCCTCACCTTGTGCGAGTTCCCCATACTTCATCACAGAGGCTTCGTACATCTGGCGCTTTCGGAGCCTGGGAGGAACACAGACAGTTAGAGCCACCACCGCCTCCCCAGGGCGAGCCTGCTCCAGAGAGGGCCCGAGGGCTCCCCCAGCCTTCGGGCTGCTGGGGCTGGTCACACCGCACGGGGCCTAGCTCCTGCCCCGGCCTTTCCTCCCAGCAGCGCTGCTGGGGAGGGGGAGAGCTACAGCCCCCGGCAGTCAGTGCCAACAGGGCCAGAGGCAGCCCAACTAGAGGAGCCTACTAAGAGCGAGGAGGGCAAAACAGTTGTCTTCCCTCTCCTGCCCCTGCCGTGGATCTCCAGGCCTCTAGAGACAGCCACGAAGCCGCAGAAAAGCGGAACGGAGGAAGGCTGCTGGGACCACACAGAAACTTCCTTAAACCTCCGGCACGCTCATCTGTTCAGAGAGCTTCCTGGGTGTCCGCAGGGCCAAAGCAGAGCCCAGGCAGCCTGGTCGGTGGGTGACACAGCCAGCTCCTTGCTAAATACCAACTTACTGGAAGTACTGGTCTGCCCCAATGGGGGATGAGGGCTTTGCTATCTTCACTGGTCCACAGACAAGGTGTTTCTGAAAAAGAAATGAGACAGCAGGCTTAGGCTCAAGGACTTAGAAGCTGTATCAGCACTAAAATGCAGTGCCAGAAGAATTGAACCTGGAGAGCAGCCAGGGAAACCTCTGCTCACAGCTATGGAAACAGGAAAAGGGGAACACAGAGTCAGGAGCTGCTGAAGTGCACTGGTGCGTTCAGTCAACAGCCCGGTTCTGCCTGCACCCCTGCAATCCCCTCCTGCCCTTCCTTCTTCAGCACTAAGGTCCCAAGGGCTCCGCAGCCTGGGCAAGACTGCGGAGGGGCCAGCAGGGCTGAAGGGAAGGCTCCCGAGGAGGCGAGGCTGGACCTCGGATTCACTGCAGGGACGGCAGGAGAGCTGGCTCAGCCCGAGGACACTGGGGGCCACGATGAAGAAGGCAGAAAGTTCCTCACCTGCAGAGCTGTGTGGGCTCCCGGATCCAAAATCCTCCAGAGCAGATCCATCTGCTGCTGCTGGAATTCCTCCTCGCAGCTCAGCACGTGCACCACGTGGCAGCAGCCTGCCTGGCCGCCGGCCTGCAGCAGAGCACAGCAGCGAGCTCGGACGCCGGCGCGGGACAGAAGGGAACGCCGGCGGGAAGCGAGAGCCAGGCAGCGCGGCGGCGGGGTTACTCACCGCGCACTGCAGGACGGCCTGCTGCAGCTCCGCCAGGCACCGCAGCTTCTCCTCCGTCACTGAAAGGAGGAAGGACAGTCAGGGAGGGAAGCGAGGGCGCGCGGCACCCCTGCTCCGTCCTGCCCCAGCCCGGCAGGTGGAAGGGGAACAACGAGGAAAGGCAGTCTACATCTAAACGCTCCTTATTCTTGTTAAGGTAATTAAAAAAAAGAAACGGACTCCCGTGCCGCCCTTCACGCCCCGTGCTGCCACACTAGCGGCCCACGGCGCTCACCCCGGAGGACGTCCAGGTTGGGGTCGTAGCCCTCCAGGTGCTGCTGCTCCACGAAGCTCCGCAGGTCCACTTCAGCCACGACGTCCTCGGGCAGGGCAGCAGCGGCGCCGCCGGCCCCCCGCTCGCCGGCCGCGACGTAGGGCGACCGCGCCAGGGCCCGCTTCAGGGCGGCGATGGCCTCGGGGCCGCCGGGGTCGGGGCGGCCGCAGGGCCAAGCGACGCGGAGCTGCCGCAGCACCTCCCGGCTCGGCTCGTCGCCCAGGGCGGGCACCAGGCGCACGCTGGCCCTGCGACGGAGAGGGAGGGAGGTGGCGGTGAGGCCGCGGGGCGGCGGCGGTGGGGCCGGCGGGGGGGGTGGCGGCACTCACCCCTGGGCGCGCAGCACCTCGGCCAGGTGGTCGGCGAGCAGCACGGGGCGGAGGCGGCGGGGCGGCAGGGCGGCGGGGCCGCGCAGGCCCGGGCAGTGCAGCACCACGCGCGCCGGGGAGGCCGGCGGTGGGGCCGGCGCAGGGCCGGGGCCCAGCAGCCGCCGGAAGGCCTCCGGCCGCCGCACCTGCACCGCCAGCCCCTCCACTGTCTCCTGGCACCCACTCAGCGGCAGCACTTCCGGGCCCGACAGTGACGTCACGCGCGCCATGACGTCAGCAGGCACCTGCCAGAGACACGGGGGGATGAAGGCAGAGAGAAACCGCTGGGTAAGGCCCCTCCCCCTGCCTCTCTGGCCCCGCCCCCGCCCAGGCAGGCCCCGCCCCCCGCCCAGGCAGGCTTCGTCTCCGGCGCGCCGGCCCCGCCCCCGATGCCTGGCCCCGCCCCTGCCGCCTAGCAGGCCCCACCCCCGCCCAGGTAGGCCTCGTCTGCGGCGCGCCGGCCCCGCCCTCGCTGCCTGGCCCCGCCCCCGCCGCCCGGGCCGGCCCCGCCCCCGCGGCCTACCTGCCCCCCGCCGAACGCGGCCCGCAGCGCGGCCTGCGGCGCCAGGAAGTCGCGGTGCCGCAGGCGGTGGGCGCCGCTCTCCTTCCGCCAGAGCGCGGCCGGCCGCCCCAGCGCGCCGTTCAGGGCCCGCAGCGTCGCCGCCACCGCCGGCCTCCCCTCGCCCGCCTCCATGCGCTCCCCTCGCCGGCCGCTTCCGTCGACCCCGGGGCGTGACGTCACACCCCCCTTCTCGGGCGGGGCCTGGCGGGAAGGCGGCCGCCATGTTGGGCGCGGCGCGCAGCGTGCCTGCGCGGCCATCTTGGGCGCGGGTGGGTTGGACGGGGCCGGGCGGCCATCTTGGGGGTAACGGTGGCGGCGGGGGGGGGGGGGGGCGCCATGCTGGGCGTGGCGGGCAGCACGGCGAGGCCATGCTGGGTGTGGCGGGTCGCAGTGACCGAGCCCCCGGGAGAGCGGTGGCGCAGCCGGTGGGGCCTGCACGGCCCCCGGCGGCCGCTCGCCCGCCAGGCCCGGCCCTCCTGGCCAGGGCGTTTGGGAGCAGGAGGGACGCACCTTCCCCAGGCAGCAGTTCAACCTGCCCCGAAACGCTGCCCCAGCGGCTGCTCCTTCCCCTCCCGGCCTCTCAGAGCCGAGCCCGCTGGGGGCGGCGGGGAGCGGAACCGAAAGAGGGCTGAACCGCGCCGTGGAAAAAAACACGAGCGGCTGCGAGGGCCGGGCAGGAAACGGGCTTTATTGAGCGGCCGGCGGACCGGCCTCGGGGGCCGGGGCTCCTCCGAGGGGAGCCGCTCGGCCTGGCCGCGGGCAGGACGGGGGCTTCGGCCACGCAGCGGCCCGTCCCGCCTGGGTGACGCTGCCCGCCGGGCTCGGGGAAGGGCCGTCCCCGCCGGCTCATCAGCCCCGAGGGGAAGGAGGTGGACGGAAAGGATGGGAGGCCGCGCCTTGGCGGTCTCGCTGCCCGCCGCACAGCCCGGTTCCTCCGCGGCGGCGTTTCACAGCCCGCGTTTACGTGGCGCGTGCTGGCGGGGGCCCCTTCCCTCCTGCCACCCCCGCGCTCGCGGCTCCGGGGTCTCCGGGGGTCGGGCCGAGGTGGGGGTGCTCTCTGCGCCGCCCACAGCCAAGAGGTGATCTGAGACTTGCTGCTCACACCAGACCAACTGCTGACTGTCTGCGGGGCAGGAGCCGCCCGGGGCCTCTGTCCGGCGCGGCACACCCCGACGCGGCCTGAGAAAGCGCTCGGACCTCGTCTCGGGCCGCTGCGCCGGCAGAGCCGCTGCGGGGGGGTCGGCTGGCTCCGTCCCCGGCCCTGCAGGGCTGGGGGGTCCCGGCCCACGGCGGCACCGTCCCCGCGCGGCTCCCTGCTGCGGCGCGGCAGCAGCCCTGCGAAAGCCGGGGTGGCGGGGGGGGGGCCGGGCCGCGTGCCCGACGCGAGGCTCACGGAGGCGCCGAAAAAGCTTTGGACAGACACGACATTCCCGATGGCTCTCCGGCTGCCCGCTCAGCGGGAGTGATCGTGTCATTCCAAAGCCGTCTCTGTCTCTCGGGGGACCGGATCCCACCGGGGTGCCGCTCGCCCTGCCCTACGCCGCCTCCCGCCCCACCGGCGCTGGGTGTTGGGGGGGAGAAACCGCGGGCCGGGGTAGAGCCCCGCGCGGTGGCGGCGGCGGCGGCAGGAAGCCGGCGCAGCATCTCGTGACTCGCGCCGGCCCTCGGCGGCCACATCCACGCTGCGGCCGGCAGCCGCTCGGCACGCTCGCTCCGGCGGTTTCTCCCCAGGAAACGAGCTGCTATCTTTAGCCGGCGGGGAGGCACGAGGTTGGGGGGGGGGCAGGCCTGTCGGAGAGCCCCCGGCATGGCCGGGGTGGGGTGGGGGGGCCGGACGCCCCTTTTTCCCAGCTCGCAGCCGCTGGGGGCAGAGGGGCCGGGGCGGCGGGGGCGGCGGGGCCGAGGCGGGGGCGGCGGCGCGGGTAACGAAATCCCAGGGCAGCTGGGCGCAGCGGGGACAGCTGCTTTTGGGATTCCGTTGCCCGCGCGGGCGCCGGGGCCGGGCCGGGCCGGGGGCTGCCCCGCCGCCCCGCCACACAGGGCGACTTACCGCCGGGCTGGGGGGCGGGGGGGGCCAAGGGGTTGTGCTGCAGCCCCCCCGCCGTCGCCGCGGGTCAGGAGCCAAAGGGGAGGGCGGCGCGGCCGAGCCGAAAGGAAACGGCGCCAAACAACGCGCCGGTGGTGGGGCCGGAGCACCTGGCGCCGTCGTCGGAGCGGCCCCGGAAACCCGAGCTGTCCCCGAAGCAGGGCACCCGCCCCGGCACCTGCGGCGCCCGCCGCCCCCGGGGCCTCCTGGCTCCGTGCCGCCTGGCTGCCCCGGCGGGAGGCCTTCGGGCACCCGCCGCGGGGGAAGCGAAACCGGCCTGCTGCCAGTGCCGGGCCGGCGGTGCGGGGTGGGGGACCCCAACGGCGCCGCGGGCACCTCGCGCTGGGGGGTCCAAGGGTTGGGTGCAGCCCGGCGTCTCCCCACCTCGGCAGGGTGACGGGAACGGCTCCGCTCACGGACGCCGGGAGACGTGCCGATAACCGCCGCGGTGCCGGGGCTGCCGGGCTCCGGGCCAGCGGTGCGGGCGCGGGAGCAGAGCGGGGAGACGGAAACAGGAACCCGAGCGCCTGCCGTGCCGGCGCAGGGGAAGTCACAGCCGCAAGCCGCAGCACGGGGGCTCAGCCCCAGGCTGATGGCAGCGGGCCCACCGGGGGGGGGGGGGGGAGCTGTGCCGGGGGCACAGGGTGGCAGCAGAGCCGAGCCGTGGGGCGCAGGGCAGGAGCAGAGCCGAACCGTGGGGCGCAGGGTGGCAGCAGAGCCGAGCCGTGGGGCGCAGGGCAGGAGCAGAGCTAAACCGTGGGGCGCAGGGTGGCAGCAGAGCCGAGCCGTGGGGCGCAGGGCAGGAGCAGAGCCGAGCCGTGGGGCGCAGGGTGGCAGCAGAGCCGAGCCGTGGGGCGCAGGGCAGGAGCAGAGCCGAACCGTGGGGCGCAGGGTGGCAGCAGAGCCGAGCCGTGGGGCGCAGGGCAGCAGCAGAGCTGAACCGTGGGGCGCAGGGCAGGAGCAGAGCTGTGCCGTGGGGTGCAGGGCAGGAGCAGAGCCGAACCGTGGGGCGCAGGGTGGCAGCAGAGCCGAGCCGTGGGGCGCAGGGCAGGAGCAGAGCCGAGCCGTGGGGCGCAGGGTGGCAGCAGAGCCGAGCCGTGGGGCGCAGGGCAGGAGCAGAGCTGTGCCGTGGGGCGCAGGGCAGGAGCAGAGCCGAACCGTGGGGCACAGGGCAGGAGCAGAGCCGTGCCGTGGGGCGCAGGGCAGGAGCAGAGCTGTGCCGTGGGGTGCAGGGTGGCAGCAGAGCCGAGCCGTGGGGCGAAGGGCAGGAGCAGAGCCGAACCGTGGGGCGCAGGGCAGGAGCAGAGCTGTGCCGTGGGGCGCAGGGCAGGAGCAGAGCTGTGCCGTGGGGCGCAGGGCAGGAGCAGAGCCGAGCCGTGGGGCGCAGGACGGGAGCAGAGCCGAGCCGTGGGGCGCAGGTTCAAGGGCAGCGCCGAGCCGTGGGGCGCAGGCCATGCACAGTGGGGCCCAGCAGAGAGCGAGGGGGGAGCTGTGCAGAGCTCTCGGTGGCTGCTGCCCCCCCCATCCCAGGGCTGGAGCATCCCCCCGTTTCTGCAGAAGAGCCTGCGCCCCACGGGGATCCCTGACCCCAGCACTGCAACGGGGGGTGGAGGGGGGGCACCAGCATTGCCCCACACCCAGGGGCTGGGACAGGGGCAGGACAGGGCAGTCCCATGCCCCCCCCCCGCCCTCGACAAGCGTGGGACCACCACATCCCTCCCGCCCAGTGGGGTCCCGCGAGCAGTGCTGCCTGCATCCCTGCCTTTCGCTCTTGCCTGGGGAGGGGGGTCTGCGCTGCTTCCCCCCCTCCCAACTTTGGGTACCGCTGGGGCTGCCCGGCCGCCTCCCTCGCGCCCCTCGCCACCCCGGCCCGGGGCTGCCGGACAGCACATGGCAGAGCCGGCCAGCGCGGGCAGCGGGGCCGGAGGGGAGGCCATCCCCGCGCAGGGACCCCCCCCCCCGGTTCAGGGGGGGTGCCCACGGAGCCACCCCGCAGCGGGACCCCCCCCCCGCGCCCCTCTCACCTCCAGCCCCCAGCAGCCTCCGGTGCAGCAGCCTCGGCCGGCGCGGCGCCTTCCCAACGCCCGGGGTGGGGGGCACGGCGGCCGTGCCGCTCGGAGCGGGGCTCCGGGGGACGGACCCTCTCCCCGTTCCCCCCCAACCCCGGCGCAGCAGGGCCGGGGTTCGGGACCCCCCCCCCCGCCCCACCCCAGGCGTCGCGGCCCGGTCGGGCGACGGCCTCAGCGTGGCGGCGCGGCCGGCGAGGCCGAAGGCAGCGGGGGCGTCCGCCCCGCATCCCGCCGTCCGGCCCGCGCCGGCACGGTCCCCCCCGTCTCCCTCCCCGGCTAAATACGGCGGCGGCGGCGGCGAGGGCCGGGGGGCTGGCCCGGGGGCCACGCGCGGCCCGCCGCGGCCTGTCCTCGCCACTTCCCCCTTTCCCGGCACAGCCGGTTTCGCTTTTGCTCCGACGACGCCGGCCAAAGCCCGCCCTGGGCGTACCAGGCGCGCCGAGCCGGAGCCAGCGGGGCCGCCCGCCGGAGGCCACCCCGGCTCGGGGGGCCCCCGCGCCGCCCGCCGGCCGCCCCGCGTCCCCCCGCGGCGGTCAGGGCCGAGCCCCGCTCCCGGCCCCACGGGGCAGCGCGGCGGGGCTGGCGTGTGGGGAGGGAGCTGGGTTGGGGGGGGGGGGGGCAGCCTTCCCCCCCACCCACCCAACTCGTGCTCCCCCCCCCCCCTTTCCCCAGGCCAGGGTGCGCCGTGGCCCACGCCACCGCTGCGGGCGGCCCCGCTTCCCCTCTGCCCTCGCCGGCGGGGACGGGGCTGGGGCTGGGGGGGTCACGGCCGTCACTGTGGGCGCGGGGCTCCTTGTGGGGGGGGGGTGTCAGTGGGGCCAGGGCCGTCTGTGGGGCTGGGGCTGCCAGCGGGGCGGGGGCGGTCGGTGCCAGCCGGGGCTGCAGAGGCCTGTGGGGCTGGGGCGGGGGGGTGCGGGCTGGGGCCGGAGCCGTGTTTTGGGGGGGCGGTGGGGGGGGCTGTCGGTGGGGGTCAAGGCTGTCTGTGGGGCTGGGTGCAGGGCCGGCTGCGGGGCCGGGGCTGTCGGTGTGGGACGTGGCCGGGGCGGTGAGCGGGTCCGCAGCCACCGGTGGGGCGGCTCGTGGGGCCGCGGTCCCGTGTGGGGCGGGGCGGGGCGGAGCGCGCGGGGGCGGGGCGAGGAGGGGGCGGGGCTAACGAGGCCCCGCCCTTCCGGCGGCGCGCGGGGTGAAGGGGGGGGGTCATGGCGGCGTCGGTGGCGCTGCGGCAGCTGGGCCGCGCGGCCCCGCGGGGGGCGGCGGCGGCGGGCAGGTAGGGCCGGGCCGGGCCGGGCCGGGGGCGCCGGTAGTGCGGGGACGGGATGGGGGGTGGCTGTGGGGCAGTCCTGGCGGGGGGCGATCCCCATGGGGCAGCCGTGTAGGGAAGGGTTGGGCTGAGAGGGGGGAGCTGTGGGAGAGCGCTGTGGGGCTGAGAGGGGGAGCTATGGGGCAGCCATGTGGGGCAGGGCTGAGGGGCTGAGAGGGGGGAGCTATGGGGCAGCCATGTAGGGAGGGGAGGGCTTTGGGGCTGAGAGGGGGGAGGTGTGGGGCTGAGGGGGGGGAGCTATGGGAGAGGGCTGTGGGGCTGAGAGGGGGAGCTATGGGGCAGCCATGTAGGGGAGGGGAGGGCTTTGGGGCTGAGAGGGGGGAGGTGTGGGGCTGAGGGGGGGGAGCTATGGGAGAGGGCTGTGGGGCTGAGAGGGGGAGCTATGGGGCAGCCATGTAGGGGAGGGGAGGGCTTTGGGGCTGAGAGGGGGGAGGTGTGGGGCTGAGGGGGGGGAGCTATGGGAGAGGGCTGTGGGGCTGAGGGGGGGGAGCTATGGGAGAGGGCTGTGGGGCTGAGAGGGGGAGCTATGGGGCAGCCATGTAGGGGAGGGCTGTGGGGCTGAGAGGGGGGAGCTATGGGAGAGGGCTGTGGCGCTGAGAGGGGGAGCTATGGGGCAGCCATGTAGGGGAGGGCTGTGGGGCTGAGAGGGGGGAGGTGTGGGGCTGAGAGGGGGGAGCTATGGGAGAGGGCTGTGGGGCTGAGAGGGGGGAGGTGTGGGGCTGAGAGGGGGGAGCTATGGGAGAGGGCTGTGGGGCTGAGAGGGGGGAGCTATGGGAGAGGGCTGTGGGGCTGAGAGAAGTATCTATGGGAGAGGGTAGTGGGGCTGAGAGAGCGTGGCTGTGAGGTGGCCCTGTGGGGGGCTGTGGGGCAGCCACGGGGAGGGGCTGGGGGGCTGACGGGGGGAGTAGCCGTGGCGTCGCTCCTCCCGCAGGGCGCCGAGCCGCGCTCACCGCCTCACGCCGGCGGACGACGAGCTCTACCAGCGGACGCGGGTGACGGTGCTGGAGCCCGAGTCCCCCAACACCATGTTCATCGAGGGCTACACCAGCCGCGGCTTCGCCGTCAGCGGGAGCCTGGTGGTGGGGCCCTGCGCCATCCTGCCCCGCGCCATCCTCCAGTGGAACGTGAGTGCCCCACGGCAGGGCGGCGGGGGAGGCTGCCCTGCCCCGGCCCGTGCGGCCGGCGGGCGCCCCGCGGGGCCTGCCCCGCTCAGCGCCCTCGGTGTCCTCGCAGGTCGGCTCCTACAGGGACATCTCGCAGGAGAGCCTGTCGCTGTTCCGGCTGCTGGAGCCCCGAATAGGTATGTGGGGCAGGACGGCCCTGCCCGGGCAGCGGCGCCGCCAGAGCCCAGCTGGGGAAGGTGTGGGGCAATTGTTAGCCTCTGGAGGGAGGGCCCGAATACTGCCGTCCCACCTTCGTGTCCGGCTGTGCGTCCCGTTGCAGAGATCCTGGTGCTGGGCACGGGAGACAGGGTGGAGCGGCTGCATCCCGCCGTGCTCAAGCGCATGCGGGAGTGCGGGATTGCTGTGGAGGTGCAGGACACGGTGAGGAGGGGTGCGCGCAGGCGGCGGGCTCCAGGGAAGGGGGTGGTAGCCTGTGCTGTGGGGCTCTGCCTGCCGGGGGGGGGGGGGGGGGGGGGCAGACAAGCTTGGAGGGCAGGGAGTTCCTCTGCCCCGTGGGGAAGGGCTGCGGGCCCTGTCTGCGGGGAGTAGCAGCCTGCCCTTCATTCCCTCCCTTTTCTTATTTCACAGGCAAATGCATGTGCAACCTTCAACTTTCTAACAAATGAAAAACGCATCACAGCTGCTGGGCTCATCCCTCCCCGGGGCGGCTAGGTGCTCTGGGCCACGGACTGAACAGCTCTCCTCTTGCCTGCCTGAAACACTGGAGCTGCTGCACCCTGACCGCTGCTGCTCCAGATGAGGAAAAATGCTTCAGAATAAACTGGTAGACCCCCAGGTGCTGGCTGGGCTGTGGCTCTCTGCCCACAGGGAGGGTGTTGTGGAACATATAGGCTCAGCTCTTGGCCCCAAAGTCATAAGACTTTCTGGCTGCCTTGCCTAGTGGTGGGCTATGGGGCACGCTGGAGCCGGTCTGGGGCCAGCTGGGACCAACGCAAGGCCTGAGCGTGGCCAGCAGCACTGCGCCCGAAGCCACGAGGTTTTGCCGAGGTGGTACCTGCTTCGCTGGCAGCAGCTGCGTCCCCAGCACCTGGGATTCTGCACACTGCGTGATAAACGTGCCTGAGGGACTGACGTGTCTTGCTTGAGGCTGTTACAGCTCTTGTGGCTCCTGCTGCTACTGGGCAGCATCATGCTCCTGGGGCAGTGTGGAGGGCGCACTGACTCGGGGGGGGGGGGGCCTGGGTTTTCTTAGCTCTCAGCAGTAGGAAGCCATCACCCCATGGCAGGCCCCTGTCTGTGAGCAGCGTGACAGCTTGGGCCCCTTTGCAGACCACCTTCCTCTTTCTCCTGTACCTCCTTCCTGCTTGTCTCTATAGGTTTGGCCTGACTGAATAATGAGTTTTCACCTCGGCTCAGCCACATCTGCTCTCCATCTGGTTGTCCTAAGGCCCAGCATCAATTTGGCCACCACTGCAAGTTTGCTGTGTGCGCTGTAATTGGGCTGAGCCCTTACCTCCTGCACAAGCCCTGAAGCTGTAGCCACTCTCTTGCTAAGTATCCTTCTGGCCTTCCAAGTAATGCAACCATGCCACAATCTGGGAGCCTAAAAACACCTTCAGCTCCCTCAGATCCAGTGCTGGCAATTCTCGTATCTCAGGGTCTGCATCGAACGCTGCTGTGAGCACTGCACAGATGCCCTCGTGTTAACATCACGCACCATTGTTCCTGGGCTGTCCAGGAGCCCCTCCCTCCCACCACAGTGCTCCTCGAGGCAGGCCATGGCAAGAGGCAGTATGACCAAGAGCTCTGCGCTCTGGCCATGCAGGTCCTCTGCCCTAGAGGGCGCAGGAAGAGGAAAGGGAGAGACAGGGAAAGAGAACAAGTGAGCTCAGCATAGACAGAAGAGAAGCTCCAGGCTGACTTGGGGTTCACGGCCCTGGAACCCAGACATGCGCCAACTGCACGTCTTTTCCTCTTTTATTGTAAAACACGACCAACGCTTTCAAGGCTCCAGGCACCAGCCAAGGAGCACAGTTCCTGGGTGGCTGGTGGGCCCTCTCAGGTGGTGATAAAGCAGCCGACGGACACGGGGAGCTCCAGGCAGCCCACAGAGTAATGGCACTTCTACAGCAAGAGCAGCTCCCATGCGGGGGTGGCACTGGGCTGAGTGGCACGATGACAAAACATGGATAGACCTCCTTCAGAAGAGGCGCTTCTCATACCTGTGAGGACAGGGGAGTGAGGGGAGCCTTGGGAAGCTGCAAACCAGAGAGCCTTTTCACAGATAGGTTTGTCCCAGTCATCTCCCAATGACTGATAGCATTGTTAGGAACAGCTCCTCGTCTGCCAGGCCACGGTGGGCAAGGGACAGGCTGGTCCCGGCCTAATGGCAGCGAGCAGCAGCTCCTTCGCTTGGGCCCTTTTGCAGGAGGAGTGCTGGCCATCGCCAGATGACAGGCTTTGGCACAGCGCAGCTATGCGGCTGAGGCACGGTACAACTGCGCTATGCTGCTTCGCATGCCCAGCCTGGGGAGACGGCAGCCTTGCAGGAGCACTTACGAATGGAGGCTGTGAACCCCTCCTTCCACCTGGGCAGACGTCGTCCTCTTCTCAAACTTCAACTCTCCCGAGTACATCATGGCGCTGAGGAGGGAGGACACTTGGTCACAGGCCAGCCAGAGCCTGGATCAAGTGCTCTGGCCCACAAGCAGCTGGAGTGCTGGGACCAGGAAGACACCGCGTCCTCCAGCTGAGGCCAGGAGGATCTCTGCTGCGCTTGTAAGAGCCAGGCAGCGTAAGGTATCCCAGCGTTTCAGGCCCAGGCCAGCAGAATATGCTGCAGGGTACCATACTGCTGCATCCCTTGGGCTGGCAAACCCATCATCCAGCACTCACTGGAGACAAGGGAAGAGGGCTACAGTGAGGCCAGATGATGCCAAACACTGCAGCTTAGGGTCAGCTTGCCTCAAGACCCGAAATGGCAGTACTGTGGCCTAACCAAAGCACCAGCAAGGAGCACTCACCGAACTTGGGTCAGGCTCTTGGCACCAATGTCCTGGCAGGAATGCTGGATCCCAGCAATCAGGTACGGAATGAACTTGTGGATAGAGCCCTTGTCCTGCACTGCCCCAGAGACCCCCTGGGCCACTTTGATTTTGTCTGTCTCACTGCATGGGGGGGTGAAAACAAGACAGTTCATGAAGCAGAGAGGCTGCAAGAGCTTGACCTGCTGCCCCCAAAGCATCATCTCTTACCTGAAATACCGGTTCTGGCTGCCCAAGTTCTTGTCCATGGCATCTAGTGAGCCCATGCCCCGGTATTTCTTCAGCCTAATTCCATCTGAGAAGAAGTACTCGCCCGGGGCCTCCGTGGTGGCAGCCAGGAGAGAGCCCATCATCACTAGTGCAGGAGATGACCGAGAGCAGCGCGTCAGCAGCAGGCAGGCTGTGGTTACAAACTCCCCCCAGGGCACCCTGGTGCCCCCAGGCACAGCACCCTGTGCTGTGCTGGACACCTCCGTGCCCACAGCCACCCACACTCACGCCCAGCAAAGACCAATGCTGTCCAGAGCCCCATCCTAGGGGGTTTCCTGCTACACAGTACAACACAAGCAACCCAGCTGCTCAATGCTCCGCTCACCTGTGGAGGCACCGAGCGCAAGGGCCTTTGCGATGTGCCCGACTGTTTGGATCCCTCCATCTGCGATCACCGGGACTCCAAATCTCCTGGCATATTCTGATACTTTGTACACCGCTGTGGCCTGGGGGCGACCGCACGCCAGCACTACAGGCGGGGAGAGAGCAGGAAGAGGGTCAGCTCCCACACTGCGGTGCTTCCCCTCCCCAGCAGGCCCTTCAGGCTTCCAGCACACACATGCTCCAGCACTCAGGAACACACAAATCCCTGGACGCGTCTTCCCTAGGCCGAGTTGCAAGAGAAGCAGATGCCCAGGAGATGCCTGCTGGGACGTCCTCACAGCCCTCGACTCCAAAAAGCTGTAGGTGACCTTGGGACTGGGGTTATTTTTTGAGTGCCTGGGATCAGCCAAGACTTATGCCTCACCCTGGCGCACAGCAGACAGAGTGCTGGGAGCGCGGGAAGGAAGTGGAGCAAACTCCAAAAGCTTCTCTCCAGAGCATCCCCTAATACATTGGCATGTCCCACCATCTGCTCTTTCCTAGCAGTGCCAGAACCTTCTCTGTAAACCCAGCAGCTGTCTGAAGCGTCTCTTGCATGGAAAGGCAGCTGTCTGGGAGAGAGCTGATATATGTATATATACACATTTTTATATATACATATATATATGTGTATGTATGTATTTCTGCGCGCACACACACACACACATGCAGCAGTGGGAAAGGAAAGGGGCAGGCCGATTTGATGGCTTGCAGGAAATAATTTACATTCCTGCCCTGCAGTATAGCAAGGACTCTAAGTTTAGCTGCCCCCATGGGGAAAAATTTCTAGCCTTGGATTTACCCACTCTTCCCAGTCACTAGCAGTTAGAGGCTTTCCATTGTACACGGAAAGGCTTGAGGGGAAACCATCACAGGACATGTCGTAACACATTTGTCAGCCACAGGCATGCAAGTATGCCGAGATAAGCGTCTCTCATGGAGCCTTCCCCTCCCCACAATTAACTGGAAGCCTTTTCTCCAGTCAGTTAGTTTGATACACCAGATGATAAGATTATGGGCATGCGAGATTAGTACTTCAAAGTGCAAACTTCAGGTGTGGTTTAGCCTGCCTGAGAGCAGCACTGGCAGCACACTCCCCTGACAGAGCAATTTGCCAAGACCTGGAGTCTGTGATTGTCCTGCTCCTGGGGCTCAGCAGCTGCTCAGAGCACCAGGCCAAACTCCAGGTGGAATCATGAAAGAACTGATTTTCATTGAACAAAACTCTGCATTAAGCTAGGACTCAGCCAGCCAGGAAGTGTCTGCCAGCAGTAACAAGAACACTGTTAGTCTTAAAGAGATGGTCTCACTTGGCACCACACTGCTACAGGCCACACTGAGGTCATAAATGCTGCAAGGGAAGAGATTTCTGTCAAAGAAAGGAAAGGACCCTGATCTCAGAGAGAACAGAGCTCTGAGCCTACAGGATTATGCCCTTCTCTCCCCAGGGGACAGGGCCTGCAGAGACCTCACAGCAGCGACCGTGGAGACCAGCCCTTTAACGAACAGCTTGGCTCAGGGCTTCTGGGAGCATCACGCCATTCTGATGCTCCCAGGGCCCAGCGCCACAGCTTTGAAGGAAGTGCAGGCTTCCAAAGCAAGGTTCAGGGCACGCACGCACGCACACACACACGCACACACACTAGGTAGTCAGGGTGATTTTTTTTTTTTTTTTTAGCATATCTGCAAAGGGTGACCCTACAAGATCAACTGTTACACTAGAGAAAACCTTCCAGGGTCTGCAACGGAAAACTTTCCCTGTGAGGTGCTTCAAAACTAAGAGAAAGGGCAAAAACCAAGACTCCGCTTGGGTATCTGCTTGATCCAGTAGCATCAGAAAAGTGCAGATCAGACAAAGTTGCACCCTCTGCTGGGCAGGGGAAGAGGTCAGTGGGGAAAGATGTGGTTCTGGTACACAGCTGCCAAGTTGGCCACACACAGCTCAGTCCCTTTTTAGCCCCAGGGGAGCTAGCTTCCAGTAAAGCTTAGCCAGCGCACAACTTCCCCACAACCGGGGCCAGATTTAGAGCAGGATCAAGGACTGCTCAGGGATCGTCTCCCAGCACCGGGTCAGCAGGTGCACACCCAGCTAGAGACCCAGAAGATGCAGCTGGAAAGCTCAGGCTCCTGAACTGGATTTTGGAATGGAGGGTGGACAGGCCTGGACGCCCTCAGCCTTGACAGTTCAGACCCTGCTTTAAGAATTCAGAAAGGCTTCTCAGTTTGAATTTCAGATTCAAAACCAGTATCCAAAGCCACAAAACCCCAAGTGCATCTACAGCTAAATTATTCTCAAACAAGCAGTAGGGCCATGTGCAGCCAAATCAGGGTCCTGCTTCAAGACACATAATTAGGGTTGGGAACAGGGCAAGTGACTTACTATAGGTGCCCGTGACAGTAGAAGGGCATTTGGGGCTGTGGGACTTTAGGTCTGGAGGGATCTTTGGAGCAGCTAAACAAAAACAAACACACACATTTTAGAGACAGAAGAACAGCAGCAGAACAAAGGGCCCCAGCAGTGACCTGCTACTAGGCAGAGCATACGGTGTGGGACAGAGCTGACTTTGTAAACCCTTCCTATAGCCCGAGCCAAACCAGAGGCCAGTCCCTGGGCACAGCGCATGCTCGCCCTACCCCAGCAGCCATCCAGAGAGGTAATCCCGCTAACCCCAAGAGCCAGAGTTCTCGCTCGAAGAGGGCAAAGACCGGGGGAGCTGTGGCTATGGGGGGGTTTTCACCCATGTCTCCTGTTAAGTGCTGTGCTCTCTGCTCTCCTCCTTCCCCTAAATAAGCACCCAGCCCCACCTCCCGCAGCACCCAAGAGAGGCACCCTCCGGAGACATTCACCACGCTGCAAAACAGTGCATGCCGTGAGCCCTCTAGCTCAGACCCAGAGGCGGACACCTCCTTGTTCTGCTCCCTACTATGGAAGCTTCAGTCCAAGTGCTGCCTGGGAGACAGCCAAAGACACAGCAACTCTTCCGTAAAGGTCACCTGAGACACCCTGTCCTGTCAGGGAAATCCCCTGCAGCCAGCGCACCCGTGGCAGGCAAAGCAAGAACACAAGTCTAGGTCCAGGGCTGCTCTTAGGCGCCATGCTGGCATTGGCAGGGTGCTAATGTACCACCTTCAGCAATCAGCTGCCATCTTGCTGCCTCCTGTGGCAAGGACCAAGGAGCAAAGCAGAGGGGAGCTGTGTTCGCAGGCTGCAGCGCCTCGCACTGCCTCACTGCCCCTCATCTGCCATGTTCAAAACATGACAACTGATTCTGTCCTCACAGCAGTCTTCCTCCAGGCCATGCCCTCTGGCTGAGTAGGGGACACCCCTGTCCACTTTTTTGCTAGGGGTGATGCTGCCTCTGCCCAGCACAAGCTCCAGCTAACTGCAGAGACAAGGCCCAGAAATCCCGTTTCAGCCTGGAAATTGCAGGAAGGCATCAAGCCCAGCAGACCAATATTTAAGCATCACACACACTGCTGCCAGAGGGAAGGGGAGCACAGACACCTTGTGGAGTTTAACCCATCCCTATGGTTGTCAACGCTGGGAATCTGGGAAGTCCCTCTAAGTGCAGGGCTGCCCCGACCCCATCCCACACCTAGCCAGGAGCCTCTGCAGCTCTTCTGGGGCAAAGCTGCATGTGCCACACCGGCTCTACTCAGTCTCGGTCAGTACCGGCCTTTGCTGCTGCTGCAACCCCAGAGGTTTGACCCAAGTGATGAGAACGTCCTGGACAAAGGGGGTAAAAGACCGCTTGCTGTTAGACGTTGCCTTTACAACGGGAGAAGTCCATCCCAGCTACGCTGCCTTTCAGCGGAGTCTCTACTGAACAGATGTCTTCAACTTATTTAGGAGATAGCTGATCTCTCTCACCTTCCTGTGTGATGCAGATGGAGCCACTGCCCATCCCGACTCTCAGTGCATCGACCCCTGCGTCGATGAGGTTCTTGGCCTGAGCAGCAGTCACAACTGTGGAGACCAGAAACGCATTTGAAAAGAGACAAGCAGACACCGCTCTGCCCTGCTGCGTGCCCCCGTGGCTGCAATTATCCCCTACCCAGGGTGGCAGCTGCACACCTGCATTAAAGCCCAGGCCTCACTGTTCACTGCTGCCAGGCCTATCTGCAAAAGCAAGGATTGGTTTCAGTGCCAGCTGGCCCCAGCGGATGTGAAGACATTGGCCTCTTAGGCTACTCCAACAGTTACAACCAAAGGCCACTGTTTCCCGTGGCTGATCCCTCTCAGCCCTATTTTCAGTGGCATCACACTGAACTTTGAGTGCCTCAGAGTTATGGACTTGTCAGGTTCCAGAGAATGAAGGGCCTGCAGGTGATAACCAGTAAGGTGGCCAAACACTTTGGGCCACACCAGATAGCAAGGGCAGAGCGCAGGTGAACACCACCACCAGTAACACGCTAACCAGGTAAAGACAAGAACTGCTGAACCCTGCGGTCAAGAGGCAGGGAAAAATTTCCATTAGATCTCCACATAAAGCAATACTCATTATTACAATTATCCATAATTTTAAAGATTTTGAACTGGTGTAACAGAGGCTAAAGTGCAAAGGGCTACAGTGCACTCTGCTGTAGAACAAAGGCTTTAAGTATTTGCAGCAGAGTGGTGGCAGCAGCAGGGCATTTCTTTGCAGGGTGGCTTTGCTCTGTTCCGCAAGCCTGGTGAAGACACCATTTTAAGTTCACAGACGTTCAACAAGAAGAACATCTAAGTCACGTCCCTGCAGCTCCAGCTACGTCTAAGAAGCAAACATACTTTAGAAACAAGAACAATCTTCAACAGATGCATACCGTTTCCTCCAATAACTTGTAGGTTAGGGTATTTCTCCTTAATATATTTAATCATATTGATCTGGAAGATGGAGTTTCCCTGAGAGGAATCCTGCAAGAGGAAAAAGAACAAAAAGAAATCCCATTTAAACCAGAATTTCTGGAGCAGTAGAGCTCTGGAGGATCCTCGGATCTTCACTCTGCCTACTGGGCTCTGTGCTAAGGCAGCTGCAAAGTCAGTAATATCCTACACGAGGCAGTTTGTCTTAAAGACTTTAGTACATCCATTAAATCCTGCAGCTTGCCCTGCTACCTACAGTCAGCCTCATGCAGCACCTCTGGCTGCAAGCAGCAGAAAGAACCGACTGGTGCTGCCAAAAGGATGCCACCAGACCTGTCTCAAACTACAGGTGGAACTGTGAATATTCCTTGTGAAACACAGAAGGGCAGGAGGGGTGGGGGGATACATTTTCCTTGCTGTGCACCAGGACAGCTGAAATACCAGATGTCGACCACCTAGCGCTCAAGTCCTGCCAATTCTCAACGATCGAGCCGACTAGCGGTGTCTGTTAAACATTTCCAGCTGCAACGCTGTTCAGCCGTGTCCCCAGAGAACGGTGGGCTTGCAAACTAATGATCGATGAGAAAACGATGTGCAAACGCAGGCAGTGACTGCTGTGCCCCGAAACTTACAGACCAGCAAAGCAACTGTGGGCTGACTACTCCAGGTCTGCAACCCTGAGTATCAAGCAATTAAGAGCAACAAATACTGCGCGGTTTAAGGAAAACTAAGAAGTCAAACATGCTACTCTGCAAAACTAGCTGGGACTGTCAATCAGAGGGGATGGTGCCAGAGAGCAAGAAGCATTCGTAGAAGACTCTGTATTAACTGACTGCATTTCTTTACCCAGCCTTCAAGACTTTGTTGCACCCTACATACTCCCTTGAGGTCAAACAAGTTCCTGAGCAAGTGGAACCCTTCTTATTTGAGGACTCCAACCTAAATTTGAGATGGTGAGATCAACAAATTGCCATGTTCTAACACAAAAGGATCTGTATTGGAAACAGTAACTGCAGCGCTGCTGTCCCTCTGTCAGAGGGATTCATTCAAATGGGATCCTCAGCCCACCCAAACCCCTCAGGCTGATGTCAAAGCTCGCAGGCAGCTCACCAGAACTACTGCATCTACACCAGCCTGCACAAGGAGGTCCAGCCGGTACTTGTCATCTTCGTGGGTCCCAATAGCAGCACCACAGAGCAGCTGCTTCTTGGAATCCTTAGAAGCCAAAGGGTAGTCCCGGTTCTTCTTGAGATCCGTGCGAGCAATTATAGCCACCAGCTCATCATCTTCATTAACGATTGGCAGCTTGCCTTGAAACAAACAGAAAGCACATCACTGCAAATCTCTGCAGCAGGCAGACATTAGCCCAGAGCAGCACAGCAGATCAGGAGCGTCAGGCAGGAACCCAAACACAAGTACGTGACAGAGACTCAGAAGGCTACGTTACCAAGTCTTGCTTCGGTCACAGGTGCCAGCAGCCCTGACTCAGAACAGAACAAGCAATCTGGAGAACTGGGAAAGGACTCCTTTTTTCCCCCCCAACACCGATCATAGAACTAGTGCAGCTTTCTTAATAATTAGATACCTGATACTGTGTTAAAGTCACTATCATACCCTCACAGAGCTGAGCTGAGCTTTGCCAAAATGCAAAGGACCCAAAACTGAAGACATGTGGCTGGACACGCTGCAGCTTTTCAGCTCTTGGGTTGCCAAGAACCCCTCAACTTCAAAACAGGTCCGAGATGAACGCATGTGAACTCTGTACCCTGGCACAGGGCTCCGGGCACTGTCTTTCCTCACTGTCCTTTTCTCACACTGGCATGTGGCCCTTCCATGTTCCACCCAGACACACAGATGCGCGTCCACATTTCACTCACTACCGCTCCCAAATCAGCACTTCCACAACTCTCCCTTGCGTCATACAGACACCTGTAGGTACCTTTTTTACTTCTTTGCAGAATTTCATTCGCTTCTTTCAACATTACTCCAGCCGGGGCCACAACAAGGTCCTCCCGCTTTGTCATAATCTAGTGGGAAAGAGAAGGCAAAGAGTCACCAAAACTCCTTTGCACTGATCTGAAAAGCCTCTGCCCACCCAAAATGCTCCACAGCAGCCCTGTGGGAGTGCTCTGTGGACAAAGGAGCCCGCAGCACAGCAACGCGCCTCCAGAAACACACAGCCTACAACACACTGTCTCCATGCAAGCAGCTGCCAGATGGGATCTGTCGTGCGCAGCCCCCAAACCCATTAGAGCAGTGAAAAAAGGAGATGGCAGAAGGCCTCAGCAAGCTGAGGGAGAGCACCTGGGAGCGAGCGAGGACTCTTAGATGACCCTTGTTTGGGACATCACCCAAACAGCCCTCCTTTTTAATAGGGCACAGGCAAATAAGGGCCGGAGGTGCTTCCACAGTCCCATGCTGTTTGGCAAAAACACCGTCCGTCCCCAAGCTTTTTTGTAGACAGCAGTCCCCAGCACACAGGCTCTGGAAGGACTCTGCTCAGAATAGCCCACTGCTGCTGGGAAGGTCAATGGGGCAAAGGAGTCGTTTGAATCCAAACAAACACGCTCGCCCACGTTCACTCTGACAAACAAGCATCGAAACGCGGTGGAAAGGTAAGGGGCAACGGACGCAAGTTGGAACACGTGAAGTTCTGACTTGATATAAGGGAAAAAAAGCGTTCACCGTGTGGGTGGGCAAACACTGGAACAGAGGCCCCGAGAGGCAGTGAAGTCTCCGTCCCTGGAGACGCTGAAGCCTCAGCCAGACACAGCCCCAGGAAACCTGCTCCAGCTGAACCTGGTTTGAGATGGTGGTTGCACTAGAGACCTCCGGAGGTCCCTTCCTCCCACCTACAACATTCCATGATCAGAAGCTTCATGTTTTTTGTAAAAGGTTACTCAAGAAGGCCAGACAAGGCTAAAAGGGAATCCTGTTTAACCCCTGAGGAAGGTAGATGAGCTGCACACAACCAAGAAAAGAGGTAAACACTTTAGTTATTTATAACACAACAGCGGCAGCAGCAGGGAAGAGGTTCACCCAGCCTGCATCCACCCAGAATCCGGTTTCTGACAAAACCTACGCCTTGGAAAGAACCTGAAAAAAAATCAAAGAAATATCCTGATACGCTCCCCAAGTCCGTGTGGCTTCCTGAGCCACATGAGACCTCTATATTTCACTAGATGGCAACGAACAAGCCAGCAAGATCACTGCTGGACTGCAAGTGGAAAGAGACTGTTCATTTCCTTAGCTTTGTCTGGTGACAGAGTTAAGCATCAAATGATAACAGGAGCAAGCTTTTTTTTTTTTTTTGGGGGGGGGGGGCAGTGCTGAAGGATCCAAGTAAAGGACGAGAGAAGATTCTTATCTGGCTCTTCTGAATGGGTGAGCCTCACTTCAAAGGACCATGTGCACTTTTATAACCCACTCCTGTTTTAAGACTCCTGTGAGGGATATTTATAGGCAATTTCAAAGCGAACAGGGAAGAGCATGTGATACCAAGTCTGGTCAGCAAGAGCTAAAAATAGTCCCAAGTCAAGAGCAGAAGCTGACTGAGAAGCACTATTGCTGTAATCTGACAATGCTGCAGATCTATGGTTACGCAGCTTGTGTAACACAAATACCAAAAGTAACAGAAATCAACACCTGCATGGGAGAGAACTTATTTCTGAAAGAGTGTATTTCTGTAGCATTATAAAAGCTAAACTCTCAGTCTCCAAGCTCAGGGAATTATTTTAAAGGGTGAATAGCCTAGATGAGGCACAAAGGAAAAGGCAGTCCAGTAAAGACAGACCAGTCCTTGGAGGGCCTGCCCTATAGAGCACGGTTATGGCCCCAGCCAATGCTGGGACACTACTGGGAGAAGAGCAGCAACCAGGAACAGCAGGAACTACCGAACCAAGGGAGAGCATGAGCCGTAGAGAGGAGGACAGCTCCCACAACACTCAAAGATAACCCCACGGACGGAGTCACACGCACACGCTAACTGCACAGCCTTTCCCTTGTATCTGCAAACCATTTGCAAGACTCACAAAGAGAATGAAAGTGAAGGAGATCCTCCAGCCCTGGGACTAAAAAATAAAGACCAACGCAGCAGGGTTAACACGGAGCCTATTACCTCCAGCAGGCACAGTACCCCCATAGCCACGCATTAATCCTTTTCCTTATCACAAGCTGTTTAATGCTCCCATCCATCAGTCGTTCACAAGCCCTTCTCACCTCACCAAGAGGCAAGTCATGCTCCGACTCTTTCAGGAAGTCAATATCGCGAGAGGAGATGATCCCAACTAGCTTCCCCCCCATCTTCCCGTTGTCCGTGATGGGAATCCCACAGAATCCGTGACGAGCTTTTGCTTCAAACACATCGCGCACTCTGTCGTTGGGGCTCAGCACCACGGGGTCTGTGATGAATCCTTGCTCGTATTTCTAAAAAGAAATGGATTCAGCAAACAAGATAAGCAGCACAGCCAGACCGAGCAGAAGCGAGACACGTGTGTGATAGTTACTGTGGCCGCACGGTCACAGAGGTCTGCAATTCACCCGGTCTGGCCAGATGTTCACCAACAGGAGGATTCACAAAACAGCAGCCAGGCTCGCTCAAGTAGTATTTGATTCCAAGGAGTTCCCAGACTACCCTCCTTTCTGAGATTATAGGGAATATTCCCCCACTGAGGAGGCCTGACCACAGTTCTCAAGTTCCAAGCTGTGTGGAGGGTAACGCCTAACTTGCAAGAGGTTCGCGTGGGCAACCGCACTGGCACTACTGTTCTGAAACACCAAGACCTGGCAGACATTAGCAGTCTCCTCTCACAGCTTCTTCAGTGGGGCCAAAACCCGCTGCCCACTTCTGTGAAGTGCCCCGTGAGAGCAGCTCGCCGCTACCGTTTCAGCCACTTACCTTCACCTTCCGCACTTCGTTGGCCTGGAACTCCGGGGTGCAGTTGTGATGGATGAACCCAATTCCCCCTGTGAGCTGGTAACACAAACGAGGCTGTAAGTCACTGAAGAAGAGGCCCAGCCCTTTATCAAGAGAATCCAACAAATAGATGGAGAGAGCTGACCAAACCAAACCACACCACCCTCAAGGAGCAAGTCCTGCGGACTTCAACCTTCGGACAAGAACTAAGCAGGCACACAGAACATCTGTCCAGAGGCATGACTTCCTTTCCCACTGCCTCAGGGGATGACAGGGAGAAGCACAAGGCACTTAGTTATCCTGACAAGGCTCTGGTGTGTTCTCACAAACATTTAGATGATTAAGCAGTAGATATGTGTGCGCATCACAAGACGTTTACCTTCCCTGCCTTTGTCAGGGCACAAACACAGCAGCAAAAGGCCACGTGGCTAAAGTAAACATTGATAAAACTAACAGAAAGCATCTGGGAACAGGGCACCCAGCTGGCGCGGCAGGATGTCAGCGCAGACCGCCGCTCCCGCACCG
Source organism: Struthio camelus (assembly GCF_040807025.1). Taxonomy (NCBI): domain Eukaryota; kingdom Metazoa; phylum Chordata; class Aves; order Struthioniformes; family Struthionidae; genus Struthio; species Struthio camelus. The sequence goes on along the minus strand of NC_090955.1, from coordinate 10,131,152 downwards.
CGCGCTGACCTGGCAGACGGCTGAAACGCGGAGACGCTCGTTGCGACCCCCGGCCGGCCGCGGGCACTCACCGCCATGGCGATGGCCATGCCGGCCTCGGTGACCGTGTCCATGGGGGAGGAGACCAGGGGCGTTTTCAGGGTGATCCTCTTGGTCAGCGCCGAGGTCAGGTCCTTACAGGAGGAGGAGGAGGGCGTTAGCGGCGCGGGGGCTCCGCCGGGGCGGCCGCCACCCGCCTCCTCCGTTTCGGGGCTGGGGGGGGCACCCGGGAGCCCCGCGGCACTCACCACCTGGTCCGCCGTGAAGTCGATGTAGCCCGGCAGGATGAGGAAGTCACTGGGGGGCATCGGAAAGGGAGAGGGGTCAGTGGGAGCCGCTGCGGCCCGGCCCCGGCCCCTCACGGCCCCGCGCAGGCCCCGGCCCCGGCCCCGGCCCCTCACGGCCCGACCCCGGCCCCGGCCCCTCACTTGTAGGTGAGCCCGTCGCCGCAGCTGAAGAGCTGCTGCGCCGTGAGCCCGTCGTCGGGGACGTAGCCGGTGCCGCCGCTGATGAGGTAGTCCGCCATGGCGCCGCCGCGTGCCGTGCCGTGCCGTGCCGTGCCGTGCCCCGCCGCGCCGCGCGCCCCCGAGCGCAGGCCGCGCCCCGACGGCGGCCGCGAGGGCTCAGCCCCCGCCCGCCCAGCGAGAGCGCGGCCCAGAGCGGCCCGCCGGAAGGCGGCTCCCGGAAAGCGGCGCCCCCCGCCATGGCCGCCGCGTGGCTGCTCCGCGGCGAGGAGGCGGCCGGGCCGGGGGGGGGGGGGCGCTGCCCTCTCGCCCTGCGGCCGAGGCCCCCCCCCCACCGCTGGCGTTAATGAACCCGTTAGTTAATCAGCGGATCCCCTTACTCCTTGGCGCAGCGGGCTCGGCAGGGAGGACCCTCCTCCCTGGAGCACCGGCCCTGCGGCGCCTCGGGCCTGGAGGCGCCCGCAGCCGGCCGCCTCCCAGCCACAGCCCGGGGGCCAGGAGTTAGGTCCAGCCTTTCCTTCCAGCAAGTAGCCGGTTTGGAGGGAGGAAGCAACACAGGAGAGAGCTTAACTGCGCTTGGGCCCCCAGTACAGGCCTGCGTGCTGTTCCCCTGCTTTGCTTACGCGAGCGTGGCCTGGATGACAAGAGACACGCTTAGAAAACCACCTGAAAAGGACTAGCTCTGGATAACTGTCGCACGGCGTGGTACTGCCAGTAGGGTCCAGCCAGCCGAGTATTGATCCAACAGTAATATTTCAGCAGCAGCGTAGAGTAGATGCTCGTATCACGCTTGCGGTTGACACTAAGCTGGAACACGCTACCACACTTAAAAGCAACTGAAGTCAGAAACAGTCTTCAATAAGGATGACATGCAGGAGGCAGGAGCAAAGTACTACTCTAGCAGAGGGAGGGAAACGAAAGGCACAAATACAAAAAGGAATCGCGACAGGGCAGCAGTGCTGCAGGAGAGGATCCGAGGCGATTCCCAAACAGGGCGTTAGCCTCGTGCAAGCCCCCCTCCCCAGACGATCACCCTGGCCTTAGAAACAAACGCTTTAAAGAGGATGAGTCCACTGTACTTTGGAAGGAGCAGACCTCGGTATAGCACCTCACCGCGTGTGCCACAGAGGGGCAGGTGCGTTTCAGAGAAAAGCAACAGCAGAAATAGGAAAGGACTGTGTCTGCAGGAGAGGAAAGGGCATAAACAGTTCTACGTGAGGAGCGTTTCAGAAAAGAGTGATGAGCGTTTTCCAGGTATGCCAAGACTAGGATGAAATGCTTCTCACCACCACGCATCCACTTGGGCACCTGGAAAACTTTCTAAACTACAGAACAGGTACCTACAGCTGTTCCACAACCACTGCCTCCGGTGGTTTGCGTGTCTCCATGTACCTGCTCTGACTTCAGAAATCCCTTCTCACCCTGCACTCTATGGCAGTCTCTTCAAGGCAACCAACTATTTGAAATAAAGAACTTTAGGAAACTAAAGAACGGTGTTCCAAAACATTCAACTGTTCCTTACTGCAGTAGATTAAACCTTTGGACAAAGATCAGCAAGTAGCTTTATGAAAATGTAGGCGTTACTCATGTTACCTAGGTATAGGATACAACAGGAGATGGGGACAGAGAGGTCTGTTCAGGTCTCCTGTACTCTTCAGAAGGAAACAGCTCTGCTATTCCGTAAGGTTAGTTGGTTGGGCTCAGTCCTGTAAGTTGGATTAACATGTTTTCATCCTAATAGGGCTCTCCCAAAAGACAACCCACAGGTTAGAGAGGGTCTAATTTAGCTGAGCTTTCAGTGTTATTGTTTTTCTTCCCTATAAACGTAAACCGAGGGAAACATGCTAAGGACAACTCACATGGCAAGTTTGGTTTCAACGGAAGTAATCTGTACAGAAGAGAGTCTGCAGTTTCTCAAAGTTATAGCTGTTTCCTATCCGATTGTGGCTTTGTTTCTAGCAGGAAAGGAAAACGCATGCCTTAGTGTAAGGATACTCACTTTGCTGTCAGGAACATGCATGTTCGGCTTCCGATGGCCCTCAAGTAACCAAGAGAAGCAGGCCCTTGTAAACTTAAGGTCAGTGACAAGGATCTGCAACATCACTTAAAGGTTATTAAAAGCCAAGAGACTGGTAACTATTCTGTTACTATATACTAATTTGAATATAGACATCGATACAATCTCTATCCTACAGCCATATGTTAATATTGCTTGTAGGTACGCTATGCTCTGAACTTCACAGGGTTCCAGTTCTTGTTCTACTACAGACTACTATAAAATGTAACATAGCCCACTGATTTTACTTCTTTACCCAATTCCTGGGTCACTTCTCAGCCAAGAGTTGAGTTCACCTATCTAGATGCAGATTTTTCCATTGTTTACAGTTTGTTTGGGCTATTGAGCTATAAGAAAGGCCTCTCCTTCATAATAAATTGTCTAGACTCGCACCAAAACCAGATTACAGTAAAAAGCACCTAGATACTTATTTAGGAGGATAAGCCTTCAGGAACTCAGATAGTGTTTTGCTTTGAAATAGTATCAAGGGCACGCGCTCTAAAGTGAGCTTTACCTGTCACAGGATCAGCAGAACTGGAGGCATCATGCCAGACTGAGATCAGTTTAACAGGTCTATAGAACCCTTAATTTTATATAAGGGCAGTGCTAAGGAAGCTTTGTTAAACCTACTAGGAGGCTCGCACCGATCTCAGCTGTTATGCTACAGCACAGGCACAACAGTAAACAGGCAAGGTGTCTTCTGTTCCAATAGAAACACAAGGCAAAGTTTAATGGTTCTCAAACAGACTACAACAAAGGCTGCAGGGAAAAACATTTTATTTCCAAGCAGATTACAAAGAGCAGAGAATATAAGAGTAAAATTAAATTAAAAAAATAGTTGAGTGCATCTCTTTAAAATGATTTGTAGTGTGAGTTACTCACGGGGCAAAGCTACTGGAGAGTTCTGAAGGTCACTTTGCAGGATGCCAATCACATGTGCTGTTTAGACCAGGGTCAACACGGGAGGGACAGACAAGACGTTTTTGCATATAGGCTGCACACTCATTATCAAGCGAGGCTCTGGGCTGCAACTGGACCCTGCCTTTCTGAGGCATCCCCTCCACCTTGTTCTCTCCTGCAATTCCCTCTTGAGTTCTAGGCCCAGTTTATTGCTGCTTTAAGTGGGTTCAATCTGCCTCACCATCCTGATGAGCTCAAACAAGGACACAGAGAAGCAGGCAAACTTGGCTGCCGTGCGCAAGGTTATACAGGGAAAGTGACTGCGGTGCTGCGAGCTGAGCTTCAGCCACACAACAGAAGGGAACGGACAAGTAGGGGGAACAGCAGTTGCTTCAAAGATTTTGGGCAGCACGTCAATAAGACTTCTGGAAGAAGTTTTGAGATGCTTCTTAAGGTAGGAAGATGCTTGAATTCGCACTGCCAGCAGTTGAGAAGGGCTTTTTCCTATGCATTGGCACTAATGAAATGGAATGGGCTGAAACAGTAGGATAAGATGCATTCCCTGTAGTATTTGAGAAGAGCAGCTCCAGCAAGAAGATGGGGAGAAAAGCCCCATATAGGGTGGAAGACAGTTCATATCCCATTTTAACAGTGATTTAAAAGTCCAAACGCTAATCGCAAGTCAGTCACCATTAAACTTGGATGAGAGCCCAGTTTGGTTAGACTATGCAGAGTCAGTTAGTGTCTAGCAGCACTCAGCCAGAAGAGCAAGAGGATGAGCAAGTATGTGTCAGGAAGCCTTCCTCTCCACATATGCTCAGAGGGCTCCTTTCTACCACTGTTGGATCTGTTCTTATCACTGCACAGGAGACTAGGATGGCCTAATCCATTCTAAATACACCAAAGCAAATAGTAGCCTTGATAATAGTTGAGAACAAGACTGTCTTAAGTTCTGCCCTAGGAGCAACAGTGCAGAAAAGGTCTCTTGTTTCGGGATCCGATTTTTTGTTCCCCCCCCCCCCCCCCCCCACTGGTCCAAGGCAAAATAGTTTAGGAACTACTTCAGGCCTCGTTTCCTATCTAAAACCCAGGAGGGTTCTAGGGGTGAAGCAGCCAGCAGATGACAACCCTATTAAGTTACACTTAGACTGTTCCCTTCACTCACCACTCTAGACAGGAGTGAAGAACCGCTCTCTAGTCTGCTCTCCACTGCTTCAGCCATTACCATTTAAAGAAAATGCTTGAACTCTCAAAAATAAATGCAAATCTAATGGTGCCGTGGACAAGTGTGTAAGAGGCTACAAATTACCGCAGAAAAGCGACGCTATTAGTGTCAAGAGACAGGACAATACACAAGTCTAGGGTCAGAACGTGAGCTGCTTTACAATAGTCAGTCATACTCTGCTTTCTACAGTTCCTTTCACACCACAGAGACAAGATGGGCATAGTATGAAACCAACAATGCAGGGTCTCTAGTTCGCCTTTTCTCAGCTTTAGTTTAGAGATTGATGCATTTTCAGCCTCCGTCTCATACAAGGCAAAGGGCATGGAGAGTTCTTGTTTAATATATACACGCATACAATAGCTAGCAATTTGGCACTCTTGGGGCCTAGGTGGAATACCCTTTAAGCAGCAGTCAAATAAGCTGGTTATAGGAAAGTGTTAAAAAGCTATTTTACATGTTTGACTGGGAACATTTCCCAGAACTTGGACAGCAACTCTAAGCCACAGCACTCTTCTGTGCTACTCTGTGCACGTCTTCCTATGAGTCCCTAAAAGGGAACAGATCATGTTCTTCACTATCAAAGAACATAGTATTTATATTCTAGAAATACGGTACCTTTTCAACTAGCTCCAGAGAGCCAGACTAGAAGCCATATCCAGAAAAAAAATCCTTAAGTCACAGTATATCGATTGTCTCTAAAAATAGGGAATGAAACTAACACAGTGGACGTTTTGATGAGACAGTACAAAACAGTACACCAGTCCACTTTCAAGTCAATGAACTCATCTCCTATATATGTCAGAAGAATGAGAAAGCAATGGAGACATTTCAGTTTGTCAGGACAAAACCAATCATTAAGAGACCTCTGCAGCTTACTAGGTGCCAAGTTCCCCAACTCTTCAGAGCTATGCTCCTCAAGACCAAGCAGAACTCTTCCCCTCCTAATATTTTAGATCATTTTGCTGTTAACAGTAGTAAGTGAAGAGCACAATCTAGAATTTTTAGGCAACATGGAATTTTATTTCCCCAGACAGCTCTGCTATCGTATCTGCTCAACCCTGACCTGAAACTGCCCTAATATTCTGTCAAGTTGTTCCAGGTTCTGACAATTTTTAGCATAAGAGGTGACTCCCAAAGCCACCTAATGAAGTGCCTTGTACATTTAGTACCCGGCAGACGAGTTTAAAACCCGCTGCATTTCCAGTGGAGCTAGACAAAGCAGCAGGCTCACATTGAAGTCCAGGCACACTGGAGCTGGTTTCACATGCGATCTTGCAGAACACACACAGGGACTTGGGCACAGGTGTTTAGTCTGCAGTTTCTCTCCCATTATGACATCTCTGTTCAGAAGACAGGACAAACTGCTCAAAAGAATGGGAAATCCACTCTGTGCAGGCCTGCTAGGCATCCTGAGCAACAAGCACACCCAGCTGCTTGGAACAGTGGGAGCTGCTCCCTAACCATGTCCTTAAATACTTAAGTTAGGGCCAGAGATGGACATTTCGGTCACTAAAATATGGTGAAGGGATTATAGACTTCTTACAGCTGGTGTAGTATTACTGATCCTGACAGTCACCCTACCAGGAGGGCAACTGATGGCTCCCAGGGGTTGAACTGAGTTGAGGCTAGGTGTTGCCAGCACTACACAGCGCTTGGTCCTATCCTCCTAACATACCCATTGGGACATGGGTACCAACCTGATGCTATCTTCCCCTCACAAAACTGAGGGGGGAGACTAAGCTAGAAGTTTACTTTAGAGTGCAGGTATCAGTAAGCAACAGCTAGTTGCTACCTTACCTCTCTGCACTTATTTGAGCACAGTCCTAGATAGGGAAGAAAACTGCTCGTCTTTACAACCAACTTACACACGTTTGCTTTCTCATAAACACCGATGTCAACATGAAGCACCACAAGCTTGAAGTCTCTCCAGGCCCACATACTTCTACACTGATTAAAGAGCACAGAGGCAAGCAACACTATGGCTACTCCCACAGTCAAGGTCTAACCTAACCTACGTGCAGATTTACACCACACAGCAGCCAGAGAAAGCAGATCTTACTTTGCAATACAGACAGGTGCTGGTCAACAGAAGCTTCAAAAAAGTTGTTTGCCTGTACACAAGTTTTGTTTTGTTTTTTTAAACTGTAATGTGTATGTATATATATATATTTTGGAATAGGGAAGGGACATATGAGATGAAGCAGCAGGGAAGACAAGTTCAAGAAGCAGAGTCACCTCTCCGCATCCAAGAAGCTGGTGGCAAAAATAAGCCTGGCTAGAATGATCTCCCATTTCAAGCACAACTGGCTACCTGCTGGCTCCAAAAGAGCGGACTATTTATTAATGATATAAAACGTAGCAACCATTTAAGATGCAGCAAGGCTGTAGGGTTGGGGTTTATGATCATGAACAATGCCTGAAGCGACATAGCTGTGTTAAAAACTCTGAAAAAGCTCTTACATGGCAGGAGTGAGCCACGTGCTGCTCCTGGCAGGCCTTCTCCCTCCAACACCCCTCCACCATGCAGCTAGTGCGGTGCATTTGTAAAAGTGGGGAGAGGAGGATTTACCTAGAAGTGAAGCCTCACACGCTGGCCACAGAACACCAGGACAGACCGCCAGTCTGATCTGGTGTCACACATTCCATCTTCCTAGCCTGACACTGAGCTTCCGTCAGCAAGCAGACATCCAGGTCCTTCAACAGGAGTTAATCCCTTTCTACTTTCCTAATTTGCAGGGGTGAGAGAAGTCCAGCAGACTCAAGCTGGAAAGCACAAACAGGGATGAAAACAACCAGATTGCATACTGATCTTTGTATAATGTCCCCCCCACCCTCACAGCTCACTCTTCCCCAAATAAAGACACATTGTTCAATGGCATGTTGAAAAGACGTGCTCGTCATTCTTAATAAACAACTAGAGTAAGAATACATAAGAGAAACAGGGTGGTATCTTTATATGATACACAAGTGTATGTTACAAGAATTCCATCAGGCACAGGAGCCTCAAGGTTTAAGGCCTCAATGTCAGGCCAAAAAAGAAGAGTGTGGTAAAGTTTGTACTTTTAACATCTAAAAATGTCATTTAAAGGTCTGAATAGAAATTGTTTTTTTTTTTTTTTTCCTCTTATAAATCACAATTGCAGTTCACTCTCTCCTCTTCCTTCCAAGATAACAGCAAATTAACGTCCAAGCACAAGAAAAGAAGAGATGCCTGCCTCTCCTCCACTGGCTGGGCAGGTCCATCCATCATTCTGTGCCCTCTAGGCTGCACAGGCTCCGAGGAGACAGAGGCCCCAGCCATCCAGGCCAATCCTGTAGTTCGCATTTTCTACATCATAAAAAAAACAGAGTCAACCAGCAGCTTTCCACAGCTCCCAGCTTGCAGGGGATATGCAGCCTCCAATGGTTCCAACAGTTTGGTGTGTTGGGTAGGATACACAATGGGTAGGTTTTCCTTTAGATTCTTTTAAAGAGAAGAAGCCTAAAAGGGCTTCATAACTACACCAATAAAAAAACCAAAAACTTAGGCATCTCCTTTAGTGTAAAAGTCTGTACAATTTATCTTTGCTTGTCCCTCCCCCGTCACCCCGCCCCACCCCTTCTGAGCCAAGAAGGATGCCTTAGTGCATGGTGCTGGCGTTAGCCACGGCAAGAGCTTCCTGAATCTCTCGTATCACCAGGATCCGGGTGAGCATCTGCTCCATCTGCTCTCTGCTGATCGGCTGGATGGAATACCAGATAGGGCTGTTGGGGGCCACCACTGGCTCCGGAGTCAAGTAAAACGTGTCATTCCGGCCTTTCACACTCTGGGGGCTGCGTGAGGAAGATCAGAAACAACCAGACTAACAGCACGTCCTGGGAGAGAGACCACTGATGTCCTCATCCCAGGCTTCACAAATCCTGACAGTGAACAGCTAGCTGGCTGATGAGACACGTGAAGGTTCTTGTTCTGTAGGTACAGAGTTACTCCTAGGGGCAGCAGCGGTCCCAGGGCTTTTGGGTCATGCCAAGGACAATTACAAGAAAGTAATTTTTATTTCACACTAGCAAGTATAACAAATATTTGACCTTAAAGGTCTTTCAGAGTGAAGCAAAAATACGGTGTTTTCACATCCGGGCTAGCTACAGAGCTGTCTATAAAGAAGAACATTTACACTAGCATCTAAATTATCATGAATCTGATTGCGAGTCCTCTGAGGCTCCCTCCTGTTTCTAAAGGAAGTGCTTATTTTTGTTTTAAAAGTTAATTTGAATAGGACCCTAATCTCATCTTAAGTAGAGGATGCTTCCAGATGACTTTCTTGGAAGTCACAGGCAGAACAGTGAGCTTAGGCCAACACAGCAAATCTTCAGAATGAATACGAGATTAACAGCAGCCAGTTCACAAGTCAGGATTTGTCTCTTTAAATACCAAAGAGGTTCCAGTTATGTTATTTTATGTGACAACAGACCAAACACCGCTCGCACATCAATGCCCCTCCCCATCTACGCACATTTAGGTAAATGCAGAAACTGTGCCAGCAACAAAATGCTGCCCTGAAAACTAGGCCAGCTGGACACCCAACATACAGTTTAACCCAGTCACAGAACACAAGCAACCACGTAACAGAACAGGAGCTCTCACCATTTGAAGAGGTAGAAGTCATACAGCTTTATTGGACACCTCAGGGGGTTCTCTGGATTCTCAGTCTGCTCTGCATACATGTCATCTGTAACTACAAACCAACCCCCCCCGCCCCCCGAAGTCTGTCAGATGCTCTGCATGAGAAGTACGACAAATTGAGCAGTGTCAAAGAGCCTCAGCGTTCAGAAGCATTTTGTCACCATGCAGTAGCTGGCAAGAGGTATACTGCTGCTCCCAGGCGGAGCTGCCTGGTTATAAATGCTCAAAACATTAAACAGAGAACTTGCTTTATCCCAGGCCCACTGAACACCACAGCCCATACCCACCTTTATGTTTCTCTTCTACTCGCGCCCAAAACAAAAGACACTTCACTACCGAAAATGCAGTGTCTGAGCCAGCAAAGTCTGGGTCCATGCCTTCAGGAGGGCAGAACTATTTATGTATGGGCTCTATGCGGGTTCACACAAGACTCAAGTACTTCCAACAAGAGAAGTCATCCCAAAGAAGTTTCTCCCCCTGTTCAGAAACCCTTATAGCCAACAGCATATTGGCTCCAAGCTCAGTTAAAAAAAAAAATTTCCAGAGAAAACTTGTACATACTACCTTTCTGGCCTGTCTGGTGTATGCCAAAAGCCTTCAGATAGCGGATACTCGTGCTTTTATCCTTAGGATTAGAAGGATTCTTCTTGGTCTGCCTCAACACCTTAGAGAAGGCCAACTTCATATGCTGGTCTACTGTTTTCAACAGGAAGTATCTGAGCAGCAAGAAGAGAACACAGGACATTCAGAGGCAAGCAAAAAGTAACAGTCACAACAATGAGGTAGTTATCGTTATTTATCACGGGCCAGAGGAGCAGTCAAAGTCAAACCAGCACAGTTAGACACTGCTCCACCAGCAAAGCATGCAAAGGCCAGCAGTTCAATTTCCCCTCTGCTAGCTCAAATCCTTGTTGCACTGCAACTGCTTTGCCTGATGGGGCTGCAAGAGGACTCTGTGTACAACCGTTCAAAATTCATAATCTTACTGTAATCTAAGGCAGCAGTTTCCTTCCAACCCTGTCAAGGTATGTGAAGTTCCTTTATTACAAATCCAAAACAAACCAATCAGCCCCACCCTCCCCTCCCCAGACCTAAGTACTTACTTTGTATTAAAAAACATCAGTGTAGTGAGCAAGGTGGAAGGGGAGTGAGCTCCTAGCTGCTTACACTCCCACAGCATCTCTTCTGTTACGTGACTGGAAAGGACATAACCTGCAATAACCAGAAATCAGCATCATGCCAGGAGACGGTTAGGGCAGGAACTTAGGCAGCACTTTAAGCATGAGACAACGTATGAATCTTAAAGGAAGGAGGAAGAGATTCTCACTGATGTCCACATTCACTGCTATGCGAGGCTTTTTTTTTTTTTTTAATAGCAGATACTGTTAGGAAAGACTTATATACATACTTATATACATAGGTCAGTCTCAAGTTATAGAGAATGTACTCCTGCAGTACATCTATACATCTCAGACCAGATAGAAATAAATAATGTACTTAAACAGCTTTTAATTAATGGCCTGACTCCAATGCAGATGCTCCTAATCCAATAATATGTGAGAGCAGGCAGGCCAGTGTAACAAATCAGCTCTTGGCCCTGCATGCAGCTTTAGTCAGCACACAGTGCCAAGTGATGTATTTGGACACATGAGTAATCCTTTGATTCTCAGATTCCACCCCCCCCCCTTTTGTGTAGAGGAGAAATACTATACTCCAAATACACAAACAAACAGAAAAACAGACAGTAGTATGAACTCCACAGCTTGTGGAACAACAAAGCACAGATCAAAGAGCCAGAGTGGAAACAAAAGGATTCCAAAACTCATGGTGCTACTCAGCCATCAAGTCTCTAACATCTGATACTTTTCTGAACACAAGCAATAGCTCCTTTACTGACATCTAACCAGATCAAAGGGAATGAAGTCATAAGAAACCAGGTTTCTGCTCTCTTATAGTGTGATTCCTGCTCCAGTTCTCTAGGCTCTCTGTCAAATTTTATGTTTTCAAGAACTGCTCGCTCCCCCCACCCCTGTCGCCATCATCTTCTAGACATAGGGTTGAGGGAAGCTGCATCCGACTGCAGCATGTGAGACTAATCACTCACTGTTTCTCTCTTTGAAGCTTAGTTGGTCCTGGAGACTGTATCCATCTGGCTACATGACAGCACTCCCAAAGTGACAATACATGCTAGAGGCAAGATGTATTAGTACTTGAGGTGAGGAAGCTTGATTCAGATCTCAAGGATCAACTGACTTCTGAGTAAGCCAACCTCACAACACCACAAAGTCCCACCAATCTGCCCTCTAATGGGTGAGAAGTGATAAACAAATAATCCCAAACAAGGATCAGGGCCAGAGCTCGCCACGTTAAATAACCCCCGTATTCACTGTCAACACTGAACATCTGAGATCTGTCATAGGGACATTAAGTACTTGAGAAGGGTTTCTGTTCAGAACTACACTCATGCCGTAGTTCAGTTTTAAACACTCCATACCCCAGAAAGTTTTTAAGTTCTTAAACAGAAGTAAGTTCTTACCAAGAGGGGAGACACGAGGCTGTACGTCCTTAAGAACTTCATGCAACCACTCAGTGAACCGAATATAGTAGAGATCTGAGAAGATGTCATCTACTCGGCCATTCTCAAAGAGATACTGTAAGAGATTCACACAACACGGGCCAGTAGAGTGGCAGTGAGTACACTCCTTTCAGACCAGACTTTATCCTAAGAGCCTGCATATCCAGTTATTTGAACACTTTACAGGATAGCACTTCGATCCATACGTCCCAGCTAGAAGAGTTTGGGGATGCTTGTGCTGAGGCCAGAACAAAATAAGTAACCTCAACTACTATCATGGCAATGGTAAGACAAGAAGGAAAAACATCGTAAAAACTAAAGCTAGTTAGATTTCACCTTTCATTTTAAAGGAATTCACTGGAAGTTATTTTACATGACTGTCCTGTGGACACTAGGCTCTTTCAGACTTTTGGATGAGGAAATAGATGCCTGGTTTTCCTATCAGACTTTAGCTCTGTTCCTGTACCTCCTCCAGGACACTAGTTTTGGCAGCCCAAATTTCCCACATCGTACAAAGTTAAGTTCTTGCCTTAAACTTCGTTTTCATGCTACTGAATTCAGTTACTAACAATTCTTCACAGTCTTAACCCATGAAGCGTTGTTGCCTACTAGTTAGATATCAGACTATCTGCACTTAAAGTTACCGTTTAGCAAACGGACTTTTTCCTATGAAATTGTTGGGAAGCTCAATAAAAGCCACAGCCTCCATTTTTAAAAAAAATGGAACGCTCTCCACACATTCTGACAACATGCACAGCTCAGCTGCACATACAGCTGTCCTCCCCCCTACCTTCTGAATACACAGGAAGATATAGTAGAGCACATCTGGATCATAAGGTTCACCATCACCATTTCGAGCTTCTCGTGTCATTAAGCATAGACCATAATTCAGCTCAGCCACAGCTGAAGAGATGAGATCTTCCTGGAACCTCAGCAGCTGACGCCCTGGAAAACAGAACAAAGCCGTATCAAGAGTCCTGATCTTTCGGGAATGATATTCCACTTCTCCAGCTTCACCACTCTATCCAGCAGGCTCAGGACTATCTCGCTCTCTCAGTGTTATAAGGAAAGCTGAAATAAATCTTAGGCTGTCAGAGCTACTAGAAGATAAATGGGCAAGAACACATGAGGAAGACTCTCTGCCCTGCCAACTGCATGATGATTACCTCCTTTCTCCCTGTCCACAACAAAACACTGCCCTGCAGCAACAGAAAAACAGCAACTCCATGACTGTTCTACCCATTTGACTGGCAAGCACAGCCATTTTGTTCTTTCATGCATCACAGTCACACAACCCCCTTTTCTACTGCCACCTACCTAGGTGCTCAAGCTAGCTCAGCACAGAGCTAACATACCTCTTGAAACATGTTCTAAGGCAGCCGGATCATGCAATAATATTGCAAAGTAATTCAAAGTTTAAACTGAAATCAAAACAATCACTGATGAAACAGAAAGGTATTCTCCCAACAGAGAGGTTAACGACTAATGTTTTGGTCATTGCCTAATTCCTACTTGAAAAGAAATAAAGGCAACATTGTCCTGACACTTACTTCCAATAGGGGCTAGCCTATTTTGGGCTTCCTTTTCCAGCTCTGCATTCTTGGTCTGTGCCCAACTTTTCCAAACTTCAAGCCCTTCTTCTGGCTTCAGAGAGTTTGGAAGCAGAAGTTCAGGTGAAGTCTGTGGCTGCGGCTGTGGTTCAACTTCAGCAACCTGAACTGTTTGAGCCTATGAAAGAAAACATTTCAGTTATATACACGTAGACCTTGATATGCAACCTCTAGACAAAATCCAAGTCATGTAGTACTACTGCCTCTAGTCCTAGCACATCAGCCTTTTGCAACACTCTTCTCTAGAGAGAGATTACTCCAAGGAACGCAGCCTTTGCTGTCTAACCTGGATTGTTGCTCATAAAATAGTATTCGTCTCTCCAAGAATGTTTTTGGTTTGAATGGGCCTATCTGTAATCCTTCAGTGAATCCATACAACCTGCAGTTCAAGGTATTTAGGAGTCTTGCAAAACATCACAAGAGATATACTGGGCATGACCCCTTCTTGCAGTCATACTATGGAAAAGCTAGCCAGTATGTTCAAAGGCAAGGGTCTTCACAGGGTTAATACCCTCTCAAGGACAGACTTCTGGTCTCCTCTTAAATAGCGAAATAGAGGACTACTAGATTTTGGAGCCTGACACATTTTTGTCAGTTTCAGCTAACATAGTGAACCATCACAAAAGGCCATCTCACCACAGCAGGAGCAGCCCTAGGCCCCTTGCAGACAGCCTTGAGGGCCAGCAGCTAGAGACCAGCTGCAAAGAGCAGCAAGGTGGCATCAGCTTCACTGATCATCACTGCTCTGAGCCTAGACAGCCCTGTCTTGCCTGGGCCAGGGTTCTGGGTATGCACACGTGCGGCACACTGCTGGCAACGTCCCCACCCTTGCCCAGCAACGGCAGGCTGTTGATAGGATGTAGGCAGGATGTCGATTATACTGTACGTAACGGGCAGGCAGAAAAAAAAATACGCTATACAACTTACAGTTGCCCTTCACCGCGATACTATTAATACCAACAGTCTCCGCTACTGGATTTCCAGCATCATCTGCAACTTATTTGTAAGAGGTATAAAGCAGTAATAGCCTAGATCGCCAGCATGAAAACATAAGTTCAGTTGCAACGACACGCTCTCACAAACCACTGAAATCACTGCTAAGGCAGACTAGCAACTGTTCTGCAAATAGCTACTAATAGGTCTTCAGACCCTTCAGAAGTTTACTTTGCCACAAGACCTTACGTCATCAAGGATTACTATGTCTAACTGAAAACTTATTTTACAGGCACCGATGACACCTATCCAGGAAGAGCAGTGAGACCTATAGCTTCTCAGTCCTGTGCCACAAAGTCCCATGGTCACCTTGACTAAGATTAACCTGAAATTTTACACAGCCCTTAGTCAAACAGCTGATCATTCTCATCAGCTCCTCTGAACATTACAGAGACAGCAATTCTTTCATCAGTAGTTTTCCTTTCTCCTTCTTAAGAGCCACCCCAAAAAAGCAAGGCTTTGCTACAATAAGTAACTTTTGCTTTGATACTGCCAAGAGAGTGAATTATTAGTGAACATTGCTCTGACAGCATTAGAGACGATAATGAAAGTGGTATAGAGACTTTAGTAATGTTTGTACCTTACCTAGGATAACAACAACCACTAGCAGAAGAGGCAAAGTCTTTAAGAGCCTCAGACAGGAGCTTTCAGACAGACTGACTGCCTCTGACACAGTCTTTTGCATCAGCTCTTAGCAGTTGTTTGCATATCGGCCCCTGCATCGCCAGAGGCGTCTACCATAGCTCCACAGGGAGACTGTAACTGGAAGGGCTCAACTTTTAATCAAGGCAGATGGCGACAAAGCTTAATTTGTCAAGCAAGCTCCTGTCTTAAAGAGGACAGGACGCTAAGGGTGAACTGACATCTCGTCTTTGCAGAAGCTAGGGTTGTTCCTCCATTCTCCTCCTGAATGCTGCCTCATTGCTCCCCATGGAGCAGAAAGCTTTTCACAGCCAACCACCTCCTTCACCCCAAAGTGCCAATCTTCTGCCATAATCCCACAGCTTGCTCATCTAGTTTGAAGGCAAGCAAACAGGCAGAAGTTAATTCTTTGAGCTGGAGACTGCTTAAATGACTTACATTTTTCACAAATAGAGCAAAATAGCTGCAACTTGCCCAGATTGGCAGCAGTTAAGCTGACACTGTGGCAGGAACCATAACACAGCAAGAATGAGGTTCGAAAGAGTCACTGGAAGAACTAAGCTCATTCCATGGCAGCACGTCAAGGTTCTCACAATATTCCCACTGCAGCACAATGCCAGAGGACAGCGTGGGGCAAGGAAGGAGCTTCCTTCTCAGTCTCACAGCTGCATTCTAGGTAAACATCCAACTTTTGGGGGTTGTCCCTAATAGCTTTATTGCCCTCTTAGAGGAAGGACAGATGCCTCCTCAACTTGCACATCTATTTTGGGGATTATGCAAGACCCACTACTCAAGGAAGAGTAAGAGGAAGTCAAGGAACAGTAAGAGGAAATACCTAAGATGCCTAAGAACTGTGGACCACTGTGCGAAGGAACACACCGCATTTAGTAGAAGCTTTGCAAGTGACCACTACAGACCACATTATATACTACATCCCATTGTAGAATTCATACTTCAGAAAAGATTCTTTGAATGAGACTGAAGCTCTTAAGGTAACTTGGAACAAGCCTAGCAATCCTATTTAGCAGGAAGGCAAAAAGTTCTATCAACTTAGTTTGTTCAAGCAGCTGACAGCGATTAAGTGTTCTCTAAAGTAGCAATATAGGGAACAGATGCGATACAAAAGGCTCTTTAAACAGTGGAGAAGAAAAAAGTCACATCTACAATAACAAGGCCCAAAAGCTGTAGCTTAAAATATAGCTTTATGAAAGAGGCTTCCAGCTACTGAAAATTGCTCTAGAGATGCAAGGAACCCTTTTCACTGAGGAGAGATGCTTTAGCCCATCAAGAAGCTGACTCAGTTCGGAAACAATCAAATATGACTAACAAAAGTAATCCTCCTTGTCTCAGTGCTTACTGATGAAGTAGCGGGCATATACACCACTACAAATTATTACAAAGCCAACAGCGTTGCTGGTAAATGCTTGGGAAGGAATTTATAATAATGTTTAATCTTAACATTTATGCTAGCAGACTTGGATATTTTCACCCCCATTCCATTCAGGAAAAAAAGGCTCTGACAGATCCATCACTTTTGACTTTCTGGCAATAACAAACAACAACTACTACTCGTCCTTGCACATATAAGACAGGGCGTTAACAGCCCTAATTATTCAAGTTTTAAAAGCCAGCTTAAAATAATCTATGGCTTATAGATAGCAATAAAATCTTTAAAAAACAGCAGCAATTCTGGCTCCTGTGTTTGCCAAGCACTCTACAAAGACATGCTTGCTTACTTGCCACTGCTCGCTTCTGTGTTCTTGCCCACCAGGCACTTACTGGAAACAGGATGCAGCATTACAGATAGATGCATCTAATCCATAAAGTTAGCTCTGACAGTCAGATTTCAACGCTTTACCTAAGCACAGATCTGCTAAGGTCTCCAAATGCTGCACGATGCAAAGTAACCGATGACTAGATGACTCGTATTTGCACAAATGACTTTTTGCGGCAACTGTCCCTATCTTTCCACTGCAATCCCTAGAAGGGCTCAGGAGAACCCCGCAGAACTCAGAGTACCTGCCATGAAGAAGCTAGCAATGAGCATACATCTATTATTTACACTACAAAGATCAACACAGAGCTTTCTTCTTTCAATTTTTGCATCTTATAATTATGTTCCAGCATGAACATAGCCCGGTCCTACATCTGTCAGGAGTCAAATGCCATATGTCACGCCCAGACTACTGGGATGAGACACATCTCTGCTTCCTCGATACCAGCTGACTGCAGATATCCTCTCTCTCCATAGCATTTGCAAGTCATTAATCAAGGACTGAGACCAAGAAGCAGTTCAGCTTACCGAGCAAGTGACTTGTAACTGCTGCTGCTGCTGCCCCTGCTCCTGGGGAGTGGGCTGCTGCTGTTGCTGCTGTGGGTCCCATATGTGCACCGTCTGCGCTGTATTCTGGTATGTCCCTGCCACAGCTTGCACTGCCACTGGAATGTGGATGTTGCCATTCATAAACTGTGCTGGAAAGAGTGAATTAGCAAGAGTCTGCACCACTTCCTCATGCGAGTTCTTCACTACCGAAGTGCTTCCCACCATCTTATCCTTGTCGTCTTCCAGCTTCACGGTAGCCAGCGTTGTTGGTGAGCCGCTGACGTGGACGGCATTGTAGGCCTCCTGAGGGATGGCGATGTGAGTTATGTTTTGCTGCTGAAGGTCACCACGTGGTTGAGCAGAGTAAACGGGGATGGTCCAAGTCTCTCCAGTGGGGCTAGTAATGGTCCCAGTGGCACTGTACAGGTGGGCACTGTCCACTGTTAATAAGTCTGGCCTTAAAGAGACATAACTTTGCTGCTGGCCCTGAGGAATGGCCAGCACTGTGGCAACTGGCTGCCCTGAAATAGCATACGATACAGTAATAGGCATATCCACTTTGCGTTTCTTCACTGGCTGAAGAACGCTAGCAGTGCTGATCCGCCGCTCTCCCTCTCGTGGAGAGCCTTGTTGAGAAGGTGGAGGCGACAGTGCCCCAACTGTTTGGATCTGTATCTGCTGGCCACCAGTAATGGCTTGCCCTGCCACAAGCTGGGCCTGGATCTGCTGGTGCTGTATATGTTCCTCCTGTATCTCAGCAGCCTGGATCTGTTGGGCAGTCTGCACATGCTGCACTTGGATTTGAGCTGCCTGCAGCTGAGACGGGCTGGGGCTCTGAAGAGATTGACTCTGTATTGTCTGGGATGCCTGCTGCTGTGCCTGGCCCTGGATCTGCACTTGGACCTGTATTGGTTGCTCTGAAGCTTGATGGACAGTGAGCTGGGGAGAGAGCTGTTGGGCGGAGACCTGCTGCGGTGACTGCTGGACCTGGACCTGAACCTGCAACGATATCAATTCGGCAATTAGAGATCAGCAAGTGTCGACAATTCAACGTGATCCAACCACTGGAGGTCTATGCCCATGGCCTCTTAGGCTCAGTTTTATGATTCCACATACTAATCCTTTACCAAAGGAAAGGAAACTGAGTCACTCCCGAAGTGCCTGGCTGACAACACAGGCAGAGTAGACGGTGCATTTGCTAGTGTTGCACTTTTTTCTCTTCTCAGCAGAAATACAACAGTGCCTGAACTACGTCTCTCCTCCATCCTCAGAAAGTTCTATGGGCTCATGCCAACAGATTACAGCCTTGGAAACCAAAAGACAGCCTCCAGAACTATATGCCTTGCTAGAGTGTTATTTCAGCATAGGCCTTGCTATAGCAAGTCTTTGAGGTCACATGCATTACAATTCTGATGTTAAATTTATCTTGGTGCAGAGCGCAGGAGTTTGCTTCATTCTTATTATGTATGCCCTAAAGACTGATTTTACTGCTTCCAACCCCAGTCCTCTAAAGGGCTCCAGGATCGCTTGACAGTGACAGGCACTAAGAAATAATAAGCTGAAACTAATGCTTGGCTCTTTCCACGCAAAGCGGAGAAACCAAGTGTTAATAGTAGCACTATACAACCAGGCGCCAACACAGGAAAAGCTGTAAGCGTAACCTGAATCTCTGTCATGTTCTAAAGGGCAACATTGCAGCTTTTTTTTTTTTTTTTAATTTAAACTTCAGAAATATTTCTTTGGCAGTGATAACTACAGCCCAGTTGGCATTTCATTATTTACTTATTCCACTTAATTCCATTTATTGTCCAAGTTATTCAACTGTATTTTCTAGCTTGTGCACTTACACAATGATTAATAACATGGGCAAAATATTTTTAGACTTGTATCCAAACATACTTCATTTTAGTTTAGAGTGTAAAAGAAAAAAAACCACACACCACCATACTCTTTCTTCTACAGTCAAGAGGGCACTTTAAGGTGCCCCAGGGCATCCTAGAAATATACTTTTGGAATTGACCGCTCTTTTCCCAAGCTTATGGGTAACAAGGTGAGTATAGATCTCTCTCTCTCCTTGCATATTACTCCCATACTCAGACAGTGCGCTAGATCCAACGCACTTAAGAGTCTGATGAATCTAGCCTCTGTTACCTTACGTAGTCTCCTTTTGAACCTGTTTGCTTGAAATGAGTTAATAATCTGTGCATAGTCTGTGTATTTGCATAGCAATCTTTTTTGTGAGAAAAAAAACTCACATCAACGCCCACTTGTCCAACACTTACCACACTATCTAGAAGCAGTCCAGGAGCAGGCTTGGAGTCAGGAGTGAGATGTAGCCCCAAACAAAAAGTTTGGTTCTCCGCAGCTTTACACTCCAAGCCTCACACTCAACACAACTGCTATCTTCACTCCCTTCCCAGGGCACTATGTGAGCTTTGGTCTCATCTTCCAGATGCTCCACTGCTTTGTCCCCCAAGACCTACAGAGCCACTTTGTTGCCTTAGCTTTTTCTAGAAGTGATGTCCCCAACTCTGGTGATCATCTGATCTTGGCAGGTTTCCATAACGCTGCATCTTAAGCGGGGAATTAATTACCCAACCTCTCCTTTCAAATCCAACTTTGAGAGATGTAGAGTTTTACTAGTGGCACCTATGAGGGCTGCATGACGGCTGAAGTCAACGCCGGTTCATTTAGTCATAAAACTGTATTTTCCTTACTCATGTCCTCTCTCCCTTTTCTATTTCACTTAAAGTCCCATAAGCTAACCTAACATTTGCACAGAGATTCCACGCTAGCCCGACAATACTAACAAGAACTACCACTCAGCTCTACACTTCATAGATGCAAGAAGACTCATCCCCACCTCCCAAAGTCACCTCTAAAAAGTCTTAAAAGCGTTAAGGATTCATTTGCAGCCAATTAAGAGTTGCCAAGTCAAAAACAGGCTAGCAAAATGCATTACTTGCAGACTTTTTTTTTTTTTTTTTTTAAAGTCATCTCCTTTTAAAATTTGCTATTCTTCCTGTGAATGGAATTAGTCCTTAAATTTTCCTGCTGAGAGCTATATGCAGATGACGTGGATTTTATGCAATTTCCAGCAAGGTAACAAGAAATATATGACCTTGTGCCAGCACGACAATTTAAAAAGCTGCATCAATGAGTGATTTGATCAGGCAGTTAATAGAAAAGGATGAAGTCACCTATGGGACACACGTTTTTAATTCTGTTTTGATGCTTACATCATACTGCCCTACAGACTGGCAAAAAAGCTCAAGCGCTGATTCCCATTAAGAATTCAGTTTCAGAACAAGTCACACTGAAAGCTAATTTCAGTTATACCTCTAAGGCAAAGTAGTCTGTCTTAAGTAAGATGGCATTTTGAGGAACACCCCCACTGCTTTAATAATTAGTAATGTAATTCTCAGTATATACATACTCAGTCCTTGTTCAAAATGTTACCTGCCAGGCCAGGCAAAGGCACAAGATATGACTAACTAAAAAACATTATTGCACTGCATAACTTTCAGCTTTACACCAGAAATATTTACCTTATCTTACAGGATTCAAAAATCACATCACAGAAAGAGTGAAACAGACATCTTATCTGCAGTGTTTTGGGAACCTGCACAGGCAGACTAAGAACACCTTAAAAGTATCCCCACCTTCTATATATACACGAAACCTTACATTACAGTCCTGCTACTGCTTTAATATATACAAAGCTACCTCTCCCCACTTCAGACCAGTGAAGACTGTTTTTGCTGCCAGCAGTAAGAATTGAAAGTTTGCTGCTCCTGCACTCAAACAATTTTACCAAGTAAGTGCAACTAGAAAGGTAACGCAGTGGGTTTAATCAAGAGGCATCTCCAGAACTAAGAACAGACAAACTGCAATCGCATTTTCTTTTTCCAACTTTTAGATCCTAAGCCTACCATCTCTAAAATCCATGGGCAGCTTCCACTGCTTTCAGCAGGTGAGGAATCATGACGGACGGCTGTATGATACTCCAGACATAAATCCTAACCACTAGAACTAGGCTGTCTTGCTACTGCTTTTGAGTTCACCCAGCATTATTTTTAACACCCAAAGAATAAGCCCAGACCCAAGCAAGATGATAAAGTCAGACTCCAGAATCACCGCAAGTTCCGCTAACACAATGTTTTTGACTACAGATGGCTCTTACTTAAAGGAACACTGAAGCTACACCTACCGTGCATCAGGCATCCCTTGTGTATTGCACTTCCTTTCCAACTACCTTATCTTACAGTAGCTCCCTCCTTATTTTGCAAGTAGCTTGTATCCAGGAGTGCTACAAGTATTCATTTCAGATTTACAGACTTCAAGCCAGTCTGAGACTGAAGTGCCTTGGCTTGGCCTCGTTGCCCTACTTGAGATCAGAGAGAGAAGGCTGAGCAGCCTCTGAACAGCATCTGTGGTTGACTTTTAAAGAAGACTCTACACAGAGGAATGCTTTACATTTACCAGCCAAGACCAACAGAGAGGCCTTCAATCTTCTGCACAAGGCAAAGACTGAAGGTAACTGCACGTTATCCTGGGAATTCCTGGGTTATGCTGTTGCAGAAGAGGAACATGCCCAGTTATCAGTACTGAAAGACTGCATACGGCCAGAAGTTTGGATGGAACACCATGGAAAGATTTACTTCCCAGCAGGCTACTATCACGTAGGGAAACGCATTTTACAACAAAACATCTAGAAGTTTGACCCAAGTACTAGCTGACTAGAGAATCAAAAGCAGTAGAAGTCACAGCAGAAAAAAATTAATGTTCCAGCAAGTGAAAACAGCTGTTTTATAGGCTTGAAAGAGAATCTTTTGTTAGATTAAGCTCACAACCACATTCTGTCTAGGACTGAGCAGATGCAAAGAGAAAATAAGTAACTCCATGAGCAAGGGAACAAATAAAGCCTGGTTTCCAAAACTTTTTTTTTTTTTTTTTTCCACCCATCGTGGTTGACAGACTAACTCCAACTAAAACTCGCAGGAAGGATATTCATAACATGTCTGCCCTGTCCCATTTCTTGTTAGGCAGAGAAGCCACACTGCACAACTACAGTTCTGAAATAATTAAATCGAAAGAATTCACAAGCAAAGGAAATCTCACCTGTGGACTGACTGGATTATCTAGAATTTCCTAAAACCTCACTCTAATTGAAACTTCTCTGCTGGTTAAGGCGTTCATACCAACTTTTGCCTGCATGGATTTTCCAGTATCTAGCCGGCTCTAGAGCACCAACACGCTCTCTCTTAGATCCTTATCTTCCTAAACACATTTTTGTTTCCTGAATCTATATTTACACTAGCAAGTAGTACAATACAACAAGAGGAGGTCTTCAGAGCAAGACTTAGGACCTAGTGTCCCTGTGTTAGGCATTCCAGGAGATTTTACTTCAGACTTGTAGATGCTCATTTTCTAGGCCAGGCACGCAGTATCTGCAACAAGACTACCTCTAATGGCTTAATTTCATCTGAAAGGACTCCCCACCGAGAGGCTCCAAACCCAGGAGCGGTAAGCAGGAGCAGGTGGCAGACTTGCTGCCAGAAGTACACTTCAAACAAACTCCAAAAGTAACATAGCTGCACCTCAGACTCCCACACCTGAGCAGGCTGACTGAAATCAACCACTCAGTCAAAAAGGTAATGACATTAAGAGAACAGCAATCCCGACTCTTTCAGCCCCGCTTAAAGAAACGAGGTTTAAAACACACTTTCCTCAAGAACTGTCCTAAGCCAAAATGATTGCGGAATTAAGAACATTAACATTACAACAAAGGGTTCCTTTTTCCACATCTTGCAAAAGGTACCTAGCACGTAAGTATAAAATAGATCTGAAATACAGAGTAGGTAAAAACACTAACACTCTTCAGTAGCAGGAAACGTTGAACTTGTTATACAACTGCTTTACAGGAAGTGCTTTGCTATCTATCAAAGTAAACAAGGTCTAGAGGGAGTGTACAAGTCAACTGTTCACAACAACTGCCAGACAGGCTCTCACTCTACATTTTTCCTCTGCTCATTCATCAACTTCTGTACGATAATTCCACTGGCCAAAAATATGCCTTTTATGTGTTTGAACAGTTCTGACATCACGACTACGTGGTCAAAATACATACTGGGGCAGGATTTAGACCCAAGATACTTAAAACACGTGAACTAGGGAAAACAAAACAGCTCCCCCTCTTAAAGAGAAATCTATTTCCATGCATAAGAAGGGCCATCTCTAAATATACCACTCTTGACTATAATCATACTTTGAAGAGACACACTCAGACCTAGCAGCTAGTGTTAATTAGCATTGGCTATACCAATACATCATTTGGATGCTCCCAAAGCTAAACTAATAGGAGCCCTACCTTTTGTTAGAAAAAGAGAGGCTAAACTTCAGAACTAAGATGGGGGGCAGGGGGAAGAGGAAAGCCACGTTCTTCAGAAGTGAAGGAAAGATACATTCTTTGCAGAGCCAGAGAGGAAAAAAATTCTTCTGGGCTACTTAAGTGCATCTTTCCTTGCCTTACTTCAATAAGGCCAGCTAGCTTCCTATAGTGCTCCAAAGTCATAGAACAGAGATTGGGGAAAGACCAAAAACAAGTAAAAGCCAAACAGCAAACATAAGGACCTGAGCAGTTAATAAGACATAAGCACTTAACAGTTTATGCAGGTATTTAACCATTCCCTTTAAGGCTCTACAGTCTTGCTCAGCTGTAGTACCCCCTCTCAACCCCAGTCCACGGAGCTCTTGCCATCCAGCCATCAGACCCAAAGTCTTATTAAAGGGCTGGAATGGAGGACCTTCCCTACCTGTGTTGTGCATAACCTACGCAGAGATGCCTTACTCTCCTCTAATGTTCTTTCAGCTAAATCTTCTTTTCGCTTCTCATCTTCACCAGTAAGAAGAGGTTCACTGACCTCTGCAGAAACACCATTTTCAGTAAGAAAGTCAATGTTAACATCCTTTCTCTCCAGGATCATCAATTCGATAGGGCCTCAACACACCAGACCAACTAGCAACAATCTTGCCAAAGGCAGAACTGGAAAAACTCTTACCTGACTGGAGCAAAACACAGCCTTTCCCAACTACTCCCTGAGGCAGCACAAAGTATGCCAACTTGAGATATAAAACTATTTCTTACGATTGATAATGGCACTGCTGCGATACGGGTCGTGGAAGGAGCTCCAAGACACCTGCACTGGAGCGCTGACTAGTACAAAACCTAACTGGACTCAGGTTTTGAGTTAACGGTGTCTGACAACAGTCTGTTGAACCTTATCAACAAGACAACCCTAAGGTATTCAGGAAGAAATTTGAGGAGTATTCTAAGGCACTTCTCCTTCAAACAGGAAATTTATTTTCCCAGGATAAATAAAAAAAGCAAGCAGTCACGTACTGTCATCACTCATCCACAGCAAGATCTAGAATGAAATTTGAGCACTGTCTATCTATGATCATAAGCTTGTCATCAGCACTTGCAACTGTGAGGTTGCATCCAACTGGTCATATTATTAGTCATCTTCAGCACCACTGTCACACAGCTAAGACTTCAGCACAGTCATTCAAAGGGTCTTCCACGGATTTGCAATTGGGTTAGCAAGAACTAAGTGGATTATCAAGTCAAGTACTGGGATGACACAAATTTGATCAAGATCTAAGAGGCTTCAGCGGATGAACCAAGTTTCTCACGAGATAGCACAAGCAGCGGTTTAGCGAACAAGGTTAACAACTAAAGTGACCCAACGGCCAAGGTAACGTGCAAAAAAATAGAACTGGGTGAGGACTTTGTTTTCAGCCCACATTAATTTGCAACCCACTTTCTCATGGTCCACATCCAAACTCTTCAGGTTTTACTAGCTAAGGTTCTGCAGCAGCGTGAATGCGCTGGATCAGATGCGCTGCTCTGGTAAAACACTGCAGATATCAAAGTTGTAACAAAATCCAACTTTGTTCAGGCACCATGCTGTGCTACAGCAATACTCTTGAAACAGGTGAACGCTAAACCTTGGGTTTAAAATTAATCACATCTTGATGAGAAATCTTGAAAGACAGAAGAACATTAGAGCTCTTACAGAGAGGTAAAGACACTTTCTCGCTCTTAATCCTTGCAGGACAGCAAGGCTAACTCATTTACTTGGATAACTCTGAGCCAGTTGCTCAAATACATGTGAGTCCAATTGCTCTAACGATGCACAAAAGCTGCAGCCATATCCAGTACTAGGTTACGCTACCCGAGTGTTCTGGGGGTTGGTAACAGACCAAAGCAAGATGCAGGGTAGGCAATACAAAACACTAATTACGGTTTGTACTGACAGGTATGAAAGCAGGTATTTTAAAGCAGAGTCGCATCAAAAACAAGGGGGAAGGGCATACACAACATTCCTTAAGTTATGCAAGCTCTGATTTTCGTTAAGTATTTTTCATAGTCCCTAGAGCACAGGCCACTTAGTTTAAAAAAAAAAAAAAAAAAGAAACAGGGCGTTGGCAGCAACTCTACGGTTATTTTCAAGAAGGGCAGGTGCTTATTTTTCTCTAGAGTGTATGATATATGACCTCCCTTCCCATCTGCCTTACTAGAAAGTTTGGACGGGTCAAGTCTGAACTTTGACTAGTTCTGAAAGGAGGCAGCAGCAGGAAAAAAGTGGTTCCTTGTGATTTTTACAACTGGTTTGGTGCCTTCAACATCTTCAAGACTGAGGCACACCCCCCCCCCCAACAAACAAACAAAAAAACCAAACCCACACACTTACTTCTAATGAAAATGAAACTTTTTACTGAAAATCTGCTAGCTGGCAGAACCAGAAGCACCCTTGATCAGTTTTAAGAGCCATGCAGAGATCCAAGTCACCTGTCCATCTGTAGGACTTAAGGCTTTCATTCTCCCAAAGCCTTATTACACAAGTTACTGTAGGGCAGTAGGTTAGAGCATGAACAGTTAGCATTCATTTACTCTTTACAGAGCGTAATTGCAGATGAAGTACCGAGTGAAAAAGGTAAGTAACTTTGTCTTTACTGTAGGGTGTCAGCGTGCCTGTGAGCTGTTAACAAGTCTATTGTTCTGTGGAGAGAGTTCCCGCTATCTGCGGCGATTTATATCTCCTTATTTGTTGCAAAAGAGAAAAGTTCACAATTTCAGATTCAAGCTACAGAAGGGAGAAAGATTCATATCTGAAGAGTATGAGAATTACACCTGTAGTCAGGGTTCAGCCATTTTGAGACATATGAGAACCTTAGCAAATGCCCTGTAGACTCATTAAGAAATATGATTGGAGGACCAAGGCGGTTATCCTAAGTTATATGTTTTTTCCCTGGTGCTAGATTTGCTTATTTAATGCTTAATAAAAAGTTACTGTAACACCTATTAAAAACTAGAGATGACTCATTCCACTGTGCAAATGAATAAGCTTCCTTGTCACATATGCATCTTTTAGAAAGTCTTTCTTGAAAGAGACCTTCCCTGGTTGATAATATAAGTTGGCTTCCCCTGCACCTTTCCCCAACTTAAAGGTCAGTTCAAGAACTACAACATTTCCAATGTTCAAGTAAAATCATTCTAAAGCCTACTGATTTCACTAAAAAAAATGTGAAGGGGTTAGATCCCATGACCACTCTAAACAACTAGACAGAGAAACTAAGACCAGGAGAGGGGGAGGAGTATTTATAGCTGCTTCACAGAGAGTGCAAGGCTTCAGGGAGTTGCGTACATGCCAGAACTGTCAACCATTTCTCAAATAGGTTACACCACTACAATGCTATGTATGCTGCCCCTCCTACAGTGGGGCTCAATGGAGGCAGAATCCAGAGAGAAATTTGCTATCAAACTCCTTAAATGAAAGGGAAATAAAGCTGTTTTTATATAAAGTTATTGGCCCTGTCTCTTCAGGACTTGCCTATGGTTTCAGGTTCGACAGTAGCTGGCTCTGAACACTACTCCGCGGGTTAGCAGATCATACATACATACATACATTCAAAGATGATTTAAGACACTTACCTGGACTTGCTGGGGTTGCTGAACCTGTATCTGCTGCTCTTGCTGAGTTTGCTGCTGGACACTGGTTGTCACAGGACAAGCAAGTTCAAGCAAAGACCCAGCCACCTCTGTGCTGTCCGTGTAAATGCAGTTGCCACCTTGCTGATACACCATTGTGGTAGTGGCTGTCTGCTGAAACTCCTGCAGAGCTTCAGGGCCCTTGGAAGCAAGGGAGTCCAGAAACTCCTTCATCCTGTGCTGGGGGATTGTTCGCGCCTTCACACGGATGTATTCTTCAAAGGAAATGGTGTTTTCCAGAGAATTATTCATATTGCAAGGTCCTTAGGGTTCCTTAACAAAAGAGAAAGGTAAACTCTTTAACTACAGCACTCCTACGGTGCAAGGATATTCCCAACTCCAGCAACTCATTTCTCACACTGAGTGCCATATGAAAACTAGCAAACATGCACAGCCAGATGCCCTGAGACAGATGCTTTAGTTTTACAAGGCATCTTGTGCTAATACACGTTTTGCTAATTAACCCTTAGCAGCTCAAGGAAGTCTGAAGGATAACTACGTGTAACTATGACACCTATTTAAAGGGTCCACTGCCACGAGAAATCTTCTTCTAGCATTGTATTTAACACAGATCAGGCCAGTTCTCTAACAGACTAAATCAAGTCACACCATTTCATTCGTTCGCAGCATGCAGTATTAGTGACAGCAGCCTAGAAATCAATATCTGCGGCCCTGCTCTGCAGCCACAGAGGTGGGAGAACTAAGCAGCATGATCTGGCAGGCCATGCAGTTCTATTCTAAGCAGCTAATGGGAAGCACAACGGAAGAGCATCAGATGCAGCATTCAGCCACATTGCTATTAGGACTAGGGCAGCCCTACTGATTTGAACGTAACAAGCAAAAGAAAATGAGCGCTGGAATTAAGAGAGTCCTCAAATTGGAAACTAGATGCATGGAAAAGGAGAACTCCGGAAATGACAGAGGCAACAGCAGCATCAATTCTTGATAACCCTTTATTATAGGGAGAGGTGAGTGTGAAACATGCCAAGTATGAAAACCAAAGAGGGACAGAGAAAAAGAAAACAGAAGACCAGGGAGAAAGAGAGCAAGAAGAAAAAATCCACCTGAGAACATTAGAAAGCTCTAGCATTTGCTCTCTGATAGCATTCTCCTCTCTCTGTTATTGACTTATCTTGTTTAAACCCAGAAATTATTTCTGCAGTGAGTGTACTGTTAAGGCACTAATTAGTCCTGATACTGGGTAAATAGATTTGAGTTATAACACTGCCAGCTGCCGAGATGCTCATGAAAAGATGTGAATCAGTACAAGATTAGGACTAGAAGAGGGAACTCAGTACGACTAGATCAAGCTGTGGAGGGGTAGGAAAAGCAACAAACACCACTGCACGTACATTAAGACTGTAATTCTAAAGAAAATAGGTATGAAAAGCAAAACCACTTAGGTACTTTTTCACAGCAATTTTATCAAGTGGAACCAAGAGAGAAATATTTGATTAAACATTAGACTTCAATAGCCTGCCTGCAAATGGCAGTTAGTCCTAGGCTCTCAGCAGTGCTACACCTCAATGTAACGGTTCTCCACAAGTCCAATTCCCAACAAAACTGGGAGCCAGAGCAGATTTTAACAACTCTTTGCTGCTATATGACAGTAGCGTGAAAACCACATAAATGTATTTATGCAGAGGTTCAGTGCTAGTGCACCGAACCAGGCTCACAGAAAACAGAACGAGTATCAAACATAAGGGGAACATATGAGGTAGTTCTTGCTGAATATACTATTTATGGCATCTATAAGCAATAAATATTGCTGTATTAGACTACTAAAGAAGATGTTCTCAAAAAATGCATCACTGTTTAGAGATAAAAAGCACATGCTAATAGTGCTCACTGTTGTTATCGTTAAATGCAACAGTTCTGTAAAATCCATCACGCAGGACCTCTCACAGAGACAGAACTAGACAGAAAAACAAACCTCCTGCCTTTCAGTGATTTTAACAAATTTTCAAGCCAGCTCTGTGTGACAGAGCTAATAAGACTATTCGCTTAGTAGCCGGCTCAATGAAGTTTTTCTCCACAAGCCACCCAAGAACAAGATAAGTATCTCTGTAAGCTCAGCACTCAACTTTCCCTGCTGAAGAGGTAGCAACACTAACTGCTCAGTCAATACTCTGTATTTCTCTATAGAACAGATTATTCACCCCTTCCCAGGTGACTGCTGACTGTAGGTCCAAGGTGGAGCCAAAGGAAGAACCACCTTGTTAATGTACCTTCAGCGACTCAGACAGGGCCTCTACCAGACACAGCTAAATGAATCTTGCACCTAACTATAAGAAGCTCCATTAGTTCTCTGAAGCTGGAAAACACAGACTTTGAGTGATTAGCTGGACTGATTTTTCTGCTTACGGCTTGCAAATATTTGATTTCAGCACCACAGCTGGGCTTTCAGAAGAGCATAGTCACTTCGCACGCCCACTCAGAGATGCATTAGTAGACACATCTTTCAGGGGGAATACTTTTCTGAAGAACAAGCCTTGTTCTCAAGTCAGGAACCCAGAAGAGAACGCGCTACAGGTGCTATTTGATACTACAGTGAAGCTAGTATGACAACTAGCTGATGCTGAATAGGATGGGCTCACCTCTCAGCAAAGGTCCTGCCTACTTCCTTGCTCCTGCATTAGGGCTTATTATAGTGCAATGGCTCAGGGAATCAAGTCATAGGAAGCTATTTGCCTTCTGTTAATCGTGTCAAGGGAGAGAGCAGTGAGGTGAGCTGGGCCACTGTTTTCAGCAGCAGTTATCCATTAGCCCTAACAGCCATGCAATGTCATCATCCTGGTAAGACTCATGTGTCACTTTTGGGAGTCCAACCTTTCAGCTGAGAGCTGCTCAGACGTACACGCTGCTCCTCTGCAGCAGAAAGCAGAAGCCACCATAAACCCAGATGCATAAGCAACAGCCCCAAAGATCAGGAGGATTCTGCCACCACATCTTCACCTATCTCTTCCAACCACCAGAATGGTGAACATATATAGCATGAGTTCTTTACATATAAATCCTTGGCCCTACTCAGTTGCTCCTCCTTAACTGGTTCTCTTTAGCAAGCATTACAACCAAAAGCCTACTAGCCTGCTCTTGTGAGTCTTCCCCTGTCACAAGCTGTTGGAAAGGAAGCTCTCTTTCCCTCTTGTCTAGCTGTTATGCAGATAAGGTTATTACACCAAGAGTCACTAATGCCTAAAACGGTGAAATGCTTACCTGGACTACTACAGCATTTGAAGTCCCAATCACGGATTAGAACCTCAGTGTAACCACATGGTATATAAAGCACAGTCCCTGCTTCAGAGCAGCAACAGGAATTTCCTTTATAAAGGAACATGGAAGAATCTGCTCTTCAGTAGGGGCAATGAGAAAGGAGATAAAGATGCTACAGGTAAAAGAGTAGGCAGCACTAAGTTTCTTTCAGAATCACCCACGCAATTAAGGAGACGGAGGGGGAAATCAGACTGAACAGACCATATACATTCTTGTCAGTTTGAAGGCTACTTGGGAGCTTTCAAGTAAAAGCATCGAACTGCTTAATACTGCATTTCACAGAACCTTGTTCAGAAAGACAGGTACCGGATCTAGCTGGAAATTCAGGTAAGTTCTCAATGAAGTGTGTTCAATAGGTTTTTTTACTTCACCGTACACAGCTTACCACTGCAGTTGCCACTTTTACTGTTAGTTATTATATCAATTTATGCATTCCATTGATCTAGTAGGCACCTGTTAAAAACAGCAAACATCCATCCTTATTTGGCAGCATGTGTTTTTAACACTGTATTTTAAAAATGAAGTAAGTGCGTCCAAGCAGTAAGCTTTCGTCAATATGGGGACATAATTCCTCCCTGCCCAAAGTACCTACGTTTTCCAGGAAATAAATTCAAGAAACTCTTTTAAGATCATGAGCACATACGGTTAGTCGATAAAACTTAGACTGAGGTTACTGAAAACACACACACAACTTGCAGCATGTGGACAATCTGGACTCACCAGTCACCATGTTGCATGTATTTCTGCTGCTCTTGTCCTGAGCTCTTAGACTTGTAACGTTCTGGAGAAGACAGAACAAAGAAGCCCTTTCCATCCCCAGTTCCTCTTTCTCTATTAAAACCATTTTTTCTTAATAGATTCCGTTGGGAGGGAGGGGGGAAATCAGAACAGAAAAATATGATCATCTAGCTAGCGGTCCTGATTTAAGAATTGCAAAATGCCCAATTCCTAACCGATTTGTTCCTCGGTCTGAACACAGGTTAAGGAGAGCTAGCGTTGGCGGGCGGGCGCCGCGCAGGCCTGCCAGGCACACCGCCGCCCGCCGTTGACACTGGAGTTACTGGAAGGCAGAACTTAGAACAAGGCAGCAGCAGTGACAGGAGCCAGAGGTCCCTCCCTGCTCCCCCCCGCAGGTGCCCCAGGCGCAGCCACCCCGCGGCCGCGGGCCAGGCCCCCGCCCCCCCGCAGCGACGAGGCCGAGCCCCGCGTTCAACCCCCGCCAGAAGGGGGCGGCGAGCCCGCAGCCTCCCCTGCGGCAGCGCCGTCGCTTCGGCCACCCCCCGGCCCGGAGCCGCCGCCACCACCGCCGCCGCCTTGGCGGCTCCGCGGGAGGCGCCGCGCCGCCCCCCCCCTCCCCCGCGGGAGCCATGTTGGGGGCTTCGCCGGCGACGGCGGCCGCCGAGGGCCGCGCCGCGCCGAGGCGGAGGCCGCGCCTTCCGGCGCGCGTGCCCGCGCGCGGGGCACAGGGAAGGGGCCGGCCCGCGGGAGGGGGGGGGGAGGGGAAGGCGGGGACGCGCCCGGCCCGCGAGGGGGAGGGGGGGTGCCGGAGGAATGGGGGGGGGGAGGGGGCCGCGCGCGGCCGGCAGGCGGGGCCGCGCCCCCGCGGGGCCGCGCCGCCCCCCTCCCCCTCCCCGCCGGGCCCGCGCCGCCCCCGGAACCGCCGCCGACTCCCCCCGCGCGCGACGGGAGGCCCCGCCCGGCCCCGCCACCGCCCGCCCGCCCCCCCTCCCCCCGGCCCGGCGGCCCCGCTGCGCCGCGGCGTGGCCCGACCCCGCCTCACCCCGGCCCCGCCGCCGCTGCCACCGCCGCCTCGCGCCGCCGCCGCCGCCTCGGCCCCGAGTCTTTTCCCCTCACAGCTCCCTGGGCGCCATCTTACATTCAACCCCCCGCAGCCAATCAGCGCGCGGCCCCGGCCTCGCGAGAGCGCGGCCCCCAAGCCACGCGAGAACTCCGCGCCCGGGCCCGCCCCGCGCCTTAAAGGGGCCGCGCCGCGGCCGGCGCCGGGGAGAGGCTTGGGGCGGCCGCCGGGGGGCGCCCTACGCGCGGGGCTCGGCGCTGCGCGACCCCCCGGCCGGGGCCGGGCACGGGGAGCCCTCCACAGAGCAGAGCCCCATGAGCCTGGGGCCCAGGACATGCCCGGCCCTGTGGGGCTGGGCCTGGGGCCACCTGTGACCGTGTGGGGCTGGGCCTGGGGGACACCCACGGCCCTATGGGGCTGGGCCAGGGACACGAGTAGCCCCCAGGGCTGGGGGCAGTCATGGCCCCGTATGTTCCCAGCCCCAATGGGGCCAAGGCCAGGGATGCACACAATGCTGTGGGGCTGGGGACACTCGTGGGGCTGAAGACCCTCAAGGGAGAGGCCCAGGGACGCACACAGCCCCACAGGGGCACGGGCTGCTCCTTGCCCCTCGGGGGGCTGTGCCCCACAGGGATCGCCCGCGTGCTGCGGGTGGGGGCAGGCCGACACGCGGCTAACCCCAACCCCGGGGCCAGCCCCAGCCCGCAGCCGCGGGGCTGGGACACCCGCACCGCTCTGGGGCGGGGGGGGGGGGTGGCTGGCACCTGCAGGTGTCTCAGCCCCCCAGGCCCCCAGCCCTAGGCTGACAGACCCACGCCGCTACCGGAGGCTCTCCTGCACAGCCCCCGGGGTGCCTGCGCGGCCCCTGCCGCAGCCGATCCGGCCCAGCGAGGACGGAGCCGGCGGCTCGGCCCTGAGCGGGGACTGCCGGGACTTCTCGTGCCGCCAGGGCCTTTTTGCCGGGACGAGCGTGGGTCTCGCGACCCCCGCGAGGTGCAGACCCCGATGCCGAACGTGGAGCGGGGCGAGGCGCAGCCCCAGCAGCGGGCTGGGGGCGAGGCGCCGACCCCGATCCGCTAGCTCCCCGGAAGAGGGTGCAGGGGCCTCCTGACCGTTGCGGGCCCCGGGCTGGGCTGAGCCGGCATCCCGGCCCTCCCAGCACCGGGAGCTGGGGCACGGCGGGGGGCAGGGACACGGCCCCCCCAGCTGGAGCGAAGGGTCCCTGCACTCTGGGCCAGGGACCAGGCTGCTTTAACGTGCCCATGTGCTCAGCGCAGCCTCCCCGTCCCCACTGCCGCTTAAGGTGGCCCGTGGGGCGAGGCAGAGCCTCCCACTGCCCCACGGCAGGGCCGGGGCCCGTGGCACCCAGCACACAGGGCAGGGGAGCTGTGCTGGGAGCCTGGACGCACCCGCTGCGGCCCCCAGCCCGGGACTGGGCAGGGGCCACCCCGCTCAAGTCCACCTTAACCAGGGCCGGTGCTCGGGTGCTGTTTGTACACAGTGCGCACACCATCCCGCCCGCCCGCCCTCCGCTTCCTGCACCCTGCCGTCCTGCCCTGCACGGTGCACTCGCCTCGGCCCAGCCCTGGCCCCCCTAAGCAATCCTGCCCCATGCCTCCCCCTACCCTGCCCCATCCAGCTCTGCACCTGCTCCAGGCCACCGTGAGCAGCGGGGATCCTGCACTACTTTGCCCAGCGGCAGCCCTGGCCCACGGGGACGCCCTGCCCCAGCCCACGCTGGCACCCTCACCCTGGCCCTGCCACCCATGCCGTGCCGGGGCAGAGGGAGCAGATCCACCCCCTCCAAGCCCCAGGACCCAGGAGGTGCTGTGGCAGGGCCAGGCCCTGGGGAAGGGGTCCGCTCCAGTGTGGTGCTGAGACAGCCCTGGCCGGGGGGACCCAGGTGAGCATGGGCGGACGGAGGCATGGCCCTCGCCGAGGGGCGGCAGCCCCACACCGGGGGGGGCAGGCTCTGAGCCCCTACATGCTGAGAAGAGAGACCCCCTCTCAGCTTTCCATTGCTCCCAAAGCTGACTGAGCCCCGGTAGGGGACAGGACTCAGTGACAGTACAGAGACAAGGGCTCTGATGCTCCAGTTTATTGAGGTGATGCTGTCCCATACGCTGCATGGCCCTGCAGGGTCGTGCTAAGGCAGCTGTGGCTCTCGCAGTGTGCGCGGACGGGGCCTGGCCTGGCCCCACAGGGGAGCACCGTGCTGGGGTGTGCCCCCACAGCTGGGGACTGCAGGGAAGCCGCAAGCAGCAGCGGTGGCGGCGCGTTCCTCAGGCCTTCCCAGGGTCTTCCTTCAGCGTCACCGTCCGGTTGAACACCAGCTGGGGAGAGGGAGAGCTTTGAGCCCCACAGCCCCACGACAGCCCGCGGGGAGCACAGCCGCCCCCTCTCCCAGGCTCACCTTCCTCTCGGTGCTGTCGGGATCCACGGAGAAGTAGCCCAGACGCTCGAACTGGAACTTGGTGAAGGGCCGGGCAGATAACACAGATCTGTCGGCCAGGGCATTGTCGACCACGCGCAGGGAGTCCTGCGAGGAGAGGAGAGGAGAGGAGAGGAGGGACGGAGACAGACAACAGCTCAATCAGTGCCTCCGATCCCCCTCTTCCCTCCGTGGCCCCACTCCCCAGAGCCTGCTGCACTGTGCCCATCCTGCCTCTCACCCCAGAGCTTCTAGGGAGGAGCCAGGGCCACACCAAAGGAGCAGTGGGGTTTGCCCTGCAGCAGGTGCCTCCGGTTTTGGCGCAGCAGGTTCCCAGCTTACCCAGCATTTTGGCCCCTTCTGCCACTACTCACAGGATTGAGGTCACTCAGAAATCCACCTGGGACTTCTGCTGGGTCCTCAGGATTTTTGTGCAAGAACCTGCAATGAGAGAGGGGCTGTCAGCCAAAGCCTCTGAGCGAGGGGCAGTGGGGCAGCGCTGCTCCTTGGCAGCCATGGGGCAGCTGCTCTCAGAGCCCCACAGCAGCATTACACCTGCCATGCAGCTGGGTGCACCTCTGCTGCCATTTGGATGTGGCTTTTCCTAGGTACCACCCAAGGACCTGCTGTGCTGCCCAGGAGCTGTGTGTCCCTTACTCTTGGGGGGACACAGCTGAGCCCTGGCACAACGTGAGGCAAGGGAGGGCCCTGGGATACAGCCAAGGTGCTAGGACAGCTGAGGGGAGCACAGAGCCACCTGGGGCAGAAAGCTGCTGAACATGCAACTCCAGTTTCAGCTGCCACAAGAGCCAGGCATTGCCTCAGCAGAGCCTGCTGGCACGCAGCCATGCTGCCAGGCCAGGCTGCAGCAAAACCAACTGCTCTGGCACCGCTGACCCTGCGCCCGAGCCTCTGCAGGGGGCCCAGGTACTCACAGTCGCTCGTAGAGCCGCACTTCACACACCAGCGGCTCTGACACCCAGTGGATGAAGGCTTTGGGCTTGTCTGCCACGTCTGACTTGGTGCAGGTCACCTCCAGCTCAATCACGCGCCCGCTGGCGTTCTGGGCAGGGCAAGACAAGTTGTCAGGCAAGAGCCCCGTCACCACGGAAGGGCCCTAGGGCTGCACTACTGGCCCCACAGTTCAGGGTCCAGGCCACTGTCCACACCAAGGAGAGGGCTGGCAGGGACCCACTGGACAGCCAGCCTGCGTCCCCACTGCACATCCTCTCCACAGAGTACCTGTGAAGGTGCCCACAGGCCTAAGACACTATCGCTGTCATTCCCTGCGGGGGCAGAGCCATGCCTTGACACCCCACAGCCCCTGTGACCCAGCCTTATGGCACCAGTGCCAAGAACCACCCACCTTGATGACGTTCTGGACGGCAATGACGTAGCCAGCATGTCGCAGCCCCACCGGCTGCCCAGGGGCCAGGCGCTTGTAGCCCTTGTCCATCTCCTGCGAGACAGTTCACCTCTGCAAGAAGGTTCCCAGTGCAGGCCCTGCTCCGCCGGTGTGTCCCTCCATCCCCAAAAGCGTCCCAGAAGCGAGAGCAGTACAGCCTGGCATGTGCAGAGACCCGTGCCTGGCTCACCTCCCTGAAGTCTGTCTCCTCGATGTAGATGGTGGGCTGGAAGGGCACTTTGTGGAAGCCCCTGGTCTCATCAGCTGGAAAGTTGGGCACAAGGACGTCGAGAGCCTGGGGAGAAGGCAGGGGTGAGCGCTGGCCCTGGGAATTCCCACCCCTGCTCCAGCCTGCAGCAGTCTCACCTTTGGGGCAGGGAAGTTGGTGATGGTGACTTTGAGGGGCTCCAGGACAGCCATGGCGCGGGGGGCCTGCTCGTTCAGCACCTCCCGCACGCAGGCCTCCAGCAGGTGCGGCTCCATCGTCGCCTGGGCCACAGTCACACCGACCTGCAGGAGAGAGAGGCATCACTGCACCAGCTGAAGGACACAGCCACCTACCCTGTTCCACGCTGCCCTGCAGCACCTACCCGGGCACAGAAGTTGTTGATGGCCTCGGGGGGGAAGCCTCGCCGGCGCAGGGCCGTCAGCGTGAAGAGCCGCGGGTCGTCCCAGTCCCTGAAAACATGACGACGTGACAGCTGAGAACGCACAGAGTGAGACGCGCCCTAGCTGCCAGCCCCAGTCCTACCTCACGGCGCCTGTCTCCACCAGCCGGATGATCTTCCTCTTGGAGACGACAGTGTAGAGGAGGTTCAGGCGTCCGTACTCCCACTGCACGGGGCAGTAGACGTCCAGTGCGTTGCAAAGCCAGAAGTAGGAGGACCGCCTGCAAGGCAGGCACAGACCCAGCCCAGCTCAGCTTCGTTCCTGCCCGCAGCCCCACGGACACACTGTTCCCCTGCTCATCATCCTGGTCTGGCTGGGCCCCCACTGCTCCTCGGCAATTCAGCACCCGCCAGGCTGCAACCAGCTGTTGCCTGCATAAAGCTGCCTCCCCCAGCCAGGTCCGGGCTATCCCCAGCCACGCCGCGTGTGGCACTCACCTGGCCTGGAACTCCTTGGTGCAAAGAGAGTGCGTGATGTGTTCAATGGAGTCGCACAGACAGTGCGTGTAGTCGTACGTGGGGTAGATGCACCTGGAAGGCAGGCGCAGTCAGCCCCTGGCCAACATGAGCCCCACTCTCAGAGCATGGCGCTGACACAGCCTCCCTGCTCGCCCCCGAGACCTCCCCAGGCTGGGGAGACGCGAGCCTGTCCCTGCTGCACGCGCCAGGACGCCACAGGCCTGCCCTACCACTTGTCCCCAGTGCGGTGGTGTGGAGTGAATTTGACGCGGTAGGCGACAGGGTCCATCTTCCCATCCTCCATCACCAGCTTCATCCGCAGCGTGGCCTCCCCCTCTCCGAACTTGCCCTTCCGCATGTCCTGTGGAAGGGGGGAGGCCATCAGCCAGGCTACAGCCCCATGGCCCCGATAGAGATGCAGTACCTGCGCTCAGCCAGGCAGCACCTCAAAAAGCAGAAGTGACTCCTCCACAGGCCGGTCCCGCCATGGTGAGGGGGGTGGGTTGTGGCCCTTGATCTCCTCCACCTTCTGATGGCAAACATAGGCCTGGCCCCTGCAGGGGGGAGATGTGGGCCCCAGACATGAGCAGCATGGCCCCTGAGTGTGAGGGAGCCCAGGCTGCTGTTCAGGGCATCCCCACCACCCCAGGACACTCACCTGCGGATGAGCTCCAGGGCCCAGGCGTAGAGCTGGTCAAAGTAATCTGACGCGTGGGTCACTGCGTAGGGCTGGTAGCCTGTTGGGATGGAGAGCCATGAGCAACCAGAGCTGGCCCCATCCTGCGCTAGGCCCCCTGCTCCATGGCCCCAGCCCATCAGGCAGGCAGCTGGGGCAGACACAGAGCAGGTCGGGGCTGCCCCCAGCTGCCAGCAGTGGGACCTGCAGGCAGGGATGTCTGCACCAGCAGCCTGGCCCTCTCCAGCCCCAGCCATACCGAGCCACTCCACCATATCCCGGATAGCTGTGAAGTACTTCTCCTCCTCCTTCTCAGGGTTGGTGTCGTCGTAGCGCAGGAAGCACACGCCACCGTTGGCCTAGGGACACAGGGACAGTCAACACGCTCCCCGAGGGGCCGCACAGCCGGGCTAGCAGCTCTGCTTCCCGAGGTCCCTGCAGCTGAGCAGGCCTGGCCTTCCCACAGCTCCGCTAGGCCCTTGTTCACTCGGGACACTGAGCACGGTGGGGGAGGACACGGCAGGCTGCGTGCAGAGCAGGGACCGAGTGCCTGGCCCCAGCGAGGGCAGCAGGCCCCAGGGCTGGGGGAGCTGCTAGCAGGGCTCGGGGTCTCTCACCTTGGCATAGCCGAAGTTGAAGTTGATGGCCTTGGCGTGGCCAATGTGCAGGATCCCATTGGGCTCAGGTGGGAACCGCGTTCGCACCTGCACAGGAGAAAAGGGGGCACACCTGTCCTTCAGCAGGAGGCTCTGTCCCTCCTCGCAAGGGGAGCACTAACATGAGCCCCCAAGGTCTGACAGAACACCCCCGTGCCAAGGGTGGCGCGGGGCTGTCCCCTGTGTGGGCTGCATCTTCCCAGCTGCCCCATTCATTGGGCCATGGCCTGGCACAACTGGCCAGCATGAACAGCACCCTCAAAGGGAAATGCTGGGCTCAGGGGCCTGACCTCACCTGCCCGCCTGTGATTGCCAGGTGCTGCTTCAGAAGAGCCATGGTGTTGGGCGTCACCACGTAGCCCTCTGTCTTGTAGTTCTCTCCTGGGAAGGTGCAGGATGGTCAGCGAGGGTGCAGGGATCCCTTCCTGGGCCATGGCAGGGCTCCAGCACCCCTCTGGGCCGGAACAGCCCATAGGGAAAGACAAGAGGCCAAGACAGCCACGCACAGAATGGAAAGCTGGGGGTAGGCACAGAGGCCACTCGGTCTCATACGCGGCTCCTACCAGGTCACAGCAGTACCTTCACGCACTCACCCGGCTTGTGGAACTTGAGGGCTTCTCCTCGGAGCTGCTCCAGCAGTGACCTTGTCTCTGTGCCCACCTCGCCTGCAGGGAGAGGAGGGGAGTTGAGCAGGGGCTGGCGCCACCACAGCCCTCTCCACCTACCCAGGGAGCAACCGGCACGAAACCCACTCGCATGCTGCCCCTGCACCTCACAGAGGCCCAGTCCTGCCCAGCATCCTGCCCTCCCTTCCTGCCCACAAGCAGGACAGGATGGCTGCTGGATGCCAGCTGAGTCCCACCAGCAAAGGAGGAGTAATGATTCCTGAGCAGGCAACCCACGCCCACAGGGTCCTCCTAAGGCAGGTGGCAGCGGCCACGCACAGACTGGGCTACTCAGAGCCGCGGGAGCTGCCTGGGCCTGGTGAGTACGCCCGATGCTGAGGTGTTAAGCGCACCTCACTTTTCACTGGAAAAGGACAAGGTGTGCGAGAGCAGTGCTGGTTTGGGGAGCACAGGAAACTCCCAGCGCTGCAGGGAGGGCACACGTGTGCTGACTGTCCCAGGCAGCTGAGACAGCGAGGACAGGGCTAGCACTAGATGATGTCTCTGCCCCAGCATGAGCATGAAGGGGAATTTTCTGGGAGTGCAAGGTGCAGCCGGTGCCAGGCCACAGCCAGGACCCTGGCGCCAGGCCACAAGAACTTCCCTCCTGGAGGCATGGAGCACACATGCTGCTCATTGTCCCCAGAGCATAGAGGATGAGGCCAGCAGAGGACGTGGGTCCCTCTGCAGGGTGGCAGGAAGCCCCCAGACAAGCAGGGCTGCCTGGGGTGATGCTGTGCTCAGGAGGCACCAGGCAAGGCCATGAGGGCACCAAGGGCAGAGGTTGCCCCGCTCCCCGGAGCTGCGCGCTCAGGCAGAGCGTGGCACTGCCTGACTGCCCCGAAGGGCTGTGGAAGCATTTGGCAGCTGCCAGCAGGATGACAGAGCCCCTTACCGTTCTCCACCATGGCCACCTTCTGCTTCTCTGCCTGGGCCGGCCGGGCCTTTGCAGTCTGTGGGGACAAGCACAGCATGACTGAGCATCCCAACCAGTA
Source organism: Struthio camelus (assembly GCF_040807025.1). Taxonomy (NCBI): domain Eukaryota; kingdom Metazoa; phylum Chordata; class Aves; order Struthioniformes; family Struthionidae; genus Struthio; species Struthio camelus. The sequence goes on along the minus strand of NC_090955.1, from coordinate 10,090,582 downwards.
GGTTCTGTCCCCCCAGCCCAGCCCAGCCCAGCCCAGCCCATGCTGTCCCCAAGCTTCTCCAGACCCCCTGTCCCCAGGACAGTGGCTGGGCCAGAACGGTGCAGTGAGCTGTGGGACTGCAACAGGCTCCTTGTGCTGCCCATGACCCTGAGGAGGGAAGGGACACCTGAAGAGCAGGAAGTAACTCGAGGGTCTGGAGCCAGCCCAGCACTGCCAGGCTCCTGCTCACAGAGAGCTTCAGGGCTCCATACCCAGCCCAGAGCCCAACCAGATGACCCAGAAGGTGGTCAGAGTGTAGGCTGGGGGCGCAGAGCAAGCATTTGGGAACAGCAGGGCCTGCCTGGATACACAACGGGGAAATCCTGTCCCCAGTTCCCAGCTGTCCCTCTGCATCACCTTTGGTTTCTTTTCCAGGTCAGCTTCTGTCTTTGGGCCCAGCAAATGCAGCACCTGGGGAGGCAGAAAAGGGTCTGATGTGGGTACAGCGGGTGGGAAAGGCTCCCAGCTCCTCCAAGACCTGGAGGTGGCCCTGTTCAGCTGTGCTCCCTGCCCTGGCCCATGCCCACCCGGGGCAGGTTGCCCCCAGGGCCCTCCCTAGCACAAGCACAGTGCTTGGCCCTTTGCAGGGCGGGCCAGCGGGTCCCAGGGGCTCTGCACTGGCCACAGCACCACTGGGGAGACCAGCCCCGGGGAGCACTCAACCTGCTGCCCTCACACCCACCTGCAGGTCTACTTCATTCTTGATGGTCTTGCCGTCGGCCCACCGGAGCCTGCTCCGCGCCTCCCCTGTGGGCACAGGCACATCGTGGGCGAGGGGCACCACCTGGCCCCGGGGACTTTAGCCAGGCCCTCCCGCAGCACCTCGTGGACCAGAAGCCCCTGTCCTGACCCAGGACGCCACAGCCAGTGGCTGGGAGCAGTCCTTGTCTCGGGGATGCCCTCAGGGTCCCTGGCACAGGGCACTGGCACTCCTGGCCCTGCCCACATGGGGACTGCGGTGAGATGTCTCCACCGAGCAGGGTGCGTTGTGCCAGGCAAGGGCAGCGCATGGCGCAGGGCTGGGTTTCAGGGCAGGATCCAGAGGAAGAGGAGCTCTCTGCCAAGACAGGTCCAGGGACCTGTCAGCCGCCGGTGATGCACAGGGGCTGTCGCGGTGCCCAGCACTCACCCATCAGCAGCCCCATGTTGAAGTGGTAGCGCTCTGCCAACAACTCCGCTCTGTGCTTGCTGATCACAGCCTCCACCTGGGGAGCAGGACCGAGATGAGGGGATGAGCGTGATGGGGAGAGAGCCCTGTGCCTGGTGCTCATCACGGCAGGGGCACTCCTTGCCTATATCCCTCATGAGGGATACAGACAACTCGAAAGGGGATGTTTGCAAAGGGCTGAGATCCTAAACACTGGGAGGGGCCCCTTTCCACCCCACCAGCCTCCCCGGTGCTGTCTGGCCCTGCTGGCTTGGAGCATCACCGGAAGCCCCACGTGACAGGCACTGCCGCGGCCACTCACCGCCTCCTCGATCTGCTCGGGGGTGACGCACACGCCCACGCCGCACGCTTGCTCAAAGTCTGCCGCGTCGAGGGGCTCCAGGGGGTGGCTCTTCAAGTAGTCCAGGGCAGCTGGGGGCAGAGAGCGGGTGAGGAGCAGGGCCCCCCCGCCACCTCCCTCTCTCCGGGAGAAGAGACCCCGTGCAGCAGCGGGGGGCTCCCGGGCGGCGCCGTACCGCCGAGCTGCAGGTCGGTGAGGATCTCCTTGCGGGCGATGTAGCCGACGAGGAAGCTGAGGTGCCGTTGGTCCTTGAGGCGGGAGGCCGCGTTGTAGAGCAGGGTCCCCGTGGCCTTGTCGAGGGCAGGGCCCAGCGAGCGCTGCGCCTGGAGCGCGGGGCGGCACGGCGTCGGGCCAGGCCCGGGCTGAGCCCCGGGGCCTGAGCCGGCGCGGGGGGCAGGGGATCAGAGAGCAGGGGTCGGGGGTCAGAGGGCAGGGGTCGAAGGGCGCGGGGGTCAGAGGGCAGGGGTCGGGGGGTCAGAGGGCAGGGGTCGGGGAGGAGGGCCCGGCCGGGCGGGCGGCGGGGCGGGGGCGCACCTGCAGCACGGCCTGGCGGAGCAGCGCGCTGAGCGCCCCGTTGCGCAGCGTCTCGCGCGCTTTGCCCTCGCTGAGGCCGATGGCGGTGAAGAGCCCCAGCGCCTCCGCCTCCTCCTCAGCCGCCGCCGCCGCCGCCATGCTGCTGCCGCTGCTACCGCCGCCGCCACCTCCCGGCCGGGGGGCGGTACCACGCCCGACCAATCGGAGCGGCGCGGGCGGGACCCCGGCGACTGTCTCACCAATCCGCGGTGCGCACCCCCCACCTCAGCCAATAGAAAGGCGAGGTCGCGAAGGGCCTCGGCGAATAGGCGCGCGGGGGGCGGGGCCGAGCGTGCGGCCGGTTGCATCATTTAAAGGGCCCGGCGGGGCCGCGGGGACACGTGGTAGGGCCGGGCCCTCGGGGGCGGGGCCCCTCTAGGGGCGGGGCCTCGGACGGGGGCGGGGCGATCGCGAGCTCTCCGCCCCGCCCCCTACCTGCCCGCCCCATGTTCCCCCTCCCCCCCGGCCCGTGTCCCTCCCCCCGCTTCCCCCCCCCGGTGTCCCCTCCCCATGTCCCTACCAGGCCCCATCTCCCCCCAGTGTCCCCCCCCATGTCCCCTCCAGCCCTGCCGTTGCCACCCCGGCCTCCCCCGCTTGGGGACCCGGGGGCCGGGGCGAGGGGACGCTCCCGCTCGGACACCCCCCTCGGCCGGGAGCCGGGTGGCCCCGGCACCCCATCCCTCCCCACCAGCAGCAGGCGGGGCGGCTGCCAAAGCCTTTTATTGGAAGCACCGCGAGCGGCCGGCGGCGAGGACGGGGGGCCTGGCGCGCTCGGAGGGGCCGGTGGGCTCGGCGCCCGGCGGGCCCTCGGGCTGCTCTGCGGCGGGCGCCTGCTGCGTCCCCGTCGCCTCTCCGTCCCCCGCGGTGGGCGCCTGCTGCGTCCCCATCGCCTCTCCGTCCCCTGTGGCAGGTGCCCGCTATGTCCCCGCGTCCCCTTCATCCCCTGCGGCAGGCGCCTGCTGCGTCCCCGTCACCTCTCCGTCCCCCGCGGCGGGCGTCTGCTGCATCCCCGCGTCCCCTCCGCCCCCCGCGGCGGGGGCCCGCTGCATCCCTGCGTCCCCTCCGTCCCCTGGAGCGGGTGACTGCTGCGTCCCCGTCGCCTCTCCGTCACCCGCGGCGGGCGCCTGCCGTGTTCCCGCGTCCCCTCCGTCCCCCGTGGCAGGTGCCTGCTGCGTCCCCGCGTCCCCTCCGTCCCCCGCGGCGGGCGCCTGCCATGTCCCCACGTCCCCTCCGTCCCCCGCGGCGGGCGCCTGCTGCGTCCCCGCGTCCCCTCCGTCCCCCGCGGCGGGCGCCTGCTGCGTCCCCGGGGCCGGCAGGGGCTTCACGCTGTAGCGGGCGCAGACGTTGGTGCCCGAGATGCTGCGGTACTCGCCCAGCTCGGTGCGGACGCTCTCGTTCTGGGTGATGGTGAGCAGCACGGGGACGGAGAGCGTCACCTCCTTGCGCAGCACGTGGACGGTGAGGGCGGCGCGGGGCGGCACGGTGGCGGGCAGCTGCACCACCACCCGCTCCCGGCGCGTGCTGCACTCGCTGCGCCCCTTGTGCACCGTGAAGACGTTGGCGGCCTCCACGGCCAGGGCGAAGGAGAGCCCGGCCTTGAGGCTGGTGGCGTTGCTGAAGCGGAAGCTCTGCCAGAGCGCCGTGCTGTACTCGCGGGCGCTGCTGGCCGCCAGCGCCTGCTCCCGCCCCGTCTCGTTCACCCCCACGATCTCGTCCACCAGCACCTCCCGCTCCGCCTCCACCCGCTGCCGCTCCCAGAGCAGCCGCGCCGACACCAGCGGCTTGCCGGGCCGCAGCGGGCGCAGGTGCGACAGCCGCCCCTGCAGGCCCAGCTCGGGCTCGTAGCGGGCCAGGCGCTCGCCGGGCCAGGCCAGGCAGTGGCGCCCGCCGCCGCCGGGGTGCTGGTAGAGCAGCCAGACCCCTCGCTGCACCACGTGCGAGGCCACGCGGTCGTTGAAGTAGCCGTAGGCCAGGTTGGTCTCCTCCGTCACCACTTTGCGGGCGCCTTGGAAGTGGGGCCGCTCGTAGAGGGTGATCTGGGGCTCGGCCAGGTCGTGGTGCACCAAGCGCAGCGCCGAGAAGCTGCGGGGCCGCCCCACCGCCGGGTACTCGCCCTCCTCGAAGGCGTGCGCCTCCCCCTCGTACTTGGGGCCCGTGTAGGCGATCCAGGGCTGCCCCACCACCTTGAGCGAGGCGATGCAGTCGCCGAAATCCAGCTCGTGCAGGTCGGGCACGTCGCAGCTGAACTCCCGGCTCAGCCCCTCGAAGTCGGCGCGCTCGTACACCGTGATGCGGTTCATGGCGGCGGCGGCGGCCGACGGGCCCCCTCCGCGCCGCCTCCGCCGACGGTGCTTTTATCGGGCTGCCGGCGGGCCGGGCGGCCCCTCCGGTGGACCAGCCCTGCTGGAAAGTCCTGCCGCGCCCCGAGCACACGGCGCTCCAGCGCTAACGAGTCACCGCCAATTAGCGCTTCCGCTCTGCCCACGCTAATTACGGATCACGCCGCTGCCGGGCCGGTGGGGCAGGACCAGCTGGCTCGCCCCAGCGGGGTGAGAGGGGACGGCGGCGTCCTCCGGCCCGGCCGCGGCCCAACGCGCGTGGCACCCATGGGCCCCCAGCCCCGGCGCGGCCCGACGGCGGCCCCGCGACGAACCCGCTGCCACACGGCGCGGCACAAGGCGGCCCGGCCCCCCTCAGGCTCTGGGGCAGGTCGAGCACTGGCTGGGGGCATCGCCGTGGCCCGGTGGGGACGGGCACCGAAGGGCCCGGCCCCTGTACGCCCCGCGGGGGACGGAGAGCTCCCGGCTGGACCCCGAGCCAGGGGAACCGGGTGCCCGGGACCCGCCACCCCACTGCGCCGCGCAGACCAAAAACGGGGCATCCCGGCTGCCCCGGTGCTGAGCCGGCAGGCAGCCGCTGCGGCACCCCCCAAACGTCCGTCCCGCACGCAGCCCCCCGCCCCGTCCCGCAGCACCCGGGGGTGTGCCAGGGTCTCCCAATTTATTGCCAGATGTCGGGGCGATCGGGGTTACACCAGACAAACGCTACGGGAAGCGGTTAGTGAGCGAGGCGCTGCCCGGCCGCGGCGGGGCGCGGGCGGACGGGCGGGCGGGCGGACGGACAGACGGACGGACGGAGGCCGGGCGCGGGAGCCTCCCCCGCGCCGGGGCGCTCGCCCGGGTCCCCCCGCGCGCCCCGCGGCGAGCCGGCGGGCAGCGTCGGTGGGAGGCGGTGCTGGCATTATTGCTATGGCGGGCGGGAGCGGCGCGACCCCCCCGGCGGCGCTCAGATCATAGTCTCGAAGAGCGTCGCCTTCTCCTTGGGCGGCTCCGGGGCCAGGAGCTTGGCTTCGGCCTCGGGCGTCAGGTACTCCAGGTGGTGGTGGCCCCAGATCGGCGTGGTCAGGAGCTGCCAGCGCTGTGGGACGCGAGGTTGGGGGGGGGGGGAGGAAGGGGGGGACGTCAGCACCCGCCGGCCGCCCCCGGGGCACGGGGAGGACACGCGCGGGGCGGCCGGGCTCACCTCGCGCAAGGAGCCTTTGCAGCGCAGCAGCTTGTAGATGACGGTGCAGGGGATGCAGAGCATGGAGGAGAGCGCCAGCACCCAGCCGATGGCGTCGCCCCACCACGGGTACACGTACGTCTTGTTGTACGTCAGCGGCTTGTAGTTCACCACGTGGAACACGAAGATGCCCTGCGCCGGCAGCGGCGGTGAGCGCCCGCCGCCCCACACCGCGGCCGCTCCCCGGGGTCCCAGCATGCGGGCGGCTCCCCTAGACCCCGACGTGTGGCTCCCTGGCGTCCCAACAGAGGTGGGACTCCCTGGGGTCCCGACTCGCGTGTGGCTCCCCATAGCCCAGACACCTTAGGTGTCCTCCCTGGTGTCCTGACGTGTGTGTGGCTCCCCACGGCCCCTGACATACATGCGGCTCGCTGGGGTCCCGGCCCACGTGTGGCTCCCCTGGACCCCTGACGTGGGTGGCTCCTCAGGCCCCAAACAGGCGTGTAGCTCCCCTAGACCCCAACAAGTGTGACTCCAGGGTCCCACCACGCACCTGTCTTCCCATGGCCCCAACACGCATGACGTTTCCTATGGCCCCGACATGCACATGGCTCCCGGGGTCCCAACTTGCGTGTGGCTCCCCATGGCCCTGACACCTTAGGTGTCCTCCCTGGTGTCCTGACATGTGTGCAGCTCCCCAGGATCCCCACATGCGTGTGTCAGAGGCTGCGGGGAGCCACACGCGTGGCTTCTCCAGGGTCCCAAAACACGTCCCGCCCAACCCTGACGCACGGCTCCCCGAGGCCCCGACACGCGTGGCTCCCCGTGGCGCCCCGTGCCATGGCCTGCCATGCCCCAAGCGGCCGCCGGGGGGAGCCCGCTGCCCACGGAGCCACGGCGGCGGCCGGCGCGCACACGCGTGCACACGCGTGTCGGCACGGGGCAGCCCCGCTCACCATGCAGACCAGCGGCGTCACCACGGCCCAGCACCACTTCATGAAGGGCAGGGGCCGGTAGCCGATCATGCGGGCCACGTCGTCCATGAAGCGGTCGGCGCCTGCGGGCAGAGGGGCGTCAGCAGGGCTCCGCGGGGCGCCCGTGTCCCCCCCCGGCGGCGGTGGCCTCACCGTAGACCCAGGCGATGACGACGCACTCCCAGAAGGCCTGCCACAGCAGCGTGATCCCGCTGGCCGAGTAGTTGTCGAAGAGCTGGAACACGTACATGCCGCCCTGCGGGACGGCGCCGCACGTCGGCGGGGCTGGCACCGGGCCCCACGCGGCACGGGCGACCCACTTGGCATGGGCACCCCATGCCGCATGGGTGACCCACAAAGCACGGGCAACCCACGTGGCTCAGGTGACCCCTGCAGCATTGGTGACCCACGTGGCACAAGTGACCCCTGCAGCATTGGTGACTCACATGGCACAAGTGACCCATGCAGCATGGGGACATCAGTGACCCATGCGGCACAGGTGACTCACACGGCACGGGTGACCCACATGGCATAGGCACCCCACAAAGCACGGGCAACCCACACGGCACTGGCACCCAACAGACACCCCAAGTTGGCCCCATCACAGCAGCCTTGAGGAGCTCCTGCCCCACGCAGGGGATGCAAGAGGGGACAGCACAGGGCCAGCCGGGCTGCATGCCCGGCACGTCCCTCACCTGCGTCACCATGGAGAGGTCGATGAGGCAGCACACAATGCAGCAGAGCGCGGCGGTGAGTTCCCGGCGCAGCGAGCCGGCCCCCGGCTGGGGGAAGAGGTCCAGGATGCCGGTGATGAAGCCCTCTACGCCGACAAACTGCGGCAGAGAGCGGGGCTCAGCGGAGGCGTGTGCCACCCTAGCCCTGGCCCCCTCCTTGCCACCCTACCTGGCTGTCAAGTCCCAGCACGAGGAGCATGAAGAAGAAGAGCGTGGCCCAGAGCGGGGACAAGGGCATCAGCGTCACGGCTTTGGGGTAGGCGATGAAGGCCAGCCCCGGGCCTGCGGGGACAGCAGGGTCAGCGGCGCCGGCAGGGGCACCCACGGGGCCCGGCGCCTCGCTGGCTGGCACTCACCGGACTCGGCCACCTTGGAGATATCCACGCCTTGCTCCGAGGCCATGAAGCCCAGCACGGAGAAGACGACGAAGCCGGCGAAAAAGCTGGTGGAGCTGTTGATCACAGCCAGGATGTAGGCGTCCCTGCAGGCGGGAGCAGGTCAGCGGGGCGCTGGGAATACTGGGACCACCGGGAGCAAGGCTGGTGCAGGGCGGTGGGGCCCTACCTGTAGCAGTTGTTGTGGAAGCGGTTGTAGCTGCCCAGTGCGGTCAGGGCGCCCAGCCCGATGGCATAGGAGAAGAAGATCTGGGTGCCGGCATCGATCCAGACCTGGGGCCCAAGGAAGGGTGTCGGGAGGGTGCTGGGGCCAGCATGGGAGGCGCAGCACCCGCGTCTCCTCCTGCCCTCACCTGCGCCTCGGCCAGCTTGGACCAGTCGGGTTTCAGGTAGTAGACAATGCCACCCAGTGCCCCGGGCAGCGTCACCCCGTGGACCAGCAGCAGGATAAGGACCACGTAGGGGAAGAGCGCCGTGAAGTAGACGATCTGTGGAGGGTCAGGTGCTGCTGAGACCCCCGGGGCCGAGGCGTTGACGTCCCAGGGGGGCCACGGCTCGGGGATGGCCAGGGCTGCTGGTGGTGCCTTGCTGGCAGACGTGGGGCCAGGGGTCCTGCACCCACCGCAGTGGTGGCTGGGAGTACCACTGGGTGCTCCCGCGCTGGCAGCCCCAACGTGCCCGAGGCAGGATCCCCGGGCACGCTACCAAGGCTGGGCATGCCATGGGCGAGGAGAGACGCGTCTCCCCCGTGTTACCTTCCCGGTAGACTTGACGCCCTTCCAGATGCAGAAGTAGACAACAACCCAGGTGGTGACCAAGCAGAGGATCATCTGCCAGTTCATCTCCCCCGGCTCGCTGAGGTCCCCCGAGAGCCGCAGCACTTTGTTCCTGGTGGGGGGCAGAGCGGGGCGGTGCTGAGCGCAGGGGCAGCCCCCCGCGGCCCCTCGGCCTGGCCCCTGCGCGGCTCCGCACTCACTCCCAGAACTCGATGACGGGCGAGCGCTTGCTGGCCAGGTCGGCGCAGCTGACGTTGAAGGCGGTGGCGTTGGCGCTGGCGTTGCGGCACAGCTCCAGGTGGAAGAGCTCGGCGCACTGCTCGGTGTTCCACGAGTGGCCGCACGTGGCCCAGGGCAGCGTGTCCGTCAGCGAGTGCACCAGGTAGAAGAGCCCCCACACCAAGATCATGATGTAATAGGAGTTGCAGAAGAAGACGATCACCATGGAGGCCAAGCCCAGACCTGGGGCATGGGGAGAGCAAAGCTTGGAGCAGGGCCCAGCCCACCCGCAGCGAGCCGGCAGCCCAGGGCGGGACGCGGGGAGCCGCCGGGGACGGGCAGGACGCAGGGAGCCGGCAGCCTGCGGCAGGATGTGGCGAGTCCGAGGGGACGGGGTGGCACGCGTAGAGCCGATGGGGACGGGGCGGGACGCGGGGAGCAGGCAGGGCACGGAGAGGGTGCAGACAACACGTGCCGCCGGGCTGGGGCACAGCCGGCAGGCGCCGGCAGGGCACGGCGGCGCGCGGGAGCTGCCGGGCAGGGGCGGAGGCAGGAGCCGGCAGGACGTGGGCAGGGTGCCGGGAGCCAGCAGGACGTGGGCAAAGGTGCAGGTTGCTGGGAGGGTGCGGGCAGAGCGCTGCCAGCCCTTGGCAGGGCGCAGAGAGCCCCGAGCAGGGTGCAGGATGCTGCCAGCCCCCAGCAAGGAGCCAGCCCCCGTGGGCAGGGTGCTGCCAGCCCCAGGCAGGGAGCCGGTAGCTGTGGGCAGGGTGCTGCCAGCCCCAGGCCAGGTGCAGGGAGCCCCAAGCAGGGTACAGGGTGCTGCCAAACCCCGGGCAGGGTGCAGGGAGGCCCAAGCAGGGTACAGGGTGTTGTCAAGCCCCGGCAAGGCGCAGAGGAACCCCAAGCAAGGAGCTGGTAGCTGTAGGCAGGGTGCTGCCGGTCCTGGGCAGGGTGCGCAGCGCTGCCAGCTCCCGGTAGGCTGCAGGGTGCTGCCAGCGGCGGGGCGAAGGAGCAGGGAGCCCCAGGCAGGGTGCACGGCGCTGCCAGCGCCGGGCAGGGAGCCAGCAGCCGTGCGCAGGGTGCAGGGAGCCCCAGACAGGGTGCAAGGTGCTGCCAGCACCGGGCAGGGTGCAGGGAGTCCCAGACAGGGTGCAGGGAGCCCCAGACAGGGCGCAGGGTGCTGGCGGCCGCGGGCAGGGCGCGGGAGGCGGCGCGGCGCCGGCGTTACCCTTGAAGAGGGGGGCGATGTTCCAGGCGGCGATGCCACCCTGCTTCATGAACTGCCCCAGGGCCACCTCCAGGAAGAAGACGGGGATGCCGCCCACGAAGACGATGAGCAGGTAGGGGATGAGGAAGACGCCTGCGGGCGGCGGGACGGGCTGAGCGGCCGGCGGCGGCTGGGACCCCCCCCCCCGCCGCCCCCACCGCCGTCGCCCCGTCGGGCGCAGCGAATGGCCAGCGCGCCTCGGCGCACTCCCCCTCGGCCGCGCCGCCGATGTAGGTCACGGCGGGCAGGTGGCGGGGGGCGCGCGGCGGCATCGCCCCCCGCCGGGTGGCCCCGGACCCCCTGGCGCGGCCCCGGCTCCAGCCGGGCAGGACGGCCCCGGGCGACGCCGCACCTGGATGGGTGCCACGGGGCAGGATGTAGAGTAGCCCCATAGGGTGGGGGGGGGTCCCCACATGCCGTGGGGCAGCCCCTTGTGCCATGGGGCACACTGTGGGGTGCCCTTGCAGGCTGTGGGGCGCCCCCCCCATGCCGTGGGGCAGCCCCCGTGTCGCGAGGCACACTGTGGGGTGCCCCCCCCATGCCGTGGGGCAGTCCCCCGTGTCGTGGGGCACACGGTGGGGCGTCCCCGCACTCCGTGGGGTGCCCCTTCATGCCGTGGAGCAGCCCTCGTGCCGTAGGACACACTGTGGGGTGCCCTTGCACGCCGTGGGGCAGCCCTGCACGCTGTGGGGTGCCCCTGCATGCTGTGGGGCAGCCCCCACGCCGTGGGGCACGCCGCGGGGCAGGCGGCGGGCGCCGGGGCTCACCTCCGCCGTTCTTGTAGCACAGGTAGGGGAAGCGCCAGACGTTGCCCAGCCCCACGGCGAAGCCCACGCACGACATGATGAAGTCCATCTGCCGGGTCCAGGTCTCCCGCTCGGGGGCCGGCGCCTTGGGGGCGCCCGGGGGCCCCACGAGCGGCGCCGTCACGGCCCGCTCCTCGCCCGCCGCGGGGGGCTCGGCGCCCTCCGCCTCCCCGCGGCCGCGGCCCTCTGCCGAGACAGGCGCCCCGCGCCGCCGTCACCCACGCGCCCGCGGGGGCCGCCCGCGGCGGGCGGACGGGCGCCCCCCCCCCTCCACCCGCGGCGCGGGTCGCGCGCGCGGGGGGGGGGGAGTCGTGACGTCAGAAGGCATGTTTGGGGGCGTGACGTCACAATGCAGAGCGGTGACTCACTCCGCGGCGCGGCGCCCACGTGCCACCGAGGGCGGGAGGGCGTGGGGAGGGGGTCGCGCGTGGCCGTGGGAGCCCCGCGCGCGCGCGCGCCCCCCCTCGCCCCGGGGGAGCCGCGTCTGGCGTCGCCCCCCCCCCCTCCCCCGGCCGCGCTTACCGGAGCCCGCCTGGGCGGGGGCGTCGCGGCGCGGGGCGGCGGGCGGCTGCTCGGCGGCCGGGTCGGCGGGGGCGGGGGGCATGGCGCGGCGGGCCGGGACCGGGACCGGGACCGGGACCGGAGCGGACCGGACCGGACCGGCGGCGGCCGGGGCGGGGGCGGCTCCGAGCCCGGCGCTCAGAAGCAATCCACGAAGCACTTGAAGGTGAGTCGGAAGAACCTCATTGAGGGCGGCGGGCCGGGCCGGGCCGGGCCGGGCCGGGGGGGCGGCTCAGAGCCGGGCTGCGGGGCCGGCGCCGCGCGGCCGCTCCGGGGCTCTCTGCGCCGCGGCACCGGGCGGCGGCGGAGGCAGCGCCGGGCCGCGCCGCCCCCCGCGCTCCATTGGCCGCGCCGCCCGCCCGCCGCCTGCCGGGACTTGCAGTCCCGCCGCCCCGGCCCCGGCCCCCGGGCAGCGCCGGAGGGGGCGCAGCGGGCACGGGGCCACACCGGGCACCGGGGGGCACCGGGGCACCCCCGGGGACAGGGGGCAGGAGGGCACACCGGGGGGCACCCCCGGGGACACCTGGCGGTAAGGCACACCGGGGGGCACCGGGGCACCCCCGGGGACACCGGGCAGTAGGGCATGCTGAGGGCACAATAGGTACCACGTTGCACCAGGCACACAGCGCCAGGGGACACCGAGGGCGCAGCAAGGGACACTGGGCACCCGGGCGCACCGGCGTCACCGTACAACAGGGTGCCCGGGGGGGAAGCAGGTGCCAGCAGGGGACACCAGACGCACCCACCGGCAACACCGGCCGCCGCGGCACGCACCACCGCACCAGTCCCCGATTCCCAGCGCCGCCAGCCAGCACACGGCGGAGGCGAGCGGAGTTCAGCAAGTTTAATGAGAACAGGACAAAGCCCGACCCCCGCCCGCCCCAGCCCTCCTCCCCGGTGCCCGGCCCGGCCCGCACCCCCCGGGGCAGGGCGCCCCGCGACGCCCTAGTCGACTTCTTCCATGCTGCTGTAGGACGGGGCCGGGCGCTCGGCGGGGCTGCCGAAACGCTCGGGGAGGCTTTCCGCCGCCAGCGCCGGGGCTCCTTCGGGGGCCAGGCCGGATCCGAACGGCACGGGGCTGAGTCCCTGCAAGCAGAAGGCGGACGTGAGACGGGGGCGAAGGAACCGTTCCCGGGCCGGCCCCGGCCCGCCTGCGAGAGGGGAGAGCCAGGCTGCGGCACGCTCAGCCCGGCCCCGCCGCCGCCTCTCCCCAGCCCGGCCCTCGTGCCCCCCGGGGCTGAGGAGGCCGGGGCCGGTCTGAGCAGCGCTCTGCGCCCCGGCGCGGGCACCCGGCCAGCTGGCGCAGCGGCCCCGGCAAGCCCCGGCGCAGGCTGCCAGCCCGCGCCAGGGTCGTGGCAGCGCAGGAGGACCGGAGGGGATTTCCAGGAGGGAGAGCGCACGGCGGCGGCAGCAGCAGCGCCCTCGCTGCCGGACACCCGGGAGGGGCGGCCGGGCAGGCCGGTCAGCCGGCGCGGCGGCCCCGACCCCAGGGCTCCAGCGGCAGCCGGAGCAGAGGTCACGCCGGAGGCGCTGGGCGCTGACTCAGCGCCACGAGGCCCGCGCCGTGGGCGAGCGGAGGAAGCCACCCACCCTCGGCGCGGCAGACAATGAGGCGACTGTTCCAGGGCAGGCACCTCCTGACCGCGGCGCTGCCCCACACGGCTCCTCGGGGTGGTGGCGGCGGCGCTCGGCGACGAGGAGGCCGCGGCACACGGGGCCAAGGCGCAGCGAGCCTGTGCGGCCCCGCGCCAAGGGGCCCAAGCCCCGGCCAGAAACCCGAGAGACCCCCTTCCCCGCCAAGCATCCTTCCCGAGTCAGCCAAGGGCACGGACGGCAGGACGGCATCAGAGACCGAAAGGAAGTCACAGGGCTCTGAAGTCACCTCTCAAACCCAAACAAACCTGAGCGGTCTCTGAGCCGCGCTCCGCCAAGGGCAACGCGTCTCAATGTCAGACGCCGCCGGAGCCGCAGCCCTCGTCCCGGCCCCCGGGGGACAGACCACTGCGGCCCCAAGCAGGCTGCCGGCGCCGCTGGCCCTGCGCCTGCTGCCCCACGGCCGGCGAGCTCCGAGCCCGGGCCCCGCGCTGCCCCACGGCTCCGACAGGCAGAGCTCGCCCCAGGCGCTGCGCAGAGCCCGGGGCACGCTCCCTGCGGCGCAGGGCAGGCAGGCGCTGCCTGCCGGGCCGCGCGGGGCAGTCCTTGGGGCTGGCACGGGCTGGGGAAGGCAGAGACAGACGCCGCCGGCTTGGGAAAGGCGCCAGCTCGTTCGCCGGAGCAGGCTGCCGCGCCGTCCCTGCGCCTGTGCTGGGGTCCCATCACACAGGACAGGGACGCTGCGTCGCTTTGGAAGAGCTGCCTTTATTCACGGAGGCCGTACGGCGCGGAGCACCCGTAGGGGCAGGGCACCGCCGCGGAGAGCAGCGGTGCCAGCTCTTCCCTCCGGCCTCCCGTGCCCCAAGTCCTACCCGCTCTCCCCGACCCCGCGCAGTGGCAGCCAGGCGCCTGCAGGGAGAGGGGCCCCTTGAGAACAAGAAGCCCCAGGCAGGGCCACGCAGGGACAGTCCACGCGTCCCACGAGCGGCGGGGGCCGGGCGCGAGCCAGCAACCCGTGGAGGTGGGTGCCCGCCGTGGGTGCCCCGGCCCAGCTTGTCAACGTGCACCCAAGCACCCTGGGGCGAGGAGCAGCACGTGCTGCAGCTCCAGCCGAGCGGGGAACCGCGCCGGCCCTCAGTGACGAGCCCGTCCTGCCCCGGCGCAGGGGTACGGAGCACCCGGCTCTCGGCACGCCGGCGCCTCGCACCAGGACGCTCAGGGGGAGGCCGGGCAGGAGAGGAGGGTGCGTCCGACCTGGCGGGGATCACACTGGCCGTGCCAGCCCTGGGGAGCACGAGGCTCCCGACACAGCACCGCGGCGCACACAGCTGCGAGAGGCGCCGGGACCAGGAGCCGCGTCACAGCGTCCTGCTCGTTACTGCAGCCTCCCGCCGGGGCTCCCCGCCTTTCCCAGGAGCCGAGTCGAAACGGTCGATGTTCCCAGTAGGGCTCCCAGGCTCTGGGCCCTGTTGCGGTGGCAACGTCCCTTCCTAAGCAGCAGGTAGCCCTGAGGCAGCGAGGGTGAGGGAGGGCCGAGAGACGCCTGGTTCGGGGCCGTGCCCTGGTGCCGAAGCCCTGCCAGCTGGCAGGGGAGATGCTGGAGCAGGCAGGGGGAAGCTGCCGGCCCCCTGCTTCCCTTGGGGACACCCGTTCATCCCAGCAGCGCGTGCGTCCTTCCTGGAGGTTTCTGTCCTGCCAGCTGATGTCTTCCTCGTGCAGTGTCCTCGGAGGGCGGCGGCCCTGCTCCCACCGTGCCCGGCTGCGTGCCCGTGCCTATCTCCAGCGCGTTTGGTAAATGAGGGGGTAGAAGACGTTCAGGAAGAGAGCCACAATTGCGGCCGTGGTGGCCAGGACAAAGTATCGGACGCAGCCTTCGTCCGGGTGTTGGGGGGTGCCTGGGCTCCTCTTCTGGCCACGGGGCCTCCAGGAGTGTCTTGCAGGCCTTTGGGGCGCCTCGAGCTGCAGCTCTTGCTCTTCAGCCTCCAGTTCCTGCCAGATCAGAGAAGCCTGCGATGTGGAAACCTGCGTCAGCACTCGGGGAAACGCCACGGGCAACACCCCACGCCATCCCCCGGGGCAGGCGGCCGCCTGCCAGCCCAGCCCCGTGCCCAGCCAGCCCTCCTCCCCATGCAGCACGGTCGCGGCCACCGTCGCACCCGCCCCCGCGGCTCTTCGTGGCCTCCGGTGCGGGCGGCGCAGCTCCGTCGGCACGGCGGGAGGGAGCGCGGGGCAGCCGCCGGCGGGGTCTTCGCAAGGCAGCGGGCAGCGGATCCCGGTGGAGCCGATGCTCTGGGATTGGTGGACCCAGGAGAGCGAGCGGGCAGGCAGCAGCCAATCACGGCCCAGCTTTCCCCTGCGCCGGAGGATCTTTCGGATGACGGCCGATCACGACCCGGCTCGGCAGGTGGGAGCAGGAGGCGCGGTCGCAGCCTAACCAGTGGCAGCTCTGCTTCGGTGGGTGGGATCGCTCCAAGAACCAATCACAGCCCAGTTTCCAGGAGGATTATCCGCAGGCAGCCAATCACAGCCCAGCCCTTCGCTGCACCAATGATCACACAGGGCAGCCAATCAGGGTGCAGGTGGTCCAAGGTGCTGACGGGACCCGACAAGCTCCAGCGCCGCAGGAGATCCGGTGCTGCCAGGATCTAGTGGCGGATCTAGCGCTGCGGGGAACCCAACGAGCCCCGGCGCGGCAAAGGTCGCTGAAGCTCGGGTGCAGGACAGCAGACAGGCCTGGGCGCTGCAGCTCCAGGCTCGCTATGGCTGGGGCCACCAGCTGCCCCCAGAGACCAGGCCCGCACCAGGACATGACGCTCCACGCCGCAGGACAGAAATGGTGCGAGCAGCTGGGCACCGACGTGCCATCCCTCCCATCCGGAGACTGATGGCTCCTGTCTCCAGCTGCGAGGGAAGCGGAAGGGCCGGGATGCCTAACCAGCACGGTCCCTGGCAGGGCAAACGGCTGCACGAACCAGTCAGGCCTGGAAGGCAGGCCAAAACGGTCCCACGAGGCAGGCGTGCACAGCCCTGCCGGAGACGAGCTGAGCACCATCCTCAGACTCCGCGGGGCCGAGCGGCTGCCGAGCGCAGAGAGAAGGGCTGCAGCCCGGTCAGGCAGGCGATGCCCTGAGCCCCCAGGACCTGCCTTCATTTCTGAGGTTTGTGTGAAGCGCTCAGATCAGTCCAACCTTCCCCGACCAGCGCACAGAGGAAGCACCTTCCCAGCAGGCCCCCGACTCCCCAGCAGCCCTGCGGCACCAGCTTGCTCCGGCATGTTTCTCTTCAGCACCTCGCAGAGCCTCTCAGGCTCAGCACTAATCTTCGCCTAGTTTGCACCCAGCTTGGCCCTGAACTGAGCCCCAGCAGAACATGCCCCCACCCCTCCTCGAGAGTCCGCAAAGGGAAGGTCATCGCTGCTCCCTGGTGCAGCCAGCTCTAGTGTCACCGCTCGCAGCCTTCCCCCAGTACAGAGCAGGGCAGGGCAGGGCCCCCTCCTGCCTCCTCCAGTGCCTCACGTAACTCTGCACCCTCCCACTGCTGCCAACACCCCACCCTGGCGGCTGGATCCAGGTCCCTCAGGGCAGAGACTGTCCCAGGCTCACAGCGACAACAGGGCAAAGCCCGGCCGGCGCAAGCTCTTCAGCCTGGAAGAGGCGCAGATGCCGTGCAGCAGCTGCCCCAGGCTCTGTGGGTGCTGCGTGGGCACGCGCGCCTTTCAAGGCTCTGGGGCTCCAACGGCGCTGGGAGCGACGCGAGCTCTCACCTGACTGGCAGCAGCTTCGGCAGAGGGGGTGCGCTCGGCTCGGTGGTCTGGGGGGTGCCCCGGCAGGGGTCTCTCCACAGGAGAGTTCCTCCGGCGGTAGAAGAGGACATAGGCGTATCTGGTCACCACCTGGCTCTCGTCCACGGTGGTCACTGTGCTGTCGTCGAAGAGCCGCCAGCCTGGGGAGAGCAGAGCAGAGAAGGGTCAGGAGAGCCGGCCAACTGCGGCGGCGGGAGACGGGGGCGGCGAGGCCGGCGGGTCCTCACCCACGTCGCTGCGCTGGCTGTTCTTGTCGTTGGGCAGGCGGGCGTACGCCGTGTAGTGCCCGCCAATCATGCCACCGTAGTGATTGATCACAGCGTACAGGTCATACATGGGCAGCTGCTGCTCGCCCTTCCGGCCGATGCAGAACTTGCTCAGGTCCAGACTCCTGGGGAGACACGGGGGACAAGTCAGGGGCTGTCGGTGCTAGGGAGGGAGACGGGGTAGCTGCAGGGTAGCACAGGCAGGGCCATCCCAGGGCTCTCACCGGACAGGGAAGTCCACCATGTCGTTGATCTTGTCCCTCCAGATGAAGCTGCGGAAGGAGAAGCGCTTGAGCTGGATGATGAGGACGTTGGGCAAGCGCCACAGCATCAACTGCTTGGAGGCCTCGCGGTGCTGCTTGCACTTGGGGCAGTACCTGGGGGAGAACACGCTCGTTACCAGCGTGGGGAGAGCGCTCCAGGCCTCGCAGTCCCGAGCAGCCAAGCACAGGGGCCTGCAGCTGGCGTGTGGGAGGCCAAGGGCAGGCCAGCACAGCCCTGCAGAGCACTGGCATTGCTCCCTGCTGGCTTCTGGCCTCCCTTCCCAGCACGTGGGAAGGCCAGCCTGATGCTTCTGGCCGCCAGAAGAGACAACGTGCAGGCCTGGGCAGCTCCTGGGAAACTCCCGCTGCTGCCTGGGCCCGTAGGTTGGAACCCACCACGACGCCCTCCTCACCATGCTTCCTCCGGGGCCAGCACTTCGGGCTTGGTGAAGAGATTGAGGCACTGCTCCAGGGTGAAGTGGCCTGCACGGGCTGCTTCGCTGGCCGAGCCCGGGTCCTCCACGCACTCCAGCTCCTTGGACTCCACCAACACAAACTCCTTGAGGCGCTCGTTATTCTTCCAGACCAGGGCGAGGGAGCAGTCGTCCGTCAGCTCCAGCGGGGTGTCGCCTGTGAAGGGGTGCACACCTCACGCACCTGCTCCCCTGGGCTACAGCCCGGCCCACCCTGCCTGGGGCTAGGAGTGTTCGGGCCTGGCCCAGCTCAGCACAGCTATGAGGCAGTGTTTCTAGAAGGATGCGAGCACCCCGGATGGGTACCCCCACTGCCTGCAGCCAGGGTCCCCACCCAGGGTGGCAGAGTCCTGCAACCAGGGCAGCTAGGCTGGTGCAGCCCCTCTCTGCATGTCTCCCTAACCAGCACCCAGCGTGGGCACCCTGTTCAGATAGGAGGCACATATTCACCACAGTCCCTCTGTGGGTGCAGGAGGTTGACCAAAACAGGTCCTTCTGCTGAGGAGAGCAGATGAGTGTCATGGCCAGGAGGAGCTCCCAGGGAAGGCGTTCACCACCCTGCCAGAGGCCAAGAGGGATGAAGGTGGAGCTCCCCCAGGCTCTCGGCTCACCTTTATCTTCCAGCTTGTGCTCTTTATTGGCAGCGTCGATCTTGTTGATGTAGAACTGCGTGGCACGGGCGCTCAGCGAGTCTGGAGTGTGCTGGTACCCAGGGATGGCAGCTGCAGACAGGCAGGAACAGATATTTGGTGGCACTGCCTGCCTGCCCTGCGTAGGGGCCAAGAATTTGCAGTGCCCCCACCCCCACCCTGCATGCTATGCCCTTGCAGGGACACAACCACGTGCCCTGTGTCCTTGACTATTTTTAGCAGGCGCCTGCCCCTGGCAAGCTGTGCTCCTCTTGCCTGCCTTGCCCCTTCACTGCACATTGCTGCCATCCTGAGACGAGTGTCTGGAAACGTGACAGCCAGGCAGCCGAGCGCGAGAGGTTGCTCCCATGCAGCTGAGTCAGAGTGACGGGAATGCTGCGTGCACAGGCCCGAGGGGCTCAGCCTGCGCTGGGCTCTGCTCTACCACAGGGATTCAGTGGCTTCTGCCAGCCTCTGCCTTCCCACCACAGCACGAGTGGTGCCAGGTCTCTGCTCGGCCCTGTGGGCCTGCCAGGGCAAGGCAGAGCATGGGCTGGCAGGCATTTCAGGTGGGGCAGCACTGCCAAACCGGGGCTCCTGAGCCTCCCATATGTCCTCTAAGGGGTTTCCAGGCCCAGCCACAGAGGGAGAAGCCCTCTCTGATTTGCCCGAGGGCTGCCTGGGCTCCTGGCACAGACAGAGAGGGGAAATACAGGCAGCACGGGGACAGTGCCTGTGACACCCCTGCCCTCTTACCTTCCGGCTTGAGGGCTCTCTCATAGGATGGCTCCTTCTCACAGCAGCTGTCGCTCTGCGACTCCATGTGCTCGGAGAAGCCTGAATCCAAGCTCAGCAGGGAACTCCTGGCTGCCAGCACCTTGCTCCTCACAGTGCCAGTGTCCCCCAGCTCTGGGTGCAGCTCGGGTACAGGTGGCGAGAGCGGGGGCTCCTGCGGGAGGCTGAGAGCCCTGTCCCCGTCCCCCAGCTCGGGGGCGGACGTGGCCGCCGCACAACTGCTCTTGGCTGGGGGCTCCAGCTTGTCCAGGAGCAGAGGCTGCAGCCCCTGCTCTGGCGACATCCGGCCTAGCTGAAACGGAGGCTGGAACACGCTGACCGAGTACCTGGGCAAGGAGGTGACAGTCAGAGCAGGCCAGGCAAAGGTCACGCCCTTTGCCGGGATGGGGCAGAAGCACTCCCTGCCCTGGGCCCTTACCTCGCATAGCCCTCCAGTAGCTGGGCTAGGCGGGCGTAGGTGAGGCGGGACTCCGGCACGCTGATGAGGAAGGGGAAGCCGATGTTCTCGGGGCGGCACAAAGCCTTGTGGTCTGGCCAGTGTGTTTTCTGACATGCCCTGTAACACACACAGCCCCGCTGAACCCAACATCTGCGCCCGCCCACGGGACACGAGCTCAGCAGGGCCAGAGGGGTGCATCGGGGACAAGGGGAGCCCTAGAGCCCAGACTAGCTCTCTGCCAAAGGCCAGGCCTGTCTCACCTCCCCCCAGCAGGCTGAGCTCTCCCATGCAGCCCTTCAATGCAGGAGACCCTCCCTCCCTGCCAGGCACTAAGTCAACTCACACGTTGCAGTAACCGACTCGATAGCACCTCGTGCAGCGCCTGAGCTTCTCATCCTCCGACAGCTGCTTCTTCTGGCAGGCTGCACACTTGGCGACAGGGCCGCTGGGCACCTGTGGACGCTGCAGGAGAAGGAACCCGTTGGGCACGGAAGGGCATATGGGCAGGGTGAGGCCACCTCGGCACGCCCCTGCACTCACTGTAGCTAGTGGAACGGCGCTCACCAGGATGGGCGCCAGCCCCTGCCTTGGGACAGAGGGCTGCCAGGGCTGTGTGCACACCAGCCAGTGTGTCACCCTTTCCTGCAGCCCTGGGGCTGCTCTCCCTTTCCTGCTCAGCCTTGCTTGCAGGCTCAGCCTCCCAGCAGTCCCCATCTCCCCCTTCCACCTACCTGCTGGACCTGCAGCTCTACCACCCGCTCCTTGGCTAGTTCTGGGGACAGCACCTCGAAGCAGAGCAACAGGTCCGTGGGGGACACAGTGTCCAGCGAGTGGGACGGCAGGAACATGCGGTGGAAGCGGTTCTTGATCACCTGCCAGGAAAGCAGCAGAGCAAGGCCATGTGAGGGTTGCCCCACGCTCAGAACTTTGCCCACCCTTCTGCTCTCCTGGAAAGCCAGAGATGTTCCGCCTCGCAGTGAGCGGCAGGGACAGCAGCACGTCAGGGACGCTGTGCCTAGCTCACTGCCCAGCCAGGGGAGAATGAACCTCTCCTGCCCCAGTGCAGTAGCCCAGCTCTCCTGAGCAGGGATTTAGCAGGCAGCATCTAGCGCATGATACAGTAACCCATGACCATGGGGCGGGTGTTGTCCATGTTGGATCAGGGCAAGTGACTGCCTGTGTTGACACTCCCTGAAGAGCTGGGGGACCCAGGGGCACCCATGGGAGAAGCCCACGTCCTGCTTCCCAGCTCAAGTGCTCTCACCTCTGCCAAGCGCAGGTTCTCCGGTTTCACGCGCACGCTGTGGGCCACCGAGTCGAGTACCTCCATGGCACTGGAGTTCTCCTTGCTGATACTCACGAGGAACTGCCATGGAGGAAGTGCCACGTCAGTCACGCCGCAGCAAGGCACGTAGGTCTTTGCTTAGCACAGGGCTCAGTTCATTAGCACAGGGCTTAGTTCAGAGACTACCTGAGGCATTTCCAAGCACCCTCTCAGTCTACCTCCCCCCAGAGCAGGTGGCGTCCTTTACCTTGATAGGTTTCTTATGCGGCTCTTTTGCGAAGTAGTAGACAGTCAGCACCTTCTGTTTCTGCGGGAGGGGCACCGGTAGGTACAGGAAGGGGTCGAAGGTGATGGACACCTGCAGAATCAAGAGCAAACTCAGCTGTGGGAAGTACCATGGCACAGCAGCCCCAGCAGAGCAGAGATCCAGTCCTGCCCAGCGACCTGCGCTCTCCGAGAGTCAGGGAATGAAGACCTCAGCCCTGCGACAGGGTGCAGAGCCCCCAGGGCTGCCCTACCTTAGAGCACACTGGACACACCAGCTTGGATTTGTACTGGCCCTGGAACAGGTCCACAATGAAGGAATCATTTCTCATCTTGTGTCGCTGCCAGGCCTCCTCAGCTACCACCTGCAGGGAGGGAGAGGGTTCAGCACTACACTCAACCACGCAGCTTTGTGGCACTTACCCTGCCCAGAGCAGCCAGGGTTGCCCTGCAGCACCTAGTGCTCCATTGGGGCTGGGGAGGGGTGTCCTCACCTCATCGGGCCTCCCATCCGAGTCAACTGTCTCTGTGTAGGGCTTGTTCTGGATGCGGTTGAGGTCCTCATGCAGGCCGTCGAGCAGGAAGGCCATGAACTCCTGAGCGTCGTGCTGGGCGTAGCCAGTGAACTGGCTGGCCTTACTGGCCACGATCGCCTAGGGGAGCACAGCAGTCAGGGCCGGCCCCCAGCAGCACTGCCTGCCCCGCGCACAAAGCCTGGCTGTGCCCACCCCCATCCAGCTGGCTCTCAGCGGCACTAGCGCAGCAGCCACGTGCCCGCGAAGGAGGGCTGGGGGCCCCCAGCCAAGCAGGGCCCAGCTGCTCCCGGGAGCGCTGCTGCCTGCAGCCCTACCTTCAGCTTCGAGGGCTGGAAGGCATGGTGCGTGCCCTTCCACAGCGCTCGCAGCAGCATGGCGAAGCCAATGGCCAGGCGGCCCCCTGTCCCCAGCGGGTTGTTGTAGTTGATTTCCGATTCGAAGGACCGATCTGTAAGGGACACAGGAGAGCAAGGGTGGCCGACGGCTGCACCGTCTGAGTGGCAGGGCCCCGTTTGGCTCCAGGGGCGCATGCTCACCATGGAAGTAGTCGCGCAGCTCCCGGGTGTTGGACAAGGACTGGATGACGCTGTTCATGAAGCAAGTGTTGCCCAGGTTCACCAGCCCCGTGAAGCCAGGCAGGCACACCTTCTTCTTCTCGTCCTCGTCCTCCTCATCCTCCACGCTCTCGCTGCTCACTGGGCTGTGCGTCATCGGCGGCACCATGCATGTTGGCTTGGGCTGCCAAAGCAGAGCTGGGCGTGAGGATGCTGCGCTCCAGGGGCCTCTCTGGAAACACCAGAGGGACCCGACTGCCCAAGGCAGCTGCTCGTATGGGGTCAGGTTGGAACAGCCGCACCACCTCCCCACTTCCCACCAGGATAAGTGGGCTGTGGTGGTGGTTCAGTTGGTAGCCAGGCCAGCTGCCACCCCTAAAACTGCTGGGTAGGGCTGGAGGACAGTCCTGCCTTCCCACTCAGCTCCTCTGGGAAGTTTGCTGGTCCCCGGAGCAGCATCAAGGAGTCAGTCTCGCAACACGAGGGTCGAGCATCCAGACCTCGCCCACCCCCGAGGCCTCGAACCCAGTGTCGCCCTACTCACAGAGGGGATGTGCGGCTCTTGCTTCACTGCCACATGCTCTGGGGCCGTACGGGCTGCCACACCGTCCAGACCCCCATCCTCTACACGAGGCTTCTCTTTGTCGCTGGCTCGGGCCTCCTCCTTGCTGGACAGGGGGTGCTGGTTACTGCCTGGCGGGCTCTTATCCAGCGGGGTAGGGCCTGTAGGCATGGCAACCTTTGCACCACCCACTGCACCTTAAAAAGGGGGAAGGGTGGGCCTGTGGTTAGCAGCACCGCGCGTGCAGGGGCAGCTGCCCACGGCAGGACTGACGCTGCGGAGGGCTCAGCCCATGCTCACACACAGGTTCCCTCCCACCCCTCTTCCCCTCGAGCAAGAGGAACGGCAGCGCCCTACCCCCAAGCTCACCCTGGCCCAAATCCCTCCTGCCCACGCCTGCTCAGCCCCTCTGCCTCCCCACAACCCCCCAGCACCGTCTGGCTGCTCCCAGCAGCGAAGACAGCCCAGGCCCGCGTCCCGCTGGGGTGCGGCGGGCAGGCAGGACAAGGAGAAGCCAGGGTGCAGACCTCGTGCGGCTGGAGCTTCCAGCCCCCCCCAGCGCTGGCTGTGGCGTTTCTTCAGGCAGACGTTGATGCGAGACACTGTGAAGCTGTATGTGCACTTGTCCGGCTCAATAAGGTTCCTGCAAGACACGCAGCAGGTCAAGCATGCACGAGATCCCACCATGGCCTGACACGCAAAGCAGGCCAGGTCCTCCAGGCAGGAGGGACGGGCTAGCATCAACCTCAAGGTTGGCTCCTGCGAAGCAGTACAGGAACCCTCAACCCTGACCACATTGGCCACACAGACAGCCCCTGTCCTGGCATGTTCGTTCTGCTTGACTCCACATGCCCAACCCTGCTGAATAACAGGCCCAAAGCGCACACAGGCTGGCCTGGCTCAGCCCCCAAGAGCTCAACAACAGGCTGAAGGGGGGAATTGCAGGCAAGGAGACACTGGGATTTCCATCCCCGCAAGCCACCACACGGAGCCATGGCACCCCAGGCTTAGGATGCCAGTGCAGCACAGTACAAAGGAGACCCCCAGGGGCAGGCAGGAGCGTGGCCTGCACAGACCGGTCAGCTGAGACTGGCTCACGGTCCAGCTCTGTGCTCTCCGCTCCCTCACCCTGGCATGGGCTGGACAGACAGGAGCAGTACCTGAGCTTCACCTGCCACCAGAACACTGTGTGGGGCCCACAGCCAGGATGGAGGCGAAGGAAGTTTGCGTCGCTGCAAAGAAATCAGAAGCGGGTGAGAAGAGGTGAACAGGTAGCCGGAGCTCTGCGGCAGCCTGGTGCCACTCCAGGGCTTGCCCATACCTCGTCTGGAAAACCAGCGTAAAATCTTGCTCTCGAAACAACACCTTGGATGTCTCTTTGTGGATCTCCTTCACGTAGACATGCACCACCACCAGGTCATTGCCTTTCTCATACGAGTCATTCTTCACAAAGGTCAGGCTCACTATGGGCTCGGGCTCTGGGCAGGGAAAGCCGCAGAGAGAGATGTTACTCTCCTTGCACGCAGAGGCAGCACTGCAGGCTGGCCCAGGAGAGCGCCTGAGCAGGTGGACCTTCCCAACCAGGCCATCCTACGAATGCTGACCCCTGGGCTGTGGCCACTCACCGTCAGCTGCTGCTTCCAGAGCCACGTCATCCTTGGACCAGTCTCTCTTCTCGCTGTCTCTGCTCAGGGGAGGGGTGGCCACTGGGATGGCCTTAGAGCTTTCTCCCAGGACAGGCGTGCAGTCCCGGCTCCGAGAGGCCTCGCCTGGGCTGCCTGGCTGCAGGACTCTCTTCTCCACGCAAGTGGCAACATGGTGGGGAAACACCTCTGTGGTGGCTGTGAGAGGCGGCATCTCCACAGGACCAGTTTCCTTTGCCAAAATCGCAGCCTGTCACGGTAGAGGGACATGGTGAGGAACAGACAACCCTGTCCATGAGCTGCCCCGGCCCACCCCACCGCAGCCCCTCTCTGCAACCTGCTCCTGTCACCAGGCAGTTATGGCCCCACGTTGCCTGCTTCCCCCCACACATCCCATTTGCTTGGCTCAGTCCCATGTTAGCACAGTCTCAACCCAGAGCACGAGCTAAGCTCAGTGAGTGCTCGGTCGTCATGTCTGCAGCAGTGTCAGCTGCCAGCTCTTGTCCTGTATTTCACCCTACCCCGCTGTTGCAGTCAGACCCACACCAGCCCTCAGCACCACCCAAAGGACCCAGGAGCCCATATCATCTGGAGGGATGCGTCGCTGCGTGAGCGGCATCCCCTGCACAGGGGCTGAGGGAGCAGGGGTGCCGTATTCAGCTGGGTCCTCTGGTACCTTCTCCAGTGGCGGTGCGACGTCTGTGAGGGCTGTGGGCGCATCGCCCTGGCTGGCTCTGCCATTGCGACGGCTGCCTGACCTCCCGCCGTGCCCTTTGCTGGGCTCCACGCTCCCAGTGACCCTGGCGTTCGGCTCCTCTTCGCTTGGAGCCGCTTTGAGGTATACTGCCCGCTTGGCGCTGGGGCCACTCTGTGCCCCTGGGCTGGCTGGGCTTTTCCCTCCCAGGGCCTCGCTTCTTCCCTGAGTGCGCTTTGGGTTGGAGGGCTCCCGCCTGGACCTCGGCGGCTCTGCGCCTTCAGCCCTTGGCTCTTCAGGGGCCACCTCTACAGCAGCAGCCTTCTCCTTCCCGTTCTCCCAGCACATGGCCCCTTTGGCCACCTCTTTGGATCCGTCCTTCCGTCTCTTCTGCGAACAGCAAGGCAGCGTGGTGGGAAGATATCCAGACAGCAGCACTACTCACGCTCTTTGCCAGCCCCTCACCCTTTCAGGGGTTCCACACACCAGTGTATCAGAGAGAAGTCTCGCATGGGCCAGAGCAGAGCCCTTGCTCCCCCTTCCCTCAGCACCCTGGGGCTCTGCTCCAGAACCTGGAGACTGTGTGGCAGGCAGGAACAGGGGCGTGATGACACACTCCCTGCCCCCCGGCTTAGAGGCAGCTGGGTCATTACTCTGATGCAGCCTCTGGATGCAGGATGTGCCCCACAGAGTTCCCTGGGCAAGGACAGCTCAAGGGCAGGCAGTGAAACCATCATCCCAGCTCCAGCTCCCAGCTCTGCCAGACTCTGTAACGTCCCCCGAAAGGCAGACCTTCCCCGCCTCACCAGAAGCGAAGCCCAGTTGTGGAGCGGGATCTTCTTCTGAAGCACAAGCTGCAGAAAGTTGCCCTTCTTACACTGGACCTTGCTGCAGGAGCTCTCGATCTCTTCATAGAACTGACAGCTCCACTGGCGCCCATCTGCAAGCAAAGGGGAACCACACCTCAGGCAGCGCTCCCGACAGCGGTCTACCACCCCGCAGCTCTGCTTTGCCGGCCCCAAGGGAGCACTCAGCCAGGGCCAAAGGGGCTGCAGGCTGACTGCTACCCTGTCCAAGAGCCTTCCCGGTAACGCCAGCTTCCTAGGATTTGCTGCCGCACATCTGGCTAGCTTCCTTCCCAGAAGTAAGGCCCTAGGTCTCCCTGCCCTCAGGAGCACAGCCACTTTTCCAAGTACACAACCAAGTACCACTTGGCAAGGCGCTGCTAGAACCACACAACCACCCCACTGACCAGGAGGCAGGGACACGTCCAGCAGAGCAGTGGGCACTTGTTTGCTTGGTGCACAGAGGCCCGCTCCTGTCCTCCCACACCCTGTACCCTCTTGCTTTTAAACTGCTCTCATATCCGTCCTGCCTGATTGAAGCTGTGCCAGTTGACAGCACAGCAGTGCACCAGGGGAGGTGAGATCTGTGCAGTGGCAGGTAACTCCAAAGGCAGAGGTTTTACGCTTGCCTGGATCAGCCCCGTGTCTGGCCCAGGGCTGTGCCAAGCCCTGCCGGAGGAGCGTTTGCAGCAGTCGCTCCGCTCCCCGTACCTGGTAGTTTGACCACACAATCAGTGTCGGTGAAAGCAGCGTCCACATCCTCCACCTTCAGAGCTCCACTGCCCAAGTTCAGCTTGACGATGATCTCGTCGGCATTTTGCTTCCAGTCCAGCAGCAGCTCTAGGAAGAGGGAGGGAAGCATCACCCACTCGCCGCGGCACGAGGCTGTGATGCCCACTCCTTTGCTGAGCAACGTGAGCCTGAACACACGCTCGGCTCAACGGGACAGCCGGCACAGGGACTGCAGATCATGCCAATAAGTAGGACATTAACGACCCGCACTCATCAAAGAGGCCACAAATGAGGGGCCAGAGCAGATGTTGCAACAGGGCAGGTGAATCCCAGCAGGAACCGGAAAGACCATAGGGGCAGCGATGTTCTTGGCCCAGCCACGTGCAGCAGCAGTGGCTGGGAAGAAGGGGTGGCTTCTAATAGTTGTAAAGCAATTGCTGCTTTTCCAGGGAATGAGGAAGCCACAGAATTACTCTGAAGGATTCGAGTGGACTCTGACCACAATCAGAAACTGCAGCTTCCCCTTTGCATGTGCGAAACAAGCAGTCCAGCTGCAACTGCCAAGAGCATTGTATTCCTGCCAGAGGAAAACTGTTAACACGGCTGAAACACAGGCGGGCAAGCCAGCCTGGCAAGAACGTGGCATCCAGGGAGAAAACAGTACAGCACCACTCTGCTGCATGCTGAATCCCCATCAGGTGTCTGCCAGGCTCCAGGTTTGGCCATGTGGCATCCTGTAGTCTTCAAGGCAAAAAGCTGATGTTTCCTTAATTTCACATCAGATCAGGTCTACCCTCTGTGGCAGGAGGGAGGTCATGCTGTCTGTCCTCTGAGCAGGGGCCTGGAGCCAAGGCAGAAACCAGCCAGTGCTGCCTGCTGGGTGACACAGCTTGGGACCTTCCCAGCCTGGCATGGCTTCATCAAGAGGTCACGAAACAAGCAGGACGGATGCCTGCAGCAAGATGTCCCAGGACCGCGCTCAGTGGCACAGCGACACTCAGGTCAAAAGCAGCCTGTCACGGGCCTCTCCCTTGCAGACAGCCCCGTGCAGCCGCATGCACCCTCCTCTGCTTCTGGGATGGCTGCATCCTGTTAAGATAAACGCTGGGGCAAGGGAACGCTCAGGTTAGTGCTGCTCTGTGCCAGGCCACAGGACAACTACAAGGCGAGAGCTGCAGATCCCTAGGCAAGGGCACTCCGTGGCCATGCACTGACAGCCAGCGCACACCTTGACTTACCCTCCTCTGAGTCCCTCTCCTGGGCAGTCTCAGCCTGCTCGAGCTCAGGGCGAGACACTAGTGGGCAGAGAAGCAGAGCACGGGTCTGTCATTCTGTCACCTCAGAGCATGGGCGGGCACTCTGATGCCCAAAATTTCACACGTCACCTCCTTCTCCCACGAACCTCTGGCCAGGTCCTTCGCTCTGCACGTGCTGCTTGGCAGGACCATTTCCCTTCTCTGTTTCCCCACACCTCCCCCTTTCCCCCGAGCCCTGCCTGCGGCAACACAGCAACTCAGACCCCAGGATGGGCGCTCTGGGCGACACCACCGTACCTCAGTCTCGCCAACACCATCAATGGAAGCGACAACATCACTGCACCAGATGGTCAGGACTGCTTTGAGAGAAGTCTCACTGTGGAGTACGTGGTAACTGCGCTGGGTGCGCCCCCCTCGGTGAACCAGGCCCCTCCTGCCCTCAATCTCCACCTGATAGAGGAGTTCTGCCCTTTGACCAATCCCACTTGGTGAACCTGATGTTTGGCTGTGTTCAAACCAATTTTGCTGTAAGCAGACAACCACACAGCCCAGCTGCACTTTCGCGTACCCATTACTGCACAACCTGCCGATGCCTACAGCTGAAATTTGCGTCCCAGATTAGACTACAGAACCAAACTGACCTGACACCTAATCCCTGTTCCCTGCAGGATTACTGCTGAAGCATTTCAGGGTCTGCTTCATCCCCACAGGGTGCAAGCTGTGCCAAGCAAGGGGGATGAGGTGACAGCACCTTGTCCTGAAGCACAGAACCAGCAGCAACACCTAGTGGGGAACAGCACGCACGTGGGAGCTGGGGTTTGCACTCTAGAGCGCTTAGAGGGCTGTCACTGCCTGTCTTGACTGGCTACAAACCAGTCACATACCATAGCAAAACTTTGTTGGCTGTTACGATCACTGGTGCAAAGGTGCTGGTAGAGCTGACAGCATGAGAGGCGCTGCGGTGACACTGCTCGGAAGATCTCCCAGCACCACCACCCGGGGCAGCCAGACTGCTCCAGGCCCTCACTTCTGCTGCGCCAAAAGGATGGAGGCACCACGGCCCCCACACCACGGCGCCTGCAAAGGCAGCAGCTGCTTTGTGTCAGACGGCGTGGAGCGTAGTGCCCTGTCTGAAACACAGCACAGGTCTCGCACTGAGAGAAGAAGGCAACACTGCCCTCTCTGCGCCCTGTCGTTTGACATCGGGGATGACATCCTACCGTTGCGGCGCACATCTCAGCAAGCGCTCTTTTACCTTGACCTATAAAACACCGTATTATTTTGAGGCTACAGAAGTCATAATGGAGTAAGGCACGGAAATCAAGCAATTTGCCAGTTTGCCAGGGCCACAGGGCTGCCGGAGGAACCCTTGTCTGCATCCTGCCTGCAGGCACTGCCTGCCCAGCACAGATGCCTGCACCTGAAGCCACAATTTTGTCACTGGATACGCAGCAGCTATAAAGGGAATTACTCCAAAGCAACCATTTCACTTAAGCCACACCTTGCCCTGACACAGAAGCTGAAGTAACAGCCCCACCCACAGGCCCTGCACCCAGCGGGTGCTGTCAGCACCCAGGCCCTACCTCACAGCATCCGGCCTCTGCAAACAGGTTGGGAAGTGATAACATGTCCAGTTGCAAGAGCACCTGCAGGCTTCAATCCCATTCCCTCTGGATGAGGGCAGTTTAGCCCCACCCGAAAGCAATGTCTAGAGTCCAGCCCAGAAACAACCACCAAGGTCAACTCCAAGCTTAAGCTAACACGGAAATAGGTCTGGCCTGCCCTCGCATACCTGGGGCTAAGCAGCACCTGAAAAAAGGAGGTTACAGGTCCAGGGAGGACACCATGCCAAAGAGGATCCCACGTTAACAGGTTACAATCAGCCACAGGAAGCGATTAGTAAAATCTGCTTATCCTGCAGCAGATGGCTGTGAGACTCCTACCCTGCAGGCCCCAGGAACCATCACACCGAGCCTGCTGCCAAGGGGCTCTCACCTTCCTTGCTCTCCTGGTTGGCTCGATCCTTCTGCTTCTTCTTGTTGGTGGCATCATCCAAGCCCCGAGACACTCTCCTCTGGCCAGGGGCATTGGCGCTGCTGGACATTTTCAGCCGTTTGGACGACACAAACGGCCCACCGGGGTCGGTAATGGAGTCTGGGTCAGGGGTGCGACGTTTTCTTCCTGGCCCAGCTATCTTGGCGACTCTCTGTGGTCAAACTCTCTGGCAAGGAACTAGTGGCCTAAAGGGAAGAGAGAGCAAGCATGGCTAGAGCTGATGGAAAAAGCCCAACAGCATTAGGATCCACTCTCTGCCCCAGTGCTGGACTTTCCCAGGGTCAATGCTCTTATATGACCTTCACTGTAGCATTTATGGAAAGCACCACACAAAACACTCAGCAAGGAAACCTACCTCATCACAGCTGTTATAACGCTTACTGCCAAAAGCATAGGTTTGCCAAAGTGCCTAAGATACAACCAGGGCTCTTCTGCGTGTGACACACGTTAAAAGCCTGGAAAGCAACGGTCAAGCTCACGGCTCCCACTACAGCAACATTGGCCCTGAGAGGCTACCAGCTCTAACAACAGTCTGAGGCAAAGGGGAGGCCCTAAGCTGCAAAAGGAAGCCTCTAGGATCAACAAGGACAGGCTGCCCCATGGCTCGGGGCATCAGTGCAGGTCATTTGAGTAAAACGGTGTCCCATGTAAGAGGGCAGGAGTGGGAGAGAGTAACGCCCTAAGAAGGAAGAAAGCAGAGAAGCACCAGGCTCGGGGCAGTCTCCTGTGATGATGAAAGCAGACCTCTGGCAAGAGGAGAACTCCTCCCCTCCACCCACCAGCTGGGAGCTTAACCAGCACGACTGCACCTTGCATATTCATCTCCCAGCCGATGTACAGAGAGCGCCAGTGATTTACAGACAGCGCCAGTGGGGGCCAGGCCTGGAAATAAGACACCTCTGCTCCACATGCCTCGGGAGAGGAGGGCAGGGCATGCCCTCGGAGCTTGCACGCTTGCTCTGCCCCCCTTAGACATGCCCTCCCAGGCGGAGCCCCAGATCCCTGAAAGGGTTTAGGAGCTGCCGGCCACGGAGCTGGTCTCGGTTTCACTCTCCAGTTTCGCTCTCTGACGTCCAGGGCTAAGACAGACAACAGCTTGAACAACCGGCTGAAAAGGGGTTGTCCTGCTCCACAGACATGGGCGAGAGCAGAGAGCTGGGAAGGCTCTCCTCGCTGTCCTGGCTGCATGCCCCGACCCCAGCAGCGCATGCACCATGAGCCCTTCTGCAGGGAATTGCTCCCAGGGGAGCAGACCAGCTGGATCCATCCTGCCCACCCCCAGGTCCCAGCAGTCACAGCAGCAGCTCCCAGGCTGCACTGCACAGCGTCACACTTCATCCTACGACTCTGGTGACATCTGAGGACACGGAGCTGAGCTTGACAGCGTCTTGGCATAGCACACCTCAACTGAACCTGCCTCTCCTACTGTGGGAGGAGAGACGTGCACCTTGGGAACACCCCGTCCTGACGCAGTGCCTGTACCCACAACATGCACTTGTCACACACATACCAGGTGCAGCCCCAACAGCTCCATTCACGCACAGCTTGGGGCAGGACACACCTCCAGGGGAAGCGTTAGGTCAAACAGAGCACGCCGGCAGCTTTGTGCAGCCCGCTAGCGCTCGGGGCATTTGAGTTCTCGACATGTCCACAGCAACAAGTACAGCAATCCTGCTCTTCATCCAGCTCTGGCAAATCCAGCTCCGTGATGAGCTTTGCACCCAAACCATTTACTCTTCAGGCAAACCCTACCTCAGTAACCAAGAACCACTGAAGCCACCTGAAAACACCAAGCGTCAAGACCACCCTAAGGTCGGCACAGACAACTCACGTAACTCACACTGGATAGCTCCGATAGCTCTGTTCTGGAGACGGGAATGCTGAGCAGGGCAGCGCAGCCAGCCCTGCAGAGGGATGAGGACAGATGCGGGACAGCAGCAGTGCCATCCCCCAGGTGCAGCGTGTGCTGGGCTTTCTGTAACACAGCAGTGACTCTGGCTGCCCTAGTCGGAGTTGGAGGGTCCCTGGCAGTTGGCACTGTAGCACTGGCAGACCACTGTCCACACTATCATCTCTCAGCTCCACTCCCCAATAATACTGAAACAGGTCAGCTACAGAATGATTCCCAGTGCTGTAAAAGCTAACCTGGACTCGGCAACTGCGGGGAAGCTTTCTCGGCTGTACTTCTTCGCCTACAGGGTGAAAATCCTGGGAAGAACAGGAGAGGAGCTGCACAGGGCCAGGCTAGGCTCCATTGCCCCCAAAGGGCAGCATGAGGATAACTGCTAAACAGGGTGGCAGCAAGCTCCGAGAAAGGCCCTGCAGGTTTGGGGAAGAGCTCCCCACCCTTCCCCAGACCGGGTGAAGGGAGAGGCAGCCAGAGTCTGTTTTGATTCTCAGTCACTCCTCCCGGAGAAGTCTGCTGCTCTCAAGCCCAACTGGAGGCTTAGTTCCCTCAGGCACTTTGCTGACACTTATTTCTAATGGAAGACAGGGACCAGGCAGGGCTGGGCCTTTGTTTGATTTTTGCCAGAATACCGATCACAAACTGAGGCCGTTCTGGGCACCCCGTGGTTTCAGACAGGTGCAAACAAAGTACAGGCTATTCTGATTGATTTATTCTAATCCTTGAGACTTTTGTCCGATCTGCAATCAGAAAACGTGCAGCAAGGTGGGCTATTCAGCAGCCAAGTGTCCGGGGGCACAGGATTTTTGGCAATGCTATTACAAGAACATTAGCTCTGTGGGAGATGCTGCAGGGGAGAGACAGTGAAACTCCGCTGGCTAAATGCCAGAGGCACCTTTGAGAAGCACCTGATAGGCTGTGCATTAGTTAAAAACCTTATACAACACTTCCACGAGCACTTGAAGCTGGGAAAGCCTGACATTACTGCCAAAAGAGAAGGTACCTCTCTTTCCTCTCTCCTTACCCACGCTCTGCATCAGTGCAAGCATCCATTGGCTGCAGGGTGCGCTAGATCAGGAACCCATCCAGACTGAAGGTGTTTTTTGCCAAATTTGTTTTAACCTAGATCAGTTCCCCAACCCCGCTCACCACATGGCTGCACGAGCGTTGGTACTAGCCCAAGGAAAGGTGACTGTGGCGATGGCAGCAAGCGGTTGGGGAGAACTGGACCACCTCTTCCCACAGCAGTGCCACACCAAGCTAGTTTAAACCGCTCTTTGAACAGCAGTAGAAGGTGCACAATAAGATGCAGCTTGCCAAGTGCGTTTGGAGAGTTTGGCCCTTGGCAGGGTAAAGGTTCCCTATTTCTCTTCTACAGCATCTCCCCTTCACTGCTCAAAGGCCTTTACTGGATAGCTATGGAGAAGGCTCTCCATCCCTCCCATCTTCCGCCTTCCAATGACTTTTGCCTCCTCCACATCTTGAACATGGCTGACAATGATGCTTCCTTTATGCAAGTAAATAGTTCTGGCATCTTCTGCTTCT
Organism: Struthio camelus; assembly: GCF_040807025.1. Taxonomy (NCBI): domain Eukaryota; kingdom Metazoa; phylum Chordata; class Aves; order Struthioniformes; family Struthionidae; genus Struthio; species Struthio camelus. The sequence continues at coordinate 10,057,092 of NC_090955.1, read as the reverse complement.
TGTCCCCAAGACAAGTCTTGAGACTTAAGCCCATGTCTTATTGCAGTTTCATGGTGTGCCTGATATGCAGACTGAACCGGGACAAGCACAAAGCCACTCTGGACAGCCACACACACCACCTCCATCCTTGCGAAAACTACCAGGTCCCCAAGCACCGTGACAGCAGTGAGCCCTTCTAGCCACATTGCGGGGGGAGCCCAGCTGCCCCAGGCCCCCAGCCCCTCCTGTGCGGTCTGCCCAGCCTCAGGCATTGGGAGAGGGGAAAAGAGCCTGCAAACGACGCTTCTGCTGAGCCGCCCCAAGGTCCCTGATCCAGCACGCGCAGCGCAGGGCCACACCGCGCAGGCAGCGCGCCCACGCACAAGCAGCGGCCCCAGGCCCCTAGGCTCCTTTCAGCCCTGCCAGGAGGTTCCTGAGCTCAGCCCCTGTCACCAGCCCCGCTGTGACCCACATCCTCCTGCTTAGCTGTTTGCCCTCACCCCCGCCCCACACTGCCTCCCCCAGCCTACACCACCCCCAAATCCCCCCAAACTCTGCCCGCTCCCATGCTGCCAGCCCCTGCCCTCTTCCACACTGCCCCTCACCCCCCATGGCCCTCACAGGGCCCCCAGCTTCCTTCTCCCTGCCCAGTCCCCAGCTCCTGCCCTCGTCCCACACTGCTCTCCCCGTCCTGCCCCCCAGCTTCTACCTATCACCCCACATGGCCCCTGCACGCTGCCCCAGCTCCCGCTCCTCGCCCCACACTGCCCTCCAGCTCCTGCTCCATCTCCTGCCCCTCGCCTTATGCTGCCCCCAGTTCCTGCCCCATCCCCTGCGCCTCGTTGCCCCCCAGCACCTGCCCCTTGCCGCCCCCCCATTCCTGCCCCATCTCCTGCCCCTCACCCTATGCTGCCCCCCAATTCCTGCTCCATCCCCGTCCCAGCTCCTGCCCCTCGCCCCACACTGCCCCCCAACTCCTGCCCCAGTTCTTGTCCCATCCCCTGCCCCTCGCTGCCCCCCAGCCCCTGCCCCATCCCCTGCCCCTCGCTGCCCCCCATCTTCTGCCTCTCGCCCCTCGCTGCCCCCAGTTCCTGCCCCATCTCCTGCCCCTCGCTGCCCCCCAGCTGCTGCCCCATCCCCTGCCCCACGTCCCGGCGCTCGCCCCACGCTGCCCAGCTGCTGCCCCGCGGCCCGGCCGCCGCCGCCGCACTCACGGCCGCCCCGCCCGCCGCTCCGGTCTGTTTTGTTTCGAGCCGAAGTTCCGAGCGGGCCGACTCAGGAGACAGGCCCGAGCCCGTGACGCACTTCCGGAAGCCGGTTCGCGAGGCCACGTGACGCTGGAGCGTGTGGCGGGGGAGCGGTCATGTGACCCGCGCTGGGGCCCGCCGCTAGCCCGACCCCCTCCCCGCGCCCGTGCCTGGCACGGCGGTGCCATGGCAACGACGCCGGCGGTGACGCCATCGCGCCGCGATGGCGACCCGCCCCAAGGGCGCTACCCCCGGCCCAGGCCCTGCCGGCGGCGTCGCCAAGGCAACGGGCCGGGCCCGCCCCGGCGGCCTGGCCGCGCTGAACCGCCAACAGCCGTCGGCACCGCCTCGCACTGCCACCCAGGCCCAGATCAACCCCCGCACCTACAGTGCGTCACCCAGCCCCGCACTGCCACCCCCCGCACCAACAATGTGTCACCCGGCCCCGCACTGTCGCCTGCCCACAGTGCGGCCCCCCACTGCCAACCCCCAGCCCCACACAGTCACCCCCGCACCTACAGGGTCACCCAGCCTCGCACTGTCACCCCCTGCACCTACAGTGTGTCACCCAGTCCCGCACTGTCACCTGTCCACAGTGCTGCCCCCCACTGCCAACCCCCCCATGCACTGTCACACTACTCCACATTGTTACCTTGCCCTACAGCGTGTCACCCACCCCACACTATCATCTGCCTCACAGCCAACCCCCCGCACTGCTCTGTCACCCGCCTCACAGCATCACCCACCCCAAAGCCAACCCCCAGGCCCACAGCGTCACCTGCCTCACAATGTCATCCTACGCCACCCTGTCACCTTGCCCTACAGCGTCTCACCCAGCCCCACGCTGTCACCCCACCGCACAGCCAACCCCCAGGCCCTAACGCGTCACCCTGCCCCACCCCAGGATCCCAGCCCCCCACCATGACCCTATAGCACGGCTGGCCCCCAGGCCCCCAGCGTGTCCCCGGCCCCCAGCGCCCCCCGCCCAGCCCGGGCACGGCGGGCAGCCGGGGACAGCGCCGCGACCCACCGACGGCCATCGCAGGGACGCGGGCAGCCTCGTGCTGTAGCTTTATTCACGCGTGCCCGCGGGGATGCCAGGGCACCCCGCCGCCCCGTGGGGCGAGCACGGGGCCGGGGACACGGCCCCGCGGCGTGGGCGAGGAGGGGGGCTCGGGCCAGCGCAGCGCTCATTGGCAGGTGTTGTAGATCTGGACCTGCTGGTTGATGGTGGCCAAGACGTCCCTCATCCTGGCCTCCAGCCCGTCCAGCTGGGCCGCCTTGGCGTCCAGCACCCGCTCGTTCTGCTCGTAGGTCTCCTCCAGCGCTGGGGAGACGGGCACGGCCGGGGGTCAGCACGGCGCTGCCGGCCCGACCCTGCACCCCGCACCCGGCCCCCGCCTCACCTCGCAGGCGCTGGAGCTTGCTCTGCGCCTCGCGCAGGAGCCCGGCGGCCTCGGCACGCAGCTGGTCTGCCCGGCTCGCTGCCTGCAGCGCGCCCTGCGCCCGGTGCTGCGCCAGCTCCTGCGCCGTCCGGTACCGGTCCCGCAGGTGCCCCTCCAGCAACTGCCGCGTGAGAAGGGAGCATCAGCGCCGCCGTCATTGCCGCCGCCGCCACCCCCCAGCCCCGCTGCGCGCTCCCCAGCCGTCCCCCGGCTCGCTTGCCTGCTTAGCCTCGGCGGCTCGGGCCTGCGCACCGCCGGCCGTGTCCTCAGCTCGCGCGGCCGCCAGGCTGTTGTTGGCTCGCTTCACCTTCAGGGCGTCCACCTGCCGGTCCAGGAGCCCGGCCCGCTCCATAGCGCTGGCCAGCTGCTGCTCGGCGTTCGCCGTCTGGGCCTGGATCTGGACACCAGTGCCGTCAGGGTGCCCATAGACCAAGGACAGACGTCAGGGTGCCCGTGTGGTGGGGACGGACACCACCAGGGTGTCCGCATAGAACGGACGGACACCATCAGGGTGCCCATAGACCAAGGACAGGCATTAGGGTGCCCACGTGGTGGGGATGGACACCACCAGGGTGCCCATAGACCAAGGAGAGATGTCAGGGTGCCCAAGTGGTGGGGACGGACACCACCAGGGTGCCCATAGACCAAGGAGAGATGTCAGGGTGCCCACGTGGTGGGGATGGACACCACCAGGGTGCCCATAGACCAAGGACAGGCATTAGGGTGCCCACGTGGTGAGGACGGACACCACCAGGGTGTCCGCATGGTGGGGACAGGCACCACCAAGGTGACCATAGACCAAGGACAGACACCATCAGGCTGTCCACGCAGTAGGGACAGACTCTGCTAGGGTGCCCGTAGACCAAGGACAGACACTGTCAGGGAACCCGCATGGTGGGGAAGGACACCATGAAGTTGCCCACATGGTGGGGACCAATGGCATGAGGGTGCCCCATGGCAGGGATGGACGCCGCCAGGGTGCCCATAGACCATGGACACCATGAGGGTGCCCGCATGGTGAGGACTGATGGCACCAGGGTGCCCCATGGCAGAGATGGACACCGCCAGCCTGCTGCACAGTGGGGACGGGGGTCCACTCGTTCCCGTGGGACGGAGGCCGCGGGGAGCTGGGAGGAGACCCTTACCGCGCCGAGCACTCTCTCGCTGTGCCGGATGTCGCCGGCGGCACTGCGGACGGCGTGCTCGGCCGTGCCCTGGGCTCGCTGCGCCTCCTCCAGCGCCTGCCGCACCGCCTCGGCCGTGCTCCTCACGCCCTCCGCCCGCGACCTGCAGCGGGGCGGCCGCGGCCTCAGCGCCTGCCGGAGCCCGGCTCTCCGGCGGGGCCGCGTCCACCCCCCGGCCCCACGCTCACCTGGCCCTCTGGGCGTCCTGCAGCAGCTGCCCGGCCTGGCGCACGTCGCCGGCCGTCTGCTCCAGGATGGCGTCCACGCTGGCCAGGCCGCGCACCCGCGCCTTGATCTCCTCGGCCAGCCGGTGGATCTGGGCCGGCGAGGCGGGCAGCGACAGCTCCAGCACCCGGCCGGCCACCACCTCGATGCTTTCGGGGTCGGCCCCCTCCTCTGCGGGCGGGAGCCGTCAGTGCCGCGCGGCACCCGCGGGGGGCGGAGGGGCGCGGGGAGGCCGGCGAGGGTTGGGGACGCCCGGGCGGACGGCGCCGGGCGGCGGGGAGGGCAGCGTGGGGCAGGGGCACGGGGGCAACGGCGGATGCGGGGGCGGCGCCGGGCGATGCGGTGCAGGGCTGTACGGTCCGCATGCAGCGCGGGGGCCGCGCGGTGCGAGGCGGTGCCGTGCAAGGCGGCGCGGAGCCATGCAGCGCCGGGCAGGGGCCGCCGGCCTCCGCAGCGCGCCGGCACTCACGGCTCAGGAAGGCCTTGACGTGGCCGATGAGCTCCCGCAGCTCCTTGTTGGAGCGCTCCACGCGGGCCCTGGTCCGGTTCGCCTTGTCCAAGGCCGCCTGCGCCCGGAGCCGGGCCTCATCCGCCTTCCCCTTGGCCTCGGCCACCTGGGTGCGGGGCGGAGACCGTCAGCGCCCGGGTGGGCACGGCCGCGCCGGCCCAGCGCCCGCCGGCCCCGCGGCGCGCACCTTGTGGGAGAGCTGGGCCACGTCGCCGGCGGCGCGCTGCAGCTCCTCCCGGGCATGGCGCGCTCGGTCCAGCGCGCTGTCGGCCGTGGACACGGCCCCGCCGCAGCTCAGGCCCCCGCAGCGCCGTGCCCCGTCCTCGTCCCGGCAGCCGGCTCCTCCGCAGGGGCTCTCGGAGCAGGGCACGTCGGCCGCGGCCCCGCACACCTGCAAGGCAGCGTGGGCTCGAGGGGGCTCCGGGCGCCGTGCCCGCTCCCTGCCCCGGGGCCCCCTCACCTTCTCGTTGAGCGGCTGCAGGCTCAGCGCCCTCGCCCGCCCCGCCAGCTCCGTCAGCGCCCGCCGGCTGGCCGCGTTGCGCCGGTTGAAGTCGTCCCGGCGGCTGGCCAGGAGGCGCTCGGCGCGGTGCCGCGCGGCCGCCGAGGAGCTCACGGGGCCGCGGGTGGCGGCGGCGGCCGCGCGGCGCTCGGCCTCCCGCAGCTCCGCGTGGGACTGGCGGATGCTGTCGTAGGCGCCTGGCGGGGAGAGAGGGGGCGGCACGGGCGCCGTGAGACCCCCGGCCGCAGCCCCGCCGCCCCAGCTCCCCCCTCCACCCCTGGCACGGCTCACCGAGGAAGTTGGAGGTCTTGAGGGTGTGCAGGCGCCGGCCCAGCTCCTGCAGGCTGTGGTTGAGGGCGCGGGCGCCCCGGTCCGCGGCGCTCAGCACGTGGCTGGCGTTGAAGTTGGCGTCCTGGGCGGCCGTCAGCTCGCCCTCCAGCCGCGTCAGCCTCTCCGTGGCCTCCCCGATCTGCTGCCTGCCAGGGGAAAGGGGGTGAAAAACCCGCCGCCGGGGGCCACCCCGGGGACCCGCGCCCGGCGGCTCACCGCAGCCCGTCCACGGCGCGCATCAGGTGGGTGGCGGCGGCCGCCGTGGCGTTGCGGGCGGCGACGACGGCCTGCGCGGCGGCCAGGCCCTCCTGCAGCCGGCGGAGGGTGCCCTCGAAGGCGCCGGCAGCGCCGGCGTGCTGCAGGAGGCTGGCCCGCTGCGCCAGCGCCCGGGTGCGGGCAGCCAGGTCCTGCACCACGCGGTCCCAGTCCCCGAAGCAGGGGTGACAGGGCTGGCAGGCGGGGAAGGCGCCGGCAAAACCCCGGGCGCACTGGTCGCAGCGGACGCCCGAGACGCCGGGCCGGCAGTCGCAGTGCCCGCTGCCGCGGTGGCACTGGGCGCTGGCAACGCCGCGGGCGTCGCAGTCGCAGGCTGCGGGGAGAGCGGGCGTCAGGGCGCCGCGGGGCTCGGCGGGGCGGCCCGTCCCCGCCGCGCCGGCCCCGGCTCTCACCTCGGCACTGCTGCCGGGGGTCGCCCCAGTGGTTCTCCTGGCAGTCGGCGCAGGTCCGGCCGCCGAAGCCCGGCCGGCACGAGCACTGCCCCGTGAACTGAAAGACAGGGCGAGGCGGAGGCTGGCGCCGCTGCCGCGCGGCCCCGGCCCCTCGCGGCCCCGTCGCCCAGCCCCGGGGCGTCTCACCTGGTTGCAGGCGGGCGCCAGGGCGTGCTGGGGGTGGCAGGCGCAGGGCTCGCAGCCCTGCCCGCTGCCCAGGTTCCAGAAGTTGGGGCTGCAGCGGTCGCAGCTCTGGCCCTCCACGTGGGGCAGGCAGCGGCACTGCCCGCTGCGCCCGTCGCACCGGCACTGCTCCGGCCCGCAGGTGCTGGGGTCGGTGCCCAGCGCGTTGCAGGAGCAACCTGGAACCCGATGGGAGCTGAGTACCGAGTGGGGATGGGACAGGGATGGGAGTGGAGATGGCATGAGGACGGCATGGGGACAGGGATAGGGACAGGATGGGGGTGATGACAGGATGGGGATGAGATGGGGACAGGGACAGGACGGGGATGATGATGGGATAGGGATGGGGATGAGATGGGGACAGGGACAGGACGGGGATGATGATGGGATAGGGATGAGATGGGGACATGGACAGGATGGGGATGATGCGGGATGGGGACAGGGACAGGATGGGGATGATGATGAGATGGGGATGATGACAGGATGGGGATGATGACAGGATGGGGATGGGGACGGGACAGGAATGAGATGAGGACAGGGACAGGACGGGGAGGGTGATGGGACAGGGATGGGGGCAGGATGGGGAGAGGGATGGGACGAGGGCACACATGGGGATGGAGATGGGCACAGGGATGGGGATGGGGACAGGGACAGAGTGACAGCGCTGGGGCTGGGCAGAGGGCCAGAGCAAGGCAGGGCCGCAGGCACCCCCCTGCAGCGTGCCCGGGGCAGCCACAGCTTTGCGGGGTCCCTGGGGACGCGCCGGACCCCGGAGCGGAGCTGGAGGCAGGCTCGCGGGCAGCGCAGCCACTCACGCCTGCAGCTGTGCCGCGTGGCGTCCCCGTAGTAGCCGGGCTGGCACTCGGCGCAGCGGGGCCCCGCCGTGTTGTAGAGGCAGCGCAAGCAGCGCCCCGTGCGCCGGTCGCAGGCCTCCGGGTCGGTCATGTCGATGTTGTTGTGGCACTGGCAGGGCAGGCAGCGCCCGCCGAGCTGCAGCGGGTCCCCGTAGTAGCCGGGCGCGCACTCGTCGCAGCGGGCACCTGCCGGCACAGGGAGCTGGGCAGCGCCCGGAGCCGGGAACCCCCGGCCACCTCCTCGGGGCGCCCCGAGGGCCGGCACCCACCTGCGTACCCGGGGCTGCAGTGGCAGACGACCTGCTGGGACTGCCCGTCCTGGTGGCAGGAGGCGGCGAAGTGGCGGCTGCTGCCGGGCCCCTCGGGGCAGGGGCACGGCCGGCAGTACTGGCCCGAGCCCAGCGCCGGGTTGCCGAAGTGCCCGGCCGCGCACCTGGGGACGGGCGGTTGAGCGGGTGCCGGGGCTGCCGGCAGCGCCGTGCCCCGACCCGGGCACACCGCCCCGCTTACCGCTGGCACCTCTCGCCGTCCGTGTGGTCGCGGCAGCGCAGGCAGCTGCCCGTGCGGGGGTCGCAGTCCTCGGTGTGCCCGTTGCACTGGCACGGCCGGCAGGCCGGGAAGCCCCAGTGGCCCGGCTGGCAGCGGTCGCAGCGCAGCCCGTGGGCGCCCTGGCGGCAGGCGCACTGCCCCGTGGCGCTGTCGCAGACGCTGCTCACCGACCCCTCGCCGCTGCACTGGCACGCTGCGAGGCAGGGCGCCGAGAGCGTCTGCCCCGGGCACGCCACCGCGGAGCATCCCTCCCCGCGCGCCCCCGCTGAGCCGCCCTGCTCCTCCTCGGGGCACTCACCTCGGCACCCGCCGGGCCCGAAACCGAAGGTGCCCGGGGAGCAGCGGTGGCAGCGGCGTCCCACCACGTTGGCTTTGCACTGGCACTGCCCGCCCTGGGGCCGGCACTCGGCGCTGAGCGAGCCCTGGGGGTCGCAGAGGCAGGCTGCGGGCAGAGCGCGGCGTGAGCCCGGCGGCCCCGGCGCCGCGGGGCGCGCGTGCAGGGAGCGGGGCCGTACTCACGCAGCGCCCCGTCGTGCACGATGGCCGACAGGCTGCTGAGGAGGCTGGAGCACGGCTCGGCCACGGGCAACGCCCCCGCGGCGTGGAAGTGCTGGGCGCAACGGTACCGCTCGAAGGTCTCCCGGCGCCCCATGGCGCTGGGGTCACCTGCGATGAACATCTCCAGGGAGGAGTAACGGGGCAGGAGCACCAGCTGCAGGGACAGGTAATCAGCACACCATGCTCTTCCCTCTCCATGTCCCCTACAGATGCATGTTGTGCACAACGCAGCTACCCCGTGCACCCTGCACGGCTCCCTGCCTGCTCCCCGCTGCACCCCGCGCACCGCCCGGCCACCCCGTGCACCCTGCACGGCTCCCCGCCGGCTCCCCGCCGCACCCTGCACACCGCCCGGCCACTCCGTGCACCCTGCACGGCTCCCCGCCGGCTCCCCGCCGCACCCCGCGCACTGCCCGGCCACCCCGTGCACCCTGCACGGCTCCCCGCCGGCTCCCCACCGCACCCTACACACCGCCCGGCCACCCTGTGCACCCTGCACGGCTCCCCGCCTGCTCCCCGCTGCACCCCGCGCACCGCCCGGCCACCCCGTGCACCCTGCACGGCACCCACAGCCAGGTGCCCCACTGGGTGCTGCCCCTCATCCCCCTATCTGGCCGCCCCTCACCGAGTCGATGAGCACGCTGGCGGCGGGCGCCTCTTGGCGGGCCGCGGCGCAGCCCAGCTCCAGGCGGAGGGTGTAGGAGACGCCCTGCTCCAGGCAGACGGGCTGGGGCAGCAGCACGTACCTGCGGGGCAGCAGAAGGGAGGCGCGGGCAGCCGGGTGCCTCCTGCGCCCCGGCCCCCCACGCAGCTCGGCCCGGCCCCAGCGGGGCGCTCACCTGGCGCCGGATGGGAGGCTGGTAGAGAGCTGGTCGTCGGCCGGGATGGTGTTTCCGCAGGGGCTGCTGGCGGAGACGGGCCTGGGGCGCAGCACCCGCAGCCTCACCTCCTTCCAGGGCTCTGGGTGCTGCAGGCAGAGAACAGGGCAATCGCTGCACCGACAACCTCGCCGGCCAGGGCTGCCCGCAGCCCCTCGGTCAGCAACGCGGCTCGCCCTCCCCGGCCGGCGCTCACCTGGGGCTCGTAGCGGATGACCACGTCGAACTCCATGGAGAAGGGCACGTCGTCCACGTGAAACTCCACCGAGCTGCCCTCCAGCACGCGGGCAAACCCCGTCCCCGTCCACGAGGCTGGGCGGCCCGCGGGGGGCTCACGCTCCACCACCGAGCCCTGGTGCAAGGGGCAGTTGCGAGACACGACCACGCAGGGTGCCCCGCAGGCACCCCTCCACCCCAGCACCCCGCAGTGCCCAGCTCCCCCTGGGCTCCCCAGGGACAGCTTTGCCCGTCACCTGCTGCAGCCGGGCATCCTCGGCCTCGTAGGTGTAGTGGTCCAGGTTGATGTGGTAGAAACCGGGCTCCACCTGGCCGCACTGCCGTCCCACCATGTGGCTGCGGCATCGGCACTGCCCCGTCTCCACGGCACACCTGGCACGCCGACGGCACCGTCAGCGCCGAGCCCCGGCGCTCCCCGGGGCTGCACGCCGGCAGGGCGCCCCGCTGCTGCCCCCAGCCCGAACTTACAGGTTGTCGCGGGCGCCTCCCACGTCGCAGTCGCAGGGCCGGCACCCCGGGAGGTCGTGGCTCAGCGCCCAGTGCTCGGGCTGCAGGGAGCGAGAGCGTCAGCGAGCGCCTGGCTCCAGCAGCGCGTCCCCGAGCACCGCGCGTGGCCCCGGGCAGCCACGCAAGCAGCCGCGCGTGGTCCCCGGGCACCGCGCGTGGCCCCCGGACAGCCGTGCAAGCAGCCGCGCGTGGTCCCCGGGCACCGCGCGTGGCCCCCGGACAGCCGTGCAAGCAGCCGCGCGTGGTCCCCGGGCACCGCGCGTGGCCCCGGGCAGCCACGCAAGCAGCGGCGCGTGGTCCCCGGGCACCGCGCGTGGCCCCCGGGCAGCCGTGCAAGCAGCCGCGCGTGGTCCCCGGGCACCGCGCGTGGCCCCCGGGCAGCCGTGCAAGCAGCCATGTGTGGTCCCCGGGCACCGCGCGTGGCCCCGGGCAGCCGTGCAAGCAGCCATGCGCGGTCCCCGGGCACCGCGCGCGTGGCCCCTGGACAGCCGTGCAAGCAGCCATGCGCGGTCCCCGGGCACCGCGTGCGTGGCCCCTGGACAGCCGTGCAAGCAGCCGCGTGCAGTCCCCAAGCACCGCGCGTGGCCAACGGGCAGCCATGCGCAGTCCCACTCACCAGGCACTGGTCGCAGTTGCGCCCGGTCACCAGCCGCTTGCAGAAGCAGTCGCCGCTGACGGGGTCGCACCGGCTGCCCTCGGCCACGGTGCCGCGGGGGTCACACTGGCAGCCTGCGCAGAGAGCCAGCAGCGTCCGGCAGGGCCGAGCCGCGTGCCGGGCCCCGGCGGGTGCCCCAGCACCCGTGGGAGCCGGTGCCGCCGGCGGTACCTACGCTGGCAGCCCTGCGGGTTGGCGGCGCTGAGCCCGAAGAAGCCGGGCTTGCAGCGGTCGCAGCGGGGGCCCCGCACGTGCTCCTTGCAGCGGCACTGCCCCGCGATGAGCCCCCGGGCCGGGTCGTCGGCAGCGTCGCAGAGCCCGCCGTCCAGCGAGCCCTCGGGGTCGCAGTCGCAGGCTGCGGGCGCAGGCAGGGTCAGCACCCGGCCCCGGGCCCTGCAGCTGGCCACGCAGCCCGGGGGGCCTCCCCAGGCACCCGGACACCCCCAGCCCCAGCCCCCACCTCGGCACACCGCGGGGTCCCGCAGGTCCTTGCTAGGGTCCTTGTAGTAGAAGGGCTTGCAGAGGTGGCAGCGGCGGCCCATGGTGTTGTGCTGGCAGCCGTCGCACACGGCCCCGCTGGCGTTCCCCGTGGCCAGGTACACGGCCATGTCGAAGTGGCACCGCCGCGAGTGCTCGTTGCAGTCGCACCCTGCGGGGACGGCACCGCGGGGGGGCATGCAGCACCCCGACCCCAGCCCCCAAACCCCACCATGCAGCACCCCGACCTCAACCTGGCATTCAGCATCCTCAATGCCAACCCCCCCCCAGCATGCAGCACCCTCCAAACCCTGGTACAGCCTGCAGGACCCCCAACCCAAAACCACGGCATGCAACACCCTCAATCCCCAAGGCACCCCCAAACCACGGCATGCAGCACACCGAACCTCAAGCACAGCCTGCAAGACCCAGCACCCCCCAAACATGGCCTGCAGGATCCCCCCAAACCACAGCCCAGCACGCAGGACACCCCGATCCCCTGGCACGGCGCAGCCCCTGCCCCAGGACCCCCGGGCCGGAGCCCCGGGCCGGCGGCGCTCACTGCGGCAGGCATTGGTGCTGGTGCCCTGGGCCGGACGCCAGGGCAGGTCGTGGTAGAAATCCTCGCAGCGCTCGCAGTTGAGGCCCTGCGTGTGGTGCTTGCAGACGCAGCGGCCGTGCACCTGCCGGGACGCAGCGGTGAGGGGCAGGAAACTGGGAACGCAGGCTGACGCAGCTCCAGCACGGCACCGTGGCGGGGGCGGCGGGCTGGGAGAGGGCGTGGGGGGCCGGGCTCCCCTTACCATGCCGTCGGCGGTGGCGGGGGCCCCGCTGAGCGGGGCGCACTCGGAGGCGTGCCCGTAGCAGAAGCAGTTGCCGCGCAGCACCAGCTCGTAGAGCGCGTAGTAGTACTTCTCGCGGATCTCCCGCCGCGAGTCCAGCAGGTTGTCGCCCAGCGTGTGCAGCTTGGTGAAGTTCACCCGCAGGTTGGTGACGCGCAGCAGGTCTGGGAGGGCGAGAGACCGGCGTCGGCACCGGGTGTTGCACACCCGGCTCCGGCAGCCGGATTGGGCTGCGCGCGGTGCTGCATGGGGTTGCACCGTCAGCCTGGGCGGCTGTGCACGACCTGCCCGAGCCGTGCACGCGATCCTGGCTCCGCACAGCCCCAGCCAGGCGAGGGCTGGCACCTCTCCAGAGCAGAAGTCTGCACCCTGGGGATGGGCAGCTTTCGGGGCTTTGGGGCCGGGCCGCTGGGGGTGCGCGCGGGGGAGCGCTGCACGCGGCGGCCGCAGCCTCGCGCTGCTCCGGCGCCCTGGCCGGACAGGACGGCTCTCCCAGGACCGCAGCATTGCAGTAAGCCTGCCTTGCAGATTCCTCCCCTCCTCCTGCTCCCAGCCTAAATTTAGCCCCGGGAGGTTAACCCGCTCCATCTCGCACCCGGCCCGGCCTGCAGCCTTTCCCACCGCCGATCCCTTCCCGCTCGGCGCTGGGGCTGGGCCCGGCTCCGGCTCCAGCCCGGCCCTCGCCGCAGGCCCATCCCTCTCCGCTCGGTGCCGGCGCTCGCTCTGACGCAGCCCGACCTTTAGCTGTTCCCACGGGCTGCAGCCCCCAGCGCGGCCCCTGCGGCTCCCATGGGCCGGGGTGCAGGCGGGGGCCTGAGCCCCTGCGGGCTGGATCTGGCCCCAACCCCCACGGCAGAGCTCAGAGCTGGTGAAGAGCAGCCAAAATAGCTGCACCCGAAATAGAGCAGCCAGCCTGGAGCCCCTGAGCAGCCGGCGACTCACTCTGGATGTCGGGGCTGTAGGGGTCCGGGATGGGGATGGCAGGGTCCAGCACTCGGTAGATCACCTGCAAAAATGGAAAAGGCAGAGCGGCGAGGGGAGACCAGGGACCATCCCAACCTGGCCTGGCCCCCTGCGCTCCATGCATGCCCTGCGCTGCTCCCGTCCCGGCCCCCCGCGAGCTGCAGCTCCTCGCATGGCAGCAGCGCCCGCGTCGCAGCCCCGGGGTCTCACCTCTCCCTCGGTGGAGGGCTCGATGTCGGAGTAGCGCGACTCGCAGATGACGTCGTCGACGCGGCGCAGGGGGCCGCGGGGCACGCGGGGGAAGGCGGCCGCGCAGTCGTAGGCGAAGTAGCGGTACACCCGCCAGGTGCGCCCGAAGTCGGCCGAGCGCTCCACCAGCATGGCCGCGGGCCGGAAGGTCTGCGGGAGGCGAGGCTGCGACGGTGCCCCCGGCCCCGCGGCCGCCGGGCCGGCAGGGCGGCGGGGACGGTCCCGAGGGTGCCCGCGCGCCGGCCGCCCACCTTGAAGGTCATGATGAGGTGGGTGAAGTGGAACTCGGCCTCCAGGTCCAGCTGGATGCTGACGCGCTCCACGCCTGGGGGACGGCGCCCGTGAGCCCGCGGCGGCGGCAGCGCGTCCTCCCTTGCGCCCCCGCCGCGGCGCAGCCTGCGGCCGGCGGCACCCGGGGCGCGTCCACGACCGCAGCGGGCTGAGTCACGCTTCCTCCGCGTGGGCGGCGGGAAGCGGTGCCCCCACCCCGGTCCGGTCCCGTCCCGGGAGGGAGGGCCGGCCGGCCCGCGCTCGCTCACCGTTCTCCGACTGCCACCAGGCTTTCTTGGGCCGGGGGGCGAAGGTGGTGAGCACGTTCTCGACGCGGTGGCTGCCGGCGTTGCTGCGGGCGTCGTAGGGCCGCCGCGAGTCGCACACGAAGCACTTCTTCTCGTCCTGCAAGCGGGCGGCTCAGCCGTGCCGCGCCGGTGTGTCCCCCCACCACCGCCCCGAGCCCGCTCACCTGCAGGTGGCTGACGATGCAGTAGGGCTGGGGCCGCCGCAGCCCGCAGGTGGACGAGGCGCTCAGGCGCTGGGCTCGCCCCACCAGCAGGTCGCCCGTGGCCGGGTAGCAGCTGCCCTGGGCGCAGCCCTGGGGGGGGTCGGGCACCCGGCCCAGGGTCCCCCCCAGCGCTGCGGGGGGCACGGGGCGGCTCAGGCCGGCGCGGGGGCTCGGCCAGCCGCGCCGGGACGGGTTAACGCGGCCTTGACGCTGCCGAAGCCTGGCTGGTCCGGCGCGCGGCCAGGCCGGACGGATGGCCGGACGGATGGACGGACGGATGGACGGACGGATGGACGGACGCCCTCCCCTGCCCGCTGCGGCCGGACGGCGGGGACGGGAACGCCAGCGCAGCGGGACCCCTTCCGCGTCCCCCCGCCTGGAAACACCCGCCGGGGCCTAACCCCCCCCCCCGGCCACCGCCGCCGCCGCCGCCGCCACCGGGCCGGCCGCCAGCGGAGGCCCCGCTGCCGGCGCCTCGACGCCCCGTCCGGCCGCAGCGCCCTGCGCAGCCCGCTCGCCGGCGCCGCGGCGTGCCGGGAGCGCCGCCGGGGTGCGGGGGGAGCGCCGCCGGGGTGCGGGGACCCCCCCGGGGCAGGGCACGCACTCACCGGCCAGCAGCAGCAGCAGGAGAAGGGCGCGGGGGCTCCGCATAGCGCAGCGGGGCGCGGTGCTCGGCGGCGCGGCGCTGCCCGGGGGCGCTCGGCAGGTGCCCGGCGGTGGCTTCCCGTGCCCTGCGCCTCCCTCCCTCCCTTCCCTTCCTTCCTTCCTTCCCTTCCCTTCCCTCCCTTCCCTTCGCTTCCCGTGCCGCCCCCCGGCCCGGCCCGGCCCGTCGCACCGCCCGCCCCCCCCCGCCGCCCCTCTCCAAACTTGGCTGCGGGCGCTGCGCTCGGGGCTGCGCGGAAAGTGCGGGCCGGATCCCGGCCGGAGCGGCGGCCACCCCGGCCCCGGCCCCCCCCCGTCCGCCCGCCCCCCTCGTCGATCCCCAAATGTGCAGCCAGACGCCAGACACCACCGCAGCTGGTGCTCGCGGCTTTATTTGGGGGCACAGCGATGCTACAGAGGCCCCGGGGTGGGGGGTGCTGGAGGGGGGGGGAGGCAGGCACAGGCCAGCCCTCCCCACCACAGGGGAGCAGCCCGGGCTGCAGATTTGGGGCCTGTGGTCCCCCCACTGCCGAGGGGTGCGAGCCTGCTCCCCAGGGTGGCAGGGTGCCCGATGGCCCCGCAGCAGCTGGTGGAGCGCGGGAGGAGCCGGGAAAAACGCCAGGCACGCCACGAACGCCTGGGGATGTGCCGCGGGGCCGGGCTGGCCCGAGCAGGGGGGCAGGGGGGACCCCAGCGCAGCCCCCCTGCTCCGCCCCGGCGGTGCCCCCCCCGCGGCCCGCAGCAGGCCCGGGGCGCGCTAGCAGGTGGCGTAAGCGTTGGCCCTCTCCCGGATCTCCTCCAGCAGCCCCGAGACCCGCCGCTCCAGCGCCTGCAGCCGCGTCGCCTTCGCCGCCATCGCCTGCTCGTTGGCACCGAAGTGCTGCTCCAGCTCTGCGGGGACGGGGCGGCGTGGGGCCGCGGCCAGGGCTCGCCTTGCCCCCCCGCCGCCGGCTCCTGGGGACCCCGTGCTGCCTCCTTACCTTCCAGCTTCCTCTTGCTGCTGTTGGCCTTGTCCAGGAGGTCCTGGGCCTCCTGCGTGATCTGCATCACGCGCTGCCGGGCGCCCGGGGCCACCCCGTCCAGCTCGCTCACCCGGCCCTTCAGCACCAAGTACCGCTGCTGCACCTGGGCCAGGTCCTGCCAGCGGAGGGGCACGGTGAGGCCGAGGCCCCGGCACCGGTCCCGGCACGGCCGTGTCCCGCCGCGCTCTGCCCCGGGGCTCACCTGGCTGAGCGTCCCCGCGGCGGCGGTGGCGAGCTGCGCCCGGTCCTCGGCTTGCTGGGCCAAGCGGCGGCTGTCTCGGCTCTGCTGCTGCAGGGCGCCGACGCGCTGCGCCAGCTCCCGCAGCCGCTTCTGCACCCGCTGCTCCTTCGCCTCCAGCGCCTGCAGCTTGCGCTCCGCCTGCGGGGCCGAGGGGCGCCAGGCTGCCGGCACGCACGCCGACCCACAGCCCGCCCCGGCTCCGGCCCCGCTCCCTCGGCGTGCCCACCTGCCCGGCCCTGGCGTCCCCAGCGTGCCCAGGGCACCGGCCTCGCTCTCACAGTGTACCCACGGCACCAGCCCTGTTACCCCGGCGTACCCATAGCTTCGGCCCTGTTATCCTGATCTACCCATGGCATCGGCCCTGTTAGCCCCCATATACCCATGGCACCAGCCCCGTTACCCCAAGGTACCCATGGCACCAGCCCCGTTACCCCAAAGTGCCCATGGCACCGGCCCTGTTACCCCAATGTACCCATGGCACCAGCCCCGCTACCCCAAAGTGCCCATTGCACCGGCCCCGTTAGCCCCCATATACCCATGGCGCTACTGCCCTGGCATGCCCAAAACACCAGTCCCGCTCCCCCTGCGCGCCCGCGGCCCCCCCATTGCCCCAGCATGCCCATGGCGCCAGCCCCACTGCCCCAAGTGCGCACCCAGCCCCGGCCCCATGCCCCCCCCAGCACCGACCCCCGGCCCCAGCTCCCCGTCACCTCCCGGGCCCGGCTCTCGGCCGCGCCGATGGCCTCCCGGGCGCTCCGCAGGGCGCTCCCCGCCGCCGCCGCCTGGGCCCGCGCCGTCTGCAGCGCCCGCTGCGTGCCCTCCAGCGCGTCCCTCACGGCCTCCGCTCGCTCCCTGCGGGCACACGGGCAGCTCCAGCGCCCGCCCTGGGGCCGGCTCGTCCCTCGCAGCGGGCACCCGCGCCGCGACTCGCCTGGCCTCCTGCCCCCGCGCCAGCAGGCTGCGGGCCGCGGCCAGCCCCTGCGCCGTGCCGTTCAGCACCGCGTCCACCCCGTCCAGCTGGCCGATGCTCTCCCGGATCTCGCGCAGCAGCTCCTGGATCCTGCCGGGGCTGCTGGGCAGGGAGATGTTCAGCACCTGCCGGGCCACCAGCTCGATGCTGCCCGGGTCGGCTCCCTCCTCTGCGGGGACACGGAGCGGGGCTGTGCTCAGCGCCGGCACCGCACCGCCCCGCGCCCGGCGCCCGCCCCGCGCCCGGCCCTACCTGCCAGGAAGGCCTTGATGCGGCGGATGAAGTCCCGCAGCTGGCCCGTGGCCTTCTCGGCGCGGGCGCGGGCTGCCTGCGAGCGCCCCAGCGCCTCCTCGGCTCGGCTCCGCGCGCCCCGCGCCAGCTCCTGCACCTCCTGCATCTGGGGGGCGACGGGGGCGCTGGGCGTGGGTGCCGGGCGCGGGGCGTGCACGGTGTGCAGCGGTGGCATGAGGACGTGCGAGGGGGCCCAGGGGCACGTGCAGAGGGCACAAAGGGGCTTAAAAGGGACATATAACGAGGGTGCACGAGGGGGTGCAATGGGTGTGCAGAGAGGGACGTGCAAAGGGGCACGGAGGGGACGCGCAGGGGCGCGGAGAGGGCACAAGAGGGATGTGCAAAGGGACATGGAGGGGGTGCGCGCGGGGGTGCAGAGAGGGCACAGGAGGGACATGCAAAGGGGCACATGGGGAGACGTGCGCGGGGGCATGGAGAGGGCACAGGAGGGATGTGCAAAGGGGCACATGGGGGGACGCGCAGGGGCATGGAGAGGGCACAGGAGGGACGTGCAAAGGGGCACATGGGGGGACGCGCAGGGGCATGGAGAGGGCACAGGAGGGACGTGCAAAGGGACGTGGGGGGGCCGCTCGAGGGCGCAGGTGGGACGCAGCGCAGGCACAGCAGGCACGCGAGGGAGGCGCGCGGGCTGCACGAGGGGCACCAGCCAGGGCAGGCCGAGCCCGTCGGGGGGCACCCGGAGGCCGCGGGGGGGATCCTACCTGGCGCGCGGCGGCGCCCAGCCGCCCCAGCGCCGCCTCCAGCCGCTGCGAGGCGTTGTGGGCTCCATGCAGGGCGCGCGCGGCCGCGGGCAGGGCGCCCGCGCACCCCGGCCCCCCGCAGCGCCGGCCGCCGGCCCCGGCCCGGCACGAGGCTCCTCCGCAGACCTGCGGGGCGTTACGGCCGCCTGAGCCGGTGGCGGAGCGGCGGGGGGACGCGCGCCGGACCAAAGCAGGGGGGACGACCCGGGGCGTCCCGTCCCCGCCGGCGCCCCTCCGTCCCGCTCTCACCTTGGCGTCGACGCCGGCCGCGCCGAGCTCGGCCAGCCGCTTCCACGCCTGCCGCAGCGACTGGCGCCGGGCGGCCGCGGCGCGGCCGAAAGCCCGAGCCCGGCGCCGCAGCGCCCGCTCGGCCGCCCGCCGCGCCGCCCGCGCCTGCCTCAGCGCCGCCGTGGCCTCCGCCGCGGCCCGCTCCGCCGCCTGCCGCGAGGCCGCCGCCGCCGCCGCCACGCGCCGGTGGGACTCTGCGGGCGGCGGCGGCGGTGGCGTCAGGGCACGGCCGCCCGCCGCCCGGCCTCCCCCCCCCCCGGCCCCCTCGCCGGCCCCTCTTACCCGCCAGGCCGGCGGCCGGCACGGCGCCCAGGGCGCTTTGGAGGCGCGACGCGGTGCGGTTCAGCTCGCCCAGCTGCCGGCTCAGGCCGGGCAGCCGCTGCCGGCGCTGCGCCGCCTCCCTGCTCGCCAGCTGCTCCAGATGTTGCTCCAGCTGCTGCAGCTGCTGCCAGAAGCCGTCCAGCTCCGTCCTGCGGGCAACCACCCGCAGGTGTCAGGGTGACCCGCTCGGGGGGGTCCCCCCTCCCCAACCCTGCCCCGCCGCGGCGCCCACTCGCCTGGCGTCGTCCAGCCGGTGGCCCAGGTGGTGCAGGAGTGGGGCGCCGGGGGGCTCGGCGCCCCCCAGCAGCTGCTCCGCGCGCCCCACGGCCTCCTGCAGCGCCCGCAGGCGGCGGGGGCTGAGCGGGGGCGCGGGACCCCCCTGGCGCAGCGCCCGGCCCGCCGCCCGCAGCCGCCGCAGCCCGGCCTGCAGGTCGCCCAGCGCCGGGTCCCAGCGCCCGAAGCAGGGGTGGCAGGGCGAGCAACGGGGGAAGGCGTCCTGGTAGCCCCGCTGGCAGCGGTCGCAGCGCGGCCCCCCGAAACCCGGCCGGCACCGGCACTGCCCGCCGGCCCGCTCGCACTGCGGGTCCTCGGCGCCCAGCGGCTCGCACGCGCAGGCTGCGGGCACAGGCACCACCGTCGCGCCCGGCCGCCGCCGCCCCTGCCTCCCCGGCATCCCGCTGTCGCCCTAGGGACCCCCACGAGCCCGGCGCCCCGCTGGTTCCCAGGTCCTGCTGTCACCCCAGGGACCCCCAAGACCTCAGCATCCCACCATCTCCCCAGGGCCTCTGTGTCCCACCATGTCCCCAGGAAGCCCCAGGACCCCAGGGTCCCACCATGTCCTCAGGGTCTCCCATGTCCCCAGGCCCCACTGTTTCCCAGGGCCCCTGTGTCCTCAGGGTCCCACCATATCCCCAGGATCCCCATGACCCCAGTGTCCCACCATGTCCCCAGGGCCTCTGTGTCCCTGGGGTCCCCCCACATCCCCAGGGAACCCCATCACCCAAGATCCCACCATGTCCCCAGGGTCCCACCATGTCCCCAAGGCCCTGTGTCCCCACAGTCCCACCATGACCCCAGGGTCCCAGCATGTCCCCAGAGGCCCAGGTCCCCAGAGCCTCCCGCATCCCAGGACCTGCTGTGTCCCCAGACACCCTGTGTCCCCAAAGCCCCTCATTTCCCCAGGGCCCCAAACTCCAGATGTCCCCAGAGCCCTGGTGCCCCGGCCCGTCGGACACGCTCCCACCTCGGCACTCCAGCTCGGGGTCACCCCAGTGATGCTCCTGGCACTGGGAGCAGACGCGGCCCCCGAAGCCGGGGCGGCAGAGGCACTGCCCCGTGACCTGCAATGAAAGCGACGTGCTCAGCAGGGCCGCAGCACGCCCCGGAGGCGGCGGACCCCCGGCGGCGGCGGTGGCGGCGGTGGGGACGGGACTGACCGCGTCGCAGGCGGGGTGCAGGGCGTGCGTGGGGTGGCAGCCGCAGGGCTCGCAGCCCCCCGGCCCCCCCAGGTTCCAGAAGTGGGGCGCGCAGCGGTCGCAGGTCTTGCCCGCCACGTTGGGGCGGCAGGCGCAGGCGCCCGAGGCTCGGTCGCAGGCGCAGGTGCCGGCGGCGCAGTGCGAGGCCACCGTTCCCCGCGGGTCGCAGCCGCAGCCTGCGGGACGGGTGGCCGCGTGGGGCCCCGCTCGCCTCGCGGCCCCCCACCCCGGTGATGGCTTCCTGGCGTGCTGACCCCGACCCCAACGTCCCAGCTGGCCGGGACCTGCGCCCTGCTCGGCACTGACCCCCCTGCACCGTCCTGGACCCCCCCCGGTGCAGCCCTAACCCCCCTGCGTGGTCCTGACCCCGACATGGCCCCCACCCCTTGCATGACCCCAAATCCCTGCACAGCCCCCAACCCCTGCATGGCCCCCAACCCCTGCATGGTCCCAAATCCCTGCACAGCCCCCAACCCCTGCACAGCCCCCAACCTTTGCATGGTCCCCATCCCCTTCATGGCCCCAAACCCCTGCATGGCCCCAAACCTTTGCACGCCCCCAAACCCCTGCGCAGCCCCCAACCTTTGCACAACCCCCAACCTTTGCATGGCCCCAGTCCCCAGCCCAGCCCCAAACCTTGCATGACCCCAGCTGCTTGCATGGCCCCCAAACCCCGACACACCTCCAAACCCCTTGCACGACCTCCAGACCCCCTGCAAGGCCCCCAAAACCCCTGCGTAGCCCCAAACCCCTGCATGCCCCTGGCCCCTTACATGAGCCCAAACCCCCCCGCCCAGCCCCGGCCCCTCGCACGGCCCAGACGCCCGGCGCAGCCCCAAAGCCCGCATGCAGCCCCGACCCTGGGGCTCCCCGAGGCCCCGCTCACGCCGGCAGCTGCGCTGCAGGGCATTGCCGTAGTAGCCGGGCTGGCACTCGGCGCAGCGCGGGCCGGCGGTGTGGTACAGGCAGTGCAGGCAGTGCCCCGTGCGGGGGTCGCAGGCCCCCGGGTCGCTGGCGTCGATGTTGTTGTTGCACTGGCAGGGCCGGCAGGCGCCCCCCTCCGTCTCCGGCGCCCCGAAGTACCCGGGCGAGCAGCGGTCGCAGCGCGGCCCTGCGGGGAGCAGCGGAGCGCCCCTGGGTGCTGGGGGCACGCGGCACCCCCCCCGGAGCATCCCCGGCACCGCAGCCCCCGGCACGGCGCCCCTCACCGGCGTATCCGGGCGCGCAGAGGCACACGATGTGGCCCGTCTCCTCGTCGGCGTGGCAGGCGCTGCCGTGGTAGTGCCGCGTGCCGGGGAAGCCGGGGCAGGGGCAGGGCCGGCACTGCCGCCCCGAGCCCAGCACCGGGTCCCCGTAGTAGCCGTCCTGGCACCTGCGAGGACGAGGGCTGAGCGGCCGGGCGACGGCCCTGCCGCCGCGCCGCCGCGCCGCCCCGTCCCGCTCACCTCTCGCAGTGCCGGCCGGCGGTGTGGTCGCGGCAGCGGCGGCAGGCGCCCGTGCGGGGCTCGCAGTCCTCGGCGTGCCCGTTGCACTGGCACGGCCGGCAAGCCGGGAAGCCCCAGTAGCCCGGCTGGCACTGGTCGCACTGGCGGCCCACGGCGCCGGGCTGGCACCGGCACTGCCCGCTCGCCGGGTCGCACGTCCGCGACGCCGAACCCTCGGGGGAGCAGGCGCAGGCTGCGGGACGGCACCGCGCGGGTCAGACGCACGGAGCGCGCCGACGGAGGGACGGACGGACGGGGGGGACCCGGGGCATGCCCAGCCCACCGGCTACGGGGCAGGAGGACGCGGCTGCACGGACGGGCGAGCAGGCGGATGGACAGACCGGTGCGGGATTGCAAGCCGGCGCAGCGCCCAGCCCCATGCGAGACAGCGGGGCTCCGGCGCTTAGATGGAAGGACAGACAGACGGATGGATGGGGGGCTTGGACCCAAAGCATGCCCAACCCACAGGCTGAGACGGCTGCACGGACGGACAGATGGACATGTGAACAAGCGGACGGATGGTGGTGACTGCCAGCTGGAGCAGCACCCAGACCCATGCAGGACAGCGGGGCTCCGCCAGGCAGACAGGCAGACGGACAGGAGGACACACGCGGCTGGGGTCCCAGGGCACCGCCAGCGCAGGGGCCCCTGTCCCCGCGGCGCGGCCCTGGCGCTGTGCAGGACAGCGGGGCGCCCGGCGCACACCGACCCGCTACTCACGGCTGCAGCCCAGGGGCCCGAAGCCGTAGCTGCCGGGGGCGCAGCGGTCGCAGCGGCGCCCGACGACGTGGGGCTTGCACTGGCACTGCCCGCCCAGCGCCTGGCACACGCCGCTGCGGGAGCCCTGCGGGTCGCACTGGCAGGCTGCGGGAGAGGGGCGCGGGTGGAGCGGGGCCGCCCTGCCACGCACGGCCACGGGCACCCAGCCGCCTGCAAGGGGCACGGCCCCGTCCTGACCCACTGCATCCCTTCCCTCCTTGCAATGGGCACGGTCCCACCCTGACCCACTGCAACGGACACGGTCCCATCCTGACCCACTGTAATGGGCAGGGTCCCATCCTGACCCACTGCACCAGCTACCCTTTCCCCCCCTGCAACGGGCATGGTCCCATCCTGACCCACTGCCATGGGGATCCTGCCCCTCTGCAAGGGGCATGGTCCCATCCTGACCCACTGTAATGGGCACAGTCCCATCCTGACCCACTGCACCGGGTACCCCTGCCCCCCCTGCAAGGGGCATGGTCCCATCCTGACCCACTGCTATGGGGAACCTGCCCCTCTGCAAGGGGCATGGTCCCATCCTGCCCCCCCTGCAAGGGGCATGGCCCCATCCTGACCCACTGCTATGGAAATGACTCCATCCTGACCTACTGCACCGAGTACCCCTGCCCCCCCCTGCCAAGGGCATGGCCCCATCCTGCCCCACTGCAGTGTGCATGGCCCCATCCCAACCCACCGCAACGTGCACGGCCCCCCTCCGACCCACACCGTGGCCCCCCGGCTGCCCGTGCAGCAGCACAGCCCGCGGCGTTCCCGGCGCCGTCCCCGCGGCGCAGCCCCACTCACGCAGCGCCCCGTCGTGCAGCAGGGCCGAGACGCTGCAGACGAGGCGGGCGCAGGTCTCGGCCAGGGCGGACGGTGGGGCCATGCGGAAAGCCTCCAGGCAGCGGTAGCGCTCCAGCTCCTCGCGGCGGTGCGCGGCCGCCGCCTCCGCGCCCTCGAAGCCCGGCAGCTCCGGCACCCGCGGCAGGAGCACCAGCTGCAGCGGGAGAGCAGGGGGCCGGGAGGTGGGAGCAGCCCCGACGGGGGCGAGGGGCAGAGTGGCCCCACCGCCGGGCTGGGCAGGATGGTCCTCGTGCGTGGGACCCGTCCCTCAACCGCACGGTGCGGCCGGATCCATCGATGCCGGGGCAGCCCCCACTCTGCTGGGGGCTCATCTGCCCCAGCCCCATTGATACCCCCAGCTCCAGCTCCATCAACATGTCCATCCCCATTGACCTCCCCAGCCCCACTAATATCCCCATTGACAATCCCAGCCCCATTGACTTTCCCAGCCCCATTGATATCCCCATTGACCTCCCCAGCCCCACTAATATCCCCATTGACAATCCCAGCCCCATTGACAACCCCAGCCCCATTGATATCCCCATTGACCTCCCCAGCCCCATTGATATCCCCATTGACAACCCCAGCCCCATTGATATCCCCAGCCCCATTGGCATTCCCAGCCCCATTGATATCCCCATTGACAACCCCAGCCCCATTGACAACCCCAGCCCCATTGGCATTCCCAGCCCCATTGATATCCCCATTGACAACCCCAGCCCCATTGATATCCCCATTGACAACCCCAGCCCCATTGGCATTCCCAGCCCCATTGATATCCCCATTGACAACCCCAGCCCCATTGACAACCCCAGCCCCATTGACATCCCCAGCCCCATCCCTTCAGTATCCCCACTGGCACTTCCATCAGTATCCCTCTCCCCATTGACATCTCCCTCCCCGTCCCCAGCCCCACGCGCAGCCCCCATGCGCTGCTCCAGGCTGAGAGCAGCTGAGGGTCCCTGCCCGCCCCAGGCCCCAGCCCGCGGTGCCCTGTCCCTGCTCTTTGCCCCATCTGTGCTGGGCGCCAGGCGTAGGGTGCAGTGGGCCCCCTGCCCCCTTACCGAGTCGACAAGGATGAAGGCACTGGGGTGGCGCTGGGTGACGCCTGCCCGCTGCAGCCGCACGGCCACCTCGTACGGGGTGCTGGGCTCGAAGCAGAAGGGCCGGGAGAGCAGCACGTACCTGCGCCGAGGCAGGTGTCAGGGCACAGCGCCCCGGCGCCACGGGGACGGTGGGGGGACGGTGGGACCTCCCTGCATGGCAAGACCGGGCCACCTTCCCTGCCGCTGGCCCCATCCCCATCTTGGCCCCATCCCTCACCTTTGCGTGCAGCAGGACTGTCCCCCTTCCCATGCTGTCCCCAATGCCGTCACCATCCCTGTCCATCACCTCTGGGTTTGAGGCAGGGCTGTCCCTGTCTCCACCCCCATCTCCATCTCCATCCTTATCACCATCCTTCACCTCTGGGTGGGCGATAGGCCTGTCCCCGTCCCTCACCTCTGGGTGTGCGGCAGGCTCTCGCGGTACATCTGCTCGGAGGGCAGCAGGTTCCCGCAGCGCGGGCTGGTGGGCAGCGCCCGGGAGCTGACGCTGACCACGGCCTCCCAGTCCTCGGCCGACTGCGGCGCGAGGCGAAGGGGTCATCAGGGGCCGTGCAAGCCGCCCGCCCTGCTGCACACGGCGCGTGCCACGGACGGCTCCTGGCCCCCGGGTGCCGGCGGCCAGGGCCGGGCTCACCTCGGGCTCGTAGCGCAGCAGGATCTCGTACTCCATGGGGTAGGGCACGTTGTCGATGCGGAAGGTCAGGCCGGCGCCGTCCCGCACGCGGGCGAACCCCGGACCCGTCCACGTCACCATGCGCCCGGCTCCGTCCCGGGTCACCTCCTCCACGTCGGGCTGGGCACGGGCACAGGCACGGCTGGACCCATCCCAGCACCTACCCTGCCCCATCCCACCACCTCCACCCCAGCCCAGCGTGCCCCTGCCCCCTGTCCCCGGGCTACCTTGGGGGGCTGCTGGCGGCCGCGGCGGGACGGGGCGCGCGGGGGGCTGCGCCGGTGCCGCGGGCGCCCTTTCCGCCCGTTGGGCACCCCGTTGTAGTACTCCAGGCAGTCCAGGGGTGCCTCAGCCCGGACGGCGCCCTGTGGGGACGGGGGGTCGGGGGTGGCAGGGGCCCGCAGCAGGGCAGGGTGCCAGCCGTGCGCAGGGCCCGGGCCCGGGCCGGGGGGCGGATGGGGCTCCCCCCGGTGCCAGGGTACTCACGGGGAGCTGGGGGTGGCCGGGTCCGTGGCCTGTGGCTCGCTCGGCCTCGTAGGTGTAGTAGTCGAGGGGGGCGCAGAAGAAGCCGGGCTGCACCTGGTCGCACTGCCGCCCCATGAGGTGGGGACGGCACGGACAGGCACCGTCCTCCATGGAGCACCTGGGGGGGCGACCGGCCTGGCCCTCCATCCGTCCGTCTCTCCATCCATCCCTGCCTGCTGCCTGGCTCTGGCCTTGCCCACCATCCCCATCCGGCAGCCCCCGGGCTTGTCCCATCACCCCATCCCTCCGTCCTAGTCCCTATCCCTCCCTCCCTGCCCCCATCTCTCCATCCCTGTCCCCATCCCTCCATCCTTGTCCCATCCCTCCATCCTCCTCTCCATCCCTCCATCCTCCTCTCCATCCCTCCATCCTCGTCCCCGTCCTTCCATCCTCATCCCTGTCCCTCCATCCTCGTCCCCATCCCTCCATCCTCGTCCCCATCCATCCATCCCTGTCTCATCCTTCCATCCTTGTCCCATCCCTCCATCCTCATCCCCATCCCTCCCTCCTTGTCCCTATCCCTCCATCCTTGTCCCATCCCTCCATCCTCATCCCCATCCCTCCCTCCTTGTCCCATCCCTCCATCCTCGTCCCTATCCCTCCATCCTTGTCCCATCCCTCCATCCTTTTCCCATCCCTCCATCCTCATCCCCATCCCTCCCTCCTTGTCCCATCCCTCTCTCATTCCCCATCTGTCCCCCCAGCCCAGTTCCCCTCGCCATCCCCTCGCTGGTGAGCTATGCCGTGGGCGCCGCGGGCCCCACCGGTTGCTGTAGGCTCCCCCGAAGTCGCAGGCGCAGGGCCGGCAGCCCCCCACGTCGTAGCTCAGGCCCCAAAACTCGGGCTGTGGCGAGACGGGGGTAAGCTGGGGAGGGGGCAGGCGGCCGCCGGGGGTGCGCAGGGCAGCACGTGCAGCACGGCCAGCCACGGGGCAGGGCCGGGGGCTGGGGGCACTCACCACGCACTGGCTGCAGGAGCGCCCGGCCACGAAGCGCTTGCAGTAGCAGTCGCCGCTGATGGGGTCGCAGGGGGAGCTGCCCGCCACGGTGCCCCGCGGGTCGCACCTGCACGCTGCGCACGCGCACGCACACGCCGCAGGCTGGCACCGCGGCCACGGGCTCCCCCGCTGCTCGCGCCGTGCTGCACTGCTGCTGCCTGCTCCCCAGCACTGCCACAGCCCTGAGCCAGCCCCGACCCCCGTCCCTCCATCCCATCCCTCCAATCCCCCATCCCTCCATCCTATCTATCCATTCCCCCATGCATCCATTCCCCCATCCCTCCACCCTCCATCCATCCATTCCCCTTCCTTCCATCCCATTCATCCATTCCCCATCCCTCCATTCCCCCGTCCCTCCATCCTATCTATCCATTCTCCCATCCCTCCATCCTCCATCCATCCACCCCATCCATCCATTCATCATCTCTCCATCCCATCCCTCCATTCCCCCATCTCTCCATCCCTCCATTCCCCCATCTCTCCATCCCTCCATCCCCCCATCCCACCCCTCCATCCCCCCCGTGTCCCCGCTGGCTCACGCTGGCAGCCCTGGGGGTCCCCGTGGCTGAGGCCGTAGGCGCCGTGGCGGCAGCGGTCGCACCGGGGCCCCGCCACGTGCTCCTTGCAGCGGCACTGCCCCGCGATCATGCCCAGCGCCGCGTCCGTGTGTCCGTCGCACGCGCCCCCGTCCAGCGAACCCGCCGGGTCGCAGTCGCAGGCTGCCGGAGACAGGGCCGGCGTGGGGCTGGGCTGCAGGGGGGCAGCGCCCGGGGGGGCCGGGGCCAGGGAGCCGGGCAGCGGGGCGGCCACTCACGGGCGCAGGCAGTGGGGGCGCGGATGTCGGCGCGCGGGTGCCGGTAGTAGAAGGGCTTGCAGAGGTGGCAGCGGCGGCCCATGGTGTTGTGCTGGCAGCCGTCGCACACGGCCCCGCTGGCGTTCCCCGTGGCCAGGTACACGGCCATGTCGAAGTGGCACCGCCGCGAGTGCTCGTTGCAGTCGCACCCTGCGGGGACGGCACCGCGGGGGGGCATGCAGCACCCCGACCCCAGCCCCCAAACCTGGCATGCAGCACCCCGACCCCAACACCACCATGCAGCACCCCGACCCCAGCCCCCAAACCTGGCATGCAGCACCCCGACCCCAACACCACCATGCAGC
The DNA here is from genome assembly GCF_040807025.1 of Struthio camelus. Lineage (NCBI taxonomy): Eukaryota > Metazoa > Chordata > Aves > Struthioniformes > Struthionidae > Struthio > Struthio camelus. The sequence goes on along the minus strand of NC_090955.1, from coordinate 10,029,676 downwards.
ACCCCGACCCCAGCCCCCAAACCTGGCATGCAGCACCCCGACCCCAACCCCAGCATGCAGCACCCCGACCCCAGCCCCCAAACCCCACCATGCAGCACCCCGACCCCAACCCCAGCATGCAACACCCCGACCCCAGTCCCCAAACCTGGCATGCAGCACCCCGACCCCAACCCCAGCATGCAGCACCCCGACCCCAGTCCCCAAACCTGGCATGCAGCACCCCGACCCCAACCTGGCATTCAGCATCCTCAATGCCAACCCCCCCCAGCATGCAGCACCCTCCAAACCCTGGTGCAGCCTGCAGGACCCCCAACCCAAAACCACGGCATGCAACACCCTCAATCCCCAAGGCACCCCCAAACCTGGCATGCAGCACCCCGACCCCCACCCCAGCATGCAGCACCCTGACCCCAGCCCCCCAACCCCACCATGCAGCACCCCGACCCCAGGCCCCAACCCCACCATGCAGCACCCTGACCCCAGCCCTGGCATGCAGCACCCCGACCCCAGCCCCCAAACCTGGCATGCAGCACCCCGACCCCAACCCCAGCATGCAGCACCTGACCCCAGCCCCCCAACCCCACCATGCAGCACCCCGACCCCAGGCCCCAACCCCACCATGCAGCACCCTGACCCCAGCCCTGGCATGCAGCACCCCGACCCCAGCCCCCAACCTGGCATGCAGCACCCCGACCCCAACACCACCATGCAGCACACCGACCCCATCCCCGCCATGCGGCACTCTGACCCCAGCCCCCAAACCTGGCATGCAGCACCCCAGCCTCAACCTTGGCATGCAGCAGCCCGACCCCAGCCCCCAAACCTGGCATGCAGCACCCAGACCTGAACTCCCAACCTTGGCATGCAGCCCCTCAACCCCAGTCCCCAAACCTGGCATGCAGCACCCTGACCCCAAGCCCCCGACCCAGCATGCAGCACCCTGACCTCAACCGCCCAAACCCACCATGCAGCACCCCAACCCCCAACCCCCAAATGTGGTATGCAGCACCCCAACCCCAGACCCCCCAACCCAGCATGCAGCACCCCGACCCCCACCCCTCCCAAACCCCACCGTGCCCCCCAACCCCAAACCTTGCAACCCTAGCATGGAGCAACCCCACCTCCAACTCCCCCCAACGCAGCGCGCAGCACCCAAACCCCAACCCCTCCGAACCTGCTGGGCGGGCACCCGAACCCCCTGCACCGCCACCCGCGGGACTCACAGCCCCGGACCCCAGCGTGCTGCACCCCAACCCCAAAGCACAGCCGGCAGTGCCCCAACGCCCCAGCACAGCCTGCGGGACCCCGTGCGGCCCCCGGGCCGGCGGCGCTTACTGCGGCAGGCGTTGGCGCTGGTGCCCCGGGCCGGGCGCCAGGGCAGGTCGTGGTAGAAATCCTCGCAGCGCTCGCAGTTGAGGCCCTGCGTGTGGTGCCGGCAGACGCAGCGGCCGTGGATCTGGGGGCGGACGGGCGGGCGGCTCAGCCGCGGGGCCGGCAGCGGGGCGGGCGGCATAGGCACCCGGCGCGCGGCGCCTTACCATGCCGGGGCTGGGGCTCGGGGCGCCGGGGGCCGGGGCGCACTCGGCCGCGTGCCCGTGGCAGAAGCAGCTGCCGCGCAGCACCAGCTCGTCCACGGCGTAGTAGTACTTGTGCAGCACCTCGCGCCGCGAGTCCAGCAGGTTGTCGCCCAGCGTGTGCAGCTTGGTGAGGTTCACCCGCAGGTTGGTGACGCGCAGCAGGTCTGCGGGCGGCAGCGTCAGCACCCGCCCGGCCCCGGCCCCGGCCCCGGGGCTCCCGCTGCCACGCACCCTGGATGTCCGGGCTGTAGGGATCCTCCACCGGCATGGAGGGGTCCAGCACCTTGAAGATGACCTGGGGGCAGCAAAGGGTGGGTGAGCCAGACCCCGGCCCCCCCCTCCACCCCCCGTGTCCCGTGCGCCCCACGCACCTCGCCGTGGCTGGAGGGCTCGATCTCGGAGTAGCGCTGGTCACAGAGCACCTCGTCGACGCGGCCCGAGGGCTGGCCCGCGACGCCCGGGAACAGCTTGGCGCAGTCGTAGGCGAAGTAGCGGTACACCCGCCAGGTGCGCCCGAAGTCGGCCGAGCGCTCCACCAGCATGGCCGCGGGCCGGAAGGTCTGCGGGAGGCGAGGCTGCGACGGTGCCCCCGGCCCCGCGGCCGCCGGGCCGGCAGGGCGGCGGGGACGGTCCCGAGGGTGCCCGCACGCCGGCCGCCCACCTTGAAGGTCATGATGAGGTGGGTGAAGTGGAACTCGGCCTCCAGGTCCAGGCGGATGCTGACGTGCTCGACGCCTGGCGGGACAGGCGGGTCACGGCCGCGGTTCGTCCCGTCCCCGTGCCCCACGGCGTCGGTGGCCCGCAGCCGCCCGCGCCCGTGCTGCCCGCCCGGCCTCACCGTTCTCCGACTGCCACCACGTCCGCTGGCCGTCGGGGCCGCTCAGGTAGATGACGTTCTCGATGCGGTGGCTGTCGCGCAGGGCCGGGTCCCGCGAGTCGCAGGTGAAGCATTTCTCAGAGTCCTGCGCCGGGGAGCGGCTCACCGTCGGGGACCGGCCACCGGCCCCTGCGCCCGGGGCTGCGCAGATTCGGGCAGCGCATGCCCGGGGCTGTGCGTCCCCGGGGTTGTGCATGCCCAGGGCTGTGTGTGCCTTAGGTTGTGCATGCCTAGGGTTGTGCATGCCTGGGGTTGTGTGTCCCTGGGGTTGTGCATGCCTGGGGTTGTGCGTCCCTGGGGTTGTGCATGCCTGGGGTTGTGCATGCCTGGGGTTGTGCGTGCCCGGGGTTGTGCGTGCCTGGGGTTGTGTGTGCCCGGGGTTGTGCATCCCCAGGGTTGTACATACCCAGGGCTGTGCGTACCCAGGGCTGTACGTGCCCGGGGTTGTGCATCCCCAGGGTTGTACATCCCTGGGGTTGTGCGTGCCCGGGGTTGTGCGTCTCCAGGGTTGTACATACCCGGGGCTGTGCGTGCCCGGGGTTATGTGTGCCCAGGGTTGTGCGTCCCCAGGGTTGTACATACCCGGGGCTGTGCGTGCCCGGGGCGGCGCGGCTCACCTGCAGGTGGCTGACGATGCAGTACTCCTGGGGCCCATCCAGCCCGCAGGTGGACGAGGCGCTCAGGCGCTGGGCTCGCCCCACCAGCAGGTTCCCGGTGGCCGGGTAGCAGCTGCCCTGGGCGCAGCCGTGGGACGGGTCGGGCTCCTCCCAGCCCACCGCCGCCGCTGGCGCCCCGACTGCCGAGAGGGCGAGGATGGGCCTGGAGGGGGTCTGCGCCGGGGCACCCACGCCCCTCCGCACCCCGTGCACCCATGCACCCTGCGCCCCCCGCGCCTGGCCGTGCCACCCTGTCCCGTCCCCGCGTCCCGACCCACTGATGCAGCATGAAGCTCCGTGACCCGGAAAGGTCCCAGCGGCCCAGCCAGGGCCTCGTGCAGGGGCCGGGGGGAGCAGGGGCCGGGGGGAGCAGGCGTGCAGGGTTCCCAGCGGGAGGGTCTGCGACAGGGGTGCGTGTGCGTGGGCATGTACCAGAGACCCAGATAGGTGCAGAAAGCGGGGGTTGTGCGTGCACAGGTCCCACGCGGGGCACGACCTCCACGCCTACGGGCACGGGTGCTGCGGGCCTGGGTGCAGGCGCGTGCGCGCTGCGTGTGCATGGCCTGCGCGCCCGCAGGCGTGGGCGAGCTGCGTGCACGTGCCCGTGCGCCGGGGGCTCTGGGGGGCCGGAGAGCCGCGGCCGGCGGCGCGGGGCCGGGGGGAGCTGGGAGCCAGGTCAGGCGCTCGCTAATCCCGCCGGGCTCGGCGCAGCCCGGATTCCTCGCTGGGATTTGCAGCCGAGCGCCAGGCCCCGGCTGCCACCCCTGCGGCGGGGGCCACCCCAGCCCGCTGCGCTCCCTGCTCCCCGCAGCACCCTGGGGCGCCGGGGGCCGGCGCGCGCCGCCGGCAAAGCGCTTACCCAGGAGCAGAGCGAGCGCCAGGAGGTCCATGGGCGGCCGCCGGCCTGGGGGACACGGAGACGGTGCTGCGGCGGGGCCGGGTGCGGAGCTGAGAGCTCGGCCCCGACACAGCGCTGCACCCCGGGGACCCCCCGGCTCCCGCACAGCCCGCCGGGCACAGCAGCGGGCCGAGGGGCCGGGGCAGCGGGGCCACAAGCCCCTCGTGGCCCCGCGCCCGCCATGCCGGCCCCCCGCCCGCCCGCCCAGCTCAGCGCAGCCCTGGAGCATCCGTCCCCGCGAGCGTTGCCAGCTCGGGCACCGGTGTCCCCGGAGGGTCCCAGCGCTGGGGACCGGAGCCAGCAGCGCCGGAGCAGGCCGGGCAAGGCCATCCCCGCAGCTGGCCGAGGTCCCGCTGTTAAATTTAGGCTAGAACCGCCTTTTGTGCTTTCTTCTCTGCCGCGACTGCCTGTTTCCAACCGTGCAACTGCTGGATCAAAGCCTGGCCCGAGCGCCGCCTAAACACATCTTTCCTGTCCCCGCGCGCGCGGGAGCCAGGCGGGCCGGCCGGCGCGGCGGGGGCCCCGGGGACGCCCCGGGCTCCGCCGCCGGCGCGAGGGTCCCCGAGCCCCGCGAGCCCCTTGGGCCGGGCGGTACCTGGCGCGCTGCTCCGGCGCGGCTGGGCAGGCTGCGGCGTCCGGCTCGCTCGCGCCGGGGGACGGAGGCCCGCTGCCCCCCGCGTTGCGCCGTGCCGAAATGAGCCGGCCGGCGAGGGAGGCGATGGGAAAGCGGGCAGCTCTCCCGGCCCCCCTCCCCGCGCCCCATTCTTATTCAAATGGGGCTGCCCGCTGAAAGGGACGGCGGTCTCCAGGCTACGGGAATGTCACTGCCGATTCCTTCTGCCTGGAGGCTCCCGCCGCCGGCCGCCCGCTGGGCCCCGCCGGCCCGGCCCAGGCGTCGGCGGCCCCGGCACGCCCCGGCCCCTCGCCCCGGCCCCGGCGGCGAACAAAAGGCGCCCGGCGAAGGAGCGGCGCCGCGTTCCCGGGGCTCCCGGCCCGGCAGGAAGGAGCCCGCCGCGGCTCGCGCCCGGCCGGCCGGGATGGGACGAGACAAGACGGGGCGCCCCGGCCCTCCCCGGCACGTCTCCCGCGTGGCACGAGCCGCCGCCGGCGGGCACCGTGCCCTCGCCGCGGACATGGTGGCTCCGCCGGCAAAGCCCCGGCAGGCGCTAGCTGCGGGCGGGCGGGCGGGCGAGGTGCCCCGTCCCTCCGGAGGGACCCGGCGTGCCGCCCGCCGGGCCCCGGGGCCTGGCTCCTACCTGGGCGCGCGGGTGGGCGGCGGAGCGAGGCCAGCGGGGCCCCGCCGCCCGCTCCGCTCGAGGCTGGCTTGAGCTGCTTGTTCCTGGAGGAGGGCGCCCGGCGGCTGTCTCCTCCTCCGGCGAGCCGTGCCAGGCGAGGGGAGGGACCTGCCCGGCAGCCAAGGTGAGGCAAAGGCCAGGTACGGCGGCGGCGGCAGCCCCGGAGCCCCGCTGGGAGCACGGCCGCGCGCGGCTCGACCGCCCGCCCGCTCCCACGCCGCGATCGCGCCTTTTCTTAGCCCGGGGCGAAGGAAGGAAGGGGACCGGCGCGCTCCGCACGCCAAGGTTAAGTCCTGGCCGCGCGCCGGCAAACAAGGCCGCGGGAAGATAAAGCGGCGGCTCCCGGGGCCGCGGGCGCAGGCAGGAGAGCGGGGCGCGAGGAGGCCCCGGCCCACCCGCAGCCAGCAGGGCACGGCGGAGCTGCTCCCAGCCGCAAGCAGCGCGGGCAGAGCGCCCTGCCCGGCTTCGACCCGAACACGCAGAAGGACCTCGGCTCCCGGCTCCGGCGTCGCGAACCTCCCGCCTCGCTCCGCTGCCGGGGAGGCCAGCGCAGAGCGGCGCAGCGCGAGCCCGGCCGCTGCCGCCGCCACCGCCGGCAGGGTGAAGGCAGCTGCCTGCAGCGGGGAGGACGCAGCCCGCTACCCTGAGCTCACCTCCGCGGCTTCCTCCCCAGCCGGGGGCAGCGGCCCGGCAGCCCCCGCGCAGGGCAGGCCGTGCTGCCCGGCTGCTGCGCGTTCAGCCGGCGCCGGGGCACCCGGCAAACGGGAGGAGCTGAGGGTCCTCCCCGAGGGGGCAGGGGGGTGACGGAGGCACACGGGCTCTGGCTGCAGCCAGGCAGCAGGAGAGCTGGGAGATTAAGCGATAAAGAGCCGTTAGCACTGGCCAGGGTGTCTGTGTCAGGGACCTTGCCAAGCCAAGCGTATTTGCTTTGAGGAGGTCAAAAGCAGCCTCATAAAGGTGATGGTAGCAGGCTCTTTGCAAGACATTTGGCCTTGCAAAGCAAATTAAAAGCAGCTGAGGGGTCCTCGGACAGACAGACCGAGAGTGAGCGGGGCTGCTGGGCGCTGTGGGGGTTCAGGCACTTTCAGGAGAGCTGAGAGGTGAAAGGCGCTGCTCCCCTTGCCAGCAAGGGGACGGTGCTGGAGGCAGCGCTCCCTTGGCACGAGACTGCAGGGCTTCCGTGACAGGCAGTGCCACAACTGGGCCCGTGGGAACAGGCAAAAGCCAGAGCACAAATCCTGTGCTGGAGGCTCGGGGGCACGTGAGCTTGCCAAGCACTGGGGCTCGCCACACAAAACACCAGGGAGGGCCTGGGGCGTTTGCTGATCCCGCAAGCCATCGCCATGGCACGGCCACAAGAGCTGCTGGGATCCGTGGGTGAAAGAGCAGCAGAGAGGGCTTATCCCAGCTCTGGTCCTGGGGACCCCTAGCTGAAAAGCACCGGACAGTCAGCCTCGTGCCAGAAACAGCCACCCAGCTGGCCTCAAAGAGCCTCTTTTGCAAGGGCTCAGCCCGCTCAGCTCATCCTCTCAGACTGAAGAGACACGGGGCTGTCGAAGGGAGCAAGCACAGGGGCAGAGGAGCTGCTGCAGCTAAAAGCACTGACAAGAACCAGCAGAAATCGGCCGACTACAGATTAGAGCTGGAAACGAAGCACAAGGAGGGGCCAGGGAAGGCACTGCCCTAGCTGGGGATCCTGGAGAGCCCTGTGCAACGGGGGTCTGCAAGGCTGTTGGAAAAGGGAGCAGGTACAGAGCGGTAGGAGCAATCCACAGGCCAGGAGAAACTTTTCCCAGGAGGGCTTACAGAGCTCAGCCAGCCTGTCTTATCTGGAGGAGTCAGAAGGCCTGACAGCAGCATCCACGCGCTGCTGGGGGGGAGGAACCCAGCGAGGAGGGGTCCTTAATGCTGCACAGCTCGTCTGGCTGGGAGCTGAGCCCCGACTCGGGTTTCCCAGGCGGGTGATAACCTCCTGCAGAGCTCTCCAAGGCAGGAGGTCATCGCTGCCTTTTTGGAGGACTCTTCAGTCACACAAGCTCTCCCGCTCAGCCTAAGATGCACGCGGCCTGCAGCCTGGGCAGCTCCATCCCTGCAGCGGGGAAGGGCCCAGCAAATCCGACTGCCAGCAAAGCTTCCCCTCCCAAGGCCACCCCCGCACGCTGAGGCCGGGCCTGCTCTCAGCTGCTTCTCCCCCATATGCCTGTTAGCGCCTGCTGCAGCTCCGCGGCCGGCCGCCCTCCGCTCACGTAGGAAATTCAGTCCAGACCACACGGCCCAGAGCACAGCAGGAAGAGATGACATGGCCGGGGGAAGCAAGCTCTCCTCCGCTGCACAGAGATCTGCCAGCAATTCTGACTCAGCTCTCAGTCACCAGCGTGTCAAAGCTGCTGACCATCCACAGTCACCCCGGGTATCAGTGACTTGAGCTCCATCAGCACCTTTCAAGAGTAGTTAGTGCACTTTCACCATCATCAGCAAACCACTTGGCTCCCAGCTCCGGGGCGCAGACGTGGGAACAGCGGGCACTTGCAGCTTGGTGGGCTTGCAGAGCCCCCGAGCTCCTCCAGCAGGGAGCTGGTCTGCAATAGCGCTGGGGCAGCCTCTCACGCCTGGTCAGTCCTGCTTGCACTGACATGGTTGCATCTCAGCAGGCGGCCAGCACTTCCCTGAACATCCTTATTAAGCAGGAAGAACACTTAACCACTTCCCTTCCAGGGGAATTAGCTCAAGCAGTCTTCATGCCTCTGGGCCTGACTCACCCAGGCGCTGCAGCTTTCAGGTCTCCGCGAGAGAAATAGTTCCCAGCTGCTCCCGATGGCACGGGGAAGAGCCGATGTTTGTCTGAGGCCACGGTGCCAGCACCATTAGCGCTGGGTCAGCGCACCGACTGCCCAGCGGTACAAACTGGATCCCGATCACACGCAGGCAAACAATGGCATTGCTGTTGAATTAGCCAGCGACACAATACCGGCTGCAGAACAGGCAGATCCAGAAAGAAGTTAGAGGGTGGGCAGACAGACAGGACCTGGCAAAAAGCCTGTCAGCGCAGAGTCAACCCAACATGTATCTAGGAACTAACCTGGAATGCAGGTTTATGCCAGTTTATACTGGTTCAGCACCCAGTAGCACTTGTCTGGAGCATTTTCAACCCTGGGCCAGGCATTCTTGAACTGGATTTAGGTTACCCCAAACCCCACGGGGACATTCAGCGCTACACTGGCAGCAATCGAGGAGTGGGAGGAAGAGAGAGCGGTGACGGCGGCGGTCTCCAGCTATGCATGCCGTGCGCAGCAGCCAAGCGCACCGGAGACGCCGCCCTGTCGAGTTCAGCTGGGGTTCAAAGCAGGAGCCCCAAGAGGAACGGTCTGGCAGAGCCCACAGACAAGTTGGACACGCTGGGCGGTTCTGAGCACCATTTTACTGAAGGGCTGGACACTTGCTAGGACTTCATAACAAAAAGTTCACTTCATGTAAGAAAAAAAAGACAGTCTGGTTTTTGTCCCGTTCCCGCCTAAGAGCGGAATAATACTAACACTGCCTTTTCACTAAACAATGCCATTCCAAAATATACAACACTGAGTGTGGAGCAGCCCAGCCTCGTATTAAACATTAAATATTAATATAGCTTCAGAAACATCCTACACAAACAAATGAAACAGTATAAAGTTCACTCAAGAACAAGGTGGTCAGTTGTTGTAAATTTGCCGTACAAAAGTTTGTTGCTCGCCCTTCTGCTGGGCGACGGCCGTTCCCCATCGGACTCCAGGGACGCTCGCTGGGACAGACCAAGCCGCGGGGCGCTGGCACCAGCAGTCTGGGCACGGCAGGTCACTGCTCCCACGGGTGTCGCTCAGGATTCCTGACCACCAGGCAACATCCGCGGCTAAGCTGGCTGCACCAGTCCCAGCCAGAGCAGGTCAGTCGCACCGCAGCCGTGGAGCCAGTTCTCTTAGATGATGGTTGGCAAAGATGAGTTCACGGGGCTGGGCAGTGCCTCTCGCTACCCCAGATCCCCCATGCCCCACGGACTGACCGCTGTGCCACGGCTCTGGAAATAACGTTCCTCAGAAATGCTGCATCAGGAACTATGAGGAGAGAATGTCATTACGCTCCAGACGCTGCATCCTCCCCGGGACAAATTCCAACGCTAACCATGTCCCTTCCCGGGCCTTGGTAGTTTGACGGACTGGGGGCACGTTTCAAAGTGCTCTGCTTTGAAGTCTGGGCCCCCAGGGGAGGAGGGGAGGTATTTCCGGGGGTAGCTGTGCAGCACCCTCTCTTTTATACCAGCACCGCGTGCCTGACTGTGTCTGTGGGAATCACCAGACTCTCACAGGGGCTGCCTGTAGCAACAGGAATGGAAAGGGCTAATTAAGACAATGAGGAGAGAGTCCCAGACGATAATAAGGCCTTTGAGGGACTCCCCAGGGGCAAGGCCTAATCATCCCCGCAGGGGAAGTTATTTCAGATGCTCACACAAGGAAGAGCTACCCTCTCTCCGAGGGCTTCCAGAGAATACAAGTCAGCACACACCGGGGGGCTCTGCAAGCGGAGAGAGCTGCTTCCCTTCCTTGTGACCACCTGAGCGAAGCCAGCTTGTGCAACTAATGAAGGACGGAAACCAAAGGCTAGAAGAGGTGCTTGCTTCAAAAGGGCACCTCCCTGCCCTCCAGAGCCTGCAGCACCAAGTGCCTTGTGTAATGCCACCAGACAGAGAAGGAAAGGCTCCATCAGCTGGACAGGGATGGGGTTCAAGAAGTGCTACCAGTATGCTACATGCTTAGCTCCCTCTATTTGGAGAAATCCTCGTGTAGCAGAAGCAAATGAAGCTGGTCAGCCAGACCCTACTGGCATCTTTGGTTTTGCCTAATCCCAGCTTCTTGCTTTTTCACCAGACCCCTCAATCTTCTTAAGGAAACTGAGGGGTCTGGCCTCAGCACCACTGCTTTGGAGGCAGCAACCGGCCAAGCTGCTTAGTGCTAATGCTGTCACATCTACAGATATTGTTCAGTCGACAGTTGGGGCTGACCTAGTGATAAGGGCTGGCTGTCCTGCCTTCTGGGACACGGTCTCCGCTCCAGAGACAGCAAGGCACCTGGCACCTGTCTAACAGCATCGGGCTCTGGGCAGGAGCACGCTGCAAGGAGAAGGAAACCTGAGCACGGCATTCTCTAGCACAGAGCCCAGGAGCATGAGGGCTTGGGAGCAGCCTTCCCTGGTACCCTCTCCAAGGATAGTCCCAGCTGGATAGTCCCAGCCTGCCCAGCTCAGAAAGCAAAGGGCTGCAGCGCCTTCAAGAAGGCAACAGCTGCCAAAGAACAGTGCTTCTCCTCAAGCCACTTCAGCTCCTGGAAAGCTGTCTCCATCTGACCACAGGAGCAGAAAGGCCAGTGCCACTTCATGTACTGAAAAACAGAAACAGTCATTTCCACACAAACCAAGCTGCTTGAGGGCAGGTGCTCCACACAGCATGAGACCAACTCTGCCAAGCATGGCACAATCCAGGATCTACCCACCTAAACCTTCCCGCCTGCCTGGGAAGCTTTCCAGCTAGTGTTACATTGTCCAACTGCAGTTAAGAGACAAGTCTCTTCTCCGTCAGCACGTGTACCTTGTGCCATGGCCAAAGGCCTAGCTCCCAGACAAGGCAGGAAACTTTGGCCCAAGGGGAAAAGCGTCCAGAGTGACTGCCACCCTTTTGCATGCTAGCAAGGTCTGGCCATGAAACCATGGCAACAGTCACAAGCCAAAGGGCCAAACTGCTGCTCAATTTTGTGCTCAGGCCCAAAACCCAGAGCATCCCCCCCACGCCACAGCTGGAGCAGGGGGACTTCCACCCAGCTCCACCAGTGGAGAAGCGCTGCTGGTGTCCAAGGGGGCTCTGGCAGCAGGAAGGCACAACACACGCAGCTACAAGGCAGGGCTGCCGAGCCAGGCACGCAGCAAGGCCCAACAACTGAGCGGCCCCACTCACCTGTGCTATTTTGCCCCCTGACTTTTCCGAGATGGTCTTAGCTGGCAACTCGCTGAGCTCTGTGCAAGGCAAAACCAGACAACAAGGGGTCACGGCCAGCCAGCCACGCCAGAAGGAGCAGAACACCGTTTCCGCAGAGCGGGCCGCCCCAGCTCCTCACTGCTCTGCAGGGGACTGATGGCAGCGGGGTCCTGGAGCAGAGCTGCACTTGTCCTCTGAGCGTGGCAGCAGCAGGCTGGGCAGACGATGCTCTGGTCTGAGAAGTATCCAGCTACGTTAGCGCTCACTACGCTCTGCAGAACACACCTCTTCCCCGCACTAAAATACCAGGACATGTAGAGTTCTGCTAGTGGGCTACAGAACAGGAGTACAAAATAATCCCTTCTTATTCTGCAGAAGAATGCTTAAGAAATTCCGCACCAGGATGACTACTGCAGCTGGTTCTGGCGTAGAACACAAATAGTTTGGAAACAGCAGCAGCACCACACTACATGGCTTGCAGGGAAGAAATTTCTCCAGCTGAAGGTAGTGGCAGAAGGTGAAACCTGATCACAGTGCACATGAGCTTTAAAACATTTCTACTAATTAGCATAATTTCAACCTGGTATGTGGTGTCAGCTCCCCCTTCACCTGCCTGCCGGATAAGCTGCTCTCCCCGCGGACCTCACTGACGAACGTCTGAAGCGCACAGGAAGCTGGTCTGGTGCAGGCGAAGCACAAACTCTTGCTTCTCAGCAGCTGAATAAAAGGAGAAATGATTTCCACAAACTCAGTCTGCAGAACAGCCCTTTCAACTCTGTTTGAATCATTTCTAGAAGTGACAGTGGCACAAATCCATGTGGTAAAAGCATTCCTAAGAGAGTGTTTCCAGAGCTCTTGGCTGTCACAGCACCCAGGAACAGCACAGGCCAGGTTAGGCACTTGGATGAATTCAAAGTGACTAATACAGAAACAGGTCTGAACAACCTGCATACAGCACACTCGGCAGAGCCCAGAGCACTCCAGGTAAGACATTCTTTACCTGCTGTGCCAGTTTCTGCCGCTGCAGGTCCCTGGAAGGCAAATGATCTAATTGTAGTGATAGAAAAATGTAGGTTGGAAGGGACCACCTGAGATCTCCGGTTAGATCAAGTCTTAGACTTCTGTTTTGATCAAACCCTTGATCTTCCCTAAACACCAGCCAAAATGCAGTTACAGCACAGCCCCTTCTGCAGCCTCCTGCACATCGGTGTCAAAGGACCTGGATGCCAGGAGCACCTGCACACAGCCGCAAGACTAAGGACTGCAAAACCTACCACTAACAGGTTGCAGGGACCCCATATGCCAACGCTGGACTCACTGGGAATAACTGCCAGGCAGCACTTGCTGACATTGGCACAAGAGGCTATAAAAACCCTCTGCGATTAACAAACTGCACTCCTTCCAGCCAAATTCCAAAGTCAGAAGAAGAGACATCAGGACAGCACCGAATCAGTGTGAAAGACATTCAGCAAACTAGATCTAAACCCTGATTGCTCCAGTGCTGCCCAGTTAGCTCAGGTGCCCTGCGGTCCCTAGTACAGACGTGCAGAAAAGGTGCCAGAGATTTGACTGATCACGGGCAAGCCTCTAAGCAGAGTTACTGGGTGCCTAATTCCCTCTCAGGAGCCTCAGTGATACAGCCCTAGTACACAAATATTTTTAACGCCCACCTCTCTTTATGGAGCAGAAGACCGTTATGCTGGTGGCCTGGGGAGGATACCAGGCGAGCCATCATCATCAAGTGTTCTCAGAACTCAGCTCAGTGCCTAGAAAGGCACAGCCCTGCTAAGGCAGTATGTTCTGCTTGATGTGTTTAGCAATAGTATAAGCCAAGTCTGTGACTGGCAAAGATTCAGACTGGTGAAACACAAGAGGTGACAGAACAGCGGGGAGGAAGGGAGCGAGCCTGCAGAGAGAAGTATGACAAAGGCAAAGGGTGCATCCTGATGCGTTGGCCTCAGGTGCTCAGCTTCTTGGAGGCTATTCAGGCAGGAAGAAAAGCAACCTCAACCTGAATCCAGCTGCTCTTCCTCCCAGAGCCCAGGCATTCAGCTGGGACGTCTGCTCGCTGCACAGAAAGAGGCTCCGGAGACAGTTCTTGGTGCCCTTATATGGGGTTGGGAACAAGGGGAAGCCACAAGAGCAGCTTGTCAGGCAGCGATAGTACAGGCTGGAGTTCAGAGCCCTCCTCAGGAAACAGCCAAAAAGAAAAACTCCAGTGCAAGACTTCAAGACCTGGCATTTGAGAGCGTGGGAATGAGAAGGATCTGAAGGGATGGAAACAAAAGAGACAAAGCAACTTTGGCTGGGCAACAGTGATGGAGGGTCTCTCCTCATCCAGCATCGTGTCAGGAAAGGGGCGCTCTCTGCCAGGGCATTTTGAGACACAGAAGCAGAAGAAAATATTTCCTCCCGCTCTCCAGCCAGCCAGCGGCATTCACAGGTCAGTCTCAAACACTGCAGCAAATTATGATCTTTGACAGCAACTCAGTTACGCGCAGCAAAAACAACTCGGAACTCGAGTGTGCGATTCAGAGCAACCATTTCCTGAGGGAAAACGTCCGCCCTGCTAACAGCACTGCCCTACCTGGGCGAGTCGGGAGAACCCTGGCTGTGCCTCAGGACACCCAGTTTCTCGCTCCCTAGCGAAACTTGTTTCTCCTCTACGTGCTTCAGTTTTCCTCTCTGAGCTGGGGATCAGAAACTGATCCTTTTTACAAAGCACTGAAATCCAGATAGGTGCTAGAGAAGAGCTGGAATGTGGTAGGGAGCTGTGGTTTCCCAAAGGAGCTCAGCCTTGCAGCCAATGTCCACACAGATCACTAGGTCAGACAACTGGTATTTTGAGCTGGTGAGAGAGCGAGTGGATTACTGGCCTGCCGCTGCAGAGGTCTGAAGGTACAGGAGCCAGGCCTGTGCTTGGCCTAACGCCGTTTCCTCTCCTCGAGCTGCCATATTTTGCTTTTGCAGTATCCAAACCGGGATCTTACAGTCAGTCATGTGTAAGACTATGAAGGTCATCCCTCCCAGGTGGCCACTGCAGCACCGACCGCTTGAACATCAGTGTTTCTCACGGAGTTTGCAGTTCCTCTCCCTGCAGAGAGGAAACCCGACCTCTGGCCGCGTACAGTCTGTGTTCACATCCAGCAACATGCCCCCAGGCGCAGGAAGCCTAATCACAGCCTGTCTTCAGCGGTTCTGCAGTGCCTCCTGGGGACAGGCAGAGCCTGCAGTCAGAGAGCTTTCACACCTGCCACAAACCATCTCACAACATCCCAGAAACAACAGCAAAGCTGTTATCCATCATGATATGATAATGATGGTGGGGTAATTCTCCTCTCCTACTGCTTCACCCCCACAAACTGATAGCAAGAAACTCTCTACATTTAAGTGCTGGCGTATATCCTCCCAACCCTTCTGCTTTTCTGCTTTGATTTGGGCTCAAATACTTCACTGACCTCGGGGAGAGGCGGGATGTATCTAATACATTCAAACACAGCAGGTATCCTCTCTACTGGCACCTGCAACCTGCTCCCGAAACGTTCAGCAACAGCAAAGCAGTTAAGCTGCGGGCAGGAACGAGTAAGTAATTGCTATTAACGACTCCAGCTTTTAGGCTGGCAACAGTCACAAGTTCATCTTCTAAGTTTGCACCCAGGGTCCAAGGGAGTAAAACACCACTGGGATCTGAGACAGAATCGCTCTTTGCGGCAAACCCGTAAGACGAGTTTAGAGCTTCTGCTACCAACGAATGGAGGAGGCACCTAGAAATTTCAGGCAGACTTGCAGGCAACGGCCCAGTAACACACCCCCGCTTTTGTGCGGCGGTAATACCGAAAGTACGATTAAAACTATACTCAACTATCCGCTGGTAATTCTCCAAAATTGCATGGCGCTTTTGGAGATGAACAAGTGGCTATAATTCTGCCTGCTTCTGAGCTGTTCAAGAGAGCCCAGAACAGACTGTCACAACACTGAACCACAAAGAAATCCTGGCACCTTTCAACAAAAAGACTGGCTGAAGGGGAGGGGGAACAAAAGCTATTGAACCCAATCCCAGAGGGGTGGAGGAAGTGCATCTTCCCACAGTTCCTGGGCAATATGCACATATATAGATATATAGATATATAGATAATAAAGTTATAAAATTTGATCAAAATAAAACCAGTAAATGTACAGCTTGAAAAAGAGCAAATATCACAGTGCATCAACGTCATGAGAAAGTCGTATGTTCTCCCCCTGCACGAGAGCACAGCCTGCCACGTTTAGAAAAGACCTCACAGAAAGCGAACGCTTTGACCTGCTCGGCTCGCCGTGGGCAAGGAGTCACCATCCTGTGGTTTTGTCCTTATGCAGTCAGATCTGCATAGCAGTGGTAGACAGCCAGAAACAGCACTGGAGCAGGCTGCTCCCTCTGCAGGTGTTAGTTGACATATTGTCACCAGACACTAGAGATCCAAAGTTGCTCTTAAACTTCTCCACAGTCTCGGCGCCTGGCTTATATTTACTTACTTACAAAAAAAGTGTCAAAGTGAAGAAATTCAGGGGACGCTGTGAGAATGAGACAAGGGATGAATTCGGATCACAGGGGACAGGTTGACCCTAAGAATCTTCTGTGCTCTCCTCCTCACTTCGTCATCAGAAGAGTTGTCCACCTTGATGGCCTGGAATTTCAGCAGGTTCACAGTGCCCTGAGCCCGCTGAGGTTTATTTTGGACAGGAATGGTATTTGCTTTCTTCTTCTGTGGTGCTTCTCTCACCTCGGCAGCTCTTTTCCTCTTCTGCCCGACAGCCTCCTGGGGACTGCCGCTATCTTTCCACTCCGCTTTCCCCACGAGAGCCTCCTTGGCTTTGATTTTCAAAGCCCTGGATTGCGGTGCTACAGTGCAGCCTTGAGATGAGCTCCCCGTCAGTCTCCCATTCAGGACTCCGGAGGCTTTGCAAGCATTACTCTCCTGCAGCACACCACCCTTTGGTCCCTTCAGAAGATTTAAAGTGAGGGTGGCGGAATCTGGTGCTTTCTTCATCAAACGCTTATACCCCTTAGCTTCTGTTATTTTAGTGGTCTTGCCTGAGGAAGACTGCCTTGGTGGACTCGAAGCCTTGAGGAGTTTAAGGTCTGAGGGCGAGATTCCAAGACGCCCCTGTTTGTACTTGGATTCCAAACAGGACGCAGTCGTTTTCAGTGGCACCAGAGCTTCCAGAACCACAGACAGCCTCATTGCTGGATATACATCCGGATACATGTTCGCAGGAAAGCCCACTGCCGAGGCCTTGGATGTGCCAGATCTTGTCTGCTTTAGGGAGTTCAGCAGCAGATTTGTGGAATTGCCTTTAGAGACAGGCTTAGCAGAGACCTTAGAAGAGCTCACTGAAACGCTTGTGGGCGAAGCAGACACCTTTGCCACAGCTGCAGCGTTTCTAGCTGGAGTTTTAGTGGAATCAGACGTGGTGCTGGCGGCAGTGGAACCACGCTGCGCGCTCTCTTTTGTTTGATGAGGCGTGTCTGCTGTACAGGAATTGTAACCATATACATCTTTACTCCTTAGAATTGTGGGCTGATAGCCTTCCTCCTTGAGGCCTTGAATAAAGGCCACCAGCTGGGTCTCTGTGTCTGAAAGGTCCTTGGACATTGGGTTGAAGACTCGGAGGGCTTCCTCCAGCACTTTCTGTCCTGCAGAGGAAATTCTCGACCAGGAATGGACAGCTTTTTCTTCCACATTGTTCACTGCAATATTCATGGCATTAGGCAAGCAGGTGCTTCAAAAGGTCCAAATTACTGGAAAAACAACCCTTGACACCTCAAAAGGAGAGAGAAGATAGTTAGCTTACACCAACCGGAATCATCTCACATTTTTAAGTAGGTATCTGAAACCATTAAGACTAGATCTGGCTACTCACAAACATCCTGTCTGATTCTGTGCATAATTCAAATTAGCAGCAGCATCAAGACAATTCTGTCACTGTTTTGTCTTTGCAGTAAAACTAAAGCATCTCTGCTGCAGAAATAACTTCAATCCTAAACAAAGGTTTCAGGCAATCCCCTCCAACCCATCCCAAGGTGAAACGTTCCAGCGGTTAACTCAGTGAAATTTGTAGCTCATTTCCAGTTTGAGTTTGATAAGCCTCAGCTTCTGGTAATCAGATCTCACTTTGCCTTTGTAAAGCAGCTCTCCATTAAATCTTTTCCCTGTGTACGTACTGAGAATAACATGATCAAGCCATCTCAGCACTCTCTCCAATGAGCTATATAGCCTGAGTTCCTCAAGCCTATCCCAGTGTCATGTTCAATTTTCCAGCTGTCTATCTGATTCTAGTCAAAATTGATTTTGAGTCCCTGCCAAATTTGCAGCATCCTTCTGAAGAACCGACAGCAAAGCTGGAGGCTATTTCAGTCGTGCTTCATTGATGCCAAGTACTGTGGAAATACAACTCCATCCCTTGTTTTTCCTGTCTTTGAACAATGGTCTACAACTCGCTGTCACAGCAAACTGCTGTTGACTGAAGGACACCTACTGCCAAATGAGCAGGAAGTAGGAAATTCAAGAGCAGCAGCAAGCAGGAAGCAGATATCACCAGAGCCATGCATACAATGGCCTGAGGGATGACACTCAGCTCACCCCTACAGGCTGGGACAGAAGCACTAACCACTACTTTAAAAAAAAAGGAAGCTGAAGAGGAGCCCAGGCAGGAACCGGGGAGAACTCAAACTATCTCACGCTGAGCTGGCTGCCCAGCCAACTCCACAGCTGGAAGCAGTGGCAAGAGGTTATAAAGTCTTTAGCTTCTTAACCTCATCAGGAGTGTTCAGCGAACAACCTTTTTCAGAGAAACGTCGAAGGTCTCAGAGACACTATGAAAGAAGGCAGGACGCAGATGAGAAAGTCATGACTGGAAAATTAGCACCTGAGCAGACAGAGTGAGGAACTGCTTGTATCTCAAGTTCTCTCCAGAGCGCCAATAATTCTGCAGCCACAGAGCCCGGGAGAGCCAGTTGTGGACGAGGTACCCGTGCTGCCACGAACGGTTCGGAGAGAAGACACAAGCCTATAGCTTAAGCTCAAAGCCGAGAAAGGGATCCCAAGGGGGCAGCACAGGTCAGCAGGTGGGTAACAGGTTCCATGCGGCGGGCTCGACTCCATCAAGCGTTCTGTAGACGTCGCAGCAGAAGAGGGATTTGGAGAAGGATAACGCAATTGCTTTGCAGCACTCGGGGCATCTCCCACAGATGAGGGGAGGCAGGAAAGAAAGCACTCCGACAGCGCTGAAGCTGGCATCACTGGCTAGATGTGAGATTTGCCACCTCGAAAACGAACAAGAAGAACTAGGCAGAGTGAAGCAAGCGAGGATACAAAAGCTCAATTCTGATCTGGTAGAGAGGGAGGAGGCACAACTGTCAACCTGCTTTCAACAGACAGCAAAATACATTATCTTCTGCCAGGAACTTCAGGCTGCACCAAGCCCAGGAACGGACAGCTTAGCAAGTATTTCTATGTCAGCCGGGCTGGGATCTGACGTTCGTGGCAACTGCCGTCCACATGTTCCTGTAGTGTGCAATGTAACACATGGTATGAAAGGAAGGCGGCTATAAACAGACACACATTGAGATATCTTATCCAGCCAAAAGCCAGTTTGCTCAGTTAATACATTATCTGAGGGCATGCCCTAGCAAAAGCGCCAAAGGGCCACGTACCCACAACACTCCTGATACCGATGCAGCTGCCCCGCAAGTGAAGCGCTGACAGGACGAACCCTTACGCAACGCTCCAGCTCTGCCAGGCCAGGCTGAGCTGTCTGAGCGCTCAGGACCAGAGCCCAAGGCCGGGAGGAAAGGGCGGGCTCCACAACACTTCGCCGGGCGCACGGGAGGGCCGAGCAGGCATGACACCGAGGAGCCGGGCTGCGACAGCCCGCCGAGACGAGCCCACGGAGGTTGGCGGGGACACCGAGGAGGGCTCCCCGGAGGCCGCCCACGGGCAAGCAGCCTCCTGGCTCGGTCTCTCCTCCCGGCCCGCCCCACCCCGGGGAGGAGATGCCCCTTCCCGGCTGCCCGCCCCTCGCCCTAGGCTCGGCCCAGCACGGCGACACCTGACCGGCCGCCCTCGGCCCACCGGCTCCCGCGGGGCCGGTGACCTCGCTGGGGGGGGGGAGGAAGGGGGGTTGCGGGGAGGTGTTTGGTGCAGACAGCGGGTGCGGCTTCCCCCGCTCGGCCCCCGCGCCGGCTGCCGGGCCCGCGGCGCGGTAGCCGGAGCGGGGCCCTCGGCGCCGCCTCCAGCGCCCGGGGACCGTCCCGTCGGGCGGCTCGGCAGCGCCCCCGCTCGGGAGAGCGGGGCCCGGGCACCGCCGGCCCCAACCTACCGGCCGCCGCGAGACCCGCACCCGCCGCTGCGCTGCCACCGCCGTTCCAACATGGCCGCCCGCGGAGCGCCGGAAGGGCCGCCCGCGCCCGCTTCCGCTTCCGCTTCCGCCCCCGCCGCTGACCCCCCGCGCCCCGCCGCGGCGCCTCCGGCCGCGCGCCCCCCGCGCCTGGCCCCGCCCACGCTCAGGCCCCGCCCCGCCCCCCGCCCCGCCCCCGGCCCCGCCCCCCGCCGCGCCGGCAGGGGGCGCCGCGCGGGGCGGCGGCGGCGGAAGTGGCGCGCCGGAAGCGGTGCCGTATCCAGGCAACGGCGGCGCGGCCCGGTGCCGGTGCCGGCGCCGGCGCCATGAGCGGGCGGGCGGCGCGGCGGCGGCTGGTGCTGCACGTGGACCTCAACAACACGGTGG
This sequence comes from Struthio camelus, assembly GCF_040807025.1. Classification (NCBI taxonomy): domain Eukaryota; kingdom Metazoa; phylum Chordata; class Aves; order Struthioniformes; family Struthionidae; genus Struthio; species Struthio camelus. Next base: position 10,009,615 of record NC_090955.1, on the reverse strand, counting down.
TGGCGGCGGACGCGGTGTCGGGGCAGGGCCCGCGGGCCGCGCTGAACAGCTTCCTCAGCACCGTCACCTGGGGCGGCGCCGGGCCCGCCGGTGAGCCCGCACCCGCCCCGCCCGGCGGCAGGGCCGGGGCCTTCCCCGGGGCTCGGCCCCTTCCGGGGCCCCGCCAGGCCCCGGCCCGCCCTCCCCCTCGCTGCAGGAGCTGGTGCCCCGGGATGGCGGGGCCAGGCTGAGAGCCTTCCCGGGGGCTCCCCTGCTCCGGGACCCCCCGGACACCGGGGACCCTGCCGGGGGGGGGGGTCCAGGGGCTCAGCCACGTCGGGACCCGCAGTCGCTCCGCCAGCGGGTGTCCGCGGGCCCCACTGCTGAGCACCGTCTTCTCTCTTTCAGGCGAGTGGCAGTGGGCGAGTGACCGCCCTTCGCTGGGACCCCCCTGCCCGGGCGCAGTCAGCTACTACTGCCGGTACGGCCGCGACCCTGCCTTCACCGAGCTGGGCCCGGGCCAGCGCTTCGGCGGCCTCCACGCGCACCACCTGCAGCTCCTAGAGTGGCCGGGCAAGCCTCACAAGGTGTTCTCCGCTCAGGGCGAGGAGAACAAGCACTACCACTTAATCCTGCCCTCCTTCTTCCGCCTCGTGGACACCCTGCACCGCGAGGGGAGGTCGTTCGCTGTTGTCTTCAGAACCTTCGGCACGGACCTGCCTCGCGCCCTGCGCGCTGTGCACTGCGCCCTGGCGGGGCAGCACCCCCAGTTCCCCGGCCTGCGGGATGTGGCGGTGAGTGCGGCCTGAGGGCCGAGCTGCCGGAGCAGGGCAGAAATCTTTCCGTGATATTCACAGTGTCCTGCCTTGAACTCCCCAGGCTGGGCTAGTCTCAATCCGCTTAGCCTACGTGCCTTTTTAAAACGCTGGCCTCTGCTAAGAAGAAACGCATCCAGCTTCTGAGGAAGAGCTTGTTTAGCTGGGGGGGAGCATGTGTGCTTGTGAATTCTGTGCTGTTTTTGGTCACTAATGGCATGTGTTGTGTGGGAAGGGTCTCCTCCTCTCACGGTATCCCAGGTTAGAGCATCCCTTCCCACAGAGAGGCAGCCTTTGTAGCAGAAGAGGACTCCCTTGGTTGGAGCTGATCACAGCTGTGCTCTCCCACACTTGCAGGATCCTGGACAGGAGTGCTAGTATCAGGGTTGAGGAGTCACTTCAGTTGTTTCTCAGAGAGTTGACAAGGAACAGAGTCTGAAATGGGAGGAGCGAGTAGCTCCTTGTTGATTCCCCAGAGGAGGAGAAGCTTTTAAGTTATACAGGTTCTTTATCTCTCCTTGTTTTTTCCCCAGTGCTGTCCTCCCACGCTGTCATGAGGAGTCTCTAGCCTGCCGTTTGTTGTCTGTGACAATGCACTAAACAATCTGTCTGCTTTGGAAACCTTTCATCTTCTCTTGCTTTCAATGATGCTGCAGCTCTCTGTGGACCTCACTCCTGGCCAAATACGCTGCGGTAAGCGAGAGGTTGTGCTGAGCAGGGGATCAGAGCGACTTTCTACCCGGGAAGATGGAAGAAAGCTTTACAATTACTTCAGCTCTTTTGAGGGAATTGGAGGCTTCCAAGACCACTTTGACTGGTGAGAAACAGACTGCTGAAGAAGTGAATTCGCCATCTTCTCCTCTCCTCTGATTCTCTGAGAGATAGCTCCTGGTTTTGAGGTCTTCACCTTGTCATGGCTTCTGTGCGGGCCCCTCCCCCCCCATAATTTCTGTCTGTCTTCCTCATTTTGCCATAGAGAGACTAACTAGGCTCTTATGTCTTTCATCGGATCTCCATCCCCTTGTGCCCCTCTTCCTTTTTTCCAAACACCCTCTAATGCATCATCTGGCTGCAAAATGCTTCTCTGGAGAAGCACCAGTAGGCAGAGGGACAGGACTGTCTGTGCCCAGTTTCCTGGCTCTAAGGAGCGAGCTGATTTGCCCAGCTTTGCGTGTGAGCTGTTGTGGTGTCCTTCCCTGACTGTTTGCTGTCCTGCTTGCTGTTTCAGGTGGGCCAGAAATCAGTTCTCTTCCCAGGGTGGAAAGCCCCTGTGGATAGACCCTCATGATCCCAGTGTTCAACACATTTTTATTGATGACAACATCCGGCTGGATGACACAGACACCATTGTTCACCCCCAGGTACGTGGCTGAACACCCCTCGGGTACTAGCTGCCCTGGCCGGAGCGTGTTCCTGGTTAGTTCAGGCACGCTTTGTTCCCTTTTGCCCTCTCATACTGATGCAAAGGGGGATCAAGGCTTAGCCCTGGTGTCGCTACAGCCCAAGAGATTAGAACCAGTGGGAATGATGCTCAGGGCTGTCAGTGGGGAGGAAGAAGTGGGCTGTCAGCACAAAACAGCAGGTGTTCCTGGCCTGTGCTTGCTGTCAGCTCCGCTGCTCAGCTGGGGTGAGTCATCCCCGCTCCCTGCTGGAACCCAGCAGCAGGCCAGCCAGCCCCTGCGTGTGGCTGAACCTCATTTGTGGCACAATATTTAAAGGGCAACGTTTGTGCTGGAGCATGTTTGCGGACGGGAGCGTTAATGCAGACAGAAACGCGGTTGGCAGTTGGACAGCTCTTGATGCTTGAACAAGAGCTGCAGCTCTGCCGGCGAGTCTGAACTCCTGGTCCGTTTCCATCGAGGAGGAGATAGCATGGAGGAAAGAAGCGTGCAGCGGCTTGTGAACGGTCTGCAGCGATTACTGGGCACCCGAGGAGTGGCAAGGGGAAGGACGCCATTTGGACATTCACTTGCATACGAGCTGTCTCAGTTACTGGATGTGTAGCTGGTGATGCGAGTTGTCACTGCCCAGAGCAGGCCTGTTAGGAGGAAGGTTTCAGTCTGTGTCGGGGCTGTTTCAAGTGAATTAATGCAGAAGGCTCTGCTAAGAGCCTCAGGCCTCTGCTTGCAGCAGCTGCTGCTCTGCGTGTCTGCAGCAGTCAAAGAGCATGGCTCACTCGACTCCGCTTGCTGAATTTCAGCTTTGGGCTGTTTTCCTGATCAAGGAGTTCCTCCCTTAGCCATCTGTGGGTCAGTTGAGCAGCTCGGTTTGTCTCAGGGCATCTGTGAAGATAACCTCGGGCCCCTTGGGGCTCTCCCTGACACCAGATCAGACAGGTAGGATCAAATTATCTTGGCAGCAGACTTAGCTGGGATCTGAATGGCAGCTGAGCATCTTGCCAGCAGGGCTCATTTCTGTTGTCAGGACTCTGGCTGTCCTGCAGCGGTACGTGCAGAAGGCTAACGCCGGCTTCCTCTCTCCCTGTGTCACCAGCTCTGCAGGGCTGTCCCTCTGTGTCAGTGACAGCAGCAGAGCAGGACAGTGCTGTGAGGGAAACCGTTCACCAGGTGGCCTTAGGCAGAACAGGGTAAAGACCAGAAGTTAAACTCGCTGCCCCTCCTCTGCCGTGTGGCTGCACCTGCTCCAGTGACAGCCTCGTTTGATAAAGGCAGAGCTGTCGGCAGAGGTTTTCCTGGAGTTGGCTGCTTCAGAGTGTGGTTTTCTTCCAGCTGTGTGGTGTGGCCCTTTCCTTAGGGGAGGCCCTGCCACATGTTGTGAGGACTCAGTTCTGAGCCAAAGTGAGACTCTGGCCTTTGTGGCAGAGAGAGGAAATCTGGAGAAACTTAATCTTCTACCACTAGAGTGAAAATAGGAGCTCGTGCCCTCTGTCACCGTCTTGCTTTGCAAGATGTTCACACAGTTATTGTGGAAGTGCCTGGCAAAAGAGGAAGGCGGGATCACCGCTAGTGCGACACACAGCAGGAGGTGTGCTTTGCTGCCGGGCTCTGGGCACGGCCGTGGCCCTGCTGCTGGCGGAGGCCGAGTGCTTCTGTGCCGTGTTCTGCTCTCTCCCTGCAGGTGTTTTCAGAGCGGGGCAGCAGCAGCCCTCGGTGTGCTCCCACTTCAGAGCTGTATGATATTTGCCTGGTGCAGACCCATCTCCTGGAGGCCATTGCTGATGAGAACTATTTCCTCCGCTGTGTGCAGAGGTGTGAGGAGAACTATGACCGTTACCTGGCCTGCGTGGAGAATGGCTCCCCGAGCCAGCTCTGGGACGGACAGTGACATCACTTCAAGGGCCCAGCCCCAACCTGGGCTGTGGGGCTTAAAACTGGGATGCTCCTTCCTTGCCGCCCCACACAGATAAAGTCCCAGGCTGGGCTACTGCTTCGAGCTGTCCCCTCTCCTCTCCAACGCGTGATGCGCCCGCTCTGTTGTACCAGGAACCTCCAGGCCCTCTCCACAAAACACAAGCGTCCTGGGAGCTTGTGTGATGGGATCCCTGGGAAGAAACTGCTTCTGCTGGGGTCCTTTCCTCAGCTGTGCTGTGAAGAGCTGTCTGCCACACTGGAGCCCCTCTGCCGGCGGTGCTACCTCTTGTGTCTGCTCTTACGCTGGGGTGGAGGCCCTGCGCCAGCCCCGACTGCTACCGCAGCACAAGCAGTCGCGCTGGTGTTCAGGCCTCCCCTGTTACTCCTGCCTCCTGCAGTGGCAGCTGGTTTGAAGTCGGTGCCACTGGGAAGTGCAGTGCTGCCTGCGGTGCCCGTTACTGGTTGCTCTACGGTGTCCTCCCTAGCAGAGCTAGTGATTTGATGTCACTTACAGCTGTTTTTAAAGCAAATCTTTCTAGCTTGTTTTTGGTGTGAGATTCCTTCCTGCCCTTGACTCTGCCTGTGCTTGCAGGTGGAAAGCGCCCTTCTGTCCCTGTTGGTTCACAGAGCTCAGCAAAGTGAGGAAGCAGCTGACAGTCCTGGCTTTGGGACCGGCAGCACCTTCCTCGCTCTGCTGCCAGGCCTCTGAGCGCGGGCTCTCAGGCCAGCACCAGACACGCGCTCCTCGTCCCGGCAGCCCCAAGCGCCTCCGCGCTCGCAGCGGGCTCCGCTGTGGGTCCTCTCCAGGCCCCCTCAGAAAGGTGAGCCCAAGTCCCCAGGCTGTTCCAGCAAAGGCGGCGAGCGCCTCTGAGGAGCGCGGGGTGGGAGCAGGAGGGCAGGATGGGTGCCGTTCCCCGCTCCGAGCCGCTGCAGCGGCACCTCTCTCCGCTGTTTTCCTTCCGTGACTTTTCGCTGGAAAGGGGAACGGGGCCGGTGCGCTGCGGGGAGGCCGGGCTGGCACGGCGGAGGCAGGGGGCTGCAGGCACCCGTGGGGTCCCGGCCCGGGCGGCCGAGCCCTGCTCCGCTCCGCTCGCCGGCAGCCCGGGCTCGGCGGGGCCGCGGCGGGCAGGTGCGGGGGGGGGAGACGGCGGGCGCGGCGCCGCCTCCGGCGGCAGCGGGCGGGACCGGCGCGGGGCGGCGGCGCGGAGAGCGGCGGAGCGGGCGGCGAGGTGAGCGCGGCGGCCGCGGTGCCTGCCCCGCTCCCGGGCAGCGGCGGGGCGGCGCGGGGGCTCCGGCAGCCCCGGGGAGCGGGAGCGCCGGTGGGTGCTGGCTGTGCACCGGCAGCCCGGGGGAGCGGGAGCGCCGGTGGGTGCGGGCTGTGCACCGGCAGCCCCGGGGAGCAGAAGCCCCGGTGGATGCGGACTGTGCACCGGCAGCCCGGGGGAGCGGGAGCGCCGGTGGGTGCGGGCTGTGCACCGGCAGCCCCGGTGGGTGCGGGCTGTGCACCGGGAGCCCCAGGGAGCAGGGACCTCCGTGGGGCAGGCAGTCCTGGGGAGCCCCGGTGGGTGCGGGCTGTGCACCGGGAGCCCCGGGGAGCAGGGACCTCCGTGGGGCAGGCAGTCCTGGGGAGCCCTGGTGGGTGCGGGCTGTGCACCGGGAGCCCCAGGGAGCAGGAGCCCTGGTGGGTGCGGGCTGTGCACCGGGAGCCCCGGGGAGCAGGGACCCCCGTGGGGGCAGGCAGTCCTGGGGAGCCCCGGTGGGTGCGGGCTGTGCACCGGGAGCCCCGGGGAGCAGGGACCCCCGTGGGGGCAGGCAGTCCTGGGGAGCCCCGGTGGGTGCGGGCTGTGCACCGGGAGCCCCGGGGAGCAGGGACCCCCGTGGGGGCAGGCAGTCCTGGGGAGCCCCGGTGGGTGCGGGCTGTGCACCGGGAGCCCCAGGGGCCAGGGGGGAGCGGTCCGTGCCCACTGCTGCTGATGCCACTGCTCTCCCCGCAGGAGAAGGCACACGAGAGCCGGGCCAGCCCCGCACTGAGCCCCGCCGCCGCGGGCCGGATGGGCGGCGCGGCGGGGGCCGGGGTCGGGGACCCCCGGGGCGGTTGAGCTGGTCCATGGCCGCGGCCGCCGCCGCTTTCGCGTGGGCCTCCTTCCCCGCCATGCCCACGCGGCGCGTCTACTGCAGCGCCGCGCACCGCGACGGGCAGCTCTTCGTGCTGGGCGGCTGCGGCGGCAGCGGGCGCGCGTTGGGTGCCGCCGAGGTGCTCGACCTCCCGGCCCAGCGTTGGACCACGCTCCCGCCGCTGCCCACGCCGCGGGCCGGTGCCGCCGCCCTGGCCGTGGGCAAGCAGATCCTCGTGGTGGGCGGTGTGGACGCCTCGCAGAGCCCCCTCGCCTCCGTTGAGGTTTACAACGTGGACGAGGGCAAGTGGGAGAAGAAGGCGGCCCTGGCCCAGCCGTCCATGGGCATCTGTGCTGTCCAGAGAGGTGAGGGGCTGGGACGCGGCCTGCGGGAACGGGGATGCTCGAGGCGGCACGTGAATCTTGCTACTGGTTGAGATGGGCCATGAGGACTTTGCCCTGGGGTGACCAGGCCATCCTGTTAATGGGGTGGTCGCTCCGGCCGCCCTCGCCCCGTCCGGGCTCACGGGTGCCCCTTCCCAGGGTGGGGATGGCAGTGTGCCGCGAGCAGCTTTGGGCCACGTGGCTCCGGCAGGCCCTGGGCTACGGGATTTGCCCCACGGGAGGATCTGACCTGACGCTCGCTGGCACCCTGCTCCACCCTGAGCCGGTCCGGGGCCGAGGATGCTCCCGCTCCAACTTTGCGGAGCATCCTCCGAGCCTCGGTGCAGCAGCGCTCGCCTCCCGGCCGCGCGGTGGGGCGAGGAGCCAGGCGAGCCCTGTGCGGCGTCCCCCGCCGCTGCTCCCCCCGGGCGGGTGGGCGAGGAGGGGAGAGGGGTCCGCGGCCGCGGCGGGAGCCGCCGCGGGGTGCCAGCCGGCGCGGGGCGAAGTGGAAGCAGCATTTGGCAGCATGGCTGTGTTGCCATGGCGTCTCCAGGGAGATGGAGCTGACTGAGTATAATTAGAGCCGATGGCCTTGCGCTCCCATCCGCGGGCAGCAGCCGAGGGCGACCGGGGCTGCGACGGGGTCAGGCCGCCGTCGCGGTCCGTCCTGGCCGGGCTCGCCGCCCCCCCCCCAGCCCACCTGGGGCAGGGTGCGCGGAGCCGGGGGCGGTCAGGGTCGGGAGAGCCTGTCCTGGTGGTCCTGCGGGTGGGGAGGGGGACTGGGGGGCTGCGACGCCGTGCCGCCCGCCGCCGGGCATCCTCCGCTGCCCCTGCCCGGCCGCACCGCCGGGGGAAGCTCCTGCCCGGCTGCCGGCCGGGCTCCGCCGACATCCCTCCCCAGCTCGCCGCCGCCTGTTTTGCAGACGGCGCCGTCTACGCGCTGGGCGGCATGGGCGCGGACACGTCCCCGCAGGCGCTGGTCCGGGTGTACGAGCCGGCGAAGGACCGCTGGCAGCCCCTGCCCTCCATGCCCACCCCCTGCTACGGGGCCTCCGCCTTCCTGCAGGGCAACAAGATCTTCGTCTTGGGTAGGTGCCGCGGGCAGGGCGTCGCGCCGGCGCGGGCCGGCCGGGTCCCCGGCAGGCGTTGCAGCCAGCGGGCCCCATCCTACCCCCCCGGGGAGGTGCGGCCAGGCCCCTCGCAGCATCCCCTCTCTGCGCAGGGGGCCGGCAGGGCAAGCTGCCCGTCACCGCCTTCGAGGCCTTCGACCTGGAGACGCGGAGCTGGACGCGCTACCCCAGCGTGCCCAGCCGGCGCGCCTTCGCCGGCTGCGCCATGGCCGAGGGGGTCGTCTTCAGCCTGGGGGGCCTGCAGCAGCCGGGGCCCCACAACTTCTACTCCCGCCCCCACTTCGTCAACACCGTGGAGATGTTCGACCCCGCGCAGGGTGAGTGCCGGGGCGGCGCAGCGTTCCTCCCGGCGCTGAGCTTTGGCCTCCCGTGCTGGCGGCGCTGCCCGCAGCCAGGGCAGGACCTGCCGCTGAGACGTTCCCCCCTGTGCAGAGATGCGCCCCTGGCCTCGGCGCCCGCCCCGGGTACCCGCTGCGCCCGTGCCGGCAGCCGGAGACGAGCCCCGGGGCCGGCGGGGCGATGCTCGAGCGCTCTGCCCTCCCCAGGTGCCTGGAGCAAGCCGAGCCGTGCCGTCCGCATGAGGGAGAAGAGAGCCGACTTCGTGGCCGGCTGCCTCGGAGGAAGAGTGGTGGCCGTCGGTGGCCTCGGTAATGCCCGGGGTGGGGGGCGCGTGTCCAGCCGCCGGTGCCGACCGGGCAGGCGGGAGCCTCCTGTGCGGAGAGGAGCGTGAGCTCTGCAAACGGAGGGGAAAATCGATCCGGTTTGGTTCCCGTCCCCGTTTCCGTCACCCATCGGTTTCCTGCCCAGTGGTGGCTGGACCTTGCGGCACCCAAAATCCCTTCGTCCATCACCTCCCCGCCTGCTCCGCGGCCCGGTGCCTCGGAAAGCCCCTTTGGGGGGGGGACGACCCTGCCTTGCTGGGTGGCTGAAGGTGCCCACCACCGAGCTCTCTTGCCCCTTTCCCCCCGCCGGCCCCGTGCCGCGGCCGGCTGCGGCGGGAGCGAGGGGCGGCGCGGGCTGAGACCGTGCCGTCCCTTTGCAGGCAACCAGTCGTGCCCGCTGGCCTCGGCGGAAGGCTTCAGCCTCTCGCGCAAGAAGTGGGAGCCGCTGCCGCCCATGCCCACCGGCCGCTGCTCCTGCTCCAGCTGCCCGGCGCCCAGCCTCCTCTTCGTCATCGGCGGCGTGGCCCAGGGCCCCAGCGGCGCCGTCGAGGCTCTGTGCCTGCGCGAGGCGCCCTGAGCGCGGCTCCGGCGACCAAGCCCCAGCCGAGCGCACCAAGTGCCTGAAGTCGGGGACAGGGTGGGCACGGGCCCGCGCGCGCGCGAGCGAGCTCGCGGCAGCCGCCGCGCCGGAGGCGGCCGTGCAAGCACGACCCGGGCCGGGCCCCGGCGGCCGCGCCGGAGGAGGCAGCGCGGCGGGGCCGGCCGCGTGCCGTGTCGTCGTAGACCCAGTCCATGTCTCATGTAGCGCAGAGGTGCCCTGTAGCTCAGTGCCTAGGAGGTGACGTAGCGCCTCGAATAAACGCAACGCCTGGAGTTTTACCCCGCCGCAGTCGCGCGGTGCCTGCGCTTCCCGAAAAGCGGTGGCCCTGCCGGGGCAAAGCGGGTAGGAGAAGCCCCTCCATCCGAGCTGGAGCGTTTGGGGAGGGGACGCACCAGTGCCGCCGGGGAGGTGGGAGCGCAAGCAGGCTCAGCGGCGCTTGGGAAGGGCACGAAGCGCCGCGGGCGATCGCGGCGGAGCTGGCGGAGCTGGGGCTCGTCCTGGCGGCTCGCGCTGCCGCAGGAGACGCTGGTCCTGGCCCGCCGCCGCCGGGGCTGCCGGCACGTCCGGGCTCCTTCCTGCTGCCAGCCCTGCCCTGGTGCCGCACGGTGGCTCCTGGCCCCGTCCCTGGCTCGGTCCTTTAATGATACGACACGAGAAAGATCTCCGAGGTCTGGGTAAATACCAAACGTGAATGCCTGACCTTTGAGGAAAGACAGCCAGCGTGACGGCTGGGCGGGCAGCGAGGGCTGCCAGACGGGAAACCCAACCAGCGCCGAGCGTGGCGTTAGCCAGGGCCCGGCTGGAGCCGGCTGCCGTGGGCGCCACGCGGAGAAAGTTGGAAACGGTTCAGACGAGAGCAAGTCCGAGGCCTGAAGCACCTCCTGCACGTTAACGGGGTGAACTTCTGGAGGTGCTTCGGCTGGGGGAGACCCGAGGCGCGGAAGGGTTCCCGCCGCCCCGAAGGGACGTCCCGGCTTGCTGCGGCGCCGAGGGGGGCCGGGCACCCGTGGCCGTGCACCCCGTGTCTCCGCAAGGTGCTTCGGGCGCTTGGGAGCTCGTGGCCACCCGGCGCCGTGCCCGCAGCATCCGCGGCCGCCGTGCCGCCCGGCCGCTCGCCCACGTTCGTTCCTGGAGGACTGTCCTCGGATACCTGGGCTCCTGCCTCGGCCTGCCTCCGGAGCTGCTACAGAAACCGCCGGCGTGCCAGGGCGAAGCACCGACAGGGAGCCCCAACCCGCCGCCGAGCGGTGCCCCGAGGCCGGGCAGAGGGACGCCGCCGAGAGCCCGGCCGCTCCGGGGCACCCGCGGGCCTCCGGGACCCGGCTCGCCGCTTGGCTCGGGGGGGTCTGGCCCGGCAGGACGGCACCGGCGACCCCGCTGCTCTCGCTGGCGTCCGAGCCCCGGCAAAGCCCGCGGCGGCAGGAGCCCTGCCGGGGGACAGCCCGCGGCGGTCCCGTTCGCGGGGTACGAGGCGTCGCAGGGCTCCTTATCGTTTCCCCGTGCGCAGTGTCACTGCCGCCCTGATTCTGCCCATGGCTCGGCTAACTGTGGTCGGAGCTAGCGGTTTCACACAACGCCTTTTTTTTTTTTTTTTTTAGGACTAACAAAAGACAAACGCGAAGGAAACACGGGAGAGCGAGGCTGCTCAGTTCCCCCTGATTTATAACCCATCTGCAAGGGTGAAACATTTTTTTCCTATTGCGGCAGCTTCGCCTCGGCGCGACGCTCCCGCGCTCCGCCACGGTGGTCTTTTCCTTCTGGGAAAGCCGGGAGATGACCGGCGCCTGCAGCGGGTCTGGTCCCTCCGCCGCGCTCCCGCCAGCCGCCGCGGGACCCGCCGGAGCCGTGCTGCGTCTCCCCAGCGGCCCGTGCGTTAATTGCTGCGTTAGCGGCTGTTCAATGTCAGAGGCGCGCGTTCGCGTGCTCCGAATCCCAACGCCTCTAAGCAGCTTGGTGTCCAACATCGTTTGCTTGTTTGCTAGCAGAAATTAGGGATAAGACTTGCAGCTTCCAACAAGCGCAAGAGCCGTGATAGCGGCAATGGGGGAGCAGAGACAGCGAGAGGAAGGTTCACCCCTGCCCGAAGGTTCGTTACCACATGAAGACGCTCGTGCCGTAGTTACACTAAAGTAGTAGCTCATGGGAGACCCTGCCTTTCTGGGGCTGCCTATGAAAGCGAACAGCAAGACAAATCTGTGACCTTTCCTAAAAGTTTGGGTTTTTTTTTTTTTTCCCCTCATTCTTTTCTATCTCTACTTTTGGGCATCCAGGACCAGCATCCTACCTAAATGCGGGGAAGAGAGAGGCCAGGGTGCTAGCCAAGGCCAGGTCAGGATGGATGGCGACATCTCCAGGCGGAACGAATCGCGACAGCCTTGAACGCGCTCGAAGACCGACGCAGCGCGGGCCGGAGAGGCCCTGTGCGATCGCGCGCGCGCGCTTTGAAGAGTTAAGGAACGTGCACAAAATATATGGTTGTCCATCTCCTGGCCTGTTACACAATCACAGAATCGTTTAGGTTGGAAGGGACCTCTGGAGAGCATCTAGTCCAACCTCCCTGCTCAAGCAGGGACCTCTAGAGCATATTGCCCAGGAAATATTCTGTTCTTCTGATTTCTGCCAAACGAAAGGCTTCAAGCGTCTGGCCGCCGTCCCTGATGCTGGAAGCACAGGCCGTTGCTCCAGATAGAAGCAGCGCCCCAAGCCAGCGCCTGGCAGCACTGCTAACCTCGGAGGAGCGGCCGCGCGGACGGGGAGCGGGGCGGCTGGGGCTGCAGCTAGCTGTCAAACCCATAATTAAAAAAAATATGTTTCTTCATAGAAATGTCTTTCGGTTGTCGGGAGAGACGGAAATACGAAATCTCATTTATTTGTAGCCCGCAAACTGGGTAGACGCTCTCACACCGGAACGCCCCGGCCGCGTGGGAAACACGAACGGCTTCTGCACAGTCGGCCGAAAATCAGTGTTTGTTTTTTTTTTTTTTTATTATATTAGCGGTACGTGCTAAGGAAAACGGGCAGTTTCCCAGGTCTCCCTGGGAGTTTGTGTCAGCCTGGTTTCAGCGCTTACAGGGTCTCTTCCGAACCGGCAACCAAACGTCTCAACCCGCGTTAGGGCTGCTTTGAGCTCGCGGGGCAAAACGAATCGGGCGAACGGCAGCGCGCGCCTTCCCCCTTGCCGCGGAGCAGTAGGGCACAAAGCGCCAGGAAAAATTTCCAGCACAACCGTATTTGGAAAAAAAAAAAAAAAATCTGTGTCCGGAGAGTGTTTAAGCTCCTGGGTGATTTGGGTCGTACCCCTAACGGGGCAGAACTGCACCGCGCTGCCTTCCCGAGCACAGCACCGTCCTGCCCCACGGGTCGCCCCAGAGCAGGCTGTGATCCCGGGGGACCCCCAGCCCCAGGCGTGACCCCGAGCTCGGCCCCCCCGGGGCGCTGTGAGGGGCGCAGCCCACGGCCGAGGCAGCGGATGCCCCACGCTGGGCGGCCCCAAGGGGTGAGTGCGGGCAGGGCCCAGCCGGGCGGCCGTGGGGCCTGGGGCGGCCGTGGGGCCCGGGGCGGCTGTGGGGCCCGGGGCAGCTGTGGGGCCCAGGGTGGCCGTGGGGTCTGGGGCAGCCGTGGGGCCCGGGGCAGCCGTGGGGCCCAGGGCAGCTGTGGGGCCCAGGGCGGCTGTGGGGTCTGGGGCGGCTGTGGGGTCTGGGGCAGTCGTGGGACCCAGGGTGGCTGTGGGGTCTGGGGCAGCCGTGGGGCCCAGGGCAGCTGTGGGGCCCAGGGTGGCTGTGGGGCCTGGGGCAGCTGTGGGGCCCAGGGTGGCTGTGGGGCCAGGGGCAGCCATGGGGCCTAGAGTGGCTGTGGAGCCTGGAGTGGCTGTGGGGCCTGGGGCAGCTGTGGGGCCCAGGGTGGCTGTGGGGCCCAGGGCAGCCGTGGGACCTGGGGTAGCTGTGGGCCCTGGGGCGGCTGTGAGGCCTGGGGTAACCATGGGGCCGAGGACCGCCATGGGGCCGAGGACAGCCATAGAGGCCTAGGGTGGCTGTGGGGCCTGGGGCGGCCATGGGGTCCAGCCGGGCGGCCGTGGGGCTCAGGATGGCCGTGGGGCCTGGGGCAGCCGTGGGGCCTGGGGCATCTGTGGGGCTCAGGACAGCTGTGGGGCCTGGGGCAGCCGTGGGGCTCAGCCTGGCCTGGGCTGCCGGGGGCCTGCGGCTCCCCCCCACCTCCAGCGACGACAACAAAAATCTGGGCATTTCTGCCACCATCGGGGCAGTTTGCGCTGGTGCCTGTGGGGCGGTGAGTGGGCTGGCACGGCACGCTGGGGGCGGTTTGGGGGAGAAACCGTGGGGAAAACATCTCAAGATCGACTAAAGGTGACAAACGATGGCGCTCGGCAGCTGGGGCGCGCGGCCCCGCGGCTGCGGCCGGCTCACGGGGGCATGGCGGCCCCACGGCGGCCCCACGGCGGCCCCAGCCCCCGCCGCCAGGCTGCCCTCGCCCCACAATCATCTCTTGGTCGGCGGGTGGAAGAAGACGTCCCTGTCACCATTGCTGCTGTTCGGGTGCAGCAGAAGGTGCCACATTTTCCTCCGGCAAAGCCGATCGATCTCCCTCATGGGTTTCTCTTTGTTTTTCTTTTTTTTAGCAGTTAATTACCCAAAATGAATTTTAATGTCTGGAACATCAAGGAGATGCTCAGCACTCCGACTGCCACCGGGTAAGCGCTTTGTGATTTTGTCTTTTTTTTTTTTTTTTTTTAACGTTTAAAATGCTCAAGTCGTCAAGACGGCTTCCCGGTCCAGTCTAAGAGCTCGGGTCGCTGCCCCTGTGCGTTTGCAGGAAAATGCATTTAAACAACCCCTACCGACTACAGGTAAAGGAATCAGAAAATCCCCATCAGCTGATGTAGCCTTACATTCCTGGCACATTCATCGCAGAGGTCACCAGCAAGCCGCCGGCTGAGAGCTGGCGCATTTCTCGCTTCCCGCGATGCATCAGCGCAGTCTCAGTGCGGGCTGCTGGATCTCTGCAGGCTTTAGAAAAACCCAGCCCCAGCTCAGGCCCTTGAATCAGTGCTCATTTTCTATATTCTAACTTGCTCTCGTGCTTAAGAAATTGCTTTAAGATCATTACAGGCTGCGCGTGTTTACCTGTGCAATCTCCAGAGCATCTGTCGAGCACAAAAGCCTGTGAGTAAAGTTTATGAGGAAATTGTATAGGCGAGGAACGTCCACCGGAATGATGTCTTTGGAGGTCTTGTGCTGTGGGTGTTAAAACCTTCCTGGGTTTGCCAAAATTTGGGGTGTTTACAAGCATTTACTCAAATTAGACATTTAAATGGTCCAATTACTTGAATTTAAAAGTCCTAAACCAATCGACTGAGGAGCCTTAGGAACCTTTAATGATCATTTTAGGCTACTTTATAAAATCATGGGGACTACAAAAAAACCCCCAATATTTGGAGATAAACAGGATGACCCAGATAATGATATTTTTTTCCCATATTAGTCCTGGGCAAAACCAAAAAAATGGTCCACATGGGGCTAGATTAGGTTATCTTTCTTTCCTTCATTGTGGTGAATGCTGTTTCATGTAGAGAATTCACGTAGACATCTTGTCAAATTAACTTGATACCTAGATGCAATAAAATGCAATTTAAATTTGGATTTAATTTAATTTGGATTTAAATTTAATTTTGCAGTTTTATAAAGAGTATGGTGTTAAAACAGTATTAAAACTATGAGATAATAGTACATGGTAGTTTCATTAAGAATCTAGAATGATAAAAAATAAAATGGGACACATTATATGGATAGAAACTTAGCTAACTGACATATCTTAAATGTAATTTTAAACCAGAAATACCAAGCACTTCTGTTTCTGGTGGGATCTCACAGAGTTCAGTATGCGGTTCTGTGCTATCTGCTACTACTTCTTCTATTATTATCTAGAAGAAAACATGGAATAATTGCTATTACAATTTATGAATGTTATAAGGATCACGGAACAGAAAATAATGGTGACAGATCTTTTGACACAGAGCTAGTAGGATCCCTTGGTAGGCTGAGTTGAGGCAAACAAGATGGTCTGGGTATATCTCAACTAATCTGCGCAGTCAGCAGAGGCACCTAAATTAGCAGCCATGCTTAGACTTAGGTGCTCTACAGCCAAATGCGGAGAAGGACATCTCCATTCAGCCTCTGTGAGACCAAAACCTCCCTCCAGATCTGCCCTACCTATGGGAGAGCCATCCGGCATAGTCCGTGTCTGCAGGATGGTGAGCCTGTGCTGGGGAACGGGACACTAAGCTGGCTGTGGAGGATGGCTGTCCGGAAGTGAGCTCCCTGCCCAACAGCAGGACCAAGATGTATGGACAGGAGCTTCCTGAAGAGTGAGTGGTTGTACTGTCTGCGTTAGTAATCCCGCAATTGGGGTGGGATACCATGAAATATGGTTCGGACTGGTCTCCTTGTTTCAAACAGGGGGTGGATTGAGTAAAGAGAAATGGCCACTTTGCCCTGGTTCCTAACTTTTCAGTGACTTTCAGGCTATTATCTTCTCTTGGTTTAGACTAGGAAGAGGTAGAAACTTTGCAAGGGAAGTAAGCTAAGAGGTAATCTGGCAGCTGGAAAATGAGGAACCACATTGTTTTGTTGTTGTGGCTTCATATTTCTGGAGACTAGCTGGAGACTGCCACAATTGTATAGTCACTGCGTTGTAAAGCAGCAGGGAGAAACAGCTGAGTGAACTACAAGAAATATATCTAGAATTAATCTATAGTTAATTATTGTCTATTAATTAACCCATTCTGTGGTTCTGCTTGTGTCTGCGTTACTGTCAGCTACTAAGCACTCTGATAGAGTTACCATTGTAGGGAATTTAAAAATCAACACTGGCTGCTCTGCTGAAAGCTATTCTAAAAGCTATTCTGTGGTTCAAACAGGAATTCGTGCAGGAAAGTCTTATGGCCTGTCTTATGCAACGCTTAGATAAGTGACTTAAATGGTCCTTTCTCGCTTTGTGTAGAGAGTAGATAAAATGAATCATGATTTCTAATATCTTTGCACACTATGTGACCCTAAAATTACTCCATATATTGCATTTCTTTGCATGACTTTTTTTTTTCAAATAGACATCAAAGAGCAGAAAGAACTGGCCACATCTACAATATATAATGAAACAACAAATATTATTTAGGTGTAAACATCTGCAGAGCAGATACATCAGAAGTGCTACATTATCTATAGCAGAATACTATCCTTTGCATCACGTAGCCGAAAAATAGAGCTAGACTTACCCCTTTTTTAACTCCTGAGAGGCTAATTGATGAATTTGGTCCTCTGAGCCTCTGTTAGTCAAAAAAGCCCGTTACATAAGAACTGAATTCACAGTTTTAGTCACACGGTCTCTTTGGCCTGATGTTGCCATGATGATGGATGATAATGAAAACATAATAATAGCATACGTGCCCATTATAAAAGTACTTGTCACTTGCACATGAATTAATTGAATTTTGCACAGATGCAAGGGTCAAAGGGGAGCTAATTCAGAGAAAAGCGTGTTTATGTCTGTCACGATTTGTTCTTTATAAATACGCGCTGCATAATTCTATTGTCCTCTTGGTACTCGCAGATTTCTTTTTTATGTATTTATTTTAAAGCAGTTACATTTAAGTATAGCCTGGAAGCCCATGATTTTCATTCTGGTCAGAGCCTGAACAGGGGAAATTCAGTGAAGAATGTGTATCCATAATATTCTATAGAGTCATGCAGTAGGAAGGCAAATGAGTGAAGTACAGGTGCCTGTAGGTGATCGTTTGCCTTCCTTCCTCCTCTAAAGCATCCTGTCAGCTACAATGTCTTCCTGTGGTTTTAACTAGCTTACTAATGCAGAAAAAAAAGAAAGGACGTGGACAAGATTTCAACAGCTGCTCCTCACCATTCCACCTTATTTTTTGCAAGTGAGTTGGAAGGGTCAAATGGGGCATAAAACATTACTGAAAATGCAGCTGGGTTTTTGGAGAAGTTAAGAGGAAGGAGCAGGCAAATTAACTTTTTCTAAAGGGAGAGAAAAGTTCACACATAGGAGCGTGAGCACGTGTGTGAGTATTTGAAATAGTGGGACAAGGTGTTAATTACTTTTTCCCAGCTCACCCTGTTACTAGAAACTTTTCTCACTGCAGCAGGATATGATATATAATCCCCAGAACACTGTCTTTGAGGGAGCTTTTAAAATGAAAAGATAAAATTAGCACATAGTATTGGCAGGGTAGGAACCGCGCTGTTAGCTCTTTGCAAGCTCGAGGCAGGGTGTTACTTTTGAGAGCAGCTGTCAGCAGGTCCATCAGAAACGCAGAACCCCAGTGACACAATGACCTCATGATAATTTCTGCTGAAACCCCAGAGAAGGGACGATTTAGTGTGAACTTTTTGTGCCTCTTTTCTCTCTGTGCTGCTTGCTATGTCTCAGAGCAGGCTGGAGGCTTGGGGTTTTATTTGTAATTTATTCTGTCAGATACACGTATGCTTCTCTGTAAGTGGTGAAAGCCTAAGAGAAGAGGATGGGTGAACCAGGGTCCCTTGTTTTAAATACGTTTATTGACATAATAGGCATCTTAGAAACTTAGCAGAAGGAAGATCATCAGTATGACACTGTAATATCAAGGTGCCAATTATTTAAGAACGTGGGCGGAGGACATGCCAGTAGAAGAGCAGTGCTGTGCAGTGGAGAAAGCTTAGAGCCAATGTAATTGTATTGATACACAGCACAATTTTTTTTGGATTGAAATGCTAGACCTAATTAGAGAAAGTGTAGTATTAGCACTGTAGTGCTGAGTGCCCTGACACAAGGGCGTGCTAAGAGAGATCACCAAGGATCCGGGAACAGCAGTCACGGTAGCAATGACACTTCAGTTAGGCCTTTATCGATTGGATTAGTGTCACCAGGGCGTGAGGCTGAAACTACATTTTCAAACACCATAAATACCTGCCTAATCCAGGGAACTCCCAGGGGAAACAGTACACCTGCCTTGGTCCTGAGCTGAGCACAGAGTTCTCGTTCGGAATATTGCTATCGTAGTGCTACCACAAAAGTGACGATAATGAGCTGAAGTCAATATCTCTGCAGGAGCAACAGAAGCCAAAAATACAGTACAGAAATATTTAATTTAAAAAAAAAAAAAGACTGCCATAGAAATAAAGAATCTTGCTAAGAAGAAACTAAAAGGCATAGTCAAAAGGGTTAAGTGCTTGCCTGAGACATAGAGATTATTTAGACCTCATATAGAAGCTCAGAACAAATGCGTGCCAGCTGTCAAATGAGACTTGTGAAAGACCAATACTAGACTGGCATGCTTAAGTAGCATGATGAAGACGACTACTGAAAATGAGAAGGCATCCTTCAAGAAGTTTAAGTTTTATCAAAGAGAAGAATAGAAAACGAGATATATTTTACATTAAAGTTACCAGAATTATATTGTTCCATGAGGAAAAAAGAATGAGTAACTTGCTAAAAGCATAAAAACTAATAAACCCGCTTTCAAACACATCAGAAGCAGAAAGCCTGCCAGAGAGTGTTAGGCCAATATAGGATGAAAATATTAAAGAGACATTCAAAAAAGATCTATAAGTTAAGGCCTCCTTGGGCTACTACTCTCTATAATGGCTTATTTCTGCTGCTGAGAAAAAACTTCCAAGTTTTATAACCTTATTCAATTATTTCATGAAATTCCATCCCACATAGCAGGCCCACATATTTTGGAGTTGCCTGAAAGTCCCAGAATTAGGAGAAAATGAAGAAGATGATAGCCAGAACCATCACTGAGAGAGCAGCCATAAAAAATCCGGAGCCTTAGAGGAATTAGAAACTGGGGCTTTAAGTGTAGTGTGCTTTAAGTGTAGTCTCCGGATGCCTAATTCCTCATATGGTCAGGAATAAACTTGGTGTAAGCAAACAAGGCTGCTCGAAAGAAATCTCTGGCTCTCCGTTCATAATCTCCTTGTAACGAAAGGACCTGAGAGGCCCTGACCACAGGCTCACTGTGCAGGACAGAAGGGGTAACGTGGTTTCCAAGGTGAGGAATGTTTAGAGAGTGTTGAATCACATACGAACAAATATTAGAATTGCTCATAGAAAGTACAAACGCCCTCAAGGAATTAAAACAAGACCAGAAGGAATTTGAGCCTAAAATCTGGAACTGGAGGCAGTGTTTGAGCTGATAGCTTATAGGGATTTTGTTGTGGTTGATACATTAGGGTCCGTGCCTAGAAGGTGTCTTACAAAATCTGTTTGTAGAAATTTATTTTAAGATATAGCTCAAACAAAACAAATGATTTCCAGAGAACAGGTCATCCCGTTCCAGAGGACAGAAAACAGATGGATAGTTGTATGCCATGGCAGTCCCCAGTGAAGAGATGACAAATGACTGGAAGCTGCAATAGCAGTTAAAATTCCTTAAAACGCCCCTGGACGCTAAAGCTCTTCTGCACCCAAAGCACACGCTGATCCTTGCTCGTTCACTGACCGCTTTGACAGCTAGCACGTAGTAACAACAAGAAGAGCACGGCAGAACTGGAGTCACTTCCTATAGATACAGAATAAAGCTATGAGGAAAGCAGGTGAAAAGGAGCTGCCAGATTTCCCCGTGGATTTGTTGTGACGCAGTCCTGGTCACTAAATGAGAAGGAGCAGAATGGGCTCAGAGATCTTCTGGATAGGAATCGGGAAGAGAGGCGCTTCAGTTGCACTGATCCAGCTCGAGGTTATTATCAGGAGAAAAAGACCACTTCTTCAGGCAAGAAGCCGTATTACACATTGAAGAAATATATCAGGAAGGCATATGCGAGCCTCACCCACCGGGCTTCTGCAGAAGAAGGATGTTGGCACAGATTCAGTGTGGATGATAGAACGAAATAAAATTGCTTGCAGGAGTCTGCTGCAGCCCCGTGAACAAATGTTATTCTAAGACTCAGTTTGCTTTTCCAACTGACTCTTAAAACCTAGTATTGACAAGTAGGGATGGATCCAAACAACAGAGTAAAAATAGCCTCTGTAGCCAGATGAGGCCTCTGACAATTTATAGATTTTAGCTTGTCAGTGCACCTATAAACATCTAAGAAACACAAGAAGGGAGTATTGCATGGTGTATTTCTCTTGGTCCGTTGTATCTGACAGCTATTTTGAGGCAAGGCAAAACCTTAGAATGAAAGGTGATATATTTACATACGGTCATCATAAATGTTTGGTGGTGGAAACTGGAACTCAAAGAAACGAAAGAAGTTCCAAAAGGATCCGACTTAACTTTGTGGAGGGGGAATTCCCACTGACAACATGGAAACTGAGACTGTGAAGAACTAGTTGACTCCTCAGATATGCAGAGGGCTGCACATTTCTTAGCATGCTCATATTACAGAAAGTGTTAGAGTTGCCATTAGTGCAATACCTTGCGTAAAGTCAGGCGGCAAGAAGAAGCGATTCCATTAGTGGAGTATGATTTAGCATTTTTGGAGCTCACAAGAACTTATGACCGCCCTTCTCTTATTCTTAGATCTTTTTTGTGCTGGACACAGATCCTAGTTCACATAGCATGGGAACACTATTGCCACAAATGCTCAAAGGACTCAGGAGATGGCTCATTGCAGCAGGAAGCTGAGTTCTCCTAAGATGAACTATTGCATCACCTGAACGGGTCTTCCAACGGGGATTACATATCTAGAATGTTTCCCGCTGTTTATAAGGAAGCGTTTATATTTAGGACGGACCATTTATCCATGAAGCTCAGGAATCCTGAATGAAATGGTCAGGTGGTTAGAAAAGCTGCAGTTGTCCCATTTCACCATTGCGGACTGGCCCGGGCCCAAGTGAGGCCACACTGATGTCTTGTCCAGATGCTCATGTTAGTAAATTAATTGCTAGCGGCATTAAGCAAGGGAGAAAGAAATCATCTGCTCAGGGGAATGAATGTACTCAGGAGAGACAGCTGTTTCCTCTCCCTCCATAATTTGCAGAAGCGTCATCATTCCTGAACTACTCACTGGGATAGTGGATGTAAGATAGAAAAATTAGACTCTGGAGCACTTGACAGCCTTTTTTGGTCATAGCACCAGTGCACGGTGAGGCGGGGAAGTCACGTGGCACATAAAGTCCTCTGGGCTGCAGTACTCCTCAGAGTGTCTGTAATAAAGACTCTTTATTATAGGAGACTTGTGGTTTGGATATTAAATAATATAAAAGGACTGAGAAAATGAGCAGGTTATGGGATGTGAAATCCACTGATTGTACCAGATACTTTCAAAGGCGAGTATGGAACTATATATTGACATTAAAATACGTAGGGACTGTAAAACCCTTTCCTTTCTAAGAGAGAGTTTCCCTTGGCTAAAACAGGGGAGGATACAGCAGCCTGGTGCAGGAGCTGCGATATTGCCACTGTAAGCAGGGGTCCTGTCCGCGCGGGGCCACGGCAGCCTGCGGGCTCGCATCTATCTCTTCCTGACACGCTGGCGTTCAGCAGCCGCAGCTGGCTGTGGGTTTGGGTTTTGTGGTTTTGATTTTTGTTTTCTGTTTTTTTAACAAAGGCTTAGGAAACAAGAAGCTGTGACAGTAAAAGTTATATTCAGATCTTTCTTAATTAGATTTGGGATCTTCAAACAGGTCACGGGAGAAGTTTTGCATTCAAGCAGATTTATTGGACTTTTTGAGGATCCAGAAATGCATACCTCATCTGTCTATTTTTGTCTGCAACTCAGTCTACTCGGTGGGTTCAAAGGCAGAAGTATTAATATGATATTGTCACTGCCTCCGCTAAATAGACAAGAGGGCGCCTGAGCAGTTCAGCCACTCCTACTAAATCCTTTTCCTGCTGTGCGTATGTATGGTGTTTGGGCTCTTTCCAAAACTGGAGATTAACTGCAAGTTTCACTGCTAATAAACGTTGGGGTGATCATCTTTTGTTAGACATGTGAGTGAATCTCCCATTCCTTTTTCCTCTAGTTACATGATTTTATAGGGAAGGAAAACCCTGCCTGAGAGCCTCTTCCATTAATTCTGATCTGTAATTCTCAGTTCTGTTCATCCCCGTTTTACCAGGCACGATCACAAGAAAGTCTTTGTGATTTATTAGTAAACCTTTTG